>NC_073270.2:2417500-3618750 GCF_029289425.2 Pan paniscus | reverse complement strand
GGCCCTAAATTCACCACCACCTTTTGAGGTCACTTTTTTTGTTGTTGTTGTTGTTGTTTTTACTTCTGTAAGAAATCAATAATTAGAAAAGTTACTCCACTTTCCTAATTATTGATTTCTTATACCTATGTTACAATGACTTACATTCCCTGGTTGTTTTCTTCTTTATTTCATGAATATACTTATCTCAACCCTCCAAAAAAGCAGCACTGTGCTTAACTGAAAACATTAAAAGCACTCCCCACCCTGTAAATGCAGGAAAAATACAAAAATATATTTTATCACCAAATATTAATTAACTTGTTTTTCCCATGGAAGTTACTAATTAATCCTACAGAGAAAAAAAGAGATCTAAGAATTAAATATAATATAACATTTTCATTGTTTACAAATGAGAAAATGACCTGGAGGATTCAAGAACTTTGGTTGAGTAAATATGATAAACAATACACTCATAGGGTGACTGTATTAGCCTGTTTTCTTTTTTTTTGAGATGGAGTCTCACTCTATCGCCCAGGCTGGAGTGCAGTGGCGCGATCTCGGCTCACTGCAAGCTCCGCCTCCCGGGTTCACGCCATTCTCCTGCCTCAGCCTTCCGAGTAGCTGGGACTACAGGCGCCCGCCACCACGCCCGGCTAATTTTTTGTGTTTTTAGTAGAGACGGGGTTTCACCGTGTTAGCCAGGATGGTCTCGATCTCCTGACCTCGTGATCTGCCCGCCTCGGCCTCCCAAAGTGCTGGGATTATAGGCATGAGCCACTGTGCCCGGCCTTATTAGCCTGTTTTCATACTGCTATAAAGAACTACCCAAGACTGGGTAATTTATAAAGGAAAGAGATTTAATTGACTCACAGTTCAGCATGGCTGGTGAGGCCTCAGGAAACTTACAGGTGGAAGGTGAAGGGGAAGCAAGGCACCTTCTTCACAAAGTGGCAGGAAGGAGAAGTGCCGAGCAAAGTGGGAAGAGCCCCTTATAAAACCATCAGATCTTGTGAGAACTCACTCACTATCACAAGAACGGCACGGGGGAACTGCCTCCATGAACCAATTACCTCCACTTGGCCCCGCCCTTGAAATGTGGGGATTATGGGGATTACAATTCAAGATGAAATGTGGATGGGGGCACAAAGCCTAACTATATCAGTGACTGAATACAAAATTTATATATAGAAAATAAATAACATTTACATAGAAAACAAAAACTAGTTAGAAAGTATGATGAAAGAGCTATCCTAATTTATCATAACAAAAAGATGAAATGCAGAGGAATACATTTAATAAGAAATGTGCATGAAATTTATGAAGAAAACTTAAAAATATTGAGAGACATAAATGAACAAATGATAAGGAATACAGCATTCTTGGATTAGAAAACTTAACAACATAGGTGTGCCAATTCTTTCTGATTTTTTTTTTTTTTTTTTTGAGACAGAGTCTCGCTCTTTTGCCCAGGCTGGAGTGCAGTGGCATGATCTTGGCTCACTGCAACCTCTGCCTCCTGGGTTCAAGCGATTCTCCTACCTCAGTCTCTCAAGTAGCTGGGATTACAGGCACACATCACCACAGCTGGCTTATTTTTGTATTTTTAGTAGACACGGGGTTTCACCATGCTGGCCAGGCTGGTCTCAAACTCCTGACCTCAGGTGATCTGCCCGCCTCGGCCTCCCAAAGTGTTGGGATTACAGGTGTGAGCCACCATGCTTGGCCTTCTTTCTGAATTCTAATAAAAATGATCACAGATTATTTTTGTTGTTGTTTTGGTGCTAGGCAGCCTGCCTCCGTGGAAAATCAAATAAAGAAAGAAAAGACTTCTTTTTCTGGTCTTGACTGAGGGACTTGTATTGGTCCAGCTCTCCAGAGAAAAACAACTGTAAATGCTGAGCAAAATTTACAAAACTGTAGTTTAAGACATGGAAGAGTGACAGGCAGACTAAAGGGACTTGATGCTTGAGAGAAGGGAAGCATGTGAGGTGAGCTCCACATTCCTCCAGGGTTTCTCCCTGAGAGTATTTTCCAATTTGTGACCCAGAAGCAGAGTCCAAGCAGAAAGTGGAAATCTTACAATGTGGAGAAGATGCAGGTCAGAGTTAATTACTGCCACAGTCTTTGAGACTTGAGGGGCAGAATCCCAGAGAAGAACAAATTGCAGATAAATAAGCCAAACTCTGTGTACAAATTGCCCTCAAATGATTGACCAATTCTTCAATTGCTTCAGGAAGCCCAGAAGAAAATGACACCAGAGAGGCTGAAGAGCAGAGCAGAGATTTCACAGTGGCTGTAGCAGTACTACTGGAGAAAAAGAATAAGCAAAAACTGAAGAACTGGGAAAAGAGAGAATGGGTTTCAAGCCCTGCCAAGGTGAAGGGTGGTGGAGGCCAAAAGAATGAGGGTCGTGATCAACTCAGTATACCACTGGAGGCTATATGAGTAAACAGCAAACTGTTCTCATGAATGCAGGATGTTGGCAAGCTGACAACTATGTTGGCACCCAGAAGGAATGCTGAGGGCAGTCACGCCCCAGGCACAGTGTTTCTTGTGGTTAGGCACATCTGAGGCCTGTTAGCAATGATGTGAACCCGTGATCAATCAAACAGCTGACCAATCGTTACCTCCTCCTCCCTGCTCTTTCTACCCAATAAATACGAAGGGCTGTAGAAGCTCAGGGCTGCAGAAGCTCAGGGCTGCCTTTGCTCACTAGAAGCAAGGAGTCCCCTGACCCGTTCTTTAAAACAAATCCTTTTTTTCTTTGTCTTCATTTCTGTGTTCATCCTCCTTCGTTCAGTCCCGTAGTAACTGTCACAGGAGGGAATTGGTAAACACTGTAGGCTTTCAGTTGAGACCCCTAAAAGACTGTGCTCAATAGTAAGGATCACATTGTAGGAGTAAGGTCAGTGTCTTGGAAATAGGGCAAAACTGAAATAAATCAGCCCTGAGAAAGCCCAAAGCTAGCAATAGCAAACTATTTTCCAAAGATGGCCACAATACTATGACTCCTGTCTTACATGTGCTTCTAGAATCTTGTCATTGCCTCATCAAAAGATGAGTCTATATTTCTTTCTCTTGAACCTGGGTATCCCTTTGTGATTGCTTCAATAGAGCACGGCAGGAATAAGTAAAGATGCCATGTATATCCACTGCATTCTCTTGGGATGCTTGCTCCTGAAACTCAGCCACCATACTATGAGGAAGCCCAAGCAGCTTGTGAGAAGGAAGTGAGGCCTCTAGTCCATAGCCCTTGTTGAGTTTCCAGCTGATGGCCAGTGCCAGTTGGCCAGTCATGTGAGTGACCATCTTGAAAGTGGGCCCTCCAGCCTCCAGCTGAGCTGACCCAGATGATGTTGAGTAGAGAGGAAAAGAATGATTCCTGCTAAGTCCTACCCAAATTGCAGATTCATTAATAAAATATTATTTTTCAGTTTGGGGGGTTGTTTCTTATGTAATAATAGATAGCTAAAACATCAAGTCTTGACAGGATTAAGTGATCTCCTAGTATTCCATTTGCCCTTCAGGAAAAAAAACCCATCCCTTTGGGGAAAGATAACATTATTCACAGCCTCTATAATTTTTCATCCACATGTCTGACATCTAGTAAAAATTACAAGCCATGATAAAAGTAGGGCTGATGATAAACAAGAGGAAAACAAATGACAACAAAAATACACCCAGGTGGTTCAGATATTGGAATATCAGACTGGGATTTTAAAAATAATTATAACCACTATGTTCAAGAAAATAGAAAGCTGGAGAATTTCACCAGAGAGTTGGAATTTATAAATAACAGTCAAAAGGAAATACAACCACTTTGGAGAGCAATTCTGTAAGATCTAAAAAGATCGAAGAACCACATGCTGATGACCCACGATTCTGCTTCTAGATGTCTACCTTAGAGCAACTCTCAGAATTGTGCAAGGAGATATATACAAAATGTTGGCTGGAGCGCAGTTTGCAATAGCCGAAAAGTGGAAACAGCCTAACTATCCCTATGCAGAGGAATGGATAAACTGTGGCTTATTCATGAGATGGAACATAGTAGAGCCTTCAAACATGTGCTCATGTATCCGCAGGGATAAATCCCCCAACATAATGTTGTTTGAGGAAAAGCATGTAATGTGAGTCATTCATGAAAAGGTTTAAAACTCCGGAAACAGTACGATACACACATGTGATTAAAAAGTACAAAATATGCATGGAAATAATTAAATCTAGTCTGTATAATAGTTACCTTTGGGGAGGGAGGAAGAAAGAAGGATTGGGTGGAGCTTGAAGTGCATCTGTAATGTTTTATTTCTATTACGAAGGAAGATAAACCTGAAGTAAATATTGCAAAATGTTAACATCTGTGGAATCTTGTGATAGTGTACATGGTTGTCTGTACTCATTTGTATGCGGGAATATTTCATAATTTTTAAAAAAGCATGCCAAAATAAGATTTTTTTAAATAAAGAAAAAATGCTAACATTTTTACTAGCGCATTTTTTGATGGCAACAATTCCAATCCAAGACTCTGGCTTCCTGCCTTTCTTCCCTAGTTCTTTCCTTGAGCATTTACTGTTTGCCTGCTATGCTCTAGGCATTAGGCTGGCACCGGGGATACAGAGATTTTCAAACTTGTTCTCTAATGGTTGTTGAGGGGGACAGTAATGAAGGAACCAGCTTGTTCCAGTGCATAAGCTGCTCCATCGAGTAGTGCTGTGGGCCCAGCCAGGATCAGGCCGAATCACCATTCAGCTTCCTGAGAGGCTCAGAGCCCACAGGTCTTTGATATTTCTAGTGAGCATTTTAGTGGGAGTTGTTGAAGATCCTGTCAGGGCTCACCCAAATTTTCAGTGTGCTCCAAAAGATTTGCACTTGCTGGTGCCCTCATCTCTGTTACCAGAAGCTTCCCTTCCCTCTTGGACCCCTCACTCACACCCCTTGAAGCCATTTTACCCATGAATGAGGCTGGGAGCTGGTCTATAAATGCCTCGGATCCTTTGCCCTTAGGGAGGGCTGAGTCTGAGGCACGCTGCCTCCCAGAATTCTCACAGTGATAAGCATGCATTTTCCTTTCCCTTCCTTGTCTGAAGTCCTCACCCCCTCCCTAATAAAATACTTACACTTGAGTCCTCGTCATGGAGTCTGCTTCTGGGGAGTGCAGACTAAGAAGGCAAGATGAAAAGGACCTGCCAAGGAAGTCTCAAATTCAAGGAGAAGTTTCCGTGGGGTGGAGCCATGGGTCCTGGCTAACTTACAACATCAGCAGGATGGCTGGGATGATCAGGCCTGGATTGGCGAGGAAAGCAAAGATCTTGCCCAGGAAGGTTGGGAAATCGTTTTCAATGGTCTCTTGGAGGACATCGTACATTCTGTTTTTCCCACTGGAAAAAGGAGAGGACACATTATAACATGCTGCCATGTGCCTGTGGCATTCACAGCTGTGTCCAAGGCCCCCCACCCAGGTCCAGGGCTGCTGCTTGCCACTCCTTTCCTGGAAGAACAAGAGCTCTGCTCCAAATGAACTGCAAGTAAAAAATTCCCCCTGAGGGGCTGCCATTCTGGCTAGGGTGACAGCTGGGTCGGCACACGGCTCACCGGCTTTCTATCCTAAGTAACTTACAACCTCTTAGCCTTCGCTGGTCTTTTGTGTCTGACACCTTCCTCAGCCAGAAAAAAATGGTTTTTCTCATGTATTCTAACTGGAGAAATGGTCTGTGTTTGTAGCTACCAGGCCAACATGGAACTTCCTTAGGGCCTGGGAAACAGTTCTGCAGAAGCTGATGTGCTGGACAACCTGAGTGTCTCTCAGAAATACCTAGAATTAACCTTCAGATTTTAAGTCTAGGAGATATTGGATCACCTAGGACAGGCTCCTGGACAGTTCACAACTGTAATTTTTATTTTCTTCAAATACCTAAGAACCATTATGCAGATTTACTTCTACAAATGCTGGCCCAGAGACTCCTGGATGCTGCTGGCTCTTGGTTGATAATTTTGGTGCCAAGAGGTGGAATACGGGGTTTGAAATTCCTGGTTTAAATCCTTGATCCCCCATTTATCACTGGTGAGACACGTGGACAATTATTCTCTCTCTCTCTGTCTTTTTTTTTTTTTTGATGGAGTCTCACTCTGTCACCCAGGCTGGAGTGCAGTGGCACAATTTCAGCTCACTGCAACCTCCACCCCCGGATTCAAGCAATTCTCCTGCCTCAGCCTGTCAAGTAACTGGGATTACAGGTGAGCGCCACCACGCCTGCCTAATTTTTTGTATTTTTAGTAGAGATGGTGTTTCACCATGTTGGCCAGGCTGCTCTCGAACTTCTGACCTCAAATGATCCGCCCACCTCAGCCTCCCAAAGTGCTGGGATTACAGGCGTGAACCACTGTGCCTGGCCTGACAATTATTCTCTTTCTGCTTGTATTCATATCATGCCCTGGTTCTCCCCACGAAAGCTGTGCTGTCTGATGTGGCTATTAAAAATAAAAATTAAGATGAAGTCAAATTTGAAATTCAGTTTCTTAGTTACACATTTCAAGTGGTTAATAGTCATATGATTAGTAGCTGCTGTGTTAGAAATGCAGATGTGGAATGTTTTCATCATTATAGTAAGTTCTATTGGATGTTCAATATCTGCAGAAGTTCAATACCTTTGGGCAAGGTATTGAAAATTTCTCTGCCCCAGTTTCCCCATCTGTATAATGTAGTATAATAATACTATAGTATAATATGGTATTTTAAGTATAATAATTGTATTTATCTCAGAAGATTCTTTAGAGGATATAGATGAGAATTGATAGAAAACATTGAGTATGGTGCTGTTAAGTTATAAGCGCCCTTCAAAATTTTGCAGCTAAACATTTTCTGTGTAAAGTATAGATGAGAAGTTCACCGACAATGGCTCATGGACAAATTCAGCTTGTTACCTGTTTTCTTTTTCTTTCTTTTCTTTTCTTTCTTTCCTTTTTTTTTTTGAGACAGAGTCTCTCTCTGTCGTCCAGGCTGGAGTGCAGTGGTGCAATCTCAGCTCACTGCAACCTCTGCCTCTGGGTTTCAAGCAATTCTCCTGTCTCAGCCTCCAGAGTTTACACACAATGCCTGGTGGATTACAGGCAGGCACCACTACGCCCAGCTAATTTTTGTATTTTTAGTAGAGACAGGGTTTCGCCATGTTGGCCAGGCTGGTCTTGAACTCCTGACCTCAGGTGATCCACCTGCTTCAGCTTCCCAAAGTACTGGGATTACAGGTGTGAGCCACTGCGCCTAGTCTGTCACCTGTTTTCATATGGTCTGTGAGCTAAGAATCATTTTTACATTTTTAAGTAGTTGAAAGCAAGTCAAAACAGGAATACTATTTTGTGACATGTAAAAATTGAAGTATAAAATTAAAATTTTAGTGTCTAAATAAAGTATTATTGGAACACAGCCATGCTCACTCATTTTTTGTGCTATAATGACAGGGAAGAGCAGTTGTGTCAGAGACCATTTGTGGCCATCTCATTGCTTACAACTGTTGCCCAGCACACCACAAATTGCAATGACGCAGCTATAACATGATGGCATTTCAAGTGCCAGGCACATCACTGTATCACAATGTTTCATTTATTATTATTATTTTTTTATTTCCAGTGCATACCCACCATGTACAAATGAGAAAAGTTAAGTTTACGTGTTAGGCTTTTATGTGACAGTTGAATGTAGATTATTTTGTCGTTGAATTAGATGGTGTATCAGATTCCAGTGCCTGCTGTTTGTCACGCTGGTGGCTTAAAACAATACAAATTTAATATCTTACAGTTCTGGAGGCCAGAAGTCTGAAAGGGATTCACTGGGTTGAAACTAACCTGGGGCAGGCATAGGATAACAGTTATAAACTTTCCAATACCAAAAAGGAGAAAATGGAAGGAAGAAAGAATCACCAACCTCAAGCAATTTTGAAATCCAATCAGCCAAGCTCCATTAGGGGTTTTATTTTTTATTTTTTATTTTTTGAGACAGAGTCTTGCTCTGTTGCCCAGTCTGGAGTGCAGTGGCATGATTTCGGCTCACTGCAACCTCTGCCTCCCGGGTTCAAGTGATTCTCCTGCCTCAGCCTTGCGAGTAGCTGGAATTATAGGCACTTGCCACCACGCCTGGCTAGTTTTTGTATTTTTAGTAGAGATGGGGTTTCTCCATGTTCAAAACCAACAGCACAGAATCTTTAAATCTCTGCCTGCTTCTATGGTCACATCACCTTCTATTTTTCTGTAGTCAAATCTCCCTCCCTCTCCTTCCTTTTTTTTTTTTTTTTTTTTTTGTTGTTGTTGAGATGAAGTCTCACCCTGTTGCCCAGTCTGGAGTGTAGTGGCATGATCTTGGCTCACTGCAACCTCCACCTCCTGGGTTCAAGCGATTCTCCTGCCTCAGCCTCCCGAGTAGCTGGGATTACAGGCACGCACCACCACACCTGGCTAATTTTTTGTATCTTTAGTAGAAACGGGGTTTCACCATGTTGGCCAGGCTGGTCTTGAACTCCTGATCTCGTGATCTGCCCGCCTCAGCCTCCCAAAGTGGTGGGATTACAGGCGTGAGCCACTGCACCCGGCCTCCCTCCTTCTTATAAGAACACTTGTGACTTAGGGCCCACCTGGCTAATCCATGATGATATCCCCATCTCAAGATTCTAGGAACTAGAAAATGACTTATTTACTCTCAAAAATAAAATGGTGGGACAGGCATAGGATAAAAGTTGTAAACACTCCATTACCAAAAGGGAGAAAATGGAAGGAAGAAAGGAATCACCAGTTCCAAGCAATTTTGAAATCCAATCAGCCAAGCTCCATTAAGTTTTAAAGTCCTGAGAATAATCCTCTGGGCTCCAGACTCTGCCCTACTGTGCCCATAGCTTTGCCCTTGTGGGTTCACAGTTCTGCCCTTGGAAGAACCCTTCCTTCTTGAAGGATAGCACATGTTTCAGCTGAGTAAATTTTGTCAGTCTGTTTCCCGCCACAGAATTCTGGGAGGCCAATGATCTGCCTTTATTTTGTCTTCTTTCTGTTTCTTTCAGTCCAAGTTGGTAATGTTTCCGCTGATATGATATTCTCAAAAACCGTGTGAGTTTTTCATGTATGTCATGAGAATGTACTCTGTTAAAGAAGAGAGTCCCACATGATCTTTTCTGGATAATCCTATTTCCCACATGATCTTTTCTGGATAATCCTATTTCCCACATGATCTTTTCTGGATAATCCTATTTCCCACATGATCTTTTCTGGATAATCCTATTTCCCACATGATCTTTTCTGGATAATCCTATTTCCCACATGATCTTTTCTGGATAATCCTATTTCCCACATGATCTTTTCTGGATAATCCTATTTCTATTCCTGACTTCCGATGTGATGGTTGAGGCGATGCCTTAGTCACATGATTAGTCAAGAGTTTTCTGTGTGAATGATATTCAGACCTTTTGATCTTTCAGAAACACTAGCAAAAGGTTATCCAGACTCACTCTTGGCTTTCTTTTTACAGCACATTCTCATGACAGTGAATCTAGTTTTAGCATATTTTGCAATCTAGATAAAGCTGAGAATTTCCAGAATCATCAAATCCTGGTACTTTCTTGTTTATCAGTTACTTACTCAACATACCTCTTTCCTTGCACATTTTCTATAAGTAGCATGAAGAAACCAGGCTGTACCTTCAATACTTTGCTTGGGAATCTCTTCAGCTAAATACCCAAGTTCTGTTCTTTTCTTCTCTTCTCTTTTTTTCTTTTTTGAAGCAGAGCCTTGCTATGTTGCCCAGGCTGGAGTGCAGTGGTGCAGTCATGGCTTATTGCAACTTCCACCTCCTTGGATCAAGCAATCCTCCCACCTCAGCCTCCCAAGTAGCTGGGACTACAGGCACGTACCACCATGCCTGGCTAGCCAAGTTCCTTTCTTATAAGTTCAGCTTTCCATACAACTGTAGGAGATGGTTCTTATCATAGTATAATTGTCCCTGCTGACCTCCTACCCAGTGACAGATGGGAAGCTGAGAAAACGGGTGCTGGCATTTGCACCCAGGGCCCAGCCCTCCAAACCTTGCTTAGGAAGAAGCCAACAGAGGCTTCTTCCATTCGGTTCTCCTTTCAGCCTGGCATCTTAAGCCATCTGCACTTCAGCACATTCCTTCTGTTCTAGACTGATCCCCTCCTTCTGTGTGAACACTGTTTTCCAGATCACACCCTGCTGGAACACTCCTGCTAACATCCCTGGGCTCCAACCATCACAGGCCTTTATCTAGTAAAGTCCTTTATGAACTGAGAAAGACCAGATCAGCATTTCTCAAAGCGTGTTTGTGCGGGACATGAGTGACTTTATTTTACATGCTAATCTGCCTTGTAACTTCTAACTAACCCTGAGTCTGAGTGCCTCCCACATGTCTAGCAGATGTATTACTCTTTATGTAGGAACTCTTGTTCCTACATAAAGTTTCCTCCAAAACAACCCTTGATGCTGCTGCAGAAATCACAGGCTGTGATGTTCAGAGCCACCTATACATTCCTTCCAGAGCACGCATACTTTCCCCAAGATATAAGCCCTGGGCCTGGGGGATTGAGGTGTGGAGATCTACCTGTCTCACGGCTGCTTGTGACCATGCATCTGACTGTAAGTTACCCCTAATAAATCACCCAAAGCTGACAAACTGCATTTGTCTCCTTCCTCCTTTGGATTCTAGGCTCTTTGGGCATTTAGGGGCTGTTTTGCATATACGACCCTTTTACAGAACAGGGTTTCTCCTCATTGGCAGGCAGGGTTGGGACTAGAGTGAGGCGGGTGAGGCCCTGAGTGCACAATTTAAGGAAGTAATGCCCTCAGGGTCGCTCATGTGCAGTGTAGGGCGTCACTCACCTGCCTCACCCTATTTCCAGCCCTGGATGAGTGATCCATGCAGAAAGGGTTCTGTGGTCAATAAGGACGGAGACACTAGCTTACAGGTGTTACCTCATTGCATGATTCTTCAGAGCCTTTAACAAAGGAGTGTGCATTGAGCATTTCTAAGTGAGATAATGGCAGACAGAAGCTGCAGTACGTCCTAAACTGCTTTAACCACAGAACCTCTCTTTATGGAGTTGGCAGAGGGCTTTGTTTTCAGAAGGTGATGCATTTGGAAAGAGAACAGTAGATGCACATTATCTCTTGATCTACCTCCTTACATAATTATTTGTCTTTTTATACAATATCTAGTCTCCCAACTAGCTTGACTTATGTATTGAACCCCCAGGCCAATGCTCTGGAGAGCAGAGAGCTCAGTTGAGGTCTGTCAAGAGTCCACTGCAGCTGCTTCACATTTAAATGGCACGTGTAAGTGTATGGTAATTCATCCTCAGAATATCCACCATTACTTATCCTATGGTAAAGTAATCCCAGGTAGTAAGTTATCCATGTGTTAAAAGGGTAGAACTGTGCTGTCGAATATGGTAGCCGTTAGCCATGTGTGGTTATTTTAATTGAAATTAAGAACGAAATCCTGTCATTTGCAGCAACATGGATGGAACAGGAAGTCATTATGTTAAGTGAAATAAGCCAGGCACAGAAAGACAAATATTGCATTTTCTTACTCACATGTGGGAGCTAAAAAAGTGGATCTCATGGAGGTAGAGAGTAGAATGAGGTGATCAGAGGTTGGGAAGGATAGAGAGGAGTGGGGATGAAGTACGGTTGGTTAACTGGTACAAATATACAGTTAGATAGAGGGAAGAAGTCCCAGTGTTCCATAGCACAGCAGGGAGATGACAGTTAACAATAATTCATTGTATAATTTCAAAGTTCCCAACACAAAGAAAAGATAAATGTTTAGGCCAGGCACGGTGGCTCACGCCTGTAATCATAACACTTTGGGAGGCCGAGGCAAGTGGATTGTTTGAGGCCAGGAGTTCAAGACCAGCCTGGGCAACATGGCAAAACCCCGTCTCTACTAAAAATACAAAAATTAGTTGGGCATTGTGGTGCATGCCTGTAGTCCCAGCTACTTGGGAGGCGGAGGCATGAGAATCGCTTGAACCCGGCAGGCAGAGGTTGCAGTAAGCTGAGATGGCACCACTGCACTCCAGCCTGGGTGACAGAGTGAGACTCTGTCTAAAAAAAATAAAAAATAAATGTTTGATGTGATGGATATCCCAGTTACCCTGATTTGATCATTATATATTGTATACATGTATCCAAATATCACATGTACCCCCAAATATGTACAACTATCAGTTAAAAATTAATAAATAAATGAGAAAAATACATGAGAAATTAATTTTCTCAGTTCCTCATTTCAAGCACTCAACGGCCACAGGTGGCTGGTGGCTACTGAAATGAACAGCGCAGACACAGAACGACCTAACATTTCCATCCTGGCAGAAAACCCTCTTAAATGGCATCGGTGATTCACCCAAAGTTCCATGGCCTTTTACAGGCTGGCATGAAACCAGAACTGGAATTCTGGGCCAAGGCCCTCTGAGCAGACTGCCTCGGGAGGGGAGGTGCTCCCGGGCAACTGAGACTCTGCACCTGAACGGCCCGCAGTCAAAGGAGGGTGGGAGGGACATGATGGTGTAGGCCACCGGCAGGAGGCTGAGGAAGAGCACCAGCAGCAGGAGGCCCATGTAGAAGTTGTTGGATCGGGAGGCTTTGAACACGCGTTCATGGGGTACGTTGCTGCTCATCACCGCCCAGCACTGGAAGTACATGGAGGTCAGCAGGCGCAGCACATTAATGCCCACCAGGCCTGGAGCATAGAAGGAGCCCATCCTGGAATGGCAGAAACCAAACACCTGGTTGGCTGGACAGCAGGGAAGGCGAGGGAAGGGTGATAGAAGGAAATGGGACGGATGGGTTAGGGGCATGAGGCCGAGCTGCTTTCCTGGCAAGTCCCCAGGTAAGGGGCCTCCCATTTAACCAGAATATCGATCATCAAGCCAGAACCATGTAGTCCTCAGGAGAGGGAGGCACTCCGAGCATTCCTGGCTTAAGCTCTGGCCAAGATTTTACCACTGACTCGCCCCCAGGCATCTAGCAAATTATACGGTCTTCTGCCTCTTTCTCCTCAGTTTCCATAAAACAGCATTGCTGCTCAGAAGAGTATTTGAAGTCCTTCAATTGAGAGAATTGGACAGTGGCTTGCAGCGAGCCCTTGGCACCTTGAAAGTCTTTGGCTGAAGTTATGTACCTCCTTGAACTCCCTTTTCAGAAGAGGGAGTTCCATAGTTCATTTACCTTCCACCTTCTCTTCCTTCTTTTCTCCCTCCCTCCTTCTTTATTTTCCTTTCCTCCTCTTTTCCTCCTCTCTTCTTTACTCCTTCCTTTTCCCTTTCCTTTGTCTTTCTTCCTTCTTCCCTTTTTCTTCCCTCTTCTCCTTCTCTCCTGCCTTCCTTCCTTTTCCTTTTCTCCCCCACCACCCCCTCTCCCTTTCTCTCTACTTCTATGGTAGCACATGGGTGGGCCAGCAACTGTCCTGCTTCTCATCTAGTCCTGCTCTTGATTTTTCATGTGAAAGAGGGGAGTTCAGAGAGGCAAGATGACTTATCTAGCCTCTTCCAACTAGTTAAGTTGCAAAGTCTGGGATTCCAGTTTTTTGACTCCTTGGATGAGGCGATCACCAGATGAAATGGATAACTCACCAGATCATTCCTTGGTTGAAGATCAAACCCAGCACATTTCCACTAATATCAAACTCAGCATATGAAGGCTAGAGAGGGAGGGAGGGAGAGAGAGAGAGAGAGAGAAAGAAAAAAAGCACGTTTGGTGAATTCAGCCAAACCCTACTACCAACCAACTGGCCAAGCCAAGGCCATTCCATCCCAAAGAGCCTGCTCTGGTAACTAGAGAAGAACCTTAGATTTAGCGTTCTATTTCTTTAATATGTTTTCAACTTTTAAACGAAAAATTTGACATTCTCAAAGCTGAAACTTTAAAAATGCCTATTTCAGTAAACAAAAAAATGACAGTTTCTATCTTTCAGGACTTGCAGGCTGACAGCGTGTTCTTGGGAAGACCCTTGCCTCTAAGAGAACATTTTATCAACGTTTTAATCAGAAACATACCTTGAAATTATAATCAAGGAGAAATCTAATAAATAATGAAATGCAAATAATTAAATGAGGAGTCAAAAGAAAAGAAAGCTTCAAAACAAACAAAAACCAAATCATCCTTCCAACTCTTCTTTCTCCTTCTCTTCTTCCTCCAGTCTGAGAGCAGTTCATGGAAAGGAAAGCGCCCAGCTTGGTTCATATTTTCAGCCTACCTCATTTGCAGTTTTCGTGATTTGTCCGAATATTTGAAAGAACATAAAATCTGTGAGCACTGAGGATATGGGGGTCCTCATGAAGCATGCTAAAGCCCACATCCCAATTTGTCTTCCAGAAATGGAGATAAAGGGAAATGAGAACACAAGAAGGAGAGATGAGAAGTTAGGAAAGAGACAAAGGAAGGGCCAGCATGCATGGATGGAAGAAGGAAACATGCATACATTAAGTCCACGGGGTGAAGTCTTGGATGTTTATTTATTGAGACGGAGTCTCGCTCTGTTGCCCAGGCTGGAGTGCAGTGGCACAATCTCAGCTCACTGCAACCTCTGCCTCCTGGTTCAAGTGATTCTCCTGCCTCAGCCTCCCAAGTAGCTGGGATTACAGGTGTGCAGCACCATGCCCAGCTAATTCTTGTATTTTTAGTAGAGATGGAGTTTCACCATGCTGGCCAGGATGGTCTTGAATTCCTGACCTCAAGTGATCCACCCACCTCAGCCTCCCAAAGTGCTGGGACTACAATGTGAGCCACTGCACCCCCACCCAAAATTTAAATTTTAATATTTTAAAATGTTAAAAAAAAAACATATCTACTGGGTTTCATGTCCTACTTAGACAAATCTTCCTCACTCCAAGATTCTAAGTTTGTACATGCTTTCTTTTAGAAATTTATATTTTCATTTTTTTGATGTTTAAGACTTTGATGCACCTAAAATTATTCTAGATGAAATGAATGAGGGATATAATCCCCCACATTTTTATATAATTTATATATATTTTAATATAATCCTTTCCCCCCAGTGTGTTTGAAAGTCTCCCTTTATCATAAACTAAAGACCCATGTAGACAGTATCTATTTCTGGACTTTCTATTCTGTTCCATTGACATGTTGGTCTATTTTCTAGTACCAGTTTTAGTTATTATAGCTTTATCATATGTTTTAGTATTATGGTAAGTCTAGTTCCTTTTATTCATCTTTTTATTTTTTCTTTATATATTTTTTGAGACAGGGCCTCACTCTGTCGCCTAGGCAGGAATGCAGTGGTGTGATCAAGGGATCAAGGGATCCTCCTGCCTTAGCCTCCTGAGTAGCTGGGATTACAGGCATGCACCACCACACCCAGCTAATTTTTTATTTTTTGTAGAGATAGGGTCTTGCTAAATTGCCCAGGCTGATCTTGAACTCCTGGACTCAAGCAATTCTCCTAATTTGGCCTCCCAAAGTGCTAGGATTACAGGTGTGAGCCACCATACCTGGCCTTATTCTTCTTTTTAAATATTTTTTCTGGATATTCTCACATGCTTATTTTTCAAATGAACTTTAGTATTATTTGGAAACCGTGGTGATCTTACAAACAAATTTAAGAACAATGACCTCTTAGTAATATTGTGTCTTTCTATCAAAGATGTCATCCTCTTTGAGCACAAAGTTCTTTCATCTTCGTTCTCAGACAAGATTATGAAGCTTTCCTGGCTGCCGAGGAGCTCAGCAGACTTGTTTAAAACTGAGACTGGTGACTGAACGAAAAAAAAATGTGACAGAAACCTGTACTGGGGCCCTTACCTGGGCCAGGCCAGGATGAGGGATACATAGGTCAACATCCTACGGAGCCTCTCACCAGGAGCTCAGGTAAGAGGTAGGTACCTTACATGCACACCAGTGACTGCAGGCTGGGCCAGTGAGGTGTTGTGGAAGAGACATGTACAGCACAGGTGCCTGAGCCAGAGGTTCTGCCAGAGCATAGAAGGACACTACAGAGAGGAAATGACACACATTTACCAGGTAGATGGGGAAGAGGGCTATAAGGGAATACAAGTCAAAGGAGGTTTCTCAAAGCATCATCCAGAAGACAGGACCAATGGTTATTGTGTTCTTGGTGTGTTCCAGGACTTCCTGAAATATTCGCCTCCACTGTCAGATTTCAGCCCCCATAATGAGAGTTGAGGCTGCTCAGGTGCAATTCCCTATCAACCATCGGCTCAGTACTGGAGTGTGTGGTCCACTTTCCCCTAGGCCAAATGCCTCCATTTCCTAGAATAGAAGGTCACATTGTTCATTACACTGGGAAAAAGCAGTTTCCCTTATGAAGGCAAATAGGACCCTTAAAGGAAATACAAATTAAACACTTTACTACTCTACAGAGCAGAGACCGTCATTAAGCTTCCAAAGAAATGAAATGCCCAAGAATGCATCTGGCTATAAGTATCAAAGAAGATAGTTGAAATTCCTTTGTGCGGAATGTCCATGAAGTGGTGACCTACAAACCCAGCCTCCAAGTCCCAGCACCAGCAGTAGTTCATGAACCGCACAAAACAAGCTCGTAGGAAGTCCCCCAGCAGGATGGTGATGTACGTTACCAGCACGTCGGACACCGTCAGCCTCATGAATTCCTGCAGAGGAACACAGGAAGAGGGGGTGGTTGCAGACCTTGCCCACTTCTCCCACCCTCCCTGAGAGTTTGTTGAGAGTCTAATAAACTCTCCCCCACCCACCTGACTTTGTCTCTGTGACCCTCTGATTCTTTGTGTGTGAAGAGAGGCGACTCCTGGCCCTGGAAAATGCTTAATTTAGGTCCCAGCTCCACATTACCAATTGTATGGCTTTGGAATAATCTCTGAACCTCTTGAAGTTGATATTGATATCAATCTCAAAAGGCTATTGTGAAACTTAGTAATTATGTATGCAAATGCAAATTGCCTGGTAAATTGACTATGCCCAATGCATCGTGGTCATCATCACTAGGACCCGAAGGCCTTGCTTCCCCACTTATTCTGAAGTGCCAGCTGCCCCCACTAAGACCAAATGTGACCGTCAGTCACTGGAGATAATGCCTAGCTTTTTTCATCTTCTGCTAGTCAGATTTTTCTTTTTCTTTTCTTTTTTTTTTTGATATATAGAGAAAATAAAACAGGTTTTGCACAGAGGCACATAGAAGAAGGACCAAAAACTGAAGGACAAAGCTTTCTCTGCATTTGTAGAATAGACATAATTTACTATGTTTTTGGAAAAATTGAAAATATCTACCAGACACCAATCACAACCTTTGAGACACCAAAGAGATTTGGAGTTCCCAGGGGTCACAGGATCTGCTTTGGTCATTTTATTTCCTCCTAGATGATCATGAAATGTTTGCTGGATGAACAGCTGGTAAGTTTTCAGGGTTATTCCTCAAATGGAAACATCAAGGAGGGAATAACAAAGAACTGAGAACAGGGGTCACCTTTTCAGAGAGTGTAACTACTCACAATGCCCACAGCTGTCTCCCAGCAAGAACCCCGGGGCACATCTGCAGGGTGCAGGGGTGGTCGGGGGACACTCTCGTTCCAACCAGAAGAGTTGTAATAGTTAAACAGAGTCCAGTGAGTGATGTTCTTTATTGTCTCTTCATTAGCAAGCTAGAACAGAAGATGGAGGTGTGGGGTAGGAAGGAGCTAGGGATGGTCCAACTGTTTCCATAAGAACAGTGAAAGCTAGCAAATGCCACAACCCTACCATCTAGCTTCTGCTCTCCCCTGGACAGAGTCCTTCCAAAATTCCCTTCTCAGGCTTTCAATATGTACAGGAGAGGCTGTAGTTCTTGGGTCTTTCCTATGAAGTTATCTTCTACTCTAAGTCAGCATTCATCCGTCCGTCTGTCCATCCATCCACTTGTCTATTCATCCATCCATCCATCCATCCACCCACCCACCCACCCACCCACCCATCCATCCACCCACCCACCCACCCACCCATCCATCCATCCATCCATCCATCCATCCAAGCATTCAGCCATCCATTTGCATCTATCCAGTCATTCATTATTCTCTTGAAAATAATTTATTCAGGGCTTCTTCTGTGCATATAAAGTAGTGGTGATACAGGAGTGACCAAGAGAGATGGAGCTTCGCTCAGAAAGATTAGAGTCTAGTAAATGACGGAGATGAACTGGCAATTACAGAACAGACTGATACGAGCTGTGAGAAATTCTCTCTGGGAAAAGGAGCATCCACATCACACAATGGGGGCCACAGAAGACTTCCGGGAGGCAGTGACAGCTGGGCCAAAACCTCAAGAAGGATTAGTCAACTAGTCAAACATGAGGAGAGGGGTGGAGAGAGAGGCAAGATAGAATTTTGCCCTGTGGCAGAAATGTGAGGCTCAGGAGGGTAGAGCAGTCTCCTGGGTAGGAGGGAAGCCAGAGATGAGTGGGGAGGAGAGGTTAGGGCCAGATTCAGTCACTTCCATGCTTAGAACAGTTTCCTGTTAGCATCAGGAAAAAGTTCCTACAGCTCAATAATAAGGAGGGAAGGGGTGGAGAAGAGGGGCATCAGCATCATCGGGCCCTCCTTTGCTCTAAATTTTTCACTCTTCTGCTCCACTCCAGTTCCCTGTTGACCCAGCTGTTCCCTCTGCCTTTTCCAATGTCTGCTAAGGTCCCCAGGGTGGGATCTGGAGCTCCTCCGGTGCGCTGCCATGCTGCCCTGGGCTTGCCACTACTGAAGCACATCCCACAGCGTGCTGTAATGAAGTCTGTCTCCCAGCCCGGTGTGTGAACACACTTGGGACAGGACTGTGTCTTCCTGTCTGCTCTACCCCAGGGCCTGCTATTGTGGGTGCTCCATAATTGTGTGGTGAGCATTGATAAACGGTTAAGTCATGACATAGCCCCTTAGAGGACAATTACTTGGCTGTTAATCATTTATGGCAGCTCTGAAACAGTGTGGAAAAGGCTGAAGATAAAATATTAAGGTATCAAATGACATGTATATGATGTGAAAAAAGACAACCAGAGAAAAGGACAGTAAAAAACTATAGGAAAAGGTTAACAATGGTCATCTTTGGGTCATAGAGTCCAAGGAGTTTTTTTTTAATTTTATTTTTCTTAATTTACATTTATTTAATTAATATGAATTATATATAATGAAATTATTATATTAAAAAAGAAAATACTATGGGCACCAGGAATTGCAGTGGGGTGGAGGGTGTTGTTGTTTTTACCTTGAGGTGGACATCATCCATCAGGGCCAAGAGAAATGTGTAGAGGTTCCCCAGGAAGAGTGCAAAGATGCGTCCCAGCTGCCACTTCAGTCCAGTGCGTGGGTGGTAATTCTCCAGGGCAGCGATGGTTTCAAACAGAGGGGGACAAAACATTCCAAGCAGGGACATCACGATCTCTACCTGAGGAATCAGGAAAGCCTAGGTTGTGTCATCAACATTATACTTGTTTGGCTGCCATCCCTGCACTCCCATGGCCATCCATCTCCACTTCTCTGCTGCCCCCTCTGCTGCGCCTGGAGATGCCCTGGGGTCTACACAGCTTGCTGTGTGACCCTGGCAAAGGCATCAACATGCCCTGAGCACTTGGCCTGTGCTTGCATATCATAATTGCTGTGTGACCAGATGGTATAATGGTTGTTGTTACTAGTATTGATGAAAATAGCACTTTCTGGCCAGGCGCAATGGCTCACGCCTGTAATCCCAGCACTTTGGGAAGCCGAGGCAGGCAGATCATGAGGTCAGGAGATAGCCAGGAGATCCTGGCTAACATGGTGAAACCCCGTCTCTACTAAAAATACAAAAAATTAGCTGGGTGTGGTGGCATGTACCTGTAATCCCAGCTACTTGGGAGGCTGAGGCAGGAGAATTGCTTGAACCCCGGAGGCAGAGGTTACAGTGAGGCGAGATTGCACCACTGCACTCCAGCCTGGGTGACAGAGCAAGACTCCATCTCAAAAAAACAAAAACAAACAAAAAACAACTGCTCACCCAGTGGAAAGTAAATCCCTGCAAATTGCAAGTTGGTCAACTCTTCTCGGCTGGTCTTGACTATCCCACTCTCTCTCACACCGACCCTTGGCTTGGTTTCTCATCATCTCCGTACCTGTCCATGTAGTTCTCACCTGGAGAGCCATCACTGCCCCATATCTACCACTGCCCTTCATTATATGTTTGTGTAGTGTTCAGCCTAATTCCTGCCTTTGCCACAAAATTCCACTGCCTCTTCAGCTCTCATGGACAATTCCATCTGTAACCTAAAACACCTTATTCGATCACGGTATTCCTGCCTACTGTTGTTTGTGCTTTGGTTTATTCTTGTTGAGCCTGCATCCTAAGGAAACTGCAATCCCCTTAAGGGTAGAATTCATCTTGGGCATCTTTTGAGTCCTTCTCACAGCTTAGTGACCCAGTGAAGGCTTTGTGGAAGGGACGTTTTTCCTTTCTTACTCTATTCCTCAGTTCTCCCATCCTACAGAGGGGCCGCCAAAGTCCCTGTCTTTCCCATATCTTAAACCCATTCTGACCAGGTCAGGAGCTACACTGGGGCCTCTAATCCACTGTTGGGAGTGTCTGAGTTGATGTCCAACTGCACTGATCCAGAGTGGGTTAGAGGTAAGCTTAGGCAATCAGGAATGAGGCCCCCAAAACAGACTCAGAGCCAGACAGGTACTGGGTCCTAATCCTGACTCCATTGCTAATAAGCTGTGTGTCTTAAACTTTCCGGTCCTCAGATATTTATGCGAAAACTAGGACTAAGGATGCCTACCCTGCCATAGTGCTATGAGGCATAAATAATAGGCATAGAGGTCTATTGTAGGTATTCAGTTAATAGTTTTCTCCTTTGTCTTTCCTCCATCTCTAATTTATTAAGCACTTACTATGTGTGAGTCACTGTGCCAAATTCTAAAGATGCAACAAAGGATAAAAAGTCACACACACTCTGCCCAAAGAACTTAAAGTAGATGTAAATAATTCCATAATAAGTTAATCATTACAAAGGTAAAAATGCTGCAAAGGGTAAATACTTTAAGTATATAATAGAAATAAGGATATAACATTTAAACTCATACCTGAAATTATTCAAGAGAGATGAGAGTGTGTGAGAGAAGGCATCTCAGTAGAACAGAGGCCAATGGTGCTGCAGTTTAGTGAAGATGGGAAGAGTAAGAGTGACTAAAGGTACAATTGGGGGCTAGGTGCAGTGGGTCATGCCTGCAATCCCAGCACTTTGGGAGGCTGAGGCAGGTGGATCACCTGGGTTCAGGAGTTTGAGACTAGCCTGGCCAACATGGCAAAACCTCGTCTCTACTAAAAATACAAAAATTAGCCAGGTGTGGTGGTGCGTGCCTGTAGTCCCAGCTACTTGGGAGACTGAGGCAAGAGAATCACTTGAACCTGGGAGGCGGAGGTTGCAGTGAACTGAAATCGTGCCACTGCACTCCAGCCTGGATGACAGAGCAAGACTTCATCTCAAATAATAATAATAATAATAAATAAATAAATAAAAATAAGGGTACAACTGGGAAGGTAAGTCAGGGAAAGACATTTAGGACTTTATCCTGAGAGAAAATGATGGTTTTCATGGTGAATGCATCTTCATACTAAAAATAATAACTTGGAGTTCTGGGAAGATAATGATAGCCACAGCATGAATTTCTTTTTTTCTTTTTTTCTTTTCTTTAAAGACAGTTTTGCTCTTGTTACCCAGGTTGGAGTGCAATGGCACAGTCTTGGCTCACTGCAACCTCCGCCTCTGGGATTCAAGCAATTCTCCTGCCTCAGCCTCCCAAGTAGCTGGGACTACAGGCATGCGCCACCATGCCCAGCTAATTTTTTGTATTTAGTAGAGACGGGGTTTCACCATGTTGGCCAGGCTGGTCTCGAACTCCTGACTTCAGGTGATCCACCTGCCTTGGCCTCCCAAAGTGCTGGGATTACAGGCGTGAGCCACTGCACCTGGCCATCACAGCATGATTTTTGAATCTCCCGAATCCCCATGTAAAACTGGATAAAGCAATTAAATAATAAAATAAAAAAACACATAGACAATGAAGCTAGGTGTCCTAATGAATCCTTAAATACAAGTGGCTACAATACAATGCAAATTACCAACAGCCACAAGTACTTACAGAGTTCATGTCTGGATGAGAGAAGGTCAAGAGAAACAGTGGGGTATCCAATGAATCTGAGAACAGGAGGATGTCAAAATGGCTAATAGGTACTCAATGAAAAGCATAGTGGAACAATCTAAGAACAGCAGCTGACACTGTGAGGAACTCTGCTCGGTCCGATAATAGGTGAGTGCAAGGTCATTCTTGGTTAATCTGGAGATGAGCTAAAACAGCCTGGGCCTCTTGAACTTTTGAAATTTGTCAGTTAAGCTCCCTAACAGGACAGGGCACAACATGAAGGAGACTATTCTGAGAACAGAATTGAAATTGAGCAGAGAGAGGGAATATAGATAAAGGAATGGGAAGGTCTAGATAAAAAGTAGAAAAGGGATGAGAGGCAGGAGCTCTCTCATCCAGCAAGCCACCATATATTTTGAAGACTTCATAAAAACAGTGGAAGAGAGAGCTCCGTTAACTTAGGAAAGTCATCCTGAACCATGCCTCACTAAAACTTCAGCAAAACTAACTTTATATAAAAATGAACAGTGGAAAAGTTTTTTCTAGGTCAAATCCCATACAAAGTTATTTCAAGGAAAAGAGAACAAGAAGTAGGTTAAACTTTCAGATAATGAAAACGCACCAAAAAGTAAGTTGTATAAAACAGTTAAAAAATTATAATGAGTATTCAAAAACAGAAAACTGAAAGATGTTAAGAAAATATAGGTCACAAAACAATATAAATAAAAATTAGAAAAACCCAGAAAAAGGGTGACAGAATACTGCAAAAAAAAAAAAAAAAGAAATTAAGGGAAAACTATATTAAAATTGAAGAATACCTAAGAGAATCACAATTGCAAAACATAATGACAATGACAAGAAAAAGATAAAAAGGGGGAGAGTTTTAAAAATAAAAAATACATGAAGAAAGAAGTTAATAGGATTCAGGAGAAAACAAGATATATTGAAGCGAGACAAAGAAGATTCAACACAGGTATAATAGGAGGTCCTGAAGAAGAAAACCCAAAAAAGGGAATAGAACAAATTTAAAAAACCTATAATTCAATAAATCTTCCCTTAAATGAAAAACAAGATTTGAATCTGCCTAACATTTTAAAAAACTTTTGGGTCTGGTATGGTGGCTCACACTTGTAATCCCAGCACTTTGGGAGGCTGAGGCAGGCAGATCACTTGAGGTCAGGAGTTTGAGACCAGCCTGGCCGACAGGGTGAAACCCTGTCTCTACTAAAAATACAAAAATTAGCTGGGCATGGTGATGCGTGCCTGTAATCCCAGTTACTCAGGAGGCTGAGGCAGGAGAATTGTTTGAACCCAGGAGGTGGAGGTTGCAGTGAGCCAAGATCGTGCCACTGCACTCCAGCCTGGGTGACAGAGCGAGACTTCATCTCAAAAATAAATAAATAAATAAATAAATACACTGTGTACCTGAGAATATCAAGAATGACCAATACCAGGATGTATTCTTAAGTAAAGTTAATGGACTTTAAAGAAAAAGGAAAATAAATCTTGGCATATAGGTAAAAAGAGCAAGTCTATCATTTTGCCTTGTTTTCTTGTATACCAGGTAACCTTTGACTTCTTTCTGGTCATTGACTTTAATAATTATTTATGGAGTTCTCTGAGGCCTAGATATGTACATGCTGAATTAGAGAGGCTCTAAGCTTGGTTCTGCCAGGTACCTGGTACACTACCATCTACAATGCTTCAAACCAAAGTCAAGGTCTGACAGCCCCAGGTACAAGTCTGCTCAGTGGAAGGTCTGAGGCCACAGGCTCTGCGGACAGCACCTTTTCCTTCTCTTTTCCACTTCCAGCCTAAACAGCAAGCTGCCCTCTTAGTAGTTACTGGAGGTGGGAGGAGGGTTAGATCAGGTTCACCCATACCTTGAATGCCTTAACTCGTGGGAGAGGGGTGGTGAGGTCTATTTAGGGAGATTTTCCCCTCCTGCTAATATGGAAAAGTCCTGGTTTGGAAACTTTGTCTCTTTGGACTTTATGGACTGAATCGTGTCTCCTCCTCCCTCTCCCACAAATTTGTATCTTGAAGCCCTAACTCTCAATGTGACTATTTGGAGATGGGGCCTTTAAGGAGATAATTAAGGTTAAGTGAGGTCACAAGGGTAGGACCTAATCCAATAAGACTGGTGTTCCTATAAGAAGAGGAAAAGATACCAGAGATCTCTCTCTCTCTCTCTTCATGCACATGCACAGAAGAAAGGTCACAGAAGGACACAGGGAGAAGACAGACACCTGCAAGCCTCAGGGGAAAGCAAACCTGCCAACTCCTTGATCTCGGACTTCCAGCCTCCAGAACGGTGAGCAAATACATTTCTGTTGTTTAAGCTACTCAGTCTGTGGTACTTTGTTGTGGCAGCCTATATGTTTTTCCTTCTATACTCTCAACACTTTACTTCCAGGACACTTCTGACACCAAATGTGTCAGACACATTTGACACTTCTGACACCAAATTTTTTCCCATACCAACCAATTTTCTGATACCAGCTGCGTAGCGTAAAATTCAATTCAATTCAATTAAGACACTAACCAGAGTGAGCACAGACTCCACAGGTGAAGGGCTCAGTCCCACAAGGCTGCCCCCACTTTGGATGCCAATCACAAGTATTAGGTCACCAGGTTACTGGCAACTTCTGTTCGATTTGGCTATAAAGCAGAGATTCTCACAATCCCCTTCTTGGGTTTGGTCATTTGCTAGAGTAAGCAAATCATTCAGGAAAACAATTTAATTACTAGATTATCTGTTTATTTCAAAGGATATAACTCAGGAATGGCCAGGTGGAAGAGATGCATAGGGTAAGGTATGGGCAAGGGGCTTGGAGCTTCCAGGCCCGCTCTTCAAACTCTGCCCTTTGGGTTTTTATGGAGGCGTCATTATGTAGTCATGATTGATTAAATCACTGGCCATTAGTGATCAGCTCAACCTCAGCCCCTCTCCCCTCCCTGGAGGTGACGGGATACGGCTGAAAGTTCCAATTTTCTAATCACTGGCTGGTTCCCCTGGCAGCCAGCCCAGATGCAGAGGTTATATAGGAGCTTTCAGCCACCAGTCATCTTACTAGCATACAAAAAAAACACTGATCACTTTAGAGATTCCAAGGGTTTTAGGGGCTGTGTGCCAGAAACTGGGAGCAGACCAATATATAATAAGAAATATATAATAATATCACAGCCCTAGCAAACTCATATATCATAATTTGTGATCCTAATGTCTCAAAATAGAGTCACTCATGTCAAAAAGCATTAAGCCCATAGTGAAATTGTTCCGCCCTCTCTCAAAGAGATAAGCATGTATATAATGGACTGAGGTGATAAGCAAACACCTGCTGCTGCCTGGTATTTCCTGAAATTAACTGGTAGAGAATGAAACATTGGCTGAGATAAAGAGAACAGACCCATCTGGGAGGATCATAAAAGCAGCCAGGACCTGGCCTTGTTCAAAAAAGCCTTCGGAGGCTCTGCCCATGGGAACTCTGGAACCTTCTCCCGATTTTGGCAGTGGCTGCTGGAAGCTCTGCAAGAGAGAAACAGCGATGCCCGCTTCTGCTGGCCAGTGCCTGAATGACTTCTGGACCCACTTGGCTCATCTGTTGATGTGTTGGTCTCCGGAGCCATCGTTGTGGTTTGTTACCTCCCTTTTATTACTGCCTGTGTGTTGAACATTAGTGGAGTGACTGATGGGGTATGAAGGCCTGGAAATAAATCAGGAATTCAAGAACTGCTAGTTGGCTATTGTGAAACTTCCCAACTTAGGACAGAGTCAGCACATCAAGGCTGCAGGAACCTAATTAACACAACATAGGCTAAGACACTGGCCCTAGTGGGATGGAACTAGAGCACAGGAACAAGTGTTTGAAAAGTCAGCATTTGCCTTCAGAGCATAAGACTTGGCACTGATACTCCCCTTATATTTCTGGTCACAGGCTTTCACTTAAAATTGGTCTTGGGGGTCTCTCACTGTGTTTTCAGATCCTCAGTGTTTTCAAGGTATGCTTTTTCTTTAAATGAGCATTTTTAGGGCTTTTAATTAATTACTTGATCCAAATAACCTAGGCCACCATTAGCGGAAACCACTGGCCCATTCTTTTATTTTAAACCTTTCTGTGTCCCGATGTTTTAGATGGGTTAATTATAAATAGCACATAGCTTTAACAGTTTTGATCTAATTATTATTGTCTTCAAACTGTAGCATCAAATCCATTTACATCTGTTAGAATCACTGATATATTTAGACTTAAATCTGATTTTGTGCTTTATATTTGTCCTCCTATCAATTCCATATTTCCTTTTTTATATCCTTTCTTGCTTTGTTGGGGGAAGATAGGCTGTCTTCTTTTTTTAAATTGCTGTTTGAATGCAAGATAAACTCTTTCTTATTATTAATTTATTTAGCTCATGATTCTGTGGGGCAGCATTTTTTTTTTTTTTTAAACTGGGCTTAACTGGGTCGTTCTTTTGTTGGCCTTACCTGCTGATAGCTGATGGCTCCATTCAACTATCTGGTGGTTTACTGGCTATTGGCCAGGGTGGGGAGATAACTGGACCATGTGTCTCATCATTCAGGAGGCTAGCCAGAGATTATTCACATGACGAAGGTCTCAGGGTTCCCAAAAGCAGTAAAAGAGCAAGTCACAATACACAAGCACTTTTCAAATCTCTGCATGTTTCATGGTTGCTATTGTTCCATTGGCTAAACCAAGTCACATGACCAAGCTAAGGTGGATTCAAAAGATGGAGGACACAGATTCCACCTCTTCGTGAATGTGCAAAGGAAAGCAAAGGGATGTGCATACAAGGATAGGAAGAATTTGTAGCCATTTTCACAAACGACCACAGATGTCAAATTCCGAAAGAGGTTTATGGATTCTGTGTTATCACAATAAAACCTTAATGTGTTTTATTGTGGAGCTTGATGAGAAAACTCGCTCTATCAGATATTAAGACATAGTGTAAATGCATAGTATATCAGTTTGTTATTTGTGCAGGAATAGACAAACAGGAATAGAAAAGAGAGTCCAGAATCATACCCATGCATTAATAAACACTTGATTTACGATGTATGGCGCTGCAAAGCTGTGAGGAAAGGATCGCCTCATTAGTAATTGGTGTTGCACAGGTGGCTATCCAGTTGCTAATCCAGTTTTTCTAGTTGTAAAAGCCAGTTCCCAAAACCTAATAATAGGTGACTTTTTCTTCAGGATATTCATGCTATTTGACTGGAAGGGGATGTAATTTCACTTATTAAAACAAGCCTATAATCCAGACTTTCGATAAATCAAATGAATAGCATAGGAACCAGTGATTTCAGTATTTGCCATCAACCTTCACTTCATCAGCGATGTTTTTCTTACCTCATTCCTTTCATACCAGCTGACATTCTGCATTTTGGAGAATTGCTGGGATCGCTTAACCACAAAGTAAATGAGGTACCCACTTCCACACAAACAGCAGATGATGAGAAAGTTGGCCAGGACACGAAGAAATCTTGTCAGATGGATATTTTCTTCTTTGTTACTCTCTTGTTCATCCACTATTGATTCCTTAATGTGTGAAAATGAGATGTGCATAAATGTCAGGCCAGAAATGCCAGAACCATGGCTGTTGGGTCCCTGAAAATAGTACTTTCTATATTTCCAGAAATGAAATAATACAGAGGAGATGATGTAATGCCCTGTGCCTTATGGATAATTATTTTCTTTAGAAAAATATGTTTGTTGTTATTGCTATTCCAGTACATATAAGAAACACTTAGATTTCTTAAATAGTCACCATGTGTCAGACGTGGTACTTTCCGTGCATTGTCCCTCTTTTTTTCTTTTTTGAGAGAGTTTTGCTCTTGTTGCTCAGGCTGGGGTGCGATGGCGCAATCTCGGCTCACCACCTCCTGGGTTCAAGTGATTTTCCTGCCTCAGCCTCCCGAGTAGCTGGGATTACAGGCATGCACCACCACGCCTGGCTAATTTTATATCTTTAGTAGAGATGGGGTTTCTCCATGTTGGTCAGGCTGGTCTCGATCTCCTGACCTTAGGTGATCTGCCTGCCTCAGCCTCCCAAACTGCTGGGATTACAGGCATGAGCCACTGTGCCTGGCTGCATTGTCCCTCTTAATCCCAGCAACAAACCAGTAGAATAGTTACTGTTATTACCCACATTACAGACCCTAAGGCCCAGAGAGATTTCAGTAACTGATTGGGATTATGTTAAGTCTATAGGTCAAATATATTCCAACTGAATCTTAAAATATTGAGTCTTCTAATCGAGGGTTGGCAAACTCATTCTATAAAAAGCTAGATAGTATTTTTGGTTTGCTGGTCATATGGTCTCTCTCACAACCACTCAGCTATGCCATTGTGGCATGAAAGCAACCATAGACAAGATGTAAATAAATTGGAATGCCTTTGTTTCGATAAAACATTATTTGTAAAAGTAGGCAGCAGGCTGGATTTGGCCTGTGGGCCATAGTTTGCCAACCTCTGTTCTAATCCATCAGCATAGCATATCTCTCCATTTACTTAGGGTTTCTTAATTTCTTTCAGCAATATTTTATACTTTTGGTGTAATGGTCTTGTACATTATTTTGGTTAAATTTATGTCTAGGAATTTTATAGGGTTTTTTTGGATACTATTAATAGAACTTAAACTTTTTTTTCTTTTTTTTTTTTCTGAGACAGTCTTGCTGCGTCGCCTAGGCTGGAGTGCAGTGGCATGATCTTGGCTCACTGCAACCTCCGCCTCCTAAGTTCAAGTGATTCTCCTGCCTCAGCCTCCTGAGTAGCTGGGATTACAGGTGCCCACCACCACACCCGGCTAAATTTTTTTTTTTTTTTGAGACCGAGTCTTGCTCTGTCACCCAGGCTGGAGTGCAGTGGCACAATCTCGGCTCACTGCAAGCTCCGCCTCCCAGGTTCACGCCATTCTCCTGCCTCAGCCTCCCAAGTAGCTGGAACTACAGGCACCCGCCACCATGCCCGGCTAATTTTTTTTGTATTTTTAGTATAGACAGGGTTTCACTGTATTAGCCAGGATGGTCTCGATCTCTTGACCTCGTGATCTGCCCGCCTCAGCGTCCCAAAGTTCTGGGATTACAGGCGTGAGCCACCACACCCAGCCACACCCAGCTAATTTTT
This sequence comes from Pan paniscus, assembly GCF_029289425.2. NCBI lineage: Eukaryota > Metazoa > Chordata > Mammalia > Primates > Hominidae > Pan > Pan paniscus. The sequence goes on along the minus strand of NC_073270.2, from coordinate 3,589,493 downwards.
GTATCTTTAGTAGAGGCAGGGTTTCCCCATGTTGTCCAGGCTGGTCTCAAACTCCTGACCTCAGGTGATCCACCTGTCTCAGCCTCCCAAAGTGCTGGGATTACAGGCATGAGCCACTGTGCCCGGCCTTAAACTTATTTTCAAATTGTTTTCTGTTAGTATATAAAAATTGATTTTTGATTATTAAACTTGTGCCCTAGACACAGAGTAATTGGTAGAACCAGGATGAAAAATGAGCTCTCCCAGACCCCAAAGTCTTAATTCACAGAATTTTCACATCTATTCTGTTATACAAGTATATTATGTCTCTTTTAATAAACTTACAAAAGAAGTCATTTTACTTCTCACATGTTCAAAGTGTTTCAAAGACATTGATCTTCTTTGTCCCTCTCTCACAGTCCTGGAGGAAAAGTCAAAGCCCCCAGTCACCCCTACCCTGGCTTTGGATGGAAGTGGCCATAAGCCCCCCATTGCTGTAAGAAGGAGAAGGAGAGGAGACAGAGTCAGCTCCCTGCTCCATGCACTGCAAAGCCCACCGGGCTCTAGGGCTGGGAAACCCATGCTGTGAGTTGCTGAGCTCAAGCCCTTTTCCTAGTGGGTGTCCCTGCCATCTGCAGGCATCAGTCAGTGGACAGCAGGAAGGAATTCAAGAGAGGAGAGGGACAAAGAAAAGAGAAGGAAGCACAGTTGCAGTGTAAATGTGAGCTTTGCTAGGTCCTGGGGGAAAGAAAGCTTGACTGATCAGACAGGAGAAATATTGAGCCATAAAGAACTTGGAATGGGAGCTGGGTGCAGTGGCTCACACCTGTAATCCCAGTGCTTTGGGAGGCCAGGGAGGGAGGATGGCTTGAGGCCAGGAATTTGAGACCAGCCTGGGCAACATAGTGAGAGACTTCATCTCTACAAAAAATAGAAAAATTTAACTGGGCATGGCACTCCAGCCAGAGTGAGACCTTGTCTCCAAAAAATTTAATTAAAGAAAAAACAAAACGAAGAACTTGGAATGGTTTTTACAATCACGGGGGCAAAGTACAATGTACAGTGCTTCAGCATTACAGCTTTGGCCTTCATTCATTTGCTTCCCAGCTGGATGGTTATTTTATATGAGCTATAGTTCTGTAGACCTCCTCAAACCTCTCTTGTAAAGAAATTATTTGTGTGTGGATTGAAAGAAACATAGGGTTGATTTCATCTTTTTTTTTTTTTTTTTAAACATTATCCCATTCATTCATTCATTTTGAGCCAGAGTCTCACTCTGTCACTCAGGCTGGAACGCCGTGGTGCGATCTTGGCTCACCGCAACTTCTGTCTTTTGGATTCAAGAGATTCTCCTGCCTCAGCCTCCCGGGTAGCTGGGATTGGCAGGTGGATCATTTGAGGTCAGGAGTTCAAGACCAGCCTGGCCAAAATGGTGAAACCCCATCTCTACTAAAAATACTTTTTATTTTTTAAATATGCAAACCCAACCACTCAATTATACATATGCTTCAACTGCAACTTAGAACCCTAAAATAGTCCTTTGTTTATTATGCACCCTCAGAAGGGTTTTTCTGCTTTGTTGTACCTTTTTTTTGGACATGTACACACAGGAAACTTTCTGACTCTTTTATTATCTCATGGAACTGTGTTTTGTTTTGTTTTGTTTTGTTTTCAGAACTCCCCATGCCTGTTTTTATACCAGTCACATAAATAAACAACACCCAGTCTCACTGGAAAATGATGGAAACTTTGTCAGCAGCACTTCACATAAAAAAAATCTCTTGTTTAGAAAATAAATGGTGATTTTAAAGTAGAGACATGGGCTGGGCACGGTGGCTCATGCTTGTAATCCCAGCACTTTGGGAGGCCGAGGCGGGCAGATCACTTGAGGTCAGGAGTTTGAGACTGGCCTGGTGAAACCATGTCTCTACTAAAAATACAAAAAAATTAGCCGGGCATGGTGATGTGCACCTGTAATCCCAGCTACTCAAGAGGCTGAAGCAGGAGAATCACTTGAACCCAGGAGCTGGAGGTTGCAGTGAGCTGAGATTTTGCCACTACACTCCAGCCTGGGTGACAGAGCGACACTCTGTCTCAATAAATAAATAAATAAATAAATAAATAAATAAATAAGGTAGAGGCAAGGTCTGTGAAGGAACCCTCTCAGTCAGAATCCTACACACGTGCAAAGGTTTGCCCACCTCAGCCCCTGTGGGACTGATCTGCACAGACCATATTGCTAGCCTTCTGTCACCAAGCTTTCACTCTGTCTCCCTTTCTCTCTCTTTGTTATTTTCCAACTACCAAGTTCAAATTCTTTTTTTTTTTTTTTCATTTCACTAGCTTTCTGGGGAACAGGTGGTGTCTGGTTACATGAATAAGTTCTTCGTGGTGATTTCTGAGATTTTGGTGCAGCCATCAGTGTTGATTTCTCTATTCCCACACCCCCAAACCAGGGTTCTCAGCTCTTTCTGAGTATTCTAATCACTTGGGGAGCTTTTGAAAAACCAATGTCAGGACCCTACTCCAGGCCAGTTATATCAGAGTCTCTGTTAGTGGATCCCAGGAGATCTTTTAAGCTCCTCAGGTGATTCTAGTATGCAGAAAAAGTTGAGAAATGCTTTCCCCAAATGAGTCCTTCCACTTATTCCAGCAGAAATGTGTTTCACGTAGAAACAGGCAGCACCAGGTCTCAGCATCCAGGATACTCTGTCATATTAAGAAACAGACAGGCTGGGCGTGGTGGCTCATGTCTGTAATCCCAGCACTTTGGGAGGTGCAGGAGGGCAGATCACTTGAGGTCAGGAGTTCAAGACCAGCCTGACCAACATGGTAAAACCCCATCTCTACTAAAAATACAAAAAAAAAAAAAAAAATTAGCTGGGCATAGTGGCAGGCACCTGTAGTCCCAGCTACTCGGGAGGCTGAGGCAGGAGGATCGCTTGAGCCCAGGAGGCAGAGGTTGTAGTGTGCTGAGAGCACACCACTGCACTCCAGCCTGGGCAATGGGAGAGAGATGCTGTCTCAAAAAAAAAAAAAGAAAAGAAAAGAAACAGACAGTGGGTACCAGCCACGAACGTTCTTACTTAAGGGCTTGAAAACTGGGCTCACATTTCTGGGAAGGCTCTTGCCACAAATTATTTGAGGACCTTATTTTCTATGTCCCAGCTGGGAGAAGTCTCTCAATGACCAGAGGGACCTAGAGTTCTCCGGAAGTGGGAACTGCCCTGGGGTGACTACCTTGAAGCTGGTGGTGATGGATGCATATTTGTTGTCAGCTGTCTCTGAATTCCCGATCAGGTAGTCCCAGCTGGTGAACATCTTGAAGCTGAATGTGAAGTTGTCACTCTCCCCTTCGCCTGTGCTTCCTTGGGTATTGCTGGCCATCCTGTAGGGCACACAGCACTGTTGTGACGTCTGCCCTCTTTCTGCTGTGTCACCCCCAGGGAACCTTGGCCTAGCCAGTCTCGGACACAGGTAACAGATAAACAGGTAGCTGACATTCAGTGACAAAACAAGCCAGGCAGGGACTTGAGCCAAGACAGCTTTGAGGATAGCCAGGGCACCTTTCCCCCCACATTCAGAGTCCCCTGAAAGCACACATGGTATCAATGAGGTAATAAAAAGCCTGCAGGAGACAAGACACGTGACCATGTTTTCTTCCCTACACCCGATTTCCTGTGGCTTGACTCATCTTCAAATGCAGTTTGAGAACTCTATACAGGAGTCTATTCTCAAACAGGAACGTCCCCTTCTAAGTCATCTATTTTCTTGGGTAGAACACACACACACACACACACACACACACACACACACACACACATATTTTTTTCTGATATAAAATGCAAAACACACTGAGGTGGCTGGTGCTACTTTGTTGTGCTACTTTTTTTTTTTTTTTTTGGTAACAGAGTCTCGCTCTGTTGTCCAGGCTGGAGTGCAGTGGCCTGATCTTGGCTCACTGCAGCCTCCATCTCCCGGGTTTAAGCAATTCTCCTGTCTAAGCCTCCCGAGTAGCTGGGATTACAAACACCTGCCAGGACGTCTGGCTAGTTTTTTGTATTTTTGGTAGAGATGGGGTTTTGCCATGTTGGCCAGGCTGGTCTCGAACTCCTGACCTCAGGTGATCTGCCTGCCTCGGCCTCCCAAAGTGCTGGGATTACAGGTGTGAGCCACCACGCCTGGCCCGGTACTACTTTTAATTGCAAAACCATGAATTACTTTTGCACCGTCCTAATACAATCAGGTCATATATCCTTCTCTTAATCAAGTTTGGCTGAAAGCACCTTGGACCTTCCTATTTCATCCTACCTGTCTTCAACCTATGCTCCCTAGAGTTTGACCCTGTGGGAATCACAGAATTCCAAACAGGGGTGCTATAAGATACTATGAGGGGTTTGTCATCTTCCCTAACATGTTGGCTTTCTGGATTTGCTGTTCCACAGGGCTTAGTTAGCTTTTTTGGTTTGTCACGAAAACTTTCCATATTTCTATACTTATCTGGGGTGAGAGCAGGGACAAAGTAACAACATGAGGGCTAAGAATAAAAGCAAGCCTGTCTCCTTGTTCTTTTCCTTTTGCCTGATAGTGCTGTGCAGTCAGAGATCACCCAGTGGTCACTGTCGAGTGCTGGGCAGGGTCTTGGGAACAACAGCATTTCCGCCTGAGACCATGTGATAGAAAACCAAGCGTCCCCATTGCCCTTTCAGGGGCTGTACCCAGACTTCACTCTACCCAGTGCTCCACTCCTCTCCTGGAGACACAGCCACCCACACTCTTCTGGGAGAAGTGACCCCTCATGTCTGTGCTGAAGCGAGAGTGGGCCCAGGTGGATAGGTTTGTGTAGGAGACAGTGCCTTCCACTCTGCGACCCCCAGCCACAGCTGATGGGGTCCCCTGATTCTGAAGAAGGCAATCAATCCATGGGCTGGGCCAAGTTTTCAGAGAATAGGAATTAAGAGTTACAGACATATTAAAAGGCCACTTCTGACCACAGAGACAAGTAGAGCTGGGGCCAGAGAGGCCGCCATGGTTAATCACTGCCACATACATTTATTTAGTATAAGTTTATTTGGTTGTATCTTTCTATATGCCAGCCTTGGTTCTAACACACAAGCTAGAGTTTGGAGGAGCAGAAGAGTTTTTTGGAGGAAGCTGAGCTCTGGACAAAAGCAAAAACAGGCCTGATAAACCTCCAGGCCTACCTTACTAGGTACTATGCTCCTTCTCAAGCCACACTGGCCTTTTGCCAGTTTGGGGAAAACACTAGGCTATTTGCGGCCTCAGGGCCTTTGCACATGCTCTTCTTTTGTCTAAAATGCTGCTCCCCAGAATTTCAGCATGGCTGGCGTTCTCAGCCTCATCCAAAGGGGTTTCAATCCTATTTCCCAGCACATCCCACATGGCCTGGTTCATGTCTTTCATACCACAAATTATAATGTGCATATGGTTTCTGTGTTAATTTCCTGTTTTCTCTCTGAATGCCCCACCAGAAGGGAGGTAGGCGTAGAGTGGCCAGGAGAGTGAGCTGTGGCTGTGAAGTCAAAGCCTGCAGATGAGATGGTCATACTTACGATCGAATGACAATAATCAGGCTGTAGCCGAACACGCTGACCCCCACCATAAAGTAAGCCATAGGCAGCCGGTACCTCAGCCACCCGATGGTCCTCTGGTTGTTGTAGTAGCCATAGAAGAGTGCAGAGTACTTGACATAGCCCTGGGGGACAGCAAAGCCAAATGCTCTGGGTTGGTAAGCTCAGAGCTGGTGGTTACCAGACATGTCTATTCTACCAGGGATTTCCTTCTCAGAGTCTTAACCGAATCTAAGGGCCGAAGGAAGAGTTCCAGATGTTCTTGTTCTTCCCTTCACCTCCTCCAGTGGCTCCAGAGCCCCTCCATATCTCCCCTTCTTTCTCTCCTTCATTCCCTCTATTTCCTCATTACATAGAGTGCATGGAGACATGGGAGGGAGAAGAGAGTGTTGTTAACATTTGGGATCAAATTAGGGATAGGGGGTTGGGCACTGTGGCTCACGCCTGTAATCCCAGCACTTTGGGAGGCTGAAGTGGGCAGATCACTTGAGGCCAGGGGTTCAAGACCAACCTGGCTAACGCAGTGAAACCTTGTCTCTACTAAAAATATAAAAATTTGCCAGGTGTTATAGCAGGTGCCTGTAATCTCAGCTACTTGGGAGACTGAGGCAGGAGAATCACTTGAACCTGTGAGGTGGAGGTTGCAGTGAGCAGAGATCATGCCTGCGCACTCCAGCTTGGGCAACAGAGGGAGACTCTGTCTCAAAAAAAAAAAGGAATCCTTAGTAACAGTATAGTTGGGAACCCCTGTTTCAAATAACTTTCTGAAGGGTCTCCAATCTGACTTTGAGAGTGAAGGATGGCAGCAGCAATGACTTGCTGTGGGCAGCACTACAGCCATGCCTCCCAGCCTTAGCAAGCCCTTGGAGCTGCAGACTAAGCCTCCAGAGGCATGGGAGTGTGAAGCTCACAAAGGAGGGAAGAGTGCTGCAGGCAGAGGGCCATAAGCAAAGGCAGAGAGGCAATGACAGTGTGTGATGCGTGCAGGGACTTCCCCAAAGCTTGGTGGCATTGGGGCACTAAAGTGTGAGGTATTACTGGAGAGGTAGGGAGCAGCCAGGTCATGAACAGTTCCTTTGTAAACCCAATTAAGAACACTGGCTTTTATTCCACTGGGAATGAGAATCAATGAAAATTTGAGGTAGGGGAGTGACAGGGTCAGATCTGCATTTTATAAAGATCACTCCAGCAACAAAGGGAATGGAAATTTTAGGAGCCAAGCCAAGGCAGGGAGGAGAGGTAGATGATTCTGACAGTAGTTCCGGTAAAGTGAGGACGTTATTCAAAGTGAAGGTAAAAGAGATGGAAAAACGCATTTTGCCTAATGATGGGATCCTATTTGATTAAAGAACTGGTTTTTCAATAATCAAGTCCACTGTTTCACACTTACACACGCAATCTTTAGGCCTTACAATCACAAGTGGAAGTTCATTGGTACATTGGCAATAGCACCTTGAAATCTCGAAGGATGAAAAACTCCGTGGCTTTTTCTTACTCAGTCCAGATATTCACTGATTTTCTTCCTCCTCAGATATTCACTGATTCTCATTCCCAAATGGAATAAAAGCCAAGGTTCTTAATTGGTGATATGGTTTGGCTCTGTGTCCCCAGCCAAATCTCATCTTGAATTGTAATCCCCAGGTGTTGAGGGAGGGACCTGGTGGGAGGTGAATGGATCATGGGGACAGTTTCCCCCATGCTGTTCTCATGATAGGGAGGGAGTTCTGGTGAGATCTGGTTGTTCTGATAAGTTTCTGGCATTTCTCCTGTGCTCTCTGTCTTCTGCTGCCATGTAAGAAGTGCCTTGCTTCCCCTTTGCCTTTCACTGTGATTGCAAGTTTCTTGAGGCCTCCCCAGCCATGCGGAACTGTGAACCAATTAAACCCATTTATTTATAAATGACACAGTCTCAGGTAGTAGTGTGAACATGAACTAATACAATTGGGTTTACAAAAGATTTAAGAAATATTTAGTAGGTAGGCTCAGATTTAGTGGTTGGTTGGATGGCAGTGGGGGGTGGTTGGTGAGGAAGAGGGAGAAGCGTGGGATGATTTTCAGGCTTCAGACATGGATGATTGGATGAATGGTGATTCCAATAAAGGAGCTGGGAAAAAGAGATGTGGGTTTTGGCTGGATAGGTGTTGCATTTGAAGAGCAAGTAGGACATTCAGTTGAAGATGTCATGTGAAACTTTGGGGAAGCCTGGAGTGGAGTTAGATCTGGGGTCTTAATGTGGGAATGAGGAAAGAAAAGCATACCGTGAGATCACCTTACAGAGACCTGGCAGACAGAGAGGTGCAGTGGCTGCATGGGGAGCCCCCATCTGTGAGAGTGTGGCTGGAGAGAGCAGTGCATGAAGGAGACCCAAGTGGACTGTGCAGAGACATGGTTTGCAAGCTCATTTAGCTTAGTGCTGGGATCCTATTAAAGCAATGGTTTTTCAATAATTAAACGCACTATTTCATACTTATTCACGCAATCTTTAGGCTTTATAATCACAAATGGAAGTTCATTGGCATGTTGACAACAGTACCTCAAAATCCCAAAGGACAGAAAAATCCATGGCCTTTTCTTCCTCAGCCCGAGGCACTGTCTTTCTGGGAATACTCCCATAGGGCATGCCCATCAGTACCTTGTGCAGAAACACAATGACACAAGTATGAGTGGAGGAAATACAAACACACAGAGACATTCATATACTGGGGTAAATGCTTTCCTTCTCAGAGCGGAATACACCTATTTTCTTCTTTCTTTATGTATTTATTAATTTAATTCATTTTTTATTTTTTGAGATGGAGTTTCACTCTTGTCACCCAGGCTGGAGTGCAATGGCACGGTCTCAGCTTACTGTAACCTCCGCCTCCCAGGTTCAAGTGATTCTCCTGCCTCAGTCTCCCGAGTAGCTGGGATTACAGGTGCCTGCCAACATGCCTGGCTGTTTTGTATTTTTAGTAGAGACAGGATTTCACCATGTTGGCCAGGCTGGTCTTGAACCCCTGACCTCAGGTGATCCACCCACCTTGGCCTCCCAAAGTGCCGGGATTACAGGCGTGAACCACTGAGCCCGGCCCTATTTTCTTCTTTAAATAACATTGATTGCTTTCCTGATTTTAAGAGTAACACACACTCATTGTAAAAAATGTGAAAAAGTACAGAAGAGCGTTTCTTTTCTTTTCCTTTCCTTTTCTTTTCTTTTCTTCTCTTTTCTCTTTTCTTTTCTTTCTTTTTTGAGACAGGTTCTCACTTCATCACCTAGGCTGGAGTGCAGTGGCTCCATCTCGGCTCATTGCAATAACCTCTGCCTCCCTGGCTCAAGTGATCCTCCCACCTCAGCCTCCTGAGTAGCGGGAACTACAGGTGTGTACCCCCATGCCCAGCTAATTTTTTGTATTTTTAGTAGAGACACGGTTTTGCCATGTTGCCCAGGCTGGTCTCAAACTCTTGGGCTCAAGTGATCCTACTACCTTGGCCTCCCAAAGTGCTGGGATTATTGGCATGAGCCACCGTGCCCAGCCAGAAGAGCATTTTAAAAATTACCTATCAGTGCCAAAACCCAAAGATAATGACTGTTAGATATTTATATATTTTCTTTTAGTTAATTTCTGAGTTCTGTATATATTTTAGTCTAGTTATTTAGTCTAATATTATTTTGTGACCAATTTCCTACATCATAAGGTATTTCCCCAAATAAAATGACTTCAAAAATATCTAATAAAAATATGTACAAGAAACTTACTTAACAAATCCCCTATTGTTGGACATTAAAGTATTTCTAGTTCTATATGTGTATATAATTCTGTTATTAATACCCTTATACATATGCCCTTATTCATATCGTTAATTGTAAAAAAAAATCAGAAATGGATTCGATTTATATATTGATTTAGGAAGGACTGACTTTTTAATGAGATTAAATTTTTCCTTCCAAGGATATACCCTTCCATTTATTGTCTTATTTTTGTCCAGTAATTCTTTATAGGGTTCCTCATAGAAATATTCTGATTTATTAAATGTATTACTAGTTATTTTATAAATTTATTGCATTGTGTCAAAATTTTAAATTCTATTTTTAAGTGGACATTAAATATACAGAAAATCACTGCCATTTGTCTTTAAAATGACTCCAGTCATCTCAATATACTTGTTTATTAGATTCTAGTAGTTTTTCATAAAATCATTGGAGTTTTTGGGGGGTTTACAATCATATCACCTGCAAACCAAAATAACTTTGTATTTTTTTGGTACAAAGTGTATAAGATGTTAATTTTCCTGACATTGCATTAGGTGGCAGAAATTAATATTGAAAAGTAGTAGGGATAGGGATATATCATGTTTCTTTTGATTTTTGTAACACAGGCTTTAGTATTTTTCACCATTTAATGTAAAATTACTTTGTTGCTTAATTTATAGGCTCTTCATTTTTAGGTAATTTCCTTTTATTTCTTTTTGTTTCTTTGTTTTAAATTTATTTTCTTATTGGGGAACATGTTATACATAAAATAGTATATGTATAACATATATGTACAGTTGATCATAATAAAAAGGAAATTAACTACTATATATCCACTAGCTAGCTAAAGAAACAGAAAATCTCCAGGCCTTTATAGTACCCTGGATAAGCCCCTCCTGAATTATATCCCTCTTGCATCCTAAGATGCAACCAAGATATAGTACATTTTATAATAACAATTCCCTTGTTTTTCCTTATATTTTACTCATTTATTGTTTTGTTTTGCCTGTTTAGTTTTGCTTTAGTTTTGCCTGTTAAATGGAATCATGCATAAGTATACTCCTATGAATTGTTTTTTTTCATACAACATTACACTTTTGAGATTCATTGATAAAATAAGTTTGATTAATATGCTTAAGGAATTAAGGGACAAGATGAATCATTTTGGTAGAGAACTGGAAACTATAAAAACAATCAAATGGAAGTTATAGAACTGAAACATGTGATCATTGAAATTAAAAGCTCAATGGACAGATTTAAGAACATATAGATCAGAAAAGAGAATGGCTAAATTTTAATACAGGGTTAAAAAAATCCAGACTTAAATATACAGAGAAAAAGATGGAAAATACTGAAAAGAGCATAAGGCATACATGGAAATACAGAGACAAGGCTCACTGAGACAAGACACACACACACACACACACACACAAATACACATGCAAAGGCACACACATATATGTAGTCCCAGAAGGAGAGAGAAGATGGAATGGCATAGAAACAGTATTTAAAGGGATTATGGCAGAGAATTTTCCCAATGTGACAAAAGACAGTTTAAGATTTAGTAAGTGCTACAGATCCAAAGCTGGATATCTACTGCTTTGGATTTCTATTGCTGTGTAACAAATTACCACAAAGATGGCCTAAAGCAGCACCATTTATTAGCTCACAGTTCTGTAGGTTGGCAGTCTAGCATGGTGTGGCTGGATTCTCTGCTCAGGGTCTCACCAGACTGAAATCAAAGAGTCAGCAGGGGCTAAGGGTCTCATCTGGGGTCTGGAGTCCTCTTCCAAGCTCACTTATTGTTGGCAGAATTCATTTCCTTGTGCTTGTAGGACTGAGGTCCCTGTTTCCTTGCTGGGTGGCAGATGGCGGCCACACTCAGCCTCTCAAGGGCTCCCACATTCCCCATTACATGGTTCCCTCCATCTTTAAGCCAGCAGTGGTGTGTTCAATCCTTCCCATGTTTTGAATATCTGTGACTTCTTCTGCAACCAGCCAGAGAAAACTCTTGGCTTTTAAAGAGCTCATGTGATTAAATTAGGCTCACTCAAATAACCTTGGAGTGATAGCTCATTCCTAGGTTCTGTCCACATTCAAAGGGGAGGGGATTATATGAGATTGAGGGTCATTTAGGGTCATTCTTAGAATTCTGCCTACCACATATACAAAAAGCAACAAATCAACAATGACAACAAAAACTTCACTTAGGGAACTGGGGAGATTGGGAAATGTTGGTCAAAGGATACAAAATTTCAGCTAGTTAGGAAGTATAAATTCAAGAGATCTATTGTATGACATGGTGACTATAGTTAATAACAATGTATTATATACTGGAAAATTGCTATGAGAATAGATTTTAAGTGTTCTCACCAAAAATAAATGATAAGTATAGGTATATGAGGTGATGCATATGTTAATTAGCTTGATTTAACCATTCCACAATATATACACATTCCAAGACAGCATTTTGTACAACATAAATATATGCAATTTATATTTGTCAATTAAAAGAAGTAAATTTTTAAAAATTCACCTAAACCTACCACAGGAAAATTTACACAAATTCTTCAAGAGAATAATAAAAAAAGAAACATTCCCAAATCACTTTATGAGGTCTAATAGTGATCCCCAAACATAAGAACATTATAAGAAGGATATTTACAGTCCAGTATCTCAAAAATAGATGCAAAAATTCTAGATAAAATATTCACAAATCAAAATCAGATGATATATAAAAAAGATAATACATAATAACCTAGTTGGGTTTATTCCAAGAATGCAATCTGGTTTAACATTTGAAAATAAATCAATATAATTCACCACATAACAATCTTAAATTTGTATGTGCCCAATAACATGGCATTAACATATATAAAACAAAAATAATAATTACAATGAGAAGAAGACAATGGCAGGAGATTTAATTGATCTCACTCAGCAATTGATCATGCTACCCTAAAATTAGTAAGATTATAGATAATTTGTAGAATACAAGTAATATTTTGAACCATGCAAATAATATAAAAATTTAGGAAAATTAACCATATTCTGAGTAAATAAAGCAAGTCCCAAGTGATGAAAAAGTATCAGTTTCATACAAAATATACGCTATGATCACTATAAAATTATACTAAAAACCAGTAAAAAATGCCACCAATCTTTCTATATATTAAAGTCTTGAAAATTATTCATAAATAACTTGTGGATTACAAGGAAATTAGAAAATACCTAAAAATAAATAATGGCAATGTATATCAAAGTATATGGAATGCAACTAAAATGGTATTGAGAGGAAAATTTATAAATGGGTGTTGTGTTATTGATGTCATTTGAATGTTTGTCCCTTCCAAATCTCATGTTGAAATGTGATTCCCAGTGTTGGAGGTGGGGCCTGCTGGGACATATTGGATCATGAGGGCAGATTCTTCATAAATGGCTTAGCACCATCCCCTTGGTGATAAGTGAGTTCTCACTCGGTTAGTTCACGCGAGATATGGTTGTTTAAAAGTCTAGGACCTCTCCCAATCACTCTCTTGCTCCTGCTCTCGCCAAGTGATGTGCTGGTTCCCCTTCACCTTCCATCATGATGTAAGTTTCCTGAGGCCCTTAACAGAAGCAGATGCTGGCACTTTGCTTTCTGTACAGCCTGGAGAACCATGAGCCAATTAAACCTCTTTTCTTTATAAATTACCCAGCCTCAGGTATTTCTTCATAGCAACACAAGAACAGCCTACTACAGTTGTAGACTTGCTATGGGCCAATAACTCCTTTGTGCCTCCCATTTTTCTCCTGTGTGAACACAGGCATGTCTATAGCATTTATCTTATGCCTGTCCCACCATTTTATGTTTGTTGTGTTGGTGCAGATAACATCTTTTTAGTCTCACGGTAAAGAGAACTGCACTCAAGGAGTTGTATTTAAAGAGCTACTCCCATGGAGCTTCATCTGCACCTGAACTACTGATTTAGAGTGAGAGTTTGGAATCTGAGCTGATGCTATGCCAGAATGAGATTTTTAGAGGCCTTGAGGAGGGGCGAGTGTATTCTGCATGTGGAAGGGATGTGAATCACTGAGGACCAGAGGGTTCAATGAGGTAGGCAGCCTGTGAGGTGGCTCACATGATCCCTGCCTCTGGTATTTATTATTGTGTGCCATAATACCCTCCCACTGAGTGTGGGCTTCATTTAGTGACTCACTACTAAAGGATAAAATATGGCAGAAGTGATGGAATGTCATTTCTGAGATTAGGTTATAAAAAATGGTGGCTTCTATGTGGGAAGCTTCTTTTTGCTCTATTTCCTTCTTGGATTCTCTCCTTCTGGGAGAAGAAAGCTGCCACCTTATGAGCTTGCCTATGGAAAAACTCATGTAGAAAGAAACTGATGTCTCTGGCCCATAGCCACTGAGTACCTGAACCTTGGGAACAGCCACATAAGTAAGGTTGGAAGCAGATTTTCTGAGGCCTGCCAGAAGCCACGTGAGTAAGCTTGAAATTGTATCTTCTGAGATCTGCCAGTAGCCATGTGAGTGAGCTTGGAAGCGGATCTTCTTCAGAGACCCCAAGCCAGAACCACTTCTGGATTCCTGACCCACAGAAATAATAATAAATGGTTGTTGTATTCAGTGAAAAAATAGGGAGTAACTTGTTACCCAGCAATAAATAATGAATACAAACCCCAAGAAATTAGAAGGAAAGAAATGAAACATATAAGATAGAAATTAGTAATATAAAAATAAAGATATATAAGAAAAAGACCTGAAAGTGAATGTTTTATAGTAGAGTTATTCATAATAGTTTCCAAATAGAAACAACTGAAATGTCCATGAGCTGGTGAATGGATAACAAACTATGATATACTCATATGGTGGAATATTACAATCCCATTGTAATTTTCAATTCCATTTCAGCAATAAAGGGACAAATGATTGATAAACTACATGCATGAATTTCAAAGACATTGTACCAACTGAAAGAGGTTAGACACAAAAAAACTGCATACTACATATTTCTATTTATATGATATTCTGAAAAGGGCAAAACTTTGGGAACAGAAATCAGAAATCAATCATTGGTTGTCAAGGGCTGGGAGCTGGGAGAGGAGATTGCTTGCAATGTGGGTACTAGAGAAATTTAGGGAGCGATGGAAATGTTCTATATTCCAGTTGTGTGGTGGTTACCTGATCATACATTTGTCAAAAGTCATTGAATTGTATACCTAAAAGGAGTAAATTTTACTTGATGCAAATTGTGCCCCCAAAAGACTGAATTTAAAAAAAAAAGACATTTCAGAGAGAATCAGCAAAGCCAAAAGTTTTTTCTTGAACAAAATAACTAAAAAAGACAAACTTTGCTGTAAATGAGACAAAAAATTATACTGCAATGCAAAAGGGGATACACCTTTAGATACACTGTGATTTTAGAAAATAAGAAATGACTGTATTTAAGTCACTAAATTTTAAAATGTAAGTTGAAATGGAAAGTTCAGGATAGTGAGGGTTATGTAGGTAATAAAATTGAGGAAAATTAATTAGAGGGCTTCAGTGCATATGTAATATTTCATTTTTTAGGCATGGTGATGAGCAAGTAGGCTCATTCATTATATCTTTTCATATGTATGAAATAATTTAGTAGTTATTTTTAAGGGGAAGTATCATAAGAGGTTTACAGACTGAATGCTTGCTATGTAAACCTAAAGCACAGCTTCCTTAAAGACCTTATAATGTACATTAGCAGTTTTCAACCCTAGCTGCATAATAGAATCACCTGGGGAGCTGCATTAGTCATCTACTGCTATATAACAAATTACCCTAAAATGTTAGAGGCTTAAAAAAACACACAATTATTATCTCACTGTTTCTGTGACTAGCATTTTGGGTATGGCTTAGCTGGATCCTTCGCTTCCAGGATCTTTCACAAGGCTGCAACCAAAATTTCTGCTTTGGTCTCATTTGAAGGTTTGACTGGGGAAGAATCTGCCTTAAAATGTGCTTATGTGAGGCTGGGCGTGGTGGCTCACGCCTGTAATCCCAGCACTTTGGGAGGCTAAGACAGGTGGATCATGAGGTCAGGATTCAAGACCAGCCTGGCCAAGATGCTGAAATCCCGTCTCTACTAAAAATACAAAAATTAGCAGGGCGTGGTGGCACATGCCTGTAATCCCAGCTACTCAGGAGGCTGAGGCAGGAGAATTGCTTGAACCTGGGTGGCAGAGGTTGCAGTGAGCTGAGATCATGCCACTGCACTTCAGCCTGGGTGACAGAGCAAGACTCCATCTCAAAAAAAAAAAAAAAGAGTGCTTATGTGGTTGTTGCTGGGTTGCTGGACTAAGGGCCTCAGTTCCTTGCTGGCCATTGTCCAAAGGCCACACTCAGTTCCTTGCCAGGTGGGCGTCTCCAATCTGTCAGACTGCTTCATTAAGGCACCCAAACCAAGAGGGGAATCAACAGAGAATTCTGCCAGCAAGATGGAAATCACTATCTTTCATAACCTAACCATTCTATATTCTATTTGTTAAAAGCAAGTCTCTAGGTCTAGCCTATATTCAAAGGGAGGCATTACATAAGGACATGAATACCAGGAGAGAAGGATCATTGGAGGTTATTATAGAAGTCTGCTTTCCACAGAAGCTTTTAAAACAGAGATAACAAGACCATACCCTCAGAGTCAAATTTATTTGACTGGGGGTGAGCCTAAGATCTGGTGTAATTAAAGTCCCCTGGTGATTTTCACATACATCCAGTGTTGGAAGAGAAGTACATAAACTTGTCATCCAGTGGGGCCTTGCCAGCCAGCTCCTGCAGCATAACTGAGGGTTCCTCAGGGATCACGTAGACATCCTGGGTTGTGCAGGCAATGGCAATTAAAGATAAACAAGGCTCATTCTTACATTCAGAGCTGTTTAATTTCATAAAGTGGTATTGAGAGTTTGTGGCAAAAGGAAAATGAATATAAGGAGAAGATTCGTTAAAGTTGCGTTCAAGGCCAGGGATGGTGGCTCATGCCTGTAATCCCAACACTTTGGGAGGCTGAGGCGAGCAGATCGCTTAAGGTCAGGAGTTTGAGACCAGCCTGGCCAACATGGCGAAACCCCATCTCTACTAAAAATACAAAAACTAGCCGGGTCTGGTGGTGCGTGCCTGTAATCCCAGCTACTTGGGAGGCTGAGGCACGAGAATTGCTGGAACCCAGGAGGTGGAGGCTGCAGTGAGCCAAGACTGTGCCACTGCACTCCAGCCCAGGAGATAGAATGAGGCTCTGTCTCTCTCTCTCTATATATATAAATAATTTTTTAAAAAAGTCATGTTTGAGCACTTCTACTATCTTATCCCTGGACCCTCTGGTTCACTATGCTTCATTTTAAAACACCCATGGGTCATGGGGATATCTCTGAACCTTAGCTTATGCTGAAGACCCTTGAGCCCTGAAGTTCTCCGTGTCTTTGACCAACAGGACACTTCCTTTAGATGTGCAATGAATTTGGATGTGTCTGATTCCCACATGGCCAATTTCCCATCATCCTAAATAAGAAGGCATCTTGAGACACCCCACACCCTAATTGCTGTTATCCAACCTGTCATCAAGACTTGTCCGTGCACTTCACTCTGATTCCTCTCTTTTAATCCATTCCCATTGATATTACCCGGATCTAGCACTGACCTACTGCAACAGGCTCCTACCTGGTCTAAGCCTCTTCCCTTCTCCCCTATTTCCCTTCTTCCCTTCTCCTTCTTCCCAAGCCAAGCCTCCTCTTTCCAGCAAAGCATCTCTCTCTGTCTTACTCTCAACCCACTCCAATATGGTTTTCCCAATCACCTGCCAATCAAATCAAGGTTCTCTAGCACGAATGGTTCAGATCTTGGCTGCTTCATTGGAATGCACCAATCACTAAGTTTTTATTGTTTAAAATGAATGTTCCCTCATAAAAATATTAAAGACTTACATAAATTATACCAAATTTAATGTTCTCTTTTAAAAAGCAACCGAGTGTCCTTAAAATTGCTCAACTTCCCCCAAACCTGCCTTTTTATGGACCACTGCACAGCAAAATTTCAGAGATGTCTCATAGGCCTGTGGCATTTAAATGTGCTCTCTTCTCATGGAATAAAAGCTTCCAAGAAGAAAGCCAAGAGCTTTGTGAAGGTAAATTTCCCCATTGACTACCGAGGAAAACATTTCATATTTACCTGACTATGGAGGAGATAAATGAGACTTCCTATTAGCTTTTGACAATATTTTCCCCCTGGGGAGAACCAGACTTGGTGTAAGAGTGTTTGTGTACGCTTGACAGTGACGTTTAAAATGCTAACTTCTGGGTCAGAGAGTGATATTGGCATAAGAATATATGTAGGGCTCAGTGGACTCAGAACCCTTGATTTCTAGGTGTGTTTATGAAAGAGTACAAAGGCTAGTTAATGACATATTTGTAAGCACACATTTTGAGTAATATAGAAAAGAATTCAACAATTTTATGAATAATGTAACACTCCTTTGCTACCAAAGGCTATTATAATGCATGGTCAACCTCCTCCAATAAATCTGATTTAATTCACATTATGTGAAAGGTTTTTAATGTCCTGAAAGTGGCTGTGCAGAAAAGTTAAGCATGTAACTGCAGATAGAATTGACTCCAATATGCTCACAGAACCATTTATAACAAAATAGGAGTCAGTAAGTCATCAAAGAACCGATTAATACACCTGTGAGGAGGAAAATACTAAATGCAGACATACTGTTCCTCTGAGAGCTGTTGAAGTAGACCCACTTGTGTACCCAGCACCAGCACCAAGGATTTCAGTCAGGACTGTAGCAATTGTAGCAATTGCTGTGCTCAGTGCTTAGTGAGCCACAGGCTCCTTGGAAAAGACCCTAAGCCATCACTCTGGGGACCTGAGATCCAATTCACAATGATCTTATTGTGTGACTTTGCACAAATTGCTTATTACCCCTTTTTTGTTTCTCAATTAATCATCTGTAGATAAGAATCTATTTATGTCCATAATAAGATTATATCTGGGGCCAGGTGTGGTGGGTTATGCCTGTAATCCCAACACTTTGGGAGGCTGAGGTGGGAGGGCTACTTGAGCCCAGGAGTTCAAGGCTGCACTGAACCACGATCACATCACTGCCCTCCAACCTGGGCAACAGAGTGAGACCCTGTTTCTAAAAAAAACCTCCTTAAAAGATTATATATGGGAGAATAGTGAGGAGTGATAGTCAAATCCAAGTTTTTTTGGTGATAAATAATGATATAATGTATTCTATCCCTCTCTTTTTTCTGAGAGTAAAAGAAAAAAACTCATTGAAACATTAATTCTCCACTGATCTTAAGGTAAAATGAGAAGTAGAAAAGTGTAAGATTCACCTACTAATTAAGGAACAAAGTATTTTGGTTCCATTCTTTGTACTTAACTATCTGGGTAATTGATGTGAGTACATTAGGTCGTAGGTTGGTGCAAAAGTAATTGTAGTTTTTGCCATTACTTTTAATTTTATAAATTTACTTTTCATGGCAGTAATTTATAAATTACTTTTAATGGCAAAAAATTAAAATTACTTTTAATGCAAAACAATTACTTTTGCACCAGCCTAATAGCATTTTAAATGAATGACTGATTCTTTGTAAAACAGGAAGTATTTGGTTGATAATTGATGACGGTGGTCATAAGCCTTAACTCTATCCAAAGATTTAGGAAGTTCTTTTCTTACCTCTGGGATTATGACTAGACCAAATATTAAGCCAAAAAGGACAAGGTTAACTCCATACATCCATCGGAGAAAGATGAAATACGATGCCACTGAAGAACCAAAGTGACCTAGAGAGAGAAAAGACGGTGGGTATGAGTGCTGCAGTAGGAAAAAATGGACACTATTGAGCACTTTATGTGTGTGGTGGATTCAATTTTCACATCAGTCTGTTGAATGACACCTGGATCTCCCTTTCTTTTCCTGGATAAATAACCTGAGGCTCTTTGGGGTTAACTAACTTGCCTAAGTGCCCACAGTCAGAAAGTGAAAAAGCAGAATTTAAATCTTGGTTTGGGATGAGTGCGGTGGCTCACGTCTGTAATCCCAGCACTTTGGGAGGCTAAGGTGGGTGGATCACTTGAGGTCAGGAGTTTGAGACCAGCCTGGCCAACATGCTGAAACCCTGTCTCTATTAAATATACAAAAAAATTAGCCAGGTGTGGTGGCCCAGACCTGTAATCCCAGCTACTCAGGAAGTTGAGACAGAAGAATCGCTTGAACCTAGGAAGTGAAGGTTGCAGTGAGCCAAGATCACACCACTGCACTCTAGCCTGGGCAACAGAGCGAGACTCTGTCTCAAAAATAAATAAATAAAAACAAACAAATAAATAAATAAATAATAAATATTGGCCTGACAAGTTCAAAACTCATTCTTTTTTCCTAATACAACAGAACCAATGAAATAATCTATTCAGAGGGCCAAGGAAACAATCCAAGCTCTTGGGAAACGCTTTAAGAAACCAATTAAAAAAAACAGTGACACCATCATACTCACTTTCAATGTCCTTGATCTTCATTTCCCAGGGGATACATTGAGTCTTGAGATTATCAAAGTCTCTCTTAAATTTGACCCATTTCTGAAATAAAAGAGGTAAAACTCTCAGTTCCTTAACATGTCAACCTGGAGCACAAAGGGGCATGATGAGGGGCATGAGGAGGCCGACAGGTCAGCATGAGTCAGCATGGGTGAAGCTGCTGTCTTGCAGTCCCCAGCTCCTGCTGTCCTTGAGCCCAGGCTGCCAGAGGCAGGTGTTCAAACCTTTACTTCCCCAACGTCAGGCCTGGAGTGAGAGACAAGTGAGGGCCACCCCTTACTGTGCTGATAAAATTTCTGGTTTAGACAGTTTATAGATAAAGTGAGAAATTCTCTGTACGATTTCTGATTTGGAGGGTCCGATTGAGTTAGCAACCTCTGATATGACTTTCTTCAACTTAAAACAAAAATTCAAAGGTAGAAGGAACTCTGGCTACTCTCAGACCCACGTCTGGCAGACAGCCAAGTGCCTCTCTCTGATAGGAACTGTCGCAAAATTGCAAGGGTGGTGCAACTGATAAGGAGATCTCAACCCATAGCTGAACATTCTTCTCCTGGGGGAACAACAGCCTCGCTTTTCTGAAAAGAGTCAGAAAGGCATGTTGCCCCCTCCTGTGATCTGTTCCCAGCTAGACACCCAGACTATGTACCAAACAGAAACCTGATCAGCCGTCTTTCTATGGCTGGGTGTTGTTTTGTCAACTCTCCGAGGGACTGCTCTCCACCAGCCCCACATTGTGGAAACAAATCCATTTGGAATAAAACAAATACTCATAGAAAGCTGAGGTAGAAATACTCATAGAAAGCATAAGAGGTAGTAGAGAGCAGATCCTAAGATCAGTTCCCATTATTATTATTATTGTTATTTTGAGATGGAGTCTCACTCTGTTGCCCAGGCTGGAGTGCAGTAGCGCAATCTTGGTTCACTGCAACCTCCACCTCCCGGGTTCAAGCTATTCTCCTGCCTCAGCCTCCTGAGTAGCTGGGATTACAAGCACGCACCACCACGCCTGGCCAATTTTTCTATTTTTAGTAGAGATGGGTTTCACCATGTTGGCCAGGCAGGCCTTGAACTCCTGATCTCAAGTGATCTGCCCGCCTCGACCTCCCAAAGTGTTGGGATTACAAGCTTGAGCCACTGTGCCTGGCCCAGTTCCTATTATTAAAAGGTCTCCTCAGAACTTGTTCATGGAGGACATGAGATTTTCCCCCGTAAAGTCACTAAAGTCCGCACCTGTGAAAAGAAGGGGCAAAAAATAAAGTCGGCAGAAGATGAAAGGGAAACGTTTCTCTTTTCAGACATGGTCTCACTCTGCTGCCCAGGCCGAGTGCAGGTGGCGCAAACATGGCTCACTGCAGCCTTGACCTCCTGGGCTCAAGTGATCTTCCTGCCTCAGCCTCCTGAGGAGCCAACACATTCAGCTAATTTTTTTTATTTTTTGTAGAGACAGGGTCTCACCATGCGGCCCAGGCTGGTCTCAAACTCCTGGGCTCAAGTGGTCCTCCTGCTTTCAGCCTCCCAAAGTGTTAGGATTTCAGGTGTGAGCCACCGCATCCATCAAAACGGGAAAAATTTTGTGAAGGAATCAGACAGGCTTCCAGACCTGGTTTTCCAGATATAGTTTTGACCATCTCCTGATTGAATGATTGTATAAAGAAGGGAACCAGCTGTCAGAAGAGGGAGATGGTCCCAGATGCAAAAGAGAGGAGAAGCCCATCAGCAGACTGGTTGATAACAGTGGCAAAGATAGGAAGGATATGGTGATTGGCAGAAAACAGACACTGGGCAGCCCAGTCTCATTGCTTCATCCGCCCTCCCTAGCTCTGAGACTGTGTTCAAAAATACTCTTTGGGCTGGGCGTGGTGGCTCATGCCTGTAATCCCAGCTTTTTGGGAGGCCGAGGTGGGTGGATCACTTGAGGTCATGAGTTCGAAACCAGCCTGGCTAACATAGTGAAACCCTGTCTCTACTAAAAACAAATACAGGCTGGGGACGGTTGCTCATGCCTGTAATCTCAGCACTTCGGGAGGCCGAGGCAGGTGGATCACCTGAGGGCAGGAGTTCAAGACCAGCCTGGCCAACATGGTCAAACCCTGTCTCTACTAAAAATACAATACTTAGCTGGGCGTGGTGGCAGGCACCTGTAATCCCAGCTATTCAGGAGGCTGAGGCAGGGGAGTCACTTGACCCAGGAGGCGGAGGTTGCAGTGAGCCAAGATCACACCACTGCACTCCAGCCTGGGTGACAGAGCGAGACTCCATCTCAAAAAAAAAAAAAAAAAAACAAGAAAAACCCCCAAACCCAAAAATACTCTGACTATTTGGCTTCCTAGGTAGGTCTGCCTATAAAGAGAGCATTTGCCTTGAGTATTTTGGTTTCTATGGCAGTGACTTTCACTGCAAATTCACAGATAGGAATTGGGATGATGGTTTAGCTTCTCGTATTACTAACTCAGCTATCAAAAATAAAAGGCATGGCTGCTGTGGACTTCAAATTTTCCATCTTGCATCACTTATTTCTTCTTGTAAGTTAATAATCCAGCATCTGGTTTCATGTAGCAGTCTCATAAGCTTTATTAATGCGAGTCCTCCCTCGAGAGATGGATCCCCTGTCAGGGTGCTGATAAAATCAGTATAAAATATAGGCTTGCAAGGCTGAGGACCAGCAGGGGTAATGAACATTGCCAAGTGAGGTCCCTGGAGGCACAGCCTGCCGGTCGGTTCCTTGGCAACCACCTGACAGCCCCTCAAGGCTGTGGATATCTCGGACTGAAAAGTGAGGCCCCAGAACTGGAGCAGAGGCAGAGAGAGGCCTGGGAGATGCTCTGGCACAGATTCTCTTATCCTTCATTGGTTGACAGAGTCAGAAAACTGGACTGGGGCATGGGCAGAAGATTCCAAGCCCCTTTCTCAGGCCTGTGTGAGGTGGTTGCTGCTGGTCCTAGGATGGGTTGTTAGTTGTCATGCTGTCTTGCCCTCCAGCTATACATAGGAAAAAAGTTTCAAGTCATGGTGGAGCAAGACACAGGCAAGCTACATGTCCTGTCAATAAAATCAGGATCTGGGTGACTAAAATGAAAACAACCAGTGAGGCCTGGGAAATATTATTGCAGAACAGGGAAAAAGGGACACCATTCTTTGATATTTGTGGAAAACATTTCCTCCAAGATACATACATAAATTCTAGAAAGCAGTTCAGCATTCCTAATAGGATGCAAGAAATATGGCTTCTAAAGTAAAGGATATCAATTTGAAAAGAATACAGATGAGATATGGAAGGATTACAAGGAAGCTAAGAGCTTAGTAATTGAATGAAAAAAACATTAGACAAAATAAAGACTATAATTGACACAGAGGAAAATGGATTCCATGATATTGAGAATGAACCTGATAAATTTCTGAGATTGCAAAGAGAAAGAAGCAAAGAGCTAAAAAATAACGTGGAAAAGTAAATATGGGGGATGGGGGTGGGGGGAGGCAATCCTTTTCCTAAGGGGGAAGCTAGAACTATGTGAACAGAAACATGGTTTAACAGAATCATTTATCAAAGATGTATTTGTCTAGAGACCTGCTGTACAACACAATGTTTACACTTAACAACACGGTATTGTGTACTTAATTAGTTAAAAAGCTAAATCTCAAGTGTTCTTACTGCAATAAAAAAGCAGTGAATACAAATTAAAGAAAGAATAATAAGCTGTTTTTTTACCCAATAGATTAGCACAAAGTTAAAAAGACGGTAACATTCATAACTAGTGAAGATAAGCCATTCTCCGACTTTGTTCCTTTGAGTATAAGTTGCTATAGATTGGGGAAAATAGTTTGAAAAATGTGTAGTAAAAGTTAAAGTTAAAATATGCACACTTTTGAACTAGCAGTACTATTTGAGGGACTGTCTTGTTGTGATTTTAAAAAACACGTGGATCCAAGATAAATGTATAAAGATGTTTGTTGAAGCATTGTTTGTCACAGTAAAAATCTAGAAAAAAATATACTTGAACAGCACATTCTTCATTGGAAAAAATAAGATGTGAGTGTGCAGTTGGTAAGTGGTAAATAGTCTCTAGACAAAATTAATAAAATGACCTATAGAGAGTTGTCTGGCAAGTATAACTGGAAAATGAGAAAAAATAATATTGGGAATAAGAAAGATTGAGGCCGGGCATGGTGGCTTACTCCTGTAATCCCAGCACTTTGGGAGGCTGAGGCAGGAGGATCACCTGAGGTCAGGAGTTTGAGACCAGCCTGGCCAACATGGTGAAACATCGCATCTACTAAAAATACAAAAATTAGCCGGGTATGGTGGTGCATGCCCATAATCCCAGCTACTTGGGAGGCTGAGGCAGGAGAATTGCTTGAACCTGGGAGGCAGAGGTTGTAGTGAGCCGAGATCATGCTGCTGCACTCTAGCCTGGGCGACAGAGAAAAAAAAAACAAAAAAACAAAGGAATAAGAAAGATTCGAACCCAACAGATATAAAAAGTAATTACAAATTTATGGGGCTACCATATGCGACTTTCTGTTAACATATGAAAATTTTAATGAAATGATCAAGTTTCAGGAAGAATATGAATTATTGAAATGGTCTCAAGAAAAAGTTAAAACTTGAGTACATCAATAAACTGAATACTTGAAAAAAATTTCAAGGTATTCTATAAAAATGGCTCTCGATCTCTACTATTGAAAGGTTATCATCTTTAAAATTAACAAAAAGTGTATTATCATGCTCCCAAAACTGATTTACAGCATAAAGAGGAGGTAACGCTATTCATTTACAATTATAACGCAAGTGCAGTCCTAATGTTAAAATCTGCCAAGATACTGCACATGCATACACTTGTGTACAAACACACACAAATTCAGATCAATCTTATGAAAATGTATGTAAAAATCATAAATAAAATATCGGAAAATCAAACGTGTCTGTGGAATTAAAAGTAATGTACCATGACTGAGGTTATCCCAGAAATAAAAAAAAATTAATAACATAAAGGAAAAGGTGTTTAATAAAACCTAATTATCTATTTCCAATGAAATGGAAGTCTTACTAAACAACAACTAGACAATAATTTTTTACGGTGACAAAGAAAATCTATTTCAAGCCATCAACTCCCATCAGCTTAGTGTGAAAGTCATTAGAGTCATTCTCATTAAAGTGATGCAAAGATAAGGAGAGCTATGATCACCATTATCAACTGATGCTGTTCTAGGATGGCTAGTTCACATTTTAGAATTGGAATGAGATGTCACATTTAGGAGAACCCAACAAAAACATCTTTATGAACATAATCAGATGAAAAAGATTAGAATTAATAAGAGAGAGGCCGGGCGTGGTGGCTCACACCTGTAATCCCAGCACTTTGGGAGGCCGAGGCGGGCGGATCACAAGGTCAAGAGATCGAGACCATCCTGGCTAACACGGTGAAACCCCGTCTCTACTGAAACTACAAAAAAATTAGCCGGGTGTAGTGGCGGGCGCCTGTAGTCCCAGCTACTCGGGAGGCTGAGGCAGGAGAATGGCGTGAACCCGGGAGGCAGAGCTTGCAGTGAGCCGAGGTCGCGCCACTGCATTCCAGCCTGGGCAACAGAGTGAGACGCCGTCTCAAAAAAAAAAGAAAAGAAAAAAAAAATTAATAAGAGAGTACCATAAGAGAACCAGATATAAAATTAGCACACAAATTTGTAGCTTTCTTACATATTACCAATAACTAGTTATTAAATAATTGAAAAATGATCGCATTTGCAAAAGCAACTAGGCTATCAAATGTGCAGAAATAAAACATGGAAAAGATCTATAGGGAGAAAATGACAAACTTTGCTTAAGGATATAATATATGCTTGAGAAATGTATGGTATCCTAGATGTGAAGACTAAATATCGTATAGATAAGGAAGTCCCAAATTAAATACAGGATTAAAAGAAATTCCAACCAAAATCTCAATACGCTATGGTGGAACTTGGCAAAGGGATTTTTAAAATGCATGTAGAAACATGGGCAAGACAGCCAAGACTTTTTTTTTTTTAAAAACAAAGTTTTATCAGGGTGTGGTGGAGTGCACCTGTAGTCCTAGCTACTCAGGAGGCTGAGGCTGAGGCTGGAGGATCTCTTGAGTCCAGGAGTTCAAGGCTGCAGTGAGCTCTTGAGCCAAGGAGTTCAAGGCTGCCACTAAGGCTGGAGTGGTGACGCTGCACTCCAGCCTTAGTGGCAGAGTGAGACTCTGTTTCTAAAAACAAACAAACAAAAAACCAAAGGTAAAAAGGGGAACCTAGAACTACCAGGCATTTGATGTCATTGAGGTAATGACATCAAATGATTGTTCAGAATAAAAGCCCTGAAACGGGCTCTGTACAAGAATTAAGTGAATGAGAATGGTAGTTTTTCAAATCAGTGGGTAAAGGAAGGATACTTCAGTAAGTCTCACATTAAATATCCAACATGAAACATTACCCTAACTTAAATCAGATGCCCAGGTTATGATACAACTCAACAAAACAGAGCTGCCCCCATCCCTCTGGGGACATCGCTGTTTATCATCCACGTGACCCTGATCACACCACAGCCCTTCTGGGTCTCCACCAACTCAACCTGTCCTGATTTGGGATTTGGAAAATAAAATCCCAGTGGTTTTAACATCATTAGTTCTCTAAGTGTATTCACTGGAGAGAAGACAAGTCTCAAATGTATTGAAGCCCTCACAGTTAGTATGGAGAAATTGGCAGGATACGATTGGTTTCCATGCCTAGATGGATCAGAATGGTCAGGTGGCCCTCACACCCAGGATTCTGGGGGCAGCTGGGCAAAAAATGGCGAAGCTGGGCAGGTGCCTAAGTTGGTCCCCAGATTCCAAAGCTGAGCAAGCCCTCCCAACAGATTCACTGCCCCCACCCCACACACCTTGGCCATCAGCATCTTGTAGGCATATAGTCGCTTGCCTTTCCCCTTTCCCAAGGCACCTTCATACTTCTCCACAAATTCCTGGGCCTCCCTGCTTAGAAAAAAAAAAAAAAAAAAGCAGGAATTCAGTTAGCACCTAACCAGAGGAAATCTGAATTATGAAGGCTCAAACACATGTGTGAACCTTATGTCTTTGTATACCTCTGGTTAAAATATTAATTCCATGAAGGCACAACATTCTGTCTGTTTTATCCACTGAAGTTTCCCAAGTGCTGAAAAGAGTGCGTGGTACATAACAGGCATGGTAGGCAGAACTGTGGCCCCTGTGACCTTCGTCTGCTGGTGTTCCACCCATGAATATAATATGTTACATGGCAAAAAGGACTTTTAAAATGTAATTAAGATTACTGATTTTATTTTATTTATTTATTTATTTTTAGAGATAGGGTCTCACTGTGTTGCTCAGGCTGCTCTTGAACTCCTGAGCTCAAGCAGTCACCTGCCTCGGCCTCCCAAAGTGCTGGGATTACAGGTGTGAACCACCATGCCCGGCCAAGATTATTGATTTTAAAATAAGGAGATTATTCTGGGTCATCTGCATGGCCCCAGTGTAATAAAATAATATGAGCCCTTAAAAACAGAAGAGAAGTTTCTTAAGAAATCTCCAAATTGCTTTCCACGATGGTTGAACTAATTTACATTCCCACCAACAATGTATACGTGTTTTTTTTGTTTTTTTGTTTGTTTTTCCACACCCTCACCAGCATCTGTTAGGTTTTGACTTTTTAATAATAGCCATTCTGACTGGTGGAAGATGGTGTGTCACTGTGGTTTCGATTTGCATTTTTCTGATAATTAGTGATGATGAGAATTTTCTCATATGTTTGTTGGAGGCTTGTATGTCTTCTTTTGAGAAGTGTTTGTTCATATTCTTTGTCCACTTTTTAATGGAGTTATTTGTTTTTTGCTTGTTGAATTGTGTAAGTTCTTTTACAGATTTTGGATATTAGACTTTTGTCAGATGCATAGTTTGAGAATATTTTCTCCATTCTGTAGGTTGTCTGTTTACTCTGCTGATAGTTTCTTTTGTTGTGCAGCAGCTTTTTAGTTTGATTAGGTCCCATGTGTCAATTTTTGTTTTTGTTGCAGTTGCTTTTGAGGACTTAGTCGTAAATTCTTTCCCAAGGCCAATATCCAGAATGATATTTCCTAGGTTTTCTTCTAGGATTTTAATAATTTTAGGTCTTCCATTTAAGTATTTAATCCATCTTGTGCTGATTTTTGTGTATGGTGAGAGGCGGGGGTCCAGTTTCACTCTTCTGCATATGTCTAGCCAGTTATCCCAGCACCATTTATTGAATAGGGAGTCCTTCCCCATTGCTTGTTTTTGTTGATTTTATTGAAGATCAGATGGTTGTAGGTGGGCAGCTTTATTTCTGCATTCTCTATTCAGTTCCATTGGTCTACGTGTCTGTTTTTGTACCAGTACTGTGCTGTTTTCGTTACTGTAGCCTCATAGTATAGTTTGAAGTTGAGTAATGTGATGCCTCTGGCTTTGTTCTTTTTGTTTAGGATTGCTTTGGCTGTTTGGGCTCATTTTTGGTTCCTATGAATTTTAGAATCTTTTTTTCTATTTCTGTGAAAAATGACATTGGTAGTTTGGTAGAAATAGCATTGAATCTGTAGATTGCTTTCAGTAGTATGGGCATTTTAATGATATCGATTCTTCCAATCCATGAGCACGGATTTTTTTTTTTGGTATTACCTATGATTTCTTTAGTCATTGTATTGTAGTTCTCCTTGTAGAGATCTTTCACCTCCTTGGTTAGATGAATTCCAAGGTATTTTATTTTATTTTATTTTTGTGACTATTGTAAATGGGATTGTATTATTGATTTGGTTCTCTGCTTGAATGTTACTAGATCAAGAAATGCTCTTGATTTTTGTACATTTGTACATTGACTTTGTATCTTGAAATTTTGCTGAAGTCGT
This sequence comes from Pan paniscus, assembly GCF_029289425.2. Lineage (NCBI taxonomy): Eukaryota > Metazoa > Chordata > Mammalia > Primates > Hominidae > Pan > Pan paniscus. The sequence continues at coordinate 3,560,743 of NC_073270.2, read as the reverse complement.
TTATCAATTCCAGGAGCCTTTTGGCAGAGTCTTTAGGGTTTTCTAGGTAGAGAATCATATAATCAGCAAAGAGAGATACTTTGACTTCTTTTCCTACTTTTATTTCCTTCTTTCCTGCTTTTCATTTTTCTCCTCTTGCCTGATTGCTCTGATTAAGACTTCCAGTACTATGTTGAATAGGAGAAGTGAGAATGGGCATTCTTGTCTTGTTCCAGTTCTTAAGGGAAATTCTTCCAGTTTTTGCCCATTCAGTATGAATTTCACTATGAGTTTCTCATAGATAACTTTTGTTATTTTGAGGTATGTTCCTTCAATGCCTAGTTTGTTGGAGGCTTTTATCATGAAGGGATATTAGATTTTATCAAACGTGGAGCAGGAATATTCTTGACTCTCTGTGTCTGGGGCCCCTCTGGAGGGGCTACACAAAAAGCATAAGAAGGAAATGAATTCAGCCAACAATCAGTGAGCTCAGAAGAGAACCTTAGCCCTGGATGAGAACTGCAGCCCTACTGATATCATAATTTTGGTGTGATGAGACCCTTAACAGAGAATCCAGCCATGCCATGCTGGACTTCTGACCTACAGAACTATGCACTAATTAACGAGTGATATTTTAAATTCTTAACCTGTGGTAATTTGTTGCAATAGCAATATAAAATTAATACAGATGTTCCTTGATGTACAAGGGGTTATGTTCCAATAAACTTATTGTAAGTTGAAAACATCATAAGTTGAAAATGTACTTAATACCCCAAAAAGGCCATTAAGTAAAAAATTGTAAGTTGAACCATCATAAGCCCATATGCTCCTCAACTTATGATGGAGTATATCCAATAAACCCACTGTAAAGTTGAAATAAACTGTAAAGTTGAAAAATTATAAGTTGAACCATTGTAAGTCAGGCATCATTGGATAGGTATTTGTGGAACACATGGATGTTGACTGAGTGAGTGAATGAGCACCCTGTTAAAGTTGGATGAGAAACAAATGAATCAATTTGTCTATTAAATATTCTGCAGTGGTTGCTGGATCTGGTGAGGACAGCCTTTGAGAACAGATTGTTAAATCTTCAGGAACTTGGCCGACCAGTTGTTAAACTGTTAGTAGCTTTGAGTTGGCCATGGTGGGAGTATTTAGACCACGGAAATCAGCAAATACTATGACCAGGGCTCCTCCTCCTGTCCCACACCTCAGAAAGCTAGTTTATCAGCAACCACTAGATAAACCCAATCATGCGAGTGAAGAATGAAGTCCGTCTTAGGGCAGATAGAAGAAGGTGTTGTGGAGCTGTGTGTGTCTGGCTGCTATTGCTACAGTCACCATTGCTCCTACAAAATGCCTACCCCACTGTTCCTGCTGCCTCCAAGGTACAAGCGTGGACAGTTGATACATGTGAAGTTGCATTCTAACCTTGAGGCTGGCTTTATTGGGATGTCTCAGTGTCTCAATGCTAGTGAGGCTGCCTGTCCTACTCCTAAACCCAGGGTCAAGAACTGGGCTGTATGTCCTCCTCAATGGGATCTTCTCCCTGTTCCCCCTCTTGGCAGGAGATGTCCTGCCAGTGACTTATCAGTGAACACCAATACCACTGCAACAACAAAGAATGGTTTCACAATATTCATATTTTTGTCTTCTTCCTGTATTTTACAAGTGGGCCAATACTCAAAAGCACTTGGAGTTCTATGAGCTTAAATGTGCCAGGTTTTAAGATTTAGCAGCTTCAGTTAACAATTCTCAAAAGTAGGGGCAGCTCTTGCGCCTGAGTCATTGAGCCCAGCAGCAAATGCTTCTCTTCTCTCTGTTCAGACTCTGTGTCCAGACATCCAGCAAACCCCCAAGAGAACAGGGGACCCTACCAAAGGCTAGTTGCAAACTATGAAGACCAGTCACTGTGAAGAGTCCACCTGGTTTATGAATTTCCATGGGCACGGCAAACTTTTTTTGAACTCTGTGAAGATATATAAATAATAACAAAGGCACAAAGGGCATGCCCTTCATGGTTTCTGATGAGAAGTTTCTTGTCATTATAATTGTGTTTTTTTCCCTGTAGGTCATGTTTTGTTTCTGTCTGACTGCCTACAAGTTTTTAGAAGTTTGACTATGATGTGTCTTGGAATGAATTTCTTTGCTTTGGGTTTATCCTGTTTGGGATTTGTTTTGCTTCTTGAATTTGTAAGTTTTGCCAAATCTGAGACAGTTTTAGCCATAATTTCTTTGAATACTTTTTCAGTCTCATCCTTTTTCTCCTCTTTTTCTGGAATTCCAACGATACTAATGTTATGTCTTTTATTATAGTCCCACACATCCTTGAAGTTCTGTGCATTTTTTTCCAGGCTATTTTCTCTCTATAGTTTAGATTGGGTAATTTCTCTTGTTCTATCTCCAAGTTCACTGAGTTTTTACTCTGTTCTCTTCATTCTGTTGTTGAGCCCACTCACTGAGTTTTAAAAATTTCAGTTATTGTATTTTTTTACTTCTAAAATTTCCAGTTGTTCCTCTTTATAGCTTCTATTTTTTTTCTGAGACTGTTTTTTTCATTTGTTTCATGCGTTCACAATTGCTCGTTGAAGCATTTTTATGATGGTTGCTTTAAAACCTTTGTCGGGCAAGGTGTGGCTCATGTCTGTGATCCCAGTGTCTCGCGAGGCTGAGGTGGGAGGATTGCTTGAGCCCAAGAGTTCGAGACCAGCCTGAGCAACATAGTGAGACCGTGTTTCTACAAAAATAAAAAATAAAAATAAATAAAATAAAACCTTTGTCAGACAATTCTAACATCTCTGTCATCTTGGTGTTAAAACCTGTTGATCATCTTTTGTCATTTAGTTTGAGGTCTTCCTGGTTCTTGGTATGGCAAGCAATTTTTAATTGAAACCTGGACTTTTGGATATTATAAGACTCTACGTATTATTTAAATCTTATGTTTTACCAGGCCTCCTCTGATATTGCTATGGTAGTTGTAGGTGATGTTGCCTGATTACTTCCAGGTGGGGGTGAAAGTCCAGGTTCTTCATTTGGCCTCCTTTGACACCTGAGGCTGAGGAGAAGCTCCTTGTTACTGCTGAGCAGGGATGGGGTTCAGGCTTCTCACCAGGCCTCCACTCAAGCCTGGTTACTTCCAGGTCATGGTGAGAGTCTAGACTCCCCACATGGTCCTCACTGAAACCATGGGGAAAAGGAGGGATCATTACTACCTGCTGGGGATGAAAATTCCTGCTTCCCACTCAGCCTTCTCTGACACACCCTGGTTAGGGGTATTGGGGCACCTTGCTTTGGCCTGGCAAATGTGGGTATCCAGGCTTCCCCACTTGCCTTTGCTGCCAGGGTTGGCAATGGGGGATGTTGTTTTGTCTGTGGTATTTGGCTGGAGAACAGTTATTGTCCAAAAGTTTTCTGTCTTGCCAGTCTGTTTCTTTCCTGGTCCTTTGGCTAGAAATAGCAGGTTTTTCTTGGGGCATTTTTTTTGGCTGCCTCCATTGGAGTTTTGGGGTTGCCAGCTTTTCCAATAGCCAGTCTGGGATATAGAAGGTAAAAAAGAAAATCCAAGGAACTCCATGCCCTGGTCATCCCTTTGGTCCTGAGGTTCTTAGCCAGTTTGCCTTCTTCTTTCTACCTTTTCAAATCTTCTTATATTTGCTTTAAATACGGCATTCAGGGTTTTCATTGTACTTAGTGGGAAGAATAGGGAAAAGCGTCTCTACTCCATCTACCTGGAAGCAGAAGTCCTCTAATCACTCTGAAGAAGGAAAGCAGTTTGGGTAGTTTTCTAAGACATCAGGCTTTGGACAAAGCTGAGAGACAGACCTGATTAATTCTATGATTAAAGCAAATATCCCTGATTCATGGGCACTAGAAGCTGTTATGCCAACTTCACATCCTACCGTGTATCATTATTGATGATGTCCACATGCTTCTCTGATTCATCTTTGTTCCCCAACCTCATCTCTCAGGGCTCAGCATAGTGTCAGGCATAAAAGATGTTCAAGCTTTAATAATAACAGTAATCGCTATTTATTAATTGCATATTATATGCTGGGCACTTAATAAAAATATTTTGAAATTGTTTGAACAACCTGTGAGGTAGATGTTATTATTCCCATTTTACAAGTGAGAATTATTAGGCTCAGAGAGGTTAAGGGAAGGAAGTGACCCTGAGAGGGATTGGGTAGCCAACCGAAGTCTCCAGATGTGGCAGAGGTGTGAATTCAGGTTTGCCCCAACTCACTGCTGTTGCTTTTTATGTCCAGCCAGCCTTTTGTTTTCATATGTTTTTTGGAGACAGAGTCTCACTTTGTCACCAAGGCTGGAGTGCAGCGGCATGATATTGTCTCACTGCAACCTCCACTTCCTGGTTCAAAAAATTCTCCTACCTCAGCCACCAAGCAGCTGAGATTACAGGCACACACCACCACGCCTGGCTAACTTTTGTATTTTTAGTAGAGATGAGGTTCCACCATGTTGACCAGGCTGGTCTTGAACTCTTGACCTCAAGTGATCTGCCCGCCTCAGCCTCCCAAAGTGCTGGGATTATAGGTGTGAGCCACCACACCCAGCACTAGCAAGCCTTTTAAGATAGTCTACAGTAACCATGCTCAGGTCAGCCAGTGCCTGACTGGGCCAGAGAATGGGGCCCCCACACTACTATTTCTAAAAGAGAGGATGTAGTATGCGGATGCTGTCTGCAGCTGGAGACTTTATTTTCAGAAGAAGAAATCATACTGGTAGCAAAGGGGGTGCATTCTCGAATGTCTGGTAATTCTGGAGAGACGATTACAAATTAAGAGAGCAGGCTCTGTAATCCCAGCACTTTGGGAGGCCAAGGTGGGAATATCACTTGAGCCCAGGAGTTCGAGACCAGTCCCGGCAACATAGCGAGAACTTGTCTCTAAAACAACAACAACAACAACAAACAAAAAAACAGTGCAGGCTCTGGAGCCAGAATTCCTGAGTCCAAATCCTGGCTGCGCCACTTAACTTGCTGTGTGGTCTTAGGCAAATTACTCAATTGCTGTGTGCCTCAGTCTTCTCATCAGTAAAGTGGTGACAATAATGGCAGTACCGACATCACAGGGTGATCATGAGGATTCAATGAATTGTTATACACACCACACTCAGAACAGTGCCTGGCACAAAGGGCATGCCCAGCAAAGACTGGCTGTATATAAAAAGGAATTGATAGTAAATGATGAAAAAGAGACAGCTCTGAAAACAAGAACAGCATTCAGTCAAGAGAGTGGACAGTGCCTTGGAATGAGAGGGACAGTAAATCAATGAGCCTGCTTGTGGGGTGGGGCAATGGGGACCTCCCTGCAGAGGAGGCACTTGGCCCGAGTCTTACAAGGTGTGTAGGAATTAGCAAGGAGAGGTGGCAGAAAGCACAGATCTAGGCAGAGGCACCAGCTTGGGTGGAGACTAGAGGCTGGAGAGACTTAAATCTGAGTCCAGGATAAGGAGCCTTGGGGAAGGGAAGAAGCTAGGAAGAGACAGGAGGGAGGTCCAGGGAAAGGAGACCCACTATTTGCTGGGGAGACCCACTCCAGTGAGAGAGGCATAGGTCTCCTTGGCTTCTCAGGCCTTAGCTTCTTCCTATCCTGCCAGCCCCAGGAACTCTGCCCCTCAGAGGCAGGAAGGAGATGTCAGATTTCTCCTCTGGCAGCTGAGGAGCCCTCAGGGATTGTCACGGTCCCTGAGACTTCCAGCCAGCTGGAGATCTCATTTCCATAGGCATCAAGGCTGCACTTTTTCCACTGTTAATAAAAGATGTGTTCTGGTGACACCTGAGTGGGAGTGAGGTTCTATTAGAGTGACAGATGGCTGTTCTGCCCTGCTGGCAGGAGAAGGAGCCCAGCTTGGAGGGAGCAGGGAGAAAGGATTCAAAAAGAGGAGGCTGAGGGCCCGGCGCGGTGGCTCATGCCTGTGATCCCAGCACTTTGGGAGGCCGAGGCGGGCGGATCATGAGGTCAGGAGATTGAGACGGTCCTGGCTAACACGGTGAAACCCTGTCTGTACTAAAAATACAGAAAATTAGCTGGGCATGGTGGTGGGCGCCTGTAGTCCCAGCTACTCGGCAGGCTGAGGCAGGAGAATCGCTTGAACCTGGGAGGCGGAGGTTGCAGTGAGCCGAGATTGTGCCACTGCGCTCCATCTCAAAAAAAAAAAAAAAACAAGAGGAGGCTGAGAAGGAAGACAGTCCAGAGTTGAGTCTAGCTTCCACACTGTCGCCACTCACCACATGGGACTATTTAAATTTTTAAAATTAATTTGTTATTTTATTATTTAATTGACAAACGGGCCAGGTGTGGTGGCCCATACCTGTAATCACAATACTTGGGGAAGCTGAGGTGGGAGGATCGCTTGAGTCCAGGAGTTCGAGATCAGCCTGGGCAACATAGCGAGACCCTGTATCCACAAAAAAATTTAAAAATTAGCCAGGTATGGTGGCATATGCCTGTAGTCCCAGCCACTGGAGAGGTTGTGGCAGGCGGATCACTTGAGCCCAGGAATTCAAGGCCACAGTGAGTTAAAATGGTGGACTGGACTCCAGCGTGGGTGACAGAGCAAGACTCTGTCTCTTAAAAATAAATTGTATATATTTATGGTGTACATGATGTTTTGATATATGTATACATTATGAATTGTTAAATTGAGTTAATTAACATACGCATTACCTCCCATACTTGTTTCTTGTATGTGGTGAGAACACTTATAATCTATTCTTAGCAATTTTCAGGTATCCAATATATTGTTATTAATTATAGTCACTATGCTATACATAAATTTAAGTTTAAATAAAAGCTAAAACAAAAAAATCAGTTTTTCAGTTACACTAATCTGTTTTAAGCACTCAGTAACCACACGTGGTAGTGGCTATATGTTACACAGTGCAGATTTAGACAAATTTCCATCATTGCAGAAAGCTCTGGTGCTCAGCAGCACTGGCCTAAAGCATAGGCCTGGAGGCACTACGAGGAGGTGTTTCTTCTTGCAGCCATATAGGAGATGACGTAATAATTTGCAGGGCCGTGGGGTAAGCTCTGTTTTCCTTGTCAGGGTCGGCCCAGTGTTGGTGTAGCTAGATCTTTACTGTGCCTGTTGGGGTAAATACTGCAAAAACATGGCTGCCAAATTGCTCTGCTTAATAAAGGGTGAGGAGTTTGAAGTGAGCAATGAGGAAGCTCATGTATGAGAGGAGCCAGGGAGCATGGGCTTCCTACAGAGGAAACGGGGGGAGTGCCACTCCCAACGCTGTGGCAAAAAAACAGAGGGACCCTGGGGAAAACGGTCATGTTGGATAGGAACTTTTTAGCAGAAACTCAAAAAGTATGTAATATGACTACTGCTGTTATTTCTTTTCTTTTCTTTTTTTTTTTTTTTTGAGACAGAGTTGCCCAGGCTGGAGTTCAGTGGCATGATCTCGGCTCACTACAACCTCTGTCTCCTGGGTTCAAGCGATTCTCCTGCCTCAGCCTCCCGAGTAACTGGGACTACAGGTGCCCGCAACCACGCCCGGCTAATTTTTGTCTTTTTAGTAGAGACGGGGTTTCACCATGTTGTCCAGGCTGGTCTCAAACACCTGACCTCAAGTGATCCACCTGCCTTGGCCTCCCAAAGTGCTGGGATTACAGGTGTGAGTCTACTGTTATTTTAAAACTGCAGCAAAGACCCCAGAATCATCAAATGCTCCGTGCATCAGGCTTTTGCATGGAAACCAAAGAAGTGGCTGAGTAGAAAACAGGAGTCGAGTGGCATGGGCAGGAGGCCTGTTGCCATTCACAGAGTGATATTCATGTTGCATGGGGGCCAGCTTGGCCTTGTGCCAGGCAATGGGGATGTGACAGTGGCTCAGGCAGACCCTCTCCCACTCACCGTGCAAATCACGCAAGCGAGAGTGTGTACACATGGAGAGACACTGGGTGCTCCAGGAACATGAGAGAGAGCTGCTCTTGAGGAGAAGGGGTCTAGAAAGCTTCCAGGAGAAGGCATGTCTCTGTTGGGCTGTGAGGGTGACACAGAAGCCACGAGATGAAGTGTGGCATGGGATAAAAGGGGCAGCCAGGCAGGGGAAGGCATGGGCACAGGTCGGGAGTCCTCCGAGTCTTCCATGGCTCCCCCTCTAGGCCCTGTGGTGCTGGTGAACAGCACGGCTGCCTTGGCTCTCATGGGGCTCCCTGAGTGCTGTTCTCCTCGCTGGAGCAGCCCCCTTCACATCAAGCCCCTTTGGGGAAATGTGGAGGGAGGGCTCCCATTCCCATCAGAAGGCGCTGTGGACATTGGAAGGCCCTGGCTGACCCGCAGCCTGCTCACCTGAGCTCTGTCAGCTTCTTCGCCATGGGCCAGGGCTTGCTCCGCATGGTGGCAATGAGCTTCTTTTTTTCTTCCACCTGCTCCAGGATCCGGGCCAGTTCCTCCTCGGACAGGGACTCCCCACCAGAGGCACTGGAGGCCAAGGAGGATGATCTGGAGGCAGAGCCAGGGCAGAGGCAGAGGGAAGTTGGAAAGGAGGTGGTGTCCTCAGGTGCTGTGGAATGAGGAGGGGCCCATGCAAGATGGCACCCCTGCCCCCTGCTCAGAAGCCATTAGTGACTCCCATTGCCTGGCAGCGGAGGCCAAAATTCTACCCTGTAGCCCAAGGCCCTGGAGGGCTGCCTCCCCATCCTCCATTTCTCTGAGTCCTCCCACAAACCACATGCCAGCTGAGTGCTCCCCAACAGAAATAGGACACAAGCCACTTACTGTAATGCAAATTTTCTAGTAGCCACGTTGAAGTGGTAAAAAGCAATGGATTAAAGCAATTTTAATAATACAGTTTATTTAATCAAATATATTAAAAACTGGAATTTAACCTGTAATCAACATAAAATTATTAGAGATATTTCAGTCCTTTAAAAAATACTGTCTTCAAAGGTCGGTATTCATTTTGTACTCATACTGCAAGGCTATTCAGATGATAAACTTTCATCAGATATATTTAATTTGTATTTATATTTCATAAGTTTATAGGTGAAAAAAGTAGATTTTCCCAAATTGTTTTAGACATACTTAAAAGATTCCCAATAACTGAATCAAGTAGCAGGATATGGTTTTCCTTTGATATTTGTATCTGCATTGACAACAGTAGTTTGTCTTTTTGTAGAACTGTTTTGGCTTCAAAGTCAAATCAAATCAGTTTCAAAACTACATCTGTCCAAATTAAGTAAATTCACCAACTCTTATGTCAACTCAGTGGCATTAACATTGAGTTACAATTAAATGAGAAATTCAGTTGCTCAGTCACACTGGCCACATTTCAAGTGCTCAGCAGCCACATGCAGCTAGTGGCTGTCATATTGGACAGCAGGGCTGTGGAGAATTTCCAGCTGGGGACCTCCCCATCTCCCAGATAATACTATGTGCTCAGTTGTCACAAAATCCAAGTGTCTGTGTGTGCTCCCTACAGCCTCCAGCCTATTCTGACTCCATTTTTTTTTTTTGAGACAGAGTCTTGCTCTGTTGCCCAGGCTGGAGTGCAGTGGCACAATCTCGGCTCACTGCAAGCTCCATCTCCTGGGTTCACGCCATTCTCCCACCTTAGCCTCCGGAGTAGCTGGCACTACAGGCACCCGCCACCACGCCCGGCTAATTTTTTGTATTTTTAGTAGAGATGGGGTTTCACCGTGTTAGCCAGGATGATCTCGATCTCCTGACCTCGTGATCCACCCACCTTGGCCTCCCAAAGTGCTGGGATTACAGGCGTGAGCCACCACACCCGGCCTCTGACTCCTTTAGTGATAAAAAATAGTGACTCTCAGCTGAGTGAGACAGCGCCCAATCGGGTAGGTAAAGGAAAGGACTAAGGAAGGGTTATGGCTGGGCAGCCTGAGTGTGTTTCATAAATGGTAGTATTAGGGTGTGGGCTTGGGTTACTGCAGGTTTTAGAGACAGGTTTGCAGCAGCCTCTGGGTGTTTTAGCTTCTGATTAACTCCTGGGGAGCAAAGAAGAAGTTTTAGGATGCCCTTGAAGGTTGAAAAGCCTAGAACACAGAGATATTTTTTTTTGCCATACTTCATGCACACCCAATTGATGATATCTGCCTTTGAGTCTCTGCGTGGGGTGTTCCCACAGTTTGGGGTGTTGGACATTCAGTCATTGCTTATTTAGATTCCACCTGTTATTCAAAGCCTCACTGGGATGTTCACCTTCTCCATGGAGGAACCCTGATGGCCCAGCACCCCGGGAATTCAGCGCTCCATCAAGTCCTGTCTTGCATGCATATTGCTTTCTGCCTTGTCTTAGGATTACCAATGCCTATGTGTTATCTCCTCTGCCACACTGTCAGTATCTAGGCAACAGGAACTGAATGTTTTCATCTCTCTAATGCCCTGGCATGGCCCTCAGTTGAAAATGACATAAATGAGTCTGTGGCCCATTGGGATGGTACAGGCTGCCTCTAAAGTTCAGGGCACCCAGGGCCCATCAATGGTGCATTCGCGTTATTTTTAAATGGCCAAGGGCACGATGCACCCTTTACCTCTTTAGTTCATGTCTGGGAGCAACCAGACAGTAGACAAAGGCTCTAACCAAGCCAGGATGGTTGGCATGGCGACAGGAAAAAATCAGTGGCCTTGTTTAAGAGCCTCTCTGTAAAGGTGGAGAGGAAGATGGAGCACCCAACTGAGGCTGTGGGCAAAAAGGATTTGCTACAAACCACCGGGAAAGAACATCAACTCTTCACCATAATCCTAATATTCCCAACTGTTGCAAAAGAATTCCTATTCTATCACAAAGAATTCTTAAAACAATATGAGCAACGAATAAGGCATCTGTTATCCTCAATGATTGAAAAAGGGAGGCAAAGAGAGAGACACCTATTAAAATTGATAACAAAAACATGAACCCCAAATCTTCACTTTCTGATGCCATAAGCTGGCCCTGTCCACTAACCCACACGTGCTAGTTGGTGCTAATGGTAATGGAACAAAGGAGGCAAAACAAATAAAACCTCCAAGCTCCAGAATTTCAGAGCTGGTGGCATCCCTGAAGGTCTCCTAGACCAGCGCCACATTTCCAGAATAGGAAACTGGCCCAGATCCGGAAGCCGGAAAGAGGTGTGCTTAAGCCCTCAGATGGTTCCTGAATCCAACTTTGTTCATGTCTCTCAGCTCCTCCTCTTCAAGAGCTGGGGTGAGTCACCAGCTGAAATTCAGGGGACGCGGGATCTTGTCCCACCCTGCTGCCCTGTCACCTCCGCTTCACCGGTGCGCCATGAGACGCTGGAGTGGAGAGCCCGTGGCCACTCCCCCTGCGCGGACCCGCGATCTTCACCCCGGTTCTGGGATAAAGAACCCACCGCAGAGTGGGGCAGTGGTGAGGGCTGGGAGACACGGAAGCCAGAGCGAGGGCACGGGCTGCCTCTCACCAGGGAGGGGGACATGGGTCCCTCATGGGGGAAGGAGAAGGGCCGCGAAGGAGCGGGAGCGCGCGGAGCCAATGCCCAGAATCAGAGCCGCAACACACCTGGGTTTCTTCTGCCGCTTCGACTTCTCCTTCCTGGGAATCTCCTTTTCCTTCTTTGGGGCTGCCGTCTGCTCCTTGAAGGAAGCCCTCTCGTCCCGCTTTCTCCTCCCCTCGCAGGCTGCCTTGCCCCGCTCCTGCTCCCCCAGCTCTTCTCTGTGTCTCCTGCGCCCTGTTTGCTTCCTCCGGGGAGACCCCGGGCTTGGGCTGCCCCCGGCGCGCTCCTTCTGGCTTCGCTGAGCTCCGCGCCGGCCTGGGGTCCCCTCGGCTTTGAGAGCCCGCTTGCTTGAGGATCTCCTTCCCAGCCTGTCACCTGCAGGGGCGGGAAAATGGACAGTTCTGGTTCCAACGGCCTCAGGCCCAGGAAAATGTCCCCGGCCGTGAGAAATCAAACGTCCAAGATGATTCCAAGAGCTTGTGAGCTCTGCGGGGCTCAGAACAGGACACCCCAAAATATGGCACCTTGGCATGTTGAGTATTTTAAGCTGAAGGAAACTAAGAAAACTGCAGAAGCAGGAAGGTCACTCTCTGGCCTTCTCCCTCCCGTCTCCCTTGAAGACCTCCTGTGACAGGTGTCCTGCCCTATACCCAAGGAGAGGAAAGTCACACAGAGAGGCCAAGAGGAATCGGAGCACACAGGCCTTGCTACGTCCCCCTGGTTGATTACCATGACATCATACCCTTTTGTCCTCCAATCATGCTTCTGCACAACTGTCCATAAAAATACAGTTTTCCCTGTATATTTGGGTCTTCGTTTCTGAAGGCTCTTGTGTTCCCTAAAACTTACATTAAATAAAATTGGATGCGTTTATCTTGTTAATCTGTCTTTTGTTATTGGGGTCTCATCCACAAACCTTGCAATGGCTAAGGAAAGAAATCTCTTCTCCCTCTAGGTCCAAAGGCCACCTATTCTGAAAGCTTCTGGTCTGGGTGAGAATGACTGCCTTGGTGGGGGCACACTTTCATCAGTTTTACCTCCAGGAGCCCTACCAAATTTTCACTGTGAGGTCAGGAGTTGGAGACCAGACGGGCCAAGGTGGTGAAACTCCATCTGTACTAAAAATACAAAAATTAGCTGGGCGTGGTGGTGCATGTCTGTAATTCCAGCTACTTGGAAGGCTAAGGCAAGAGAATCGCTCGAACCCGGGAGGTGGAGGTTGCAGTGAGCTGAGATCACACCAGTGCACTCCAGCCTAAGCGACAAGAGCGAGACTCCATCTGAAGAAAACAAAATAAAATAAAAATAACTGATTAATATGTTAACAGTTCTAATGGATAAAATGGACAACATGCAAGAACAGATGAGTAATGTAATCAAAGAGATTGAAACTCTAAGAAACAATAAAAAAGAAATGGTAAAAACCAAAAACACTACAATAGAAGTAAAGAACACCTTTGATGGGCTCATTAGTAGACTGGTCACAGTCAAGGAAAGAGTCAGTGGGCGGAGGATATGTCAATAGAAACTTCCCAAACTGAACGCAAAAAGAAAAGAAATTTCAGAGATGGAACAAAATATCCCCAAACTGTGGGACAATTTCAAAAGGAGTAACATATGTGTAATGGGAATGCCAGAAGGCAAAGAGAGAAAGGAATAGAAGAAATATTTGAATTAATAATTGCTAAGAATTTTCTAATATTAATGACAAACACCAAACCACACATCGAGAAAGCCCAGAGAACATCAAGCAGGATAAATGCCAAAAATCTCCACCTAGGCATATCGTATTCACACTGCAGAAAACCAAAGACAAAGATAAAATCTTGAAAAAAGCTGGAGGAAAAAACTCACCTTACCTGTTGGTATAAAGATAAGAATTACACTAGATTTTGCTCCAGAAACTGTGCAAGTAAGAGAGTAGAGTGATATATTTAAAGTGCTGAAGGAAAAAAAAAAAAAGGACAGAATTCTGTATCCATCAAAAGTATCCTTCAAAAGTGAGGAAGATAGACTTTCTCAGACAAACAAAAGCGGAGATAATTTGTTGTCAGTAGACCTGCCTTGCAAAAAAAGTTTTATTTTATTTTCATTTAGAAACAGGGACTCTGTTGCCTAGGCTGGAGTGCAGTGGTGCCATCATAGCTCACTATAACCTTGCACTGCTGGGCTCAAGTGATCCTCCTGCCTCAGCCTCCCAGCTAATTAAAAAACAATTTTTTTAAAAGATGGAGTATCACTGTCTTGCCCAGGCTGATCTCAAACTCCTGGCCTCAAGAGATTCTCCTGCCTTAGGCTACCAAAGTGCTGGGATTATAGGCATGAGCCACCCTGTCCAGCCCCTCAAAATGTTAAAGGAGGTTCTTCAGAGGGAAGGAAAACGACATAGGTCAGAAACTTGGATTTACATAAAGGAAGAGCATTCAAGAAGGAATAAATAAAGAAAAAATAGGCCAAACCTGGTGGTTCACGCCTGTAATCCCAGCACTTTGGGAGGCTGAGGTGGGTGGATCATGAAGTCAGGAGTTCGAGACCAGCCTGGCCAACATGGTGAAACCCCATCTCTATTAAAAATACAAAAATTAGCCAGGCATGATGGCACGTGCCTGTAATCCCAGCTACTGGGAAGGCTGAGGCAGGAGAATCGCTTGAAGCCAGGAGGTGGAGGTTGCAGTGAGACGAGATCACACCACTGCACTCCAGCCTGGGTGACAGAGCAAGGCTCCGTCTCAAAAAATAAATAAATAAATAAATAAAAAATAAAATCCTTCTTTTTAAATTCCTAACTGACCTAAAAGATAAGGGTTTGTTTAGGATAACAATAGCAACAATATGTTGGATAATCATAGCTTATGGATAAGCTAAATGAATTACAGCAATGTCAAAGAGATGGGAGGGAGACGTTGGGAATACCCTTTTATAAAGTACCTGCGCTACCCATGAAGAGATATAGTGTTATTTAAAAGTGGACTTGAATTAGTTAGAAATGCAAATTCTAGAACAAACCTTTTTTAAAAAGTACAAAGGAAGCAAAATTAATATGCTAACAAAGGAGATAAACTGGAATCATATTAAATGCTCAGTCAAAACCGCAGAAGGCAGAAAAAGAGTGGAAGATAAAAATAGGAACAAAGAACAAGGACATCAAAGAGAAACCAGCAACAAATATGGTAAACATTAACCCAACTATATCAATAATCATTTTATGTATAAATAATCTCAGTACACCAACTAAAGAAAGAGATTGTCAGAGAATGGATCAAAAACCAAGACCCAAGTATATGCTGTCTATAAGAATCCCACTTTAAATATAAACAGACTTATAGATTAAAAGTAAAGGGCAGAGAAAGATAATCGTGTTAACCCTGATTATATATAAAAAAAAAGCTTGAGCAATTGTATTAATTTCAGACAAAGCAGATTTCAGAGCAAGTAAAATTATCCGGGATAAAGAAGGGCAAGACCAGGTGTGGTGGCTCATGCCTGTAATCCCAGCACTTTGGGAAGCAGAGGCAGACAGATTGCTTGAGCCCAGGAGTTTAAGACCGAAAAATAAACAATAAAAAGAAGGCGCATTACAGAAGGGTCAATTCTCCAAGAAGATGTAACAATACTTGAAGTGTATGCACCTAACAACAGAATGCCAAAATACATGAGGCAAAAACATAATAGAACTGCAAGGAGAAAGGCTGGGCTTGGTGGCTCATGCCTGTAATCCCAGCACTTTGGGAGGCTGAGGTGGGTGGATCACCTGAGGTCAGGTGTTCGAGACCAGCGTGGCCAACATGGTGAAACCCCATCTCTACTAAAAATACAAAAATTGGCTGGGCATCGTGGCGCATGCCTGTAATCTCAGCTACTTTGGAGGCTGAGGCAGGAGAATGGCTTGAACCCAGGAGAGGGAGGTTGTAGTGAGGAGACATGGCACCATTGCACTCCAGCCTGGGCGACAGAGTGAGACTCCATCTCAAAAAACAAAACAAAAACAAAAAAAACTGCAAGGAGAAATAGACCAATTCACTACTGTAGTTGGAGACTTTAATATTCCTCTATCAACCACTGACAGAGCCAGCAGGCAGAAAATAGTAAGGACAATAGTTGAACTGAATAGCACTATTAATCAATTGGCTTAAATTAATATGTATAGGCTATATCATCCAACAACAACAGATCCTTCTCAAGCTCATATGGAACATTCACCAAAATAGACCATATGCTGGACCATAAAACACACCTTAACAAATTTAAGACAATAGATATCATACAATATACTCTCTCAGATCATAATGGAATGAGACTAGAAATCTCTAACAGAAAGATAGCTGGAAAATACCAAAATATTTGGAGATAAAACAGCCCACTTCTAAATAACACATAGGTTAAAGAAGCCTCAAGAGAATGCAAAAATATTTTGGACCACATTTAAATGAAAATACAACTGGTCCAAATTTATGGGATGCAGCAAAAGCAGTGCTTAGAAAGAAACTCATAGCATTGAATGTATCTGTTAGAAAAGAAGATCTAAAATCAATAAGCCAAGCTTCTACTGTAGAAAACTAAAAAAGAACAAATTAAATCCAAAGTAAGCAGAATAAAAGGAATAATAAAAATTAGAGCAGAAATCAATGAAATTGAACACAAGAAAACGATGGAGAGAAGCATGAACTCATAGAGAGGTTCTTTGAAAAGATTGATAATATTGACGACCCTCTAGCCAGGCTAACCAAGAACAAAGGTGAGAAAACATACATTATTTATCGATTTATTTTTGAGACAGGGTGTTGCTCCGTTGCCCAAGCTGGAGACATAAATTATTAATATCAGAAATAAAAGAGGGATCGTCACCATTTATCTCAAGGACATTAAAAAGATAATAAAGGAGGCTGGGCACGTTGGCTCATGCTGTAATCCCAGCACTTTGGGAGGCTGAGGCAGATGGATCACCTGAGGTCAGGAGTTCGAGACCAGCCTGGCCAACATGGTGAAACCCCCATCTCCACTAAAAATACAAAAAAATTAGCCGGGTATGGTGGCGGGTGCCTGTAATCCCAGCTACTCGGGAGGCTGAGGCAGGAGAATCACTTGAACCCAGGAGGCGGAGGTTGCAGTGAGCTGAGATGGTGCCATTGTACTCCAGCCTGGGCAACAAGAGCAAAGCTCCGTCTCAAAAAACAAAACAAAACAAAAGGATAATAAAGGAGTATTGCAGACAACTTGATGCCTGTAAATTTGCTGGCCCAGATGAACTCGACAAATTCCTGGAAAAACACAATCTACCAAAACTCACACAAAGCGAAATAAGTAATCTGAATAGGCCTATATTTATTAAAGAAATTGTCTCGGCAATTAATAACCTTTTAAATAGAAAACACCAGGCCTGGATGATTTCACTGGTGATTTTGTCAAATGTTTAAAGAAGAAATAATACAATTTCTTTAGCATTTCTTCCAGAAAATAGAAGCAGACGGAACACTTCCTAACTCATTTCATGATGCCAGCATTCCTCTAGCACAAAAACCAGACAAAAACATCACACAAAACAGACCTGTATCTTTTATAAACATAGATACAAAAATCCTTAATAAAATAGAAAATCGAATTCAAGAACATATAAAAAGAGTTGTATACCAAGGCCCAGTGGGATTTAGTCCAGGTATGCAAGACTGGCTCAACATTAGAAAATCAATTGATGTAATCCATCTTATCAACAGCTAATGAAAAACAATCACAGGATCATATCAATAGATACAGAGAAAACATTAAAAAAATACAACACCCATTCATGATTAAAAAAGTTCTCAGCAAACTAGAAATAGAGGGGATAATTCCTCAACCTGATGAAGAATTGCTACAAAACCCCTACAACTAACATCATACTTAGTGGTGAGAAACTAGATACTTTCCCTTCAAGACTGGGAACAAGACAAGGATGTCTCCTGTCACCTGTTCAGCACTGTGTTGGAAGTCCTAGATAATGCAGTAAGACAATAAAAGGATATTAACAGTAGACTAAATGGGAACAAAAAAAGAAAACTGTCTTTGTTCACAGATAGTATAATTGTCTATGTAGAAAATCTCAAAGAATTGACAAAAACAAAACAAAATAAACCACAAGAACCTCCTAGAACCAATAAGCCATTTTGTAACAATGATGCAGGATGCAAGGTTAGTATGCAAAAGTCAATTACTCCTATACACCAGCAATGAACAACTGAAATTTAAAGTTAAAATCACAACTCCATTTATATTAGAACCAAAAAAATGAAATACTTGGCAGGTCACGGTGGCTCATGCCTATAATCCCAGCACTTTGGGAGGTCAAGGTAGGTGGATCAGTTGAGGTCCGGAGTTCCAGACCAGCCTGGCCAACATGGTGAAACCCCGTCTCTACTAAAAATACAAAAATTAGCTGGGCATGGTGGCACGAGTCTGTATGCCCAGCTACGTCAGAGGCTGAAGTGGGAAGATCCCTTGAACTCGTGAGGTGGACATTGCAGTGAGCCGAGATTGTGCCACTGCACTCCAGCATGGGTGACAGAACTCTGTCTCAAAAACAAACAAACAAATAAACGAAACTTATATATAAATCTAACAAAATATGTGTAAGAGCTATATGAAGAAGACTACAAAATTCTGATGAAAGAACTCAAAGAACTCAAAGACTTAAATAAATGAATGTTCCTTGGAACAAACATGGAACATTCAACATTATTAAAATGTAAGTTCTTCCCAGCTTTGTCTATAGAGTTAATGCGATCTCAATCAAAATCCCAGCAAATTATTCTGTGGATATTGATAAACTGATTCTAAAGTATTTGTTTGTTTGTTTAGAGACAGGGTCTCATTCTGTTGCTCAGGCTGGAGTGCAATGGCACGAATATAGCTCACTGCAGCCTTGAACTCCTGGTCTCAAGCAATCCTCCCACCTCAGCCTCCCAAGTAGGGGGGACTACAGGCACACACTAACCATGCCCAGCTAATTTTATAAAATTTTTTTTTTTTTTGTAGAGTCTCTCTATTGCCTGAGTTGTTCTCAAAGCCCTGGGATCAAACAATCTTCCCAGTTTGGCTTCCCAAAGTGCTGGGATTATAGGCGTGAGCTACTGCACCCAGCCCTGATTCTAAAGTTTATACGGAAAGGCAAAAGACCCAGAATATCCAGCACAATCCACATCAAGACTCTAAAGCTCTACTTCATACACATCAACACTATAAAGGTACAGTAATCAAGATGGTGTGATACTGGTGAAAGAGAATTAGATCAATGGGATGGAATAGGGAGCTCAGAAATAGACCCACACAAATATAGCCAACCTTTGACAATGGAGAAAGGAGAGTTTTTTTCAACAAATTGTGCTGGAACAACTGGGCACCCATAGGCCAAAACCAAAAATCTAGATACAGACCTTATGCCTTTCACAAAAATTAACTCCAAATGGATCATAAACCTAAATGTAAAACACAAAGCTATAAAACTGTAAAAGATAACAAAGGAGAAAATTGCAATGACCTTCAATTTAGCAATGACTTTTAAAATACCACAGCATAAATGAAAACAAAAATAAAAACAAAGAATAAAATACAATACCAAAAGCATGATCCATTAAAGAGAAAAATTGATGTTTTAATTCATTAAAACTAAAAACTTCTGCTCTGCAAAAGACACTGTGAAGAGAATTAAAAAAAAAAACCCACAAACTAGTAGAAAATATTTGCAAAACATGTATCTGACAAAGGACGTGTATCCAAAATACACACATGAAAACTCAAGAATAAGAAAACAAACAATTAAAAAATGGAAAAAAGATCTGAGCAGACATCTCACCAAAGAAAGTATACAGATGGTAAATAGGCATATGAAAAGATGCTCAACATGGTATGTCATTAGGGAACTGTGAATTAAAACACCAATGAAATACTATTACATGCTTATTGGCAACACAAAATGCTATAAAAAAATGTAGAACAACAGGAATGCTCATTTATTGCTAGTGAGGATGCAAAATGGTACAGCTACTTTGGAAAACAGAATGGCAGTTTCTTACAAAACTAAACATAGATTGACCATAAAATCCAGCATTTGCACTCCGAGGTGTTAACCCAAATGAGTTGAAAATTTATGTCCCAAAACAAAAGCCTGCACACAAATATTTACGGCCACCTTATTCATAATTATCAAAACTTGGAAGCAACTAAGATGTCCTTCAATAGGTGAATGCGTAAACAAACTGCGGTAATAAATACAATGGAATATTACTCAGTGATGAAATGAACTTTCAAGCGATGAAAAGACATGAGGGAAACTTAAATGCATATTTCTAAGTGAAAGAAGGCAATATGAAAAGGTTATATGCTGTATGATTGTAACTATACAGCATTCTGGAGAAACAGACACTCTAGAGACAGCGGAAAAAATGATCAGTGGTTGCTGAGGGTTCAGTGGGAGGGAGAGAGGGTTGAATAGGTGGGCCACAGGACATTTGGGGGCATATTATTCTGTGTCATACTGTGATGATGGATACATGATATATTATGCATTTGTCAAAACCTATGGAATCTATAAAGAGTGACCTCTAGTGTAAAATATGCACTTTAGTTAATAATGTATCCGTATTGGCCCATCAGTTGTAACAAATGCAGCACACCCAATGCGACATGCTAGGAGAAACATTGGGTGAGGGGAGGAAAGAAGGTTATACGTGGAAACTCTATGTAAGTTTTTTATTTTAATTTTTATTTTTTTGAGACAGGGTCTTGTTCTGTCGCCCAGGTTGGAGTGCAGTGGCACAATCTCAGCACACTACAGCCTCTGCCTCCCACGCTCAAGTGATCCTCCCTCCTCAGCCTGCCGAGTGGCTGGAACTATAGGCATGCATCACTGCATGGAGCTAATTTTTTTTTTTTTTTTTTTGAGACAGAGTCTGGCTCTGTTGCCCAGGCTGGAGTGCAGTCTGGTGTGATCTCGGCTCACTGCATCCTCCGCTTCCAGGGTTCAAGTGATTCTCTTGCCTCAGCCACCTGAGTAGCTGGGATTATAGGTGCGCACCACTATGCCCAACTAATTTTTGTATTTTTAGTAGAGACGGGGTTTTACCGTGTTGGCCAGGCTGGTCTCCAACTCCTGACCTCAGGTGACCTGCACAACTCGTCCTCCCAAAGTGTTGGAATTACAGGCGTGAGCCACTGCACACAGCCAAAACTCTGTAATTTCGGCAAAATTTTTCTCTAATCCTAAAACTGCTCTAAAAAAATGAAGTCTGTTTTTAAAAAATGAAATGATTGCTGAATGAGATGCTCTGAGGAAACTCTCAAGGAGAAGTTTTTCTGAAGATAAAGGAGTCGCAAACTTCAGAAGGATAGGAAAAATATTTTTCCTATTTGGCTGGAGTGCAGTGGCGTGCTCTCGGCTCACTGCAACATCTGCCCCCCAAATTCAAGGGATTCTTCTGCCTCAGCCTCTTGAGTAGCTGGGATCCTACAGGCACGCGCCACCATGCCTGGCTAATTTTTGTATTTTCAGTAGAGACAGGGTTTCACCGTGTTGGCCAGGCTGGTCTCAAACTCCTGACCTCAAGTGATCCGCCCGCCTTGGCCTCCCAAAGTGCTGGGATTACAGACGTGAGCAACCATGCCTGGCTGGAAAAACATTTTTTTAAAAAGTCAAAAAATCATCAACAACAACAACGATGACAACAAAATAAAAGAGCTCATTTAATTGGCTGAATTAAGATATTAAGTGCTTAGGCTGGGCACGGTGGCTCGTGCCTATAATCCCAGCACTTTGGGAGGCTGAGGAGGGAGAATAATTTGAACCTAGGAATTCAGGACCATCCTGGGCAACATAGGGAGATCCTGGCTGTACAAAAAAACTAAAAATTTAGCCAGGATAGTGGTAAGTGCCGATAGTACTAGCTACTTGGGAGGCTGAGAGAGTGGGATTACCCAAGTGAGCTTCGATGGCACCAGTGCACTCCAGCCTGGGTAACAGAGCAAGACCCTGTTTCTAAACAAATACAAAACCAAAAAACCAAAAAACACAAATAAATTTTAAAAATCCCAGAAATTAGGTAAAAATTTGGCAAATGAACTAATTTATTATGTTTAATTTCATAAAAACAGCTATGCCTTCTTTGGTTTTTCAGCATTAAGTAAAAGACTAGCTTACATTTTTATTCTACGTGAGTATGTTGTTTCTAGACTTATATAGGTTCCTTGATCAAATATATTAGCATTACTTCTATTTGATGTTGAAGTTTACAAAATACCTAAATTTGTGCTTAACTAAAATGATTCATTACTCTGAACATTTTTGTGAACAGTAATTATATTTTGTAGTATGCAAGCTTGGAAATTAATTCCCAAGATTTTTAGGTATTATAAAGCCTTGAACTGGTATTGAGTTTATGGATATTGATTAGATGCCTAACTAATTTATTTATTTATTTATTTTTTTTTTGAGATGGAGTTTCGCTCTTGTTTCCCAGGCTGGAGTGCAATGGTGCTATCTTGGCTCACTGCAACCTCCGCCTCCTGGGTTCAAGCAATTCTCCTGCCTCAGCCTCCCGAGTAGCTGGGATTACAGGCACACTCCACCACACCCAGCTAATTTTCTATTTTTAGTAGAGATGGGGTTTCTCCATATTGGTCAGCCTCGTCTCGAACCCCCGATCTCGGGTGATCCGCCTGCCTTGGCCTCCCAAAGTGCTGGGATTACAGGCATGAGCCACCACACCTGGCCACTAATTTCTAAGTAAGAAAGGATTCTGAAACATTGATTACTAAACATAATTTTATTTACTTTTGCTTCTTTTTTTAAAACATGCCACAGAGAAGTTATATGTTTGGCCTGTTAACACACGTGTTCATATCTGCCCTTTTGAGAAGCTGTGTACAAGATGTGTGTGTTTGTCGAAAGTCGTGTTGTGTACATTCAGGAGCTCTGCTAGTCTAAAATGCTGATGTGTGACAGTTGACAGTTATCCATCCTCCCAGTTTGTTCTGTGAAACAGAAGATCCTTTGGTTAAAAGTTATAATTAAATGATACTCTATTATGATCAGTCTTGATAGAGAGGTACAACTTTGCATGCAAAGTAATAAAACATGTTTTTGTTAAGAAAAAAAGAATAGTTTTGTCCTAAAGTAAAATGCCTAGTTGTTCCAGAATAGTAAAGAGAACAGTGAAGGACAAAACCTGAATGGAAATAGAAAATAGCAGAAAGTTTGCAGAAAAGAAATTTTATTTAAGATAATAAAGGTTCTTCACTTATGAAAGAGTTAAGGTTCTTAGTGGGTGATCACCTTACCTTCTAAGCTTGTTTTTAAATATTTTAAATGTTTTATTGCCACTTTCAAACGAGTAGCCAAATGTTATTCCTGTGTTCAACTCTCCAGACAATTTAGTTTGTTTTTAAGATTGACTCTCAAATCAAGTTAAATACCTTTCAGAATACCTTTTTACCTAAGACTACCTTTGAGATTTCCCAGAGGGCTCCTAGAAGGCCACAGAGACTTGTTCTTTCACCTTATTTAAAATACGGGTGCCAGAAACAATTAGGATTATTTGATACATTGTTGTTAGGGTTTTGGGGGAAGCTTGTCAAATCAGAAGAGATGTTTAGCCTTCTCTAGGTTAACTTGTGTAGGTAAAATGTCCAAACATTTCAGCAATTATGTGTTCTATATCCAAAGATTTGTTAATTCCTCCATTGTCTATGGTCTGTTTCCTTTTGTTAGAGTCCTGGTGGTGCTCTGCCTGATGTTAGACAACAGTAGAATTATCAGTTATAATTCAGTTATCATTTAAAATGTTTATTTGGACACAATGTTTCCTCTTTAATTTGAATCTAGCCTCCTTCAGGCCAGTGCTTTTCTATTGGAGATGAACGTCAGACGTATCTATGGACTTTTATTAAAATATAGATGTTTAGGACCTATTCCATACTTACTGAATCTTTTTACTTGATATTCTTCATATAGTCTTGATATATTTTTCTTATATGTTTGATATTTTCTTGGTATGTCATGTACATTATGTTTTTAGATAATTATATGTTATACTTCAAGATTTTTTCTCTGTAAAAATTATGGTTATCCACCTTTATAAATTAGATATAGTGTACATTATCTATTAAAACATGCTTAATCATTATAGACATTTTGACCAAAGCTTTTAGAATGCCTTCATTGTTTGTTTTGCATGCTATGGAAGCATCCAAATTTTCCATCAGTTTCATTGTCATGAAATGTTTCACTTTTGAAAGTTTTCAGTAATAAGTTACCCTCAACCAGTTTAAGTCTGTGTCACCTACAGATACTATTTGTTTTGCCCCCAAAGCTTCCTTAAACTCTCCAGAGTCTTTGTCTTCAACAAAGAACTATTTTAGAACCCCAGTTGGAAGGACTCTATTAGGTAATGACTAACATGCTGGTGAAACTCTTAAAGAGTTGATCATGTCCTTCAACTCAAGAGACATACACTGTCCTAAAATTACTAGAAAACCATTCCTGTTGGTGACCTCAAGCTAAAGATTCTTAGGAGACCTCCCAAAGCAGACAGCCTCAGATGTAGACAGCTTGTGCCCAAGATCTACAGCTTATGCCCAAGATCTACAGCTTATGCCCAACTCTGCAGGTTACTACTCTATAATCGATATTCCTCTGTTTCCTATTCTTTTACCTGCCTCCTATCCTCTCCCTGACTTAAGGCTACTTTAGTTATGTAAATTATAAGACTTCTATTTTTAATATTTCTGTTTACATCCTTAATCATTCCTTAGTATGAGTTTCGTACCCAGCTACAATTAACCCATGAACTGTCTAGGGTGCACATTTTTCTTCAGGAGCCACCCAGTTTCATTTGGTTCCAGTTCCTTTTAAGAAATCAGTTGGTTTCCTGGGTAACTGGACTCAACCATTGGATGACTTTTTAGATGGCAACTCCACAATAGGTCAGGTGGGGAGAAATCCAAAACCTTCATCACGTCCTGGAAGGGCCCTGCCTCCATAAAACACTACTTGGGGACCTTTTGTGAGAGCTAGTCTTTGTGATCAGACTTTCACTGACAGAATTACAAGCGGATTGGGGAACAAGTGGTATATTTTTGGAGACTGTCTACTTTCAAAGATCTTACAAGTAAGACATTAGTTGTATTTTTTCCTCCCTTTCTTTCTTTTCTTTCTTTCTTTCTTTCATTTCTTTCTTTTTCTTTTCTTTTTCTTTCTTTCTTTTTCTCTTTCTCTTTCTTTCTTTCTTTCTTCCTCTTCCTCTTCTTCTTCTTCTACCTTCTTCCTTCTTCATCTTCGTCTTCTTCATCTTCTTCTTCCTCCTCTTTTTCTTCCTTCTTCTTTCTTCTTCTTCATCTTTTGTTTGCTTTAGATCTACTTAGTGATCTCAAAACTACATAATTAACTGCTTGACACCAAACTATTCATGATGAATGGCACCAACAGTTTACAGCATTATTTGACAATCCCATAGGAGTATTCTGGCCAAAACCAGATGACTGAATGGCCCCCAGTGACAGATACTGGATAAGGAACAGAAGCCTCCTGACTATTACTCACAAACTAGACAGGAACTTGTTACCTTTGTAAACTAAAACCTACTCTCAGAATTGTCTATGATATCATCTATTAATTTGTTCTCTAGGAAAATGAGGTCAGTAGATCGTTTCATTGAAGAAGGAGAAAAACTGGGCCCTGGTTTGAGAACTGAAATCCTAAGTACACTAGGGGTACTCTAGATTTCTTTCTTCTCCCCTCAAGACACTTCTTTTCATACTTTATGTATGTATGCATGCCTTTATGTATGTATGTATTTACTTATTTTTGAGACAGAATCTTGCTCTACCACCCAGAGTGAAGTGTAGTGGAGTCATCATAACTCATTGTAGTCTCAAACTCCTGAGCTCAAGTGATCCTCCCATATCAGCCTCCTGTGTAGTTAGAACTACAGGTGTGTGCCACCATGCATGTCTAATTAAATTTTTTTTTTTTTTTGGTAGAGACAGGGGTCTCATTATATTGCCCAGGCTGCTCTTGAACTCCTGGCCTCAAGTGATCCTCCTACCTCTGCCTCTTGAATAACTAGGACTACAAGTATGCGCCACCATGCCTGGCTAATTTTTAAATTTTTTTGTAGAGATGGAGTCTTACAATGTTGTCCAGACTGGCCTTGAACTCCTGCCCTCATGTGATCTTCCCACCTTGGCCTCCCAAAGTGCTGGGATTACAGGTGTGAACCACTGCACCCAGCCTTCGTTTCATAATTTACAAGAGATCTGAATAGTAGGGTAAATGTAGCATGCTGTGGTTGAGAGAATAGCAGATGATTTAGACAATGCCAGTAAGGCCATAAAACTCCCTTGTCAAGAGGTTTATGAGATTGGGTGGGTGGTGGTCCAGAACAGAACTGCCTTAGGTAGGATATTGATCTCCCAAGGTGGGGAATGTGTGCTGTTTTAGTGGAAGAATGCTGTACTTATATTCCTGCAGACCTCTCTGAAATCTTTGATATTATTAAAAAGATCTAGGAAGTAAACAAAGAAATCAGAAATTGGGTAATTTGATGAGTAACCTCATATTTGGTTACATGGACTCTAGATTCGGGATGAGATCTACTTTCTTGTTTAGTCAGGGCACTCTTAGATCCTGGCTGAGAAGTAGATTACACAAACTCTGATGACAATCCTTCTCTTAGTATTTGTCTGTGTGCCAGCATTCAGATGTGGGATCTTCAGAGTTTTAAATGCTGCTGCACTGCTGCCATCATTCAAATCATCCAGCAAGGGTTATCCACTAAAAAGAACTGGAAAATCTGGCTGGGTGCGTTGGCTCACGCCTGTAATCCCAGCACTTTGGGAAGCCAAGGCAGGCAGATCACTTGAGGTAAGGAGTTCGAGACCAGCCTAGCCAACATGGTGAAACCCCGTCTCTACTAAAAATACAAAAAAAAAAAAAAAAAAAAAAATCAGCTGGGCATGGTGGCGAGCGCCTGTAGTCCCAGCTACTTGGGAGGCTGAGGCATGAGAATCGCTTGAACCCAGGAGGTGGAGGTTGCAGTGAGCCAAGATCATGCCATGCACTTCAGCCTGGGTGACAGAGCGAGACTCTGTCTCAAAAAAAAAAAAAAAAAAAAAAAAAAAAATCTGACATGCAGGTTGAAACAGCTGCCACCAGAAACTGGATGTGAAACAACTGTTAACAGACAATTGACATGAAATGATGACCTCTCAAATACTGGTGAATATCTAGATTGACATACTGATGGCTTTTCCTTCAGCTTGGGCTGAAGAATGACCACAAGGAGAAATTGAGAACTTAAACCATCTTCCCTCATACCGAGTCTGGACACAGAGAGCCCAGCTATACCTTAGTGTCTGTATTAAGATGACTTTGTGCTACGCCTCTGCTTCATGAGCATGTCTTTATTTTTCTAGGCATCTCCTACCCAGGCAAATGTTGATTGTTCATTACAGGATTTTCCCAAAGACCTGTCAATTCTTCAATTTGGGCTCTAAGATTCTTTGAATGCCTCACCTCAAAATCCTGGCCATGCTGTTTATTGTGGACTGTTATGTTGTGATTCTCACCCAGTCTCATTCCAGCTCTCACTTTGAAAGACCTGCCTTCAATCAAATTTCCAATTCTCAATAAGTTCCGGCCTTCCTTCCCCTCTGTAAGATACTGCCAAAGCTTTGCCTGCTATAAGCAATAGATCGGTTTTGTCTTATCAACAGGTTGTGGGGTGTTAGGGAGCCAGCTTTGGACAATAACTTAGATAAATGTGTTTTGTTTTTATTTTATTTTATTTTTGAGACAGAGTCTCACTCTGTCACCCAGGCTGGAGTGCAGTGGTAAGATCTTGGCTCACTGCAGCCTCTACCTCCCAGGTTCAAGCAGTTCTCCTGCCTCAGCCTCCTGAGTAGCTGGGATTACAGGTGTGTGCCACCTTGCCTGACTAATTTTTGTATTTTTAGTAGAGACAGGGTTTCACCATGTTGGCCAGGCTGGTCTCAAACTCCTGACCTCAAGTGATTCACCCACCTTGGCCTCCCAAAGTGCTGGGATTACAGGTGTGTGCCACCACGCCTGGCCTTGTATTTTGTTTTTAAAAAGAAAAACACAAAATACTAAATACTAAGTATATTACTAAATATAATATACTAAGTATAAAATACTAAAAATACAAAAATTAGCCAAGCGTGGTAGTGCTCACCTGTAGTCCCAGCTACTCGGGAGGCTGAGACAGGAGAATTGCTTGAACCCGGGAGGCGGAGGTTGCAGTGAGCCAAGATGTGCCACTGACTCCAGCCTGGGTGACAGAGCGAGACTCTGTCAAAAAAAAAAAAAAAAATTGTGGACTAAAGAGAAAAGACTGTAAAAATACAGAAAGAAAAAGGGAGTGATAAATTATGGCTGGGATGGTTGGAAATGCTTCACAAAGAACTGATGTTTATGAAGGAGACTAGAAGACGCCATCCCAAAATATGCCACTTTGGCATAAAGATTATTTCAAGCTGAAAGCAATGAGATATATGTCGCTCCTCTGCCCTTTTGGACTAAAAGCAGGACATCTATTTCCATTTGGAAGGGGTCTCCCTCTCCTATACTTGGAAGATAACTACTCTAGAGACAACTCTTAGCACCTGAGAAGACTCTTACCTGCTTAACAAACCTTACTGAATAACACTTATTTACCACACGTTTCCTAGTCACCTTCCATAACTTACCCAGAAGCCCCAAAACGCTTTTCCTTTGTCAAGCCTCTTCTCCACACTCTATCACCCTTTAAGATGATATATACCTCTACGATGGTATATAAGCCCCAAATTCTAACCACCTCCTTGGGTCATCTTCTTTGTGAACTCTCATTTGTACATATGTAATTCAATCCTTTTTTCCCCTCTTGTTGATCTGTCTTTTGTCAGTTTGATTCACAGAGCCTGTAGTCACTGAACCTAGGAAGGTAGAGGAAAAAAATTCTCCTCTCCAACATTTACTCTGAATTTTTTTTCAAATAAGAAAAATTTTTAATCAAACATGAGACTAATGGAAAGAACTCACATATCAATATGGGGGAGGACACAAAGACTGTTAAGCAAAACTTATGAACAGGTAAGTTACTAATGGGGAAATGCAACTAGGAAACGGGGGAAAATGCAGTTTTACTAGTTATCAAAGGAAATTTAAAATAAGTCAATAATGGGATTTCCTGTCTTGTTTATAGTATTACGTTTTTAAAATTTTTTATCCAGGACTAATGAGACTTGTTAAAATGCATATTTATTACTGGTCGCAATATAAATTATAATGCAACTCTTTATGCAGTTTGGCAACATGTAACAAGAGCTTTAAAATACTTTCTTTTTTCTTTTCTTTTTCTTCTTTCTTTCTTTTTTTTTTTGGTTTTGAGACAGAGTCTTGCTCTGTCGCCCAGTCTGGAGGGCAGTGGTGCAATCTGGGCTCACTGCAACCTCAACCTCCCAGATTCAAGAGATTCTTGTGCCTCAGCCTCCCGAGCAGCTGGGATTACAGGTGTGTGCCACCACACCTGCCTAATTATTGTATTTTTAGCAGAGAAGGGGTTTTGCCATGTTGGCCAGGCTGGTCTCAAACTCCCGACCTTAATTAATCCGCCCGCCTCGGCCTCCCAAAGTGCTGGGATTACAGGCGTAAACCACCACGCCCAGCCTAAAAATACTTTCTGATCTGTTAATTCCACCTGTAGGAGTCAACCCAAGCCCAAGAATCTTCAATGCAACATTATTTCTATTATAAAAATGAGAAATAACCTAAATATTCAGTAATAGAATAATGCTTAATTAACCCGTGATTTATCTACTATGTGGAATATTTTACAGCTCAATTAAAAATAGTTACCATGAAGTCTTTAATACATACTTAGGGGCTACTCTGAATCTTGAAGGATGAACAGGAGTTTGCCAAGAGAAGAAGTGGGTAGAGAAATGGAGGCGGTGATTGTGGTAGCAAGTTAGGAGGATTCCAGGCAGAGGAAACAGAGGATTGAGGGGCCCCAGCAGAAATGCCAGGGAGTCTGGGGCATAGGCGTCCAAGGCAGAGCTGCGTCCCGGGTGTGTTCTGGTGTGGGAGGCAGGAGGAGAGGGGTACACACCCACAGGGAGCTGGGTTGAAATCTGGAGGGTAAGGGTGTGATAATGGAGCATGTTTGCTGGGGCAAGGTCTGCATCAAAGGGTCACACTAGCAACATGGAAGAAGGTGATGTGGGGAGGGTGACACTGCTCCGCAGCTGCTACAAGGAAGGTCTTGTGAGTATACTGGCTGTGATTGCTTCACTTATTTTAAAGGCAAAAAGAGGCACCAAACATGGGTCTGAAGCCATCATTAATAATCTCCATGTCTTTTTTTTTTTTTTTTTTTTTTGGGAGTCCCTCTCTGCAGCCCAGGCTAGAGTGCAATAGCACCAACTAGGCTCACTGCAACCTCCGCCTCCCAGGTTCAAGCGATTCTCTCACCTCTGCCTCCCAAGTAGCTAGGACTACAGGCATGCACCACTAAGCCTGGCTAATTTTTGTATTTTTAGTAGAGACAGGGTTTCACCATGTTGACCAGGCTAGTCTTGGACTACTGACCTCAAGTGATCTCCCCACCTCGGCCTCCCAAAGTGCTGGGATTACAGTCATGAGCCACTGTGCCCGGCCATGTCCATGTCTTTGAGACTCGGTTTTAAATGCTGAGGTTTCTGCCAGGACTGATGAGATAACTGGCATAGGTGCATTGAAAAGTCTTGCGGCCAGGCATGGAGGCTCACACCTGTAATCCCAGCACTTTGGGAGGCTGAGGCAGGTGGATCACGAGGTATGAGTTTGAGACCAGCCTGGCCAAGATGGTGAAACCTGGTCTCTACTAAAAATACAAAAAATTAGCTGGGCGTGGTGGCAGGCACCTGTAATCCCAGCTACCTGGGAGGCTGAGGCAGGAGAATCACTTGAACTTGGGAGGCAGAGGTTGCAGTGAGCTGAGATCACATCACTGTACTCTAGCCTGGGCAACAGAGCAAGACTCCATCTCAAAAAAAAAAAAGAAAAGAAAAGAATAGTCTTGTGTGCTATTTGCGGGAGTGAGCTAAGAGAACCTGTCCTGTATTTCTCATAGAGCAGGTTTCCTTAGCCCACTCCTGCCCCAAGCTCTTTCTTCTTCTCACTCCCTATGGAAAAATAGTCTTTGATAAGACAACGTAAAGAAAGACTATTTTTGCATAATTTATCCAGGGTAGGAAGCTAGTCAGTGTTAGCCAGTGAGGGATGATTTGTCTTACAAATGCTCCAGCGCAATGCTCTGGAAGGCAGTAGCCCCCTGTTGCAAAAGGGACGGAGCAAAACAAATATTATCACAGCCATGACCCCTAAGAGAGCTCTAGGACTGAGTTCAGTGCTCAGAAAGGGCAGAGAAGCAGAGATCAAGGCAAGGGATCATGGAGAAGGGTTCCCTGGGGTCCCATAAAGATCAGCTGTATGTTGCTTGAAAGGACTGAATAGGAACGTCATTGTTTGCATCCTCTTCTGAGCTCTCTCTGTGTCCTCAGTCAGCTAATACAATGGTTTTCATTGTGGTAATGAACTGTACCAAGCATACTTCCCAGCACTGCAGATATAATTTGGTGTTACAATTTTTTTTTCTGAGCTGTAATTCCTGCTGTAATTTAGTTCTCCAGCTGAACGAAATTCACATGGAATGTGGAAAACAAGCCAGAATTTGCCCTTCAGTCTTCCCCAGACCCCTTCTACACAGAAAATGAGCTGTTTTTTTCTCTTTCATAATCAGTTTTCCACAGACTCCACATAATGCATAATTTAGGAACTGGAAAGGCAGCTGTCTTGCTAGGAAGGCCTCCAAGCCCAGCACACGCTCTCCTAAACGTAACAGGCCTCCTCCTATGTAGCACCTGACTCGGTCAGAGAATTCACAGTGCAAAACACAGGCCGAGGAGAGGCTGTGGCAGCCCTCCAGTCCCGTGATCTCAACAGTTCAGTGCATTTACCACATGATACAGGAGGAGGGAGAGTTCTCATCCTAATGATACAGGAGGAGGGAGAGTTCTCATCCTTCTTTTCAAGGAACACAGTAACAAACTGTAGCTATTCTGAGAAAAGAACATTGTATTCTTAAACTTTTATTCCCTCCTGGTAGAGTATAAAGGGAAGGATGAGAATATCAGGTCCCGTCGCAGGTGACTCCAGAGGAGGTTTAAAATGGAAACCTTCATGGGGCTGGGTGTCAGTTAATTCAGTATATTCCCAATGTTTAACTTTACTGCACCCCTTCACCACTTAGATCTGTGAAGTGAAAATTCTGACCAATTTCCTGTGTTCTATGGGAAAGGGAAAATGGCAGAGGCAACGTGGAATATTTCAGTAGGAAAGGGTTTGTGTTGTAGGCAAAATGGTCTTCCATTTCAGTCCTACTCAAGGACTACTGCTCACAGGGGAGTCCCGCACAGCACAGCCCTGCAGCAGAGGCAGAGGGAGGCCAGGCTGGGCGCGGAAGGGACGGCATCTGGATGACAACGAGGGGAGTGGGGTGTGGAGAACCAGCCTGAGCATCCTACAGGCAGTGGTCACTACAGGAGCACCGTGGCCCGACCCCCGGGAGGAAGGTTTCTCGTCTGGCCACCCTGGGGCACAGAACTTTCTCACATTTGCTCCTTCATCTTTGGATTGAGATAAAGAGTGGATGAGGCAGGCAGGTGGGGTAGGAAGAAGGGACAGTGGCTGAGGCAAGTTCTGGGATAGGGACCAGGAAGGGCTGTTGAGATGCCATGGCTGTACCCCCTGCCAGCCTCTGCCCAGCTCTTCCTTGCCTCCTGCTCCTGGGTCTCTCCCCTTGTAACACAGCGGCCTCACTGAAGCTCAGGCTCCCGACAACCAGACAGCAGCGGGTCACAGGAGTGGAAAGGGCAGATGAAGTGGCTCCTGGGGCCAGCTCCCTACTGGCCAGAGTGGGGCCAGGACAGGGCCCTCCCACAGGAGGGAGTGGAAAGGGCCCTCCCTCCCAGAATGGGGGAGAAAGGAGATCTCTTCCAACCCCCCAGAACCCCATCACTCCCCAAGATTCTGGTTTCTTGCCTACTTGTGTGGGGCGCAGGACCCAGCCCTGCCTGGGATGTGAAGGGGGAGAAAACAGCATCGCATCCATAATATTTTGTGACATGAAGATGCCCAGCCTGTGAGTGTGGCTTCTGCCCCTCTCCTCTGAACCCTCAGTCTCAACCAAGGGTTTTCTCTCCCGCCTATGGCTTCCTTAGGCTCTCCCACTTCTCCTGGAGCAAGTTGGCTCCCTCACCGGCTCACGGGAGAGCTGTGGTCACATTCCCAATGGGAAGGTGATGGAGCACCCATTATGCCTACTACTTTTTGGAGGTTAAGAGTGTTCCCCCTAGAGTCCGGGGGCCTGGATGTGAGTCTGGCCACACCACCCGCCAGAAGCCTGCACCGAGCTTCCCTGCCCTCTGTCTGGTGAATGTTCACTGCTTCCCAAGGCTCAGCTCAGAGTGTCACTAACCCTGGGAGTCTCCCCTGACACCGAGGGCTGAGCAGCACCTTCTCTGAGTGGTACTCTGCCCCCTCCCATGTTAAACACCTTGCCTCCCAGGAAGGCTCCATGCAGGGTGTTGAATGAGAGGGAAGGAGATGAAGGAGAATGTTGGATGGGTGGCTGGACTGTTGGGCTACACAGAGGGCACCCAGGCACTGCAGGCTCCCCGGAGACCCACCACCCCATCTCACCTGTGTGTGGAGAGCCGCTCCTCACCCGCCCTTTCACTCCGCCTCGTGCTGTAAGAGACAGGATTGCTGACAAATGGCTGGCCTCTGGTGAGTCCCCCTCCCTGCAGACCCCCAGTCACTGTGGGACCCCTCAGCTGGTTTGTGGCTGCCTCAAACTGGGACCCAGCTCCAATGATTTTACTCAGCAAATTACAGAGTCCCCTGCCTGTGACATTTGTCTGATACTGTCAGTCATGAGGTCAGAACATCCCCCACCCCCTGCCCTGGACAGAGACAGAGACAGATAGAAATCTGCTGAGGGGCTTGCTCGGAACAGGCAACCCTAACCGAGACAATAGGTGGCTGAGACGTCCCATCAGGCTCTGAGGAGCATGCATCGGCCGTGACAGTCTCCAGTGCTGGCCTGAACACAGGTGCTGTGCACAGGTTGTCTTGAATCCTTCCAGTAGCCTGCAAGGAGGTGATGACTACCCCCATCTCATGCGTGAGGATCAGAGAGGTTGAATAACCAGCCAAGGTCGCTCAGCGCGCAGGGGGCAGGCCCTGGACTCAAACCCAGCTCCTCCCTATGCCTCTGAACACCACATGTGCTTCCCCCATCCCCTGCTGCTGCCCAGGAACCCCGTGGGCGGGCCCCGCAGGATCAGGACGTGGACTCACCTTCCTCTTTCAGGCCCTTTACCTGGTGGCTCATGGTCAGCAGCACTGCTGGGGTCCCGCGCAGGCTCACGCAGCGTGCTCCTGTATGCACGCCTTCAGCCTGGGCTGCTGTCCTGCCCTCATGGTGGCTGGCCTCCCCTCCTAGACCTGACAGCAGGCGGGGCTTCTTGGTTTGAGATTGAATGTGGAGGTGGGTGAAGTTTGGGGGAGAGAGACAGGTGAAGGAAGGCGACGAGTTTCCGGCCCATCAATCCGGCCACACACTCCTCTTCTCAGGTTTCCCTGCAAAGAGGCAGCGTGGCCTCATGTTTCAGGCATCAGTTATACATGAGGGGCCCTGGAGGGGCTAGGAGCTGCAGGCTTATCTCCTGGCAATGATGCCACTGGCACTCTAGCCAGAGGAGGTGTGAGGAGCATCCCAGGCCCTCTCCCACTATCTTGAGTCCCTGATTGGGACAAAGCACCAGGGAAATTCTAGAATGTTTGTTTAAGTTATTACTTGGGCTTCTGTTTAAAATGCAGATTCTGGCATGTGGTGGTTCACACCTGTAATCTCAGCACTTAGGGAGGCAGAGGCAGGAGGATTGCTTGAGCCCAAGAGCTCAAGACCAGCCTGTGCAACGTCGTGAGACCCCATCTCCACAAAAAGAAAAATAATAATAATAAATTTTTAAAAATAAAATGCATACTCCCAGGAGTGGCACTGGGCGTTGGAATCAGTCAGTCTGTGCCAGGCCCTGGGAGCCTGCACTGTGGATCCTGCTGCAGGCGTCCTGAGCCCACACAGATGAATGTTCCCGCTCAGCCCCCACCCCCTCCCTCAGCAGCTTTTCCTCCCTGGCTTCAGGGAGGCACAGATTTGGCTGCTTTGAAAACCATCACTAAAGTGTCAGAGGGACCCTCTGGAAGGCAGTCATAAGGTCTCAGAGTGTGGAGTTCTTAATCTGGAGTCCCTGGAACCCCCAGAGCTGTGGATGGAATTCTGTGGGTTTGTGAATAGTGATGGAGAAAATAGTACACTTTCACTTTTCCTAGCCTTAACTGCGATTTAGCATTTCCCTCAATCATGAATGTAAGCAAAGACGTGATTTTTGTCTCAGCAAAAGTCACAGGTATTTTTTTCCCCAATTAAACCACTGGGGATGTCTCAAAATATCTTACATGTTATCACAACTTCAAAATTATGATAGTTAGAGACCTGCCATGAAATCTTGTTATTTAATTAGGAAGCATATATTGTTATTATATGAAAGATATTTAAAGTGATTTTGATGCCTATTTCAGGATCATTGGTCTCCTTTGTAATCCTAGTGTTTTATTTTATGGATTTAAAGTCTATGTTCTGAAAAGCGGTCTGTGGCTGGGTGTGGTGGTTCAGGCCTGTAATCCCAGAATTTTGGGAGGCCAAGGCAGGTGGACCACCTAGGGCTGGGAGTTCCAGACCAGTCTGGCCAACATGGTGAAACCCCATCTCTACTAAAAATGCAAAAATTAGCCGGGCGTGATGGGATGTGTCTGTAGTCCCAGCTACTCAGGAGGCTGAGGCAGAATTGCTTGACCCAGGAGGTGGAGGTTGCAGTGAGCTGAGATTGCACCACTGCACTCCCTGGGTGATAGAGTGAGACTCTGTCTCAAAAATAAAAATAAATTAAAAAAAATGAAAAGGGGTCTATGGACCTTACCAGGATGCCAAAGGATTCTATGACACAACAGAATCAAGAGCCTGCCCCACGGCAAGTCTCCCGTGGGTGTCAAGGACAGACCTAGCCTCTGATCATGCCCATGTACTTTCTCAGGGGTCAGGAGTAGGAGTGCCTGTCCTCATGCAAGCTTGGTGAGGGAAGGGGCAAAGGAGCTACCTCTAAAATGCACGTGCAATGGTTCATCTCAAGCTTTTAAGCTTTTCTCTTTGTCCCTCACCTTGGTCTCCGACCCAACTGGTTCCTGCAGGGCCTCCCCAGTCCCCGGGGCATGAGGGCAGTGGGAGGATCTCAGTTGCATTCTCTGGCATCCGTACTGCAGGACTGCAGCAGCAAATCCCTCTCCCCACCAGGGCCGTCCCAGTGCAGGACCCCGGTCCATGTGAGAAGCAGCACGGGCAGCTGTGCAGCCACAGGACAGCCTGGCCCAGAGGACTGGTGAGTAAGGTTTCTGCTGGGGATGCCCCAAGCCCTCTCCCCTGATGAGTGAGGAACCCCAGCAGCCCTTTGCCCTGCTCTTGTTGTTCTCTGTTGCCAGAGGAGAAAGGCTTTCTACAACACCTTCATCTCCGGAGAGAAATTCCCTCCAGATAGGACTATCAAATTCCCTTGTACCTGACTGTCCACACAGTCGATAACTGCACTTTTCTCCTCACAGATAAAAATGAGCACCCACTGGGGTCAGAGTCAGTTCTCGGCTCTGGGGATTCATCAGCAAATGAAACAGAGACCCTTGTCCTCAGGGGCTGATGTGTTTTTGCTGTCTGGTGGCTGGGTTTAGCCCTTGGTGTCTGACGGAGTGATCTAGGAATTGGCAGATTTCTTCTCTCTCACTACGAACCCTGCTTTCCACAATTATTTCTAAGGAATTCAAAAATCCAAGTTTGGAAGTCAGATACTGAACACAGAGTATTTTGCTTTTTTCTTTGCACGCCACTTAGATCAATTCCAATGCTTCCTGAGATAAATACACATTCAGGCAAGAGGGAGCAGGTCTCATATCAGAGAGTATGAGAAAGAAAACGACAGTGATGTCTTAAAACTATTATCCTCGTGGCATGTGTGTTGCACACTGCTCTGTGCTAGGTCCTGCCTGGGGCACTCTTGCCCCAACCTCTCTATTTCTCACAACAGCCCGGTGAGACAGTGTTGTCACTCCCATGTGTCAGATGAAGAAAATGAAAAAACGCAGAGCCCTTGTGTCTCCTGGGCAGGTCTGTGACAAGAGATCAATTGAGTCTGGGTCTGGAAGTTGGGATATGTGGCTTTGACTTGGGCTGACCATTAAATCCCCAAGTGCCTTCTTGTGAAGGTCACTTCTGGGCTGTGGTTTCCTTGTTGTTCAGGGTTAGATTCCGTAGTGGATACTGCCAGTGATCTGCCCAGATTCCCTCTCAGAGCAGGTGCACCCATCCTCCAGGGCTAAGGCACATAGCGGACCCCTTCAACGGAGGAGAATTGCCTTTGGCCGAGCAGGGGCTGCTGAACCCTGAGGTAATCCCATCACCATCCCCGGGTTAGCCTACAGCCACAGATGGATGAACAAGGAGGTATGACAGCCCGGCCTCTGTCAAAAATGGGAACAACTTATCGATGTCATTCACATCCCAGAGCTTCCTGTGAGATGAGCCAGAAGCTGGACTCCAGTGGGGTCTCTGCTCATCCCCTTCCCCTGCCCTGTCCTGCTTCTTGCCTCTTCTCCTGAGAGCACCCTCCACCCCCGCCTGCCCCGTCTCAGGCTCTGCTGTTAGGGAACCAGGCCTAATGTTGCCTTTTCTAGAAAGGCAGCTGCTCGTCCTCCTGCATAGGCTGGGGAGGGAACTGAGGGAGCTAGGCTGGTGGGGATGAAGGGTATGGGGAGGTGGGAGCAGGGATGCTGATGCTCACTCAGACCAAGGGGGAGACAAGGTCCAAGAGGAGGGTGGGACAGGCCTGAGCACCCCTAGGCTGGCCCATCTGCTTGGACATAGAATCCAAGGTGTATCTCTGAACCAAATGCAAGGATTCTATAACATGTCTGTCCTTTTAGCCTCCAATGACTATTAGGATTCTACTGCCTTTTCCCCAGTCTTCACTCACCCACCCCCGAGGGTTAATATTAAAAGCAGCAGAGCGGCCTACATAATTTGCAGGGCCCAGTGGAAAATGAAAATGTGGGGTCCCTTGTCCAAAAAGCAAGAAAAATGAACAGTTAAAGATACTAAAATATAAAGCCTTTCTCTTTCTGCTATTTAACATCATTCTGAGAAAACTCAAAATTTTAAATTATTTGCATGGATCCCACTGTTCATCTGTGTATCGAGCAATACCAGGTTTCAGTGCAAGTATAAGAGTACTTAACTCCTATGTGGAATCACTGAAATGACACAATTTGTATTTTGTAGCTTGTATATGTGCAGGATTTCAGGCTTATCACGACTGTAGAAATGCTGCACAAAGCTAACTCAATGGTTTTACTTCACGTCTTGGTATGTGCATATTCTACCAATGTTTCCTGCCTTTGGCTTACTGATGAGTGAAAAAGAACTGGGGGAAAAAAAGGAATTATGGGTTGCTCTATCTTTTCCTTTTCTTCTGGGTCATTATTGTCAGCCTACATGGTTGGCTAATCCAGGGAAGTAACTTGAATGAAAAAGAATAGGATAGGGTCCCTTAGTTGTCATGCTTCTTAGAATACCACTGCCTTCTTTTAGTGTTTGAAGCAAGTTCTGGATTAAATGGGAAGTGTAGCCCCTCTGGGCTGGAAGCATTCCTACATATTTAACCACAGATATTACACCCCTGCCTTGTACTGGCTTTGAGTCTTGCTAAACTCCCATGCGTCGTGGGCCCACTGGAATTATGTGCTCATGGGGCATCATATATGGGATATGCAAATAGGGCGGCATATGTTCCTATCTCCTCTGCTCATGTACACACCCCATTGTCCCATCAGACTTCCCCCCCTCCTCCTTCTCCTTCTCTCCTCCTCCTCCTTCTCCTTCTTCCTTCTTCTTCTTCACAGGCTCAGGCTATAATGCAATGGCATGAACATGGTTCACAGCAGCCTCAACATCCTGGACTCAAATCATCCTCCTGCTTCAGCCTCCCAAGTAGCTGGGGCCAGAAAAAAGCACCACTATGCCCAGCTAATTTTTGTTGTTGTTGTTTTTGAAACAGAGTTTTGCTCTGTCACCCAGACTGGAGTGCAGTGGCGTGATCCTGGCTCACTGCAACCTCCACCTCCCAGGTTCAAGTGATTCTCTTGCCTCAGCCTCCTAAGTAGCTAGGATTACAGGCGTGTGCCACCATGCCTGGCTAATTTTGTATTTTTAATAGAGATGGGGTTTCACCATGTTGATCAGGCTGGTCTCAAACTCCTGACCTCAAGTGATCCATCCACCTTGGCCTCCCAAAGTGATGGGATTACAGGTGTGAGCCACTAAGCCCAGCCTTAATTTTTAATTTTTTATAATTATTTTTTATTTTTGAGATAGAGTCTCACTCTGTCACCCAGGCTGGAATTCAGTGGCATGATCTCGGCTCACTGCAACCTCTGCCTCCTGGGTTCAAGCAATTCTCTTGCCTCAGCCTCCCAGGTAGCTGGGATTACAGGCGTGTGCCACCATGCCTGGCTAATTTTTGTATTTTTAGTAGAGATGGGGTTTCACCATGTTGGCCAGGCTAGTCTCGAACTCCTGGCCTCTAATGATCTGCCCACGTCGGCTTCCCAAAGTGATGTGATTACAGGCGTGAGCCACCACACCTGGCCCAATTAAATTTTTTTTTTTTAGAGATGGGTCTCACCATGTTGCCCAGGCTGATCATGAACTCTTTAGCTTATGCAGTACTCCTGCTTCAGCCTCCCAAAGTTCTGGGATGACAGGCGTGAACCACCATGTCCAGCCCAAAAGATAAAATTCTTAAGAATTTCACTATAGGCTGGACGCGGTGGCTCACGCCTCTCATCCCAGCACTTTGGGAGGCCGAGGTAGGTGGATCACTAAAGGTCAAGAGTTCGAGACCAGCCTGGCCAAGATGGTGAAACCCCATCTCTACTAAAAATACAAAAATTAGCCGGGTGGATGTGCCTGTAATCCTAGCTACTCGGGAGGCTGAGGCAGGAGAATCCCTTGAACCCAGGAGATGGAGGTTGCAGTAAGCCAAGATCACGCCATTGCACTCCAGCCTGGGCGACAGAGCGAAACTCCGTCTCAAAAAAAAAAAGAATTTCCCTTTCACTTTTTCAGCACAGTATTAGACCAAGTGCAGGGCGCTTCTGAGTGTGGAGCCATGAGCAGCCACGCGCAGGCTGCACACTCAGGAAGCCCACCCTTCAAGACAGCCACAGCTGAGAGTTACCTGTCACTGCCTTTCTGCCAGACACTTGCTAACCCCTTTAAATGACTTACTGAATCATCACAAAAGCCATTTGAGGCAGATTGTCTTATCTTTCTTTACAGATGAAAAAATGGAGGCTTAAATGTGATGTGTCCCAGCAGTCCCTGGAGACAGGATTCAGCCCTGTTGACTGTTCTTACTCCAGAGCCCAGGCTTTTATTCCCTACACTCTTCTGACCTCTTGGGAAAAACCTGGACCACATCATATCCTCCTTTCCAAAGGTCCCCGTGTTTGCCTCCTACCTGGGCACTGGGCTGCTGGCCCTGCCCTTCAGTTTCTCTCTTGCATGGCAGCTAAGGCAGCCCCCAGAGCAGAGGTCTGACTTCATCTCCCCTCTACTTAAAACCCTTCGCTGGGACTCCATGGCCTAGGGGTAATACCCAGACTCTCTAATGTGCCATCCAAGGCCCCGGAGAGCTCCAACACCCTCCAGCCCCCTCTGCCTCTCTCTTTCAGTGCAGCTATTCCTACCCACTGATGTGACTTGCTCTCGTTCGAGGTACTAGAACTTCTCTTTGTCTTTGCTCCCACTATCCCCTCTGTCTGAGGCACAACTATGAAGACTGTTGACTTCAGGACATGTGGCAGACCCCTGGGCACACTGCCACCCAGCATTTTACAATATGACTTGGAATGATGTTTCCTAGCAGAGCGATAACCCTAACAAACTGCCAGGTGGGGTGTGGTGTCGGAGCAGAGCGCTCCAGCCTCTGGGAAGACTCCCTCTCTGCTCTGCCCTTGGGTTTTGCCTTATCAAGATTTGCCTTTTCTTCATGGTGGTCTTGACATGTCCATAACTGGAAACCTCTTGATTTCACACATTTGCAACTTTTAAGGGAAAAGTGACACAAAAATGTGTTTTTAACTTTTTGTGAAATATTCCTTTTCTTTTTCTTTATTCTTCTTAACACAATACTTTAGCTAATACTATTTGAGTAACATTTATTGGACATTCAACTCAAACATTATTCTGAAAATTAATAATATCAGAGTGTTGTGCCCTAATGTTATCAGGATAGTGAATGTCCCTATTGCTAGAGCTGAGGAGGGTGAACTCTGTACTAATTCTCTTTCATGGATATGGCTTGCTCAGAGAAAATAAAACCCCAGGACCCAATACGACGACAACAAAAATAACATGTGCAGTCTCCACCAAAAGTCACAAGGTGTTCAAATCCAGGGGTGCTTTTGTCCCCAAAGCCCTTATTTGGGGAAGCTTCTTGGGCCATCTTGTTAATTTCTCTCTCCAATTAGAAGTATATACATATATATATAATTAGCTGTGGGTATCTGCTTACAAAACATCCAGTGTTGCTCACAGAATGTTGTAAACCGGCACAATGGAGAGGATCCAGTTACGCCAGCTAACACCCTAGCTGGATAACGTGAGCTGGCGCTATCTCAAGGATGCTGCCCTCCACCTACGAACCCACACCAGTGAGCTCAGTGCTGGGGTATTTTGTGGCACAGGGTGGGAGAGAGGCCATAGGATTCTGGACGGTAGCGGTGTGTCCCTGAAAGCTTTGGGTTGTGTAATACGAACAGTGCTTCTAAGTTTGTTTGGTCAGAGTCTTGGTTCCTTGACCTTTCTTGATCAGCACTGAAGGTGGGGCAGAAGGGTCCTGTTTTCGAGAAACTGCTGAGGTTGTCTCTGCCATCTCAGACTCTTAGGCAGGAAGTTGGACCCATCCAGGTATCTGGGACCTGAGGGCGCCCCCCATTACTCCAAAGGCAGGGGAGGATGACTGCCAGATATAAGCCAGACAGACTAAGAGGCACGGTCTACACAACCCACAAGGAGAACTGCAGCCAGCTGGTGACTATGGGTCATAGTTTTTTTATTCGTCTGCTTCTCCCCCACCACCCCAGGAGGCAGAGTCAGGGAAAGAAAGTAGGGAGCCTAGATTCAGGGGCTCTGTTCCTTCTGCCCATACGGGATAAGGACAACTGGAATGCTCCTCAAAGCAAAAGTGTTAAACAAAGTCAACCCCCATTTTTAGATGTCGGCTGAAATCGGACACCCCATTTTTAGGTGTCAGCTGAAATCAGATGGGTGACAAGCCCCTCTTCACCCCACACTACCATAAGCAAGTTATTGAAGCTTTCTCTGCCTCCGTTTTTTCATCTGCTGGGTGGAGGTAATTCTGCTACAACTCCTGCAAGAGCCCTTTGGGGACTGAGTGAGATAATATGACCATAACCAGAACACCCCAAAGCCCTGAAGAGTTAGGAGAGCGCTCTGTGGGATTCCTGCTCATATCACTTTACTCCCAGCCTCAGTGCCTAGGCCTGCAGTGCATCTGGGCCCCACTTTTGCCAGGCACGAATGAGCCTGCCCCTTTCTTCTGCTCCATAATGCACCTGCTGCAAAGTTCCTTACTTCACTGCCTCACGAAGGTATGGCCACATGGTGGTAGAGATGTGGCCCTCGCCTTGTCAGCTGCCCCATCTCCAGCCTCTTCTGTATTCTCTCTATTGTACTGGGCTCTAGGGCTTCCTCTGTATTCCACAGAGCAGCACTAAGCCAGGCTATGATGTGCGATCGCTCATCACCAACCCTTTGGAGATAACCTGGTGTTGTGGTAGCAGAGCCCAGGAGAGCAAAGTCCCCAGCAGAGACAACTTAATTGCTTTAAGTTTCTCAGCCACTTTTGCCATAGGAAATACCTCCTGAACCCCTCTCCTTGGACGTTTTGAATTCTACGTACTATTTGTTTCTAGAGCTCACTCCCCCTAGCAAGATTCAGCTCATCTGATATCCTAGAATGTCAGCGTATTCATGCATACAGTTTGGAGTGGAGAAGACCTCCACTGAGCCGGCGAGTCCCCCTTTTTTAAGATTGCTTGGGAACCAGCAGTCCTGTGGTTGGACCACTGCTCAGTGAGCTTTGACCTTGGCAAAGGGAGTGGGAATGGATGCAGGGAGACTTCAACTTTGAGATGCATGTGTCAGAGACAACATTGGTCTCCCTGTCACTTGGGCAAACTCTT
This sequence comes from Pan paniscus, assembly GCF_029289425.2. Taxonomy (NCBI): domain Eukaryota; kingdom Metazoa; phylum Chordata; class Mammalia; order Primates; family Hominidae; genus Pan; species Pan paniscus. Next base: position 3,517,819 of record NC_073270.2, on the reverse strand, counting down.
TTAAGTCATCACTCTTCTAATCTTTGTCTTATTGTTTGGGGGCTCTTGGGTATCTGCTCATATTTCACTGTGAGATGCTGAAAAGCTATGTGGAAGCATTCTGCATGTGGGCAGGCCTTGCTGATGGGTGGGCCTCACTTCAGGACAGTGTTTCTCAATCTCAGCATTAGTGATATTTTGGACCAGTTATTTCTTCGTTGTGTGAGAGCTGTCTTTTGAGTTGTAAGATGTTCAGCAGCATCCTTGGCCTCTGTGTGATAGATACCTGTAACACCCACTTGCTGCCAGGTGAGACAACCCACAGCATCTCCAGGCACTGTTAAATGTACCAGGAGAAGGCGGGGCAGGGGTGGGGGGTGTCCCTCAAGTTTGAGACCCACTGCTGTAGGGTGATGAGGCAGGGATAAGAGATTCCCACTCCCAGTGTTTATGGGCCTTTTCTTCTGGGCAGGGCAGAATTCCCAGAGAAAAATCTTCCCATTTTCCCAGAGAACACACCTTGGCTGCCAGTGTGGGAGCTGAGGAAGAGAAGGTGGCTCGGAGTGCCACTCATCAGGAGGCGAATTTTCACCCGGTTCTCTTGTTTTCATATGGGTTCTCATCTTGCCCTTGGCTGTGTCTAAGACCCCTCAGCCCAGTGCTTTCCACCATGCCAGCATCTTAAAGAGCCAACTTTGAATCTGCTGAAGTGGGAAAACCTGAGGTCTAACTAGTCTTTTTTGTTTAAGAACAGCTTCATGGAGGTATAATGACCATACTACAAAATTTACCCTTTTAAAGTGAACAATTCTGTGTTTTTTAGTATATTCACACATCTGTCTCTGGTTTTCACAGGTGACTGTTTCATTAAGTTTTTTGAATTTGGTGCTGACTGTGATTACAGCTTACATTTTCCTTTTTGGTAATGTCAGAGGCATTTGAACCAGAGCAACTGGTTGAATAGGGGCTGGGTAAAATAAGGCTGAAACCTATTGGGTTTTATTTCCAGGAGGTTAGGCATTCTAAATCACAGGATGAGATAGGAGGTAGGCACAAGGTACTAGCCCAGAGTGGTGGCTCACACCTGTAATGTCAGCACTTTGGGAGGCCGAAGTGGGTGGATCACCTGAGGTCAGGAGTTCGAGACCAGTCTGGCCAACATGGTGAAACCCTGTCTCTACTAAAAATCAAAAATTAACCAGGTGTGGAGGTACGTGCCTATAGTCCCACCTACTCGGGAGGCTGAGGCATGAGAATCGCTTGAACCCGAGAGGCGGAGGTTGCAGTGAGCCAAGATCATGCCACTGCATTCCAGCCTGGGTGACAGCTCCGTCTCGAAAAAAAAAAAAGAAAAAGAAAAAAAGAAAAGAATGAACAAACAAAAAGACCAAACACCTTGCTGATAAAACAGCATGCCATAAAGAAGCCTGCCCAAAACCACCACAACCAAGATGGCCAGGAAAGTGACCTCTGATCGTCCTCACTGCTCATTATATGCTAATTATAATATTTTAGCATGATAAAAGTGTCTTTTTTTTTTTTTTTTTTGCACCATGACAGTTTACAAATGCCATGGTAATGTCCAGAAGTTACCCTATATGGTCTAAAAGAGGGGGAAGAACCTTCAGTTCCAGGAACTGCCCACCCCTTTCCCGGAAAACTCCTGAATAATCCACCCCTTGTTTGGCATATAGTCAGGAAGTAACTACAATCAGTTGAGCAGCCCACGCTGCTGCTCTGCCTATGGAGTAGCCATTCTTTATTCCTTTGCTTTCTTAATAAACTTGCTTTCACTTTACTCTATGGAATCGCCTGGAATTTTTGCCCAAGGTCCAAGAACTCTCTCTTGGGGTCTGGATCGGGACCCCTTTCTGGTAACAGTAACACCTTTCTGGTTAATATTCTCAGCCACGTGTGCGCAAGTCCCTCTAAGGCCAGAAGCACGGAGAATGGCTCAGGGTTTGGGGCTTCATCGCCCCTGCGGTCCCCGAACCCTTTCCCCCGACCCCCCGGAGGCCTCGGGGCTGTGCCGAGGGACAGGGGCTCCGGATGCCAGATGCTCTCCATCCTCACCTTCCTATGGAAGCTTGGAAAAGTCAGGTCTCTGAGGCCACTGAAGCTAAAAATTGGGACTTCGCTTTTGGGCGGCAAGCGGGGAGTCAGCCTACGCGGGGTGGCGGGTGCGGAGGGAACGGGGACTCGGCGGCTGGCAGCCTGGGTCGGCACTACGGCGACAGATCGGGACTCGTTCCCTTAAGCGCGAGGTGGGGGCTTAGCCTCTGGTAGGGCGGGTGGGGATTCGGCCGCCGGCGGCGTAGACCATCACTTAGTCTTGGAGCGGAAGGCCGGGTTAGACCTAGGATCAAAAATGCCGAATTCCTTTTCTGGGGTGAAAACTGCGGGATCCGCCTCTGGAGGAAACAGCGGGGCTGAGCCCCTCGGGGAGAGGCGGGGACTAAGCTTCAGGAGCGGGAAGCCGGGAAGCGGGGATTCCATTCGACTCCGGAGAGGGGGACTCCGCTTTCGAATGGAGAGCCGGGACCTTGGCGTCTGGGCCCCGCGGAAGATCGGGAGCCAGCGGGCGCGGTGGCTCACGCCTGTGATCCCAGCACTTTGGGAGGGGGAGTTCGAGACCAGCCTGGGTGACAGAGCCAGACTCTCGCTCAAAATAAAAATAATAAGAGGGAAGGGCCCAGGCAGGGAGGGCGGGCCTGTTGCAGCGCCGGGGCTGGGGTCCGGGCTTCGGGTCGTCCCTGCACCTGGCTTCCTTTCTGAAAGGCCTCCAGATCCTCTGCGAAGGCCCCCTGGGCTCCCCCGGCGGGGCCCGCAGCTCTCGCCCGCGCTGAATCTGAGGAATTGGGCCCGGAAGCTCGCGAGTCTCGGTCCTGGCGGTTCGGCCGGGCGCCCCCTGTTGGCCAAGTTGGGACTTGGCATTGCGGCAAAACCTGCGATTCGGGGCAGGGGCAGGCAGTGGGGGGACAGCCTGGAACCAGAACGCGAAACCCAGCCTCACGGTAAGAAGTGGAGACCTAGTGGACACTAGCAGGTATGTGTGAAAGCAACCTCCAAATCACACGTTCTCTGCCAGGGTAAGCATTTGTTGTGAGTTAGAGCGACTTGAGATGAATTTAAGCAGTATAATTTATCTGTCTCTCTCTGAGGCAGGGTCTCCCTTTGTCCCCCAGGCTGGAGTGCAGTGGTATGATCATGCCTCACTGCAGCCTCGACCCCCCCAGCTCAAGCAGATCCTAAGCCTCCCAAGTAGCTAGGAGCACAGGTGTGTGCTACCATGCCCAGCTAATTTTATTTTGTAGAGAGACAGGGTCTTACTATGTTGCCCAGTCTGGTCTTGAACTCCTGGGCTCAAGGGATCCTCCTGCCTAGGCCTCCCAAAGTGATGGGATTATGGGAGTGGGCCACACCAGCTATCCTAAGCAGTATTTTAAAAGAGGCTCAGAATCACACTTCGATTTTTTTTTTTTTTTTTTGAGACGGGGTCTCTGTCACCCAGGCTGGAGTGCAGTGGCACGATCTCAGCTCACTGCAACTGTTACCAGAAAGGTGTCCCATCCAGACTCCAAGAGAGGATTCTTGGATCGTGTGTAAGAAAGAAAGAATTCTTAGCCAGGCGTGGTGGCAGGCCCCTGTAATCCCAGCTACTGCGGAGGCTGAGGCAGGAGAATCACGTGAACCCAGGACGCAGAGGTTGCAGTGAGCCAAGATCGCACCATTGCATCCTAGCCCAGGCCAGAGTGCGAGATTCCGTCTCAAAAAAAAAAAAAAGTACACAAAGTACACATAGCTATGGAGTGGGGTTTAGCTGGAAAAGGTGACCTTGCAACTTCAAGTCAACTTCTGGCTCCTCAAACAGTAGGATGGCAGTAAGGCAGGGAAGTTGTTTTCCCATTTCTCACTGAGAAGATTGTGAATATTTCCATATGGATTTTCTATTATTAATGTTACTCTGATTCTTTATTTTAAAATAAAAATTCTGAATGTAAAAAAAAAAAAAAAAAAAGGAAAGAATTCCCTGCGAGTCCATAAAGTGAAGGTAAGTTTATTTAAAAAAAAAGGAATAAAAGAGTGGCCACTCCATAGGCATAGCAGTGGCATGGGCTGCCGGACTGACTATACTTATAGTTATTTCTTGATTGTATGCTAAACAAGGTGTGGATTATTGATGAGTTTTCTGGAAAAGGGGTGGGCAATTCTCAGAACCGAGGGTTCCTCCCCTTTTTAGACCATATAGGGTAACTTCCTGACATTGCCATGGCATCTGTAAACTGTCATGGTGCTGGTGGGAGCATCTTTTAGCATGCTAATGAATTACAATTAGTGTATCATGAGCAGTGAGGACAACCAGAGTTCATTTTCATCACCATTTTGGTTTTGGCCAGCTTCTTTACCACATCCTGTTTTATCAGGAAGGTCTTTGTGACCTGTATCTTGTGCTGACCTCCAATCTCATCCTATGACTTAAAATGCCTAACCTCCTGGGAATGCAGCCTAGTAGATCTCAGCCTTATTTTACCCAGCCCCTATTCAAGATGGAGTTGCTCTGGATCAAATGCCGCTGCCACAACCTCTGCCTCCCAGGCTCAAGCGATCCTCCCACCTCAGCCTCCCAAGTAGCTGGGTCTACAGGCACAAGCTACTACACCTGGCTAATTTTTTTGTGTCTTTTGTAGAGACAGGGTTTTGCCATGTTGCCCAGGCTGGTCTCGAGCTCCTGAGCTCAAGCTATCCACCTGCCTCGGCCTCCCAGAGTATTGGGATTACAGGCGTGAGCCACCATGCCTGACCTCACACTTTGATCTTAAAAGTAACTTCTTATTATGAGTTGGAGTAAATATAAATGTAATTAAGCAGCTTATGTTAAAATTGAAACTGAGCTAGATTGACTTATTGTGAACTACACAGTACGTTAGCTCAGAAAGGCAGACGAACAAACTGGCTCAGAAAGACTTATCTCCAACTAAGTAATCTTTTTGTAAGTTTGAACAAATGAAGTAGGTTAAATAAAAACAGGTTGCATCACGTCTAAGGTAACTCCAAAGTACCTTATTATGTTGAAATAAAAATGTATGTTTACAAACAAGTAGAGTGTTTGCAAACAAGCTAAGAATCAGACATTCCCCTCTAAGGAAACTTCTAATGGTGAGAAACTAAATAAAATGAGTTAGAACCAATTTAGATAAATCTAAGCAGTATTAAGGAATATGTCCTTAACCTAACTTGTTATGTGGAATTAGACTCAATGTAGTCAGTACTAAGCATTTTAGGTGAAATCAAGCTCAAAATTACTCATTCATTTTACACCACACTTTTATTGCTCCTTAGAGATAATTCATATGTAACAGTTGATATTAAAACAAGTGTAGACTCAAGCATTCTCAAAAGGACCTTCTTAGAGTAACTTAGAGTATATCTAAGAGTTTATGTTAAATCAAGCTCAAAATAACTTATTCATTTTAAACAAACCTTACATGCTTCTTAAGTGCTTTGTAACTTTACATGTGCAAAGAAGCTGAGAAACGCATTCGTTTCAAAGTGTCCTGCTTCCCTCACTCGCTAGGGGGAGCTCCTCCAGCCTGGCATAAAGGCCGCTTTTGAGAAATTGATTTTGACCGCGACCACCCACGTCTGTGTCCCAGCTTTTCCCTCCAGAAGCTGAGTCCAGATTTTCAGCTTCAGAGGCTGAGACCCCATCTTCCATTTCAGAAGCTAAATCCCCACTCCCCACACAGAAGCTAGAGACTAAGATCCTACTTCTCCATCCAAAGGCTAAGTTTCCACCATATACCCACTGGCTGGGTCCACACTTCCCTCTCCGGAGGCTGAGCCCCAATTCTGACTGCAGAAGTCATCTCTTGCCTCAGAGACTACATCCCACTACCCACACCTGAGTCTAGGTCTCTGCTTCTAGAGCTGGAAGCTGAGTCCCCAGAGGTCTCCCATCAGGTGAGGGCCCTACTTCTCCCTCCAGAGGCTACATCTGGATTTGGGCTCCACAGGCTATCTCTACCTCTCTCCCTAAAGGCTACTTCTGTCTCCAGAATACAAAAAGTCCACCGTATTCTTCCCAATGCTGAGTCCCCATCTGACTCCAGAGAAGAAGCCCCCACTGTTCACCCCAGAGGTGAAGTTTCCACTTTCTGCCCCAGAGTCTATGCCTGCCCTGATTTTGACTCCAGTGGCTAAGTTCCCAATGCTCGTACCATAAGCAAGGTTTCCACCATCTGCCCAGGGGGTAAGTCCACTCTTCTTCCAGAGGCTGGGTCTGGATTTCAATGCCAGAGGTTAAGTACCTATCTTTTGCCCCAGAGATTACACGTTCATTTCCCTTAGCAGAGGCTACATTCTTGCTTCTCCTTCCAGATGCTATGTCCTCACCACTTGTCCCAAAGGCTAAGTCTACACTTATCCCTTCTAAAAGATGAGTTTTGGTTTCAGTTCTACAGACTAAATCCATGCCACTCATTAGAGACTTCCCACTCCAGAAGCTTCCTCCCTGCATCTCCCCCAAGAAGCTAAGTCCCCTCCCCTTGCCCTGGGGCTGTGTCCCCACCTCTCCCTCCAGAAGTGAAGTCCCCATTTTTTGTTTCAGAGTCCAAGTGCCAACCTGTGCTGCCAGCAACTGTCCCCAGTATTCTCTTCCAGAGGCTGAATATCTGCCACTTGCCCATGGTGTGAGTCACCACTTTTCGGCGTAGAAGACGAGTCCCCATGTTCACAAGTGCTTTACAGGGGGTGCCTGCCCAAGTTTCTGGGACCAGAGCTGACCAATGATCTTCCCAGACCCGTTTCCCACTGATTCTCCTCTTTAAGATGAGTTAGAGCATATCTAGTAAAATAAAATAAAATAAAATAAGCAGTATATTAATGAACAAGCTCAGAATCAGACATTGTTCTGAAAAGCGATTGTAGGCTCTTAGGAATAATTAAAATGTAGCTAGGCATAGGTAGCACATATTTTAATTTAAAAAATTATTTCTTTTTAATAGAGACGGGGTCTCGCCATGTTGTCCAGGCTGATCTCTAACCTCTGGGCTCAAGAGATCCTCCCACCTTGGCCTCCCAAAGTGCTGGGATTACAGGTGTGAGGTACCACGCCTGGCTAGTAGCACATAAATTAGGTGATATAAAGGAAGTCAAGTTCAAAATCACTCATCCATTATAAATGAAATTTATACATTTAATAAATGATATATAAACTTCATAGTATATACAAACTAGCTCATAAAATGCATGTAGAATACAAACATAGAATCTTAAAGTGCATTAAATTAAGGTGAATCTAAGCAGTATTAGTGAAACTTAGCTCAGAAGCAGTCATTATCCTCCAAAGTACTCTATTATGTTGAGTTAGTAGAAATATAGATTAAACTATGTACAACCAAGCAGTAAACAAGCTAAGAACCAGACTTTCCCCTCTTAATAAGTGTGAACTGGTCAGATAGAGCAGATAAAAATAACTTAGAGCCAAATTACATGAATCTAAGCAGTATTAGAGAAAATAATCTTACAATCACATGTTCTCTAAATTTCCTTATTTTTTTGTGACTTACAACAAATTAGGATGAACCTAGGCAATTTAAATCAGAGTCATCTCCCTATGGTGAATTCAATTAAATATATGTGAAACTAAACAGAACAGTTGAAAACAGGCAGGAAATCACACTTTCAACTAAGGTTCAGGTCCAGGTTCAGGAACATCTCAAATGAAATGTCCATTGTGTGTTAGAGCATATTTAGATGAAACCAAGCTGTTTATGTCAAATGAGTTCAGAATCTATCATTTTTCCTGAATGAGTCAGGGTTCTCCAGAGAAACAGAACCAATAGAATGTGTATGTATATGCGTATACACACACATGCACACACACATATGGAGATTTAGTATAAGGAATTGCTTCACACAATTATGGAGGCTGGCAGGCTGGAGCCCCAGGGGAGCCAATGGTGCAGTTCCAGTCTAAAGGCAGTCTGCTGAAGAATTTCCTCTTGTTCAAGGAGGCTGGTCTTTTTGTTCTATTCAGTGAGGTGAGGTGAATCTGAAGGTGAAGTCCAGAGTCAGTGTGAGTGTGAAGGTCAGGTTCATGGTTAGGACCAGAGTGAGTGTGAGAGTGAGCTGGAGGTACAGGGTCAGAGGGAGAGTCAGTGTCACAGTCAGGATTAGGGTGTCAGTGTCAGAATCATTATGAGAGCATAGTAAAGGAGTCTGTGGCACGGTGTGGGTAGTGAGTTGGTATGTAATGTGGGGTACGTCACGGGGTATTTGAGGGAGTAAGTAGAGAATGAGTATGGGTCAGAAAGTAGTGAATGGGTGGATTAGTCCATTTTCACACTACTATAAAGAACTACCCAAGACTGGGTAATTTAAAAAGGAAAGAGGTTTAATTGACTCACAGTTGCACATGGCTGGGTAGGCCTCAGGAAACTTACAATCATGGTGGAAGGTGAAGGGGAAGCAAGGCATGTCTTACACAGGAAAGAGAGAGGGGGGCAGGGAACTGCCAAACACTTTTAAACCATTAGATCTTGTGAGAACTCACTATCATGAGGACAGCATGGATGAAACCACCCCCATGAGCCAATCGCCTTCCACCAGGTCCCTCCCCTGACATGTGGGGATTACAATTCGAGATGAGATTTGGGTAGGAACACAGAGCCAAACCATTATCAGTGGGTGTGGGCTGCAAGGGTAGGCACTGAGTGGTTTATAGGGGAGAGGTAGGTGGTGTGTGGGTGATCGTCAGAGCATAGGTATTGAGTGGATGTGAAGCAAGTGGTGTAGGGAAGTGGACACGGGGCTCAGAGCATGTGATATGTTGGAAGGTAGTGTCTGTAAGGGAGGGTTGTAGGTTGTGAGTGAGTGTGGAACCGGAGGGGTAGCTATTTAGAAATCAGAAGTTAGAGTCTGGCACTTTTGAGTACTATTGTGTATTTTGGAGTACTTTGGAGTACAAAAGATTATTTGACAACAGTTAGTGATTCTACGTTGGCTTCAGAATTCTAGATTCTACTTAATTTGCTCTAACTGGCAATAAGAAGGATCTTTTAAGAGCAATGTGACAATGAGCTCATTTACACGAATACTGCTTTTGATTCATTATAATTCTCCCAAATAGAAATAAATCTTTGAGGCTGGGCGCGGTGGCTCACGCCTGTAATTCTAACACTCTGGGAGGCCAAGGTCGGCAAACTGTCTGAGTTCAGGAGTTCAAGGCAAGCCTGGTCAACATGGCGAAACTACGTCTCTACTAAAAAAATACAAAAAGGTAGCCAGACATGGTGGCACGCGCCTGTAATCCCAGCTACTCAGAAAGCTGAGGAAGGGGAATCGCTTGAGCCTGGGAGGCAGAGGTTACAGTGAGCCGAGATCGAGCCACTGCACTCCAGCCTGGGTAACAGAGTGAGACTCTGTCTCGAAAAAAAAAAAAAGAGAAAAAAGGAAAAAAAAATAAACCTTTAAGTACTTCTAAAATTTTATTAAGGACAATATGTGATTTTGAGATGTCTTTCACATATAATGTTTCCATTTGTCTTAGCTCTAAGTACAGTTTTGATGACGGTGTGTTTCTCATCTTTTATTATTATTATTGTTAAAGCTTACTTTCATGTCAATTTATTCTAATAAGCAATAAAAAATTGAGGCCAAGGGCAACAGCTCACTCCTTTAATCCCAGCACTTTGGGAGGCTGAGGTGAGAGGATCACTTGAGGCCAGGAGTTCAAGACCAGCCTGGGTGACAGAGGGGGACCCCATCTCTACAAAAAAAAAAAAAAATTAATAACTAGCCAGGCATGGTGGTGTGTGCCTGTAGTCCCAGTTACTTGGAAGGCTGAGGTGGGAGGACTGCTTGAGCCCAGGAGGTCGAGGCTGCAGTGAGCCATGATCATGCCACTGCACTCTAGCCTGGGTGACAGAGTGCAGAGTAAGACCCTATCTCAAAAAAGAAAAAAAAAAAAAAAGACCAGAGGGAATTCTTCAGCAGGCTGCCCCTTTGGACTGGAACTGCACCATCGGCTCTCCTGGTATATGTATATGTGTGTATATATACACACATATACATCAGCTGTATATGTGTGTATATACACACATATACATCAGCTGTATATGTGTGTATATACGCACATATACATCAGCTGTATATGTGTGTATATATGCACATATACATGAGCTGTATATGTGTGTATATACATGAGCTGTATATGTGTGTATATACGCACATATACATGAGCTGTATATGTGTGTATATATGTGTGCGTATATTTGTATATATACCTGTGTGTGTGTATACATATACAAATACATAAACACATACAAATTCTGTTGCTTCTATTTCTCTGGAGCACTCAGTCTCATTCAGGAAGAATGATAGATTCTGAGCTCGTTTGACATAAACAGCTTGGTTTCATTTAAATATGCTCTAATGCACAATGAAACATATCATTTGAAATATTCCCAAACCTGGACTTGAACCTTAGTTGGAAGCATGGTTTGCTGTTTTCAACTATTCTGCTTAGTTTCATATACATCTGATTGAATTCACCATAGTGAGTTACCTTAGATATGAATGTATGATTCTGACTTAAATTGACTAGGTTCATCCAGATTTGTTGTAAGTCACAAAAAGTAATGACCGTGACAGTGACACTCATCATGAAGGACATCCTCAATGTCAACTCACTCTCATCTTCTCCTTGACCCTGAACCTCACGCCCACCTTTACCCTAACACTCTCTGGCCTTGAGCCTGACCTTTATCCTCAACCTGACCCTCAATGTGATCATAACCCTTACCCAACCCTTGCCTTAAACCTGACCTAAGCCTCATACACTGGACCTGAATTGCACTTGACTCTCACTTTCTCAATCTCCCTTTCATCCTCAGCTAGACCTCACTCTCCCTCACTCTCACCTTCACCCTGACCCTCAGCTTCATCTTGACACTTACCCTTGACTCTATACCAGACCCTCATCATCACTGTTGTCCTGACCCTACCCTGCTCACTCATCCTCACTCTGAGTTTATTCCTCAGATGGACTCTTACCTTGACACTGACCTTGATCTCACTCTCATGCCCACGCTCACACTCACTGTGCACTTGCTCTCACTCTGACTTTAATCCTCACTGGGACCTACTCTGATCCTAAATCAAACACTAACCCTCACCCTCAGCCTAACATTAACAGTGACTCTGACCCTCACAGCATCACTCTGGCCCCACCTTTACCCTAAATCACAATCCCCTCCCTTTTTTGAGACAGGGTCTCGCTACATTGCCCAGGCTGGCCTCTAATTGTTGGACTCAAGCAATCCTCAGCCTCCTGAGTAGTTGGGATTACAGGCATGCACCAGGACATTTGGCTTCTAAATCACATCCTTAACATCTCTGTGACCCTGAATCTCATCCTCACCTTGATTCCGACCTGAACCAAACACTCAGCCTGCTCTCTCCCAAACCCCGACCTTGATCATCACCCTAATTCTCAACCTCACCCTCACCCTAGCCCCCATTCTCACTTCATCACCTCAATCTGACCATCACTCTCACTTTCAATCTGGCCCTGACATTCACCCTCACATTCACCCCTTTCTGACTCTGACCTTGACCCTCAATCTCACTCTGAGTCTGACTCCCCTCCTCCTTTCACAGCCACTGACCCTGACACTCATCCTTACTCCAATCCTCCTGATGATGCAGATACGGATCATCACCCTGTGTGATGCTCACTCTGGTACCATCACCTGAGCCTGTCTCTCACTCTCATGTTGAACCTCGAAGTCTAAGGTTGAAGTTCATGCCCAAGATCAAAGTCAAGGGTAAAGGTTAAGCAAAGACCCTCAACCATACATTTCTGTTAACTACAGCTTATTTCTTGTTCATATAACTAGTGAGAACTACTGACAAGTAGAGATAACAAGATAACCCAGACTAACTAGGTAACTAGACATAATTAGAATAACTAGAGTATGTAAAAGAGAAGCTCCAGGACATACATGTGTCTCAAGTTATCACTAGTTATCTATTTAGCAGTAGTAGTTCAAAAAAGAAGTTAGAGTTGGAGTACTTTTGAATGCTTTTGGAATATTTTTTGGAATATTTTTTAAGATTCTTTGGAGAACAATTCTGAGCTGATTTCACAAATCCTGCTGAGTCGTTGTAATTCCTCCATATAACAATACATATTTTGAACGCTTTTGACTACATTTGTAAATTTATTAAGAACAATATGGGATTCTTAATGTGGTACTATATTGAGGCTAAAAAAGAAAAAAAAACAGCATGGGATTCAGAACTCATTTTCACAAATATCATAAATAGCTCTGACGAATAATAAGTAAGACGAAGGTGTCTTTCTCACCTGGTTTGTTTAAAGTTTACATTAATATCGATGTATTCTAATCAGCAGTAAATTTAGTAGAATGTCTGAACTTGTGTTTACTAATACTGCAATATTAGTCTTTTTTTCCTTTCTTTTTCTGATTTGGCTTCTTCTTCTTCTTCCTTCTTCTCCTTCCTTCCTTCTTCTCCTTCCTTCCTTCTTCTTTCTTCTTCTTCTTCTTCTTTTTTTTTTTTTTTGATACAATGTCTCGCTCTGTCACCCAGGCTGGAGTGCAGTGCAGTGGTGCAATCTCAGCTCACTTGGCTCACTGCAACCTCCGCCTCCTGAGTTCAAGCAATTCTCGTGCCTCAGCCTCTTGAGTAGCTGGGACTACGGGTGCATGCCACCAAATTTGGCTAATTTTTTGTATTAATATTCTTAGTAGAGATGGGGTTTCGCCATATTAGACAGGCTGGTCTTCAACTCCTGGCTTCAAGTGATCTGCCTGCCTTGGCCTCCCAAAGTGCTGGAACTACAGACGCGAGCCACCATGCCTGGCCTGCTTTGGCTTCTAATTCATTAAACACACAGTATTAGTCTTACAAAAAATTTTTAAAAGATATAATAAATATAATATTGAGCTTTAAATTAGACTGCTTATTTTTACAAATACTGACTGGATTCATCTTACTTTGATTTGACTAGCAACGAGAAGGTTCTTTGAGAACATGTATGGCTATGGGCTCATTTACACAAATACTGCTTTGATTCACTATAATTGCTTATAACTCCCAATAAGAGAAATTCTAAGATCTTTGAAGTTTTGAGCATCTTAAGTACTTTTGAATCCTTTTGAAGATTCTTTTGAGAACACAGGCGATTCAAGCTCATTTTCATAAACGCTCCCTAGCTACATTTAATTTGGTCTTACTTGCAGAAGAAAAGTGCAGTTGAGGCAAATGTGTGTTCTTTGGCTTTTAGCTCATATAAAGGTGATATTTATCTCAATTCATTCTAATAGAAGAAATTTCACATTTAATCATTTTAACCATTTTAAGTTACACAGAGTCATTCAGTACATTCACAATACTGCCCGACAACCACCATTATCTAATTCCAGAACGTTTTCATTTTTTGTTGTTCTTTTTCTATTTATTTTCTCATTTTAAAACTTCTTTTTCCTTTTATGTGATTCTCCAATTAAGATATCCCGTTATGGCAATTCCAGAACATTTTCATCACCCCAAAAGGGAATCCTGTGCCCATTAAGTGGTCATTTTGCATTTCACCTTTCCACTAGACCCTGCTACTAATCTACTTTCTGTCTCCGTGGATCTGCCTATTCTGGACATATAAATTCATTTAAGTGGAATGATACAGTGTATGGTCTTTTGTGTCTGGTTTCTTTCACTTAGCATAATGTTTTCAAGGTTCATCCATGTTATACCATATATCAATACTTTTATGGCTGAATACTATTTGATTGTATGGATTTATCATATTTTGCTTATCCGTTCACCAACTGATGAACATTTGGATTGTTTCCACCTTTCAGCTATTCTGAATAGTGCTGATGTAAACATTCTATAAAAGTTTTTGTTTGAACACCTGTTTTCAATTCTTTGGGGCATATAGCTTGGAGTGGAAATGCTGGGTCAAATGCTAATTCTATGTTTAACTTATTAAGGAACCACCAAACTGATTTCCCCAACAGATAGAACACTTTACATTCTTACCAGCAATGTACAGTATAAGGGTTCTAATTTCTCCACAACTTTGCCAACAGTTGTTATTTTCCATTAAAAAAGTATTTTTATCACAGCCATTCTAGTGGGTGTGAAGTGGTATTTTATTATGGTTTTAGTGTGTGTTTCTCTAATGATTAGTGACAGTAAGCATTTTTTTGGTGTGTTCTTGCTGGCTGTTTTGTATGCAGTTATTTCTTTGAAATGTTTATTTGAGTCCTTTGCTCATTTTAAAATTGGGTTGTTAGTCTTTTTGTTATTGAGTCATAGACATCTTAATATATTCTGGACATTAGACCATTATCAGATATATGATTTGCAAATATTTTCTCTCATTCTTATGGGTTGCCTTGTCACTCTTCCAGTAGTGTCCTTTGGTGCACAAAGTTTTAAATTTTGATAAATTCCAATTTCTTTTTTGAGACAGGGTCTCACTCTGTCATCCAGGCTGGAGTGCAGTGGTACAATCATGGCTCACTGCAGCCTGGAACTCCCAGGCTCAAGCTATCCTCCCAGCTCAGCCTCCCAAGTAGCTGGGACTACAGGTGCCTGCCACCACACCCAGCTATTTTTGAGGGGATTTTTTTTTTTTTTTTTTTGGAAGAGAAATGGTCTATGTTGCCCAGTCTGGTCTTGACCTCCTGAGCAAAAATGATCCTCCTGCCTTGGCCTCCCAAAGTGCTGGGATTACAGGGGTGAGCCACTGCGACTGGCCCAATTTATTTTTCCATTTGTTGCTTCTGCTTTTGGTGTCACATCTAAGAAACAATTTTTCAGATGCAAGGTAATGAAAATTAACCCTTATGCTTTCTTCTAAGAGTTTTAGCTTTTATATTTAGATCTTTATAGTCTTTGAGTTAATTTTTGTATACAGTGGGAGGTAGAGGTCCACCTTCATTCTTTTACTTGTGGTTATCCAGTTGTTCCAGCACGATTTATTGAAAAGGCTATTCTTTCCCCATTAAATGGTCTCGGCATCCTTATTGAAAAGCAATTGACCATTTCTCTACAGTTTCATTTCTGGACTTTCAATCCTATCCATTGGTCTATGTCTACCCTTATGGCAGTACCACACTGTTTTAATTACTGAAGCTTTGTATTAAGTTTTAAAATTAAGAAGAGTGAGTCCTCCAACCTTATTCTTTTTCCAAATTGTTTTGGCTATTCTGGGTCCCTTAAAATTCCATATGAACTTTAGGATCAACTTTTCCATTTCTGCAAAAAGGCCATTGGAATTTTGACAAGGATAGCACTGAATCTGTAGATTGCTTTGAGGAGTAATGCCATTTTAACAATATTAAGCCTTCCAACCCATGAACGGAGTATGTAGTTTCATTTATTTGGAGCTTATACAATTTCTTTCAGCAATGATTTGTAATTTTCAGTGTATAAATCTTGTGCCTTCCTGGTTAAAGTTATTCCTAAATATGTTATTCTTTTTGATGCTATTGCAAATGGAACTATTTTCTTATTTTCAAATCGTTTGTTAGTTATAGAAATGTAGGGGTTACTATATACAAGATCACATCATCTGTGAATAGATATAGTTTTACTTCTTCCTTTCCCATTTGGATGGCTTTTTTCTTGTCTAATTGCTATAAATAGACCTTCCAGTACAATGTCGAATAGAAGTGGCAAAAGTAAGCATCCTTGTCTTGTCACTGACCTTAGGGGAAAAGTTTTCAGTTTTCACCAATGAGTATGATGTTAGCTGTGGGTCTGTCATAATTGCATCCCATGCTGTGAATGTAGGCTTCGAGACTGCTGAAGAGCCAGGGAGGAAAGCAGGGCGAGGGGCAAGTAAAACATTGCAAAATTTTCCTAATTTTCTCTTTTATGAATAGACTTCATTTTTAGAGGAATTTTATGTCCACAGCAAAATTAAACAGAAGGGACAGAGATTTCCCATTGATGTCACCTCTGTCCTTGTATTTTTAATTCAACTGTTCCATAGATTTTATTCACGTGATGAATAACAGTCACATGGAGCACAGAGGGATGCTGAGGGAGGGCTCCAGATCAAGGGCTGCATTTGAAACTGTCCCAATTGTCCCACAGAATTGATGTTTATGGTTTCTTTGAATAAACAGAAATTGGTCCTTCCAGGCCAGGTGCGGTGGCTCATGCCTGTAATTCCAGCACTTTGGGAAGCTGAGGTGGGAGAATCACCTGAGCCTAGGAATTTAAGATCAGCCTGGGCAACATGGTGAAACCCCATCTCTACAAAAAATTAAAAAATATTGCCAGGTGTGGTGGCATGTGCCTGTAGTCCCAACTACTCGGGGCTGAGGTGGAAGACTCACTTGAGCCCAGGAGGTTGAGGCTACATGAGCAGTGATCATGCCACCGCACTCTAGCCTGAATGACAGAGCAAGACCCTGTCCAAAAAAAAAGAAAGGAAAAGGAAAGAAAAGAAATGGATTCCCCCAGTCTTAAAACTTGAGAAGGTCACATTTGTCCTGAGTTCCTTTCTCAGGAAAACCAAACATCAGGCCTCCCAGATAGTATCAAGGAGCTGCAACTTACCAAATCATTGCATATGGACAATGAGAACCCACACTCCTCATCAGTCATGATTGCCTAACCAATCACCTCCTTCCTGTTCCAACTTACCTCTCCCTAATTTCTGTTTTCCCACACATAGTTACATTTCTTCCCTGCTATACAAACCCCTGATTTTGGTCAGTCAGGGAGATGGATGTGAAACTGATCTCCCATCTTCTTGGCTGCAGCACTCAATTAAGGCCTTCTTCCCTTGCAATACTCGTCTCAGTGATTGGTTTTCTGACTGGCAACCAGCAGGACCTACACCCAACCCCTGGTGTTTCAGTAACAGATTCTGCCCAGTACTAACACGGCAGCCTCCAAGACAAGAGAAGGGAATTGGTCCTTTCTGTGAAAGGCAGGACAGAATATCAAGAAATGTTTGTCTGTCTCCTGGCTCATAACGGCCTTGGGGCCATGTTCTCTATCTCCTGAGTACTGGAGAACAGAGAAGTCTCAGAAGGTTGATATTGGCAAGGTGAAAAGAAATAAGAGGATGGAAGGAGGTGTTGGAGAAAATAAAAACAAAATCTCCTGCTAACCCAGAAAATCCCCTTCACAAACGTAGAAAAAGAGAACAGTTTTATTACCAAATAATATTGAACTGGACTGGGAAGCACATTGTAGACAATCTGCTAATCAGATGCCAGACAGAAAGAGATCTTACTTTTTATCTAGTTGGGCAGATACAATCTATTACAAACATGTCCTCAAAATTAATGGTAATTTGCCCCCTTGTAAGAGGATTTGACATTGTTTGCTATACAATTTTTCATAATTCATTCTAAATTCACCTGGTAATTGGAGTAGCCATCTACACTAGTTAATTGCCTTTATCAAAAAGAAAAAATAAAACTTTTATCTGTGACAAGCGGGCGGTTACGAGTTTGGAGCTAGGCACCTAAGCTAAACTCCCAAGGTGACAGGGAGATAAGGGCACTATCTTCTTCACTGTTTACATTTCAAAGAGATGGCTCATCAGGCCTTTGGGGGAAACATTCCTATTTTGTAAAGTTGGCAGGTGCTTATTCAGCCTTTCAAAAGTATCAGGTACATATCAAAGGAGCACTTACACATAGATTTCTCATGGAAATACTCCAAGGGCGTGAGGTCAGGTTTATTTCCCCTTCAGTAACAAGTAAAATTTAATTCAATTTGTATTTGCCATTAAGATTTAAACGCTCCTCCTATGAGCTGAAGGTCTGATCTGCAAACCCCTAATTGCCGTGCTGCAGAAGGTACCAGCGTAGCCCAGTTTTAAAAATATTATTAGTTTCAAAATATATACATTTAACTCCTGGGCTCAAGCCATCCTGCAGCCTCAGCCTCAGCCTCCCTCGGGGTTACAGGAATTCCAGGCGCGCGCCACCGCGCCCGGCTCTAGTAGCCCAGATCTGAACCGGGATCTTAGATAAGAGGCCAGAGAGCCAGACTCCAGCCTGAGTGAAGCTTCCACCCTCCAGAAACTGGATGAGAGTCTGTCACTGACTTTGAGGACTTCGACAAGAGGAAGGTGACTACAGGCCACCCACAGGAGTGCACTGGTGTTGAGGGTAAGGGTTCAACTGAGACGCTGGGAGGCGGCTTTGCCCTGCCTGTGTGTCACAGGCAACACGAAGTCGAATCTACATAGTGCTCACGCAAGGTAGTTCGCGTGCTATGGAGCCTCAGCCCAGGGAATTCAGGTGGTCAGGTGCAGTAAACTCCACCCAACACACGCCTGACAGCGCGTTGCTCCCGCTACGTTCGCCAATCGGAAATGACTTCTCTCGTTGACCCCAGCTTCCGGAAGCGCCTGCGGAAGCTGCCGCAGAGGCTTGTGGGGAGTGTAGTCTTTTTTTTGCAGAATGGGCCAAGGGGACAGAGACTTCACTCGGGAGCCAGAACCTGTTTTCAACATGGGTATTTTAAGAAGAGACGGAGAGGCTGTCACTGCAGTGGTCACTGTCCTGGAACAGTAACCGTTGCACGGCCCAGAAGTGGCTCTGTGGCGGCCAATGGGAGCCGAAGCCTGCGAGGATGTTGGGAACTGTAGTTCTGGCGTCGGTCGGCGGCCGAGGTCCCGGGCACGCTGGCTCTGGTGAGCGCGGCCTCCGCGGCTCCTCGGCCCCAGGATGCCCTCTCTCGTGGGGAAAGGAGGGTCGGGAAAGGCCGAGCGTAGGTTAGGACGCGGGGTAGAGTGTGGCCGATGGGGAGTGCGGGTTGGAGATATTTGGTTTTTGGAGGAGGGGGCGCGGCTCGCGGTGCTCATTGGGGCGAGGCGATGGGGTGAGCCCCTACTTGCCTGGACCTCCGCGGACCTTTTTTCCCCCCGGGGGGACGAGAGTGACCTAGAACTCTAATGCCTGTCTTGAACCAGGCGGGATTATTCTGGGTCAACCCGTTTTCGAATACGGAGGGCGGCCCCAGTCGTGCGTCCTGGGGTTTATTTGGGCTGTGGGGTTGAGTTCTGCCAGGGCCAAATGGACCAACATCCCCGCGGCTGGGGTGGGGACGTGGCTAGGTCCGCACATCCCTGGGTGGTTTTTGGCTGGGGAGCGTCTTGAGTCCTGCATCACCGAGTTTTTCTGTTTTTTGGGTGGGGCTGGATATGTCCCGAGTGGTGACCGGGGTGGTTAGGGGGAGGCCGTCTCAGGCCCTGATGCTTGATGGGCCTTGGTTTATTAGGGGTTGGGGGGTTGGAAGTGGAGGTGAGCTTGACGTGGTCAAAATATCCTGAGAGGGCCTGGGCGAGTGTCTTGGGTCAGGAGTCCCTGGGGTTTTTAGGGAGGTGAGGGAGGTTTCGTCCTCTGATAGTGGTGGGCTGTATCACTCTGACAGGCATCTAGGCAGCTCTTTTGAATGAGGGCAGGTCTTTTCTCTGGGACCTGTTGTCTCAAGGTGTGTCATGTGGGAGGTGCCCCCTGTGCTTTGTGGCAAAGTTCCTGGGTTTGGTCGTCATCTGGGTGGCCCGTCTGGCTGACTCCTTTCCTGGACTGCTTTTCCCTCACATGTTAGGGCAAAACATCTGGTGTGGGGCTGTGAAGGGTTAGGTCTGGTGGGGAACTCTGACGGCTTCTAGTCAACAATCCAAATCACTTCTGGCATATGGTGAGTTCTGGGTATCAGGCGTTTAATTTTATTTTTCATTTTTTCGTAGGGACAAATTTTAAACCTACCTAGTAGAGCTATTCAGTGAACTGCCACGGACCTGTCACCAGATTCCACATTTGTTAACTCATGGCCAATTTTGTTTCATCTACATCCCCTCAACCCTATGTGTGGATACACTTTGAGAATTGTCAGACCCCACAGGGATTGGTCGTTGCTGACATCATTACTGGCCCAGCTGGCTAAGCGTGTGGCGCTCCACAGCTAGACTTCAAATCTAGGCACTTTCTAGCATTGTCAATTTGAGGAAGGTATAGAACTCATGGAGCTTTGGGGAGGTAAAACTTGCATGGTGTCTGGAATTGTCTCTGGTATACAGTAAGAGTTTAGTAAGTGTTAACTATTACTAATGGTATTATAATTTGAGGCCCATAGGCATTAAAGGGATAAATATGTAATAGCAGCTTGTCAGGGCAGACTGTATTCTGATGTCCCCACGTGGCTCTGTCCCCTAGAAGCTGTTTACATTATTCTCTTCTCTGACAGATCTGAGGCTTATTTTGTTAAAGGAAAAGGAGGCCTGCTCTTTTTTTTTTTTTTTTTTTTTTGAGACACAGTTTCACTCTTGTTGCCCAGGCTGGAGTGCAGTGGCGCGATCTCGGCTCACCGCAACCTCCACCTCCCGGGTTCAAGCGATTCTTCTGTCTCAGCATCCCGAGTAGCTGGGATTACAGGTGTGCGCCACCATGCCCAGCTAATTTTGTATTTTTAGTAGACACGGGGTTTCTCCATGTTGGTCAGGCTGGTCTCGAACTCCTGACCTCAGGTGATCTGCCTGCCCCGGGCCTCCCAAAGTGCTGGGATTACAGGCATGAGCCACCGCTCCCGGCCGGCCCACTCATTTTATTTTTTTATCTTTTTTTTTTTTTTAATTATACTTTAAGTTCTAGGGTACATGTGCGCAACGTGCAGGTTAGTTACATATGTATACATGTTCCATGTTGGTGTGCTGCACCCAGTAACTCATCATTTAACATTAGGTATATCTCCTAATGCTATCCCTCCCCGCTCCCCTCACCCCACAACAGGCCCCGGGGTGTGATGTTCCCCTTCCTGTGTCCATGTGTTCTCATTGTTCAATTCCCACCTATGAGTGAGAACATGCGGTGTTTGGTTTTTTGTCCTTGTGATAGTTTGCTGAGAATGACGGTTTCCAGCTTCATCCATGTCCCTACAAAGGACATGAACTCATCATTTTTTATGGCTGCATAGTATTCCATGGTGTACATGTGCCACATTTTCTTAACCCAGTCTATCATTGTTGGACATTTGGGTTGGTTCCAAGTCTTTGCTATTGTGAATAGTGCCGCAATAAACATACGTGTGCATGTGTCTTTATAGCAGCATGATTTATAATCCTTTGGGTATATACCCAGTAATGGGATGGCTGGGTCAAATGGTATTTCTAGTTCTAGATCCCTGAGGAATCGCCACACTGACTTCTACAATGGTTGAACTAGTTTACAGTCCCACCAACAGTGTAAAAGTGTTCCTATTTCTCCACATCCTCTCCAGCACCTGTTGTTTCCTGACTTTTTAATGATCGCCATTCTAACTGGTGTGAGATGGTATCTCATTGTCGTTTTGATTTGCATTTCTCTGATGGCCAGTGATGATGGGCATTTTTTCCTGTGTCTTTTGGCTGCATAAATGTCTTCTTTTGAGAAGTGTCTGTTCATATCCTTCACCCACTTGCTGATGGGGTTGTTTTTTTCTTGTAAATTTGAGTTCATTGTAGATTCTGGATATTAGCCCTTTGTCAGATGAGTAGATTGGAAAAATTTTCTCCCATTCTGTATAGGTTGCCTGTCCACTCTGATGGTAGTTTCTTTTGCTGTGCAGAAGCTCTTTAGTTTAATTAGATCCCATTTGTCAATTTTGGCTTTTGTTGCCATTGCTTTTGGTGTTTTAGACATGAAGTCCTTGCCCATGCCTATGTCCTGAATGGTATTGTCTAGTTTTTCTTCTAGGGTTTTTATGGTTTTAGGTCTAACATTTAAGTCTTTAATCCATCTTGAATTAATTTTTGTATAAGGTGTAAGGAAGGGATCCAGTTTCAGCTTTCTACATATGGCTAGCCAGTTTTCCCAGCACCATTTATTAAATAGGGAATCCTTTCCCCATTTCTTGTTTTTGTCAGGTTTGTCAAAGATCAGATGGTTGTAGATATGCAGCATTATTTCTGAGGGCTCTGTTTAGTTCCATTGATCTATATCTCGGTTTTGGTACCAGTACCATGCTGTTTTGGTTACTGTAGCCTCGTAGTATAGTTTGAAGTCAAGTAGCGTGATGCCTCCAGCTTTGTTCTTTTTGCTTAGGATTGACTTAGGGCTGTTTTTTGGTTCCATATGAACTTTAAAGTAGTTTTTTCCAATTCAGTGAAGAAAGTCATTGGTAGCTTGATGGGGATGGCATTGAATCTATAAATTACCTTGGGCAGTATGACCATTTTCACAATATTGATTCTTCCTACCCATGAGCATGGAATGTTCTTCCATTTGTTTGTATCCTCTTTCATTGAGCAGTGGTTTGTAGTTCTCCTTGAAGAGGTCCTTCACGTCCCTTGTAAGTTGGATTCCTAGGTATTTTATTCTCTTTGAAGCAATTGTGAATGGGAGTTCACTCATGATTTGGCGCTCTGTTTGTCTGTTATTGGTGTATAAGAATGCTTGTGATTGTTGCACATTGATTTTGTATCCTGAGACTTTGCTGAAGTTGCCTATCAGCTTAAGGAGATTTTGGGCTGAGACAATGGGCTTTTCTAGATATACAAGCATGTCGTCTGCAAACAGGGACAATTTGACTTCCTCTTTTCCTAATTGAATACCCTTTATTTCCTTCTCCTGCCTGATTGCCCTGTCCAGAACTTCCAACAATTATGTTGAATAGGAGTGGTGAGAGAGGGCATCCCTGTCTTGTGCCAGTTTTCAAAGGGAATGCTTCCAGTTTTTGCCCATTCAGTATGATATTGGCTGTGGGTTTGTCATCGATAGCTCTTATTATTTTGAGATACGTCCCATCAATACCTAATTTATTGAGAGTTTTTAGCATGAAGGGTTGTTGAATTTTGTCAAAGGCCTTTTCTGAATCTATTGAGATAATCATATGGTTTTTGTCGTTGGTTCTGTTTATATGCTGGATTATGTTTATTGATTTGCATATGTTGAACCAGCCTTGCATCCCAGGGATGAAGCCCACTTGATCATGGTGGATAAGCTTTTTGATGTGCTGCTGGATTTGGTTTGCTAATATTTTATTGAGGATTTTTGCATCGATGTTCATCAGGGATATTGGGTCTAAAATTTTATGTTGTTGTTGTGTCTCTGCCAGGCTTTGGTATCAGGATGATGCTGGCCTCATAAAATGAGTTAGGGAGGATTCCCTCTTTTTCTATTGCTTGGAATAGTTTCAGAAGGAATGGTACCAGCTCCTCCTTGTACCTCAGGTAGAATTCGGCTGTGAATCCATCTGGTCTTGGACTTTTTTTGGTTGATAAGCTATTAATTATTGCCTCAATTTCAGAGCCTGTTATTGGTCTATTCAGAGATTCAACTTCTTCCTGGTTTAGTCTTGGGAGGGTGTATGTGTCCAGGAATTTATCCATTTCTTCTAGATTTTCTAGTTTATTTGCATAGAGGTGTTTATAGTATTCTCTGACGGTAGTTTGTATTTCTGTGGGATCAGTGGTGATATCCCCTTTATCATTTTTTATTGAGTCTATTTGATTCTTCTCTCTTTTCTTCTTTATTAGTCTTGCTAGCGGTCTATCAATTTTGTTGATCTTTTCAAAAAACCAGCTCCTGGATTCACTGATTTTTTGAAGGGTTTTTTGTGTCTCTATTTCCGTCAGTTCTGCTCTGATCTTAGTTATTTCTTGCCTTCTGCTAGCTTTTGAATGTGTTTGCTCTTGCTTCTCTAGTTCTTTTAATTGTGATGTTAGGGTGTCAATTTTAGATCTTTCCTGCTTTCTCTTGTGGGCATTTAGTGCTATAAATTTCCCTCTACACACTGCTTTGAATGTGTCACAGAGATTCTGTTATGTTGTGTCTTTGTTCTCGTTGGTTTCAAAGAACATCTTTATTTCTGCCTTCATTTCATTATGTACCCAGTAGTCACTCAGGAGCAGGTTGTTCAGTTTCCATGTAGTTGAGCGGTTTTGAGTGAGTTTCTTAATCCTGAGTTCTAGTTTGATTGCACTGTGGTCTGAGAGACAGTTTGTTATAATTTCTGTTCTTTTACATTTGCTGAGGAGTGCTTTACTTCCAACTATGTGGTCAATTTTGGAATAAGTGTGGTGTGGTGCTGAGAAGAATGTATATTCTGTTGATTTGGGGTGGAGAGTTCTGTAGATGTCTATTAGGTCTGCTTGGTGCAGAGCTGAGTTCAATTCCTGGATATCCTTGTTAACTTTCTGTCTTGTTGATCTGTCTAATATTGATAGTGGGGTGTTAAAGTCTCCCATTATTATTGTGTGGGAGTCTAAGTCTCTTTCTAGGTCTCTAAGGACTTGCTTTATGAATCTGGGTGCTCCTGTGTTGGGTGCATATATATTTAGGATAGTTAGCTCTTTTTGTTGAATTGATCCATTTACCATTATGTAATGGTCTTGTCTCTTTTGATCTTTGTTGGTTTAAAGTCTGTTTTATCAGAGACTAGGATTGCAACACCTATCTTTTTTTGTTGTCCATTTGCTTGGTAGATCTTCCTCCATCCATTTATTTTGAGCCTATGTATGTCACTACATGTGAGATGGGTTTCCTGAATACAGCACACTGATGGGTCTTGACTCTTTATCCAGTTTGCCAGTCTGTGTCTTTTAATTGGAGCATTTAGCCCATTTACATTTAAGGTTAATATGGTTATGTGTGAATTTGATCCTGTCATTATGATGTTAGCTGGTTATTTTGCTTGTTAGTTGATGCAGTTTCTTCCTAGCCTCAATGGTCTTTACAATTTGGCATGTTTTTGAGGTGGCTGGTACCGATTGTTCCTTTCCATGTTTAGTGCTTCCTTCAGGAGGTCTTTTAGGGCAGGCCTGGTGGTGACCAAATCTCTCAGCATTTGCTTGTCTGTAAAGTATTTTATTTCTCCTTCACTTATGAAGCTTAGTTTGGCTGGATATGAAATTCTGGGTTGAAAATTCTTTTCTTTAAGAATGTTGAATATTGGCCCCCACTCTTCTGGCTTGTAGAGTTTCTGCTGAGAGATCAGCTGTTAGTCTGATGGGCTTCCCTCTGTGGGTAACCCGACCTTTCTCTCTGGCTGCCCTTAACATTTTTTCCTTCATTTCAACTTTGGTGAATCTGACAATTATGTGTCTTGGAGTTGCTCTTCTCGAGGAGTATCTTTGTGGCGTTGTCTGTATTTCCTGAATCTGAATGTTGGCCTGCCTTGCTAGGTTGGGGAAGTTCTCCTGGATAATATCCTGCAGAGTGTTTTCCAACTTGGTTCCATTCTCCCCATCACTTTCAGATACACCAATCAGACGTAGATTTGGTCTTTTCACATAGTCCCATATGTCTTGGAGGCTTTGTTTGTTTCTTTTTATTCTTTTTTTCTCTAAACTTCTCTTCTTGCTTCATTTCATTCATTTGATCTTCCATCACTGATACCCTTTCTTCCAGTTGATCAAGTCGGCTACTGAGGCTTGTGCATTCGTCACGTAGTTCTCGTGCCATGGTTTTCAGCTCCATCAGGTCCTTTAAGGACTTCTCTGCATTGGTTATTCTAGTTAGGCATTCGTCTAATTTTTTTTCAAGGTTTTTAACTTCTTTGCCATGGGTTCGAACTTCCTCCTTTAGCTCAGAGTAGTTTGATTGTCTGAAGCCTTCTTCTCTCAACTTGTCAAAGTCATTCTCCATCCAGCTTTGTTCTGTTGCTAGTGAGGAGCTGCATTCCTTTGGAGGAGGAGAGGCACTCTGATTTTTAAGAGTTTCCAGTTTTTCTGCTCTGTTTTTTCCCCATCTTTGTGGTTTTATCTACCTTTGGTCTTTGACGATGGTGACATACAGATGGGATTTTGGTGTGGATGTCCTTTCTGTTTGTTAGTTTTCTTTCTAACAGGACCTTCAGCTGCAGATCTGTTGGAGTTTGCTGGAGGTCCACTCCAAACCCTGTTTGACTGGGTATCAGCAGCAGAGGCTGCAGAACAGTGGATATTGGTGAACAGCAAATGTTGCTGCCTGATCATTCCTCTGGAAGTTTTGTCTCAGAGGAGTACCCGTCCATGTGAGGTGTCAGTCTGCCCCTACTGGGGGGTGCCTCCCAGTTAGGCTACTCAGGGGTCAGGGACCCACCTGAGGAGGCAGTCTGTCCATTCTCAGATCTCCAACTGCGTGCTGGGAGAACCAATACTCTCTTCAAAGCTGTCAGACAGGGACATTTAAGTCTGCAGAGGATTCTGCTGCCTTTTGTTTGGCAATGCCCTGCCCCCAGAGGTGGAGTCTACAGAGGCAGGCAGGCAGGCCTCCTTGAGCTGCAGTGGGCTCCACCCAGTTCGAGCCTCCTGGCCGCTTTGTTTACCTACTCAAGCCTCAGCAATGGCGGGCGCCCCTCCCCCAGCCTCGCTGCCGCCTTGCAGTTTGATCTCAGACTGCTGTGCTAGCAATAAGCGAGGGTCCGTGGGCGTAGGACCCACTGAGCCAGGCGCGGGATATAATCTCTTGGTGTGCCGTTTGCTAAGACCATTGGAAAAGCGCAGTATTAGGGTGGGAGTGACCCAATTTTCCAGGTGCCCTCTCTCACCCCTTTCTTTGACTAGGAAAGGAATTCCCTGACCCCTTGCGCTTCCCGGGTGAGGCAGTGCCTCACCCTGCTTCGGCTAACACTCGGTGCGCTGCACCCACTGTCCTGCACCCACTTTCTGACACTCCCCAGTGAGATAAACCCGGTACCTCAGTTGGAAATGCAGAAATCACCTGTCTTCTGTGTCACTCGCGCTGGGAGCTGTAGACTGGAGCTGTTCCTATTCGGCCATCTTGGTTCGTCTCATTTTAAACTTGGGGATTTCTAGCCTCCATATCTGGGTGGTAGGAGACAATCCTGAATCTCACACTGCCTGTTTCATCCTCAGGTCCACCTTCTCCAATCCCTGCCTGCTGGGAGAGGATGATCTCTTGAGAAAGGAAAGACTTCTGTGCTCCCAAGAACCTCCTATCAGGTAGGTACCACTTACCTTTCACATTCCCATAGTGTCTTTTCTGCTCGAAACCATGGCTGTATTTCCTTTGCCCGTCTGACATCTTGTACCCTGAAGTGTTCCAATTGAGGCTCAAGTCCTTGCTTGTTTTTCTACAATACTGGGGTGATTTTAAGGGCAAGGATCTCCACAGGGAATATTACCCCAGACTGGTACTCTCATTCAGGTTACCACCGTCCTTGCCCCAGCCATATTTCATCCTGGCTGCTGGATTCCCAGGGATTTGTCAGCTACTGTGAAATAAAAAATGATGGTAATTAGCATTTATCGGGCCGTTGTTCTGTGCCAGGAAACTGGGTTTATAGTCTCCACAATATTTTAAACTCTCAACAATTTGAAAGTTAGGAATCAGAACTCTGAATTGATAGAAGAAGAAGTGGCATGTTAAGAGGTTAAGAAATTTACTTGTGTAATATGACCGGGTTGGGTAGAATTAGGATTTAGAGCTTCCTCAGTTATCAACATTCTATAATCCCTGTTTCATTGAGCCCCCCACCCCCTCATTTTCTTGTTTTTGCTGCTGGAGTATTTGGAAGGAAATCCCAGACATCACATAATTTTACCTATAAATATTATCATATGCATTTCCAACAGAGAAGGACTATTTGTTAAAAATGTAACCATAATATTACCACATTCAACAAAATCGACAGTAATTCCTTAATGTCTTAACTCTAGATTGTTTTAAAATCTGCCCATTTCTTCTACAAAAGTGCTATTGCTTAGTTCAAACTGTACACACTTAACAATTCAGGTAAGAACTATAAGAGGGAGAAGTATCTGGAATTCAGCAAGGCCAATTCTCCCACTCCCTTTTCTCTTTACCTGTTGATGATTTCTGTTAATGACCGTGTCTCCATCCCTGGTCACCAGCCGGAGCTCTGAGTCTTTCTTGCCACCCTGTTCTTCCTGAAATTCTCATCCTTCTAATTAGTGATGGAGTCCTCTCAATTCTACCTTGGAATACCCCTTTATTATTTTCCCCTCATCTCACTGTTGTGCTACCCAAATTTTCATCTTTTCTCCACATTCTAGTTCACCTTCCACCCTGCCTTTTAAGTTGCTCCTCTGAAGGAAAAATAAGGATCATGCCACTCACCTACTCAAGAGGGCCATTTCTTATTACCTACCTCCAACTCTGTCCAAACTCAATAATTAGAGTGTGAGGCCACATGCGGTGGCTCACGCCTGTAATCCCAGCACTTTGGGAGGCTGAAGTGATGGATCACTTGAACTCAGCCTGGGCAACATGACAAAACCCCGTCTCTACTAAAAATAGAAAAATTATCTGGGCATGGTGCTGCACACCTGTGGTCCCAGCTACTCAGGAGGCTGAGATGGGGGGATGGCTTGAGCCTGGAAAGTGGAGGTTACAGTAAGCTGAGATCACACCACTGCGCTTCAGCCTGGGTGTGGGCTCTGGAGACAGATTGCCTAGATTCAAAGCCTGTCTTCACCGCACATTAGCTGTGTAACCTTGGAGACATTATTTCACTCTCTGTGCTTTCTACTGCTCATCTGTATAATGGAGAAAATAATAGTGCCCATCTCAGGGAGTTGTGAGGAAGAAATGTGGTAATTCCTATACAGCCTGGCAGATAATTCCTATAAGGTAGTGCCTGGCACATAGTATATGCTTACTAAATATGGACTGGGATTGTTAATATTGATATCTGATGAATATCTGAATTATCTCTTAGCTCACCTGAAAAGTCTTGTCCCTACCACTTACTCCCTTCGTTGTAGTGCCCTTCTAGCTGTGTGGGAATAGATTCCATTCTGTGCTGTTTTATTCCTCTGTGGTTTTCAACTTGGCAATTGAACTCCTATTGATTTAGTCACACATTTACTCCATTGCAAAGCATGCCTTGATTTTCTCAGGGAAAGTTGCCCTCAGCCTCTTCTTTAGCACCAAAGCACTTTTTATTTTTTTGGACACGGAGTTTTGCTCTTTTTGCGCAGGCTGGAGTGCAATGGCACTATCTTGGCTCACCGCAACCTCCGTCTCCTGGGTTCAAGTGATTCTCCTTTCTCAGCCTCCCAAGTAGCTGGGATTATAGGCATGCGCCACCACGCCCGGCTAATTTTGTATTTTTAGAGGAGACAGGGCTTCTCCGTGTTGGTCAGGCTGGTCTTGCCCTCCTGACCTCAGGTGATCCACCCGCCTCAGCCTCCCAAAATGCTGGGATTACAGGCGTGAGCCACCACGCCTGGCCTGAAGCACTTTATATATGAGTACTTTCCCTTACTGGACCGTGAAGTGGCTCTTTAAGGATCAGGGACCTCTTGCTCATTTTGGGCCACTGACACAGTGCCTAACAACTAGCAGGACTAAAGAAGTCTTTGTGAGCATTTGAGCAGCCCGGCTTCCTGGCCGTGGAGGAGCCATATGGAGGAGCCATATGAAGGAGCCGGGGCGGGTGGGTACGGGGGCTTCAGATTGAGAAGTAGGTTGGGCCATTATTAAGAAAGGCCAGGATACCAAGTTAGTGAGTTGGACTCACTCTGTGGCCATCAGGGAACCACTTGAAGGTTTCGAGCTACTTTTGAGTGTGATCTCTCCCTTCAGCTATTACCCCATTTCTCTGCTTTCCTTTATTGCAAAACTCCCCAAAAGAATGGTCTATACTTGTTGCCTCCAGTTCTATTTTTCCATTCTGTTTTAAATCCTTTTGTAGCTCACCCTCCAGAAACTGTTCTTGTCAAGGTCACCAGCAGCCACTACTGTGCTAAACACAGGAATGAATTTCCAGTCTTTATTTTACTCTGTCTTCTTGGCAGCAATTCCTGTGGTCGATCTCTTCTTCCTCCTTGACACACCTTGTCACTTGGCTCCAGTACTGTATGTACCTCTCCTTTTCTTCCCTCCCTCACAGGCTACTTCTCTGTCTTCCTTGACGGTTCTTTTTTTCCCTGGCCTCCTAACTGTGGAGTCCTCCAGAGCTTAGTCCTTGACAATTCCTCCATCTTCCTCCTCTGCCTTGGTGATCTCCTCCACTCTGAGGACTTTAAATCCATCTATATGACTCTAGCGCTGTCCTCTTCCTTCCCCTCCAGTGTTGGATGACTAATTGCCTACTTGTAATCTCCACTTGGATCTGTATTTAGCATCTCAAACCTAGTCTCAAACATCAAACTTTGTTCTTCTCCCCCAAAATTTGCTCCAGTTATAGCTTTCCTCACACCTGTTGATGGTAAATTTTTTTTTTTTAGACAGAGTTTTGCTTTTGTTGCCCAGGCTGGAGTGCAGTGGTGCGATCTCGGCTCACCGCAACCTCTGTCTCCTGGGTTCAAGCAATTCTCCTGCCTCAGCCTCCCGAGTAGCTGGGATTACAGGCATGTGCCACCATGCCCAGCTAATTTTGTATTTTTAGTAGAGATGGGGTTTCTCCATGTTGGTCAGGCTGGTCTCAAACTCCCGACCTCAGGTGATCTGCCCACCTCGGCCTCCCACAGTGCTGGGATTAAAGGCATGAGTCACCGTGCCTGGCTGATGGTAAGTCTTATCCTTCCAACTGCTCCAGGCAAAAATATTAGAATTGTCTTTGATTTTTTTTCATCTCACAACTGACATACAATAAGGAAATTCAGGATGTGATTGCTATTTACCACCTCCACTGTGTCCACTTTCGTCCAAACCACCATTATCTCCCACCTGAATTATTTCAACAGCCTTTACAGGATTTCCTTGCTTCTCTCCTTGTTCCCTGTCCCCTTTGTCTGTTCCTAGTCTACCAGCCAGAGACATCTTTTAAAATGTAAATCCAAGTTTGTTATTCCTCTGCTCCAAATCCTCCAATGGCTTCTCATTTCCCTCCACATCAAAACCAGCATGCTCAAGGCTGCACATGACCTGTGCCCTGGTACCGCTGTCGTTGACTGCTCTTAACTGCCACCACTGTGTTTCACTTACACCCTCCTGCCACAGTGAACTTGTTATTTCTGAAATAGCAGGGCTCACTCCTGCCCTAGGACCTTCAATGGGCTGGTTTCTTTCCTTATAGTTCTACTGACGCAGTTGCCCACATGAATCATTCCCTCACATTGTTCAAATCTCAAGTAATCACCTTTAAAAGGCTTTCCTTAAATACTCGATTTAAAATTGCAACTCCTCCAGTCTCTGCCACTGGATCCTTCTGGTGCCCTCAGTACTTATCACCGTCTGATATCTTGTGTCTTTTCTGAGGTATATATATTTTTTGTCCATCTCCTTGCCCCTAAACCCCACTAAAATGGCAGCTACACGAGTGCTGGTATTTTTTCTGTTGCATTTGTGGCAGTGTCCCAAATGTTGGAATACTGCACTTAGTAGCCGGGCATGGTGGCTCACGCCTGTAATCCCAGCGCGTTGGGAGGCCGAGGCAGACGGATCACAAAGTCAGGAGTTCGAGACCAGCCTGGCCAACATGGTGAAACCCCATCTCTACTAAAAATTCAAACAATTAGCTGGATGTGGTGGCAGGTGCCTGTAATCCCAGGTACTTGGGAGGCTGAGGCAAAAGAATCACTTGAACCTGGGAGGCAGAGGTTGCGGTGAGCCAAGATTGCACCACTGCACTCCAGCCTGGGCAACAGGGTGAGACTCTGTCTCAAAAAAAAAAAGAAAAAAGAAAAAAAAAAGTCTGCACTTAGTACAGATCTTGCTTTATAACTGTTAGCTACAGATACTAGTGTTACTAGGAGAAAGGCTTTGTCAGCTTCAGCTACGTTATACTGCAGGTACTATAGGTTGGCGTTAGCTTTGTACCATGACTTTCTACAGTAGAACCACAGTCCCTCTGGGGACATGCTGTTCTCAGAACAAAAGAAATGGTGGAATTACGCAATGCTTAGAAATGGCATCATCACTTTCACTCACATTCATTTTCCAAGGCAAGTTACAAGGTCAAGCCTGATGTCTGGGACAGGGAAGTACCATCCTTTTATAGGGCAACAAATAATTGGGAACGATGATAAAATCTACCACAAAGGCCTCTTTTATTCTAATCACTGGAATTATATTAGCAAAAAGACCGAGAAGCATTTCATCTTACAAGAAGCTTCACAGTTTAGTAAAGACAGTCACGTAAATAGAGAAATTGCAATATGGTATGATGTCCAGGTTGGACAGAAGAGGGAGTGGTCATCTCTACCTATGGTGTTGAGGGATGAATTACAAGAGCTGCTTAGAGACCCCAGCTAGTCTCAGAAAGGTACTAGGCAACAATAGGCCTGTAGCCATTTGGGCTGAAATCCTGGACAGCGTCTGAGGAGCTTTTGAAGGTGGCATAGCTCCTAATACCACCTGCCTTCTTTGGTACCACATCAGTGTAGGACTTTGACTTGGGCCCATCAGGATACACAAATGCACATCTGTGGTAAGGTCATGTGGTAGACATGCATAGCAATGGAAGCTAGGAGGTTATCTCTTCAGAGTAATTGTGAGAACTGGAGCTCTCCCTTAACTAAGAAGGACTGAGTTTTGATCTCCTAAACTCACAATACAGGGACATAGGGATTTTTTTTTTTTTTTTTTTCTTGAGACAGGGTCTTACTCCTGCCGTCCAGGCTAGAGTGCAATGGCATGATCTCAGCTCACTGCAGCCTCGACTTCCCGAGCTCAGGTGATCCTCCCACCTCAGCCTGCTGAGTAGCTGGGACTACAGGCGCACACCACCATGCCCAGCTGATTTTTGTATTTTTCGTAGAGATGGCATTTCGCTATGTTGTCCAGACTGGTCTTGAGCTCCTGAGCTTAAGTGATTAGCTTGCCTTGGCCTCCCAAAGTACTGAGATTACAGGTGTGAACCACTGTGCCCATCCAAGACACAAGGAACTGAATATAGATGGAACCTTGGGTTGGGGCAGGGGAATCAGAAGCTGAGTTCTG
Organism: Pan paniscus; assembly: GCF_029289425.2. Taxonomy (NCBI): domain Eukaryota; kingdom Metazoa; phylum Chordata; class Mammalia; order Primates; family Hominidae; genus Pan; species Pan paniscus. Next base: position 3,485,003 of record NC_073270.2, on the reverse strand, counting down.
CACGCCCCAGTTGGTCTACAGGAAACAGTCAGAGGCTCTTTCTCCACAGGCATTATGCTATACTCTGTCTTCTCTCTGACTCAGGCTTCAGGTAGTAGCAGAGACTGATCCAAAACATAGAGTTTGAATCTGAGGTACAGAGGCAGAAGAAGTAAAGTTTGAGAGCTAAGGGAGAGCGGCAGAACACAAGCAGGAGGGCCTAGAAATGAAGGTAGAGTGAATGAAGGTAGAAAATCCAGGGAACCCATGTAGATGGAGACTCCGTGTTTGTTGAATGAGGAGGGTGTGAGAGGACAGGATCCCTGTTGAAGAGGCCTAGGCCTAGGGCCCACAATAAAAGCCCCAGCAATAGCAAATTGCCTCTTCATCCCACAGGCCCTGGCTGCAGGGAAACAAGCTGGGCTTTTTACAATTACGGTTGGAAGAAGTCACCACAGGCAGCAGAACTCCATCTTGAGATGAAATAACATCTACCTGGACCTCTGGCAGAATTTCAAGGCACACACTGGGCTGACTCTGGCGCCATGATGTTGCCTTATCCTTCAGCACTGGGAGATCAATACTGGGAAGAGATTTTGCTTCCAAAGAATGGGGAAAATGTAGAGACTATGAAGAAATTGACCCAAAATCATAAAGCGAAAGGTGAGAATTGTTGAGGGAGCCGGAGAGATGAAGAGGAAGCCAAGGCTCCAGGTTCACCTGAAAATGCTTCAGAGGTCACCTCTGAGTGAAGTGACTACTTCCTTCATCCTAAGGCTCAGAAGAGCTGCTCAGGGAGCGTCATGGTGAGGGGTGGGGGGTGGGGGGGTCTGGTTTCTCATAGCTTCTTTTTCTTTCTCTAGGCTTGCCTTCTAATGATACTGACTGCCCCCAGAAAAAGGAGGGAAAGGCCCAAATAGTGGTGAGTTGGGGTTACATTTTTTTTTTTTTCCTGAAGTGCTGGCTCATTTTCCAGAGAATAGACATATATTCTCTTTCTTGGGAAGGGAAAAGGCGGTCAACATCTGGGTAGATGAGTGAAGCATTAGGCTTTCTTGAAAAAAGTTGTTAAAGCACATAGCAAAGACAGGGATTTTACAGATCCCATTTAGTAACCTGAGCTTTTAAAAAATGCTCATTCCAGACCCCATCTGTTCACTCCCATTTTTCTCTGTAATCCAAGTTTTCTTCCATTCTCTCCTCTAAATCTTTACCACTCCCTACTGCCCAGCACAAGCCCCAAGTCCATGATGCTTTTGTTCCTTCTGCAGCCCATTCTCTGCTGTTTCATCTCTGAATTCCTTCATTATGAATCCTCAAAGTCACTGTCTTAAACACAGCCTGAGGTTTACAAATTAATTCACAAATCATTTCTCCGGTGAAATCATATATGTCAAGGGCCTAGAATGTGTTCTGTGCTCAGTTATGCTCCTCACAGGTTTTAACAGAAAGCCAGGCAGACAGTAGTGCTCAGAAGAACTTCATATGGAGAACCATATATTCTGACGAATTACATCAACTTGCATATCCAGGCTCTCCAGGGTCACCAGCTGTGCTCCACACACAGGGAAGATTGATGATGGCTTGCTATACATTAATTTACTGGTTGTTTGTAGGTACCAGTTACATTCAGGGATGTGACTGTGATCTTCACAGAAGCAGAATGGAAGAGACTGAGTCCAGAGCAGAGGAATCTATACAAAGAAGTGATGCTGGAGAATTACAGGAATCTTCTCTCATTGGGTAAGGCTGTGTTCTTTCCTTTCCTTCATTAATTCAGTAGAGATTTACTGATCACCTAATATGTACCACAAAAAAATGTTCTAGATACTTACAACACATTAGTAAACAAAATCGTAATCCCTGCCTCCATGGGGCTTACTTTCTAGTGTAAGGAGACAGACAACAAACAAAAAGCCTCATATACAGGGATATTATAATATGGTATGTTAAAAAGTGATAAGTGCAACATAGTAAAAAATAATGAAATAAGGCAGGATAAAGGGGTATTGGGTGTGGTAGGGTGGCTGGCTGAAGTTTAAAACTGGGTATTTGAAATCAGTGAAGAAGTAATATTTGTCTAAAGACATAATGTGGTGAGGAGGTTAGAACTGTAGGTATCTAGTGTAAGAGCATTTCAGGTGAAGGGAATTATTGACACGAAGACCTTAATGAAGGGATGTACCTGCCCAGTATATGAAGCTGCAAGGAGGCAAGCAAGGCTGGGGGCATGGTTTGCAAGGGGGAGAGTAGGGAGAGATGCAGCTCTGTGACATAAGTTAAAATTAAGAGTCAAGTTTATTGTGGTTTGGGGGTTTCATAAACTATGTTTTTTTCTTTTTCATTTGTTTACAAACCTAAACGAGGTCAGGAGATCGAGACCATCCTGGCCAACATAGTGAAATCCCATCTCTACTAAAAATACAAAAATTAGCTGAGCATGGTGGCTTGTGCCTGTAATCTCAGCTACTTGGGAGCCTGAGGCAGGAGAATCACTTGAACCAGGGAGTCAGAGGTTGCAGTGAGCCGAGATTGTGCCGTTGCACTCCAGCCTGGTGACAGAGTGAAACTCAGTCTGAAAAAAAAAAAAAAAAAAAAAAATTATTTAAATCTGGGTTGATAAATGTTATCAATTGCAACATAACTCTAGATCAGGGGTTGGCCAACTTTTTCTGTAAAGGGCCAAACAATAACTGTTTTTACAGGTGATAAGCCCTCTGTAACAACCCTTAACTTGCCATTGAGTTGCAGCCATAAACAGTACGTGAATGGATGAGCATTGATATGTTCCAATAAAACTTTCTTTATAGACACTGAAATTTGAATTTAATATAATGTTTATGTATCATGAAATATTACTACTCTTTTTACTTTTTTCTAGCCATTTAAAAATGTAAAAACCATTCTTAGCTTGTAGGTGATACAAAAACAGAGGACTGGATTTAGCTTGTGGGTAGTCATTTTCCACTCCTTGTTCTAGATCAGTGCTGTCTAGTAGAAATATAATGTGAGCCACATAGGTAAGTTTAAATTTCCTAGTAACCACACTTTTACAAGTATAACTACAGGTGAAATCAACTTTAAGACTATATATATTATTTAATCCAATATATTAAAATATCATTTCAACATGAAATTAACATAAAACTTATTAATTAGGTATTTTACTTAGTTTTTTGTACTGTCTTTGAAACCTGGTTGTATTTTACACTTAGAGCACATCTTAGTTCAGATTAGCCACGTTTCAAGTGCTCAGTGAACACATGGCCAGTGGCTGCTATACTGGATAGTACTGTTCTAGATATTCCTGTGTTTCTAGATAAAACATGTAGAGAAGAATCACATTTTTGGAGACACAAACCAGTTTCAGGGAGGAGTTTCTTTGGGAGTTTGCTCCAAATGGCGTGGCTGTTTCCCTGATATGATTTAATCAGATTTACTTTATTCCATTTTCATCTTCTTTGATGTGTTTTGATCTGATTCGCTCTGGTTTGAACTAGCGCCCATCTGACCTGGCTCCATCTAAATCAGTGTAGATTCATCCATTTCGGACTCGTTCTGTGTGTGTTTTTCCTTTTTATAATTTTTGTAAATGGTTTTGTGTGTTTTGATTTGGCCTTAGCTGGTTAGTCCAACTAGGTTTTGTTTTTATTTTTCTCTGGTCATACTGTTTTCTCTTCCACTGTTAATACATATAACTGATTCAGAGGAAAATGTTAAAAATGACCTGGTTCATAGCCAAGTGTGGTGGCGGGCACCTGTAATCCCAGCTACTCAGGAGGCTGAGGCAGGAGATTCACTTGAACCCAGGAGGTGGAGGTTGCAGTGAGCTGAGATCATGCCATTGCACTCCAGCCTGGGGAACAAGAGCAAAACTCCATCTCAAAAAAAACAAAAAACAAAAAAAACCCCATAAAACAGCAAACAAACAAACAAACACACAAACAAATGACCTAGTTCAAATGAATCTTGATATTGAAAACCTGGATCCCAACTGCATTCCTTGAAATTGTTTCCTGTGTCTTGCTTGACACCATAATGTTCCGCAGTCTCCAGCCTCTTACGTCTCTCTTTTGGGCTATTCTCTTCCTTCTTTTTCTTTTCTTTGGACTGCAGGGGTCCATAGGAGTTAGTGTCACATACTCCTTTTCTGTGTTTATATTCACACCCTTTAACAATTTGTGAACTTAAATGATTTTCCCCATCACACATTATAATGAAGCCATTATCTATCGCTGTCTCACCTGTGCTTCATCCCCATATTTCTCCTTGCCTGCAACCACAAGTTTATTCTCAAAGTTATAAAAACTTGAGAGCATACTGTTTTTCCTCCTAAACCAGTCTCTCTTTTTCTTTCCTCTTTCCGTTTTCCCCTTTTTTCCCTTTTTCCCCTTTCCCCTTTCCCCTTTCCTTTTCTTTCCTTCTTTTATTTTATTTTATTTCTTTTTTTTCAGACAGGGTTTTGCCATGTTGTCCAGGCTGGTCTCGAACTCTTGGGCTTAAGCAATCCACCCACCCCAGCCTCCCAGAGTGCTGGGATTGCAGGTGTGAGCCATGGCCCGGCCCGAGTCTCTTTTTCTCTCTTTCTTCACATATTCATGTTAATGTCTTTTCTTCAAGGGCATTGTTAGAAATAATGGGCCAATTCTTTCTGAAATAATCTTTAAAGCCTTCACAGGGGAGACAATTTAATAAGCTTAGGCCAGATAATACTGTGATAAACAACCCCAATACTTTAGTGGCTTATAATAGCAAATGTTCATTTCTCACATTACCTCTTGGTTACTTCAGGTGTGGTTCAGCTATTTTGGTTCTGGGATCCAAGCAAAAGGAGCAGTTTCTGTCTGGATCATGGGGTTCTCAAGGTATAGGGAAAAAGAGCAATGATGGGACCACATCCTGGCTCTTAAAACTTGTTTGAAAGTGCATTAACTTCCCACTAACCTTCATTGGCCAAAGCAAATCCCACAGCTAAGTCTGATGTCATCGTGGTGGGAAAGAGAATCCTTCTTCAGAGATGGGCTCAGTGGGAGGAACAGCAGATATTATGAGCAAAATACAGTTTGCTACAAGAGGGTAGCTTAGGTTGAATCTGAGAAATAAGTGTTCGTAGGGCTGATAGGTCAAGGAGGAACATGAATTATCTAGACTTAATAGTTATTAACACATTACCAGCTTGCATTATCATTCACTTCTCCCTTTCTGGCCAAATTATTTCCAAGTTAATTCTAAATATCACGACACCCTTAAATATACCACATTTCTCTAAAAAGTGAAAATGGATTCTTACATAACCACAATACCATTACTACGTTCAACAAAGTTAATGGTATCTAATACGAAATCTGTGTTCAAATTTCTTTGATTTAAAAAAAATTTATATATATTTTGAGACAGGGTCTCATGTCTGTCATCCAGGCTGGAGTGCAGTGGCACGATCATAGCTCACTGCAGCCTCGACTTCCTGGACTCAGGTGATTCTCCCACCTCAACCTTCCTAGTAGCTGGGACTACAGGTGCATGCCACCATGCCAGCTAATTGTTTGTATTTTTAGTAGAGGCAGGGTTTTGCCATGTTGCCCAGGCTGGTCTCAAGCTCCTGGTCTAAAGTGATCCACCTGCGTGGGCGTCCCAAAGTGCTGGGATTACAGGTGTGAGCCACAATGCACGGCCTCATAAAATATTTTTATAGATTAAAATCAGGTTGTCACTTATCCCTAAGGTAATTCATAAAGTTAACATGTCCCAATAAAGCAGTGAAATTCTTTTCTGAAATTCACATGGAAAAATAAAGGTGGAAAAATAGGCAAGAATACACTGAAAAATAAAAGCTCTAACAGGGTACTATCCTTATCAGACACTAAAATATGCTACAAAACCTTTAGAATTAAAATGTGTCCTTTGAGTTGAAGCTGCAATGAGAAAATAAAGAAAGAAAACATTGTGGTGCTGGCCCATGACTAGACAAATAGACCAGTGGAATCAGGGAGCAAGTCAAGAAGTCAACCCAAGTACTTATGGAACTTTGTTATGTGATGAAGGTGGCATCTCAAATTGCTGGAGTAAAGATGGGCATTTTAATAAATGGTGTTGGGCAACTAGATATCCATTTGGAAAAACATAACATTGGACCATATACCACACACCATACACAAGAAGAATCCCAAATGACTAGAGATCTAAATGTGAAAAATTAAACCGTAAACACACTAGGATAGGATGGGGGTAAATATTCTACCACCTGGACATAGGAAAAGGTTTTCTAAATTTGGCTAAAAATCCAGATGCCTAGAAGAGAAGAGGATAAGTTTGACACTGTAAGCAAAGTCAAAAGAAAGGACTAATTTCCAGGAAATATTTGCCACATACAGTATATCACATATAAAGAGTTATTTTCCATAACATGGAATGAGTCTTAAAATTCAAAGAGAAGAACCCTAAAACCAGATAGGAAGAAAATAGGCAAAATACCTAAATAGACGATTCACAAAATAAAATATAACATTGTCCCTTAAATGTTTGAAAAGGTGTTCAACTTCACTTCTAATTAGATAAATGCAAATTAAAACTACACACCATTCTTAACATACCATTGGCAGCATTTGAAAAGGTTGACAGAACGCTTGGCTAAGCTGAGGGCTATAGGCAACCTTATACACTGCAGATGGCAATGCAGAAATGCTGCAGCCGTTATGGAGGGAAATTTGGCAACATGTAACAAAACTATATATGCATATGCTTTGACCTGGCAATCCTACCTATAGGAATTTACCCTGAAGATTCATCTCCAAAGATATTACACTTGTACAAGGTTATTCATTATAGCATTGTTTCTATATAAAAGATCAGAGTAACCTAATTGCCCTTATGTAGTAAACTGGTTGAAGAAGTGATGATACATAACTTCCAAAATGGGGAAGAGCTCCTCTGAACTGATAGGGAGTAAATTCTTGGATATATTAAGTGAAAAGAGCCAAGTGCAAAGAGTGTTTTTAAAAGTGAGAAATTATGAGCATATGCATGTCTGTTTCTTCTTTTTTTCTTTTCCCACAAAGTAATACAGGGTTAATAAACCAGAAACTAATGAGATTGGTTAGCTGTGAGGTTATATGTGGGATTTGGCTGGAAGGCTATGGAAAGGAGAGGCATGCCCTTTCTGAATAGTTTTGCACTTTTGGAGCGTGTTAGTGTTTAAATACTCAAAGAAAGGAATTAAATCAACAAAGAGAGGGAAAATCCCTACAATCGAATACAAAGAGAAACAAATCTACCTAACTATGTTCCAAAATAATAACACGACCACAGGTAACGGGGGAAAACAACCCCGTTAACAGAGAGCTTTGACCATACTCCATAGTAAAATGAGGGTTGGCAAACGAGGGTCTACAGGCCAAATCTGTCTCACTGCCTGTTTTTGTAAATAAAGTTTTTCTGGAACAATGAATTATTTATGGCTGCTTGTGTTATACAATGGCAGAGTTAAGCAGTCATGATAGAGACCATGTCACCTACAAACCCTAAAATATTTACTCTGGTTCTTTACAGAAAAAATTGGCCAACTCCTTCTCTATTGACAAAGAAGAAGTGCATGAACTATATGGACTATATTTTGTATATTTGTGTTTTGTAAGGATGTGGGTCCACAATTCTGAAACTATATTCCTTGCATTTTTTTTTTTTTTAAGATGGAGTTTCGCTCTTGTTGCCCAGGCTAGAGTGCACTCGTGCAATCTCGGCTCACCACAACCTTTGCCTCCCGGGTTCAAGCAATTCTCCTGCCACAGCCTCTCGAGTAGCTGGGATTACAGGCATGTGCCACCACGCCTGGCTAATTTTGTATTTTCAGTAGAGATGGGGTTTCTCCACATTGGTCAGGCTGGTCTGGAACTCCCGACCTCAGGTGATCCACCTGCCTCAGCCTCCCAGAGTACTGGCATGAGCCACTGCACCCGGCCTTATTCCTTGCATTTTAAGATTAAGCAAATGAGTAAATATATTGACGATGCAAGACAGATCTCTCAGCTATATAGTTCTTTAGAAATATATACTGAATTATTATATAGCAAAGGGGCATGATAGAAAACAGTTCTCAAAATGGCCTCAGTAAATCTAAATTATCTTTAGTGAAATGATGATACTTTCCTAGTAAGGCGTAGGGATTAGAATCATAATGAGTATACATGGGGTCCCTTTAACAGGGTGTTAAGTGTAAGGAGCTTTTGGTTCCAGTGTTTAACACAAAATAGACACAAATGAGATTTCTTCTCCTACTGAAATGCTTCTCAGTGATGTAGGGTGTTACATCACTGCCATATATATATTCAGACTGCAGTCTGAATGACTTGGTATGCTTCTAGATAATCCAAAAAGATGGCAGCGAATCACAGTCAAAATATCAAGGCAAAAAGTTCATGTCACAAAGTACCAGAATGACCACAAGTCTTATAAGAGATGACGGGTCAGAAATAGAAACAAATAATGAGTTACTTTGAGAACCCAAGTAAACCAAACAATCTCAGGGAGTGCTCAGTGACAGCAAGCAGAGCCTGATAGCTGCTGAGAGCCTCACCCATGGCAAGGCTGCCAGACAAGCAGCTTTGAGCACATACGGCTCAGTCTACACACAGCTGTGTTCCTCTGGCAGTCCAGCAGTTCCAGCACTGGTCAGTGCCTTGTCAGAGCAACCAAAGGGAAAACACATTGTCAAAAACTAAAACAAAGACCACAAAAGGTCAAAAAATCAAATGGCACAAATCACTTACTTAACAGGAAAGGAGACACAGCAGTGAAGAAATTCACTGTATAGTTTGGCAAGGGGGTAAAATAAAAGGTTTTACTGTTAGGGAGCAGTTTCATGATGGTTATGCTAATTAAGGTTTGAAAACTAGCATTCCGGATAGGATAGGATGAGTTTTTAAGGACAGATACAGTTGATTATAAAGATTCCAGTGTTCATTAGTTAGGCAGAAGTCTTCAATTAGGCCCAGTAGGGTCTGGGGCCAAGTACGTGGTCATTTCTCAGCATCAGTTGGATAGATCATGTTGTGATGAAATGCAACATCTAGTTTTGATATTTTGTAGGCAGGTGCTGCTGTAAATGAAAAGTTTTTCTTTTTACTGATTTATGAAAAGTGGAAAGAAAGGCAGATTTTGTTGTTTTGGCTTGGTGCCAGAATCCTAAAATCATGGACCATGTCTTTCTTGTTCATTACTGAATTCATAATACTTAGTAGAGAACCTAGTACTTTGGCATTTTCTAATAAGTCTTTGTTTACAGGTGGGCAGCCTGAAATTTATATTTGTTTTATATACAATAATTTCTTTAACCAGTATTCCATACACTTTCTCCTACATTCGGAAGCCCTCCAGAATGAGGGACTTTTTATGTCTATCAGACCCTTTTTTATATAATAAGAAAAGTCATGAAGGAGATTTCCACATGTGTCATAGAGACCACTATCTCCAAGCAGAACAGAGTTGTGGACAGTATATACCAATGTGAATGTCTATGGCTTAGGAGAAGGCTAACTATAATTGAAGCTGTTTACAGAGCAGAATACTCACTTGAGAGGTTCCTGGTTTCTCAAGATATTTTTGGTATGGATTTTCTGGATTGCAATAGAAAATGTGATGGAATGTAAAGGAATCATTGTTCAGAAGCAAATTGTGTTATACTTATATTATCAATTATAGGCATGGCAGTAAAACATTCTCTGTCCTAAGACGAGGCAGAACAACTCAGCAGCCCTACTTATGGCTACTCTAACTGAAAACTTTCATTCTTCAGCAGAACCAAAGCCAGAAATCTACACTTGTTCCTCCTGCCTTCTGGCCTTCTCCTGTCAGCAGTTCCTCAGTCAACATGTACTTCAGATCTTCCTGGGCTTATGTGCAGAAAATCACTTCCATCCAGGGAATTCTAGCCCAGGGCATTGGAAACAGCAGGGGCAGCAGTATTCCCATGTAAGGTGTTGGTATGAAAATGCAGAAGGTCAGGAGAGAGGAGGTGGCTCCAAACCCTGGTCTGCAAGGACAGAGGAGAGAGAAACCTCAAGGGCATTCCCCAGCCCACTCCAAAGACAGTCAGCAAGTCCTAGAAAAGGCAACATGGTGGTAGAAATAGAGCCCAGCTCAGCCCAAAGACCAAACCTTGTGCAGCTAGACAAAGGCTTGAAGGAATTAGAAACCTTGAGATTTGGAGCAATCAACTGTAGAGAGTATGAACCGGACCATAACCTGGAATCAAACTTTATTACAAACTCGAGGACCCTCTTAGGGAAGAAGCCCTACATTTGCAGTGATTGTGGGCGAAGCTTTAAAGATAGGTCAACCCTCATCAGACACCATCGTATACACTCGATGGAGAAGCCTTATGTGTGCAGTGAGTGCGGGCGAGGTTTTAGCCAGAAGTCCAACCTCAGCAGACACCAGAGAACACATTCAGAAGAGAAGCCTTATTTGTGCAGGGAGTGTGGGCAAAGCTTTAGAAGTAAGTCCATCCTCAGTAGACATCAGTGGACTCACTCAGAGGAGAAGCCCTATGTTTGCAGCGAGTGTGGGCGAGGCTTTAGCGAGAAGTCATCCTTCATCAGACACCAGAGGACACACTCCGGTGAGAAACCCTATGTGTGCCTGGAGTGTGGACGAAGCTTTTGTGATAAGTCAACCCTCAGAAAACACCAGAGGATACACTCAGGGGAGAAGCCTTATGTTTGCAGGGAGTGTGGGCGAGGCTTTAGCCAGAACTCAGATCTCATCAAACACCAGAGGACACACTTGGATGAGAAGCCTTATGTTTGCAGGGAGTGTGGGCGAGGCTTTTGTGACAAGTCAACCCTCATCATACACGAGCGGACGCACTCTGGAGAGAAGCCTTATGTGTGTGGTGAGTGTGGCCGAGGCTTTAGTCGGAAATCACTCCTCCTTGTCCACCAGAGGACACACTCAGGGGAGAAGCATTATGTCTGCAGGGAGTGTAGGCGAGGTTTTAGCCAGAAGTCAAATCTCATCAGACACCAGAGGACGCACTCAAATGAGAAGCCTTATATTTGCAGGGAATGTGGGCGAGGCTTTTGTGACAAGTCAACCCTCATTGTACATGAGAGGACACACTCAGGAGAGAAGCCTTACGTGTGCAGTGAGTGTGGCCGAGGCTTTAGCCGGAAATCACTCCTCCTTGTCCACCAGAGGACACACTCAGGGGAGAAGCATTATGTTTGTAGGGAGTGTGGGCGAGGCTTTAGTCATAAGTCAAATCTCATCAGACACCAGAGGACACACTGACGGGAGAAACCTGTGTATGCAGGGGTCATGAACAAGACCTGAGTGACCAGTCAAGCCTCATGTTACCCCAGAGAGACACACGGGGAGTAGACCCTGTGTATGCAGACTGTGAGTGAAGTTCCAGAGATGTGTCAGCCCTTATCAGGCATGGGAGGGACACGTTCAGGAGAGGAGCCTTATGAGAATAGAGTATGGGCAACTGTAGCCATCAGTCAGCCTTGAGAATGCACAAAAGGACACACTTAGGAGAGAAGTTTATGTGTAGGGACTGTGGGAAGGCTTTAGCAATAATCAACATTTACCAAACATCCAATGACAGCCTCAGGGGAAAGCACCCTTGTCTGGGGAGTGTTGGTGAGCATCAGTAAGAGAATGGACACTCAGGCACAAAGTGGCCCTCAGGAAGGAGGTCTTTGTTTGTAGGATGTATGGGCAAAGCTTTTGTGATCACACACCACAGGGAGAATCTGCATGTGGGGACACTGTGGAGCTCTGCCCAGATGACCTTTTCAGGGGTAACACCCCAGCTGCTTGAGAGAACAGTGTTGCTGCTGGCAGAGATGCATTCCAGAGATGCACTCCGCTCTGGAACTCACTCTCAGCCACAGGGAGCTGCACGCACCACAGGGGCAGTGCACCTTTGCAGGGGTAGCTTCTGGCCCCAACCCTTGACTCAACGGGGACAACTCCAGAAGGTCATTCCAGATCCAGAGATCCCCATCGAACTGAAGGATCACTGGGTTGCAGACACATTGCAGGTCAGCTTCTTCCTCTGCCCAGTCCTGCCCTCACTCCCCAATGAATCCTCAATTTTCCGTCTCGTTGTCTCTCCAGATAATTGATTCTAAGACATGTTAGGTATATAAGGAGTGTAGATAAGGCTTCAGCCATGAGTCACCCCCCAATAAGCCCCAGAGTATATTGAATAGAAATTCTGCATGTCTGGGGAGAATGGACAAGGACTTAGGAAAAAGTCCTCACCAAAGAACAGCTTTTTTGGGATAAGCTTTACATGGGTGGGGAGGGAAAATGTGAAACACATTAGCAATAAGTTAAACCGCATCTTGTACTAAAGGAGGACACACTCAGGGAGAAGACCTCTGTGGGCAGGGCTTGTGGGTGGAGCTTCATCCCGATGTCACTCCTCAACTGACTTAGGAGGACAGTCTTGCTACCCCAAGTCACTACCTCACTCACCTCTGAGGGGTTTTCAGGAAATGTCTTGACTCCCCCATGTACTCTGTATGTGAGCGAAGATGGCAGTAACTGTTAAATAAGCATTCTTTTCTACTTTTTGGAATCAGATGAAATAAAAAAGTAGGCTTTATTTAAGTAATCAAAAAATGATCAACTTGTTTTATTTTCATATACCAGTTCTTTCCCGTGTTTTCTTATCCCTTTGTTTTAGTTCAAAATTTCTTCAATAAGTTCAGGCTGTGTAGCTTGGCCACTCATCTGACTGAAAGGGTGCAAGGAATTCAAATTCACAGTCAGGGTTTCCTGAATAAATTCAACCCTTGAGAATCAATCTAATAGATTTTTTTGGAGAATTTGATCCTTTTCATGTGGAGGAGTGATTAGGTTCTAGAGACAGGCCAGTTGCAGGGAGGGGATTTTCCAGGTCTCCAGGGCTGGGCTGCCTCTTCTCCAGACTGATCACTTTCTTCAGCTTCCGTGAAAGCTTCCTTCCCTAGGTATTCTCTCTCTCTCTTTGTGTCTTTCTCTTTCTCTCCCCATCTTGCCTTCTCTCTTTTTCTTTCTTTCTGCAGGTGTCTTTGCTGAATACTTCTCTATTCCACCAAATTTTTGCAGTCCTTAATGATCTGCTCATGTCCTCCAGTTCCAGGGACCCTTTAACCACATCCCCTCTGCAGCCTTCCAGATTGCAGAGGCAGGTCCTTTAACCATGCCGAAACTGTTCTCTAGTCATGAGTCATTGCTTTGGGCCTCTTAGCTACTCCCCATGTCAGATCAACAATAATAGATGTAAAGACCCCTAAACATAGCTCCGATACCATGTCCCCTTGGCCCTCCAATTCTAGGGCCCAGTCCTGCTAATGATACCCACACATCATCCCTTTAATAACTGGTCTGAGGCAACCTAGCCATACTCCGTCCATTGTTTTTCAGGCCAAGGATCTGCCCTTTAGCCACACCCTTTTAAAATCTTCCTCCCTCAGAGCCCAAATTGCCCAGACTTTTGGATAAACTCCACATGCCCTGGCTCTGATTTTCTGTCTTGGGCCAATAACTATTCACTGGAGAGGGTCTTCCTAGGCTCCAGCAAATTTGTTTGCCCAATTGGAGTTTGCAAGAAGAAGCATGAAGTGTTTTGGACACCTCATTCAAGGAAAGGATGAAAAAAGAAAGAGTTACTGACTCCAAGGCCTCTCCCCACTTGCCTCCCCCAGGCATGAAGTTAGCTGTCTTAATCTGTTTTCTGCTGTTATAACAGAATGTCACAGACTGAGTGATTTATAATGTACAAAAATTTATTTGGCTTACGGTTCTAGAGGATGGGAAGTCCAAGAGCATGGTGCCAGCATCTGGTGGGGGCCTTTATGCTGCATCATCCCATGGTGAAGACAGTAGAGCAAGCGAATATGTGAGACAGAGAGCAAAAGGGGGCTGGAATTACCCTTTTTATCAGGAACCCACTCCAGTATAACTAATCCACTCCTGTGATATTGGCATTGTTCTTGAGGGCTCAGCCCTCGTAACCTAATCATCTCTTAAAGGTCCCACCCATAAATCTCATCATAATGGCAATTGAATTTCAACATGAATTTTGGAGGAGACATTCACACCATAGCATCAATTATGCAGTGGCTCCTCAGAGTCAGGTCTGATGAGGGAAAAGGATGTGCATGTCTGGGAGTGTGGGCCCCCACCCTTTGCCAGAACTACCCCTATAACACCAACTTCTGATCAGAATTGGAGGCCACTGAGGGAAAAGTATATGCAGGCATATAATCTCTAGGGTTTTGAAGAGGGAAGGGGTAGGCCCTCCCCATTCCGGACAATCCCAACATTCCTCCTACCATTGGGAAAGAAAAAAGCAAACAAGAAAACCAGCTCTTACTTTTGAAAAAAGGAGTGGAAAGAAAAAAATGATGCAGAATTATTGTTTTTTACTGAAATCCACCATAACCTATAGCGACCTCAGATGTGGCCCAGGGAAAGGGCTGCCTGCCCTAGCCCAGCAGAGGGAGAGGGGCAAAGATGTCATCTTTCCAGCCCTGGAAGGGGCTTCCTCAGGCTGTGCTCACTCCCCTCCTTTGTTTCTAGGAAGGGTCACTATCAGGACCTTTCCACTCCATCCCAGAAGGAAACAGAATTGAAATGTACTAGAGTTTCTCTCAGAAGAAAGAGAGATGCAAATTCTCCACTCCAGGACTATGGCTTTGGTGCCTAAGAAGGAAGAGTTCAGTTTTTGTGTATGAGCTTATTTCCAACATGAGATGGGTGTTCAAATGCCTGCAGCATCCAAACAAGTCCTATTAATGAGGGGACCAGATTGGGTGGGGTGGGGGGTACTTTAGAGAACTGGGGGACTCAAACTAAAGTCAAATTGCTACCTGCATCCTTCCTGGCCTCACCATCTAAGCCTCACTCCAAGACGTCTTGAGCTCCACCTCTTTTTGGCCTTTTAATTTAGCTATCCATGTCCTACCCATTTTTTCAAACCATGGTCTTGAGTTCAGAACCCACCATCATTCTACCTCACTTTTAGTTTTAGAAGTTTTTTTTTATATTGATTTTTGCTGAGTTTTCTGAAAAATTGATAGTGGATTGCCAGGCATGGTAGCTCATGCCTGTAATCCCAGCATTTTGGGAGGCCATTGTGGGAGGATCACTTGAGCCCAGGACTTTGAGACCAGCCTGGGCAAAATAGTCAGACCTTGTCTCTTTGGGGGAAAAAAAAATCAATTTTATTTTGGAAACATTTGACCTAGTAATCGCAATGAGCAGAAACAACGAAATCTGACCAAAAAACTTACAGAAATATGACCACCTGGAGTAGTCATAAGGTGGTACCTTGTGTGATGAGTCCACAGAAAGGATTTGGGTTGAAGGGACTTTCAAGATGGCAGGCAATCTGACAGCACCTGGTTGTGAAATTAGGTAAAGTGATTCAGATTAAAGGTGAAATAATTTATACATGCAAGCTCTAACCTAATTTCAAAATATCTGTGCATATATTTCTCCTATATCCAAAGTAAGTTGGCCGGGCGCGGTGGCTCACACCTGGTGCTGGGCTCAATCCCAGCACTTTGGGAGGCTGAGGCAGGTGGATCACCTGAGGGCAGGCATTCGAGACCAGCCTGGCCAACATGGTGGAACCCTGTCTCTACTAAAAATACAAAAATTAGCAAGGTGTGGTGGCACATGCCTGTAATCCCAGCTACTTGGGAGGCTGAGGCAGGAGAATTGCTTGAACCTGGGAGACGGAGGTTGCAGTGAGCCAAGATCACGCCATTGCACTGCAGTCTGCGTGACAGAGTGAGACTTCGTTTCAAACAAAAACAAAGTAAGCACATATAATTTTTTAAATCATTTTTTCTAAAAGAGAGCAAATGGTAGAGGATTCTTGACAGACGTGAGATTCTCTCATTGCATAATCTTTTTCCATACCATGTTATGCTTTTTTATTTTCTCTAATATGCATGAAATGTGTAAGGGATAAAATCTGCATTCTCGTGGAAAGATTATTTTTATCTAGCCCCATATCTTATTCATTAATTTTAACCTAGAAATCATTTTGGAGAACAGCCAAACACTCAGCTGCTCTTTGATTAAAGAGAAATTTGGGACTGGTTGGAGCATGACATTCTAGAATCCTAAAAAAAGAAAAAAATAATGAAACAAGATTCCTAGAGTTCTACCT
Organism: Pan paniscus; assembly: GCF_029289425.2. NCBI lineage: Eukaryota > Metazoa > Chordata > Mammalia > Primates > Hominidae > Pan > Pan paniscus. Next base: position 3,468,853 of record NC_073270.2, on the reverse strand, counting down.
AACTAGTGTTCTTGAAGGGTAAAAGCATTCCTTCTGTGAGTTATGGGGCAATAGTTGATGACTAGAAAAATCTCACAAAGCCAGGTTACACATGAGGATAGGTGATGGTCCTATCTGCTACTGATGCAGACCCCAAGGCCGAGTCCAGCTTCCCCAGCTCGGCCCACTCTCAGGTAGAGCAGTTGCTCAGCAGCGCCCTTACTGCTGCCAGCCATCAGTTCTTACCTTGTCCCTGCTTTCCAATTCCTTTGGGAACTAGAAAGCGATTTTTTGGCTGGGAGAAAGAGAGCTGAGTTTTGTGAATTTTAATGCTACTTAAAATCGTTTTTGTCTTAGCTTCCTCTCTTCTGTGTCTGTTCTAGTAACCTGTAACCTAGGTTAAAGAAGAAGGGCCTGTACCTTCTCCTAAGTCACGGCCACTAAAAGTGGCTTGTCTTTTTTTTTTTTTTTTTTAATGGAGACAAGGTTTTACTATGTTACCCAGGTGGTCTTAAGCTCCTGGGCTCAAGCAATTCTCCCACCTTGGCCTTCTAAAGTGTTAGGATTACAGGCATGAGCCACTGCATCTGGTCACCTGTCTTGAGAGAAAGGCTCAACCTGTAAAAATCTTTGAGTAAATAAATTGTGCAGTATTGGAGGTACACTTGACATAGCTAGTAAGAATATGAAAACATTTCCAATCAGATTTTCTGCTGAATATATTGGCAAAGGAATTTCATATGGGGCTGGAGATCTAGAAGAGATATTGCAGAGAATCCGAGAGGAAACTTAAGAGAATGAAAGGAAGTGTGATAAACAGCACTGAGACCAGTAAAAATTTGGGAAGTCAGAAGTATTGCAGTTGTCCAGGCAAAATTTGTAACAAGCTATGGCAACAGCAGAGTGGACTGAAAGAGAAGATAGACTTCATAGGGTTTGTCTCCAAAGCACTTGGTGATTGCCTGAATGTAGAAGACAGGCAAGAATGTAAAAGAGGACTCTCACAAACACAGCTTTCGAACAGTAGACACATTTGCAAAAGAGAAAAAGTTCTCACCACTCCAGGAATCCAAGCAGAAAGTCAACACCCCTCTTATCTGTGTTTACCATAAGAATAGTTTCTTCTCTAGAGGGTAAGTCAAACTGGGTATCCTCTTTTTCCCATCTGCGTCCAGGATTGTGCCTTTCTATGTGGTAGAGTACGTCTGTGTGTGTATGTGAAATTGTGCCAATTATCAACTTATTGTTTGAGCTTCAAATTCTCCTTGTGTTGCCTGGTCTGTGCAAATGGATCTGGGCCCTTTACGTGTTTCCTTTGCCAGCTGGCATAAGGTTTATCAGTAGAGGGCACCAGAGCAACACTGCGGGGAGAAGGGCCCTCTTTCTTGGGTCAGGTGGCTCTTTCACCAGGTCCTGGAGAGTACCTGTTTTTTTTCTTTTCTATTTTTTTTTTTTTAAAGATAGAGTTTCGCTCTTGTTGCCCAGGCTGGAGTGCAATGGCGTGATCTTGGCTCACTGCAACCTCTGTGAGAGTACCCATTTTTACTCTACTCCATGGCCAGTGAAGTTTTCTCCCATGCTAAATGCCTGCAGGACACAGCTTTTTCTACCAATTGGCCACCATAGGAGTGTTTTGTCCAGCTCTCCATTCAGGCACTGGTGGCTCAGTTGGGAGCCTAAACAGCACAGGCCTGTGCCCCAGCCCAGGCCACTGCTACACCCTCTGCAGCCCCACTGGTACAAATGCTGGGGGCCCCACGGGACTGGCCGTCTAGCAAGCAGACCACCTGACCTCCTCCTGTGCAGAGGCTTGAGCCTCCCCAGCCCACATTGACCCTCTCCCCAGCTCTAGTGCATGCACACCAGGGCCCCAGTAGCCACTGTTGGGTCTCCCAGCCCTAGCTGTGCACAGAAGAGTACTAGGTTCTTGCAGCTCTCCAGCCTCCATTTCCAGCAGTGCCCACAGCAGTGCCTTGGTCGCCTCCGCTCATCCGCCCATTAACCTTGGCTCCTGTTGTTTCCTTAGGCCTTCCCCACACAGACACCATGTGATCCAGGCCTTGTGTCAACATCAACACCCCAGCTCTCTCTGTATTCCCAATTCCCTCTGTGTACTATTTGCCAGCTTTGGCTTGCTTGTGCCCCAGAGGGTTATTTCTGCTTGCCTAGTGACTGTGGACCAACTCTGGCCTGCACAACCTTCCCCCTCAAACTTTTCTGCTATCCAGTAGGCTGCAACCACAACTCCAAGAAGGACTGAACCCTAGCCTTGGGGAGGGAACCCTCCTTCCAAGTTTATCCTTGGGTAATCCCCCTCAGCTGTAGGATTTTCTTTTTGTATTTACATTTATCTTTGGAAAATAATTTTTTTGGGGGGTGGGGATCGAGTCTTGTTTTGTTGCCCAGGCTGGAGTGCAATGGCACGATCTCAGCTCACTGCAACATCCACCTCCCTGGTTCAAGCATTTCTTCCTGCCTCAGCCTCCTGAGTAGCTGGGATTATAGGCACCCACCACCACAGCCGGCTAATTTTTGTATTTTTAGAGATGGGGTTTCACCATGTTGCCAGGCTGGTCTCGAACTCCTGACCTCAGGTGATCCGCCTGCCTCAGCCTCCCAAAGTGTTGGGATTAAAGGCATGAGCCACCATCCCTGGCAAAATAATTCTTTAATTTAAATTACTGTATGGTTTCTGTCTCCCTGTCGAACGCAGATTGATACAAGTGTGAAGGTATATGTGTGTGTTTTTAAAATGAGGGAAAAGACATGAATTTTGACTGCATATATTTAGTGAGCCCAGAGATAAGCCAAATAAATAATGCAAGTCAAAACTATCAATTATGAATACTCAGCTGGGGCTGTGACCCTGAATCTAGACACAGAAATCTAATGGTCTACATCAGAGGTTGGCAAACTACAGCCTAAATGCCAATCCTTGCTGATCACATGTTTTTGTGTGGCCTTGAGCCACACAAAATGTAAATGGTCTTTACATTTACATTTACACAAAATGTAAATGGTCTTTACATTTTAAATGGTTGCAAAGAATTTAAAGGATAATAATATTTTGTGACATCTATTTGTATCCATAAATAACATTTTATTGGAACCCAGCCACACTCATTTGCTAGGTATTGAGTATAGCTGCTTCCATGATACATGGTAAAGTTGAGTAATTGCAACAGAGACCAAATGGCTCGACAGCCCTAAAATGCTCTCTGCCCTTAACAAAAAATTTATTGGAAACTAACCAGTCTTATACATATTTTTAAAAAGTTTGCCCGCCCCTGATCTAGACTGAAACTTGGGACCATTTTATCAAGTAAAGACCAAATGAATTGCCTGTTTAATCCCTGGCTCTGAATTCATGACCCCTTTTCCCTTATTTGTAGATTGGCAAACTAATTGAGTTGCAAGGCATCTAGAATAGCCAAAACAACCTTGAAAAAGAAAAAGGAGGAGGATTCACACTTTTTCTGACTTCAAAACTTACTATGAAGCAAATGGTAATCAGGATAGTACAGTACTGGCATAAGGACAGCCATATAGATCAAAGGAATAGAATTGGAAGTCCAGAAATAAAACCATGTGTCAATGGTCAAATGATTTTCCACTAGGGTGCCAAGATTATTCAGTGGGGGAAAGAAGAGTCTTTTTAACAAATGATGCTGAGCTAACTGTATATCTACTTAGAAAAGAATACAGTTTGACCCTACCTTATACCATATATAAAATATGAACTAAAAATGTATCAAAAATCTAAATGTAAGAGCTAAAACTATAAAACTATTAGAAGAAAACAAAGGGGTAAATCTTCGTAATCTTAGATTTGGCAGAAAAGATTTTTCTTATTGCACCAAAAACATGAGCAACAACAACAACAAAAAGATAAATTAGACTTCATCCAAATTAAAAACTTTTGTACAGGATATTATCAAGAAAGTGAAAAGGCCAGGCATGGTGGCTCATGCCCGTAATCCCAGCAGTTTGGGAGGCTGAAGTGGGTGGATTGCTCGAATCCAGCTTGGGCAACGTGGTGAAACCCTGTCTCTACAAAAAAAAATAACAAAAACTAGCCACCATGGTGGCATGCATCTGTAGTCCCAGCTACTCGGAAGGCTGAGGTGGGAGAATCGCTTGAGCATTGGAGGTCAGGCTGCAGTGAGCTGTGATCGCACCACTGCACTGCAGCCTGGGTGATGGGGTGAGACTCTGTCTCAAAAAAAAAAACAAGACAACTCACAGAATGGGAGAAAACCTGTATAAATCATATATCTGACAAGGAACTTGTATCTGTAATGTAGAAAGAATTCTTACAACTCAATAATAAAAGTCAAATGGTCCAATTAAAAAATGAGAAAAGGATCTGAATGGGCATTTCTTCAAGGATGATATATAAATGGCCAACAAGCACATGAAAAGATGTTCAACATCATTAGTCATGAGGGAAATGCAAATCAAAACCACGATGAAATTGATAGCACTTCACATTAGATGGCTTGAATCAAAAAGTCAGATAATAACAAATATGGGTGAAGATGTGGAGAAATCAGAACCCTCATACGCCACTTGTGGGAATGTATCATGGTGAAGCCACTTTGGAAAACAGTCTGGCAGTTCTTCAAATGGTTAATCAGAATTATCATATGACTCAGAAATTCCGCTCCTAGCTGGATACCAAAGAGGAATGAAAGCATGTCCACGTGAAAACTTGTACACGATGTTTACAGCAGCATTATTTATAACAGCCAAAAGGTGGAAGCAATCCAAATGTTCGTCATTTGATGAACTGATAAAATATGGTAGTTCCCTCCTTCTCTGAGGAGGTTATATTCCAAGATCACCAGTGGATTCATGGAACGGCAGATACTACCAAACCCTATATATACTATTTTCTCCTATACATACATAGCTATGATAAAGTTTAATTTATAAATTAGGTACAGTAAGAGATTAACAATACTAATAGAACAGTTATAAAAATATACTGTAATAAAAGTTATATGAATGTGGTCTCAAAATATCTTGTACTGTACTCACCTATTTTTATACTGCAGTTGATTGTGGGTAACTGAAACCGCAGAAAGTGAAAGATGGATATGGGGGGACTACTGTACATCCATACAATGGAATGTTATTTGGCCATAAAAAGGAATGGAGTATTGATACGTGTCATGACATGGATGAGCCTTAAAAACATTGTGCTAAGTGAAAGAAGGTAGTCACAAAAGACCACGTATTATTATATGATTCCCTTTATATACATTTTCTAGAATGTCCTTCATAATATTCATCCTTCTGATAGACCTGAGTGTAGGTTCAGGTCTCTGCTCACATATCACTCCTCAGAGAAGTTTCCCCTGACCACCTAGCCAAAATTGTACCCTATCCCTCTCAGTCCTCTGCCTTTATTTATTTTTTTCATATCACTCTAATGTTACATTGCATACTTATTTATTTGGTTTACTATGTCTTTCTCAGTAGGATGTAAAGCTCCGTGAGGGAAAGGACTCTATCCCAATAATGGTGCATGGCCTTAGTAGATGCTAAATAAAAATGATTTTAAATGCATGCATGAATGAAGTGTTAGGCAGCTGGGTAAGGTGGGGGCAAATGAACAGCTGAGGAGCCAGACGGACCTATATTCCCACTCTGACTCCGCCACTTTGAGCAACATAATTCATTTCTATGAGGCTTCACCTCTTCATCTACAGGTGACAGGAAACGGGACAACAGAACATACCCTTTAGAGATGGTGTGAAGATGACAAAGCACCAAGGTGGAAGCTTTCCTTGCTGGGTTTGAGGAACAGCAAGGAGATTAGTGTGACTGGAGAATGACGAATGAGGGGAATGTTGAAGGAGATGAATGAGGTTGGAGAGGAGTGCAGAGCTAGATTTTCTTCCATGTGTGCTGGGAAGTTTTTGGTAAGTGGAGACCAGGGCATGACATCATCTGATATCCCAGTACGTTTAGAAGGATCCCTCTGGCTGCTGTGAGAACAAGAAAGGAAGCAAAGAGACAAGTTACGGGCTTGTTCAATGATCCAAGACAGAGATGATGGTGGCTATGACTAGAGTGGACGCAATGGAGTGGGTGACAACAATCATATTCAAGATAATTTGAAGGTGGGGGCCACAGGATTTGCTGATGAATTTGATTATTCGATGGCAGAGAAAGAGAAGAATGAAATATGCTTCAAATTTGTCATTTTCTTTTTTTTCTTTTTTAATCCAAGAAAGTTCGGGGATGGGGAACACTGGTGAAGTGGTTTTAGAAACAGTGAATAGAATCAAGAATTCAGTTTTCAACATGTTAAATTTGGTATACCTATTAGACATTCACATCACGCTGGCAGCTGGATATAAAGGGCCAAGAGTTAAATGAAGAGACCAAGGTTAGAGGAACAAACTTGAAAGCCTTGGGTGTATATGCTGTATTTAAAAGTCATAGGAAGGGCCCAGTGTGATGGTTCACGCCTGTAATTCCAGCACTTTGGGAGGCCAAGGTGGGTGGATCAGGAGTTCGAGACCAGGAGTTGAGGTCAGGAGTTCGAGACCAGCCTGGCCAACATGGCAAAACCCCGTCTCTACTAAAAATACAAAAATTAGCCGAGTGTGGTGGCACAGGCCTGTATTCCCAGCTACTCGGGAGGCTGAGGCAGGAGAATCGCTTGAACCGGGGAGGCAGAGGTTGCGGTGAGCCGCGATTGTGCCACTGCACTCCAGCCTTGGTGACAGACTGAGACTCTGTCTCAAAAGAAAAAAAAAAGTCATAGAAAAAAAAATAAATGTCATACGACTGGATGCGATTATCAGCAAATATGGATAGAGCCCTTATTTTGTGCTAAAGTGTTCTAGGCACTACAGCAATGAGTAATACACAAAGAGAAAAATTCACACCCTTACGGATCTTACATTCTAATGGGGAGGGGATAATAAAACAACTAACAAAAATATACAGCGTGTTGGACAGCAAGAGGGAAATACAGGAGAGATGAGGAAGAGGTGGGTGGGAAGGTTACAGGATGGTTAGGGAAATCCTCACTGGGAAAATGTTATTTAAGCTTACATCTTGAAAGAGGTGAGGGCAGCAGCCTTCTGGTATACCTTGGGGACTACCATTCCAGGCAGAGGCAAAAGCAAATGCAGAGGGGCTGAAAAAGGAGCGCGTCCAGCCAGTGGAGGGAAAAGCAAGAATAGTGACTGTAGAGGAGAGAGCCGGGGAGGGTGATGGGAAATGAGGACCGAGAGGTTAATGGGAAAGGCGGGGTGAAGAGAAATGAGTGTGACACAGAGCAGCTCTGAGTACGGATTTAAGCTAGGAAGGTGTCCAAACAGGAACTTAAGGCTCTCCTTACGTCAAAGCCGGATGTTAACGCCCAGTCCCCAGGCCCCGCCTCTGCTCGGCAGAAGCTCCGCTCCGGGGCCGGAACTCCAGGGCTACTGAGCTGGACCGGAAGTAGGTTTCTACCCGACCGCATTTTACGTGGTGCTGCATTTCCGGTAGCGGCGGCGGGAAATCGGCTGTGGGAGAGAGGCTAGGCCTCTGAGGAGGCGAATCCGGCGGGTATCAGAGCCATCAGAACCGCCACCATGGTAAGGAGGGCACAGGCTGGCGGCGCGGGAGCTTCCGAGTCTGTTGTGGAGTGGGAACCGCGACTGATCGGGGAGGAAGCCGTGGGTTGGAGCCGCTTAGGGCGGTGAAGGCCTGGGCCGAGGCCGCTCGGTCTGGGCGGGAAAGAGCAGGACCTTGGCGGTTCGGCTAGGCATGGGGTCGAGGAAAAGGTTGGAACCGGTGTCGGAGGCCGAGGTCGCTCGGCAGGGGCGAGGGTAGAACCGCGGCTCTCGACACCGCTGTAGCCATAATTCCTGGGACCCAGTAGGCACTAAGTTAACTTTTGCCGAATAAATATATGTCCCGGGCTTCGGAGCAGGCACTGGAGCCGCAGGGGGACCCGGTAAAAGGCTCAGACTTGTGGAAGTTTGTGAGTCTGAGAAAGAGTTGGCGGAAGTGGGTGGAAGGGGCTCGTGGACCACGCTGGAGTCTTGCTAGGTCTGCTGGATGGAGAGGAGGGCGGAGGAGGGTGATGGAGAATGTTGGAGGGAGAGTCCACTCCGTTGCTCGTCACGTGTCCGTGTTTGCCTGTGCCTGACTTCTCAGGCGCTGGGGCTACTCTCTGAGATATGTTTGCTTCCTTCACAGAGGTAGCTGGGGACACAATATAATTCAGTGTGGTCATTCGGGAAAAGTAACGGCAGCGGGGCGGGGTAGGAATGTTTTCTCGAATAGATGGTTCCTGAGCAGATTCCTAAAAGATTAGCAAGAATGTTCCCGGCGAAAATGGGGGGAATATTAGAGACCCGGAGAACTGAAGGAACAAAGGCTGAAGGGTAACAAGATTTAAAAAGTTACTGGATTTTTCTGCGTTTGTTGACTGAGAAAAAGTTGCTGGAGGAGAAAGGAAGAAGGAAGGGAAGACGGGAAGAATTGGCAGGAGGCTAGTTGCTAAAGGCCTTGCGTGTTAATTTTACCTCAGTGGTGGTGAGGCATGTCATTGAAGGATTTAATTTAATTTATTTTTATTTTTTTGAGACGGAGTTTTGCTTTTGTTGCCCAGGCCGGAGTGCGGTGGATCGATCAGGGTTCACTGCAACCTCCGTCTCCCGGGTTCAAGCGATTCTCCTGCCTCAGCCTCCCAAGTAGCTGGGATTGTAGGCACCCGCCACCACACTTGGCTAATTTTTTGTATTTTTAGTAGAGACGGGGTTTCACCATGTTGGCCAGGCTGGTCTCGAACTCCTGACCTCAGTTAATCCACCCACCTTGGCCTCCCAAAGTGCTGGAATTACAGCCGCGAGCCACCACGCCCTGCCCACTGAAGGATTTTAACCAGCAAAATGACATAAGCTTAGTGGTGTTTAGAAAGATTGCTCTAGCTCTGGCATGTATATTCGATGGGACTGGAAGCAGGGAAACCTGGTAGGGTATTGTTTGGATAATTGGTTAGAATAGGCGCTGGGTTCATTTTGTCTACGTTCCAACACAGCTTCCCAGCTGTGAAACTGGGCAAGTTACTTAACCTCTCCTAGCCTCAGTGACCTCATCTGTAAAATAGGGATAATAATGGGCCCAATTTTGGGGATTAAATGAGATGTACTGTGCTTATCACAGTGCCAGATACACAGTGAGCACCCAGTAAACATTAGTTCAGCTGGACCAGTGAATGTTGCCCTAAAGGTTCAGATCCCTTGTGGTTAGAAGCTGGTTAAAATGGTCATTGAATGGAAACTGAACCACCTAACCTGAGGGAGGCTCGCTGTATCTTTGTGTGGAGTCAAGTTCTGTTTTTGTTTTTTTGAGATGGAGTCTTTCCCTGTCACCCAGGCTGGAGTGCAGTGGCATGATCTCAGCTCACTGCAGCCTCCACCTCCCAGGTTCAAGCGATTCTCCCACCTCAGTCTCCCGAGTAGCTGGGATTACAGGCACCTGCCACCACGTGTGGCTAATTTTTGTAATTTTAGTAGAGACGGGGCTTCGCCATGTTAGCCAGGCTGGTCTTGAACTCCTGACCTAAGGTGTTCTGCCCACCTCGGCCTCCCAAAATGCCGGGATTGCAGGAGTGAGCCACTGAGCCTGGCCATGGAGTCAAGGTTTTGATCTGCATATTTGCAGGTTCAGAACTTTGTTGTCTGAGCTCACAGAGATGAACAGAGGTCCATAGAAGGCACTTGGTGGGTTAGGACTTGGGTATAGCAGTCAGACTGATGGGAGGATGATACACAGATCAAATGCCAGGTGATTTGTTTATAGAGAGAAGTACAACTGCTTAGGGTACCTGACAGTTCACAAAGTGATACCTATATAGTCACTTCTTTATTTTAGCACATTGGAACCCAGGTTATGAAAGCAGAAATGTTTGTTGCGTTAAAGACCATTATATGTCCACACTGGTTAGCACCCTAACCATCAGAAGTTTCCCTCTGCCAAATATAGTCTTGGAGGCACACTAACAAATTCTTGATATGTGGATTTCATTTTTCACCTTGAAGCTGATCTCCTTCCTGATAACAAGCTTCTTGTTGATTAGATTTTTAGTTTCAGCCCTAGTCTAGCTCTTCCTTTACTCAGTGTTTTTAATGAGATTTGAATGTTCCATAGCACTTGAGTCACATATCTATAATCTGCACAGTGGTAGATGGCTCTAGTATGTATGCATTGGATTATTTTGGGGACACCCTATACTCTCATCCCTGCAACTGACACGACATGGAGAAAGGCAATTATAATATGAGAAAGACCGATTTCAAGGGAAGAGGGAATAGCAGATTACTGTGTAGAGGTCAGGGCTAAAACAGGGTGGCATGGGAGAATTCCTAGGAAAAGGCTGTGGGTGGAAGACTGAGCTAAGAATCTGTTGAGAAAGTTGGACACATGGACAAGAACGCCATAGGAAGTTTTGGGGAGGGCCAGAGGTGTTGGGTCCAAAAGAGCAGAGTCTCATCCCTGTCCATTTCTCCTTGCAGACGGTGGGCAAGAGCAGCAAGATGCTGCAGCATATTGATTACAGGATGAGGTGCATCCTGCAGGACGGCCGGATCTTCATTGGCACCTTCAAGGCTTTTGACAAGCACATGAATTTGATCCTCTGTGACTGTGATGAGTTCAGAAAGATCAAGTGAGGAGTGGACTAGGGGGGGCGGAGACTGGAGGATGGGAGTGGATTGAGTGGGTGGGCCAAGCAATAGAGGTGGTGATGTAGCTAGTCGGTTCTTCTCTGTTTATTCTCCAGTTTTAGAGGGCAGACTTAAATGGGGACATTGAACACTAAGAAATCTTTTTCAGTCCAGCAAACCTTGCTCTCTAGGTCTAGCAAAGTACAAGTTGTGAAGGGCTGCTAGGCTTTTTGTTTCTCTGACTTTGTGTGCCCCTGGGTACTGGGGTAAAGGGCTCTCATGTTCTCCCCACAGGTGTGTGAGGGGGGAGAGCTTGAGTTTCTGGCCTCATTGCCTATTTGTAAAGCTGTAGCCTAAAGGGCTCTCCCAATGCAGCCTGGTCTGAAACTGCTTTAAGAAGCCTCTGACCCTCTTCAGGGTAAGTGCTCAGCTCCCCATGTGGGTTTGGGGCCAATGATTTTTGTTGGCATTTATACAAACAATTGGAGATATTTTCTACTTTGCTACAATTCCATAAGTTATTGGCTAACTCCCTTGCCTCGAGTCTCACAGATCTTAAGCTTTTGGCCCATTAAAAGATATGATTTAGCTTCCCATCATGTTTTACATTCAAGGCTACTTGAGGCACAAAAAGATGATGTGACTTCCGTGGTCATCAGCTCTTTTGTCATATGCAGTGTCCATATTATTCTGTCACTCACTTTGAATTCCCTTTGATTCTCCTTGGGGCTGATTTCTTCTGTGACCCAAGGTCAAGAAGTATAGTTTAAAAATGTGATAGGGATGCCTGGGTGCCAGGTACGTGTTAGAGAGGGGCCAACAGATGAGCGTGGAGCTACTCCAAAGTTCCCTCCTGATTATAAAAAATGTTTATTGGAAAATATTTTTGAAAATACAAAGAAGTCTATGAGTAGAAACTAAAATACCCCGAAGGGTTTTTTTCTAATTATGAAAGGACAATACATGGTTATTATTTTAAAAAATAAGAAAATGTGAGCCAAAAAAGCGAAAAACTGTCCATCCACAGACAACCAGTTAATATACTGTAAAATATCAAAACAAAATCTTTTGAGTTCTTTTTTTAAATCAGGCTATTTTTTCCCCTTTATTTTTAGGATCTAGCTTTAGCTTTTTTCCCCACTTTCCTATCCTGTTGCAGTTATTTTTCCTACTTCACATTTATATTTTGTTCATCTTTTTCTGGTTGTTGCTTTTTGGGGGTTTCTGTTTTTATGCTTTTGAGGAACAGACATGAAATTTCAATTTCTGTGTATGTGAAATTTCTCTTAACCTTTTCCTTCTATGACTTCTCCTATTTCTGATGTAAGATGAGGGGCAGAATTATAGGCCTGTGAGGTTGAATTGATATTAGAAGGACACTGCACGTAAGTGAGGTGGGTGGGAGTCATTTGATTGGAATTGTTTAGGCAGCCTCCTGATGTTGGCAAGACCTTAAGCTGAAGGGAGGGAATAGGGTCCTAAGAAAGAAGACTTGACTGAGGGAAGGGCCTTCACAGTTGCTGTGGAATAGCATTTGGGCCCGGGCTGGGCTTTGTTGACCTTGTCCTATCTCTTGGTCAGTGTGTCCTCTTGGCATGGTAGGAAACAGGTAGATAGCCACCTAAGAGGTTATGTGTTCAGCCTGTAGAGACTATCCAGGAGGGCTGTCTTGGGAAAGTTTGTGTACTGTTTGTTAGGAGATGCAGTATAAGCAAATCTTGGAGGCCACTAGGCAGGTGAACTTTACCCACCTCTAACACTTTTTTTGTTCCTTCTAAACCTCTCTTTAGGCCAAAGAACTCCAAACAAGCAGAAAGGGAAGAGAAGCGAGTCCTCGGTCTGGTGCTGCTGCGAGGGGAGAATCTGGTCTCAATGACAGTAGAGGGACCTCCTCCCAAAGATGTAAGTCAGAGCAGGAAGCCTTGTGGAGGAGGGAAGGCCCTACCGTGAGCCAGGCTCTGTGTTAGATTCTGTTTCATTGCAGTTCTCACAGGCATCCTCTGGATTTTGCCGCCTTTTTCAGATAATAAGTGAAATCTTAAAGAGGTTACCCTGCAAGAGGCCGGGCGCAGTGGCTCACGTCTGTAATCCCAGCTCTCAGGGAGGCAAGAGGCGGGAGGATAGCTTGAGCCCAGGAGTTCGAGACCTGCCTGGGCAATATAGCGAGACCCCATTCTCCAGAAAAAGGAAGAAAAAAAAAAGACAAAAAAAAAAAAAAAGAGGTTACCCTGCAAGAAAGAAGTGGAAAAGGGGAACTAGAATTTGGGTATCTCTGACTTTAAAGCTCTACCTGTTTCTCAGTTGATGTACATAGTGAGTCAGTGGAGGAAGCACCTGAAGCCATCTGGGTCAGTTCTTAATGTGACGACAAAGCCTAGGTAGACCTTAAAAAGTTGTAACTCCGAAACAATAGGAAATGTGTGTATTTTGTTTTGTACAGTTACAGTTCATAGTTACTGAGAATCTACCTTGCGCCAACCACTTCAGTATTTTATTTGATCCTTTAGGTCTCTTTAGAGATAAATTCTCATCTTATAAATAGAATAAACCAGGGCTTAGTAACTTGCCCAAGGTGCCACAGCCACTAAGTGGTGAAACTGACATTTGATCTCAGACAGTCTTGATTCTGTAAACACCAAGCTACACATAGAAATAGAGCAGGCTTTAGAGACCTAGTCAAATTTGTTTTCCCTTTCCCTTTTTCATTTGAAGGGTTTTTGTTTTTGTTTTTGTTTTTTTTGTTTTGTTTTGTTTTGTTTTTGTTTTTGTTTTTTTTTTCCTTAGATTTTTAGATGGAGTCTCGCTCTGTCGCCAGGCTGGAGTGCAGTGGCACGATCTTGGCTTATTGCAACCTCTGCCTCCCGGGTTCAAGCGATTCTCCTGCCTCAGCCTCCCAAGTAGCGGGGATTACAGGTGTGAGCCACCACGCCCTGCCAAGACGTTATTTTAATCAAAAGAGAATAATCCTTTTAACTTTTTAAAAATCCACATATATTATCTGGATTTTTTTGTACTTAACACATAGTGGGCATATATTATGTTGTTCTGTGTTTTCACTTAATGTTAACATTTTTCTAGTTGCTCAACACTTTTAAAGTCAAGTTAATGACAAAGATTTTCTCAAATGAGTACAGAGTAGTTTATCCTAGTCATTTTCTTTTTTGGAGATTTTTACGTTTCTGCCTTTTCCAGTTAAAAATGTCTGCAAGGGACGTTAGCATATCTTGGTTCAAAGTCCATGTACATATTCAAATCTCTTCGTACCTACTTCCAGTAGAATTGGCTGGTCTAACATAACCCATCGTAAACCTTTGTGATCACAACCAGTTGTACCATAACCATGTCATTTGCAGATAAGGCAACTCAGCCTGGGATTGTGGGATTATTTGCCCATTGTCACCTAGCGGATTAGAATCAGCTGGGAATGGATCTCATGTCCCTTTAATGCCTTGCCTGCTGAACCCTGAGTGGAACCCTGGCCCTTTGCTCTTGGTTTAACTTTCACAGGAGTGCATATAGGTGGTTGAGTTGTGGCATGTTTCTCTAGACTTACTCTTAAGTTCTACCCTGCTTCAGGGATAACTCATAGTCTTGGATGGAGGAAGAATGGTCTTGGCACACATGGAGAGGTAGTATTTATAAGCTATTTCGATAGTATTTATAAGCTATTTCGAGGGGCTCTCTTGGCAATGATATTCCAAAGTATACTTCTGATCTTCAGACCACTGGGCATCAGAGCATATTTGTTTATTTTTCAGACTGGTATTGCTCGAGTTCCACTTGCTGGAGCTGCCGGGGGCCCAGGGATCGGCAGGGCTGCTGGCAGAGGAATCCCAGCTGGGGTTCCCATGCCCCAGGCTCCTGCAGGACTTGCTGGGCCAGTCCGTGGGGTTGGCGGGCCATCCCAACAGGTGAGGAGTTGGGGAAAGGGTACCACCTCCTGGTGGCTAAAATAAAGGATAAAGGGGAGGGTCCATAGTTTTAAAAGGGTCCAGAGTGACCAACCTGTGATTGTCAGACTATCAGTGTTTCACTGTGGTTTATACATGGCCCTAGAAGCAAGTGAAAAGGATAATTTGCCATTGTAAATTATGTTGATGCTATTAAAGAGATGTACAAATTAGCCAACTGTATTTAAGGAAAATATTTCCATGACAGCATTTGAAATCATGAGTCATATTTGAAAATGCAGTTGCCTTCTCTCACTTGGATTGGACATGCTTACATTCAGGTCTAGAAGATGGGAGTTGGGCATTCAAGCTTGATCTTTCCCGACATGTGGTTTTGGATAGGAAGTCTGGTGCTGAGAGTTGTAGCATTAAGGGATTTGGTGTCTGTTATTTCCCACTGTCCTTCCCCAAGTTGGGGAGGAGAGTGGGAAGCTGCATTGTACTGTACTCTTCTAACTCTTTCTTCTTATGTCCTCTTAGGTGATGACCCCACAAGGAAGAGGTACTGTTGCAGCCGCTGCAGCTGCTGCCACAGCCAGTATTGCCGGGGCCCCAACCCAGTACCCACCTGGCCGTGGGGGTCCTCCCCCACCTATGGGCCGAGGAGCACCCCCTCCAGGTGAGGAGCCCATAAGGAGACCAGTGCTAATTGATAGAAGATGTCTTAGCTGGATTAATGATGAGATATAACCTTGACCGAAGCTGATGATGAGTTTGTATAATTAAGCAGGATTACTCTGAGATCCAGCGTGGCTGACTGATGAGACTAAGTGGACAAGAGCCATTGGGAGCCCTGGGTGTTAGGCTCAAATGTCAGTTTTCTGGGAGCTGCTGAGAGGGTGGAATGGTCCATCTATCTCAGAACTTGGTGGAAAGCTTTGTAGTTTTTTTGCTACCTTTTCAAGATAGACACTTGAGCTATATTCTTGGGGCTTTTCTCTTGCAGGCATGATGGGCCCACCTCCTGGTATGAGACCTCCTATGGGTCCCCCAATGGGGATCCCCCCTGGAAGAGGGACTCCAATGGGCATGCCCCCTCCGGGAATGCGGCCTCCTCCCCCTGGGATGCGAGGTAAGTGCCTGCAGTGGTGACTTTGGCTTCTTTCCCTAGAGCCTAGTGGGATAGGAAATGGAGGGAAGATTGCATTTAGATCATATCCCATGGGCTTTCAAGCCTTAAATCTAGGGAAATCCAGAAAGGAAAGAGAAGAGGGAACATTTCTTAAATTGGGCTTACCTCCCCTCTTAGAACAGTTAGAGCAGCCCTGCACCCAGGGTGTTTCTCAGTATCTAAGGCAGCGGCCTCAGGACACTATGAAATAATGCATTCTGAGGATCCCTAACAAAAGTTATGAGATTGTCTTATGCTCTTTGGTTTGACAGTGCCTAGTAATTAAGAGGGGGCTCTGGGCTTTGCTATACTATTATGGATTTCTCTTTAACTTCAGTTGGAGAAATAATGAGATCAGTCCCCACATGGATGAGAAAATAGGCCCCCGGGAGTTTGGACTCCAAGCCCAGTGTTCTTTCCCCCTAAGATAACCCATGGGCAAACTTGGTGACCCCTGTTTCTCTAGTCTGGATTATTCCTCTATGGGTTTTTATAGACATAGGAACCCAGTCAGCCTCAGAGTAGTCCCTAGTTAGCACATATGCCATGTATACCCCTCTCCTCACTCGATTACTGCAGGGCGTGGGAGGCTGGGGCAGGGTTGGGGATTCAAGTTGCAGATCAGGCACTGACTAAACTTCTTACTCTTACTTCAGGCCTTCTTTGACCCTTGGCCACAGAGTATGGAAGTAGCTCCGCAGAGGCGTGGGCTCGATTCCTCAGGGCCACGTTACCACAGACCTGTTTGTTTCTTATGCTGTTGTTCGTGGAGTCTCATGGGATTGTCTGGTTTCCCTTACAGGGCCCCCTCCCCCGGGAATGCGCCCACCAAGGCCCTAGACTCATCTTGGCCCTCCTCAGCTCCCTGCCTGTTTCCCGTAAGGCTGTACATAGTCCTTTTATCTCCTTGTGGCCTATGAAACTGGTTTATAATAAACTCTTAAGAGAACATTATAATTGCACCTATGTATCTTTATTTTTAGAAAAATCTTTGATATATTGGGTGCTTAATAGAGTCAAGAAGGGTTGCCTTGGAAAAAATTAACCCTGATCTTACCTTCTTCCCTATAAAATGTTTTACTACCCATTTGCATCTGTACATCCTCGTACACTAAGATAATTACAAAATTGAACATTTTCACTTATCAGATTCAAAGATCAGTTTTGTTGAAATCAGTACCCATAATATCCTCTTGGGAAGGCACTTATCTAGATAGCTCCTCCATGAAGCAAATGCTAAAAATGAAAATTCTGCTGGGAGAGGAGTAATTTTGGCATAACTTTCTGCCAGGGTCACACACAACATATAACCTAACGTAACTTTTGAATTGTGGTATCTTCATGAGTTCTTACACCCAAAGCCTGTGTTCACTGAGCAGCACTCTAGTACTTAGTGCATCAAGCTCTAAGGGTACAAAAATAAGGTGAACACTGTTGTAAAGTTACTGTGTAGGGGGAAGATAATTGTAAATGCAGTCAGTGGCACTTACCGCATTAATGGAAGAAAAAAGCCATAGGATCTTCTCAACAGATGCAGAAAAAACATTTGAGACGATTTCAACACCCTTTGATGATAAATACACCCAGCAAATTAGGAATAGAAGGGAATTTTTTTTTTAAAGAGATGGCGGGGTCTCACTGTGTTGCCCAGGCTGGCCTCAAAACTTCTGGCCTCAAGGTATCCTGCCTCTGCCTGGGATTGCAGGCATGAGTCACTGCACCCAGCTCAGAAGGCAATTTTTAAACAAGATTAAGGGATTTATGAAACACAGCTAACATAATAGTGAAAGACTGAAAGCTTTACCCTTATGATAGGAACAAGACAAGGGTTCCCACTTGGGCCACTTTCAACATTGTACTGGAAGTTCTAGCCAGAACGATTAGGCAAGAAAAAGAAGAATTGGAATTGGAAAGGAAGAGGTAAAACTATCTCTGCAGAAGATATCCTGTATATAGAAAACCCCATCAACAAGATAGCTACTAGAGCTAATGAGTGAATTCAGCAACGTTTTAGGGTACAAGATCACATAAAAACTATTCCATACACCACCAACAAACAATTTGAAAAGGAAATGGAAAAGAATTCCAGTTAGGATAGCAACCAAAAGAATACCTAAGAGTCAAAGCAAGCAATACCAGAATACCCAGGAATCAATCAAACCAAGGTGAAAACTATAAATCCTGAAAGAAAACTAAGTAGATGAGGAAAGCCAACATGTTCATGGATCCAGACTTACTATTATAGTAGCAAATAATAGTCTCCAAACATTCAATGTCATCCCTATAATAATTCCAGTGGTCATTGCAGAAATGGAGAAGCTAATGCTCATATATATGAAGCTACAAAAGGCCCCAAATAGCCAAAACAATCTTGATCACATTAGAAGTCTCACAAAACCTACAAAATTGTAATCAAAACTGCATCTGGCATAAAGATAGACAATGGATAGATGAGAGTACAGAAATAAACCCTTACATAAATGGTCAATTGATTTTCTGCAGTGGTACCAAAACCATCTATTGGGAAAAGAGTAGTCTTTTCAGATGGTGCTGGGACAACTGGATAACCACATGTAAAAGAACGAAGTTGGAACTCTACCTCATATACCTTCATTTATCACTCATTAACTCAAAATTGGTAAACAATCTATAAGAGCTAGATCTACTAGAAGAAAATGAGTAAGTCCTCATCACCTTGGATTTGGCAATGGATTATTGGATTGGACATTGAAAACAAGCAACAGAAGAAAAAATATGTAAATGGGACTTCATCAAAATTAAAAACTTGTACATCCAAGAATGGTGAAGAATGAAAAAACAATTTACCGAAGGGGAGAATATTTTTGCAAACGATACGATAGTCTGATATCTGTAGTTTGCTATTTGAACTATAAAAAGAATTCTTAATAAAAAAGATAACCCTTTTCAAAAATGAGAGGAATTGAACAGATATTTCTCCAAAGAAGATACACAAATGGCCAAAAAGCACATGAAAACTGGTTCAACATCATTGGTTATTAAAGAAATGCAAACCAAAACTACAATGAGATGCTGGATCATACCCACGAGGATGGCTTATTTGTGAAAAAAATAACTCTTGGTGAGGGTGTGGAGAAACAGGAACCCTCATGCATTGCTGGTGAGAACGTAAAATGGTGTAGCCCCTATGGAAAACAGTGGCAGTTCCTGAAAGCTGAACAGAATTACTATATGGCAATTCCACTCCTACATATATTTATCTGTGGTAATATGAAATATATTTAGCCTTTTTTCCTGGTTCTTATCACAGCACCTAAAAAACACTTGGAATTTCCTGTGTAATGGGATAATACGTGAGTTCATGACTTAGAGTAGGACCCCTAGCTAGCCTCAGGATGGGGCCAGCCACCAGAAGGACCAAGTGATGAGAGGGTTGGAACTTTCACTCCCACCCACCAGCCTCCTGGAGCAGAGGTGGCTGGAGATAAAGCTCTATAAAAACTCGTCAACAATGAGATTTGATGAGCTCTTCCCAAAAGCTAAACTGCCCTTATAAAACTAGTGAAAGACCCTCAAGTGAAGAGGATGAGAGGGGCCTGAATTCTACCAAGATGTAGGCCTGTGAGTTCAGAAGCAAGATGGAGTCAGCCATGTCAGATTTCTCTTACTGTCACTTTTGCAAAGGTAGTTTGATACACAGAAACTTGTATACAACTGGTTATAGCAGAATTATTCATAACAGCCCAAAGGTGGAAACAACCCAAAATATTCAACATATAATGGATAAACAAATTGTGGTATATACTGTCAACCTAAATAAACGGAGGCCATATAAGAAAATGATACCTATTCATGAATAGGGCATTGCAATGGGAGTCCATGTGCCATACTATGCGTATTCAGGGAGGTAAAGGAAGACAGAATAAAAGGAAAAACAAGGATTATGTAATTGTCTTGGGATAACTATCCCTAACTCCAGGGATTAATAAGAAGTCCTGGTGGCACCAGTCTGAGGTTGAACAAGCAGTGGCCGGGCAGAAGTCCTTGCAGAAATATTTTTGTATGTATATAAGGTTGCAATGGCCTTTGTGCAAGGTTGTGTTTTTACAGTCTTTTGTAATAGTTTTTTTTATCATTTATGCATCAGAATCCTCCCTTCATAGCCTTTCGGCTTTGGCAGGGTTTTTAAAAAGACATAGAAGTGACTCCATTTTGGTTCTGACAACTTTCACAATACATACAATGGAATATAATAGAGCTGAAAAGAAAGAAATATTGATACATGTTACCATGTAGATAAACCTAGAAAACATTGTGTAGTGTGAAAAAAGCCAGACACGAAAGATCATCTATTATATAATTGCTTTTATATGGATATTTGCTACCCGTAATAGATAAATCTGTAGAGACAGCAGATTAGAGGTTTCCAGGGGTGGGAGCAGCAGGAAATGGAGTGCCTACCTAATGGGAATAGGATACTTTTATAGGGCGAGAGCTGGTGGTTTTACAACCTTGTGAATACACTCAAGTTACTGAGTTGTAATTGTTAAAATGGTTAATTGTTGCTATGTGAATTTCATCTCAAAAAAAAAAGTTTCTTCACAGAAAAAGTTTACTAAGGCTTTTTGTTGTGGAAAGGATATTTGCAGTGGAGGAAAAGGCTGAGTAAAGATGAAGTTGGTCCAGGTTTATTAGAATAAGGACATCAGGGAGGTGAGTTTGGCATCAGCTTTTGGTAGAGCCAATGGTTGGCTCAGTGTCACAGGAACCCTGAGTAGCACAAACTGCAAAGGCAGCTGGCTTCCCACTTCCCTGACAGGTGTGATCCAAAAGGGTTTTATACTCCCAGCCTGAGCTAAAAGGCAGTAGTCTTTTTTTTTTTTTTTCCCCTTGTTTTGAGACAGAGTCTTGCTCTGTCGCCCAGGCTGGAGTGCAATGGCATGATCTCGGCTCACGGCAACCTCGGCTTCCTGCCTCAGCCTCCTGAATAGCTGGGACTACAGGCATGCACCGCAACGCCCGGCTAATTTTTGTATTTTTAGTAGAGACAGGGTTTCGCCACGTTGGCTAGGTTGGCCTCAAACTCCTGACCTCAGGTGGTCCACCTGCCCCGGCCTCTCAAAATGCTGGGATTGCAGGTGTGAGCCACCATGCCCGGCCAGTACTCTTATTTTTATTATGCAAATAATAAGGATAATCACGCAAAGGAAAAAAAAACAGTCACACGTTGGCTAATGGTTAGCACAGTAAAAATTCTGTATCCTCAAAACTACTCTTGAAAATCTACTCAAACTCTCTTGAAGTACAGCATATATGGTTTTGTGTATACAACCCTTCATGGAAAAATCTTAGGCACGCTGGCTTTTGAGAATCACTGACAAAGAGAAAGAACAAAAGGAAAAGTCTGTAATCAGACATCTGGGTATTCTGACCATTGTATCGTTAAGGTAACTCCCAAGTCTCTGGTGGTGAAAGAAGCCTGGATGGAGAATTTGAATGTGCTCTCACCTATATGAGCTCTATTCCAGTTTTCATAGTAAGTGTCTATAACCTTAGTTCATGTCAGTAAATTGGTCTGTGGCTGCGAGGACTAAGTAAGAGAGTAAAGGCACTAGGTTTGCTGTTGAACTTAAATTTGTATTCTGGCCAGGAACGGTGGCCATGCCTGTAATCTCAGCACTTTGGGAGGCTGAGGTGGGTGGATCACTTGAGGCCAGGAGTTTGAGACCAGCCTGGCCAACATGGTGAAACCTTGTCTCTACTAAAAATACAAATATTAGCCGGGCATAATGGTACGCACCTGTAATCCCAGCTACTCAGAAGGCTGAGGCACGAGAATCGCTTGAACCTGGGGCGGGGGTGTTGCAGTGAGCAGAGATCATGTCAGTGCACTCCAGCCTGGGCGACAGAGCAAGACTGTCTTAAAAAAAAAATTGCATTCTGCTTGGTCAGGCCCACAGGCATGCTATTCCATAGTTCATGTATTCTGTTTTTTTAAAAAACATACTTAAACATGCTCATTAAAGAATGATTGTAGAAATAAAATACTGTGTCCCAGCCCCCCAAATATTCAATGCTAGCTTTTTCTCTACTTGTTGGGTTTCATCATCTTACTATATGGTCAACTCTCTATTTCTCTTAACATGAAAACATCAAAAACCTATCCCCAATCTTTGCAAACATTATGATTTTAGTATCTCATTAAATGAAACACTTAACCAATTTACTTAACCAATCCTCTGTAGTTGAACATTTAGCTTAGTTTTTTTCACCAACAAATAATGTGATGACCATATTTTTGCAAAGATTGTTCTATTTTTAAATACTTAAAAATGGAATTTCTGAGTCAAAGTCTATAATAAAAGCTTGAGTCAGTTTGCCCTGTTACAAATCGGTCACAACTACACCTTTCACACCGTGCTCCTCAGAATTAATGATTCTCATTGAGAAACACACTTTTCTAGTTTGACAGCTGAAAAATGGTACATCATTGTTATATTGTTACATTCTTTTTAAGGAATAGTTTTGACTTTTTTTTTAAGAGACAGAGTGTCACTGTGTCACCCAGACTGGAGTGCAGTGGTGCAATCTTAGCTCATTGCAGCCTTGAACTCTTGGGCTTAAGCCATTCTCCTGCCTCAGCCTCCGGAGTAGCTGGGACTACCGGCACACTCCACCAATGCCCAGCTAATCCTTCCTAACTCCCTCCCCGACTCCTTCCTTCCATCCTTCCTTCCTTTCCCCTTTCCTTTTCTTTCCTCTGTCTCTTCTCTCCCCTTCCCTTCCTCCCCTCCTCTTCTTTTCTCTCTTCCCTTCCCTTCCCTTTCCTTTTCTTTCCTTTCTCTTTTCTTTTCTTTTGGTAGACACAGGGTCTCACTTTATTGCCCAGGCTTGTTTTCACTTTTAAATTACCTATGTCCTCTTTTGTATATTGTCTTTAAAAAAAAAAAAAACTTGTGATAGACATTTTTCATGTTGTTACACAAGTCTTAATGATTACTAGTGGGTGTAATCTAACTTGGGCATTGCTCTTATTTTGGGAATTCATATTGTTTTTGATTTTTCGTAACTGTAAATCAGGCAATGCTGGATAATTTGCGTAAAAGTATTTTTTATTTGGCGTTTCTAAGTTTTTAGGAGCAACAATCATGATTCAAAGGCAGGGGCTGGAAAGAAGGAAACTGTCATTTATTGAACGAGGCGTGTGCATGACCTATCTCTGGAAGTCTGTATATAACGAACTGGCCAGTTTGGTTGCCTGTGGGGAAAGGAACCTGGTTTGAGAGGAGTAGAAAAGGAAGGGAGAATTTTCACTGAATACCATTTAGAACCTTTTAAATATTAAGCCTGGCGCAGGTGGCTCACGCCTGTAATCCCAGCAATTTGGGAGGCCGAGGCGGGCGGATCACCTGAGGTCGGGAGTTCGAGACCAGCCTGACCAACATGGAGAAACCCCGTCTCTACTAAAAATACAAAATTAGCCGGTCGTGGTGGCGCATGCCTGTAATCCCATCTACTCGGGAGGCTGAGGCAGGAGAATCGCTTGAACCCGGGAGGCGGAGGTTGCAGTGAGCCGAGACCACGAAATTCCATCTCAAAATAAATAAATATTGAACCATTAAGCGCCTTACCTAGTTAAAATTAATTGCATTTTAAAAAAGTGTGAAATAATGTGTGTTTAAAAAAAGACCCCAGCAAATCCACAAGGGGGCAGCATTGCTTTACAGGGAGGAAGGGAGCCGCAAACGCGGGGGCTCAGCCTTAGCATGGGTGCTGGGATCGTGACTTACATTTTTTTCTCATTTTCTGTATTGTCCCCATTTTCTACTAAGACCTATATAGAAATAAAATACATTTTATTTAAAGAGAGAAGGAAGTGTCAGGCCCTGTCCCTCTTTAGCCGTGTAGCCGTACCTCTGTATTTAAATTCGTAAAAGTAGAATTCTGAGGAGCGAGGGGGCCGGGGTTACATTTGAAGTATTGGTACAGGGTGGGGCGCAGTGGCTCACTCCTGTAATCCCAGCACTTGGGGAGGCTGAGGCAGGCGGATGACTTGAGGTCGAGACCAGCCTGGCCAAAATGGCAAAACCCCATCTCTACTAAAAACACAAAAATTAGCCGGGCATGGTGGCACACGCCTGTAATCTCTACTCAGGAGGCTGAGGCAGGAGAATCACTTGAACCCAGGAGGCGGAGGTTGCAGTGAACTGAGATTGTGCCACTGCACTCCAGCCTGGGTGACAGAGCAGAGTGAGAGTCCATCTCTAAATAAATAAATAAAATACAATAAGTATTGGTAGATATGCCGAACAGATAGCCCTCTAGTTGTATTATTCTATGCTATTAATAAGAGTGTATACCGATGCCTGTTCCCAACATACTTGCCAATACAGTGTATTGGTATTTTGCTAGATCTTGTTCAATCTGATAAAAAATATCTCCTTGTTTTAATTGTATATGTTTAGTTATAAAGGAGGCTAATTATATTTTTATGTAGTTAAAAAGCAGTATTTTTCTGTGAACTACTTCCCCCACTCTAACGAGGGCAGGGAATTTGTCTATGTTGTTCCCACTGCTCTGTGCGCACAATACATATTGTTGAATGAATGAATGAATGATAAATAACTTTTCTGAGCTCCAGTTTCCTCAGCTATAGAATGGGGGTATGTCTTGTAGTTGCCTCACCGGAGGGTGGCATTGACCCTCCCTCTCTATCCAACTGTGGTTGGTCATCTGCCACGGAGGGTTCTACACATGCACCAAGAGGCATGAAAAGACTGACATCATGAGGCTTTCTGGGGAGAGCAGGGCAGGCTCCCTAGCAGGTCCAAAATGGTTTGAGGGAGTGATGCCTTGTATTGAAGCCCACACACAATGCTTCATGTAGGTTATGTCAGCAAATACTAGTTGACAGGAAGGAAAGATTATATCCTTGGGGGAAGGATTGGTTGGTAAAGCTGAACATATGCATATCCTGTGATCCAGCAATTCCATTCCTACATACATACCCAACAGAAATACTGACATGTGTTCACGAAAAAACAGGTACAAGAATATGTGTAGCAACTCTATTCATAATAGCTCCAAACTGGGAACTGCCCAAACAGCATTGTATAATGGACAAATTATAGTGTTTCCAAAAATGGAATATTACACATCAAAGAGCATAAAAGATCCACAATAACACACAGCGGTATGAATGAATATACTATACAAAATGTCAAGGACAGAAGCCAATGGCCAAACACAAAAGCGTGAGTACTGTGTCATTCCACTCATATAAAGTACAAAAACTCATCTTTGCTTCTACAGTTCAGGATAATGATTACCCTGGAAGGGGCACAAAGGGAGCTTCCAGGGTGCTGATAATGTTCTGTTTCTTGATCTGAGGGCTGGTTCCCTGGGTGGGTTCAGTTTGTGGAAAAAATTCAGTGAGCTGCACATTTTTGATATAAATACATTTCAATATATATGTTAAGCCCCTATAAAAATTAAAAAACAAAAGAAAGCAAAAATAGACTAGTTTGAAGGTAGTGATATATCTCCATTGATTGTTCACAGTCAAAGATTGAATTCTTTGGTCTACTTTTTCCCCCTTTCTCACTACTGATCTTGACTAGTCTTAAAAAAAAAAAAAAAAAGCAAAATTCCTCAATGGAGAAAAACGTACAGGAAAAGTTGCCATCTTGTTAGCTGTGGTAGTGTCCAGGTGATGAGACTATGGCTGGGGTTTTCCCTTCTCCTGTATGCTTCCAGTTTACTATAATTCCCTCATTAATCCAAGGCATATTGAAATGCGTACTATGTGCTAGGTACTGTTCTGTTCAACTCTCCTGGGTACAAGAGGGAACAAAATAAAGAATTCCCTGTCCTTGATAGTTTACATTCTAGAAAGGGGAGATGGACAGTAAAGAATAAACATGTAAATAAACGATGTCAAATGGTAATAATTGCTATGGAGAAAAGTAAACAGGGAGAGTCCTGTCAACACGGATCTATTTCATTAGGGTGGTCAGGAAAGGCTCTAGTGATAAAGAGCAACTTGAGCAGAAACCTGTAGGAAATAAGGGAGAAAGCCACGCAGATATGGTTGGGAATTGAGAAAAAGAATTCCAGGTAGAGGGTAGAGCAATGGCAAAGGCATTGAGGTGGGAACTAGCTTTATTTTTCAAAGAATATCAAGAAGGTCACCATGCCAGTTACCAATTTATTGCATCTCAGCTCCAAATCCACCCTTCAGCGCCTGCTCTGTAGAATAGACTCTTCATAGTTTTTGTCAGCTGGCACAATGTTAAGGTTGGCCGGTAGAGGGTGCTGGAGAGACATTGGAGGAAGACAGTCTTGCTTTCCAGGTTCTGGAGTCTGGAGTTCCAGGTCTTAGCAGTTCTGCAGCCTGCCCTGTTTCCCTAGGGCCTGGCTCACAGCCTCAGTGATTTCTCCAGCACCAGGCTTCTGTAAGGAAGACGGCTTTTACAATGCATGGTGGCCATCAGCACCCAGCAACCAGCAGCTGCTTTTGGCACCTCCTGGGATGATTTTGTAACAGGGTGCCTCTAGGGAGATGGCTCACCATGAATGGCTTTCCCTGCTATCCCATTGGGTGTATTTCCAGCAAGTTCCACCAGTGAGGCACCACAGTGACTTCTCTGAACACTGAACCACAGCATGCCCTGTCCAATGAAGCCTGGCCCTCAACCTTGTTGGGGTGACGGGAGTGTGCTCTTCCTTGGGCACTCTAGGGATAGTAGATGTCCCTTAATTCTGCAATTCCTGCATCCTTTGGCATTCTCTTTATTTCTTACTAGCTCACCCCTGTGAAAATTGACTATACAAATTGAGGCCATTCTCGTCATAGCCAACTAAATCAGAGTTGAGGGGCCAGGGGAAAAAATCACTCTGGGCACATAGCACCTACTCCAAGAATTACATTTTCCACACACCCAGCTGCTAAATGTCCTGTTGTAACCCTAAGACCAGTGTTACCTAGAAGCTGCTGAAATAACATGCCACGCCTCTAAGACTGGTTTTACCCACAGCTGCCACTCACCAGTCAGAGCTTGCCAGCTCCCAAATCTCTAATGCCAATGAACTTTCTTTCAAAACGGTACATAACGTTACTTTTTCCAGTTAAACTCCCAACCTTCTCTTTGTTCTTTGGACATACTGAAGACATCCTGGTCTATGTGTGTGTCCTGAGTTGCAATTCTTGCTTTCCAAATAAAATGTTTTAAGTGTAAAGATTCATCTCTGTATTTTTATTTTCACCTCAACACCTTCCAATTCCTCCAGCTCCCTGTTACGGTAAATAATTCTCTATATTAAATTTCCCTCCCACAAATTACTGTATGGTTTCTATCTTAGTAGACCCTGACTGATACAGTCACTCTGGCGTTAAAGGAGCAAGAGAATAAAGGGTAGGAGATGAAGTCAGAGAGGATCCAGGGTTCCTGGAGGACATTTGTTTTCACTGAGTGAGAGGGGTCATCCATGGAGGGGATTTGAGCAAAGGAATGATATGATGTGACTTAGATTTTTTCAGAAGCTCCCTGTGGCTGCTTAAAAGGAGGAGAAGGGACAGAAAGTGAGGTAGGAGCAGAAGCGGTGAGACCAGTGCAGAGGCTACGGTCATATTGCAAGCAACAGATGATGGGGGCTTGGATCAGGCTGCGGTTGTTGGTGGTGTTGAGAGACAGATGAATTCTGGGTACCTCTTGAAGGTCAAACTGGCAGGAGTTGAAGTTGGATTTAATGAGGTGAGGGAGAAAAATAGGGATAAAGAATAATTCAAGGGTTTGGACCTAAAAAGCTAAAACGATAGAGTTTTCTTTGACAGTGAAAGGGGGCAAGAATTCCCCTTGTGAAAGGGGACAAGGAATTCCATTTTGGATTTATTAAATTACACACAACAAATCGAGGACCATTAATTTAAGAAAATCTACCAAAGGATGGAAGGCTTATGTGCTCAAGTCACCTTGTGCTTAATCACAAGCACAACCTCTGACTAATCATATGCTGATTCGGGGGTGACTTCTAGGAAGTCAGACAATAATAAAAACAAGAATTAAAAACAAACAAACAAAAAAACAACCCACAGAGACATCAGCCCTCACCCAGGGCTAGGGAAATAGTTTCCACAGAATTAATCCAGCCAAATCCAGGAAACAAAAAACCAAATAACAGCAGTAACAACCACCCCTCCTGGGGAAATCAGAATTCAGAGTTGCAACAATATATTACGTAACATGTCCAGCCTTCCACAAAAAATTAAGAGGCATGAAACCCCCTCTCTTCTCTCTCTCTCTCTCTCTCTCTCTCACACACACACACACATGCACACACACACCAGGAAAGTATGACTCATATATAGAAAAAAGCAGTCAATACACAAAATCTCTGAGGGCACCCAGATGTTAGACTTAGCAGACACAGGGTTCACAGCAGCTATTATAAATATGTTGGCTTAACAAATCTATGGACATCCCCCAACTCCCAGCAACAGTAGAATACACTCTTCTCGAGCACCCATTGAACATTCTCAAGAATACACATGTACTAGGCAAAACAACAAATCGCAATTAATTTTGTTATATTTATATTTTTCCATCAGCTGCCTCAAGTTGAACATTTTTTTTCGTAGAGATGGGGTCTTGCTATGTTGGCCAGGCTAGTCTTGAACTCCTGAGCTCAAGTGATCCTCCTGCCTTGGACTCCCAAAATGTTGGGATTATAGGTGTGAGCCACTGCACCTGGCCTGTAATTTTTTTAATTAAACTTTTTATTTTGAGGTAACTATCAATTCACATGCCTTTGCAAGAAACAATAGACAGACATACTTATATATTACCCAATTTGTCCCAATGGTAACATCTTGCAAAACTATAGCAAATCAACACAACCAGGATATATCACATCCAGGATATTGACATTGATACAGTCAAGATAGAGAACATTTGCAACATAACAAAGTTCTTTGTGTGATTGTGTTGTCTTTTTATAACCCCGCCCACTCATTCTCACTCCCACACCCTCCCTAACCTCAGGCAACCACTAATCTCTTCTTTAGATCTATAATTTTGTTGTTTCAAGAATGTCATATAAATGGAATCATACAGTGTGTAACCTTTTAGGATTGACTTTTTTCACTCAGCATACTTCTATGGAAGTTCCTCCAGATGTTGCAAGTGCCAATAATTTATTCCTTTTTCTCACTGAGTAGTATTCTGTGGCATGGATGTACCACAGGTTAACTACTCACAGGTTGAATGACATCCAACTTGTTTCATTTATTGCTATTGTGAATAAAGCTGCTACAAACATTCATGTACAGGTTTTTGTGGGAACACAAATTTCATTTCCCTGGGATGAATGAACAGGAGTGCAATTGCTGGGTTATATGTTAGTTGCAGGTTTAGTTGTTTTAAGAAAATGCCAAACTATTTTTCAGAGTGGCTATAACATTTTACATTTACATCAGCAATAGATGAATAACCAAGTTTCTTTGCATTCTTGCCAGGAAGGAAGGTGTTGTCACAATTTTTTTTTTTTTTTTTGCCATTCTGTTCTTATATAGTGACATTTAATTGTGGTTTTAATTTGCATTTTGCTAATGACTAATAATATTGAACATCTTTTCATGGCAGATGGCTTATTTGCCATCTGCACATTCTATTCAGTGAAAAGTTTACGTCTTTTGGCCATTTTCTTTTTCTTTTTCTTTTCTTTTTTTTTTTTCTGAGACGGAGTCTCGCTCTGTTGCCCAGGCTGAAGTGCAGTGGCGCGATCTCGGCTCACTGCAACCTCTGCCTCCCGGGTTCAAGTGATTTCCAGCGAATTTTTGTATTTTTAGTAGAGAAGGGGTTTCACCATGTTAGCCAGGCTGGTCTTGAACTCCTGACCTCAAGCGATTCGCCTGCCTCAGCCTCCCAAAGTGCTAGGATTACAAGTGTAAGCCAATGGGCCTGGCCATTTTCTTAATTAGATTGTTTTTTACTGTCACCTCTTGCTCTGAGCCTCTTTCGATGTGTTAACGGAATATTGGAATCTTTATTCATTGCTTTACCCTCAGCTTCTATTCCTTCATTTTGTTAAGGACTTTTGCATCTATATCAATGAGGGTTATTGGTTTATAGTTTTCTTTTTTGTGCTGTCTTTGACTGGCTTTGGTATAAGGGTAATATTAACTTCATAAAATGGGATGGGAATGCCACCCCCCTCTCTTTTCTGGAGGGGATTGTGTAGAATTGGTGTTAATTTTTCTTTAATATTTGGTAGAATTCTCTAATGAAATAATCTGGTCCTGGAGGGTTTTTTTGAGAGTTAGAAAATTACAAATTAAAACCTTAATAATAATAGGGCTATTTTAATGATCTATTTCATATTGAGTGACTTGCAATAGCATATTTTTCAAGAAATCGGTCCATTTCTTTTAAGTTGTAGAATTTTCTCTTTTTATTATTTTGATGTCTTCAGGGTCTATGGTGATATCCTGTTTCATTCCTGATATTGGTAATTTATGTGTTCTCTCAATTTTGGGGGATCAGTCTTGCTAGAAGTTTATCAACTTTATTGATCTTTTCAAAAAATAACTCTTTGTTTCATTTCATTAATTTTCTCTATTGTTTTTCTGTTTCTTTCTTTCTTTTTTTTTTTTTTTTTTGAGACAGAGTCTCACTTACTCTGCCACCGAGGCTGCAGTGCAGTGGTGTGATCTCTGCTTGCTGCAACCTCCGCCTCTTGAGTTCAAGTAATTCTCCTTCCTCAGCCTCCCAAGTAGCTGGCATTACAGGCGCCCACCACAATGCCCAGCTAATTTTTGCGTTTTTTGTGGAAACATAGTTTCACCATGTTGGCCAGGCTGGTCTCGAACCCTTGACCTCAAGTTATCTGCTTGCCTCGGCCTCCCAAAGTGCTGGGATTATAGGCATGAGCCACCGCACTCAGCCTGTTTTTCTGTTTCTTATTTTGTTGATTTTGATGATTATTTCCTTTCTTATGCTTCCTTTGAGTTTAATTTGCTCTTCTTTTTCTACACTCTTTTTTTTTGAGACAGTGTTTTGCTCTTGTTTCCCAGGCTGGAATGCAATGGCACGATCTTGGCTCACTGCAACCTCCACCTCCTGGGTTCAAGTGATTCTCCTGCCTAAGCCTCTTGAGTAGCTTGGATTACAGGCATGCGCCACCACGCCCAGCTAATTTTGTATTTTTAGTCTAGACGGGGTTTCTTCATGTTGGTCAGGCTGGTCTGGAACTCCCAACCTCAGGTGATCTGCCCGCCTTGGCCTCCCAAAGTGCTGGGATTACAGGCGTGAGCCACTGCGCCCAGCAAGATGGCAATCTTTTATTGAATGGTGCTGCTCCTTGTGGAGCAGGGCTAACTCATAGGCAGTGCACCCAGAGTCGGCAAGGTGTTGGCAACTGTATTTTACCCACTTACAATTACATGCAAATTAAGGGGCAGGTTGATGCAAATTGAGGGTGTGGGCTACTTAGAACTTTGTAGGAAAGGAGTGGTAACTTCTGCATTGTTGCCATGGAAAGGGGCAGTAACTTCTGCGTCGTTGCCATGGCATTTGTAAACTGTCATGGCACTGGTGGAAGTGATTTATGCTAATGAGCAATGAGGGCAACTAAGGATTACTTTTGTCACCATCTGCTGGTTTCAGCCAGTTTCTTTACTTCATCCTATCTGGATCAGATACTATTTTGTTCAGCAGGGTTGTGACTAGAAAACAAGTTCTGCTGGTCTCTAACCTCAAATTAATCTGTTTTCAAGTTTGCTTATTCTTTCTTCTGTCAGCTCATATCTGTTCTTGAGCCCCTCTATTAAAATTTTTATTTTATTTATTTTAGTTTTCAACTCCAGAAGTTCTGTTTAGTTCTTTGGTATGGTTTCTATCCATTATTGATATGCTTTATTTGGTGAGCCATTTCCTTATACTTAAAAACGTTTTTTTACACATAGCTTTTTTTTTAGTTCTTTGAACATATTTAAAACAGCTATTTAAACTGTCTAGTAAATCCAATATCTGGGCTTCCTCAGGAACAGTTATCATTGAGTTTTTAAAATTTTCTTGGGTATAGGCTATATTTTCTTAGTTCACTGTATGTCTCGTATATTTTTTGAAAACTGGACATTGAAAATAATGTGGCAACTCTGGAAGCCAGAGTTCACTGCTCTCCAAGGGCCTGTTGTTATTTTTGTTGTTCATTCAGTGACTTTCTTGTATTAATTCTTTAAAGTCGTGTATTGCCACTGGAGTCTCCGCTCAATTAGCTTGGTAGTCAGCTAATTATTGAACACAGATTCCCTTAAATGTCTTGAACCAATAAGCTCCCCAGCCTTTGATGAGGAGCTTCTTGTGTATGTTAGGACATACCTTCAATTCTCAGGCAGGAAGTTTACAGCTATTCCTTATCCTCTACTTCCTTCTTGTGTAGCACCTGTGGTCAGCCAGAGGTGAAAATTTAGGTCATCTTAAGTTATTCCTAGGCAGGTGTATAGGAATAACTTAGGAAGCCCTGGGCAGGTGTACAGTCCTATGCATACAAATGGCCTCCTAGATTTCCAAATGTATGTTGGAGCTTTTTAAAGTCCCCTGTGGACATCTCATTTCTCATCTTTTAATATTTTTGGTCAGCTTTTTGTTTACCCTATTTTAGGTAGCTTTGATGCCCCAACTTTAGGTAGTTTTGATGTTAAACAATTTCCACTGCTTGTTTTCAACATACTCCTAGGGGAAAGAGTCTATTTGTACTGAGCAAGCTCTGAGTCAGCTCAAATAAAAAGAAACCCTACAAGTGAAGATTTTAGGGAACCACCAGAGAGGTCAAATAATAATCATTCACTGAGAATGATGTTTTGGAGGAGCTCAAAACCTGTTCTTCCCTTTCCAGTGTCTGCCAAGCTACTGGTTTTCACTATAATTGCAGGGATGTTGGTTTTCAAGACAACCAAGGAGATGGGAAGTTAAAACACTACAAAGAGGCCGAGCAGGGAGGCCCATACCTGTAATCCCAGCACATTGGGAGGCTGAGGCAGGTGGATCTCTTGAGCCCAGGAGTTTGAGACCACCCTGGGCAACATGGTGGTACCCTGTCTCTACAAAAAGTACAAAAGTTAGCTGGGCGTGATGGCATGTGCCTGTAGTACCAGCTTCCCAAAAGGCTGGTGGGAGGATCTCTTGAGCCCAGGGGGTGGAGCTTGCAGTGAGCTGAGATTGGGCCACTGCACTCCAGCCTGGGTGACAGAGTGAGACTCCCTCCCAGAAAACAAACAAACTAGAAAAAACCCACTACAAAGCTCTTACCATTCTAACTAATATTCACTTTTTTTTAAATTGAATAAGCAATCCTCAGATTGTTGGAAGACTTTGGTTAATTTACAGAGTTCTGAACATGTTGTTTTTGACAATTTTTGTCAAGGTTCTTATTGCTTTAATGGAGGAGTGGAATTTGGAGGTTAGTACTCTGCCATTCCTGATGACATCCTGGGAATGTGGACATTTTGATGTCCCCCTTTCCCGCTCTTTTCTGGGCGCAGTGGCAGGCACCTGTAATCCCAGCTACTGGGGAGGCTGAGGCAGGAGAATTGCTTGAACCCAGGCGGCAGAATCGCTTCAACCCAGGCGGCAGAGGTTGCAGTGAGCTGAGACTGCGCCACTGCACTCCAGCCTGGGCAATGGAGTGAGATTCCATCTCAAAATAAATAAAATAAAATAAAATAAAATACAGCCAAGCAGCCATTTGCTGACTAGATGTTATATGTGTACTCTGCATTCCCAGAATGCTCACACTTTTTTTAACTTTGGGACTTACAGCTCTCACCTGAACCAACCAATCAGAGGTCATCTGCCTTGACCAATCAGGGCTCAACTGTATTGACTAATCAGAACAAAGCAAGTTTGAATCCTTCATTTGCATAAATGAACCTAATTGGGAACTGGGGTGGGAAGTTTTGCTATAAAACCTTGGCTTTCCCTTTGTTCTCTGGAAAGCATCTTCATTTTACATGCAGGGTGTGTCTTCCCAGTTTGCAAAGTTTTCACTGGAATAAGTATCTTTCCTCCAAATTCCTTTTCTAAGAAATTTTGTTCACAGTGCATTTTTAAGTGTCTAACCCATTTTTAATTGAGCTGTGTGTTCTTTATAGACGTCTATTGGATATAAACTTCCATCCATTTTACGTGTCACATATATTTTCTTTCTTTTTATAGTTTGCCTTTTTACTTTCTTAGTGGTGTTTTTTGATTAACACAATATGTTAAATTTTAATGTAGTTCAATTTATTAGTGTTTTCCTTTATGGTTAATGCTTTTTTGTGTGTGTCATTTAATAAATCTTTCCTATTCTAAGGTAGCAGTTTTTTTTTTTATGTTATCTTTATTGTCTTACCCTTCACAGTTAGATTTGCCATCCACCTGGAATTTATTTTTGTGAATGCTGTGGGGTAGTGTTCCATGAAAGGACCATATAGGTAAAGTGACCCCCGATTGTTCTGTGAAAGGGCTGGATATGCAAAGTGACCCACGAATGCAAAAGAAGCCAATAAACCAAAGAATGAGGCAGACAAATCTCGTTGGTGAGTAAGGGATGGTTTATTAGAGAACTCATGTACAGAAGCCTAGTCTTAGGTGGCAGCGAGACAGGTAGATTTCCCAGCTGTTACTCCCTAAAATCAGAGCTTATATACCATAGGGAAAGAGTGTATGTGTTCCGTAAAGACAATGAAAGGCAAATCAGAGCTTATATACCATAGGGAAAGAGTGTATGTGTTCCGTAAAGACAATGAAAGGCAAATCAGAATTTATATACCATAGGGAAAGAGTGTATGTGATCTGTAAAGACAATGAAAGGCAAATCAGAGCTTATATACCATAGGGAAAGAGTGTATGTGTTCCGTAAAGACAATGAAAGGCAAATCAGAGCTTATATACCATAGGGAAAGAGTGTATGTGTTCCGTAAAGACAATGAAAGGCAAATCAGAGCTTATATACCATAGGGAAAGAGTGTATGTGTTCCGTAAAGACAATGAAAGGCAAATCAGAGCTTATATACCATAGGGAAAGAGTGTGTGTGTTCTGTAAAGACAATGAAAGGCAAATCAGAGCTTATATACCATAGGGAAAGAGTGTATGTGATCTGTAAAGACAATGAAAGGCAAATCAGAGCTTATATACCATAAGGAAATAGTGTATGTGTTCTGTAAAGACAATGAAAGGCAAATCAGAACTTATATACCATAGGGAAAGAGTGTATGTGATCTGTAAAGACAATGAAAGGCAAATCAGAGCTTATATACCATAGGGAAAGAGTCTATGTGTTCCGTAAAGACAATGAAAGGCAAATCAGAGCTTATATACCATAGGGAAAGAGTGTATGTGATCCATAAAGACAATGAAAGGCAACCCTGCGGAACAGGCAAGAATGCTGTGTGTGTCATAGCCTATAATTTGTATGACAATATCAAAGTTGCTTTGATTTAAAGGCAGGATTTATAGTGAGTACATGTTCTCACACTAAGGACAGTAAATAAAATAGGAATCAAGAGGCATTCATGGGACTGGGGTTAATCAGAAGTCAACATGGTGTATTAGCATCCAAGATGGAGTCACGTTTTTCTTCATAGGTACGGTTTGGATTTTAATTTTTTTCTTTCTTTTTTTTTTGAGACAGAGTCTTGCTCTGTCACCTAGGCTGGAGTGTAGTGGCACAATCTCTGCTCACTGTAACCTCTGCCTCTAGGGTTCAAGCGATTCTCCTGCCTCAGCCTCCCCAGCTGGGATTACGAGCACCTGCCATCATTCCTGCTAATTTTTGTATTTTTGTAGAGACGGGGTTTCACCACGTTGGCCAGGCTGGTCTCGAACTCCTCGCCCCAGGTGATTTGTCCACCTTGGCCTCCCAAAGTGCTGGGATTACAGGCGTGAGCCACTGTGCCCAGCCGGATTTTAATTTTTTCTGTGGATATTCAACTGACCCAACATCATTCATTTAAAAAATCTTAATTATATCTTTATTATAAATCAAATATCCATCCATGGGTCCATTTCTGGCCTCCATTTTGTTCCATTGGCCGTATCTTCCTCCTGGCACACCTCATCATATTAATCAATGTAGCTTTATAATGAACCTTGATATCTAGTCGGGGAAGTCTTCTCATCTTGTTCTTCTTTAAAATACTCTCGGCTACTTTTGGGTTTTTGCATTTCCATATACATTTTAGGATAGATGGATGGATAGTAATTTTTATTGCAATTTCACTGCACCCATAGATCAATTTGTAGTCTTCCAATTCATGAACCTGACATATTTCTTCAACTATATAGATCTTTCATTTTTCTCATTAATATTTTATATTTTTCTGGGTAGAGGCCTTACACATCTTTTGTTATATTCTTTTTTCCAAGTATTTCATGACTTTTGATGCTGTTGTAATGGTATCTTTTAAATTTATTTTAAAAATTTTTTGTTGCTGGTATATAGAAATATGATTACTCTTTTATATTAACCTTATATCCGGTAATTTTACTAAATTCACTTATTAATCCTACTAACTATCCTTAGATACTTTTGGATTTTTCTATAATTGTACATAATCATATCGACTGTGAATAAAGACAATTTTAGTTGTTCTTTTTCAGTCCTTACCCTTTTAATTTCTGTTTCTTACTTTATTTCACTGGAAGCTCCAGTACATTGCCAAATGGAAGTGATAATAACGAACATCTTTTCCTCATTCCCAATCACCACTCCCACTTCCTGCCTCTGGGTACTCAAGAAATGTTAAGTGCTGGCCGGGCGCAGTGGCTCACGCCTGTAATCCCAGCACTTTGAGAGGCTGAGGCGGGCGGATCACTTGAGGTCATGAGTTTGAGACCAGCCTGGCCAACATGGTGAAAACCCATCTCTACCAAAAAATAAAAAAATTAGCTGGGCATGGTAGCGCATGCCTATAGTCCCAGTTACTCAGAAGGCTGAGATGGGAGAATCACTTGAACCCAGGCGGTGGAAGTTGCAGTGAGCTGAGATCACGTGACTGCACTCCCTACCTGGGCAACAGAGTGAGACCCTGTCTCAAAAAAAAAAATAAAAATAAAAAAAAAGCAAAAAACGAAGAAGAAGAAATGTAAATGCAAGTGCACCACCATACCACCCTCTTATCTATCCAGGTCAGCTCTGAGGTTACGGAAATGAGGTTTAGCCCTTGTCTGGAGATTAAAAAGGCCTCAGTCTCCCCTAAGCATAACCTCCCTGGGTTCACACAGCTGAGGAGCTCAACCCATTCCCTGTTGGCATCTTGGTTGACGACAGTTCTGGAGAGAAGGGGGAGTAAAGAGGGGCAAATTTCTAGGCTGGGCTGTGTCACTTGACCTGGTCTAGTGAGACAGGATTCTGGAACCTCATCCAGTTCTGGAGGCATCCTGAAATTTGAGAGATTATTGGGGAGTCCTGTAATCCAAATAAGTTCCCTTGCTAATACTTTAAATTCCCCCAAGACAGTAATACTTAATCCTGTAATCTGTATTAAGTATTGCCTTCTCCAGATACTTCTCTAAAAATGCAAATGCCTTTGAAAGAGGGAAGAAATAAAGTCAGTGTTACATAGTGTGCAAGTGTCAAACAGTTGCTATAATGCCAGCAACACACATGCACATACATGCATAAACATACGCTGTATGGCATGTTCACTGAACTGCCCTTCTCTCATTCCAGAAAGACATTGGGGAAATGTCCCAGGCAAAGAAAAGAAATGTCCTTTATGTGGTTGTGCACATGGGCTCTGGAGCTAGACTGCCTGAATTCACTGTCTGCTTCGCCATTACCAACTTATTAATCTATGAGAAGCTACTCAACATCTCAGGGACTCAGCTTCCTTCTCTGTAAAATAGAAATAACAATACTATCTATCTAATTGGCACATGATAAGCTCTCACTAAATATTGTTGTTATTAGACAATATTAACTCCCTGCCTCCCATGCCTATGTTTGATGCAAACCAATTTTACAAATAGCAATAGCCAACCTAGACTGCCACTGCTTTCTAAGGTCTATTCAATGGCCATCTTCATTCAGCACTGTGATGGTCAGTTATAATGTGTCCATTTGACCGGTCCATGGGGTGCCCAGGCATTTCATCAAACATTATTCTGGACACTTCTATGAGGGTTTCTTGGATGAGATTAACATTTAAATTAGTAGACTTTGAGTAAAGCAGATTGCCCCCCCTGATGTGGGTGGGCCTAATCCAATCAACTGAAGGCCTGAATGGGACAATAGGCTGACTTTCTTCTGTGTAAGAGGGAATTCCTCCTGCCTCACTGCCTTCAAACTCAGCTTTCCTCTGCCTTTATGCTTGAACTGAAACGTTGGCTCTTCCTGGATCTCAAGCCTGCTGGCCTTTCGACTAAAAGTACACCATTGACTCTCCTAGTTCTCAGGCTTTCAGACTCAGAGTGAGCCTACACCACCAGCTCTCCTGGGTCTCCAGCTTGCCAACTGCAGATCTTGGGACTTGTCAGCCTTCATAATTCCGTGAGCCGGTTCCTTGTAATCAATCTCTTCTGTCCATATACACATGCTGTTAGTTTTGTTTCTCTGGAGAACTCCAATACAAGAAACACCATCACTTACACCACTCCTCTCCTTTGCTTCTTTCAACATAAGAAACAGTCATAACCTCCTTTGGCTGACCAAGGAATAGGAGGCCAGGAATCTTTCTGAAGGACATCCCTTTAGGCCTGAAGAAACTACAAAGATGACTTGAATGAGAAGATATTGGAGTGGTCAGAGTCAAGTTATTGGCCTCTGAATCTCCTTCTTTGGTTACTGTCTAGGGATTGAAGGTCAGGGCAACTGACCAGGTCAAGAAGAGGGTGATAAGCTGCAGGACACTTCGGGCACATTGGCTTCACTCTGTTCCTTAGACGCATGTGGCTCATCTCTACATCAGTGCTGTATGGGTCAGCATTCTTTGTCACAAGGAAAAGAAAGTGACTCTTGATGGCTTAAGCAAAAGGGGATGGGGAGTGGAAATTAAGCACACATTGGAGAGGATGCTAAGAGACAGACCAGACCTAGGGAACACTGGATCCCATTAATTTCCAGAGAGTCAAGAAGCAGGCAGCAGGAAACAGCATGGCAGATTGTATACTTCCAAAAATAGCTACAGCAATATTTCCAGTCCCATAAGCTCTTCCAGAATCTTTCCACCTCTTATGATGAGTTGCAGTCTATTGGAACTGGGAGGAGCTGCCTTGATGAATAGAATGTGGCAGAAACAACACTAGGTGACTTCCAACACAAGGCCATAAAGGCGAGATGGCTTTCCTCTGGTGCTCCTTCTCTCTAGATATGCTTGGCCTTGCAACCCAGCTACCATGTTGTGAGGAAGCCCAGGCCATGTGGAGGGGTCATGGGTAGGTGTTCTAGCTGACAGCCACAGCTTAGGGCTCAGCCAACAGCCAGCGTCAACCACCAGCAAGGTGAGTAAATGAGCTTTCAGATGATTCCAGCCTCCAGTCTTTGAGCCACCCCAGCTGTTGCTGAGTTGACCAGAGATGACTTGTCCCCACCAAGCCCCACCCAAATTGCAGATTCAAGAACAAACTAACTGTCATTATTATTATTATTTATTTATTTTTTTGAGACGGAGTTTCGTTCTTGTTGCCCAGGCTGGAGTGCAATGGTGTGATCTCGGCTCACCACAACCTCCACCTCCCGGGTTCAAGTGATTCTCCTGCCTCAGCCTCCCGAGTAGCTGGGATTACAGGCATGCGCCACCACGCCCGGCTAATTTTGTATTTTTAGTGGAGATGGGATTTCTCCATGTTGGTCAGGCTGGTCTGGAACTCCTACCCTTAGGTGATCCGCCCACCTTGGCATCTCAAAGTGCTGGGATTACAGGCATGAGCCACCATGCCTGGCCAATAACTATCATTATTTTAAGGCTTAAGTTATCATTTGCTTGTTACCCAGCAATTGGTAACTGGAATACAGCAACTGTATCAGCAGAAATCACCTGGTTAGAAGACTGCCTAGGGCACTACCACCACCACCACCTTTAGTGCCTTCTGAAGCTTCTCTCCATTCTGATCTCTTAAGATCCAAGTTCCAGGAGGGAGCATATGCACCATCTGAGTCAAGGCACCCACTGTGGGCTGTACTGAGGGCAGGCTGCAGAAAGATCTGTCTTCCTCAGCCTAAGGAAGAGAAAGGGGCAGTGGGAGATGGGAGCCACGGGTCACCCTCCCCACAAGACTTTGTGGGAAAAGTGATTCCCTATAAGTGTTATTGAAAAGGCCTCAAACTGATGCATGTGGCCTCTGCCTGAAACACAGTTCTCTACGTCTTTGCACAGCTGGCTCTTTATGTGCAGTAAAGCATAGCAGCGGAGAGTACAGTCTCTGCTGGCCTGAGTTCAAATATCAGGTCTGCATCTTATGTGCTTGCAATTGTGTATAAAGTGGCTTCATTTCTCTGTGCCTCAGTTTCCTCATTTGGAAAGAGGAAAGAATAATAGCACCTACTTTCTTATGTTA
This sequence comes from Pan paniscus, assembly GCF_029289425.2. Lineage (NCBI taxonomy): Eukaryota > Metazoa > Chordata > Mammalia > Primates > Hominidae > Pan > Pan paniscus. The sequence goes on along the minus strand of NC_073270.2, from coordinate 3,428,621 downwards.
CTATGAAAATTAAATAAATATGTGTAAGGCACCTGAAACAGTTCCTGGCAGGTAGGAAGCACATTAACTAAGTTAAATTTTAATCATTATTTTTATTGTAATTATTAACATTTCAGCTCAAACATCACTTCCTCAGAGAGTCTTTCTCTGGTACCTCCATCCAAAGTAGGGCTAACTTAGCTGGGTGCAGTGGCTCAGGCCTGTAATCCCAGCACTTTGGGAGGCTGAGGCAGGCAGATCATCTGAGGTCAGGAGTTCGAGACCAGCCTGGCCAATGCGGTGAAACCCTGTCTCTACTAAAAGAAAAAAAGAAAAACAAACAAACAAACAAACACTAGCCAGGTGTGGTGGTGTGTGCCTGTACTCCTAGCTATTCGGGGGGCTGAGGCAGGAGAATTGCTTGAACCTGGGAGGTGGAGGTTGCAGTGAAGCAAGATTGCACCACTGCACTCCAGCCTGGGCAACAGAGGAAGATTCTGTCTAAAATAAATAAATAAAAAACATAAATAAATAAATAAAGTAAGGCTATAGGGCTATCTTAACTCCACCACTCAGGGAGAGGTGGCTGTCACTTTTATTTTCTTTTTGGCACTTATTCACTAAATTTAATTAGCTTATTTATTCACGAATTTTTCTACTTGTTTACTTTTATTTCTCACTGTACTTTTCATATCTTTTCAAATGTGATGAACACCTGTCTCCACCAGCTAGAGGATAATCTCTGTGAGCACGAGCCTAGGCAACCTATCATGTCACTGCTCTGTTCTTGGGGTTTGACAGAATGTAGGTGGGGGACATGGAGACACATGGCTCAGAACCCCCTCAATGGAGGGCTCATTCCTCAAACTGCTGTGAGTGCTGCAGGCAGATGACCCTTAGCTGTCAGCTGCTCCAGGGCCGGCCCCTGCTGTAGAGAGCTGTCTTAGCCAAGGTCATGTCCCTTCCTGGGTGAATCGCTAACAAAGGCAGGCATAGGAAGGCCCAGCCATCTTGGCCCAAACTGGACAACTCAGATAGGCCATTCTAGCTCCAGAGCTGCCTGGGGTCAGGACAGGCTGTCTCTGGGCCTGCACCATGGTTCGATTCCTTCCTCTGCGCACTCATGCTCCCCCACTCCCTTCCATGGGTGTTGAACCCTAGATCACTGTTTGATCAACATCCTGCATCCTAAACTCCATCTCAGAATCAGCTTTCTAGGAACTCAGCCTGCAACAGCCGAGCTCGAGGCACACAGATAGCTGGCATTTGCTGGAAGGATGTGTCTGGAGCCATCACAAGGGGAAATGGATCTGGGACACGTGGAGCCTCCCTGCGGGAAGGAGCATCTTTACATGTGGAGTGGCAGATGGCCTCCTGTTCCAGGGAAGATGCTTACAGTGTTCCTTTCACTTGTGGCAGATGCATAATGGGAGAAAGGAACCCGCATGATGAGAGGAGGGATCCCTGGTCAGTCGCTCCATAAGGATTGGGCTATGAATGCAGATTCTCACAGCGTGACAGAGCTAAAAAATCCAGGGGGTCACCATGCTTCTCAAATATTTCTACCCAAGTGTCTCAAAGGGAAAGGAAGGTGAGCGCAGATCCCTGGCTCAGGGACAGGCTGTCTTCACCCAGTGACCGGGGATATGGGGAAACTCAGATGAGAATGGAAATCCAAAGCTAAGGCCAGATCCATCTGGGACCTGAGTGAGTTCAGGGGTCAGCCAGAGCCTGAATCAGGGCTCAGTGTAGGCTCAGAGCTCAGTCTTGGATCAGAGCTCTGTTTGAGGTTAGGGCTTAGTCTGGGGTCAGGGTTCACTTAGTCAGGATTGGAGCTCAGTCATCTGAGGTTGGCATGAGAGCTCAGTCTGGGGTCGGGACTGTCTGGTACTGGACCAGGACTCCACGTGGAGCCCGAGCTCTGTCTAGAGCCAGAGTCAAGCCAGGATTTAGCTATGGTAGGATCCAGGGCTTAGTGTGAGGCCAAGATCTAGGGCTCATCTGGCATCAGGGTCATGACCTAGTTAGCCTCTGAGTCACGGCTGTCTTTGGGGTCACAAGCACAAGCTGGAGCCTCATCCTAGTTTCAGTCCGGGGCTTGTTAAGGGCTTGGCCTTGGTTCAGGTTTGGGCTTGATGCTAGGGCAAGGTGTAGCCTGGTGTCAGAGCTCAGTCCTGGAGCAAGATTTGAAGCAATGTGTTGTTCTACGGCAAGGTCAGTCAACTACAACCTGTGGGCCAAACTTGGCCTGCCACCTGTTTTTGTAAATAAAACTTTATTGCAACACATCCAGGCTCATTTGTTTATGCACTAAGTATGGCAGTTTTCATGCTATAGCAGCAGAGTTGAGTAGTTGTAACAGAGACTCTATGGCCTGCAAAGCCTGAAATATTTACTCTCTGGTCATTGGCAGAAAAGTTTGCCATCTTCTGTTCTAAAGGTTTGGAGGCCCCTCTGGTATGTGAAAGCTCAGATCCCTGACCTAACTTGGTGTCAAGGGCCTTCATGAAGTTTCAGATGGTGTTTAAGAGACAGGGGGACTCAATGGAAGCAGGAGTCCTGAGACTCAGTAAAGCCCTGTTGCTGGTGTCCTTCTGAGTGTCCCATGGCCAGCCAATTCCAAGGCTTTTCTCAGTCTTGAACTACCTGTTCTGCCCTTCCTGTGTTAAGCGCATGGTCAGGGTCTTGCCCTACCAGCTGAAAGGAATTCCCTACCTGCACATTTTTCTTTGTAATTTCCAAAACCACATTCCCACTCACACTCTCCCTTGGACTTCTAAGCTGTCTTCTGTCAATTTCTCTACCTCTCCCACTCACAAGCAGGGCTTTCTCATTGGCTGTTGGGGCGGCTTCTGCTTTCCACTGGGGCTGGAATAACCAGGGAGGCCACTTTTGTCCCATTAAAGTGCTACTTGAAGGCGCCAAGGGCAAGAGCATTGTACTGGAAACAGAGCTATGTGGCAGGTGGCCCTCACCACCTTCAGCTACATTCCCCTCCCTAAACACCTACAAGGGGACTTCAAAAGGTTCATGGAAAAGTAACATTAAAACATAAACATAAAAAGTAGAAACTTTATTTCTCAACATGAGCTCTGTCAAGTTCAAGATATTTTTGTAAATAATAATACCTGCCATTTAGTCTATCCCTAAATAACTGAGGGTCCAAGGGATTTAACCATGTCGACACTGTCTTTTTTTTTTTTTTTTTAAACACAATTAACTGAAGAAAAATGGGCACCCTTTAAAGATTTTGTTTTTAAGATTAGGAAACAGGCTGGGCCCAGTGGCTCATGCCTGTAATCCCAACACTTTGGAAGGCTGAGGCAGGAGGATCGCTTGAGGTCAGGAGTTTGAGACGCACCTGACCAACATGGTGAAATCCCATCTCTACTAAAAATGCAAAAATTAGCTGGGCATGGTGGCACACGCTTGTAATCCCAGCTACTCAGGAGGCTGAGGCGGGAGAATCGCTTGAACCCGGGAGGCAGAGGTTGAGGTGAGCTGAGATCGCGCCACTGCACTCCAGCCTGGGTGACAGAGCAAGACTCTGTCTCAAAAAAAAAAAAAAAAAAAAAAGATTAGGAAATAAAAAGAAGTCAGATGGAGCCAAATCAGGACAGTATGGTGGATGCTTAATGAATTCCAGTCAACTCTCTCACAAAATTGCCTTTGTTTGATGAGAGGAATGAGCAGGAACATTATTGTGGTGGAGAAGGACTCTCTGGTGAAGCTTTTCTGGGTTTTTTTCTGAAAGCTTCAGCTAACTTTATCAAAACACTCGTAATAAGCAGGTGTTGTTACTCTTTGGTTCTCCAGAAAACCGACAAGCGAAATGTCTTGAGCATCCCAAAAAACAGTTTCTACAAGCTTTGCACCTGACCGGTCCACTTTTTTTTTTTTTTTTTTTTTTTTTGAGACAGAGTCTTGCTCTGTTGCCCAGGCTGGAGTGCAGTGGTGCAATCTCGGTTCACTGCAACCTTCACCTCCTGGGTTCAAGTGATTCTCCTGCCTTAGTCTTCCGAGTAGCTGGGATTACAGGCACACACCACAACACCTGGCTAATGTTTGTATTTTTAGTAGAGATGGGGTTCACCTGGCCAGGCAGGTCTTGATCTCCTGACCTCAAGTGATCCGCCCACCTCGACCTCCCAAAGTGCTGGGATTACAGGTGTGAGCCACCGCGCCTGGCCGGCTGGTCCACTGTTGCTTTGACTGAACCATTTCCCCCTCTTGGTAGCCATTGCTTCGATTGTGCTTTGTCTTTAGGACTGTATTGGTAAAGCCATGTTCCATCCTGTTACAATTCTTTGAAGAAATGCTTCGGGATCTTGATCCCTTGTTTACAATTTCTACGGAAAGCTCTGCTCTTGTTTGCAGCTGATCTGGGGACAACAGTTTTGGCACCCATTGAATGAAACATTTTCTCAACTTTAATTGTTCAGTCAGAATTGTGTAAGTTGAGCCCTGTGAGGTGTTTGCTGTTGTTTGTGCTGTTAGTCACTGGCCCTCTTCAGATTTGGGGCTGCAGATTTTAGAGGAATGCAATCCAGTTTGGGCCCTTCCTTTATCTTCTTAAGATTATCCTAGGCAGCAATCGCCCCTCAGATCCTGGGCCTGTGTCTTCACTGAGGGAAAATTTCCCTTTGCTTAAAATCTAATGCTTTTTAGGATCGGGACTTAGGAGGTATAAATGGCACACACATGGGCCTCCACTCTGCCTCTAGCTCACCCTGTGGCCTCTGTAAGTTTCCTTCTTCTCTGTAATGGGAGTGTTGAGGGATGGTTAGGTTCCAGCTCTGATACTTTTGGATTCTCTGTCAGGACTGTGGGGAGGATCCTTGGCTCTTGATGTGGCCAGGGCATTTGAAAAGCAAGGAGAGTCCAAGGGTCAGCCAGGGTGACAGCGAGGTGGCAGGGTGGAAGATGGCAGAGCTGAGTGGGCCAGGGTTTCTCTGATGCTCGGGTCTGTCAACCTCCCAGCCATGGGGATGAGAGATGAAGGTTGGAGAGGCTCCCTCGGTTCTTACATCATCTATGGTTGTCCAAAAGTTTAAGGATTACTGAGTGCAACACTTCATTTTACAGAAGAGTAAACTGAGGCCCAGGAGGAGAAGGAACTTGCCTAAGTTTACAAAGTAGGGCAGAGGTTGAAGCAGGATTAACTGAGGCCTCCTGGCTCCCATGTGGAAGAGACAAAGAATGGGCAGGAGGAGGACAGGGGCCGAATCCACCCCTCTCAGTCCCTCATGATCCATCACTTGGCAGTGGCCACATGGACGATCACAAAGCCCTTGATGTCCGGGAAGTGAGGGCTTACAAGGTCCACCTGCAGCTGCCTTGGGCCACTTTTGGAGGGGGTGATGTCAAACTGGACTGAGGCCCTCTCCTGAGGCTCCAGGGTAGGCACGCTGGAGGAAAAGGAGGGGAGAAAGGCAGACTGTCAGTCCTCTTGCCATTCTGAGTCTGGCCTGCCAATCCATGGCTCCCCAGGCTCCTCAGGATCAAGTTCACCTTGTGGCTTGACATTCAAGCCTTATCAACATGTTTGCAGGCCAGGTGCGGTGGCTCACTCCTGTAATCCCAGCACACTGGGAGGCTGAGGCAGGTGGATCATCTGAGGTCAGGAGTTCGAGACCAGCCTGGCCAACATGGTGAAACATCATCTCTACTAAAATACAAAAATTAGCCGGGTGCAGTGGTGCACACCTGTAATCCCAGCTACTCAGGAAGCTGAGACAGGAGAATCGCTTGAACCTGGGAGGGAGAGGTTGCAGTGAGCCAAGACTGCACCACTGCACTCCAGCTGGGGCAACAGAGTGAGACTCTGTCTCAAAAACAAACAAACAAAAACAACAACCAAAAAAAGATATTTCCAATTTAATTTTCTCTTCTACCACCCACACTCTTCGCATCTAGCCAGGCTAGTTTTCTGTCTGTGCCCTGAACTTCCCCCCTCTGGGCTTTCACCTGCTCTGTTCCACCTAGGATGCCTTTCTTATTCCAATCCACCCAAGGCCCAAATCAAGTTCTCCTTTTCCAGGAGAAATTCCCTGACAACACCAGCCATCAGGTGTTGACACCAAGACCTTTGCCTGGCAAACCGTCCTTACTTCTTGATACCTGAAAATCTCAATTCATCATTTAAGGCTCAGCTCAAACACCAGCTCCACTGGGACTTCTTCCTGGCCCCACCCTCACTTAAGGGCTGCTTTTGCTCCCCCAGACCTTGGACCAGATCTTTTTCACAAATCACACTGTCCTCATGTGAAGGGCCATCTGTATCTGAGAGCCCTTCCCCAGGCAAAACTCTTTCTGTCCATCTTAGTGTTCCTAACAATTACACATGGGCCAGAGTACAGGTCAGTATAATCGAGGACCACATGAGTAGCAAGTGGATGAATGGAAGAATGAAGGAGTGAATGAATGATTGACAATGAATAAGTAAATAAACGAATCCATGAACGAATGGGAACATGTGTGAATGAATGAGTGAAGCATAAATGTAGGAATAAGTGAATGAAAAAATGAACAAATGAGTGAATAAAGAGTAAGCAAATTGAAGAATGCATGAATGAATGAGTGAAAGAGAGCAAATGAATGAAAGTGAGTGAATAAATGGATAAATAAATGAAAGTATGAATGAATGATATGAGTGAATGACTGAGTGAATGAGTTATATGATTTGAGTAAATGAATGATTGGATGAATGAAGGAATAAATAAGTGAATGAAGGCTGATATGTATAGTCTGTGGGCTGGTTCCTGGGGTGTCCAGAATCTCTCTCACACCCCCATCCCTGGCAACTTCTCTCTGGCTCATCCACAAGGAAGAGAGCCCCATTCCCTGCCAGCCCCCCAGGCTGGCACTTACTCGATGCTGAGCTGTTCCTGGAGAAGGCCGCTGCCCTCCGCCATCAGCGCACAGTCCTTCACTCTCTCTATGAGGGGGTTGACTACTGTCACTTCCACTGTAACTGCCACTCCCACCATGGCTGGGCCCAGAACCTGAAGGGGACAACACCCATGAGCCATCGCGCATACCCCTCCTCCCTCCAGGAAACCGATGGTCCTGGCTGAGTTAGAGGATGGATCATTAGTCATGTCCACCCCCACCTCCATATACCCCATTGCTGAGTGCCACTATTGCACCCATCCCCTTATGTCCACCCACTCCTCCCACCCTGGAGAGCTAAAGCTGGAGTTAAAGGCACAACCCCCCAGCTTCTGACGCCCTCCCCCAGCTCTGGGGAGTGGGTGCCACTAGGAACAGCATGGTAGATGCAGGCTGAGGTCACCTTGATGGTGATGAAGTCCTCTAGAGTAATGTCCTTCTCCACCAGAAGCTTCTCTCCTTTGGTGACAAGGCACATGGCAGCCAACAGGATCTTCTTGTCCTCTGTCAGGTCTTCTTTATACTTAGAGTAAGATATTGTAATTGGGATTCTCTTCTCTGGAAGGGAAAGCAGAAGTGGGAGTTGGGGCTTGATGTCTTTCTTCAATGGCACTGGGAAGAAGGAAGGGAATGCACAACTAATAGCTCCTTTCTCTCTGGTCCTTGCAACCATTCTGAGACAGGCTTTATTTTCCTCAGTTCTCAGATGAAGAAACCTAAGGCCCGGAGTGGGTATTTTCCTGTTCAAACTCATATAGGAAGTAAACCAAGAAATTAAGATGAGGTGGGAGTCAAATTTAGGTCAGGGAGCTACCACAATACCAGATAATTTCTCCAAGAGCCCCCAGAGATGTTTCCAAGCTTTCCCTACTTATTCAAGATGGAAATCTCTCAGCCCATCAACCATTCATCCCATCCTTCTCTGTTTATTGAGCACCTACTATGTGCTAGGCACAGAGAAGAGGAAGACCAAAGGCATGCCTCAATCTTCCAATCCTGTGAGGCCAATTCCCTACAACTTTTCCAAATGCCCCCCTCCATGAAGGCCCAGTCCTGGTCAGCCCCACCAACTGAGGGAAGTCTTCACTGACACCTCCTCCCAGTGCTCTCATGCTCTCTGAGCTCCTGTGGTCCTGGCCATCTCTGTCTCCCTCTCACCAGTCAGAAACATCCTGCCTAGGTGTTCTTTTCTTGTAAGCATGGATCACCATAAACCTCAGTCTTCTTCTTTTTTTTTTTGGAGACGGAGTCTCGCTCTGTCGTGAGGCTGGAGTGCAGTGGCATGATCTCGGCTCACTGCAACCTCCACCTCCTGGGTTCAAGCAATTCTCCTGCCTCAGCCTCTTGAGTAGCTGGGACTACAGGCACATGCCACCATGCCCAGCTAATTTTTGTGTTCTTAGTAGAGATGGGATTTCACCATGTTCGCCAGGATGGTCTCGATCTTTTGACCTCATGATCCTCTCACCTTGGCCTCCTAAAGTGCTGGGATTACAGGTGTGAGCCACCATGCCTGGACCATATTTTTTTTTTTTTTTCTGACTACTACATATTCTTTCTTTTAGGTTCAATGTGCTCTTTCTGGTTTGCTCCCAGGCCCTCTCATTCCCTATTGTTCTACTCCCACTGCTTCCTTTATTTCTGTTTTCTTTCTGACTCTGAAGGCATCTGAGTTTTTAACTCATGGAAAAGGTCCTCAAAGGGCTCAACTTGGCTCATGCGCTCTGCTACCCCAGGGCTTTGCATATCGTAGATTCTCCTGAATGCCAGTAGGCTGATTCATGTGTTAAAGTTGATTTTGTTTTATGGGCTCCCTTAGTTCAGTAGGTCATTATTGGAAGAACCTTTATTACAATAACAGTAATAAATAATAATTATAGGCCGGGTGCCGTGGCTCACGCCTGTAATCCCAGCACTTTGGGAGGTGAAGGCGGGTGGATCACCTGAGGTCAGGAGTTCGAGACCAGCCTGACCAACATGTTGAAACCCTGTCTCTACTAAAAAAAATTACAAAATTAGCAGGGCATGGTGATGTGTGCCTATAATCCCAGCTACTTGGGAGGCTGAGGCAGGAGAATTACTTGAACCTAGCAGGCTGAGGTTGCAGTGAGCTGAGATTGCGCCACTGCACTCCAGCCTGAGCGACAGAGAGAGACTCTATCTCAAAATAACAATAACAATAACAATAATAATTATAATTATAAAAGCTAAGTTTTACTAAGGGATTAAAGTGTACTGCACTTGGAAGCGCTTTCACAGATTGACTTACTTAATCCTTACAACAATTCCATGAGCGGGTATTATTATTTTTATTTTATTGATTTATTGATTTATTATTTTATTGATAATATATTATTATTGATAATAATATCAAAAACACTGATAATAAACATAAATTGAATGTTCATTAGGTAGTAAGAATGATGCCAAATACTTTATATACATTATATCATTTACTCCTTGCATGGTGATAGACCACGGTTCTCCAAGTGTGGTCCTGGGACCAGCAGCATCAGCGTCACCTGGGAACTTGTTAGACATGTAAATTCTCAGTCTCCGGCATGAAGAACCATCATATGCCACCATATGATACACATGAGCAGAGCTTTGGGCATCAGCTCAGACCCTGGGAGAAAGGAGGAGAAAACTAGCCCTTTAAAATGTTTGCATCAGGGCTTTTTGAAGTTCTCTGACTCATAGACACCACTAACAATCTAGTAAAAGCTGAGACCCCTTTCCCTAGAACAATGGTTCTCAATAGCACCGTCACTCAGCTGGGCTAACTGACATCTGTAGGATATTTCATCCAACAACAGCAGGATACGCATTCTTCTCAATCTTACACGGAGCACTCACCAAAAAGGATCACATTCTGTGGCATCAATGACACATTAATACGTTTAAAATAATAGAAATTATGCAAATATATGCCCCCAGAACACAATGAAATCAAACTGGAAATCAATGACAGAAAGACAGCTGAAAAATCTAAAATACCTAGGGATTAAACAACACACTTCTAGAAGAACACATGGGACAAAGAAGAAGTCTTAAGAGAAATTTAAAAGTATTTAGAAGTAAATGAAAATGAAACTACAACTTATCAAAATTTGTGGGCACGTGCCTGTAGTCTCAGCTACTTGGGAGGCTGAGGAGGGAGAATCACCTGAGCCTGGGAAGTTGAGGCTACAATGAGCCATGATTGTGCCACTGCACTCCAGCCTGGGTGACAGAACGAGACTCTGTCTGAAAAGCAAAACAAAACAAACAAACAAACACCCCTCCCCCAACACACAAACTTGTAGGATGCAGCAAAAGCAGTGCTTAGAGAGAAGTCTATAATATTCAATACATATGATAGAAAAGAAGAAGGATCTAAAACCAATAATCTAAACTTCTGCTTTAGGAAACTATAAAAAGGAGAACACGTTAAACTCATCTTAAGCAGAAGAAAAGAAATAATAAAAATTAGAGCAGAAATCAGTAAAATTGAAAATCAGAGATCAATAGAGAAAATCACCAAAACCAAAAGCTGGTTCTTTGAAAAGATCAGTAAAGTCAATAAGCCTCTAGCAAGGCTAACTCAGAAAAAAAAGAGAGAAGGCACAAGTTACTAATATGATAAATGCAAGAGAGGACATCTCTACAGATTCCATGGACATTAAAAGGATAGTAAAGGTAACAAGTTTGGGGAGTTAGGAAAAAAACAGAGAGTAAAGGAATATTATGAACAACTTTATGCCCACAGGTTTGATAATCCAGATAAAAGGGACCAGTTCTTGAAAGAAAAAAATCTGCTAAAATTCACATAAGAAGAAACAGACAACATGAATAGGCCTATATCTATTAAAAAATGGAATCAGTACTTAATAACCTTCCAAACCAGAACACATTAATCCCAGATGGGTTCACTGGTGAATTATACCAAGCATTTAAGAAAAAAAAATTATAGCAATTCTCTACAATCTCTTCCAGAAAATGGAAGCAGAGAAATACTTCCTGATTCATTCTATGAGGCCAGCATTACCTTAATGCCAAAAACCAGACAAAGACATTGCAAGAAAAACAAAACTACAGACCAATATGAACATAGATGCAAAAATTCCCACAAAATATTGGTAAATTGAATCAACAATGTATAAAAAATTACATGCTATGATCAAGTGGGATTTATTCTAGGCGCGTAAGGCTGGGTCAATATTAAAGGTCAATTTTTGGTAGAGATGGGGTTTCACCATGTTGGCCAGGCTGGTCTCAAACTCCTGATCTCAAGTGATCCACCTGCTTCAGCCTCCCAAAGTGCTGGGATTACAGCCGTGAGCCGCCACATCCAGCCGGTAATTTTTTTTTGATACAATACCAAAGGCATGATCCATGAAAGAAAAAAATTGATAAGTTGGACTCTATTAAAACTAAAAACTCTGCACTGCAGAAAACACTGTGAAGAGACTGGGAAGAGAGGACACAGCCTGGGAGAAAATGTTTGCAAAAGACATCCGATAAAAGACTGTTATCCAAAATACACAAAGACCTTTTAAAAACCAGCAATGAGAAAATGAACAACCCGATTAAAATATGGGCAAAAGATCTGGACACCTCACCAAAGAAGAGATAGAGATGTCAAATAAGTATATGAAAAGATGCTCAATGTCATATGTCATTAGTGAATAGTAAACTCTGATATACTATTACACACCTATTACAATGTCAGTAATCCAAAACACACAATACCATCTGCTGGATAGAATAGGGAACAACAGGAATGCTCATATATTCCTGGTGGGAATTCAAAATGATACAGCCACTTTGGAAGACAGTTTGTCAGTTTCTTACCAAAACATACTCTTACCATAAGGTGCAGCAAGTGTGCTCCTTGGTATTTATCTAAAGAATTTAAAATTCGAGCCGGGCACGGCGGCTCATGCCTGTAATCCCAGCACTTTGGGAGGCCGAGGCAGGTGGATCACGAGGTCAGGAGATCAAGACCATCCTGGCCAACATGGTGAAACCCTGTCTTTACTAAAAATACAAAAATTAACTAGGTGTGGTCGTGTGTGCCCGTAATCCCAGCTACTCAAGAGGCTGAGGCAGGAGAATCACTTGAACCCGGGAGGCGGAGGTTGCAGTGAGCCAAAATCACACCACTGCACTCTAGCCTGGTGACGGAGCGAGACTCTGACTCAAAAAAAAAAAAAATAAATAAAAATAAAAATAAAAACTCAAGCCCACACAAAAACCTGCATAAAGATGTTTACAGCAGCTTTATTCATAATTGCCAAAACTCGGAATCAACCAAGAAGTCCTTCAGTAGGTGAATGGATAAACTGTGTACATCCATATAATGGAATACTATTTTGCAATAAGAAGAAATGACCCATCAGGACACAAAAACCATAAGGGATCCTTAAATACATATTGCTAAGTGAAAGAAGCCAATCTGAAAAAGCTTAATTACACTGTATGATTTCAACTAGATGACATCATGAAACAGGCAAAAGTGTGGAGACAGTAAAAAGATCAGTGGTCACTGGGGGTTCAGGCAAGGGAAGGAGGGATGAACAGGTGGAGCACATAGCTGGAACATGGGGATATTGGGGGGGTGAAACTATTCTGTATGACAGTGGAATGTTAGATACATGTCATTATACATTTGTCAAAAGCCATAGAATGCACAACACAGAGTGAACCCTAATATTAACTATGAATTTTAGTTAATAATACTGTGTCAATATTGGCTCATTAATTGTAACAAATGTACCACACTAAAGCAAGATGTTAATAACAGGAGGAGAGGCGTGGTGGTGGGCAGGGATATGGGAACTCTCTGTACTTCCCACTCAAAGTTTTCTGAAAACCTAAAACTACTTAAAAACCTAATAATTTAATAAATTATATGTTTTAATAGTCTATCATTTGGCCAAAGAATTTCACTTTTTTTGTTTGTTTGTTTTTTTAGACAAGAGTCTCGCTCTGTTGCCCAGGCTGGAGTGCAGTGGCGCGATCTCGGCTCACTGCAAGCTCTGCCTCCTGGGTTCACGCCTTTCTCCTGCCTCAGCCTCCTGAGTAGCTGGGACTACAGGCGCCCGCCACCACGCCCGGCTAATTTTTTTGTATTTTTAGTAGAGACGGGGTTTCACTGTGTTAGCCAGGATGGTCTCAATCTCCTGACCTCGTGATCCACCTGCCTCGGCCTCCCAAAGTGCTGGGATTACAGGCGTGAGCCACTGCGCCTGGCCCAAGAATTTCACTTTTGTGATATAGTCTAACAAAAGTCCAAAATTCAGAGGAAAAAAAGTGATTTCTTTTTGCATCAAAATGTTCACTTGCTTACCTGACACTCTGTAGATAAACAAAAGTTTAGTGTTATTTTTAATAGCAATAAGCTGATAACTACCTAAAAGAAAAGATAGGTCACCATATATTTATTTAAAGATCTGTTAAATTCTATTTATTTAAACATCTATTAAAATGATGTTTGTGAGGAGCTTATAAAAATATTTAAAATACAATGCAATATGAAAAGAGCAGGGCATTAATGACTATTTGCAATATTTAACCAGAACTGTTTTTCAAAAAGCAAACAGGCATTAAGGATTTGGAAGTAAAATACATTAACAGTTTGTAGGTGGGTGGTAGAATCATAGGTGATTTTTCTCTTTTGCTTTCCAAATTTTTATGAATATGTATTACTTTTAATATGAAAAAAATTGCTGAAAGCCAGAGGGAAGTGTGTGTTAATTAAAATTTTATGATGAAGTGTTATTTTGTGATTTAGACTTTGTGAAAAATAAATGACAAAAAAAGCTAAAAAAGTGTGACACCTCCTTCATACATTTTCACACCCTGTGAAAATCCACAAGCTTCACTTACCAGAAACTGGCCCAGAGCAACAATTTCTTTGTTTAATTGAATCCTTAGAATTCAGAAAGTATGTGAAAGGAGAGAGAGGCAAAGGAGAGATAGAGATACAGAGATAGACTGAGAGAGAGAGAGGAGAGATAGAGAGACAGATGAAAAAGCCAAAGGGACAGAGACAGAGAGAGAGACAGGGAAGGAGAGACAGATGGAGAGGGAGGTACGGGCAAAAAGACAGACAGACAGACTAGGAAAAAAGTGCAAGAATAATCAAAGAGGATACATTTAACAAATCATCCACGAAGTGCTATGTGTTCAAGGATCACGAAAAAATCCTTTAACCTCCGCTTCCTGGGTTCAAGTGAGTCTCCTGCCTCAGCCTCCTGAGTAGCTGGGACTACAGGCGTGTGCCACCACGCCCGGCTAATTTTCTTGTATTTTTAGTAGAGATGGGGTTTTACCGTGTTAGCCAGGATGGTTTCCATCTCCTGACCTCGTGATCCACCCGCCTTGGCCTCCCAAAATGCTAGGATTACAGGCGTGAGCCACCGCGCCCGGCCTCAATATATTTTTAAAGAAACAGTTGGAATAAGGTCAGTTAAAAAAATACAAAAACCTTTAAAAAGTCTGAAACCATTCTCTTCTGCTATGAAATACTAAGGATAAATTTTAGGCAAATGTACCATTAGGTGTGTTGAGCATATTTGGTGTGGGCTGACCTGACCATTCCATAACCTGCAGTCAAGCAATTGCATCAGCTGAGTAAATGTGCACTGTGGTCAACGTTCCTGGCTTTGAACCCTGGCTTTGCCCCTTCCTGGTCTTGGTCAGGAGTGTGTCTCTCATGCCAGACTGCCTGGATTTGGGTCCTGCAACTATGCACACTGACTGTGTGACTCTGAACTCGTGACTTCACCTTTCTTGGTGTGAGTTTTCTCCTTTCAAAGATGGAGCTAGCACTAGTACCACACACAAGGTGGCTGGAGGGATTATGTTGTCACATGCAGAATTCTTGGGACAGGGCTTGGCACATTTAAGCACTTAATAAACATCTCTGGCCTGGTGCCGTGGCTTAAGCCTGTCATCCAAGCACTTTGGGAGGCCAAGGCGGGCAGATCACTCGAGTCCAGCCTGGGCAACATCATGAAACCCCCTCTCTACTAAAAATACAAAAATTATCTGGGTGTGGTGGTGCACGCCTGTAGTCCCAGCTACTCAGGAGGTTGAGGCAAGAGAAGCCCTTGAACCTGGGAGGTGGAGGTTGCAGTGAGCTAACATCACACCACTTCACTCCAGCCTGGGTGACAGAGTGAGACTCTGTCTCAAAAAAACCCGAAAACCAAAACAAAGAAAACCATCTGTTACCAGTCCAGCCCTCTCCCACAGAACACCTGGAGCCAAATGGGCTCCAGATTTTTTTTGGATTTTAGAAAAGTAATGCATGGCATATTCCATATATGCTGAAATACCCCCCAGCATGTATTTATTTGGTGTGTAAATATTCATTCTAATTAAAAAAATAGAAACTATAAATCACATCTTCATCAGATTGCCACCAGATGCATGTGGACTTGCATTACTGTTATTACTGTTTTGCCCCTCCGAGTCTCAGTTTTCTCATCTGTAAAGTCGGGACAAGAGGCAAGGCACTGAGCACAATGCTCAGGAATGTCCCCTTCCTTCCTGGGGATGAATGCAGTCCTGGGAAATCCCCCTGACCTCCACAACCCTCCTGAAAAAGGAGGTGGTTTGGCCTGATTCCACCAAGCCAGGGTACACTTACCTTCTTGCGGCCCCAGCCTCACGGCGTGGGATTCATGCAGGATCTCTGCCACTGGCTTGCGGGTATAGAGGATGGTGGCACCGCTCAGGTTGACCCTCACCCGCTGGGCCCGGGAGGTGAGGTTGGCCAAGCACAGGGCCAGTCTCAGGTCGTGGCCCAGCATGGGAGGCTCTAGCACCTTGAACTTGCCAGCGATGCTGGGCTTGGTGGCGGGCTCCAGGAGGTCGTCACGCCAGAGACAGTGCCCCCCAGCCCTGCGGATCCAGGTTCTTCTTCCAGAGGCTTCCACGCCGAACAGCCTGTTCACCGCCTTGCTGTACACCTGCCTCTCTTTCCGGGACCCTGCAGGGCATCACACAACGTCAGCGGCAGGCACCCCCTTGCTCCTTTAATTTACCATGGCTCATGGAAGTCAAACTGGCAGTTCGAGAGCCATATGCACACCGGCGCCACATGCCTTGTGTTTGATTCTCTATGTAAATAAAGTTTTAAATCAGTTGCCAGGAAATTTCACATAAAAATGCAAATTTCCAGCTTCTCTGACAGCTGGGTCAAAAGCCTCATATAATAATGATAGCTAGCACTTTTGCAGATTTGCTATGTGTACTATAGCACTTGGTGCTATATTTTTTTTCTCTAGGAGGTACTACAGAGGTATTATCATCACCCACATTTAACAGACAAGGAAGCCGAGACACAGAGAAGTAAAGTAACTCCTCAATCACACAGCTTATGTGGTAAGTGAGGGAGCTGGGACTTGAACCAGGCAGTAAAGCTCCAAATTCCATTCATGCTCCCTTACCACTCTCTACATGGCAATAATGGTCTTGAGGCAGGAGGCGGGACTTGACTCAGGAGCTGGGGCTCAAACTCAGGACTAGATTAAAGACGAATGGAAACAGGGAGGAGGCAAAATCACTTCTCTATAAGACATGCCCACCAGTGCTATGGCAACACCCAGAACTTACTACCCCTTTTCAAGGCAATCACCTGGAAGTTACCACCCTTTTCCTAAAAATTTCTGCATAATCTGCCCTTTAATTTGCATGTAATTAAAACTGAGTATAAATATGATTACAAAACTGTAGGGTATAACAACTTCATTCTTTTGCATGTGGGTATACAGCGGTCCCAACACCATTTATTGAAAAGACTATTTCTATTCTTTCTCCATTGAATTGTCTTGACACCCATGTAGAAATCAATTGAACAAAATTTTAAGGGCTTCTTTTTGGGCTCTCAGTTCAATTTCTTTGATCTATATGTCCCTTCTTATGCCAATGTCACACTGTCAGGGTTTCTGTATATTTGTAGTACTTTTTGTTTGTCTGTTTGTTTTTGAGACAGGATCTCACTCTGTCACTCAGAGCTGCTATGCTGGGCATACTGCCTATGGGGTAGCCCTGGCCCACAAGGAGCAGCACCTTTGCTGTTGCTGCACACTGCTGCTTTAAGAAAAGTTGCTAACACCACTGGCTCATCCTTGAATTCTTTCCTGGGTGATGCCAGGAACCCTCCTGGGCTAAGCCTGCATGCCCTACCTCAGTCTAGAGTTGAGCAATAGCAGCCCCCCGAGAGGGAATGCACTCTCTGGTTGTCCATGATCTTCACCCTGTAATTCTCACTCATAGGGTTCTATCGGTGGGGCTCCTGTAGACATGTGAGTTTAGGGCCCCTGATACATCACTTTCCCCACTGCTAGCGCAGACCTCTCTTTTGAGCTCCAGAACAATACAAAGAACTGGACAGCGCCCCCCAGGTGTCTCACAGGTGCCTCAAATCCAACCAAACCCACCAACTGCCCAGCAGCATTCCTCATCCCAGCCAATGGTGCAGCCATGAGCCCAGGTGTACAAGCCAGAAGCCTGGGGGTGTTCTTGACTCTTCTCTCACCTTTATCACTCACAACAGAGCCCTCACCAGGTCCTGCTGAGCATCCTCCTTAGGCTCTGGAATCTGTCCTCTTCTCTCATCTCTCTTCCCCCATCAGACCACCATACAAACCGCCTCACCATGAGGTCAGTGTGTGAACTTTTATTACTGTTTTCATTACTCTGTCCCGGCAAGCTTCAGTTTTCCTATCTGTAAAGTGGGGACAAGAGGCCCACAAGCAAGGCACTGAGCACGATAATCAAGAACGTCCCCTCCCTTCCTGGGAATGTAGGATCCATCCCATTCCAGTTCTGTTTCCACTCTGATGATTCCAAGGTCCAATTCTGATGGTTCTCCTTCCCTATTTGAAACCTGTGGCATGTGGTCTTCACACCACTCTCCCCTGAAGGTGCCCTGATACTGTGTGACCCTGGTCTGATCACTTGGTGACCACTTGATGTTGCTGTGAACACCAAGGTTCTTTAACATTCCATGTTTTATTATTAAAATGTATGTGAGTTCTGCTACCGTACAATATATTTTTACTATGAAAATGTTTCATTTCCCTGCCAAAGAATGTAATGCCACCATTACATTCCTTCTCATGGAGGCCTTCTCTGACCACCTGATTTTTTAAACAACTTTATTGAGATATAATTCCATAACACACAATTCACCCATTTTAAGAGTGCAATTCAATGTTTCTTAGTAGTTCACAGAATTGTGCACCCCGTCACCACAATCTAATTTTAGAACGTTTTTTCACCCCCCCCCAAATTCTGTAACCATCAGGAGTCACTTCCCATTCCTCCCCACCCCAACCCCAGCCCTAGGCAACCACTAATATAATTCATAATTTGCCTATTCTGGACATTTCATATAAAGGGAATCATACAACACATGGTCTTTTGTGAAATTTTTCCGCTTAACATCAGTTTTCAAGGTTCGTTCACATTGTAGGTAGCATGTATCAGTACTGCGTTCCTTTTTATTTCTGACTAGCATTCCATTGGATGGATATACATTTTATTTATCTATTGATGGGTATTTGAGCTGTTTCTACTTTTTATCTATTTTAAATAATGTTTCTATAAATATTCATGTAAAGTTTTTGTGTGGGTGTTTGTTTTCATTTCTCTTGGAAATGTAGCTGGGCGTGCAGTTGCTGGGTCATGGTAACACTATGTTTAACATTTTGAGAAACTGTCAAAGTGTTTTCCAAAGTGGCTGCACAATTGTAAATTTCCACCAGCAATGTATGAGTGTTTCAGTTTCTCCACATCTTCACCAACACTAATTGTCTATCTTTTTGATGACGGTAGTTCTAGTGGATGTGAAGTGGTATCTCACTGTGGTTTTGACATGCATTTTCCTAATGACTTAATGATGTTAAGCATCTTTTTATGTGCTTATTGGCCATTTGTATATGGTCCTTGGGGAAATGTTCATTCACATCCTTTGCCATTTTAAAATTGGATTATTTATTTATTTCTTTATTTTGTAGAGATGGAGTCTTGCTATGTTGCCCAGGCTGGTCTTGAACTCCTAGCCTCAAGTACTCCTCTCGTCTTGGTCTCTCAAGGTGCTAGGATGGGCCAAGCATGGTGGTTCATGCCTTGGACTTTCAGGTGCTCTCAAAAAAAATTATATTTTTTTATGGTTGAGTTTTAAGAGTTACATATACATATATTTTAGATGAGAGTGCTTTATCCATTCAATACATGATTTGCAAATATTCTCTCCTATTCCATGGGCTATCTTTCCACTTTCCTGATGGTGCTGTTTGCAGGACAAGTTCTTAACTTTGATAAAGTCCAATTTTTTCCTTTGTTACTTGTGCTTTTGATGTCGTTTCTGAAAAGGCTTGGTCTAACCGAAGATCATGAAGATTTACTCCTATGTTTTCTTCCAAAAGTTTTATAGTTTTAGCTCTCACATGTAAGTCTGTAAACCATTTTGAGAAATTTTTGTGTATCATGTGAGATAGAAGGCCAACTTCATTCTTTTTATTTCCCTTTTTTAAAAATTTTTCATGTAACCAGTGGGGTATAACAACTTCATTCTTTTGCATGTGGGGATATACAGTGGTCCCAACACCATTTGTTGAAAAGACTATTCTTATTCTTTCTCCATTGAATTGTCTTGACACGCTTGTAGAATCAATTGATCATAATTTTAAGGGTTTATTTTTCAACTCTCAGTTCAGTTTCTTTGATCTATATGTCCATTCTCATGCCAGTATCACACTGTCTGGGTTACTGTATATCTGTTGTAATTTTTGTCTTATCTGTTTATTTTTGAGACAGAATCTCACTCTGTCACCCAGGGTGGAGTACAGTGGTGCAATCATGGCTCATTGCAACCTCAACCTCCCAGGCTCAAGCAATTCTCCCACCTCAGCCTCCTGAGTAGCTGGTAGCCATGCCACCACACTCAGCTAATTTTTAAAAGTTTTTGTAGAGATGAAGTTGTCCATGTTGCCCAGCTGGCCTGAAGGGAGATTTCCTGAACTGAAGGGAGTCTCCTGACTTGGCCTCCTAAAGTGCTGGGATCACAGACATAAGCCACCATGCCTGGCTGTAGTAAGTTTTGAATTTGGAAAGTATGAGCCCTCCAACTTCTTTTTCAAGATTATTTGGGCTATTTGGGGTTCCCTTGTGTTTCCAAATGAATTTTATGATCAGGTTGCTAATTTTGGGGAAAAAAAACTCAGCTGTAACTTTGATAGGATTTTGTTGAGTCTGTAGGTCAATTTTGAGAGTATTGCAATTTTAACAATATAAACCCTTTCGATCCATGAAAATGGGATGCCTTTTCATTTATTTAGATCATTAATTTCTTTCAACAATGTTTTGTAGTTTTAGCATGTAAGTCTTGCTCTTCTTTTGTTGAATTTATTCCTAAGTACTTTATTCTTTTTGATGCTATTGTAAATGGATTTATTTTCTTAATTTCATTTTTGGATTATTCATTGCCAGTATCTAGAAATCTGATTAATTTTTGTATATTGGTCTTGTGTTCTGCAAACTTGCTGAACTTGTTTATCATTTCTAATAGCTTTTTAATGGATTCCTTAGGATTTTATATATACAAAATTATGTCATGTGCAAATTTCTTTCCAATTTGGAAATTTCTCTATTTCCATTTCTCCCTCCCTGTCTTCCTCCCTCTCTTCTTTTGTCTTCTTTCTTTTTATTTTAAAAATTGTGATAAAATACATATAACATAAAATTTACCATCTTAACCATTTTTAAGTGTACACTTCAGTGTCATTAAGTACATTCATATTGTTGTGTAACCATCACTACCATCTATCCAGAGCTCTTTTCATCTTGATTGAAACTCTATACCTATTAAACAATAATGCCCATTCTCCCCAGATCTTAGCCCCTGGCAACCACCATTCTACTTTCTGTCTGTATGAGTTTGGCTACTCTAGGTACTTCATAGATATAAGCGGCATCATAGAATATTTGTTCTTTTATGTCTGGCTTATTTCACTTAGCATAATGTCCTCAAGTTTCATCTCTGTTCCAGCATTTGTTGGTATTTTCTTTCTTTTTAAGGCTAAATAATATTCCATTGTATGTATATACCACATTTTGTTTATTCATTCATTCAGTGATGGACACTTGGGTTGCTTTCACCTTTTGGCCATTTTGATGAGATTGGGCGCATTCAGGGTGGTATGGCTATAGATGTTTTGGCTACTTTGAATAATGCTGCTCTGAACATGGGTGTACAAACATCTCTTCGAGGTCCTGCTTTCAATTCTTTTGGGCATATACCTAGAAGTTGAATTGCTGGATTGTATGATAATTCTATTTTTAATATTTTGGCAACATATTCAAGACATCAGTGCCAAATCCAACATCATGAAACTTTTCTCATATGTTTTTTTCTAAGAGTTTTATAATTTTAGCTCTCACATTTAGACCTTTGATCCATTTTCAGTTAATTTTTCTATATAATGTAAGAGTCTAACTTCAGTCTTTTGCATATAGATATCCAGTTTTCCCAATATAATTTTAAAAAAGATATCTATTTATTTTTCTTGCTTAATTTCCCTGGCTAGTACTTCCATAAAAATGATGAATCAATATGACAAAAAAGGACATCTTGGTCTTGTCCCTGATTTTGGGGTGTAAATGTTCAACGTTTCACTATTAAGTATCATTTTAGCTGTAGCTTTTTTATAGGTGACTTATCACACTGAGGAAGTTTACTTCTATTCTTAATTTGTTGAGTGTTTTTTTTTTTATCATAGAGAGGTATGAGATTTTGTCAAATGCTTTTTCTGCATCTATTGAGATGATCATGTTATTTTGTCTTTTTTTCTATTGATACGGTGTATTATATTAGCTGATTTTCAATGTTAAACCCATCTTGTATTCTTGGGATAAATCCCACTTGCTCATGGCGTATAATCTTTTTTATATGTTGCTGAATTCAGTTTATCAGTAAACTGAATTCATTTCATATTCATGAATTTTTGCTTTCATTGTTGATTTTTACTTTCACATTCATAAGGGAGATAGATATGTAGTTTTCTTTTCTTCTGATGTCATCTGGTTTTGGTATCAGGATAATACTGACTTCATAGAATGAGTTGAGAAGTATTCCCTCATCTTCCACTTTTTGGAATAATTCATGAATAATTGATATTAGTTCTTTTAATATTTGGTAGAATTCACCAGTGACATAATCTGGGCCTGATTATTTCTTTGTGGGAAGTTTTCATATTACTAGTTCAATATGAACTATTAATAGTTTTTTACTTGTTGTGAATCTATTCAGATTCTCTATTTCTTTTTGAGATAGTTTTGGTAACTGTGTCTTTCTAGAAATTTACCCATTTAATCTAAAGTTATCTAATATGTTGTCACGCAGTTGCTCATAGTATCCCCTAATAAACTGTCATTAATTATAGCAATTCTGACTCCAAAAGTGTGGGGGTTTTTCATACCAACCAATTCTCCAACTCTCTGGACACCAACTGGGTCTCCTACAATTCAATTCAATTCAATTCAATTCTAACAGTAGCTACCTGGAGTTAGCATCAGACTCCACACGTTGAAGGGCTCAGTCCCACAAGACTGAGACTTCAGACTCCAGTCACAAGTGTTGGTTACTCAGGGTTACTCACACTTCTGTCCAACTTTGCTACAGATTTGGGGTTCTCATAACTGGCCCCAGCCTTAGGTTTCATAATTTGCTAGAGTGGTTCACAGAACTCAGAAAAACAGTTTACTTACCATTCCTGGTTTGTTATGAAGGATATAACTCTGGAAGAGCCAAGTGGGAGAGATACACAGGGCAAGGTACGGCAGGGGGCAGGGGTGGTGTGGGGTTTCCATCTCCTCTCTAAGCATGCCACCCTCTCAGCACCTCAATGTCTTCCCCAACCTGGAACCTCTCCAAACCCCATTGTTTAGCAGTTTTTACAGAGTTTCATTACATAGGCATGACTGATTAAATCATAGGCCTTAGGTGATAAACTCAATCTTCAGCCTCTCTCCCCTCCCTGGAGGTCAGAGATGGGGTTTAAAGTCCCCAATCCCTAATCATGTCTTGATTTTTCAGGCAACCAGCCCCCATGCTGAAAGTGATCTAGATGTCCCTAGTCATCTCACTAATGTGCTATATAGCTGATGCTCTTCTCATTCTGAAGACTCCAAGAGTTTTAGGAGCTGTGTGCCAGAAACTGGGGATGATAACCAAATACTTTTCTTTAAAAACCACACTCTATAGTTCTTTTCATTTTTGTAGGGTTGGTAGTGACATCCTCTCTAATTTTAGTAATTTGATTCTTCTCTTAGTCTAGCTAAGGGTTTATCAATTTTGTCAGTCTTTTCAAAGAATCAACTGGTTTTGTTGATTTTCTTTTATGATTTTTCTGCTCTTTATTTCATTTACATTTATTTCCACTTTAATCTTTCTTGTTTCCTCTTTCTGCTTTTTTAGGTGTTTAGTTTGCTCTTCTTTTTCTAGATTTTTTTTTTTTTTTTTTTTTTGAGACAGTCTCGCTTTGTGATCCAGGCTGGAGTGCAGTGGCCTGATCTCGGCTCACTGCAACTTCTGCCTCCCAGGTTCAGGTGATTCTCTTGCCTCAACCTCCCGAGTAGCTGGGACTATAGGTGCATGCCCCCACACCCAATTAATTTTTGTATTTTTAGTAGAGACAGGGTTTCCCAGTGTTGGCCAGGCTGGTCTCGAACTCCTGAGCTCAGGTGATCTGCATACCTCGGCCTCCCAAAATGCTGGGATTATAGGCATGAGCCACCACATCCAGCCATTTTTCTAGGTTCTTAAGGTAGAAGATTAGGCTATTGATTTGAAATCTTTCTTCTTTAATATAGGTTTTACGGCTATAAATTCCCCACTGTGTACTGCTTTAGCAGCATCTTATAAATTTTGGCATATTGCATTTTCATTTTCTTTCACTGCAGAGTATTTTCTAATTTGACTTGTGATCTTTCCTTTGGCTCACTGGATATTTAGACGTATGTATTGTTTAATTTTCACATATTGTAAATGTATCAAATTCTCTTCTGATACTGATTTCTAATTTAATTCTATTGGAATAAGATTATACACTTTGTATGATTTCAATCCTTTTAAGTTTACTGAGGCTTATTTTATGGCTGAGCATATGGTCAATTCTGGATAATGCTACCCTTGTACTTTCCAAGAATGTGTATATGTTGCTGCTATAATGTGGAGTCTTCTATAGGCGTCTGTTAGAGGCCACCTGATTTTAAATGACAAATGTTCGCTTCCTCTCAACCAGTCCCTAAACTCTTTTCCTTCTTTATTTTTCCCCAAAATACTTATCAGTATCTGAAATACTAGTTATTTTACTTATTTGTTTATTTTTACCTTCCCCACTAGAATGTCAGCTCCTTTATCCTTTAAGATAAAGATCATACGCATTTTGCTCACTGGTTGCCTGGCACTCAGTAAATGCTCAATAAACACATGCCAATAGAAAAAAATGTGAAAATGTGGCTTATATGTCCTGTAGCTTCACATAAGCCAGTCCTGCAATCAACAAAGCAAGGCCCTTCTTGATACAGCTCAGACTCCTTATGGCATTAAAAGCCCTTCATATGCTGTTGGCCCCAATTCATTCATTCCGTGAATCTGTACTGAGCACCTACCATGCAGTTGATGCTGCTGTAGGAGTTGGGGATACGGCAATGAACAAAACAGTCAGGCTTCCTGCCATCCTAGAACTCAGTCTAGGAGCACTCTAGGGAGACAACAAAGATTCAAGCAAATATCAAGTTGCGATATGTGCTTAGAAGGAAGTCAATAGGGTGCTGAGACCCCTGGCCAGGCAAAAGTTTGGGGTGAAGTCAGCAGGTCCTTCCCAGGCAAAGAAAGCATCTTGTGCCAAGTCCTTTAGGTATAAAAGAGCATGTTGTACCCCGGGGCTCTGAATCTTTGTGCTCTAGCATGTGTCCTGGTTCCACAGACAGAGCAAGGGCTCATGACTCAGAGAGGCACAAGCCCCTGTCATTTCATCTATAGAATACTGCTCATGCAAGTCAAGGATGTCTTGGCTTGCCTGAGCAATATTGCCCAGCATGAGTCTGGAATCCTGTTGGACTCTGTCTTCCTGGAATGCCTTCTCAACCTTTCATCTCCTGGCTAAATCTTACTCCCTTCAGCATTCCCTCCCATAGGCTGCTTTTCCTGATACCTTCTGCCCTGGCCGAATTAGAGACTCCTCCTCTTTGTTCCTTTAGCCTCTGGATGCCCCAGTAGAGTGCCAGTCACTCCGAATTATTCTGTGCTGTCAGCTCACCATGTGGTGAGTTCTCTGGGGACTTCTCTTTGTCCCCTTGCCTCTGAATCATGCCTGACACTCAGGAGGGTCTCTACTTTGAGAGCACATGAAAAAGCCTAGCATGCTGTATGGCACACCAAGGCCACTCAGCGAAGATGCGCAGTCTAGCATAGCAGGGAGGGCAGAGGCCCTAAGAGTAGACTGCCTCGTTAGAATTCCAGCTCTTTTGGGCTTTGGAAACTTGGGGAAGTTACTTAACCTCCCTGTACCTCAGTTTGCTTATCCATAAAATGATTTTATTTTATTTTTTGAGACAGAGTCTCACTCTGTTAGCCTGGAGTGTAGTGACGTAATCTCTGCTCACTGCAACCTCCGCCTCCTGAGAGCAAGCAATTATCTTGCTTCAGCCTCCTGAACAGCTGGGACTACAGGCAACCACCACCACGCCCAGCTAATTTTTGTATTTTTAGTAGAAATGGGGTTTCGCCATGTTGGCCAGGCTAGTCTTGAACTCCTGACCTCAGATGATCTGCCCACCTTGGCCTCCCAAAGTGCTGGGATTGCAGGTGTGAGCCACCATGTCTGGCTCATAAAATGATTTTAAAATAAATATTAAATGAAATAATGCATGGACATTGCTTACCATTTTGCTTAGCAAGTTCTAGATACTGTTACTATTATTTTTGTTAACCTAAATGTAAAATCACGTTGCCCACAGTAGGCAGTCAATAAACAGTAGACAATATTATAATTAAATAGTGGCAGTGCAGTGCAGAGTGAGGAGCATGGGCTCTGGGTTCTGCAGGAGAGTTCTCCCTTACTAGCTATGTTCCCTGGCTGGGTCAACTTGCCTCTCTGTACATCTGTCTTCTCCTCTGTAAAATAAACTTTGTACTAGTGTCTCACTTAAAAGCTCATGGTAAGGGCTTTGTAAACATTTGTTAAATAAAATGACTACATAACATGTGAAAATGGCCAGCCCACAGCAGGCGCTCCGTAACAGTGATTGCCATCACTGTCATCATGTAACAGGATGTTAATTTCTCCTGTGGCCATGGTTTTTTTTTTTTTTTTTTTTTTTTTTTGAGGAGTTTCGCTCTTGTTGCTGAGGGTGGAGTGCAGTGTGTGATCCTGGCTCACTGCAACCTCCGCCTCCCAGGTTCAAGCAATTCTCCTGCCTCAGCCTCCCAAGTAGCTGGGATTACAGGCATGGGCCACCATGCCTGGCTAATTTTGTATTTTTAGTAGAGACGCGTTTTCGCCATGTTGGCCAGGCTGGTCTCGAACTCTTGACCTCAGGTGATCTGCCTGCCTCGGCCTCCCAGAGTGCTGGGATTATAGGTGTGAGCCACCGCACCCAGCTGGTCATAGTTAAATCTTAGGACAAAAGACCCACAGACCTCATGTACTTTTTTTTTTTTTTTTTGAGACAGGGTCTCACTGTGTTGCCCAGGCTAGAGTGCAGTGGCACAATCTTGTCTCACTGCAACCTCCGCTTTCCAGAATCAAGTGTTCCTCCCACTGGAGCCTCCTGAGTAGCTGGGACTACAGGCATATGCCACCATGCCTGGCTAATTCTTTTGTATTTTTTGTAGAGATGGGGTTTTGCCATGTTGCCCAGGCTAGACCCCACGTTCTAAGTTCCAGAAGCTCCCAGCTGAAGGGACCCAGCAATCAATCTGCAGGTCTTATCAGAGAGGTGGCAGCTCAGAAGAGGCCTTACCACATAGTCCCCTCATCCATAGCCCATCCCCAAGACAGTAAGAAGACGGCTAAAGTGGAAGATGTCTTTGACAGTCAAGAAAGTGCCATGTTCCTGGAGATAGGAGCTAAAGTGTGAGTTGGGGGTGTGAGTAGGTGTTTAAAAGAATCAGTGTTAAGGTTTGGGGGTATCTTCAGCAAGAAATGACTGGCTGATCAAGATTGGGGGTGCCTACAGAAAGGGAAGTTGGTATTCTCCTCCCTGTGGGAGGTCTGTTTATCCCGTCTTACTTACTAAGCCATGTACTACCTGAGCAGGGAGAAGAGAACTGAAGGGAGACAGCAGGTGGGAGACAGCCAGTCAAGACTGCTCCTCCTACCCACAAGTGTCAGGTTTCAGTTCCCAGCCTTGGAATGGGACACAGTGGAGGTTAGGGTTGGGGGCCACAGCCTTGTAAAACCTCTGCAGAACTTGGGGACAAAAATCACCATGCATCAGAAAGAAGCTGTGTTGAAAGGACCCAAATAGCACAAGAAATCAGCAGTGTCTAGAGGAACAGCACAGGAATTAGTCTGGATGGCAGCAGGTTGTGATGGAGCCACCATCTGTCCTCAGCAAGCATAGATAGGAAACTAGGGCAGCAGCACCCACCCACTTAGCCAGCACTGAATCGTCACCCAGTTAAGACAAAGGCATCTGCTCTCTTCTCTCCTCTTTGCCTCTCTCTTAGCCTAACAGTGCTCTCAGCATTGGTTGCACACTAGAGACCACCTGGGAGCTTTAAAAAGCCCCAGTGCCAAAACCACATCCCGTAGAGACTATGATTCAATTAGTCAGGGGTGGAATCTGGCCTGCTGTGGTAGATTAAAAATGGCCATAATGCCTTGCAACTTCCCACCCCTTGAATCTGGATTGGGTTCATGAATTGCTTTGACCAATAGAATGTGGCAGAAGTGACATGGTGCACATTCTGAGCCAGGCCTCTAGAAACCTCACAGCTTCATCTCTCACCTTCTGGGAATGTTGCTGCTATTCAGAAAAGCATGGGCTGGCCTGTTGGGACATGAGAGGCCAAGTGGGAACACAGACCCAGCCATCTCAGCAGTCCCACGTGACAGACATATGTGAGATCCCAGCCAGCACCACCTGGAGAAGATGAACCATCCCAGCTGAGCACAGCCCAAATTGTTGACCCACAGAATTGACCAAATAAGTAATTATTGTTTAAGATATATAACTGAAACAGCTCCCTGGATAATTCAAATGTGCAACAAGGGGCTAGGTACAGTGGCTCATGCCTGTAATCCCAGAACTTTGGGAGGCTGAGGTGGGTGGCTCACCTGAGGTCAGGAGTTCAAGGGCAGCCTGGCCAACATGGTGAAACCCCGTCTCTACTAAAAATACAAAAATTAGCTGGGCATGGTGGCGGGCACCTGTAATCCCAGCTACTTGGGAGGGTGAGGCAGGAGAATTGCTTGAACCCAGGAGGCGGAGGTTGCAGTGAGCTGAGATCACATTATTGCACTCCAGTCTGGGCAACAAGAGTGAGACTCCGTCTCAAAGAAAAAAAAAAGTGCAACCAGAGCTGTAAAATATGATGCTAGAGAGCAGAAAAGGGAGGCGAGGAGGTGTTCAGAGCAGATTGTGTCTCCTCTTTAGCAACCTTCCAGGGTCACTGCTCTAGCTTGTGCTCAGGGGACAGGAGGAGACAGGGTCTAATTCAAGTTTGAGCTTGAAGTCATAATTACTTGGTGACATGGATTTAACAAGCAGAAATGGTTGAAAATATGTTAATCAGATCACAACATTGCTAAGGAACCTGTTACACAGTGGGAAAGGGAGATTTTTAAAGTATATAGTTGGAAGCAGCTATAAGAAAAAATACAACTGTTTTGTTTTTGTAGCCTAACAAGTAGGGGCTCTTCAATGAACCAATGGCCATAAATTGGTATCACGGCACAGGCCCTGGCAGATGCTAAGCAGGAGATGCTATTATTATTAGTCTGAATTGGGCCTGTGCCACGTGTTTGTCTTAGGTGTTCAATAAATAATACCTGCTACTATCATCATTATTGTTACTAGTAGTGATTATTGTATGTGAACATACCTAATGCAGTGCCTGGTATATGGCAAGTGTTCAAGGAGATGTAGCTATTATTATTACAAATGGGAAATCTTCTAAGGTAGAAGAGGTGCTTAGCAAACAGAGGAAGCTATTAATGTAGCCTAAATAAAGGCACTTGGCTCAGAGCACAGAGACAACGTGAATGGAAGCTGCTGTCAGCGTCATATACATGGGGTGAGGCCTGGCTCCAGGCCACCTGCAGTGGGCCCTCTGCAGCTGATGGGCCATCCTGGGGAAGGTAATAAAGGCTGCCATGTGGCCCTTACCTTCCGGATACTTGTAGAGGTCGGTGATGTCCACGCGGGAGTCACTGCCCACCGCCTTGGTGCTGATGCATCTCCCGATCTTCTTCGTGTTTGAGTATACACGCTCCCGGCTCTCATCCTCGTGCCACAGCCAGGTGATGTAGTCGGCGTTGACCTCCGCAAACACGAAGGGGCCATCGTGGGCCAGGTGCACATCACCCTCGCGGATGGCGGTGACTGAGGCTGGGCCGCACCGGAACACACCTGGGCAGGAGGGGTGGGCATGAGCAGCATGGGTAAGGAAAAGCAGGGGTCTGGAACTTACCCCACCCAATTGAGCGTACCTTCACTCTCCTCCTGGGGGGTGGCATCCAGAACCTGCCAGCCATTGTAAGAGGGGCCTAGGTCCTGCCGGGCAAACCAGCTCTCATTCCAGACATGGAAATTCCTGCCACAGAGAGAGGATGGGTGAAGCTGCCTAGAGTGAGGGCATAGGAAGGGAAGATCCTACTGAGAGGCAGGCCCTGGGCTCCCTACTTTCCACAAGAACTGTGGCTGCATGTTGTGAATCACTCATTCAACCACATGAATGAGCACACAGCATTCACAGATGTTTGTATATATATGTGTATGTGTGTATATAGATGTGTGTGTATATTTATCAAGAACCTGTTGTTCAAGGTACTGCAACTAAGACAGAAGATCTTTACTCTCATGCTGCTTCCATTCTAACAAAGGAGACAGGCAAAGCTAAGTCAGCAGATAAATCAAACAAATGCAAGTGACAATAAATGTTAGGAAGAAAAAGAGGGGCTTAAGCTAGAGAACAACCCCTATAGACCTACTCTAGGTAAATGACATTGAAGGTGAGACTTAAGTGAGAAAGAATAAGCTATAGGAAGAGTGAAGGGAACAATATTCTAGAAAGAAGGAACAGCATGTGCAAAGGTCCTAAGTGAGACAAGAAAAGGCCTTGTGTGTTCAAGGAGCAGAAAGTATGTAAGTGTCTCTGGGATATGGCCAGAAGAGCGGGTAGGTAGGGTTCTGATTATGCAGAGCACCATAGACTCTGATAATTCCAGCCTTATTTTTAATTCCCCATGTTAAAGATGAGAATATGAGTAGGAAACATGACATCACCTGCTCAAGGTCTTGCAGAAAGAAAGGAGCAGACAGAAACCTGATTCCCGGTTTGCCTGACTTGGCATCTTTACAGCCGGCCTCAGAACTCCTCTTCGGCAGGCAACTGTCTTTGTTGGGGAAAGTATCTTGATTAGCATTTGGGGATTAAAGGTGGGACCCTGATAACCTGCGTAGTGACAGAGTCCCCAACATCAAAATGAAGTGTCTGTGCTTTCTGCATGAAGAAAAGAGAAGAATGCGAGTATTTTGTGCTTCCAGGGCAAGGGAATGAAGAGAACCAAAAAAGAGGAGAGACCAAGGGGAGCAAAGAGATGGTCTGAGCTGGAAGCCAGCTCGGGAAGGGCTCCTGGCACGCTCCCCTGGGGAACAAGGATACAAGGCTCTCTGTGTCTCTGTGTTGTGTTTTCTTCACTGTCTCTCCTAATCTTTATTTTTTAATTTTTATTTATTTATTTATTTTGAGATAGAATCTTGCTCTGTCACCTAGGCTGGAGTGCAATGGCACAATCTTGGCTTACTGCAACCTCCGCTTCCCAGGTTCAAGTGATTCTCACGCCTCAGCCTCCCCAGTAGCTGGGGAGGTGTGTGTCACCACACCCGGCTAATTTTTTTTAATTTTTATTTTTAGTAGAGATGGGGTTTCACTGTGTTGGCCAGGCTGGTCTCGAACTCCTGACCTCAAGTGATTTGCCAGCCTCGGCCTCCCAAAGTGTTGGGATTACAGGTGCGAGCCACCGCACCCGGCCATCTCTCCTAATCTTTAGAAAGTTGGCTTTGAGTGGCAGACTTGCACATGTGTGAACAGACATTTGAACAAGGTTATTCACTGAAGCCTTGTTTGTAAAGGCAAACTTGTTTTTAACTGAGGCAACTGAAATGTCCATCCATATGGGATGGTTAGATGAACAATGGCTTTTTCATGCAATTGAGAGGCAGACTGGGTTCATACCCTTATGCTTCCACTCACTAGCTGTGTGGCCTTGGATGGGTTACTTAACCTCTCTGTGCTTCAGTTTCCTCATCTGCAAAATAGAATCAATGATTTTGACTTACTCACAGGTTGTTTGAAGAAATACATGAGTTAATCTATATATAGCACTTAGAACTGGACCTGGCACAGACCAGGTGCTTGGTGGGTGTTACGTTATTACTTAAAACATTATGGAAAATAAGGAAAACTCTGTGTATTTACGTGGAATTGTTAAATGTTCCAGCAAGAACAGTATCACATAAAGCTGCCAATACTGTTTAAGCAGGGAAAAGGCGGGGCGGCACTGTAGGTATGTATGTGCTCGTGTCTGCAGAGCATCTCTCTGACAGGAGATGTAGCAGACAGTGACAGTGTTGCCTCCACGAGCAGGATGGGGAGGCTGGGGAACTGGGCGGGAGGGAGACATCACTGCAACCCATTTTGTACCTTTCGAATATTAAACCACATGAATGTTGTTCCTATTTCAGAAAATTAAGTAAGTTAGAATGTTTTTTTTTTTTTTTTTTGAGACGGAGTCTCACTCTGTCACCCAGGCTGGAGCGCAGTGGCATGATCTTGGCTCACAGAGGCAACCTCTGCCTCCCAGGTTCAAGCGATTCTCCTGCCTCAGCCTCCAGAGTAGCTGGGACTACAGGCGCCTGCCACGATGCTTGGCTAATTTTTGTGTTTTTAGTAGGGATGGGGTTTCACTATGTTGACCAGGGTGGAGTGTAATGGTGTGATCTCAGCTCACTGCAACCTCTGCCTCCTGGGTTCAAGCAATTCTCCTGCCTTAGCCTCCTGAGTAGCTGGGATTACAGGTGTGAGCCACCGTGCCCGGCCTGGAATGAATTTTTTAAAGCTTTATCTGAAGAATTTTGTTTTAACTGAGGAAGGAGTCTGTTTCCCACCTGAGACACACAACACGGAGAACCGCAGCTGATACGGAAGCAGGAGCCTGATCCAGAGGTACCTGTGCAGAAGGAGTTCCCACCGCACCCCAGGAAGCCACAGATTCCCAGACAGAGTAGAACCGGGTGTTCAAGGCAATCAAATCTTGAGGCCCCTCCTGACCTCGGAGTCTACATCTCTTGACCTCAGACCTTACATCTTGGAAGAGGCACCACTATCCGCAGGGCGCCTCTCACTCCCTCCAGAGCCGGCTCAGATTCAGGAGAGCTGGGCTCTGGGCCTGCCGCTCCCTGGTGGTGTTATGGAAGATGATGCCTTGCTCCACCTGCTGGGCTTCCAGAGCCCTCGGGCCTAGGCTGGGGGCAGGACCCACCACATGCTGTCTTCTGTCAGGTCCTCCAGGGTCCGCCCGAAGGAGTCCACGTATTTGTCCACACTCAGGTTCTGGTCTGTGTCGTGGGCTGAGTTGAAGTTGGACACGACCCGTGTGGCTATCCCCAAGCACCTGAGGACTGCAGAGCAGAGAGGCTCGGAGCAGGCGGGACCCTGGCCCCTGAGAGAGGGGCCTGGCTTCCACAGCAGGCGCCCTGGCTCATTTGTGGCCAAAGCCCTCTGCCACCCCATCTTTGTCTGTGTGTCTAGTTCCTCAGGTTGTGGGGCTGAGACTCCCATCTCCACTCTCAGAAATGCCACCATCTCCTGCACGTTCTCTCAAGGACTTCAGGATATGCTGTTGCCACCTCATGTGAGTAGACAGGCTTTGAGGCTGGCAGGAACTTGGAAGCCACCTAATAGAGCCCTCATCTTCCTGAGGGGACTGGAGGCCAAGGGAGCCACAGGGCTCGCCCGAGGCACTCAATGAATGAGAGACAGAGGGAGCTAGGACTCCTTCAAGATAAAAGATCAGATATGAAGGAAATACATTCTCTGGCTTCTCTCTTCATCAGCCAGACTTCGTTTTCACTGTCAATGAATCCATCAATGAAGATGGGTTGCAGCATATGCAAATATATGTAAATACATTTAGATAGAGGAAGCTGGGGGAGGGGCCCTTCTCTCCCAGGGTACCTGTGCACATGACTCCCGCGAAGACCCAGCACTGGCCGTACTTGACTGGCTTGTACCTGCCCTTGAGCCACTTCTGCAGGATGGCCACGCTGCCGCGCCAGTGCAGCGGGCTGGTGCCGCCGCCGTACTTGCCCTGCCACTGTCCTTGCACCACACCCCGGTCGTTGTTGCTGTTCACCTGGGCAGAGGAGGGCATGGGTCCACAACCAGGCAGGGCTTCCTACCTCAAGAACCGCATCGTGGTCAAATCTTCTCCAACTTTGGACCACCAGGTCCATCGGGGTCACTCTTGCTTTTTAACTGTCTGAAAATTAGGGGCATCTGTTGCCTTAAAATACCTACTTCCTGGTAGCACTTGTCATTTTCAATTATCTTCCATTTGGATACTGTGTTGTAAAAATCATTACAACTTTAGAGCATTTCCTATGTTAAATGATCTGTTTTGGGGGACTGTTGGCATAATCATTATAGGGACAGCTAACATTAATTAAATGCTTATTGTGTGCCAGACACCACTATGCCAAGAATTTTGTGCACACTATATTAACCTGTTGAAGTTTACAATGTAGGTTTCATTATTCCCTTTTTTTTTTTTTTTAGATGCAAAAACTGAGCTTCAGAAGCATTCAGGGACCTGCCCAAATCACACAGCAAGTTAGTCCAAGTGGTGATCCATGAGTCTAGGACTTGGACTTGGGAGCCTTGAGTTCAGGACTTTCACTGTCCTCAGGGCTGTGATGATCTGCTGTTTGGGATTGTCACTCATGTTAATTCTCTGTGCTCCAACTGCTCTCTGAGGTCTTGAGGAATTGAGAGTATCAAATAGGAGAAATATAGCTTTGTGCAATTTTGGAATCTCAGATACCCACCCACTGACCTTAATACCTGCATGTGGTAGAGGGAGCTGGTGGGCCCTGCAGA
The DNA here is from genome assembly GCF_029289425.2 of Pan paniscus. Classification (NCBI taxonomy): domain Eukaryota; kingdom Metazoa; phylum Chordata; class Mammalia; order Primates; family Hominidae; genus Pan; species Pan paniscus. The sequence continues at coordinate 3,394,363 of NC_073270.2, read as the reverse complement.
CACCTTTTGGGAGGAAACACCATAGCCTTAGGCCTGTGATAGGTTAAAGTTGTCATGCCTCCCACGGAGAGGTGGGTCTATGTCCCACTCAAGAAGAGCGTTCCTCTTGAGTCTGGGCTGGCCTGTGACTAATTTGACCACTGACTATGGCGGAAGTGATGTTGTGCCAGTTTCCAGGCCTAGACCTTATAAGACTGGGAGCTTCCACTTCCCCTTTCTTGGAAGAATTGCTTGGGGCAGGGAGGTGGGGGTGGGGAGCCATTGCTATGCATGAAACTGCCATATTGTGGGGAAGCCCAAGCTAGCCACATGGAAAGGTTGTGTAGAAAGAGTGATGACTGGTGGGTCCCAGCTGCTCCAGCCACCCCAGCCCAGGACCTGACATGAGGGTGGGGAAGCCATCCTGGACATTCCAGTTCCAGGAGACATGACATGGATGGCAACCTAGGAACTGCCAACCACCAGAACCAAAGCCCCAGACAGAGGTCCTGTTAAACCATCCCAGACATATGCAGTCATTAAGATATCCCCAGAAGAAGCATCTTGGAGTGGAGACAAACCATTCTCATGGTGCCCTGCCCAAATTCCTAGTCTAAAAAACAGTAAGCATAATAAAGGGTTGTTTTACACCACTGAGTTTTGGGGTGGTTGGTTCTGCAACAACAGTGAATTAAAACAAGGGGCGATGGGAAGAATCACAGGTTGTGGCCCCGGGGTTGGCTGGGGGATCCTTGAGGAAGTACATGTGCAGGGATGGAGGGGCTTCTCACCATGGCACTGATGACCCTGGTGACGTAGATGGGGTTGTGGCGGCAGGACACGTCGGTGGCTGGGTTGTTTTGGTGACCGGGGCTTCGATCCAGGATGGAGAGACAGATGTCCAGGATGTCCTCCTGAAACTGCTCCCCAGAGAGGCTGTGCTTAGAGGCTGCGTTCAGTCACCCACATTCCAGGCCCTCCCACAGCCCTCACCTGGTCAGTCACCCCATCTGTGCAGGGCAGTTTGCCGCCCCCTCCAACCACCAGGGGCATCACAGAGCACCCCCTAGTCTTGGAAACCCTCAAAGAGTCACCTGGGGAATCAGAACCTCAGCCTTAACCATGCCTCTCCCCTGCTCAACAATCTCCTGTGGCTCCTGACTACCCACAGTAAAGTCTGAGCTAAAATCGGAGGCTCTCGAGCCACATCCACCTCGCTGATATGCTCATTTGGTCTACGTGATGTTTTCAAACACATTTGAATTAGTTAACAACATTTAAAAATTGGGGAATTTTTGCATACACATTTAGGTTTCTGGTCTCTGATAATTTGGAAGGTCTGGCAACAAAAAGTGGGTGCTGAGTAGTGGCTACCCCTTAGGTGGACCCTAAACTCTTCACTATTATCTTCCCTGCCCAGCACCCGAATCCCAAAGGCTTTAAACCCCTGGCCTGTAGGGCAGTGCATGACTCCTCAGCCTGACAGTCAAGTCCAATCTTTCTTCCACCGGGGACCTGGAGCTCAGGCAGACAGAATTCCTCTAGCAGACTCAGGACTCCCTACTTCCCACGTCCGTGCGGCTCTGCCTGCTCTTCCCTCTGCCTGGGCAGATCCTGCCTCACTGTAGAGACCCAACTACAGTATCATGTAAGCCTCCACAATGGCCGAAGTGGAGGTTCCTTTCACCCTCTTCTGGACTCCCTTTGCTTCCATCCCTATCATTCTGACTTTTTCCTTCCCCTATTGCACCTGGTATTGGAACTACTTATCTAAGCCAGTGGCTCTTAAAGTGTGGTCTCAGGCCAGCAGCATCAGCATCACCTGGGAACTGGTTAGAAATGCACATTCTCAGGCCCTGCCCAAGACCTACTCAGTCGGCAGCTCTGGGGGTGGGGTCCAGCACGCCATCCCTCCTGGGATTCTGATGTACGCTCGTGTTTGAAAACCACTGATCAGAGCTATTCATTTTTCCACAACCATACTGACCTGTTCTGTGTCCAAACTGTGTCCAAAGCACCTCCCCTTCCCCAGGACCCAGTGCAGGCCCTGGCCCAGTGAATAGTAGATGAATGAATGAATGAGTGGGTTTCTCTAGGAGTGAGCCCCCCTTGTCCCTCCTGAGAAGAGTGAGCAGACAGAGGGACTCCAGTCCCACCGACCTCCCCATGCCCCAGCCCACATCCTTGTCTGGCCTGTGCCCCTGGAGACCTGCCCGTAGTTCCAGCCCTGGGCTCGTATGTGCTTCTCCACGCCTCGGAAGATGATGCCGCTGTCGTTGAGCACGTACTCCTGTCTCTCCTCCTCTGAGGCCAGAAACACATCGTCCTCTGAAAAGCAGTCATCAGGCCCGGTGTGGACTGGGGCTCTGGCCTTGCTGGCCTGGGGAAGGGGCTGCATCAGGGATCAGCAGCAGGACAGCGCCCAGAGGCTGACTGGGGCAGGAGAGGTCAAGAGGGGGCTTGCGAGCTCCTGTGCTGCCTCCCTGCCAAACTCCATCCCTCCTGGCAAGTCTATCCAAGCAGGGACCAATCCCAAAACAGCCCAAGACTGAAGAGTTTTATGGGACCTGACAGCTTTGGGTGGGCCTCCTTGATGTCAGTAGTAGCCTCATATTTCTCATATTTCCTTCTTTTTTTCTTATTTTCTTTTCTTTTTTTTTTTTTGAGATAGAGTTTTGCTCTTGTCGCCCAGGCTGGAGTACAATGGCGCAATCTCGGCTCACTGCAACCTCCACCTCCAGGGTTCAAGTGATTCTCCTACCTCAGCCTCCCGAGTAGCTGGGATTACAGGCATGTGCCACCACAGCTGGCTAATTTTGTATTTTTAGTAGAGAGGGGATTTCTCCATGTTGGTCAGGCCTGTCTTGAACTCCCCACCTCAGGTGATCCCCCTGCCTCGGCCTCCCAAAGTGCTGGGGTTACAGGCGTGAGCCACTGCACCCGGGATATTTCTTAAATATTAATAATAATACTGATCCTGGCCACCCCTTACTAAGGCCTTATGATGTATCTCATACATTACAAGTATTAGCCCTATGGGTGTTCACCATAGTCGTAAGAGGTAGGCACTGTTATTTTTCCCATATTACAGATGAGGAAATGGAGACTGGTAGAGGAGAGCAGCTCAGCAGAGCTGGGACTAAACCAAGGCAGTCTGATTCCCAAGTCCTGGCTCTTACCCACCCCTGGGCCTCTCTTGCCCACTGGGTCCTCTGGCATAGGCTTTGAAGCACCTGCTATCAGGTTTCTCTGACCATTGCCTACCTCTGCCTAGGCTAAGTTCTTGCCCAGCTCTTGGCATTCAGCTTCTTGTCCTTTGACCCATCTCCCAGGCCCCCTCCAAGGGCAGGCTCTCCTCTAAGGATGTCTTTTGGAAAAACCTCTGCATTGGACTTGGCCACTCCTACCTGCACACCATGGGTTGAAAAGGAGAACAAACTCGCCCAGCCTCCGGTTGCTGTGTTTGCGGTGAGAGGAAAGTCTGATGCTCAGCAGGTAGCGGCCAATGACAGCACTGGGAGGGCTGGCGAGACTGACGGTCAGAGTGTTCTCCATCTGAGCCTCCCTTGCTGCTGTCCAGCCCTCACCCCGCTCCAGCTCCGATGTCTGGAACACAGCTTTGGTGTGGAGGGCCTCAGAAGCCCGGGGTCCTGGAGGAGAGGAGAGGGAATCAGGAGACCCTGCCCCTGGGAAACCCAGCTTTAGAGAAGTGAAAAAAGCTACAGGCCTGGAAGCCCCACCTTCACCCCCTGAACTGCTGGGAGGCTTCAGGAGAAGGACCTGACAAAGAGCAAGAAGGCCAGTGGCCAAGTGAGGGTCCACCTCAGCTGCCCTGACATCCCAGCCACTTCCAGGCCAAGGAGAAAGTGACAGCATCCTTTGAAACCAAAGTCTGCCTATGTCAGGCCAGGAAAGGAAAGAAAAGCTTGGGCTTCAAAGTGCTTGATGGGTTTTCATACCCTTCCAGAGCCCTGGGTGTCTGGTACACACAGAGTTCCAGAGAGGTCATCCCATCCATCCCACTGTCTGCTGGCAGCACCTCCCAACCACCCCCAGAAAGCTGCCACCAGAAGCCTCCAGGGTTCAAGGCTCCGTCTACCTACAGTGACTTGCTTCCCCCAGAGCCTGAGCTGCTGACTGCAAGGTCTTATGTTACTGGGTCATAAGACAGGTCCCTCCAGCTGCAGACGAGAAGAGGGCGCTGGCGAGCCCAGTTACCTGTCTCCACCGTGAAGATGAGGGTCTCCTCACAGTCCAGGGCTCTGCTCAGCTCCAGCGTGAGGCTGAACGACTGGCCCCTGCGAACCACCAGCTCAGGGCAGGGGTACTCCTGGGTGTGGTGGGCAGCGCCATTCCTCGACCGCTGCCAGTCCACCTTGGTGACTCTGATCCCTGGGTGGGGAGAGGACAGGGAGATGAGGCCATGGCCTCCTGTTTCGCACCCACTCTGAGCTTGTCCTCCCATTCACTCCCGGCCAGTCATTTGTTCATCCAGCTGCTATTTATCATATACCGGCGATTCTCTGTTTGTTTGTTTGTTTGTTTTGAGACAGAGTCTCACTCTGTCACCCAGGCTGGAGTGCAGTGGCGTGATCTCAGTTCACCGCAACCTCTGCCTCCCAGGTTCAAGCAATTCTTGTGCCTCAGCCTCCCGAGTAGCTGGAACTAGCAGGTGCACATCACCACACCTGGGTAATTTCTTTGTATATTTTTGGAGAGATGGGGTTTTGCCATGTTGGTCAAGCTGGTCTCGAACACCTGACCTCAGGTGATCTGCCTGCCTTGGCCTCCCACAGTGCTGGGATTACAGGTGTGAGGCACCTTGCCCAGCCTCTTGGTCATTAAGTTCTGTAAAATCACTGCAAAGGTTGAATTAATGAGAACTGGCCCATTGCCCTTAGGGAAAATAAATACAGGTTTAGGTTCCTGTGAGCCTCTGGTCCCAACTTATTCATCAATTGATCAGTATATAACCTTATAATATGTGCGTTTCTGTTTAAAGATACATTATTCAGGATGGGCGTGGTGGCTCACGCCTGGAATCCTAGCACTTTGGGAGGCTGAGGTGGGCGGATTGCCTGAGCTCAGGAGCTCGAGACCACCCTGGGGCCAACATGGTGAAACCTCGTCTCTACTATAATACAAAAAATGAGCCAGGCGTGGTGGCGGGTGCCTGTAATCCCAGCCACTCAAGCAGGAGAATCGCTTGAACCCGGGAGGTGGAAGTTGCCGTGAGCTCAGATTGCACCACGGCACTCTAGCCTGGGCCACAGAGCGAGACTCTCCCTCTCAAAACAAACAAACATAATTTAATATATATTGTTGATTCATTAATATTGAACTTGTGTCCAGCAGCGCTATAGTTCATGCCTGAATGTTCACCTAACACATATTTTTTGTGTAAGGCATGTCACAGCTTTCCTGCTCCTAGGAACATGAGACAGCACTTCAGTCCTATGCTCAGCGGCCATTTTAAACAGAGAAATCACCAACAAAAAAAGCACAAAAATGCAAAAAAACCCTAGTTTTAAATGAACAGAGAAAGGTTATTTGTTTATAGTACGACAGCTGAAACGAAGAGGCAGAATACTGCCTGTCCAGCTTCAGCTGGGAATATGCATGTCAGGTCAGGTGACAATTTTTCTGCACTCTGTGCATGTCTGTGAATGGCCAAGAAAGTGCAGAGTATAGATTTTGGCTTTAAAAATAAATATTAGCAACGTGCATATACAGAATCCACAAGTGTTGAGGATGGACTGTATAATCTCTGTGCCAGGCTGGTGTCTGGTGCTGAGGATATAGATGTGGGCTTGCCCTCAATGCATGGCGCGGTGAGACTGTATGGCTCAATGGTTATGAGGAGGCCCTCTGGGGGCAGCTGACACGGGTTCAGATTCTAACCTGGCCATCTACTGGCTGAACCACCTTCCTTTTTTCGAAACAGAGTGTCTCTCTGTCACCCAGGCTGGAGTGCATTGGCGCAATCTCGGCTCACTGCAATCTCTGCCTCCCAGGCTCAAGCGATCCTCTCATCTCAGCCTCCCAAGTAGCTGGGTCTGCAGGCACATGCCACCATACTCAGCTAATTTTTTGTATTTTTGGTAGAGACCAGGTTTCGCCATGTTGCCCCAAACTCCTGAGCTCAAGCAATCTGTCCGCCTTGGCCTCCCAAAGTGCTGGGATTACAGGCGTGAGCACTGTTCCTGGCCCGCCTTCTTGACCTCTCTGCATCTCAGTTCCCCGCTCTGCAGAATGGGAATAATGCCTGTGGCGTGATTGTGAGGATAATGGCCCCTGTCATTTAGAGTCCTCGTAACATGAGAGCTCAATCATTGTTACTTATTATGTTCCAGGGGTGACACCTAAGTAGGTGAGTCCACAACTAATTCTTGCTTTGATACATGCTATCAGGGAGAAGGATGGGAGCTGAAAGAACACTAACAGAGGGCTTGGCCTAGTCTGAAGGGGCACAAGCAAGGCTTCCTCCAGAAGGCGGAATTGAGGCTGTCTTAAATTGGATGAGTGTCTCCAGGAAAGAGTTGAGTGACGGATCTAGTCTCAGTCCAAGCATCCTCTTCCCCTATTCAGGGTTCATTCATTCAAGTGCTGGGCATTGTGCTGGATGCTACAGACCCAACAGTCCATCAAATACGCACTGGCCCTGACATCATGCAGTTGATAGCCCGGTGGAGAAGACTGGCATTAAGCAGATAGACTTCAAACATTTAGGGTCAAGCTTTGAGATGAACCCTAAGGGAGAGGCATTGGGAGTCCCAGGAGCAGAGAACACCTAAACTCAAGTAGTTAAATTAGCAAAACTATTCGCCAGAGTACTATAAGCAACAGCTTAAAACTCCAGGATGTGTGCAGCCTTGAATTCTAGCCAGCAGCTATGGCGCTAGGCAGAGAGACAGGAGGGAGCATGGTGACTTCTAAAATTTGAGAGGAAGCGGATGTGTGGGGAAAGCAATGAGGTTGGAGGGGCCCATAGTCGGCAGACCAACAATGCTTGGAGTGGGATGAAGAGTCTGCCTTTTATCCTAAGGGCCGTAGTCAGCCAAATATTGTTTTAAGCAAAGCTGTGATGTAATCAGATTTGCACCTTGGAAAGATCATTCTGGTGCCATGTGGAAGATTAATTAGATATCTGGTGAGATGCTTTAGTAAGCAAAGGGATGTTCCAAGAAACTGCTGTTTCATCTTGTCAAACATCTGCTCCCAAATCTCCACTGGAGGCCCCATTGTCTGTTATGATCTGTCCAAGCTCCTTCATCTTGGACAAGGAACTAGGCAGGATCCCATTGCTTTCCACTCCTCCAGCTCACCCCCCACCCCCTCACAGCTCAGTTACTCTTTGCACTGGCTGCATCAGACTCTACCTCCATAACCTCCTGCCCCGACGTCGCACATATCTCTTTCCTGCCTTGTGCTTTTCCTAAGGCCCCTCCTGGTTGGGGTGCCTGTGATTGTCTTCTGAGATGTTCCTGCCTCAGCCCTGCCACCAGAGTTCATCTCTCCTTTGTCCAATCAGCTATTAGATTTGGGATAATACAAACAACAATAATAAAATCTTTGTATGTATTCAAGTGCTTATGCCTCCTAACATACACCTAAGGGAGGTACTGTGGCCCCTTTCATTTTCTAGATGCTGTCATGCTCACTGGGTTCCCTATTTCACCTCCCCTGTGCCCCCACCCCTGCATGTCCTCAGGGCTCATTCTCAACATGGAAGCCAGAAGGATCCTGTTAAAATCTAAGATCACTTCGTTGTTCTCAAGCTCTCCATTGGTTCCTGTCTCTCTCAGCAGAGTTGAAGTCCCGACAATGACCCACAAGCCCTTCAAGATTGAGCACATTGATATCTTTTTGGGCCTTCAGTTTCTCTTCCCCTCTCTCATCCCTTTAAGCCACACTGATCTCCTTATTTCTCTTTGAACCTGCAGACAGGCTCCCTCTTCAGGGCCTTTGCACCTGCTGTTCCCTGTATGTGGATCACTCTCCTTTCAGATTCCTGCAGAACCTGCTCCCTTGCCTCCTTCTTCAAGTCTTTGCTCAAATGTCACCTTTTCAGTGGGACCTTCACTGACCACTCCTTTATAAATTGCAAATCACCCCTACTCTCCTTCTCCACTATTTTCCTCCATGGCACTTACTGACATCTTACAATATATTTTATTTCTTTATTTTAATTGCCTACCTTCCCTTTCAAGAATATCAACTGCATAAGGGCAGGGAGCTGTGTCTGTTTTGTTCATTAGTGAATCTTCAGCGCCCGATACATGGAAGGTGCTCAACAAATATTTCTTAAATATATTAATGAATGAATGAGGAAACTGAGGGAAAGAGAAGTGAAATGACTTGCCAAAGGGCACACAAACAAGCAAGGGCTGGAGTGGAGTCTGTGGGCATCCTGGCTTCCAGCTGTTGACCACTGGGTCAGTGGTTATACTAGTTTTATTGTGATTGACATAAGAAACAGTTTTAAATGTTCCATACTCCGTATGCCTGCAAACATATATACATGCACAGATATAAACTGAAACAAAAGTTTCATTACTATTTCCCCGTATTATGAATGATGAATACTGAAATTTATTTTCTTTTTCTGTCAAGGCTCTCTACCCAAAGACCACCACGAACACATCAGTACAACGAACAGGAAGGGCTCATCGCTCACGGCCATGAGAAAGAATGCTCACCACAAAGAATCACGGAACATCTCGGGAAGACAATATTAGAGAGGTCTTACAGGATTGCGGCTTGTGTTAGGTGGTTTGGGGAGAGTTCAAAGAAGCAGGGCTTTGCTTGGGATTGGAGGCTTCTCTGGGAATGAGGCAAGTCTATGTCTGAGTATCTTAATAGTCCTTACGTAGAAGATGGGAAGAATGAATCGAGGCTAGTGTCATAAGTAGTAAAGAAGCAGCCGTTATTCATATTAGCCCATCTATAGGGCTAATATGTCAGTAGATCGAGACCAGTAAGTGGCTTAGACAATGTTCATGTTTTTGTCTGTGTTCACTCATGATTATGGAGTGGCCTTGTTTTTGTCTTGATTCACTACAGTCGCAGGATGGCATCTGATCACTTCATCATGTCTTCTGGTAAAGTTTCAATAAGCATTTACATACTTAACTATGTTTAGTGAAAAATTGATTTCCTCTTATTTACTATTTATATTATAGTTAGGATACAATTTTTAAAAAAGTGGAGTATAGAGGTAGGTAAGATGTGTCAATTCAATTTCAGGTTGGTGAAGGGACACTATTAAATACTTGTTATATTGAGAGGGAGGGTATTACAGACAAAAAAGTTGATGTTTTACTCATCTATTGCTTCTTAACCAATCTGTTTAACCCAGAGTTTAGCTTGGAAAAATGATAATCATATGTTATCTTTCATGGTTTTTGTGGGTCAGGAATTTGGGCAGAGCTCCACTGGCCAGCTCTTAATTGGTGTTTCTTATGGGGTTGCAATCATATGTTAGCTGGGGCCATGTTCATCTGAAGGCTTGACTGAGGCTGGAGGATCCACTTTAAAGGTGACTAACTTACATGGTTGGCAAACTGGTGCTGAATACAGGTTGAGGCACCTTGGTTCCTTTCCATGTGGATCTTTCCATGGGAATGCTTGGGTGTCCTCCTGGCATGGTGCTTAGTTTCCCCTGAGCAAGTGACCTGAGAGACCGTGGTGGAAGATGCAATGCTTTTTATGACCTAACCTCAGAAGTTACACAATGTCACCTCCACCTTATCCTATGGGTCAAGGCAGTTACAAAGGCCTATGTAGGTTCAAAGAGAAGGAACATGCCCCATCTCTTGCTGAAAATGTACCAACGTCATGTCCCATTGTAAAAAGAATATTGAGCTGAGATGTATACTGATATGACCACCCTGTGAAATATAATCTGCCACAGTTGAGAACCACTGAAGTTATATCACCAGGTACTCCCCACCAAAGGACACTTGTCATGCAACTCTTGGCTGTATCTTATTTGATGCCAAGCATACAGGAAATGTTCAGTAATTGTTGGCTAGACCATTGGATAGGTTTTATTTAATAAATCTTCCTATGAACCAAGTGCTTTTCCAAATATTTTATAAATATTAGCTCATTTAATCTTAAGAAACCATATGAGGGAGGTACTACTGTTAACTCAATGTCACAGATGATAAAACTGAGGTACAGAGTTACACAGCCTGTTTTTTTTGTTTTTGTTTTTTTTTAATTTGAGATAGGGTCTTGCTATGTTGACCAGGCTGGTCTCCAACTCCTGGCCTCAAGCAATCCTCCCATCTCAGCTTCACAAAGTGCTGGGATTACAGGCATGAGCCACTGCACATGACCCAGAGTTACACAGCCTTCTAAGTGATGGAGCTGGGAATCTGCCTCCTGAGTTGGTGGCTTGTCTATCCCCAGGCTATGGTGCCTTTATCTTTGACCCCATAGGAGTCACAGCCTAGAAGTTACAGACTGTAAAATTCAACGTGAGCTTCACCACAGGCATCAGATCAGTGGCTTGTGTGGGCAAGTGTCTGGACAGGGCTGGTCAAAATGTTTGGCTTTTTAAAGATTCCAGCATCTTTGTACAATCTTTTAGTTAACAGCATGTGGCAGATTGATTTTCCAAAGGTGGTTGCAATAATATCTCCCATCCCACATACTCTTCTTTCAATATGATGTTGATACTCCTCTCATTGCAGAAGTAAAGCACATATTCCCACCCTCTGGACCCGGAAGACTTGTGGCTAAGACAGAGTGACACATTGTGACTTCTAAGGCTAGATTATAAAAGTTAATACAGCTTCTTTCTGGTTCCCTTGGGTTGCTTGCTCTTAGAACCCAGCCACCATGCAATGAAGAAACCCAAATGGCCCATGGAGAAGCTCACCTGGAGAGGAACCAAGGCTTCCAACCCACAGCCCACTGAGCTCCCAGCTGACAGACAGAACTATTTGGAAGCCATGGGACTGAGCCATCTGGCAAGTGGGTCCTTCAGCCCCCAGGCAATCTGCCCCAGCTGATGCAGATGCAAGCTGTCCCTGCTGAGCTCTGCCCAAATTGCAGGTTCCTAAGCAGGAGAATGATTGTTGTCTGAAGCCCCTAAGTGCTGGGGCAGTTTGCTACACAGGAATTGATAACTGAAACATGGAGAGAGCCAAGAGTCTTGTCTAGACCACAACAACCTCCCAACTGCTCTCCACCTGTGAGCTGTCTGGGCTGGTGCTGTGGTCTCAATAATCAGGCTTGAGATTCATGGAAAATACTAGTTTTAGCTTAGCCTAGGCCAGAAGCCCCTGCTGGCATCATGATATGGGGATAATGACTGAACATGTGGGTAGGAACTCACATAGCTGACACATGTGTCCCAAGATTGGGAGCTCCTACAGCCCCTGCTGTGGTGAGTGAGCACTGTGCAGGACCAGTGTTCAACAGTGACCCCATGTGGCACGAGCTGGAACAACAGTTCCAGGGGGCTTTCCCATTACCCTTGCCAATTCTCACAACAGAAAGTAAAACCAAAGCTTTCACATCAAGTTAGCCCCAGTCATTCTAGGGCAGGCACAAACCTCTGAAACTCCAAAACTTTGAGCTCAGATGACCTTGGTTTAGTCAGAAAACACAAGCAGGACCCTCTCCCCCAACCAGGTACCTTGTACATAGAATTGTCAAGTCTAATATCAGCAGAGCTGGAAGAGCCATTAGGAGCTCAGGTCTCCATTTACTGACATATAAACTGAGACCCAGAAATGGGAAGAAAGGGACTTCTTGCCTGAGGGCACACTGGATTTGTAGCCCACAATTCATGTTGCTACTTCCCAAGCAATGTATGCAGGGACAGGCCAGAACAGGATGCTATTTTTTCAGTGGATGAGTCAGAAGCAGGCAACGAGGTTGCTGGATGGTAATTATCTCAGCCCTGGTATGCCCCAGGGCTGGATACAAGGGGAGTTTGGGATTGGATGAGGGCTGCTGGACCCTGGGTCGTGGGTTCAAGCCCCATGGATCCTGCACTGGTTTTCCCCCTTCCCTGCCACAGCCCAAAGCAGCTCCCATCACCCTCTGAGGCATCTGCATCCTTATCACAGACGGGCAAGAGGAGGTGGTGGGATGAGTCAGAACTGCCATTATCATCATTGTCCTGGAATCTCAGAGACCATCTCTCTCACAACTTCCTGCCCAGGCGCAAATTCCCTTGGCCGAATTCTTGGTGGATACTTGATCATGGTCCCAGCTTGCCATACCTCTGAGAGGTAGCTCACTCACTGCCCAATGTTAGAAAGCCCTTCCTTCTGCTGAGCCAAGCTCTTTCTTCTTGCAACTTCTCCCCATTTGTCCCTATTTTGCTCCCCATTAACCCCATAGAACACACTTCTTCTTTTGCTCCTTGATGGGGTTTTGCAGAAACCACCTAGAAATCCCAATCTGCCAGCCCCCGGCACCTCCCCTGCCCAACTCTACACTCACCCCATAACCCAGGAGGTCACTGTTCTGATCCCTGTGGAATCTGTCCCTGGAGCTGCTGCTTTGGTGATCTAAGTCGTCCACATCCATCAGCTTCACACCTCCATGACCTGCCATATGTGGTGTAATGGCCAGGGCTGGGGTCCAAGATTCTGCAGGGGGAACTACCGGTGATTTCAGATAAGTTCTGCCCTAGCCAGTGTCCTTCTTAGTCCTCATGGGGACAGTGAGACTGACGGGCATGGGGAGAGGCTCCTAGGTATACGGCAGCCCAAGGCGAGGAGATAGATGTGCACTTGGGATGGTTTCCAGGCCCCTTGTCAAAATAAACCCAGTATCACCCCTTCCATGTGCTCAGCTCAAATTCTTTTAAGACGGAGGCTTCTGTCCCTTATCTGTGATCAGGGATGCTGTGTTATAGTTGTTTGCTTACATATGTCTCTCCCTCACTGGACTGAGAGCTCCATGAAGGCGAAGGCTGAGTCTCCTCCTCCCTGGGTTGCTAGAACCTGGTTAAGGGCCCAGGGCATATTAGGTGCTCAGTGAATGTTGGTTGGATGAATGAATGAATCTCCTTCCCCATCCCTTGGCTGGGGTATGGAAGGGGGAGCTGATGCTCTGCAGCGTCCTTGGGCCCGCCCTCGACGATCAGCACCCACACCCTGTCAGCTGCTCACGCTCCGACTGTCCACACCCCACCCACCCCATAATCCCTCTCTCAAGCTGTCACATTCCCAAGCCTGCCTTTCCTTCTTAACTTCTTTCCTTCCACAGAGTGAGAAAGAGGAGGGTGTGTGAGGCCTCTGACATGGGCAGGCAGACTGGCCACTGACCACCCACCGCCACCCACTGCCTCTCTGGGTCTGTTTTCTTCTCTGCAAAATGACCCAGAAGGACTCTTATGGTTTGGATAGTCTGTGGTTTGCTGAAGCAAGTGCCTCTGATTACCCCCAAGGACTCCTCTCAGCCCTCCTCCCTACAAGACAACCCCCACCTCAACACCTCCCCCCTCCCCAGCCAAGAGAGTGCTGATGTGAAGATTGTCACATAGCCTCTAGGACATGGTTTTCCTGCACTGGTTTTCCCTCTTCCCTGCCACAGCCCAAAGCAGCTCCCATCACCCTCTGAGGCATCTGCATCCTTAACACAGACGGGCAAGAGGAGGTGGGATGAGTCAGAACTGCCATTATCATCATTATCCTCGAATCTCAGAGACCATCTCCCTCACAACTTCCTGCCCAGGCACAAATTCCCTTGGCTGAATTCTTGGTGAATACTTGATTATGGTCCCAGCTTGCCGTACCTCTGAGAGGTAGCTCACCCACTGCCCAATGGAGGGGATGGGAGAGGCAGCATCTGCTCTAAGACTGCTCCAGTTGACAGTGAACCCAAGGCCCTGAGGACAGAACGGGCAGCCTGTTTTCAGCCCTGGGGGCCTTCACCCTTGGGGTATGCAGGATGAGCTCCCAGCCCAAGGCTAAAGGCTCGCCAACCCCAGGGCTGAGGCTGTACCCCCCAGGCACAGGGAAAGGATGTGGTAAGAGTGCTCCCTCAACCTGCCTGTTATCCCAAGCCTCATAGCCCCTCCAGCTTGTCTGCTCTCCTCCCCTTCTCCCTCTCATCGTCTTCTCAGCGCTTCCTTTCACTCTGCACAGCAACTAGAAGCCTGATTTCAGAGGCACACACTTGAGCTCACATGCAGGCTTTGCCCCTCGTTGGCTGTGTGGCAAGTGAGTGAGCTCTGAAACTCAGTCTCCTGGTGATAATGAGGGTGATGATCATACCCGCCTCCTCATGTTGGGAGGATTAAGTGAAATAATTCACATAGAGTATTTAGACTGGTACCAGGCACATACTAGGTCCTCAGGAAATGTGAGTGGTATCATCATTACTATTTACACAAGACCTCCTAGCTGCCATTCCTGTGCTCTGCCAATTCATGACATCCTGAATCATCTACTTGTTGGCTGTGTGGCCCTGGATCTGAGGATCCGATTTCCTTCTCTGGAAAGTGGCAATAATAATATCTTTCGTCTAGGGTTTCGAGGAGGATTAAATGGGGTAGTAATTATACATAGGGTAGTGATAAAATGCACCACTTAAAGCAGGAAATTCTGAGAGTGAAAGGAGAAGCCATTAATAAACACGCTAGGGCAATGGGCTTCCACCAGGATCAGCGTTTCCCTATTCATCAGGTACGTAGCCTGGTGCTGGGTCCACAGTGATGAGCTCTACGAACAGGGATTTTTTTTTTTTTTTTTTTTTTTTTTGAGACAGAGTCTCACTTTGTCGCCCAGGCTGGAGTGCAGTGGCACAATTTCTGCTCACTGCAAGCTCCGCCTCCCAGGTTCATGCCATTCTCCTGCCTCAGGCTCCTGAGAAGCTGGGACTACAGGTGTCCACCACCATGCCCGGCTAATTTTCTGTATTTTTAGTAGAGATGGGGTTTCACCGTGTTAGCCAGGATGGTCTCGATCTCCTGACCTCATGATCCGCTCACCTTGGCCTCCCAAAGTGCTATGATTACAGGAGTGAGCCACCGCGCCCAGCCTACAAACAGGGATTTTTACATCATCACCTCCTTTCCCCACATCTCCCCCATCACTTTGGTCCTCCCCTCCCCAATTCCTACATGCATGGGGTTTCTTGTTATTCTCCCCTCTTTGCTTCTCGCTTAAGCGACTGTATGGCCCCAACAGCCTCAGAGTGTTTTTCAGCTCAACCTGTTCAATCCATCCCATCACTATGGAGAAACTGAGGTTCAGAGAGGAGAAGGGACTTTTCTGAGTGTCAGCATGTCATTTTCCCTGCTCAAGCACCATGGAATCTACAGCCATCTTGTTGGCATTGAAGGTCCTTGACAGTCAGGCCCTGCCCATCGCTTCTGGCCCTCTGACCTCCTCCCCAACTAATTTGCTCGCCAGCTGGCCCCAGAGCTCCACCTAAGAAAGGGAAGGGTCTATGTGCAGAACATTGCCTCCTGCCGACTTAGCTCTCCACCCATCCCCACCCCCAAGCCTAGCTCATCCATCTTCCTCCTCCTGCCCTTGGGTGATACCAGAGAGCTGAATGATACAATCCTCCCCAATTCTTTGTCTCAGGCCAGTGGGCTTGAGCCCTGGAAGCTCTGTTGAAGCCAGCGGCATCTTCCAGACTCTGGACTAAGCATAATTGGTTTTTAATGGGCCCCATTATAATCCTATGCTTAGTACGCATCATGGGCACCTGAACTCCATGACTAAATGATTTATCGAGAGTTGCCTGGGGCCTTTCTGGGGCCACTGCCCCATCTCTCTTTCCTTCCTGGTCTTGTTGGAAGCTGCTGGCCTCTCTTTCACCAGGAGGCAGTGACTCATCAACTCCAACCCAATGTCCCAGCCAGAGCCAGCCTCACATACAGTATTCCACTCAATTCTTGGAATCTCTGAGCTGAAAGATGATTGTAATTTAATCATGGCAAAAGGGTCTCACCTCCTTTGCCAACACTGATCAACTGGTACTTAAAGAGCTGGGTTGAGCATTCTGGGGCCACATCCAGGCTCCAGAGGGAAGAGCTCTGGGGTCAACTAGGGATGTCCACCATGGATGGAGTGAGGGAGGGGGGATAGAAGGAGCTCCTGGAAGATGAATACACTTTCCATCTAGGATCTGATGTCTCAGTCATTCAGGCACACAGTGTGTGGTAGGCAGGACCTACTGCTCTGAGGAACAGATCCTCCCAAGAAGCCAAGAGGACCCAGAAGACCCAGGAATTGAATCCAATCCAACACACAGTCCATTTACATAGGCATGACAACTCCAATGCTGACATTTCACAGACGGAGAAACAGAGCTTCAGAGAGAGGAACCCAGCAAGTTAGTTACAGACCTGATAATGGGCATCATCATCAACTTTTTTCCTTCCTCAGAAACTAACCTTCGCACTGTCAAGTTTAAGTCTGATAGGTTATCAAAGGCCCAGGGAAGAGGGATCATCTAGGTGAACTTTGAGAAGCAGATCTTGGAGGAACAAAGGCAATCCCCTCTGCACCAGGGCCATCAGGGAGGCAACCCCAGCTCTGGAAACAGGCAGTCTGGGCTGTGAGCTGGTGTTGGCAAGGCCTGGTCTTCAGGAGAACAGACCTATCCTAGGAGCCTGAAGGGCCCAACACGTCTAGCAATGCTGTTAACTGCCAGGAGGAAATATGAAGAGGAAGCTAGACTATGATGAGGAAATTCAAATATCTGCCTTTGAAAGTTAAAAAAATATTTGATTCATAAAACTGTCACATAATGCTGAGCAATTAAAACTGGCAGACACAGACTCAGAAACACCCCTTGAATACCTGTGAGTGTAGGCCCCCTGGTTCTGCTGACTTGCTCATTACCAGGCCCCAGCATCTAATAGACAAGTTCTTGCAGAGGGAGTTTGCTGCTCACTATATTGAGGTCATGGGGGACACATTATCTTTCTTTTTTTTTGAGACAGGGTCTCACTCTGTTGCCCAGGCTGCAGTGCAGTGGCACCATCTTGGCTCACTGTAGCCTCTACCTCCTAAGCTCAAGCGATCCTCTCACCTCAGCCTCCCAAGTAGCTGGGACTTTGGGTGTTCACCACTATGCCTAGCTAATTGTTGTATTTTTTTGTAGAGATGGGGTTTTGCCACATTGCCCAGGCTGGTCTCAAACTCCTGAGCTCAAGAATTCCACCCCCTTCAGCCTCCCAAAATGCTGGGATTAGAGGCGTGAGCCACTGTGCCCGACCCACATTTTCTGAGTCTACTGTTTACAAGTCCCCACTTGAGATGTGTGGTGGGAGAACAGCACACGTGGTCTCACCAACTCCTCACAGCAAGGCTGTGAGATAATTTGCATTATAATCCCCATTACACAGATCAGAAAACAGAGGTACCAAGGGCAAATTTTCTTGCTCAAGGTCATACAGCTGTTTTCACTTGAGCCAGAGCTGCTCTTGCCCTCAAGTGCTTGGGGTGGGAATCAGGCGAGGATGCAGCCGGTGGGGGCCTCTCACTCCTTCCCACCCAGGCCACAATTCCCAACTATGCCCAGAAACGTCTCTGGATCCATGGAATGTGCATGGGATGCAAGGAGATTTTCTTTCTTCTGCCCCTGCCTTCCTGTGCCCACCTCCTTCAGTCCTGCGAGGCACAGGGGTGAGACCTGGCCCCAGCCCAGGAGAGAGCGCCTGAGCCAGCCTGGGCCATGGGCTGCTGGGTGGCTTAAAGCTGGCTTTTTCATCCTGGGCCTCATGAATCCACACGAAGAGTTCATGTGTTCATGGTGGACTATCCAGCTGTAAAATCCTAACAATCGATGATCAAACGTCATCCCACAGACCCGTGTTTCTTGAAGCCCCTCTCATGAGCCCTGGTGTCCCAAGGCCCCAGGCTCTGCCCACTTACCTGCCATGCGAAGGCCAGCCGGACTCCTCTGTTCCTCCACACAGCAGTGTGTGCACCGTCAGGACAGTGTGGCACATCACAGCAGCCAGCCAGACCAATTTTAACAAGGAAAACCTTGGGACACTCCTAGGCAGGAAAGTCAGAATTCAAAAGAGGAGGCGTGGCCCTCCAACCTAGCAGCGCCACCCACGAGACACAAAATCATCCTGTAATTGCACCTAGAGGGGTTCACCGTGGGAGTGGCTCCTGCCAAGAGACCTTGGAAACACGGAGTTGCGAGTGGGACTGTGGAGAAACTGAGGCTCAGAAAGGTCACAAGCCTGGCAAGAAAAAGAACGGGGAAAGAGAGAAGACTGAGGGAACTCGGATTTATGGTTGGCCATTCTTAGCCCTCACAACAACCCTCAAGTGAGAAAAAACAGGCTCAGCGCCAGGACCCCGAAGTACATGGTTGCACGCTGCAGAGCCGGGTCAGTCTGTGGCTCCCTCTCCCCTCCTGGGTGAGACCAGAAGACTCCTGGGCCCACAGCTCCACTCTGTTCTGCAGGCATCTAAAGAGGCAAAGGTCCACGATCCTCCTTCAGGGCCACTAGACTCCCCTGGTGGACACTAGACTCTTGAGAGGAGGTAGATAAGAAAAAGGGGAGAGCTGGTTCTGACTCAGAAGCTAGGCCCATCTGCCCTGACTTTGTGAGTGGCCTCCAGCCAGAAGCTTAGAGGCCTGGTGGCCATGGGTGTCCCGTGACCTTGGACAAGACCTCTCCCCTCCTGGAACCCTGGTGTTTCTACCTACAAACTAAAGGGATTGGACTCAATTATTCTTCAGGGCCATTCCAGCTCAAAGTCTAAGATTCTGGGCTTGAAGGTGCTGGAATTCAAGGCATCTGAGGTCTTTTGTTAATGAAATAGAGGGGATTTTATTTTCATGGAAGCCGGTGGGGTAGGTTTCTTTTTGCCGGAGAAATGCTTTGATGGATGACTTGGGGCTATCGGAGGCTGGATGTGGCCTGGGCCAGTGAGGAAGGGGAAGTGGGAGGGGGTAGAACCGAGGGAAAGAGACAAGGAAGGGCAAGGAGACAACCGTGTGCTGAGCGCAGTAGGATGAGGCCGCTCCCTGGGATCACCCCAACATTCAGGAAACTGTATAAAAACCCCAAAGTGTTTGATGTGGTTGGATTTCTTACAGAAAGTGGCAGAGAGGCTGAGTCCTGCTTCCTGGTTTCACGCAGATCAAGCGTCTTTAATGAGCTGTCTGCAGACCCACATAGCCTTGTAATTACTGACACCTGGCAGCAGCCCAGGGCGGCTCCTTCCTCAACACCCTGCAGGCTGCTGCCCTGTAGACCCTGGGCCCTGCTGAAGCTGCTTTTCTGCCTATGCAGGGTCAGTCTCCTCCCCACTAATGATGGTCTTATTCAGGGCCCTTTTATCTTTCATCCTGGGCTTGCTTGGACGGGAGCTCCCAGAAGACAGGGCATCAAAATCACTGCCTGCCCCACTCCTCGAGACCCCAGATAATAATTCATAATCCTCATTTTTTTTTTCTTTTTTTGAGACAGGGTCTCGCTCTGTCACTTAGGGTGAAGTGCAGCGGCACGATCTCAGCTCGGTGCAACCTCTGCTTCCCAGGTTCAAGCGATTCTCCTGCCTCAGCCTCCTGAGTAGCTGGGACTAGAGGCGTGTGCCACCATGCCCGGCTAATTTTTTGTGTATTTTAAGTAGAGACAGTTTCGCCATGTTGGCCAGGCTGGTCTCAAACTCCTGACCTCAGGTGATCTGCCCACCTCAGCCTCCCAAACTGCTGAGATTACAAGTGAGAGCCACTGCACCCGGCCCATACTCAGTTTAGAAGTGAGCATCATAGCCTGGCAGTAGAGTCCTGGGTTCTGTTATCTCTGGGCCAAACTGGCTGTGTGACCTTCAGCAGGTCACTTACCTTCTCTGGGCCTTATTGCCTTCATCTGTAAAATACAGGTGTGAACTAAGTGTTACCGGTTCCAGCATTCTCTGATTCTGATGATCAGGCTAGAGATGATAGACAGGAGCCAAAGCCTTGGGTGGCTCAGGGTACCCCAATGCCAGGCATAAAGTGGGTGCTTCACAAATTAAAATCTGTGCCTGGGGAATAATCAGATGCTTTAAAAGCAATTTAATTGTTCTTCTGGCTATAGAGATAATACATACTCAGGTACAAAATTCAAGCAATACAGGGAATGAAGAAAGTATACGTGCATATGGGGGTATACACATGGCAATAAATTTACATGAATCGCATCATACACAGAAGCTGTTTTGTAACCCGTCCTTTTTGCTTGACCAAACATGGTGCTCTCTTTTCTTTTCTTTTTTTGAGACGGAGTCTTGTTCTGTTGCCCAGGCTGGAGTGCAGTGGCTCGATCTCAGCTCACTGCAAGCTCCACCTCCCGGGTTCTCACCATTCTTCTGCTTCAGCCTCCCAAGTAGCTGGGACTACAGGCACCCGCCACCATGCTCAGCTAATTTTTTTTTTTAATTTACTTTTAGTAGAGATGGAGTTTCACCATGGCCAGGATGGTCTCAATCTCCTGACCTCGTGATCCGCCTGCCTTGGCTTCCCAAAGTGCTGAGATGACAGCTTTTCAAATCATAGAATGTAGCTATGCATTGTCATTATTAACGTCATCTCTTGTGTGAATTTACATAATTTTACTAACCCTTCTTAAATTTATAAGAATTTAGGTCATTTCCACTTTTTTGCCCTCATAAAGAAATTTAATTTTTTGCATGTATTTTTGTGTGCTTCTATGATGGGACAATTTCTGCCAGGTGAAATTGTTGAGAGGAGCCATTCTTCAAGACAGCAATTCCATGTGCAGGAATTTGTCCGACAGATGGATCCAAAAGTGTGGAAAGATTTAAGTACGAGGATATTTATTGCAACATTAATTATAACAGAAAGAGTGAAAACTCTCCTGTCTTCATTAATGGGATAAATTATGATCTATCCATGTAATAAAATACTATGTAGCTATTTAAAAAGTGGAGGCAGACTGATGCACGTGGATATGAAACAGTCTCCTAGGTACATTGCCTAATTAAAAACAAAAAGTAAGGTGGAAAAAAAAGGAGGTGGTAGAAACGAGAAGTCAGGGAGAAACCTAATTTTTGAACTCTTAGAAATGTTTGACTGTGGGTATATACTACCTTTCAAAAACATTATTATTATTATTTTTTAAAATAACAAGCCAGGCATGGTGGTGTGCACCTGTAGTCTCAGCTACTTGGGAGGCTGAGGTGGGAAGATACAGTGAGCCCAGTTTGGGTCCAGCCTGGGCAACGTAGCAAGACTCTGTCTCTAAAAACAAATAAACAAGCAAAATTATGATATATTTTGCCAAATTTCCCTCTAGATACATACATATTCTCAAACCACCATTTTTATTCTGTGGCACTCCTCATTCCAAAGGCCCTGTGGCTTCTCACTCCCAACAAGGTCCTAAGTTCAAACTCTTTATGGTGGCCTTCAATGCCTTTTGCAATACATTTTTTTTTTTTTTTTTTGAGATGGTGTTTCACTCTTGTTCCCCAGGCTGGAGTGCGGTGGTGCGATCTCGACTCACTGCAACCTCTGTCTCCCTGGTTCAAACGATTCTCCTGCCTCAGCCTCCCGGGTAGCTGGGATTACAGGCATGTGCCACCATGCCCAGCTAGTTTTTGTATTTTTAGTAGAGATGGGGTTTCACCATGTTGGCCAGGCTGGTCTTGAACTCCTGACCTGAAGTGATCTGCCCACCTTGGCCTCCCAAAGTGCTAGGATTACAGGCAGGAGCCACCATGCTTGGCCAGCAGTACCATCTTAATTTATCCCAAGTCTCTTTGTTGCTCTTCATGAATACTTGGCCTCACACAGGCTCAGCAGCAACCCCACAGAATACCCCCAAGTCCACCATGGCATGAAGATGCTGAACAAGCTACTTCCGGAAATCATGTTCTTCTATCCTATGTGCTCAAGTAGGAGACCACAGCCAACAGTCAGAGTCATGGATCTAAAGTTTAGTAGGTTCCTGGCATGTAGTAGATGCTCAATGTATGAATGTTTAGATGGGTTACCTGTATTTAGATGGTTGCCTCAGATCTTGGCTCTGGAGTCAAACTGCCTCAGTCAAATTTCAGCTTCATCACTTAGTTCTCTATTGGCAAATAAGTTAACCTTTCTAGGCCTCAGTTTTCTTATGTGTAATGTGGGGATAAAAGTAGTGCCTACCTCAAAGGGTTGTTGTAAAAATTAAATGTGAATATATGTAAAGCACTTAGAACACTGCCTGGCACACACCCAACAAATATTAGTTGTAATTATTTTTACTTTCTTCTTTTTATTTTCTGTATTGCTTTACTTTTCTATACAAATCTGTATTATCTTTAAAGTCAGGGGAAAAAATAAAAATTTCTCATTCATTTTGCCCCTTTTTCCCGTCCTAAAAACTGAATTCCAGCTCCACGTCCTTCCAGGAAGCCTGATTGCCATAGTCTCCAGGGGTCTTGACTGCTTGGAGCTCCTGGGCACGTCCATCATCTGTCCCTCTGTCTGTCCGTCCACGCGCCGCACACTGCAGTGGCTTGTTTCCTTCCCACCACAGCCTCCTTGATGAGGATGTCTTGAGGGATTCGGGTCTCTCTGTCCTCCCATCTGCTCCCCAGCACCAAGCCCTAAATCCAATGAAGAGGAGGTCGTGCTAAAGCACCCTGTCCTTTGGGGAGGAGTTCAGAGAAATAAGGGTCTCTTGATGGGGAGTGAGGATGGAAGAGAGGCTTTCTCCAGGGAGCCAAGCACAGATGCCTGGGCAGGGCCCCTCCCCTTTGATCTGTGATGAGTTGTTCACATGCTTAAGACACCAGTAAAGTGTGGATACCAAGCAGTTTTTTTTTTTTTTTTGAGGCGGGGTCTTGCTGTCTCCCAGGCTGGAGTGCAGGGGTGTGACCTTGGCTCACTGCAACCTCTGCCTCCTGGGTTCAAGCAGTTTGATTCTCCTGCCTCAGCCTCCTGAGTAGCTGGGATTACAGGCGTGCACCACCACGTCCAGCTAATTTTTTGTATTTTTAGTAGAGACGAGGTTTCGCTCTGTTGGCCAGGTTGGTCTCAAACTCCTGGCCTCAAGTGATCTGCCCAAAGTGCTGGGATAACAGGCTTGAGCCACCGTGCCTGGCCTGAATTTTAAAAAATATTTTAACATTTAAAAAAAAATCAAAGGACTCACCTTGGGAAAATAAAAACTGTGTTGTGTTTACTTAATTTCAAGTTTACTTTTGTTTTAATTATATGGATTAGAAGGGCACCATGATTTTTTTCAGGACTCAAAGCATCTCCCTAGCCCTGAATGCACAGTGGAATTTTCCAGAGGCTTCATGATATATAATGTTTAAAAAATTGAATGCAAAAGCAGCTATGAGAATGCAGCTGTTCTCTATTAAGCCTGCCATTTAGTTAAAGAAATTTGCAAAAAAAAAATTTATATCTAAAACAATGCCACTCATACTAATGCTATTTTTGTTCTTGGAAAGTACAGTTATTTTTCATAAATACATGTTGTAGGTGTTAAGATGCAATAGGTTTTTTAGTTTCTAAGTGAATTAATGCATACATTTTTGTAAGTTTCTCATTGTTAGCTTCCAAATCAGTAAAAAAAAACTATAGATATAACCCACATAAGCAAGTGCTCTTTGGCATCTCAATAATTTTTAAAAGTGTAAAGGGGTCTTGAGCCCCAAAAGATTGAGAACTGCTGGCCTAGAGTGCACTTCCCCTCTAGGATTCCAGGTCTGTCCCTTAAGAGAAAACTTCAGACTGACCCAAATCACAGGGGAGGGAGCCTGAGGCTGTGGACTCAAGTAAAGATGAGGCTGAGGGCCAGAAAAATCCAGAGCAGCTGTGCCTTGTGGGTGGCACCCCAGGCCTCTCTGCTGCTTGGAACCCCCATATCCAGAGCCCCACGGGTCCAGCAACCACAGACCTGGTACTGCCCATGGGTGAGTTCCAAGGGCCAAGCAACCAGCTGGACACAGGATCCCCTGTGCACTCTGGCTGGGAGTCACCTGTGTTGTTTTGGGAATTCATCCTCACAAGACAATGAGTTAGAACAACCTATCACAGCTAGACCTGGACTGGTCGGGCAGCAGGGTGTCCCTTCCCCTCTCTGGGCCTCTGTTTACCTGGCTATAAAATGGAAGATGATACTGCTCCCTCTCACCCTTGGGCAAAGTCATCGGGCAACTAATAAAAGACTGAGAAGCTCTAACTCACCTCTACATCACCTCATCCTTAGGACCATGCCTGTAGCCGGTGACATAGGTGATAGGCAGCTGGCGTTCATGCTCTTGCAGGGAGGTGCTCACCCAGTTGAAAGGCAAGATGCTCTAGTACTGTCATCAGCAGACCTTGTCCTTGCCCACCTTATGTGGGCCAGAGCTGTGCGGCAAGCCTGGAGGTAAGAGGTGGCCTCATCCCTGTCACCTGTGTCCTATTGTGGCCTCGTCTGTCTTTCCATACATCACACATTGTTAGCACCTACAAGCGGCTCTGAAGCTGCAAAGACTTCAGAGCTCACTGTGTCACTGCTTTGGATGCTCAGGAATCACCTCACTTATGATCCCCTCTTCATTCATTTCTTCCATTCTGCATTCATTAATTCCTGTCAAAACTCATTCAGCAAATACTTCTTCATGCTCATTAAAGGGAGAACCACTGTGGAACCTATTGAGATGTCAGTGGTTCTAACACTTTTGCTATCAACTTCTCGATGTCATCTGATTCTAGATCCTCCCCTTGGTTCAGTTCGGCTCACTCACTCTGTGATGAGGATAGCGTTTTTGAAATATTTTCAGTCATATTTCTGGTAAATTATGTTGACCTGAGGTTCCCCACCCACTGAAGCCAAGAGTCTCTGTGCTTCCGGGAAAGGGCAGAGGAGACTAATTATAATGGGTCATCATCTAGCACTGACTGCCCTATCAGGTTTTTTGGCTTCTGTTTTGTTTTGTTTTGTCCTTC
The DNA here is from genome assembly GCF_029289425.2 of Pan paniscus. Classification (NCBI taxonomy): domain Eukaryota; kingdom Metazoa; phylum Chordata; class Mammalia; order Primates; family Hominidae; genus Pan; species Pan paniscus. The sequence continues at coordinate 3,369,496 of NC_073270.2, read as the reverse complement.
ATAAGACAATGTTGTTTTTAAAGCTAGGCTTTGCCAAGAAAGGGTTTAGTAAACTCTTTAAGTTTCCATTAACTATCAGGATCCAGGCTTAATGAATCATAGCTCATTGTAGCCTGGATCTCCAGGGCTCAAGTGATTCTCCCACCCCAGCCTTCCGAGTAGCTGGGAGTACAGGCATGTGCCACTATGTCTGGCTAATTTTTACTTTATTTTATGTTTCGTGGAGGCAGGGTCTCACACTGTGTTGGCCATGCTTGTCTCAAACTCTTGGCCTCAAGGGGTCCTCCTGCCTTGGTCTCCCCATTTTTTGGGATTACAGGCATGAAACACTGTGCCTGGCCTGGATATGCCATTTCAGGGAAGTCCTTTCTACCAGGGCACCTGTGTTGAGTATGGGGAAGAGAAGTGAGACCAAGGAAGGAGAAGCAGCAGATTTTCTATCTGATTTCACCTTTCTGGGGCAAATTTCCATAGTTTCAGGGAGAAGCCAAAATTAGAGGGCTTTTGCCAACCAACCTATGGTAGGAAAAACATCAGAACAGTGGTTGCCTTTGGGGGTGGTTAGAGACAGAGATTGGAAAGGGGCATGAGGGGAGTTTCTGGAGTGATCATTTTTTCTATATTTTGATTGGAATATTGGTTACATAGGCATTTATTAAAATGCAGCAAATGTACACTTTAGATTTGTACATCTCATTATATGTGAATTTAACACCAAGAAAAAAACTGTAAACAAATTTCAAACTCTAGTTAACCATAGGCATGCTGAAGTATTCAGAAGGAAGCGTACCAATGTCTGCAATTGACTTTGAAATGCACCAAAAATTTCTTGGTTGGATGGATGTGTGGATGGACGAAAGGATGGATGGAAGAGTGATAAAATAAGCATAGTAAAATGTTAATGGTAGAATCCTAAGTGAGGGGCATATGGTGTTCACTATTAAATTCTTTTAACTTTGCTCTATGTTTGAAAATTTTCATAATAAAATGAAAAAAGGGTTTTTGCTTCATGTAGCATCATGTTTTCTAGCTGTCCAGTTCTTTTTATTGTTATTAAATTTTTTTTTTTTAAGAAACAAGGTCTATGCTATGTTTCCCAGGCTGGACTCGAACTCCTGGGCTCAAAAATCCTTCCGTGTCAGCCTCCTGAGTAGCTGGGACTACAGGCGTATGCCACTGCACACGGCTTGCAGACCCTTTTGAATGCCTTTGCTGTATTTTGCAAATTTCCAGCCTCAATAGTCACACCATCCAAAGCCAGAACACAGAAAACTCAAAGCCCAGCCTCCCTGGTAGGTAGGATGCAGACCTGCCACATGCACTCATCAGATCAAACCCAGGCAAGCAAGACTCCAGCTCAGAAGTGTGCAATTGGATGGCATGGATCACCTGCAGGAGGCAGGTCTGTTGGCATGAGTGGTGGCAGAGACCAGCTTCCATGGGGATCATGGTTTACTAGTAGCTGCAGGATGAGTTCCTGCCCCAGAGGAGCATTGGCAGAGCAGGGGCAGGAGCATTGGTAGCAGCTTCTATTTCCTCGTCAAGCCGGTTCTGAGGTTCTGGATCTTATTCCTGGAAGCTGAGTGCTCCTGATGATTCTGCGGGTCCTCCTTTATCCTTTTATAAATGCATTTTTGCAGACAGAGGAGCTTGAGAGGTAGGCCTGAAACAAGCCTCCTGTCCACGGCAGGCAGGGATCCAGAAGTTCCCATATGGTCAAGGGAGGGGAATGGAGACGCTGAAAGGACTTGTTGACCAGCAGTAGCCTAGAGTTGGGACAGAAGCCATGGAAAGTGAGGACTTCTCAGCTGGAGGCACAGGGCGGGGACCACAGCCTCCAGTGCTGGGAGCCAGCACCACATCCAGAAGGCCAGTTGTGATCAGACACACATCAACTGTCACCAATCAAGGACCAGGTGAAAGCAGACAAGTCTGTAAACAGAGACCATGTGGGTCCCAACCTCCCTCACGGAAGCCCCCATTCCAGGCTCCCTAGATGCAATCCTGGAGGAGAACAGAAGGAGGAGGAATCTGAGAGATTAAGCACTTACGCGGCAGGGGCTGGATTATAATTACAAGACCGCTTGGACTGGAAGAGTCTAAGGTATGATTAACCCAAGTTTAAAAACGTGTTTTTTTCTGGAACCCAGCAGGACCAGGGCTCATAAAGATTAGATCAGTGATAAAAATAAAGTCATCTTTTCATTACCCATTGGAGAACTGCAGTGCTACCATTTACTGTGCACTTTCTACGTGTCAGGAGCTGCTCTAATTTGCATCTTACCTACTACTAAACACCAGTGTTGTTCCCACTTTTCTGAAGGGAAAACTGAGGCTCAGAAAGAATATGCATACTTCTCAAGTTCACAAAGTTGATAATGAATGGAGTCAAAAATTGAACCCAGAGAGTCTGAGTTTAGTATCTATATTCTTAACCATGGTGCTAGCGCTACAATGGCCAGGGATGGACATGGCAGAAACACAAGGAGGTTGCCATGCTCTGGCTTTGCTGCTCCAGTTATCACTTTGTTCAAGATTCTGCACTTCATTTAGCCAACCACCAAGCCTATGTTAGTGCCTATGTGGGTGAGGCTTTGTGGAAGAGTAAGGAGTTAGACCTGATCCTGCTACCAGGCATTACCTTGCTCAGAATCTTTTCATTCATTCATTTATTTCAGATGATAATGGTGGGGAAGAGGGAAGGATTAAAAATGAATAAGACACAGTTTCTAGCCTTAAAGGAACTCATTATCTATAAGAAAGAAAAACAAATACACAAAAGTGACAACCAATTGAAGTGGATGATTCCTAAGAAATACATTAACAGAGAGTTGTGTTAGCTCAGAGCTGGGAGAGGACATTTCCAGCAAAACTTTCATGGGAAAAAGAATGAAAGTAATTTAATTCTGTTGGGAGAATGATGTTCTTCTTGTAAATTCTAAGTGTTTTTTAAGGAAATCAGTTGAAAAAAGTAGGCTTACAATCAAATCCCCAGTCTTTCCTGTGTTTAAAGAATGTTTCAAACTCTCAAGGAAGAAAAAGATGAAATGGCTAGGAGTGATAATCTTCCAGCTCTGAATGTGTCCTGGCCAGTACAGCCTGGCTCATCCTCAGGCCAGTCACTACAGAAAGCCAGACATGAATGCCACCCCCTAAAACACAAAAATGCCTTACCGAGAGCTTTGCAGAACAGAGGAGTAAAAGGGCTTCCCGGCATAGATATTGGCGTGAACACCTGCAGTCAGTTCCTGAAGCCTCACCAGTATGGCAAGAAGGACTTCGAAAGAATCAGAGAGAAGGTAACAGCAGCAAAACCTTGAAAGCTCAAAAGCAGGGGGAAGACAGGCAAATAATGAGCAGATCTGAAAAAAACAAAAAACAAAAAAACTATTTCTCACCTGGCAACGAGAAATCCAGGCAGTGGTGAAAACCAACCCAATCTTCCTTTGCAGTAAGCTGAAAAGCTCTGGAATTTGACAGATACCTCTGTAGATGGAGCTTGGGATGGAGGGGTTTGTGTAAGAAAATAAGAATTGGCTGAGAGCTTATTTATGAAGTAGTGGGTCCCAGGTCCCCTCCACATTCTGTGAGCTGAATCACTGCCCCTTCCCTGGCCCAACAAAAGTCTGTGGCTTTGTTCTTCAGTGAGAGTAAAAGAGAGGGTCTCTGGGCTGAAGCACAGCAAGCTCAGCTGAGGTCTAGGGTCTATGCTGAAAATGGGGTATTCAAGGGACATTTGTCTACTGGATGCTGAGACGCTGGCCCACCCACCTCCACCTGCCCACGTGCTCCACCATGATGCCGCAGCCAGGAGGAAACAGTGCTCACGATTCCGTCAGCTTCAAAGGAAAGACGTAAAGATACTGACATGAGAGTTTCCTCAGCTCCACAGCCCTGTGTAGTCACCCTACAAGGACACCCTCAAGCACACACTTAGAACTTCCAGTTTTTTATTTGTTTGCTTGTTGATGTTTGAGAAAGGGTCTCACTCTGTTGCCCAGGCTGGAGTGCAGTGGCGCCATCTCAGCTCACTCTCACCTCGACCTTCCTGGGCTCAAGTGATCCTCCCACCTCAGCCTCCTGAAGAGCTGGGAACACAGACACGCACCACCACACCTGGCTAATTTTAAAATTTTTTGTAAAGATGGGGGTCCCACTATGTTGCCAGGCTGGTCTTAAATTTAGCCTCAAGCAATCCTGCCTCAGCTTCTCAAGGCATTGGAATTATAGGCGTGAGCCACCACACCCAGTCCCAATCAGTTTTTTTAGCCCCTACTTTTAAATATCAGCAGAAAAGATTTGCCAGACATCTAAAGAAAATTTCTAACATGAAAGAGAAAGGAAAAAAAATAAACATACTAAAATAAGAAGCTCAGAGGAATCAGCCTATTTGAGGAGAAGAACATTCAGGAAAATAAACTATTCTTGATGTTTTCAGAGCTGTGAAAAAATATTGCAACCATAAAACAAGAGCGGGATATGATACAAAAAAGAAACATCCGAACCACAAAAAGCTCTAGAAATTTACAAATATGATAGTGAAAACAAAAAAATCTCAAAGTATACAGATAAGAGAATAAAGTTGAAGCTATGGCTCAGCAAGTTGTTTAAAAAGAAAACCAAGGATGTCCAAGAGAGAAAAAGACAATCAGAAGGCCAATCCACAAGGTCAGATATTAGAGCAACAGGAGTTTTAGAAAAAATAAGAGACAGAGATAGAATAAGAGCCCGCAAGGGAGTGATGGGGTGGGCAGGGCGGGGGGAGGGGTAGTGTGTCAGCCAAAAGGGAGGAAATTATCAATAAAATATTTTAAGACAAATTTTCAGAAACAAAGGACGTGACTTTTCAAATTGAAAGGAATCACTGAATGTCAAGCATAATGGGTAATGGATGAAAATGGGCACTTGCCAAGCCCTGTGAAATTACAGCCTACTGGAGACATAGAGAAGATCCTATGGAATTCCAGAGGAAAACAATAGATCAGGTACAAACGATTGGGATTTGAGGTGACTTTGGTTTTCCCAACAATAACACTAGAGTGCAGAAAATTCCAAGGGAAAATCATTTCCATTGTAGGATTCTATACGCAGCCAAACTATAAGCCAAGTGTGAAGATAAAATGCATTTTAGACATGCAAGGTCTCAAAAGATCTGCCTTTAAGGGCCCTTTCTTGAGAAGCTGTTGGAGAATATCCTGCAACAAAGAAGGAGTAAGCTAGGTAAGAAGAAAATATGTTTGCTACCTGAAACAATAGAACCAACTTAGGATACAAGTTCCAGGGTGACGCTGAAGGGAGACCCAGGATGACAGCTGACAACTGGAGGATATCCTGCAACATTAAAGGAATAAGCCAGGTAAGAAGAAAATATATTTGCTACATGAAACAATAGATCCAGCTTAGAAGGAGACAGATTCCAGGGCGATGCTGAAGGGAGGCCCCAGAACATCAGCTGGGAATTTGGTATAAAAACCAATCAGTCCAGGGCACAACAGATCAGAAGACTCCAAGCAAAACTTCCTCAGGATGTCAAATCTGATAGAATACCTGGTGTGTCTAAAAGTCTTGAGAGGCTATTTAAAAAAGTAGTGAATGTTTGGGATTGAAATAGTAGTGGGTGTATAGAAAACTAAGCCAATATAAAGGCTAGACTTTGAATCATTAACTCCAGGGAAGGGAAAACAAAATGTTGCTGAGGAAAGGAAAAGTAAACATGATTTTACTACATGATCAACTGCGAATTTACAAAGCTTAATAAGGTAAGCACCTGATAGTAAAGTAACCAATGTTATGACTTAACAGTACCGGGAGGATGGGAGATGGGAAGGCTATACTTGGCATGATGGTGGTAGGAATATGAGAGGGGTAAGCTCTTATTTACCATAGGGACAGTTGTCACTATTTTTCTGGCAAATCAAGAAGTAGCAATTATTTTCCTCAGAGCATGTTATTTAGCGGTATGAAGGTAAATTTAAAAATAATTAGGTAAAAAAGTTGAATTTATCTTGTAACTTTGTGTAGCAAATTCCCACAAACTTAGCAGCTTAAAAGAACATCTATGAAAAAAGTCATTGTTTCTCAAAAGTTCAACAGAATTATCAAAAAACCCAGAAATTCCACTTGCAAGTATACACTCAAAAGAAGTAAAACTTCCAATAAGCACATGTACATGCATGGTTATGGTAGTAGTATTTACAATAGCTGAAAGGCAGAAGCAACCCAAATGCCCATCATCAGATGAATGGATAAACGGTGGAATATGCATGGAGTATTACTCAGCCGAAAAGTGAGACAAAGTACTGATAACATCTTACAACATAGATAAGCCTTGAAAACAATTGTACTAAACCTTGAAAACATTATACTAAGTGAAAGAAGACAGACAAAAAGTCATATATTGTCTGATTCCTTTTATATGAGACGCCCAGAATAGGTAAAACGATACGGAAAGCCGATGGTTGCCAAGGGCTGGGTTGGAGGTGGGGAATGAGGAGGAGTTGCTTTATGGGTATAAGGTGCCTGTTTAGGGTGATGAAAATGTTTTAGAACTGTATGGAAGTCACCATTTGCACAAATGCCACTGAATTGTCCTAAATCCCACTGAATTGTTCACTTTAAAGTGGTTAATTTTATGTTATGTGAATTTCATATCAATTAATAAAACATGTAATCTAATTGCACAGTATTATTCTGGGTTAGTGTGTGCAGCACTCCACTAATGAGGTAGAATTATACCATGAGGTAGAATTATAACCTTATTTACTTTTTTAAATTTATTTAGGCAATTCTATTATTTCTCTTCAATTTATTCCATTCCAAAAAATGGAGTAGTACGCGCCTTTTTCTTTTTTTGAGATGGAGTTTCGCTCTTGTTGCCCAGGCTGGAGTGCAATGGCGCAATCTTGGCTCACTGCACCCTTCGCCTCCTGGGTTCAAGCGATTCTCCTGCCTCAGCCTCCCAAGTAGCTGGGATTACAGGCACCCACCACCACGCCCAGCCAATTTTTTGTATTTTTAGTACAGATGGGGTTTCACTATGTTGGCCAGGCTAGTCTTGAACTCCTGACCTCAGGCGATCCACCCACCTCAGCCTCCCAAAATGCTGAGCGTGAGCTATCATGCCCGGCCGTTCCTCTTTAAAAACAAAACAAAACAAATAAACAAACAAAAAAACCCTAAGAGTGGAGGAAGGGGTGTGCTTATTGGTGGTGTCTTTTGAAAATGTTCTGGGTCCTTTTAACTTGAGTTATCAATAGGACAAGTCTGTATTCTGCAGCATGAGGAAGAATATCCAGAAATCATGACCTTGTCTATGTGAAATAAGACTCTGTTTCTGAAAAACAAAACAAAAACACCCCATGCATTTACTATTCCACAGTTCTGGAAGGTCCAAGCTATTTAATTGGATTCTCTGCTGATGTTCTCACATGGCTGAAACCAGGCTGCTACCCAGGGCCGCTTCTCATCTGAGGCTTGGGGTCCTCTTCCAAGCTCATGCAGATTGTTGGGAGAAACCGGAAGTTGTAGGACTGAGGTCTTTGCTTTTTTGCTAGCTGTCAGCTAAGGACTGCTCTCAGGTCCTAGAAGCTACCCACAGTCACTTGCCAAGTGGCTCATACAGGCTTTCTTCCAGGCCAGCTGAAGCAGGTCTCTCTGATTTCCTCTTCTGCAACCAGACGGAGAAAACTCTTTGCTTTCAAAGGGCTCACCTGATTATATGTGGCCTACCTAGAATACTTTTCCTTTGGCCATAAATGTGACATAGTCATGGGAGTGATATCATACTCATAGTTTCTATCCACACTCAAAAGGGAGGGCATTTTATAAGGACAAGGGTCATTGGTGGTTATATTAGTCAGGGTTCTCAAGAAAAACAGAGCCAATTGATTTTATTTATTTATTTATTTATTTATTTATTATAAGGAATTGGCTCATGTGATGATGGAGGCTGACAGGTGCTAAGATATGTGGGGTGAGGCAGCAAGCTGGAGACCCAGGACAGCCAACAGTATAGTTCTACTCTGAAGCCCAGCAGGCTCAAGAATCAGGATGAGCTGATGTTTCAGTTTGAGTCTGAAGGCAGGGAAAAGCTGACGTCCGAATTCGAAGTCAGGCAGGCAGGAGGAATTCCCTCTTGTTCAGGGGAGAGTCAGCCTTTTTGTCCTATTCTGGACTTCGCCTGATTGGATAAGGGCCACCCACATTAGAGAGGGCCATCTGCTTTACTCAGTCTACCAATTTAAATGTTAATCTCACCCAAAACACCCTCGCAGAAACACCTAGAACAATGTTTGACCAAATATCTGAGAACTCCATGGTCCAGTCAAGTTGCCACATGATATTAACCCTCATGGTGAGCATCTTAGAATTCTGCCTCCCGTAGAAAGGGAAAGAAGTAGCTACTGGAGAGGGGGCAACTGGAGGAAAAAAAAGTGGATGGGTGATGTTTTCCGTGCCAACCTTGTAGAGATATTTGACTTGTACTTAGACCTGGGCCATACACCATATCCTTCCCTATAGGGTCAGGAGCCTGTGGGGACAATGGGCCATGTCCACATGGAGCCTGTGACCCCATCTTCTGTCTAGACCATGTCAGGGACCACTGAATACCCTGATCAAACAACTCTGCGCCTGCATGTAAATTGTGAACTGGTCTCTTTCCCAGGCTAGTCCTCTTGTTGGTGGACTGAACACTGCTGTGTGTACCTCCAGATCTGAGAAATGGACCAGGGCAGCTATTTGTGATGGGTACCGATAGCACTTGAACATGTTGGCTGAGGTGTCTTTTTAGAGTTAAACTTTCAATTTTGGGGTAATTGTAGATTCACATGCAGTTGTGAGAAATAACACAGAAAAATCCCAGGTTACTGTTTACCCAGTTTCTCCCAATGGTAACACCTTGTAAAACGACAGTACAGTGTCACATTGAAATTAACATTGATACATCCCGTCAACCTTATGCACATTTCCCTAGTTTTTACTCCTACTGATGTGTGTGTGTTTATTTGTATGCAAACATTATCAAATGTGTAGGTTTGTGTATCCACCACCACAGCCAATGTATAAAACAACCCCATCACTAAAAGGATCTATGTTCTTTTTTTTTTTTTTTTTTTGAGACAGAGTCTCACTCTGTTGTCCAGGCTGGAGAGCAGTGGTGTGATCTCGGCTCACTGCAAGCTCTGCCTCCTGGGTTCACACCATTCTCCTGCCTCAGCCTCCCTAGTAGCTGGGACTACAGGTGCTTGCCACCCCACCCGGCTAATTTTTTCTATTTTTAGTAGAGATGGGGTTTCACCGTGTTAGCCAGGATGGTCTTGATCTCCTGACCTCATGATCCGCCTGCCTCAGCCTCCCAAAGTGCTGGGATTATAGGCGTGAGCCACCGCGCCCGGCTTGTGTTCTTTTATAACCACATCAACTTCATCAACTTCTGTCCTACACTCCCTCTGTCCTACTGGCAACCACTACGCTGTTCTTCATTTCTATAATTTTTGTCATTTCAAGAATGTTATATAAATAGAAACATATAGTATGTAACATTTTAGGGTTAACTTTTTTTCCTACACAGTGTAACTCCCATGGGATTCTTCCAATTGTTGTATGTATTAATAGTTTGTTCCAAATGTTGGCCAGGATGCAGAGAACCAGGATCAGTCATACATTTCCAGTGAGAATATAAAATAATACAGCGTCTCTGGAAACAGGTTGGCAGCTTCTTACAAAACTAAACATGCAATTTCCGTGTGACTCAGCAATTGTCCTCATTGGCATTTAACCTAGAGAGATGAAAACTTATGTTCACACTAAAACCTCTATGGGAATGTCTATAGCATCTTTATTCTTAATACTCCAATGCTGAAAACAGCCAGTCCTTCGGCGGATGAATTGTTAAACCATGGTACATCTATACTGTGTTTCTCTATGGAGCTACAAAGAGGAACAAACTATTGATACACATGACAAGTCAGAGGCTAGTATTATCCTAAGAGAAAAACCAGAGAAAAGCAGTAAAAAACAAACAAACAAACAAACAAAACTGGGGTAGTGCTTTCTTTTTTATTTCCTGCAGAAACCCGAGCCACCTTCAGTTGCTATCCTGGGGCTGGGGCTGGGTAACCTTCCTCTGTTGGGTGTGAGCTGTAAGATGCTTGGCTGCTGTGTTGTTCCTCCAGTCCTGGGATCTCTAACCAGTTCATCTTCTTCTTACCACCTCTCAGAGTTCTCCTTTTGTTGCCTCTTGAGTTATTTCTGGGGCTTATTGTTGTACTCAGTGGGGACAAGTGGGGTGATCAAGTCTATGATATGTTGTTTAAACTGGGAGTCCCAAGGTGTCATTTTATACTCTGAAGGGTGGCACAGAGCCACAGGTGGGGAGGAAGACAGAGATGATCTAGGGCCAGGGTAGGGAGCTTTTTCTACACTATTATTTATAAGACAAAATTGGAGCTGTCTAAAATTTACACTGAGTCTTCTAGATCATTTTGAATATACATATTTGTCAAGGCTGGAGTAGACAATGCATATTTTTTAGCAGCTTATTAACATGACTTATGACTTTTAAATATTTGCATACCAAATTCATAAGCCTCCGTTTCTACTCCTGCCCCAGCCTGGCAATTGCTAAGGGCAGGCCTGGTAAGTGTGTAAGTCATTAATAAAAAGTAAAAATAAAAATACTTTCTTTAAAAGGGGGAAAAACATTTTCTCGTTTCACCTTTTAGTAAGCTGATTAGAAAAAGTGAACTTCGGGGCCAGGCATGGTGGCTCACACCTATAATCCCAGCGCTTTGGGAGGCTGAGGTGGGAAGATCACTTGAGACCAGGAGGTCAAGCAATGTGCAGCATAGTGAGACCCTGTCTCTGAAAAAAAATTTTTTTTTTAAATTAGACAGGTGCGGTGGTGAGTGCCTGTAGTCCCAACTACTTGGGAGGCTGAGGTGAGAGGACTGCTTGAGCCCAGGAGTTCAAGGTTACAATGAGCTATGATGGTGCTACTGCACTCCAGCCTGGGCAACAGAGTGAGACCCTGTTTCTAAAGAAAGAAAAAAGTGAACTTTATTTTTATTTCATTTTTTCTTTGCATGTTTTTGAAAGACTCATGAGGAATATGACGGGTGGTCCACTTGGAGAATGAGGCCTGGTGTCAGTTCGGAGCTGGGTCTGGCTTCTCATAAAAGATAGATATTATTGCTTAGTATGATGCTAAGAAAAAGTGGGCAGTAAAGTGGGCAGTTGCCTTAAAGAAATATATTAAGTAACAAAATTAAGTAAATAGAATATTCTAGGGCCATGGAAGAATAAGAAGCACAAGGAATCTGCCTCCTCACCTAGGCAACAATTGAACTGCCAGACTCTGTCTGATATAACTATTTTGAAACTCTGGAGTCTACCTAAGGCTTGTAAATGCCAAGAGAAGGTTTGGATGGTAAATTGCAATTAATTTTACTAAATTTTAGCTTTTAGTGCAGTAGCAACTACCCATTCTCCATGGTAGGAAACTTTGCACGCATTCTGGGAGCAGTTTAAAAGAGCCAGAGTGGGCAAAAGGGACCCTGTCCTCCAAATATCAGGAATCTGTGCTCTGATTGCTGATTGCTGCTTCTAATCACAGAGATGCAGCCAAAAAGGTGGCAATCATTGTTGTTACACCTCCCCTCATTGCTGCAAGCCCCTCTCCCTCCAGCTGAAGCAAATTCCAGGGTACTTAAAGGGGTGGGACATCTGACTTTCCCTTCATTTTTCTGTTTTTGTGCTTTTGGGGACCAGATATTAGACACTAGGACATTCAAAAGCAACTGTATTTATGGAGGAAATTAAAAAACGACTGCACATGCTCCCAAAAGGGGCAGGCTCAGCAAAGACCCGATACAACCTTAAATTTATGCCTTAGGCTGATTTTCAGCACAGAGACAGTCTATAAGAAAAAAAATCAAAAGCCATAAACAAAACAAAAAAACTGCAAACTCTGGGTAAGGGGGAATTGGATTTCCAGAGTTACCACATTGTTAGATTCAAATGTCCAGTTTTCAACAAAAAATTACAACGCACACAAAGAAACATGAAAGTATGGCCCACTTAAAGGAAAAAATAAATTAGCAGAAACTGTTTCTGGAAAAGGCTTGATCTACTGGACAAAGACTTTGGAATAACTGTCTTAAAGATACTCAAAGAACTAAAGAAAAATGTAGTGAAAATAAAGAACAAATGTATAAATAAAATGGAAATATTAATAAAGGAGATAAAAACCAAAGAGAATCAGAAACTCTGGAACTGAAAAGTACAAGAAAGAAAATAAAAAACATTTGATAGAGGGATTGAAAAGCAAATTTGAACAGGCTGAAGAAAGAATCAGCAAACTTGAAGACAGGACAATGGAAATTATTGAATATGGGAAACAGAAAAAAAAAAAAGATTGAAGAAAAGTAAACATAACCTAACAAACCTGTGGTGGACACCATTAAGTGGGCCAACATAAGCATTGTGGGAATCCCAAAAGGAGAAGAATGAGAGAAAGGGGCAGAGAAAATATTTTAAGAAATAATTGCTGAAAAGTCCCCAAATTTGATGAAGATATGAATATAAACATCCAAGAAGCTCAATGAACTCCAAGTAGAATGAACTCAAAGAGACCTACACCAAGACACATTAAAATCAAACTCTTAAAAATCAAAAACAGAAAATCTTAAGAGCAGCAAAAAACAAGCAACTTATCACATACAAGGGAATCTCAATAAGATTAAAAGTAAATTTCTCATTAAAATCTTTAGAGGCCCAAAGGCAGTGAGCTGATATACTAAAAAGGCTAAAAGAAAAAAACTATCAACTAAGAATCTTGTATCCAGCAAAACTGTCCTTTGAAAGTGAGGGAGAAATTAAGACATCCCCAGATAAACAAAAGCTGAAGGACTGTGTCACTGCTGAACCTGTTCTAGGTGAAATAAAAGGACACTATATAGTAACTCAAAGCTGTTTGAAGAAGTAACAATCTCGGTAAAGGTAAACACATGGGCAAGTATAAAAGCTAGTATTATCACAACAATGGTTTATAACTCCTTTTTTGTTTTATACATGATTTAAGAGACTACTTTTGTGACATTTACAACTGAATGGGTGGGGATGGAACTGTAAAGATGCAGAGTTTTTGTGTATTAATTAAGTTAAGGTGGTATACATTCAAATTAGAGTGCAGTGACTTTAGGATGTTAAATGTAACCCCCATGGTCACACCAAGAAAATAGCCATGGGGTGATTTCAGTTATATGAGGTACTTAGAATAGTCAAATTTATAGAGACAGAAAGTAAAATGGTAAATTCCAGGGGTTCAGGGAAAAGGGGAATGGAGAGTTATTGTTTAATGAGTATAGAATTTTATTTTTGCATGATGAAACGAGTTTTTGAGATGAATGATGGTGATGGTTGCACAACAACATGAATATATTTAGTATCACTAAACTGTACCTTTAAAAATGGTTAAAATAGGCAATTTTATGCTATGCATATTTTACCACAATAAAAAATTGAAAAAAATTTTAAAAAATTCTATTTTAGGGAGGAGATGGAAATGTTCTACATCTTGATTTGGGTGGTATTTACATGGTGGGTACAATGATCAAAACTCATCAAATGTAGGAAGAATCAATATTGTTAAAGTGGCCATACTGCTCAAAGCAATGTACAGATTCAATGCTATTTCTATCAAACTTCTGATAATATTTTTTCGCAGCATTAGAAAAACTATTCTAAAATTCATATGGAGCCCAAACAGCCTGAATAGCCAAAGCAATCCTAAGCAAAAAGAACAAAGCCAGAGGCATCACATTACTCAACATCAATCTATACTACAAGGCTATCAGTAACCAAAACAGCATGGTACAGGTACAAAAACAGACACATAGACCAATGTAACAGAATAGAGAATCCAGAAATAAAGCCACACACCTACAACCATCTGATCTTCGACAAAGTCAACAAAAACAAGCAATGGGGGAAGGACTCCTTATTCAATAAACAGTGCTGAGATAACAGGCTAGCCATGTGCAGAAGATTGAAACTGGACCTCTTCCTTACACCATATACAAAAACCAACTCAAGATGGATTAAAGACTTAAATGTAAAACCTAAAACTACAAAAACCCTAGAAGAAAATCTAGGAAGGGCCCTGGCAAAGATCTTATGACAAAGAAGACAAAAGTAATTGCAACAAAAACAAAAACTGACAAATGGGACCTAATTAAATTAAAGAGCTTCTGCACAGCAAAAGAAACTATCAACAGAGTAAACAGACAACCTACAGGATGGAAGAAAATATTTGCAAACCATGCATCTGACAAAGGTCTAATATCCAGAATCTATAAGGAACTTAAACAAATTAACAAGCAAAAGCAAACAACCCCATTAAAAACTGGGCAAAGGACATAAACAGACACATTTCAAAAGAGGACATATATGGGGCCAACAAACCTATGAAAAACTGCTCAACATCATTAATTATTGGAGAAATGCAAATCAAAACCACAATGAGATACCATCTCATACCAGGCAGAATGGCTATTAGTAAAAAGTCAAAAAAATAACAGATGCTGGTGAGTTTGTAGAGAAAAGGGACACTTGTATACTGCTGGTGGGAATGTAAATTAGCTCAGCCATTCTGGAAAGCAGTTTGATGATTTCTCAAAGAACTTAAAATAGAATTACCATTCGAACCAGCAATCCCATTTTTGTATATATGCCCAAAGGAATATAAATCTACCATAAAGACACATGCACGTGTATGTTTATTGCAGCACTATTCACAATAGCAAAGACATGCAACCAACCTTAATGCCCATCAACAGTAGACCGGATAAAGAAAATGTGGTACATATACACCATGGGATACTATACAGCCATAAAAAAGAATGAGATTATGTCCTTTGCAGCAACATGGATGGAGCTGGGGACCATTATTTTAATTTAGCTAACACAGGAACAGAAAACCAAATACCACATGTTCTCACTTATAAGTGGGAGCTAAACTTTGAGTATACATGGACACAAAGAAGGGAACAATAGACACCAGGGCCTACTTGGGGGTGGAGGGTGGGAGGAGGGTTAGGATTGAAAAACTACCTATTGGGTACTGTGCTTATTACTTGGGGAAATGGAATAATCTGAACATCAATCCCCCATGACACACAATTTTTCTGTGTAACAAACCTGCATATGTACCCCTGAACCTAAAGTAAAAGTTAAAAATAAGAAAAACTCATCAAATGGAACACTTGATTTATATTCTATTGTATGTTAATTATATCTCAATAAAAGTATAAAAACATTAAAAAGTCAAGTAAAGACAGAATCAATAGTTCTCAGAGAAAGGTGAAAATTGTGAGGACGTTCACAACTCACAGAAGTTTGGGATTCATAGATCACCTTGAGGCCATCCTCTCTGAGAGTTCATGAAGCCTTATGCTTGTGAAGAAGCCATTGCTGGTGACAACAGTTGGGTAATAATAACAACCCCCTTGTTAGTGCTTTCAGCACATTATAATTTACACCAACATTTCAGATATATAATCCTATGTGACTTTGCTCAAAGAGGCTGAAAAATATGTGTAATTATTGATGCCTATCTTGGGAAACTGCCCTCCAAAACATTCCAAAGGGGCTTGGCAACTGTTGGGTGGTGACTCTGTAGAACAAATAAAGCTTTTGCCTCCCTTGAGCAAACCCCATGGAATGCAATGTCTGGGCACCGTGCTGGCCAGACCTGGCGTAGCTAATGTCAAGAGGATAGAACAAACCTGTCCACTGAGTTGGGTCATGGGTTAGGAAGCTGGCCCCCCTCCTACAGGTGCCGAGAGGATGTGAGGAGAAGGGTGCAGCAGGTACAACACGGGAGGGTCTTTGTCACCATGTCTTTCACTCTTTTCTCTCACTGTCAACTCCTACAGATACGTATATATTAAACAACAAATCAAAAGTGTATAAAGTGAAAATAAAAGTTTCTTCATTCCAATACCACTAAAATCCGCCCTTCAGAATTCACCATGGTTAAAAGACAGTGATTCTTAAATTCTTTTTCTGCTCTAAGCATTTATTTTGAGTGATCTCATCCATGCCCATGACTTTGAATATCACCTGTAGTTTGATGTGTTTCATATCTCTTATCTTCTGAGTTCCAGAAAACAATAACCAATGTCTACTGGAGAAACTCCACCAGGATATCCCTCAAGCACCAAAAACACATGTCCCAAGCTGTCTTTTTGTCTTCCCTTAACCTGCTTTGATGGTGTCAGTTCCTGTCTTCCAACTCCAGCTGGAAGCCTGTGGTCCTCTTCTACTCCTCCTGCCCCTCAACTCCCACATCCAATCACCATGGCCTGTTTATCTTATTTTTCTCATACATAAAGAATTTAAAATATTGTATGAAGTCAACTTTTCCCTGAGTCCAGATGGCTTTCAGAGGTGAGGAGCAAAAGGTTAAGATCATTGAGAAGCACAGGGAAGGAGAGCTTAGGGTAGTGACTGCCACACACATTCCACAGACGAGCCTTCAAGTGTCTTGGGAGACATGTTGGGGCAGGGTGAGGGGTGTCTTAGTTTGGGTTTCCTTGGAAGCAAAACCCTAAGATAATCATGGGTACATATAGTTGATTTGGGAGGTGAGTCAAAGAAGCAGAAGTGAAGGAGCATCAGGAGTGATACTGGAAAGGGAGGAATGTCGGTCAAGTGTTTGTGAATGAGTAGATCACTGTGGGTAACTGGGGCTCAGTCTTACTGGGGACTGTCTGAGAAGCTGTACGGAATACATCCTAGAACTGTCCCTCTAGAACTGTAGGGCTGATACCAGTCTCCATTGGTTGTGGGTCACCTCCAGAGGTTAACACCCCCACACTTCTGGAATGCACAACACATGGCTGAGCAGTCTTCTCAAGCTCCTCTGAAAGCAAAGCAGAGAGATGCCATGGCATGCACTTGATATGGGATGTTAACAGTGGTATACGGAGGAAGACATAGTGCATCACAAATGTTTACTACCAGGGGAGGTAGAGTGAGCCCAGCTCCTGGCCCCAACACCCACTAAATCATAGAACTTCCCTGACTATTTTATGTACATCAAAGTTTCATTAGTTGTTTGATTTGAAGAAAGCATTTTGCAGCTGGAATCATTTGAAAGACACTGTTCTTTACAGTCTGATTTCGGCCTAATTAGTAGCTTCACTCTGTGTGCCCCTACTTGACATATATGACTGTATATCCCCAATTCCCTGGCAGATACTGAAATTCCAGCATTAAAATCTCAAGCACTCATTCTAGTCACATGAAATCTCTGTTAAGATGCATGTACCCCTGACAGGACCCTCTCTGAGCTGCCATTTACATTTAATGTAATTAATGATAAAATAGGATTTACATCTGCCATTTTGCTATTTGTTTTCTGTCCCGAGTCTTTGTTCTTTTATTCCTCTGTCACTGACTTATTTTATGTTGAATATTTTCTAGTGTACCAGTTTAATTCCCCTGTTATTTATTTCACTATAATTCTTAAGTCATTTTCTTAGTGGTTGCCCTGGGGTTAAAATTAGCATCTCAACTTTAAAAATAATCTAGTTTAGATTAATACTAACTTAATGTCAATTGCACACACAAATTTTGCTTCAATAACACTCAATTTCCTTGCCCTTCCATTGTGTAATTATTGTCATACAAATTACATTTTTATACATTATAAACACATAAACATAGTTTTATAATAATTGCTTCATGCTGTTGTCTTTTTAAAATAATAGATTTTTAAAAAAATTTGTGGCAAAATATACGTAACATAAAATTTAGCATTTTAACAATTTTAAGTGAACACCGTTCGGTGGCATTAAGCACATTCACTTCGTTGTTCAACCATCAGCACCATCCATCTCCAGAACTCTTTTCATCCTGCAAAACTGAAACTCTGTACTCATTAAACAATAACTCCTCATTTCCCCCTACCCCAAGCCCCTGACAACCACTATCATCGTTTTTGTCTTGATGAATTTGACTGCTTCAATAACTTACATGAGTGAAATTATACAGGATCCTGTGAGGAATTGTCATACAGTTTTTCATAGTGGCTGTCCTGTCCAAAGTGCCATTTTTGCCAACACAAATTATTTTCTGTGGTTTTTTTTTAAAGCAGCCATCCAAATGAGTGTTATTTTCTTAATTATTAGTCATGTTGAGCATCTTTTTATGTGCTTATTGGCCATTTGCATATCTTCTTTGGATAAATCTCTCTTCAAGTCTTTTCTCATTTTAAAATTTTGGATTGTTTTTTGTTCTTGAGTTTTAAGGATTCTCCATACATTCTGTATATTAATCCCTTATCAGAAATGTGATTTGCAAATATTTTCTCCCATTCTTTAGGTTGCCTTTTTACTCTATTGATAGTGTTTACAAAGTTTTTAATTTTGATGAAGTCCAATTTGTCTATTTTTTCTTTTATTGCTTGTGCTTTTGGTGGCATTTCCAAATCCAATGTCATGAAATATTTGCCCTCTGTTTTCGTCTAAGGATTTTATAGTTTTAGCTCTTAGATTTAGTTCTTCGGTCCATTTTGAATTTGTTTTGTATATGTTATTAGGTAAGAGTCCAACTTCATTCTTTTGCATTTGGATATACAGTTTTCTCAGCACCAATTGTTGAAAAGACTGTCTTTTCCCCCTACGGAATGGTTTGGGCACCCTTGCGAAAAATCATTTGGCTATATGTGTGAAGATTTATTTCTGGGCTCTCTATTCTATTCCTTTGAGTCCATATGTCTGTCTTTAATGCCAGTACCACACTATTATGATTACTGTTGCTTTGTAGTAAGTTTCAAAAAATCAAATAGGAAAAAAGAGAGTTACGAAAAATAATACACTTGTACTATCTTTTATATTTATCTAAGCAGTTAACTTTACCAAGAATCTTTATTTATGTGGATTCATGTTACTTTCTAGTGTCCTTTCATTTCAGCCTGCAGATTCTTTTTAGTATTTCTTGTGGGGCAGGTTGGTTAGGGATAAATTCTGTTTTTATTTATTTGGGAATGTCTTAATTTCTCTTAATTGTTGGTTGACAGCCTTGCTCTTTCAACATTTTGAATATGTCAACCGACTAATCTCTGGCCTCTGTGGTTTCTAATGAGAGGTCACCTTTTAACCTTTATTAAAGATCCGTTATATATAATGAGTTCATTTGTTAATTTTCAGATTCTTTCTGCCTTTGAACTATTTGATAATAATATGTTTAAGTGTGAATTTCCTTGATTTTCTCCTATGTGGAGTTCATTAAGTTTCAGAAAAATTTTATCCATTATTTCTTCAAATATTATTTCCATTTCTTTCTCTCTCTCATCTCCTCTGAGACTCCCATTATATGTACATTGGTGTGCTTGATGGTGACATACAGATTCATTTTTCTTTATTTTTTTTTCTGTTTCTTAGATTGGATAATCTCAATTAACTTGTCTTCAAGATAATAGATTCTTTCTTCTGCCATCTGAAATCTGTTGTTGAGTCTCTCTAGTCAAAATTTCATTTTACTTATTTTATGAAAAGTCACTGTGCTTTTCAATGCTGGAATTTCCATTTGGTTCTTGTTTATAATTTCTATCTCTTTATTAATATCCTCTATTTGGTTAGACATCACCCCTATACTTTCCTTTAATTGTTTAGACATGCTTTCTCTTAGTTCTTTGAACATATTTATAAATCTGATTTTAAAGTCTTTGCCTAGTAGGTACAATATCTGTTTCCCTTTGGGGACAGTTTTTATTAATACTTAATTTCTCAGTATGGACATATTTTCCTGTTTCATGTGCGTCTCATAATTTGTGTTGAAAACTGGACATTCTACATAATAGAACCTGGGAACTCTGGAAATCAGATTTCCACACTTTTTTGCTGTGCTGCTATTGTTGTCTCTGTTCAGTTGGCTTAGTGGTCAGCTAACGATTGGCCGGAGATTCTCTTAAATTCCTTGATCAATAAGTGTTTGCATCCTTTGCTAAGGGGCTCTCTGTGTGTGTTGGGGCACATCTGCATCACTTGGCAGTTCTACGATTTCTGCTTTAGCCTTTACTTCCTGCTGGCATAAGACCTCAAGGCCAAATATATGTGAAATATTGAGGCTTTCTCAAGGCCTCACACAAGCCTGCTCACAAAACAGCCTTCTAGATCCTCAGGAATATGCCAGATCTTTTCAATGTGGATATTTCACTTCTCACATCTTTCTCTACGTTTTTGGCTAGGCTCTTGTTTGACTAAATTGGTATCACTGCTCCAGGCAGCTGTGATGTTAAACAGGTGCTGCTAATTGTTTTTGAAAAACACTTTGGGACTAGGACTTCTCCTCCAGGGCAAAATTTAAGTCAGATCATGTAAAAACAACACCTTTCCAGGGAG
The DNA here is from genome assembly GCF_029289425.2 of Pan paniscus. NCBI lineage: Eukaryota > Metazoa > Chordata > Mammalia > Primates > Hominidae > Pan > Pan paniscus. The sequence continues at coordinate 3,349,088 of NC_073270.2, read as the reverse complement.
CTGCAAGATGAATCAAATAGTGACAATGTTCTGGGGATGAGGCTACATAAGGAGCTTCAAACTGGTCTGCCCCATCTGGTGGCTGCATTACTGGTTTTTAAAGATATGGGTGATTGTGAGGCTTCTGGGTTATAAGGCTACAGAGAAGAGGAAGGGGGAGGGAAACAGGTCAAATTACAAAGTCACAGATCTTAGTGTTTTTATTGAGATTTTGCAATTTTCTGGAATGAATGCTCCTCAGATTATTGTAAATTTGGTTGATTTTGAGTTCTATAAAATTGATTTTGACAATTTTTGTCAGCATTTTCATTGCTTTTACAGAGGTCCTTATTCCTGAATTTCCATCTCCAGAATATGCATTGTATGTATGTATGTATTTTCTGTTATGGAAAATTTCAAATACATACACAAATAGAGAGAATAGGATAATAAAGTCCCATGTACCCATCAAGACAGGTTCAACAAATTTTAACATATGGCTGGTTTTGCTTCATTTTGTTGTAGTCTGCATCCCAAGAAAGCAGAGGCTCAAGTGAAGATGTAGACACTTTATTAAGGAGGGCTTTCCTAGAGAAAGAGCCAATACTAGGGTGTTATTGAGCTAGCCACTGCTAAGTGCAACTGATTGCCTTTTTTTTTTTTTTTTTTTTTGAGATGGAGTCTCACTATGTCACCCAGGCTGGAGTGCAGTGGTGTGATCTCAGCTCACTGCAACCTCTGCCTCCCAGGTTCAAGTGATGCTCCTGCCTCAGCCTCCTGAGTATCTGGGATTACAGGCATGCATCACCACACCTGGCTATTTTTTTTTTTTTTTTTGTATTTCTAGTAGAGATGGGGTTTCACCATGTTGGCCAGGCTGGTCTCGAACTCCTGACCTCAAGTGATCCACCTGTCTTGACCTCCCAAAATGTGAGATTACAGGTGTGAGCCAGTGCGCCCAAACTCCCAACTGATTGCCTTTGATAAGTCATTATAAGCTGCTTTTCAGGGCTGTGCGCCTCTGTGAGAAAGGTGGAAGAATGTATCCATTGAGCCCTATCTCTTTGATGAAAGGATCATCATGCAGGGTATTAACTCCTCTGTACTTCCAGTTTGAAGTGTGTGGCTGCTTACGGGTGCAAAAGGAGATGCAGTCAGGTGACAACACCAGTTCCTGCAGCAGCGACTGGCACAAGTGACAGGTGAGGCCAAGAGATTGGAAGGCCTGATACACATCTGTATGTTACCCCAGCTCCCTGTCCCCGCCTCCCATGTTGGATTAGGATCTGCATTTATAACAAGCTTCCCAGCTGCTCTCAATGTACTCTGGAGGGCGCTTATCTCACTCCTTTTTTTTTTTTTTTTTTTTTTTTTTTTTTTTTTTTTTTCTGAGACGGAGTCTCGCTCTGTCGCCCAGGCTGGAGTGCAGTGGCGCGATCTCGGCTCACTGCAAGCTCCGCCTCCCGGGTTGCACGTTGAAATCACCAGGTTCCTGAGTCTGGCGTTGACTAGTTGTTAAATTCTGGAGACTGGCTGTAGTAACTAGGGCTCCCTCTGCTGGTCATAATTAAGATTTCAGCAGGCTGTCCCCAGCCCTCAGCATCCTTGAGTCTTAACATTCCAGCCACAGCTATCCATGCCTACCCCTGTGATTCTCCAGAAAAGGGGGCCTCTGCTGTGCTCTAGGTAGATCCTCAGATCCCTCAATCTAGGCATCTCCCTGATGTCACAGACTCAGCCCTGATTAGACCACTTCTGACTAAAGAGAAATCCAAATTTCACCTCTTTCAAAAGTCCTCTCAATCACCTCCAGTCAGAATGAATTGTACTCTCAAATCCTGGTGCTGTGGGGTGGCAGTAAGGAACCACTTTGACAGAGATGATGCTTTAGCCAATGCCTGGCCCTGGCTGTAATAATTCAATCTGATTTTTACTGAGCACTTACTATCTGCCAGGTGCTATTCTAAGTGTTCAACATATAGTAACTCACCCATCATCATGAGTCTATGAGGTGAGCACCATTATTATCTGTGTTGTACAAATGAGGAAACTGAGGTGCAGAGAGTTTAGGTAATTTCCCCAAAGTCACACAGCCAGTTAAGGGGCAGAGCCAGGATCCCTAGGCCTTCTGGTGCAATAAATATTATTTGTATTATGACTGTGCCCACCGAGGCACTGTTAAGGCCTTGACATCCATGATCACATTTAGCTTTGCAGATGAGAAGCTGGGACTTGGAGAGGAAGAGGAAGACATTGCAGCTGACCCGGGTCCCCCTGTGCCTCTGCTCACCAAGTCTGCCCAGTGGGCCTCCTGCATCAGACACATCTGTATGCCATAAAAATGCTTATTCCTCGTGAGTCTCAGCCAGTGAGCTTGGGGATGGATTGTGAGAATCTGCATTTTAATAAGCAGCCCCAGTTGATCCTGATTCACACAGAAATTTGAGAAACCTTACCACCCTGCCCATCCTCGTCCATTAGAGCACATTCTACCAGTCACCTTAGATAAAAACTACTCGAGTGTGGATCTGTTTTTCTTCGTAATGATTAAAAATGCCTTCTCTGCAAGTAACAGAATCTTTGACAATGGTGGCTTAAAATCCTAAAGATCTTTATTTGTTTAGTTCATACAGTGTCCAGAATTTGACAGTCTCAAGACTGGTGTAGCAGCTCAGCAGTGGCGCCAAAGGGCCTCGTTCCTTCAACGTCTGTGTTTCACTATCCTTGACTCTTGGCTGTTTTCTGTGCCTGTTGCTTCATTGCCACCAGGTGGTTGCTGCAGATCCAGGCATCTTGTCTAAATAGTTACTTTCCCAGATTTTGCTGCAGCGAGGGCATGGTCACATGACAGGCTTAGCCTAGCAGATGTTCTCACCTGGAATTTTTACTTGGGAGCTGGTGTCAAGAAGAGGGCATGGTGAGGACTCCATTCTGGGGGACAATGGTGATGGCCCTGGTGGCCAGAATGGATTCTCCTGCCATCTTATTCTTAGGTCAAGCAATGATGTCCTTACCTGATGGGCTTTGTGGTGCAGTTTTGGCTGTAGTGCTGGGCTTCATGGTCACTCTTTGCGCCTGCGTGTTTTCTAAGCCTGATTCCCTAATATTTCCAGCTGGTCTGTGAGTTTCCTGATATCTGTTCAACATTTTCTCCTCTCCTCGATTCAGTCAGTGAACGTCCATTGCTACAGACGGACTTACCAGGCTTGGATCCTTCAGGTCTCAGCTGAAACACAATTCCACAGAAACATCCCCGGGGCTCAGAGAAAAGTTGCCTATTATTCCTGGAACAAAACCTGTGTCTTTCCTTCATCACACTTATCACAGCCTGTCAGCACTTTGTTCGATTACTTGCATTCTGGCTCCCCACTAGGATAGAAGCTCCATGGAGCGACGGACCACTGTCTCCTTGTGTGGATAACATAAAGCCTGACACACAATAGCTGTTCAAAATTGTTGTGGTTGAGTAGATGAATGGATACATGAATGGTTGAAGTGGGCTTGTTTTGAGATGGGGCTGACCTGGGAGTCACCAGATGGGCAGATAAGCCCCTTGCTTCAGGTCACATTCCTTCCTGCAGAGTCATATGGAGACTCCAGTTTTGTTCTTTTGCCATCGTTGACCACAAGAAGGCATCATGAAGAGAAAACCCTATTCTTAAGCAGGGTCACAAGGGTTGTCCCTGCCCTGGTTGGGGAGGGTGCCCGCCACCCCAACAAACACCCACTAGCCAAGCATAACAGGGAATAATAATAAAATAGTAATTAGATATAGACTGTAATTTGGCTCTGATGCTTGTGCATAATGCCTAGTTAGACACTAATAACCGTGGAGATAATAGGGGGGACATTAATGATACCAGGGAGTTTTTCACCAGGCTGACCTGTGTTGGGGCTTATCCCAGTTGCTGTTGTTGCATAACAAACTATCCCTAAACGTAATGGTGAAGAATATTCATTTATTATTCTTATGGGTGAGCATTTCTGACAGGGCACAGTGGGGATGGCTTGCCTCTTCTCCACACTGTCTGGGTCGCAGCTTGAAGACTTGAGGGCTGAGGATAACTCAGTGTCTGGCGCTGACGTTACCTAAAGGCTTATTTACTCACATGATTGGTGGTTGATTAGCTGATTTGTTGGCTGAATGCCCACATAAGGCATTTCCATGTGATCTGGACTTCCTCATAACATGGTGGCTAGGTTCCAAGGGTGAGCGCCGGTGGAGGTCGGGGCGGGTGGGGAGAGGGAGAGAGGGAGAGGGAGAGAGAGAGAGAGAGAGGCAGAAGCCATATGGCCTTAATAATTGATCAGAAGTCACATAGGATCACTGCCACTGAACTCTAGCAGTCAAGGCAGTCTCAAAGGACAACCCATATTCCAAGGGAGAAATTAGACTCCACCTTTTGACTGAGACAGGAGAGCATATAGAATTAGAAATACTACTGTGGCCATTTTGGGAAAATATGACCTGTTACAGCCCCCCTCCCCACCCACCCGGCACTGCTCTAACCCACTAAATTGGGATTAATTCCAGCCAGTCGAGGTCAGGCTCTTCCCGGTCCTTTCTATCTGCCTCTCAGCCTCATGTCACTCTGGTTCATTAACACATCTTCCCTTCTCATGTTTCTCCCCCTGCCTGAATTTGAGGAAATCATAACGTTCTTCAAGGCCAGCTCTTATGAGAAGTCCTCCCTGATTGCTCCGGCCTCCCAGCTGGGCCTTAGGGCTTCTTTTCCCTCTGAAACCTGCTTTTCCTTCCAGGACTGGTGTGGAGCTCTGAGCACCAGGGAATGTTATCAAAGAAGATGCAGCTTTGGCATTCTGGACTGAGGCCAGGATCGCAGCACAGTGATTAGGGAGTCAGACACAGAGAAGTGGCCGAAGAGGGGCCAGAGTGAGACTGCAGAGGAAGGAAGGAGCTTCCCACATCACAGCTCCCTAGGGCCTACCTCATGGAGGAAGAGCAACAGAGCTGTGCCCGGTGACACCTGGAGTCCCTGAATTGCTCAGGTGGAAAAGCACTGGTGTCAGTTGCATGTTTCCTTCCCTCACAGCCCATAGCCAGTCCCTCTTCACATCTTGTGGGCTCTGCCTTCTCCACTTCCCACCTACCCATCGCTACCAAACTGGACCACGCCACCCTCATCTCTTACCTGGGTGGTTACAACAACCTCCTCCATGGACTCCCCGCAGCAGCCAGAGGGTTTCCTTCAGAACACAAATCATATCCTGTCACTTCTTTGCTCAAAACCTTCCTGGGCTTCCCATCTCAATCACAATAGAAGCCCAAGTCTTTATAACAGCTTTCAGGGCTCCACAGGATCTGTGTTCCCCTCCGGTTAACCTTACCCTCACTCTTCCACTGCACTGCAGGACCACTGCCTCCTTTATCTTCCGCACACACACCAGGGGTACTCCCAACTGGCTTTGCTCCCCTGCTCCAGAACCTGCTCCTTCAGATGTTCACATGGCTCTCCCTCATCATTCATGCCAAATTTCTACCCAAATACCACCTGTCAGAGAGCCTGCCCTGCCCATCCCGCCCCCGACATACCCCCATCCTGACTTTTATTCATCAGTGTACCAATCATTACTTGAATTTATATTTTTTATTTGATTATCCATCTTATCATCTATCTCCCCCTACCTTCCCCCACTTCCATCCCACTGCCCGCCTTCCCACCCCCTTGATGATAAACTTTCAGAAAGCACTAATCATCTGTGCTGAACCCCCAGAACCTGGTCACAGGAGGGGCTCATTAATCACCTGTGATTCAGTGAGATCTTGACCATTTAATTTAATGGCCTGGTGCCCTTGGGAGGTCACATATTGCAGAATCAGATGAGGGGGATTGCCAGTGTCAAACATAAGATACCAAAACCTTTTTATAGAGTTATCCTCCCTACCCCTACATGCATTTCATGATTAAACAGAAGGCTGGTCAATTAGCCGGGCGTGGTGGTGGGCACCTGCAGTCCTAGTTACTCGGGAGGCTGAGGCAGGAGAAAGGCGTGAACCTGGGAGGTGGAGCTTGTAGTGAGCAGAGATCGCGCCACTGCACTCCAGCCTGGGCGACAGAGCGAGACTCCCTCTCAAAAATAAACAAACAAACAAACAAACAGAAGGCTGGTCCTTCAGTCTGAAGCACTGGCCATCAGATGATTTTACAAATACCTGTAATTCCCCCATCTACCAGTAGAAGGTGCCCTACTCTCATTCCTAAGGGTTAAGAAATACTGGAAGGGGCATGCTTCGTACTGACAACAGGCATGTCCTCTGGGGGGAAGGAGTGGAAGAGGAGTGGGGAAGGGGGAACTGTCTATTTTTTCACTCTCTTACCGGCTTACATATTTAAGGAATTTTTATAATGTGAATATATTTGTATAAAAATAGTTTAATGCATCTATCTACTTTTAATTTTTTTAATAGAGAAAGCACATTTACGACAGAATGGCCAGAAAGTCTGACTATATAAGTAATATTACTTAATTTTGTTCCAGATTGAACCCCCTTGATTACATCTTCTGAGGCATACTAAAACTGCAGGTTTATTCCATGAAACTCAGAGGCACAGATCATCCAAGGCAGTGTGTGAGAATGATGGAGTTGCTGCGTAACACTCCACTTCCATTGCAGTTTTGCACAGCACAACCAATTATGCCCTGAGGAGGGACAACACACTGAACATATCATGTTAAGGTCACTGAACATATAATCTACTGTAATGTGACATCAATACATCATTTTATATATATTTACCTGTGTTTCCACCTGTAGATTGGCAACCATTGACACATAAACAAATGATTGCAATAAAGTATGGTAAGTGATTATAAAGGTATGTGAAGACTAGTGTGAGAGCAAGGAATGGAGAGAATTTGCTCTAAGCCCCAGCTTCCCCACCGGTACCAGTGTGTAATAATTCCACCTTTGAAGGTTGCTGGGAGGAGAAATGACATAATGTCAGGGGGAGTCCCTGGTACTAACATTCATTGTAATGGGATATGTTGAATTCAGCTCTTTGAGGCTGGCTTCCCCAGGCAAGTGTGATCAAGGTTAGGAGGAGGAGTGGTTTAGAGCCAGACGTAGGACTGGTGAAGAGGCTGCTTCTGGGAATAGGGATGCTCATCAGCATAGGAATGAGACAGCCAATAAACTAAGCAGTTGCAGGACAGGAGATTGGGAGGAGGCGTCCAAGAATGCCTCCCTAGGGCTGGGTACCACAGCACAGACACACTTCCTTGTTTCTGCTTCATTTTTCCTCTGTATCTCTTTGTAAGCCTGTGATGGGATTTATCACTGGATACCTCTTTAGAATCTGTGTAGGTAGTACTGCATAACATACAGATCAGGCACTAGAGCCAGTCTACCTGGGTATGAATCCCAGCTCTGTCATTTACTATTTTGTGATCTAAGTAACTCTCGAAATCTCTGCTTCCTCATTTGTAAAATGGGAATAATATTAGTACTTTCCTCAAAGGATTGTTGGAAGGATTAAATAAATACTTATGATAACCTTAGAAAAGTGACTAGCATATTTTACACTCTCAATGAATATTAAATATTAAAATTCAATCAGTCACTTCATTCATTCATTCATTCATTACCAATTTCATTTACTTTTTGGCTCTTTTATGAATTCTTATGGGTGCTTATCTGCACCAGGTACTATGCTAAGTGTGGAGAATGCAGGGCTAAAGAAGACATGGTTTTTGCCCATGACAAGCACAAAGTCTAGGACAGGGGAGGAGAGACGTAGGCCAGATGACTTTAAGCCAAAGTGGTCCAAAAAGACAATGAAGGGAAAGCACAGAGAGAAAAAAAGAGACCTCGTGTGTTTGGATGCAGTGATGTGGGAGGAAGATGGGGAAGGTTTTGCAGGAGAGGAAACATTTGAACTGAGCACTGGAGAGTGAATAAATATTTTCATGGTGATAATTAATATAATACAACAATAAATAATATCCTATGCTGTATAACAAACCACATGAAAGTGTGGTGACAAGACGACAACCAGTTCTATGGCCAGCAATTTGTGTTAGGCTCGGCTGGAGAGTTTTCTACTGAACTTCACTCCAAACTCAAATTTTAAAATAGATATGGGACAGGGTCTGGCTCTATTACCCAGGTTAGAGTGCAATGGCCCAATCTTGGCTCACTGCAACTTCTGCCTCCTGGGCTCAAACCATCCTCTCACCTCAGCCTTCTGAATAGCTGGGACTACAGGTGTGTGCCACCGTGCCTGGCTATTTTTTTTTGATACAGACAAGGTCTTGCCATGTTGCCCAGGCTGGTCTTGAACTCCTGAGCTCAAGTGGTCCTCCAGCCTTGGCCTCCCAAGACTACAGGCATGAGCCACCATGCCCAGCTAAGTTTTCAAGCTTTTTTGCATAAGTTTGTCCATAATATTTCTAAATTATTCTTCAAATAGCTATAGGGTCTCTTATTCCTGATATTAGTAATTTGTGTCTTTCTTATTTTTTGCTGATCAGTCTGGCTAGAGACTTATCAATGTTATTCATGTTCCAAAAGAACCCACTTTTAGTTACATTGAATTACTATTTTGTTTTTCTATTTTCTGTTTTATTGATTTATGCTGTTTGGTATTTCCTTTTCCATTTATTTTAGATTTTAGGTTTAATTTCTTCATTTCTTTCTTTTTTTTTGAGACGGAGTTTTGCTCTTGTTGCCCAGGCTGGAGTGCAATGGCACAATCTTTGCTCACCACAACCTCTGCCTCCCAGGTTCAAGAGATTCTCCTGCTTCAGCCTCCTGAGTAGCTGGTATTACAGGTGCCTGCCACCATGCCCAGCTAATTTTTTAGTTTTAATAGAGACGGGGTTTCTCCATGTCGGTCAGGCTGGTCTCGAATTCCCAACCTCAGGTAATCCACGGGCCTTGGCCTTCCAAAGTGCTGGGATTACAGGCGTGAGCCACCATGCCCGGCCTGGTTTAATTTCTTCACTTTTTAGCTGCCTAAGGTGGAAGGTGAGTTCATTGATTTTTTTCGTTTCTAATATAGACATTTTAGTGCTATAAATATTCCTCTGCTGCATCCTATGCATTTTTATATGCTGTGTTTTTAGTTTAAAATACTTTATAATTCTCTTTAAAAATTTCTCCTTTGACCCACAGGTTATTCAGAAGCCTTTTCTTTAGTTTCCAAATGTTTGGAGATTTCCAGATATATTTATGTTATTGTCATCTAATTTAATTTCGTTGCATTCAAAGAACATTGAGACTACTTATAATTTTTATTCTTGATGGATTGATTCTTTTATCATTCAAAAATATTCTTTTTCTTTAGTAACAATCTTTGGCTATTTTGTTTAATATTTGTATAGCCACTCCAGGTTTGTTATGGTTACTATTTGTATGGTATATAATTTGTATTCTTTTACATTTAACCAATTTCTATTCTATGTTCAAATTTGATTTTTTGTAGCAGTATATAGTTGGGTCTTGCTTTTTTATCCAATCTGACAATAGCTGCCTTTTAATTGGGTGTTTGGGCCATTTACATTTAATGTGATTATTAGTATGGTTGGGTTTAATCTACCATATTGCTACTTATTTTTAAAATCTGTCTCAACTATTCTTTGTCCCCTTTTCTCCTTTTCTGCCTTCTTTTTCTATTAATTGAGTATTCTTTACTATTACATTGTGTTTACTTTGTTGGTTTATTACTGATAACTGGGTTTTCTTGTTGTTTTCTTTTTTTTTTTTAGATGGAGTCTCACTCTGTTGTCCAGGCTGGAGTGCAGTGGTGCGACCTCAGCTCACTGCAGCCTCCACCTCCCAGGTTCAAGAGATTTTCCTGCCTCAGCCTCCCAAGTAGTTGGGATTACAGGTATGCACCACCACACCCAGCTAATTTCTGTATTTTTAGTAGAGATGGGGTTTTGACATGTTGGCCAGGCTGGTCTCAAACTCCTGACCTCAGGTGACCTGCCTGCTTCAGACTCCTGAAGTTCTGGGATTACAGGCGTGAGCCACCATGGCCAGCCGGTTTTCTTTTCTTTTTCTTCTCTTTCTTTTTTGAAACAGGGTTTCACTCTGTCAACCAGGCTGAAGTGCAGTGGCACCATCTCGGCTCACTGCAACTTCTGCCTCTCAAGTTCAAGTAACTCCCCTGCCTCAGTCTCCTGAGTAGCTGGGACTACAGGCACGTGCCACCACGCCTGGATAATTTTTTTTTTTTTTTAAAGTAGAAATGGGGTTTCACCATTTTGGCCAGGCTGGTCTTGAACTCTTGGCCTCAAGTGATCTACCCATCTTGGCCTCCCAAAGTGCTGAGATTGCAGGTTTGAACCACCACGCCGGCCTTCTTTTCTTTTACTGGTTTCTTTAGGTTTATAATACAGATCTTTAACTTGTCACAGTCTATCTTCAATTAATATTTTATTACTTCATGTATTATACAAGAAATTTACATCAGTGTATTTTTTTTCCTTCCTGGCCATTGTGTTATTATTTTCATACATTTTGCTTCTACAATGTTGCTATTATTTTTGCTTTAAATGTAGAGGATGCCACCACTGAATTTCTTAGTGATGTTGATGCCTCTGTCACTACTCATTTCTGATGGCCTTGGTGAATGGTGGGTGGGTCCCCTGGGCCCTCTGAGGGAACACAATCCTTTGGAAGATGTCTCCTGGCCCCTCATAATATGTCAACCCCAGCACGCGCCATTTCCCTGAGCCTTTTAATTCTTTCCTCTATCATGCAGCATAGGAATTCAGCCATTTCAACTGTACTTAGCATAAGTCATCACTTCTTCCAGATGTTTGGAGCCACTAAGCCAGTTTGCACCAGCTCTCAGGATCCTCACCTGGGTGTTAAATCTCGTATCACAAAAGAATGGCCCCAAGTCAATAAATTCTTCATTGTTTAGGCTCCTGTTACGGCTTCCTTGATTAAGCACCCTCAAATCCACTCCCAGAGTTCTCCCGTGATCCTGCTGTCACATGATCCTAGTTTTTTGGATCCTTTGGACTATAGTCCCTTTATTTCCTTATCACATATGGCACATCCCCAACTGAGTTATGCTGCAACTTAACATGACATCAGCCTGGAGGCCAAGAGAAGAGGCAGAAATAAATCCTGAGTAGGGCCCCTGCTGCAGGGGAGAGAATTCTTCAGTGTCTTCCCATATGGGATAGGAGGTGGGGAGAGAAGTTACTGGATCTTAATAGGAAGGAGGCCAGGCCTGTCTATGGGCTCTGAGGGTCCAGAGGAGTTTGGAAGTCAAAATGTTTGAGGGCATCCACCCAGATGTACCCAATCCATATTGCCTGGGATAATATGGGATGAGGATGGGTTCAAGGCAGCTGGATGGTAAGTGATTCAACCCCAAATCCCTAATTTACTGACTGCTTTTTTTTTAAGAGATGGGGTCTTACTGTGTCATTCAAGCTGAAGTACAGTGACACAATCATAGCTCACCGCAGCCTTGAACTCCTGGGCTCAGGCAACAAGCAGTACAGAAAGCCTGCATTTAAACACTGGCGACACAGAGACCATCATTGGCTGCATTTCATCAGCACCAGTGATACAGACGACTGTCACTTTTCTTCTTCTCTCTCTGCTCCAACTCTGAGGGATCAAGCAACTCCCCAGTTCGGGGAAGGAAGGGAAGGAAGGTGAGAGATGGACAGTGCCTGCTCTGCAGGCGTGAGTAAGGCCTGCGCTGCACCCAGGGGAGAAGCTTTGAGCTGGATGTGAGGTTGAGGTTTCTATTTAGATTCTACTTGTCTCCTGAGTTCAGAAAATGAGGCAGAGTTGTCAAAATGGGATTAGTCAGCACAAGCGACAGGAAAGCTAATGGGATTTGCTTGAGGTTATTTTAAGGGACAAAGGCTGAGGAACCATCAGAGTGTGTATAAAGGCAGAGAAGGTTCAGGTTGAGTTAACAGCGCTGTGGCTGGCGGAAGCACGCATTTGCTCCTGGCCACAAGAGGAGCGTGGAGCCCCGTGTGAGCAGAGGCTGGGCCACCCCTGGAACCAGCTCTGCCAGAGGGTTCCAGCAAAAACTGTGAAGTCCCCTCTCACTCTGATGCATGTAGAGAGGCCTGAAAAGTTTGCCCAACCACACAGAGAATGTTTGAAGCCTTCTGTGACCAGGAGCTACCTCCCAAGGCAGCCTCATCTATTTTTGGACATCATGTTAGAAAGTTTTCCTAAACTGGCTTGAAATGTTTCCCTAGTTTTGCACCTATAGCCTTGCAGATCAAGCCCACTCCCTCTGGACATTGAAACACAGAGAACATGGCCTCCTCAAATTTATTCCCTGCTCCAGAAGGTCACGGCCACAGCCTCCTCTCTCCTTCACCATCTTAGGTGCAGCAGCAGTCAGGTAGAGTCGGTGCTGTGTGATCGCACTTATTTAACATTTATTTTGAGTTAGGGTGTGAGTGCTGGGGCAGGTGGCTAACCATCCCCTGCCCTCTGTGGTGGCCTGAGAGAGAAGCAGGAATGCCCCGTGCAGGTTGGGGATCAGCAAACAGTCTAGACCAGCTTCTCTCCTGTATCCCGTTTGGAGAGTCCCTGGGTCAGGGGCCAGTCCATCCTGCAGCATTGAAGGGCGTGAGGAATGAGCAGGGCTGTGGGGCTCACAGAGCAGGCAGCCCTGGGGAGAAGCGGCCAGGGAATGTGCAAAAGTGATCAAGTCATAGGACAGGGTGGACCCAGCCCCAACCTGGGGGAGAGGAGAGGGGGATGTGCTGGAGCCTGGAGGTCCATGTCTGGCAGCCTTGGGAGATGGAGAGGGTTTCCCAGGCTGGACAGCATGGGTAGGGGGTTCATTCCACGGTGAGCTCTCCCTGCTCCGTGTTATCCAAGTTTGTACGGGAGGCCACCAGGGCCCTTCATTCGGCTACATCGATGGACAACATGGCCTTGATTGCAGGGAACTTGTTGCAGGAGAAGTCGGCGAGCAGTTGCTTGGTGCCACTCCGGGTGGGCAGGATATCAAAACGGACCCGGGACCGCTCCTTGGGCCCTAGGGTCGGCACGCTGATGCGGAGGGCACAGATCAGTGTTGATATGAGACACACAGACCTTGGGCTGGACGGGCCTCCTGTGACCTCCTGTCCTGTTCTGATGGAGGCTGGGCAAGGCCACTGCTTCTTTAGCTCCCTCTAGCTGTCTCTCTGGGTTACGGGGCCCCTCCAGCCCTGGAACACTTCAGCAGGGGAAGCGGGAGGGGGTCCCATGATCTCTCAAATATTCTAAGCCCTGAAGGCCAGCTCTTAGCTCTGGTGACCTGGACTTCTCAGGAGTTCAAGTTTGGTGAACCCCCAAACCAAATGCAAAAGCAGATTCTAGAGTTCCAAGACCCCCAAAAGAGTAAAGAACCCAAGGTCAGAGGGAGCTCTGTCTGTCCCACCCACAGGATCTGGAGGGCGCCCCCGCCCCGTCCCGCCCTCCCGCACCGGCCACTTAGGCCCAGGACTCACTCGATCTTCAGGTTACCCAACAGCAGGCCGCTTCCCTCCACCATCAGCACGCAGTCCCTCACCGGCTCATCCAGTGGATTGGAGAAGAGCATCTGCACGTTCACAGGCTTCCGCACACGAGCCTCGTTCAGCACCTACAGGGGAGAGGGGCTGCCGAGTCAGGACTCCAGCTGCTCAGCCCCTGCCTGCACCTTGGTGAGGGCTGGGCAGGGTGACTGAGTGAAGAGGGTGATGTCACTGAGGATGAAGAAGGGGAGACCATTTAGCCCTCCTAGGTGCCAGGCACATTGTGTCTGATGCCCCCTGCCCCCCAATACACAGGATGGTCCCAGGACATTATCCTGTGCTGTGGATGAGAACCTCAGCTTTGAGGGGGAAGGGGCCCCCTGCAGCAGCCAACAACACTGTTACTTCCCTGCCCCGACTCCAGTTCAGACCCTGCTTCCCAGGACAGCCCAACCCCACTGTGGGCTCTGTGAGGGTCAGGACATTTTTCATGCTGAATTTATTTTTTGCAAGGACAGGGTGTTGCTGTGTTGCCCAGGCTGGCCTCGAACTCCTGGCCTCAAGTGATCTTCCTGCCTTGGCCTCCCAAAGCACTGGGATTACAGATGTGAGTCACCGTGCCCAGCCACTTGCTGGATTTAATATTACTTTCCTTGGCTTTCCTGCTTATGGGTCCTGTTTCTTCCCTTAAAGCTTGAACCTCCGTCTCTGGGAGGCCCCACAGGTGTTGAAAAGGGCAGCCCCAGGCCCTACAGCTACTCACACCCTGGCTCACACTGTAGCTCCTTTAACTCTTTTTCCAGGGGTTGGGTCCCCCCAGCTCAACCCAGGCTACTCTCCTCTGCTGACACCCCAGTCTACCAATGTCCTTCTAAACTTCTAGAGCCCAGAGGTTCCCTGTGCACCATTTATAGTCTGAGCGGAGCTCTAATACCACACGGTCCTTGCTCAGGGATCAGAACAGGTGAAGGCTGGGTTTGGGGTCAGAAAAACAATTTGGACTATTTATTCAGACCAAAAGATGAAAGCTGTTGTGTTTCTGCCAAGAAACAGCCGTAATTCATTCTGGACAGACAAGTCATCTCTTTGGGCCTCAACTTCCTCATCTGGTAAAGAAGGAAAATCATCTCTTCCCTCCCAGAAGGGGTCAAATGAGATCAAGGATGGGGAAGAAAGCATTTTGGACATAGAAATGGACATTTTATGGCTATTGGATTTCTTCTTCTTTTGAAGATGACTGGAGGTTGCTGGGTTTTGTTGTTGTTGTTGTGTTTTGTTTTTCTTGTCACTAATCCTCAGAGCAACCATTTTACAGTGACAGAGCTGAGGTTCAGGCTGATTCAATAACCTGGAACATTCACACACAAGGAAACAGCAGAGCCCAGCTGGATCTAAAGCCTTTGCTGTTTCTGATAGGTCTGCAATACCTCCCAGTAATTTGTGAATAATTGAAGCATTTTAGACATCATGGTCTATATTTTCATTTCTTCCATGAAACTCATTTAAGTGTATGACATAATTTGAAGAGTGCAGCATAATTTTATGCTATTGGGTTATAAGAAAGCTATACAGATGTTGCCACATTTTTCATGGTGATATTTAATTTGAGATTTCCATGCTTTTTTTTTTTCTTTTTTTAATGCCACTTACCACTCTCTCCTATTGACCCAACTCTGTAAATGTACCCAGAGGAAAGGATAAAAGCCACTAAAAACCCGAGTTTGCTTGTCACAGATGATGGATCAACTGGGAGGCCATCACCCTTTGGAAACAATGTTCAGATTGTTTTTGGCCTGGTTTTGTGGTCTAAGGTCCTCAGTGCTAATTGCCAGTCAGCACCAGGTTAGATAATGGGGTTCTACCCAAATTATTATCTTTTCATACAGATCACCTTCTCCAGTTTAAAAATCCGTGCCCTGCTCTGAGTGAGCTAGGCATTGATCCGTTCAATAGAGACAAGAATGTCTCGATTAGGTGAAGGCTTAGGTGGAGGAAAGAACGTGCCTCGAAGAAGGAAGATCAGGAGTCATTTAAAAAGACTAAATTTTTAAAAAGAGTCAGTGATAGCACATTTCTAGCCTTATATATTCTGATTTCCTTTCTAAAGATATTGTAGTATCTTAAAGATAAGTAGACTTGCCATGGAAATCTGGAAGATGTATAGCAAAAGTGTTGAATAAAAGATAATGCTGGAAGAAGGTTTGAGGACATTGGATAAGGGAATATAATGGGGAATACACTGGGGAAAAACACTAATTTTTTTTTTTTTTTTGACAGAGTCTCACTCTGTCAGCCAGGCTGGAGTGCAGTCTTGGCTCACTGCAACCTCTGCCTCTCGGGTTCAAGCAATTCTCCTGCCTCAGCCTCCCAAGTAGCTGGGATTATAGGTGCCTGCCACCATGCCTGGCTAATTTTTTATATTTTTAGTAGAGACGGGGTTTCACCATGTTGGCCAGGCTGGTCTCGACCTCCTGACCTCAGGTGCTCCACCCGCCTCGGCTTCCCAATGTGCTGGGATTACAAGAGTGAGCCACTGCGCCTGGCCAAAAACTAACTTCTTTTAAACACTGATCACTTTAGTACAGAATGTTTTCATAACTGAACTGGCAGCCACCCTGTATCATTTTCTAGCCTCAGGAGTTGGAATGGGCACTCTGCTGTCCACCATGTCTAGAGAGATGGGGAGTGTTTCTCAGAAATGTCTTGTGAAGCAGGAGAGGCTGTCACATGCAGGGCACAAGCCTGGACTGACTTTCCTGTGCAGGGAAGAATGCAAGTCCAGAGCCAAGGGGATCTGTTCCAGTCCTGCCCCGAGGAAGGGGCTATTTCTCTTTTACAAATAGTGGCTATCCACTAAGACATTGTGCTAAGGGAGACAGTGATGAACTCAGAACAGAGGTAATGCCTGCCCTCATGGAGTTTACGGTTGGGTAGGGATTCACAACCAAATAATTGCACAAAGAAAGATAATATTCCAGCTGGGACAAATGCCTTGAAGGAAAAGGACAGAATGTTCTGAGGGTGTATAATTGAGATGAATTTGGGAGCCTAATTTGGGAGCTCAGGAAACGCTTCCCTGAGGAAATGACACTCTGCAAGGGAAGTAATTTATTGTCCCAGTGACAGAGTTGGAGCAACTGAGACTCAGATTAAGGGACCTGCTCAGTGTCACCACTGATCAATGGAGGGGTTTAGATACAATACCAGATCCGTTTGGTTACATGGCCCAAGGCCTGAACGACTGCCCGTCTCAGCCCCCAGACTGGCTGCCCAGTCACTGGCTCTCTAGCCCCTAAGGTAGGGGACCAACTCCCCCATCCTGAAGCACAGTCCAAACTAACCAGGACAGTAAAAGGGTGCAATTGCAGGCCAGCTGTGTGGGAGAACCAGGCCCCGCATCAGAGCCAGCATCCTAGATCCTCCTGCCCTTTCTGAGGTCAGGAACGCCTGCAGCCAGCTTACAGCTTAAGGAGGGGCGGGCCAGGGCAGCCATGATTATCTGGCTCTTCCTGGTTTCTGGGGCTTGGGAAGCCTGTGGCATTGTGATTGTACAGGGAAAGGCAATTTCTATCTAGACAGCTGCGGCAGACGGTGGGTACAGCAGATGAGAGAGGGCAGGGCCTGGCCCATGAGGCTCTTGATTGGGCCCCAAGGGAAAACCTCATGTTCTCTGTCCGTTTGTCTGCCTGTCCTTGTCCAGCCTTTTACCCTTGAGACCTATACTCCCTGGTTCCAGCACCCTTCACCCTGGGCTGTGGGGATCAGGCACAGGGGCTACAGGGTGAGGGACAGGCTTGGAGTCCGCACAGGTGCTCCTACCAGTGCTGAGGAAGACAGAGTGGCACGAGGGGCCTCCCACAGACCTGCAAGCCCCACCTTCCTGGGCTCCTGAGAAGGAGCCTCGGGGTGAATGCTGCAAAGTAAAGGAAGCCCTATGAGCAGAGAAAGAGGGGTCTTTGTTCTCAGCCACTTTGAAGATGCTGTTGCTGGCTGGTGATGTACCAGGACGCCTTGGAGGGGCATGGGCTGGGAGTCCCAGGTTCTGAGGCCTAGCCTTGACTCTGGCGGTGGCCAGCTGTTCCCTTCTCTCTGGGCCTTGGTTTACTTGTGTGAAATGAGAGTATAGGAGCATGTGACTAGGCTCCTAAGAGTCCACGATTCTGTAACTCCAGGGTCTAGACAGGGGAGAGATGCTGTGGGTCAGGCCTGTTTCTGATCTGTCCATGACAGAGGGCTGGGCTGTGGCCCTGGCACATCAGCTGGCTGTGTGTGAGACCCACACCTGTGCCTGTCTGTGATTCTCAAGCCTGGCATGGCCCAGAACACAGCAGATGCTCAGTAGCTGAGTGAGAAGGGAATGAGCTGAAAAGAGTCCCTCCAGGCCCCTCCTCAGCTGATGCCCCCAGTGGTTCTGAACTAGAATCTGAGAAGCAGCCAGGCAAATGCACGCGTTTATCTCACCAGACAGGGAGCAGGAACACGGGCCTGAGTGGGAGCTCTTGGCTATTTGGCAGAGGCTGGACCGAAGCTGGGCCCAGTTCTCTGCCCCTCCCAGCAAGAAAAAACTCTCCTTTGCCGTCTGGGAGAGCTGTGGCTCACACGGAGAGTGGGGCTCCTGGGAGCTGGGCTGGCTGGGGGCAGAACCCCTTCCCACAGGATGGGGAACCCCATTACCTCCAGGGTCAAGGTGGGGTTGTCCAGGATGACGTCCCGCTCCACCACCACCTCAGACTCATCTGGGACCTTGCACACCGCTGTGATCCGGATCATGTTGTCTGACTTCAGGTACTTCTCATACTGAGCGTACGAGATCTTTATGGGATGCTCTGCCTCTGGAAGGAGAAGCCAGGGGATCCGAGTGAGGGGGAGTGGGGATGGCTTCTGAACCTTCCTCAGAACAGATGCCAAGCCAAGGCAGGGTGAGCTGGTGGGAGGATCTGCAGCCCCGGGCTTGACTGAGCCCTCCTTGGGCCAGGTCCTGTGGGAAGCATCCCCCGGTCAGGGTGGGCTCCAGAGCAGGGGGCAAGGAGGCCCCAGGACTCTGTCTGGCTGGGCAGATTCCCAGGAGGATGGGCTCACAGGGGCTAAAGATACCGCTGCTTCCTCCCCACTCCGAAAAATGTTGGAGGGCAAGTGTCCTTTTTTTTAAATTTTTTAAATTATTTGTAGAGATGGGGTCTCTCTATGTTGTCCAGGCTGGTCTCAAACTCCTGGACTCAAGTGATCCTCCCACCTTGGCCTCCCAAAGTGTTAGGATTACAGGCGTGAGCACTGCTCCCAGCCACAAGTGTCCTTCTGAGGGGCAGTGGAAGAATACAAATGCCACCTGATTGCCAACAACAGTAGCAATCATGACAGTAACACAATAATAGGTAGGAAGGGAAGCCAGGGTATTGGCTAAACAAACGCTTAGGATCCTCCCCGTCATCTAATAGCCTGGGGTTCTACTGCCACAGCATCCCTTTCATTCCTCTGGTCTGGTCTCTAGTTCTTCTAAATCATCCACACACCAGCCAGACAAAGCTTTGGAAAGCTGTTTTTCGTTTTGTTCTGTTTTGTTTTCTAAATCACTCTTCTTCTGTGTCACATGTCACTTCAAAAATCTTCCGTGGCTCCTCATTGCCTTAGATAAAGTTCAGACCCCTCAACCTGGCCCTGCATCACCTGTCCCTTAAAAGAACCTTCCACACTTCTTGTTCTGCAGACAAAACAGGCACCTTTTCGCCCCCATATTTTGACTCACATGGTTCCCCCAGATGGAAATGCCTCCCCTGGCTTCTCTCCATGCATCCGGCTCCTTCCCCACGCTTTAAGTCCTCTCTTCTGACCCTGTGGGTCGCGGGGCCCTTTCCCTACCCTGATGGGCTTAGGTGCTCCCTTCCCTCAGGCTATCATGCTGGGTGGCCTGGGGGTGCCCCAGCACCCACAGTATTACATACTCTTGTAGGTAAGACTGTGAGGAGGAAGCTGCCTCTGCTTTTAGCACTGAAGGAATTTGCCATCCCTGCCCCACATGTGGAGAGGACAGGCCCTTGCATCAGCTGGTCCAACCCTCACCGTCAGTGACCTCCAAGGTTCAGAAAGGGAGGGAGACTTAACCAGGGTCATCTAGCAACTACTTGGCAGACGACCAGACTCTAAGACCACTACACCTGCCTTCTCTCTCTTTTCCATTCCATTCTGCAAAACGGTTTGTTTGTTTTTTTTTAACTATTTCCATCCTGTGAATTTTTTTTGATTTCCAAAATTAGCTCTTTTGGCCAGGCATGGTGGCTTATGCCTGTAATCCCAGCACTTTGGGAAGCCAAGGCGGGAAAATTGCTTGAGGCCAGGAGTTTGAGACTAGCCTGGGCAACACAGTGAGACCCTATCTCTACAAAAAACTTTAAAAGTTAGCTGGGCATAATGGCATGCCTGTAGTCCTAGTTACTTGGGACTACAGCTACTTGGGAGGCTGAGGCAGGAGGATTGCTTGAGCCCAGAGTTTGAGGCTGCAGTGAGCTATGATCACTTCAGCCTGGCAGACAGAGCAAGATCCTGTCTAAAAACAAAACAAATAAAAACAAACAAACAAACAAACAAAGCCCTTTCTTTGAGTTTCTAAGGTCAATAACAGCCAGGCAGTTGCTTCTGATATTGGAAAGATTTCTGCTAAAATTCTGCCAGAAGACGGATTGCTAGGGGATGCTGCTTTCTGACACGTGTGACACCTCTCAGTTTCTCTGGAGACAGAATTCTTTCAAGATGGGCAGTATAATTAATCAGTTTCTATTAGTTCCTTATGTGAAGCAAATAACCACCCTGCCCTGTTAATCCGGCTTGTAAGTCCAAACTTTTCATCACAGCTTGAAGGATTTTACCAATGTGGGCACACCTGCATTCTAATCCTTCCACAGCACAACCTTTATCTGCTCCACCTTGTTCCCTTCCCATCCCTGCTACCCAAGGGCAAGGAGTCACTGTTCCTCCCAAACGCTCAGACTTCTAAGAAAACCTGTCACTGTTGTCAGGATTCCAGAAGGTCCACCCCCCGTGGCAGCTGTGGGAGGGCCGTGGGCCAAGGCTTAGGGTCCCGTGGTCATTGCCATCCTCCTGAGGTCAAATTTGAAAAGCGATTTGGTGTGGGAGTGGGGGTGAGGTGGGTAAAAACAATACAACGTAGAAAACAGGGGGTGGCTCTGGACTCATTATCAGGAAACCTAGGACCAAGACTCAGCACTGCCACTACTATCTATGATACTTTATCTCTGAAGCAAGTCACAAATCTCTCCCAGCCTCACTTTCTGCTTCTATAAGATGGATACTGAAAATCTGCCTTTTTTTAGACGGTCAAACTGTGTGAGGTGGTATATACTTGTAAGGGATATTGTGCCATAGCTATGAACTGCCAAAGCCTCCCTCCTTCCTCCCTTGGGGCGTAAAAGGATTTTGGTTGGCACCACCCTGACATTTGGTTGGCATCACTCTGTTCATAGAGACAGCAACTTCCAAAGCATTAATACATGGCTTAACCACAGGGGCCGCTGGCTGCTCCATTCTTAGCTGACTAACCTGGAGCCCAGCAGACACCCTGCAGCCCCAGAAGGCCATTGGCTACCTCGGATTCGTGGATCTCCTCCAACTGCGGGATGCGTTACCTTCCTCAGGGTCCAGGGACATTGTGGCAGAGTCCTTCCACACTTCATGTACAAGCGTGCCGTTGTAGATGATGGTCCAGGCTGTCATGTTCACTGTCACTGTCTTCGTATCCCTGCTCAGGTTTTTGAGCAGTAGGACCAGGCTGACTTCTTTGCCTACTGCCAGCATGCCAGCGACCTTCAGCTTCCCGATGATGCTGGGCTCCTGTTCCTCCGTTTCCAAACCCATTGAAGACGTCGCGCCAAATGACGCGTTGGGTTTAAGTTTCCCCAAAGCCTTTTGGAACACTTGTCTTTCCTGGTCAGAGCCTGTGTGGCGGGAAAAGACAGAAACATGCCAGGGATGTGATGGCAACCTGGGCAAAGGACAGTACCCTGCCTGGACAGGTGGCCTAGGACTGGTGCTGGCTCCATTGCTGCCCTAGCAGGCATTCGACTTTCGCAGGTCTCCAGCTCGCCTGTCTTAACCGGAGACTCACAGACCAGTTGGTCTCTGGTGCTTTTCTAATCAGCTCTAAATTTCCCAAAATCTGTAGAAAAGCTTTATCAGCACCTGCACACAATTACTATGTGGTTTGATCATTTGCTTGCGTTAATTAGGTTAGATTCCATTTTTTTCTGATAAAATGTCTTTTGTGAGACTTAAAAAACAGATAATTTCAAAATAAATCATAAGAACTGAGCTGAAAAAGATTAGAATACATTCATAAGCCAAATAACAAGGTGATGATTTAGAACTGACTTAATTAAAAAAAATTTTTTGGTAAACCATGTTCTTCTGCCTTGTTTCTAAAGGTGCTTTGAGAGTCAAGGAGTGACATTTTGATCTGTGCCGGTTGACAAGGACTTCCCATGGTCGGTATGGTTCCAAGTTATGACTAGTTGAAATTGTCCAGAGACTTCAGTTTTCAAAACTGCAAAGGCTGGATAAAAAGATGGGTTTTCTGACTCTGACTCAGGCTATGGGCGCTGCTGAGTGTGATGGCGTAAGTAGCCCACAGAGAATGACAGGGATGTACCTGAAAATGGCTCTCAGGGCACACAGACCTGAGTAACCGACTGCAAGCCTCTGAGCCAGGGCTGACTGAGCAGTTCACAAAAGGCTTGACCTGAAGATAGATCTAGGAGAAGGTGTTGACCTTCCAGGAACACAGGTACACAAGGAAGAGTGACCATGTTGACGTCTGCAGACCACACTTACATTCTCCCACCTCCCCCAACAACCTGTGAAATGCTTAAGGCACTGGATGACTTTCTTTTCTTTTTTTCTTTTTTTTTCTCTCTCTCTCTTTTTTTTTTTTTTGTGGCAGGGTCTCACTCTGTCACCCAAGCTGGAGTGCAGTGGCATGATCTCAACTCACTGCAACATCCACCTCCTGGGTTCAAGAGGTTCTCCTGCTTCAGCCTCCCGAGTAGCTGGGATTACAGGTGCCCGCCACCAAGCCCAGCTAATTTTTGCCTTTTTGGTAGAGACAGGGTTTCACCATGTTGGCCAGGCTGTTCTCAAACTCCTGACCTCAGGTGATCCGCTCACCTTGGCCTCTCAAAGTGCTGGGATTACAGGCATGAGCCACTGCACCTGGCCCAGATGACTTATTGTAAGCATTTTACGATACAGCAAGCCCCTTCCCATAAATTACATGTGATTTGCAGAGACTTCAGAGGCCAACTCATCCATGCCTATCAAGTTAAGGCCCTAAGAAGAGACACAACTTGTCCAGACCACTCTGAGATGGACTGGGCCAGTCACCTGCAGAGGCAGAGAGGGGGCCAGTTCCCTGGTGTCTGGAACCCTGGTCTAGGTTTCCTCCCACGCACCCTGCTAAAAAGGAGGCAGGCAGCCAGATTACCTAGGCTGGTAGTTCCTGGTGGGCTGGGTTCCTTCTGATGCCTTCCCATCCTCTAGTCCAGCTGTAAGTTCAACCCAGAGCTGAAGGCAGTGCACGGATCTGAGCCTTCTGTGCCTGGGACCTTGAAGCTGGTGTGTTTGCACAATGAGGCTCGGAGCCTTGATGCCTATATAGGTCACCTGCTGGGTTTACTCAAGACTAAGCTTCCTCCTGCTGTTTTCTCCCTTTGCTGTTGCTATTGCATCAATACTTAGCAACCTATTTTATGAGCTTTTCCTCCCTGGGGCCCTCAGAGAGAAGCTAGAGTCATTAGGTAAGAAGATCTGGGCAACATCAGGCAGGGTGATCTGTCCTGTCGCATAAGGGCTGGGGCATTGCTAGGAGTCCTTCAGGGACCCCCTCCCCCACCCCCACAATGGACCTGCCCATTCTCCATTGTTTAGGAGGTTTGGCTGAGACAGCTAGAGATCAAGGTGTGGGGTAAGGTAAGGAACCCCACAGGATCGTACAGTTATGTAAGCAGCGCCTGCAAAATAGTCACCTTGGGAAATCACCACTGCTATTTATCAAGTCTTGACTATATGCCAGGCATTGCACTTGGCACTTTGTATCTTAGCTCATTTAAATCCCGCTGAAGACAGGCATCGCTCTTCTCATTCTTCGGGTGAGGAAGCGAGGGCTCAGAGATCAGAGGAAACTTGCTCGAGGTCACACAATTATGGCTGGTAGGGCTAGAGTTCACCTTCCGCCCCCGAGTTTTTGCTCCCTGGCCCCCTATGCTTGCTTCTACGTCATAACATTGTTGAAAATACTTGTCCTACATCCCCACACCTCCAGCCCATCTACAGTGTCCTCTGTTGCATCCCCAAGGCCCAGCATGAAGCAGGCACTCAGTATGGGGCTCAGAATATGTTTATTGACTGAGCAAAGGTCTATCTGAGCTCAGTCCTGGGAATGACCTGCAGAGGAAGACTAGGGCCAAACTGAGGCCACCAATCTCATAACCCTAAAATTGTGCCTCCAAATGTTCACAAATATCAGCACCTGGGGGGGCACCCACTTGGACTTGAAGTCAGACTCCATCACCTGCGCTCAGCTTTCCTTTTTTGTAAACTCGGCCAACACCAATAGCCAACCATCACTTAGAGATTCAGGGCTTACTTTGGGGGTACCGTGTGCACCTTTATGAGGATGCTTTTCTTGACCCCTCAGAACCAACTGTGAAGATCAATGGAATGAGCAATTTCAAAGCATTTTAGAAAGTGTGAAATGTTGACCCCATTTAGGAGTGACTGTGGCCTGCAAGAGCAAGCACTAAATTACTTTTGGCTGTTTCTAAAAATGAACTTTGTCTTCAAATGCAGAACTTTTATCATCATTGAGAATGCTCCAAGAGGTGCGCTGCTGGTTTCAAAAGAAACTCTGGGCAGTGAATGTAATTGAGTCGAGGCAGCCTTGCAGCAACTGGCCTTCCAAGGTGACTTTAGGGGGACAAGCAATGTAGCATGCCTGAGATTTCAGGAGCTCAGGCATTCACACCATGTAATCACACCTCATCTGGCTTCTTGGGAGACCTCCAAATGTGCACAGTGCAAGCTCAAGTCTCTGGGTTTCTTTGTCCCTTTCTTTGTTCAGATGGTTTTCTCCCTGAGTTTCTCAGAGGCTAAGGGAGCAGACTGATGGAGAAATCTCTCCCAAAGCCCTTGGGGGCCTTTCATGGGGGCCATGTCTCTCCCTATGATGTTCAGTCACGGTGCTGTCACCCTAGCTGTGTAGTTGAGACAGGGACACAGCTGGAGATGGGCTGGGTTGACAGCCACCTGTGCCCTGCAGCAAACTTCCACTGGCACAACAGCTGCCCATGATGGTTTTGTTCCCTCCAGAAACAGTCCTGGGAGGTGGGTGTTAGGTGCTAGGGAGCAATCGTATCATTCAGGCAGAACTGGCTGCCAGTGCGGGGGAGGTGAGGACTTTTCTCCTCTCCAGCCTCAGAGCCATCCTCCCACAATAGAACCTCTCATGGCACTGCCCCGCCAGCGTCCCTCCTACCTTCTGGGTACTTGTACTTGTCCGTGACGTCCATGCGAGCATTGCTGCCCACCGCCTTGGTGCTGATGTACCTGCCAATGGTGTGACTGTTCACGGAATTCTTCCACTGTTTGCCAGTGGTGTTATTGTACAGCCAGGTGATGCGGTCGGCATTAACCTCCGCGAAGATAAAGGGCATGTCGAAGTTCAGCTGCACATCACCCTCTCGAACACCAATGACCGAAGCAGGGCCGCACTGGAACACCCCTGGAGGCCAAGATGCAGAGGCTGGATATATGCCAAGGCCACAGCCTGCCCAGTGCCCGATTCCCCAGGGCCTTCCAGGACCACTGCAAACCCCTGCCTCTGCCCCGCCCAAATTCCTTCACCCCTGACTGTGTGTCCCACTCATTTGGCATTCCGCAGAGACCCTCCTGGGCTATGATTCTCTTGCTTGTCGAACTCAACCTCTACATAAGACTACACAATTCCGCATTCCGGGTGCCTAATCCATGCTGACCCACTGTCCTTGGTCTGTTTCCTAAAGAGGAAAGTCTTGCTTTCTCGTGCTCAGGGTGGCTGCCTCTTTTCTACCTCTGCAAATCATTCTGGCCTAGAAGCTCATCACCTTCCTATTCCAGGAAGACTTCCCTGAACAGGCAGCCTGCAGGGACCTCTTGTTCCTCTGAGCTCCCAAGCCTGACCATTTCTTCCCTCTTCTTAGCACTCAGCATAGGAAGCTTAGATAGATAGATAGATAGATGTCAGTGACTTTCAACTTTTTTCACCACAACCCCTAGAAAGAAATACATTTGACATCTTGGCACACATATGATACAGAAACGAAAGTTTCACAGGACAATGGTCTTTAGTCTAACTATATCTTTTTTTTTTTTTTTTTTTTTTTGAGATGCAGTCTCGCTCTGTCGCCCAGTCTGGAGTGCAGTGGTGCAATCTCGACTCATTGCAAGCTCCGCCTCCCGGGTTCACGCCATTCTCCTGCCTCAGCCTCTCTCAGTAGCTGGGACTACAGGCGCCCGCCACCACGACCGGCTAATTTGTTTTTTGTAATTTTAGTAGAGACAGGGTTTCACCATGTTAGCCAGGATGGTCTCGATCTCCTGACCTCGTGATCCACCCACCTCAGCCTCCCAAAGTGCTGGGATTACAGGCGTGAGCCACTGCGCCCAGCCTAGTCTAACTATATCTAATGAGCCTTGATAGTTTATGTTCTTTTCCCTGCTTTCCGTTCCATTCCATTTCATTTTCTTTTCCTAAAATGATGGACACAGCCCACTAACTAGATTTTATAACCACTAATGGGTTGCAATGAAACTTTTGGAAAATTGTGGCCTAGCAAATGTCTCAGTTACTCCAAGCCCCCAAATCTAGTAACGTGCACTGATTCTGGTAGAGGAGCTAGGGGTTGGGGGTGCGGTAAGACTTAATTTTTATTGTTAGTCCTTTTAGAATAGTTTGAATTTTTTTCAACTACATGCACATATTACTTCATATATCACATTTTTTTTTTTTTGTTTTTAGATGGAGTCTTGCTCTGTCTCCCAGGCCGGAGTGCCACGGCATGATCTCGGCTCACGGCTTTACCTCCGTTTCCTGAGTTCCAGCGATTCTCCCACCTCAGCCTCCCAAGTAGCTGGGATTAAGGCATGTACTATCATGCCCGACTAATTTTGTATCTTTACTAGAGACGGGGTTTCACCATGTTGGTCAGGCTGGTCTTGAACTCTTGATCTCAACTGATCCACCCTCCATGGCCTCCCAAAGTGCTGAGATTACAGGTGTGAGCCACCACTCCCAGCCCCATAAATCACTTTTTAATGTTTCAAAGAAGAACTGAAAATGAGGGTAACAGACAAGTCATGCTCTAGAGGTCAGAGAAGGGAAGAGGAAAGGCTCCAGGAGAGCCTGGGACCCAACCCCTGATGGGGCAGGAGACAGAGGGAGGCCAGAGGAGGAAGCAGAGGCCCGGGATAGGGATGGCAGAGGCAGCCTGCCTAAGGGGGAGCTTGGTGTGGCAGAGAGAGCTGCTGTGGGTGGTGATCAGTGGAGAATGTGGACTAAACCCCAAGGGCAACAGGGAACCACAAATTTTCTGTGCTGGGAAGGAGAGGCTGCTGCAGTTGGTGAAGGAAAATCATTACTGGCAGAGGAAGGCTGCTCTCTCTGCCCACCTGGCCTGTGCCAAGGCTCTGTGCAGCAACAGTGGCCGTTGTGGGTGCAGGGCAGGCACTCATTTAAACAGCAGCCCGAGCCAAGCAAAATTAGCAGGGGAGATCTATTTTTAAACTATTTTTGTTTTAATCCCATCATGCATTCCAGAGGGAGAGGGCTTTGGAGTTACTTCCCTATGCTGCTGTCCATGGCTGTAAATAACTGTGAGGCTCATGGCTTAGAACCACACCCAGAGAAGTTACCTTGGCTTCTTTCCTGCGGGGTAGCATCCAACACCTGCCATCCACCGTATGAGGGGCCCAGGTCAGACCTCACAAACCAGCCTTCATTCCAGACATGGAAATTCCTGCAGATAGAACCAGAGACTGCAGCGCTTGCCCAAGACCACACAGCAGATGAGTGGCAAGACAGCACATCTTTGCCCCAACAGTGCAGCATGACAACATGCATCGAGTGAGTTTGCCCTGTGACAATGGTTATGCTAAGCCCTGGTGAGCATCGTCTCGTGGAAATCCTCACAGCACTGTGAAATAGGTACTATTTTTATGCCCGTTTTATAAAAAGGGAAACTTGGGCTCAGAGAAGTTAAGCATCTAACAATGGCAGGGTCAAAATGTGAACCCATGTATGCCTAACTCAAAAGTCAAAGCCTTGACCAGCATGCACCTTTCTAAGGAGCAGAACGAATCCAGATTGGAGCCAGCCACCCAGGGGCAAACCCACACAGCTTCCTCCCTCTGCCTGGCGGGGTATGCTTCTGTGCTTGGTGTTGGCTGAAAATGAATGGGGTTGCTGCAGGAGTGGCTGACTTACCTAAAAGCCACACCGTCTCTTGACTGGGATCTGAACTGAAGAATGACACCTGCCAGTCCTCAAATGTTCTTTGTCTTGTGTCTCAATTTGTAAGCCTCAGTCACCACTCACCCCTCACCAGGCACAGCCAGGTAGCCAAGGTCTTACTCATTCTGTCCCCCAATTCTGCCCTCTTCTCTCCTCTCCACTCCCATGGAAACTACAGTCACACTGGTCTTGGCACTTTCCAGTTCAACATGAAGAAAATATAAGTTCGACATAAATCCAAGTTCTAGTCAACGTGGAAAAAAATATTTCTATACTCATGAGGTGGAAAAGATAGTTCTAAGCAGACCACCCATTTCAGAAAGCATAAAGGAAGAGACTCATATATTTGAGTATGTAAAAATATAGAAGTTACATGTAAACAAACAAAAAACCTGTAGTTCTGTTTCTGGTATGGAGGATAAGCTCAAAACAGATGAATCCTTTTGCATATAATGATAAACTGTGGGGAAAAAATGAAAAACTAGGAAAGACACCTGAGCATGATCAAAGCACTATGATTTTAGAGAGGAATCAGAACGTAGAGGAAGCTGCACTTTTTATGAGTTTGCTCTAAGGAAAGGCCACAGTTGGGGTAAAGTACATGGAGCAAGAACTCGACAGGCAGCCCACAGCTTTCTGATCTGAGGAACCAGGAACAGAGCCTGAACCAACCTGGGTTGCTGGAGAGTGAGGGCGGAATTCTGAAAAGAGTCAAGGAAGCTGCCCAAACCTCTAGGTGACCCTCAATCATGCATGGATGAGGCAGACCATGAGCTGTTCGGCTGGAGATAGAAGCCCTGAACTGAGAGCAGAGCCACTGCCTACCGCAAGGGAGACAGTTTGCATGTTGAGTGACCCAAGATAGGCAGCTGAAACAAGAGAACAGAATTCAGACACATCCAGCGTCTGGGGTATGAGCCAAAATCACTCAACAAACAAAGAACCAGGAAAATGTGGTTTATCCTCAAGGGAAAAGATAATCCACAGAAACCCACCATAAAATAATCCAGATGTTGGAATTGTCAGACAAAGACTAAAGCAGCTACTAGAGCGAGGCTCAATGAAATAAAGGAAAATATGCTCATAACTAATGAAAAGAGATAAACTTTGGGCAGAGAAATAGAAAATATGAAAAAAAGAACCAAATGGAAAAATTTTAACTGGAAAAAGGACAAGTATCTGAAATTAAATGATAAATAAACTTAATAGCAGGATAGAGATGACAGAGGAAAGAGTCAATAAATTTGAAGAGAGATGACTAGAAATTATCCAATTTGAAGGCAAAGTGAGACAAATGATTGAAAAAATCAATAAAGCAGAGAAAATATATCCAACATACATGCTAGATAGAGATTTACTGTATCAATATAGTAAATTTGTACTTACAAATTGATAAGAGAAAGCATACTTTCCTCAAACCAAGTGATGAAAAAATACGAAATAGAAAAAGAAAAACATGCCCATAAATAGCAACGAGCAGTCAATTTTTATAAGAAATACAAATAACCACCAAACATATGAAAATAGTTTTAACCTCAGTACTATTAAAAGAAAATTAAAATGACAAAGAGATAACATGACAGAGATACATAGATGACACCTATTAGACTGACAGAGATTAAAGCATACGGTGATACTCATTGTGGTGCTCATTTCCAGGTGGGAAAACAAACACTGTCATATCCCACTGGTGGGAGCTTAAATTGCTATGACCTTGTGGAAAGCAATTTGGCAATGAATATAA
Source organism: Pan paniscus (assembly GCF_029289425.2). Lineage (NCBI taxonomy): Eukaryota > Metazoa > Chordata > Mammalia > Primates > Hominidae > Pan > Pan paniscus. The sequence goes on along the minus strand of NC_073270.2, from coordinate 3,319,353 downwards.
AAACTTTTAAAAATCTACATACTCACTGAGCCAGTAAGTCCACATCAGGGAATTTCTCCCATGGAAAAACTCACGTAAGTGCACATGATGTATATCTAAAGGTGTCCACCGAGGCATTGTTTGTAATAGCAAAAATGTTGGAGCAAAAGTTCATCAATAAGGGAATTGGCAGATAAATGGTGGCAGAGCCATGGAATGGGATATCAAACAGCTGTCAAAAAGGACAAGCAAAATCAATCTAGTACTTACATGGAGAGATGTCTAAGAGATATCATGAAATAAGAAAATCAGTATGACCAAACATCGTGTGTTCACACTCATAAGTCAAGGCTAAGCTATGAGAATGCAAAGGTATAAGAATGACGCAATGGACTTTGGGGACTCAGAGAGAAAAGGTGGGAAGGGGGTGAGGGATAAAAGACTACAAATTGGGTTCAGTGTATACTGCTCAGGAGATGGGTGCAACAAAATCTTACAAATTGCCACTAAAGAACTTATGTAACCGAATACCACCTGTTCCCCAAAAACCTATGGAAATAAAAAAGGAAAAAGAAAAAAACCTATGTGTATATACGTAGATGTATGATAAAGCCGTTCATTAAAAAATTATACATAAAACATTGGAGAAAGTCTACAATAATTCTATTTTCTTAGATATCCACCATTAACAGTTTGGTGTATGTGTTATATATATAGTGCATACAAACTAAGTTTTATGTTACTTATTTCTATAATGTTTTTATTTTCTATCATGTGAATTACTCATTACTTCTATAATTAGAAAATATATGTAAGTTGGATGATCATAGCTAACACAGTGTTAACACAGACAGTTGAGTCCTGTGTTATTGCATATATTAACTTATTTAATCCTTACAACACCCTAAAAGACAGAAATAATTATTATTCCCCATTCAACAACTCTGGAAACTGAGGTTCAGGGAAGTTAAGTGACTTGAGAAGGTCTTACAGTGAGTAATTAAGCAGAGTAGGATTTGAATCCAGGCAGCTGGGGTTAAAAAAGGGAAACAGGTTAACAGTAGATTCCATTTTATGTAACCTGATTTTACATAGGTTCCATTCCATATAATAGAATATGATGCACTTATGATGTATTTGAAATGATCTTATTTTTGAAGATTTTTTAATGACATAGGGAGAATGCTTATGATATAATGTTTAGTAAAAAACACATGACTAAAACTAATGGTGAAGTGATTGGTTTCGAGGTGTGGGAAAAAGTGGGATGTATCTATTATATGCTCTGTCTTCTACTCATGTCTTGTAAAATGTATCATCCCAATTCTGTAAATAACAATAACTCATAGAGAAAAGATGAATGGAAAACTACCAAGTGTTGAAGATATGTGAATAAGATCAGAAATGATTTTTATTTCTTTATGTATTTTGAATTTTTTTATAATTATTTTTAAAAGGGCATCATAAAAATGATCTCCAGGATCCAGGGAGTCTTTTTGAACAGGCCTTCATGATCGGTTAGAACTCACCAAGGAGAAGGCAAGGGAAGGAATGTGGGAAGATGGTCCTAGGTGGGTGAAAGGGGCAAGGGAGGGATGAGAAAGTGAATGAGAACACCAAGTTTCACATTCAATTTGCTCCTGGCAGAGCACCCAAGGGGAAGGGCAGGCTGGTTAAAAAAAAAAAATTGATAAGTAGCTGTATTGTAATACTTGCTTGCAAGGCAGGAATTTAAGGCAGAGCAGATAACAACTGCATCCTGGTTCCTCCCTCATGCAAAAGCCAGCCCCTTCAGTTACACAGAAATATTTGGGATGTGCATCTTTCCAGTGCCCAGTGGCGCCATGTGGAAATTCCGGTGTGGGTTTCTGGTTGTGTGCCACACTGTCTCCCACCCCCCAACCTCGGGCTCCACTCCTTTCCTGAGGGTTTCAGGAGCATGAGCTCAGGAGAGGACAGTCTGCGGGCATCAGAACTATCCAAGGCATTTATTAAAAAGTGCAGATTTCCGCTGCTCTCATCTTTCCCCACACAAATTAATTCTCATGCAGTCTTTGACGTTTATAAAACACTGCTCTACAGACACCAACTGAGTTATGCTTACCTTTGAATTCACAGAGTTAGGAGACCTTGCCTAGAAAGTCGCCCCAAACCCCGCCCTTCTGTAGGTAACCTCCCATTTGTCCTCCCAAAGTTTGTTCAGATACTACCTCTGCCAAAAAAGCCTTTCCTGACACGCCAAGAGAGTGCCAACAATACCTCTGTGCTGTCTCTGAATCTTGCAAATAATTGATTTCATTGCTACTCCATAATTGCCAAGCTTTTAATGCAGCTGTAAACTCCTCTATTCAGTCTCTAAGGCCTAGTTATAAAACAAAACAAACAAACAAAAACCCTCCTCCAGCACAGTTCCTGCATCTTGTTCCTCTTGGTGCCCGGAGTCCAGTGCAGATGTGCATGGAATCATGTTTGCTGAATTGAGTTGTTTCTGGGCTGAAACCACTCTCTGTCACTTCCTCACTAAGGGCCTAGGAGCCAGTTCAGGATTAGTGGAAGCAGGTATTCAGAGGCAGAAGCCGTGGAGAGATTGCATGAGGAGCCAGGGGCTTGGCTGAGGTGTGGGTGCTGACAGCTGGAGGCACTGCCTGACTTCACCTCCCTGGCAGGGCTGGGCAGTCTCTAGGCACCTTCTACCTCAGAGTTCTGCAAAGTCTACAGGTAGAGTCAGATCTATGACTCTAGAAATTGGGGGATCAAGCCAAATGAATGAAGAAAACAAGCCAGAAAAGTCAAGATAACTTTGGCTAAACTGTTCCAAATCATTCGGCTGCTGCTCGGTGGCTGAATAGGCTCCAGAGACTTCCTTTGCAGTGGCCCTGAAGGAGGACATCTCAAAGAAGCATCCCAAACTAAGCTCCCCCGAAAAGTGTCCTCACTCTGAAGAGAGTGAATACTCCGGAACTGCGTGCCTCTTAAGCCAAACCATTGGCATGAGCAGAGTGGCTTAGAAAAAAATTTACCCCACTGGCTGCTGTGAATCTGATTAAAAGAAAGGCCTAGAAAATGTCACTGAGGTCCCCTGATCTGGCCCTTTGTTTTACAAGTGGGAAATTGAGGTGTAGCAAAGGCAAGGAACTTACATAATGTTATGCGCTTAGAATGTCTACATGTCTCCAGGTGCTTACTCTTAGACAAGTTACTTCTCTCGGGGCCTTTGCTTTCTCATCCATGAAAAATAAATTGGGGATGAAAATAACAATGCCTACGTCATTTGTGAAGACGAAATGTAAGCACTTATAACAGTACCTGGCACACAACAATTGCTCAGCAAATTATTAGTTGCTGCTGTTACTATTACTAAGCACTTCTAATGCTTAATCTCCCTTGATTCTCACATTCTATTACTTTAGGCAAATCTGGGCACGGTTCTAAAGCTTTCAACACTTTTTGGTAACATACAAAGATTCATATCAGAGGTTTTCTGTCCAAACTCCGGTTGCCCTTATAAGAATAGCTTAGTAATTTCACTCCAGGCAGAAACTGGCTCTTGGTTTAGCTCTCCCCTGCATGGGATTCAAGGAGGAAGGAACAGCAGGGCTCCCTTGGGAGGGCTAGCTCCCTTATAGAAAGTGGAGTGGGCTGAAGCTCCTGAGAATTTAAACATTTAAGCTGGCAAAGGACTTAAGAAATCATCTAGTCCTAGACCAACCCTTATATTTCACATATGAAGAAACTTGGGACCAGGAGGATAAATTGCCTTGCGCAAGCCTCACAGCAATTTGGTAGTAGGGCTGGAGCTAGTGCTTGGGACTCCCTGTCCTCATGCCCTCCAGGGCTGGCTCCCCCAACCATCAGCTGTAGGGAATGGTGTAGGGAGTAACTATCAGCTCCCTTGGCTTTCTGAGAAGGTTCAGAAAAGGGGAGAGGAAGGGAGGGGTGACAAGATCCTCAGGAACAGTCAGAGCTTCTGTGCCTGGCCCCCTCCCATGAGGCCACAGAAATGACCACGGAGCCACCCTGGAATGTCTCCATCAGCTCCTACTTGTCCCAAAGTTGATGTTAAGCTGATGTGGGGGGCAGTCTGAGTCACTAACCAGGAGACCTGGGTTCTAATTCTAAATTTAGCTTAAAAGCCTCACTTTCCTGTTTCCAGGACGCCTTCCTTGAGGATTTCCTCTGAGTTCCCGGTATCCCTGTCTGAATCACTTGCCTGGGCATCACACACCATGCTGTGTTGCTAATTAGCCTCTACTAGTGGCTTCCCCACCCCGTGTCTCCTAACAGCACCATAAAAATGCTTTCAGTGGAGGAACTGAGACTTAAGCTTTCCACGTCCCTGCAGTTCCTAATGTACAGGATCATCACAGAAAGGGTATGCCGAGGGGACCCCCAACTTGTCTCACCAACCGTCTCCTTTTGTAGAAGAAACTAAAGTTAGGAATGGCATAGCCCCAGTGATCAGAGCTGGTTGCGATGGGATTTTGGACACAAGAACAAAGAAAAGCCCAGGGAAAAGAAGACACTTATTCATGAGAAGTTGGAAAACAAAGTCTGGCCACAAGTAAGCAATATCATTAGAGAGAAAGTTATGTATGTGCAGATCAAGAAAGAAACTCCTTAAATAAGCTTTCTCTCCCCTAGTAAAACCCCAGAATCCATTGACTCTGGGGTGAGTTACATAAACCTCACTCTCCTTCAGAAGGGAAGGGATGCTTTTATTACTCAATTCGGTTGCTGGCATGGAGTTGTTATTTATTTGTTTTAACAGTGTTTTCCATTATTATCTATTTTCGTTTCATTTTATACCCTTAGTTACATTAAGCACATTTCAGATAAGTTAGATATACTTATTCTGGGAATGATAAGTAATACAAACATTTTATGTAGACTATCTCAAAATTGAACATCTGAAAATAAGATTATATCTGTCATACGATTATCTAGCCATATACATGCATGTGAGCAATTATGTGTGTGTGTAGCCTTTGAAATGGATTAAAACAATAGATAGATGGGTACTTTATATAGATACATAGATATCTCTGTGTATCTACAGATATAGACATCATTGCCAATTGCCATCTGGTAATAACTTGGTATATGATATAACCTTAAACAGTTGTAACAATGTCTATTTTTATCTATATAATATCTATCTATCTAGTGCTCTATGCAGTTACAGATATATGTCTACACATTTCCTACTTCCAGTGGCATCTATCATTAAATTACGTGTGTGTGTGTATTGATAGTGTGCACATGGCATACTTATGGTTAGGAATATAAATGCCCAAATATATATAAAACATTTTGGCCGGGTGCAGTGGCTTACGCCTGTAATCCCAGCACTTTGGGAAGCTGAGGCAGGTGGATGGCCTGAGGTCAGGAGTTCAAGACCAGCCTGACCAACATGGTGAAAGCCCGTCTCTACTAAAATACAAAAATTAGCCGGGCATGGTGGTGCATGCCTGTAATCTCAGCTACTTGGGAGGCTGAGGCAGGAGAATCACTTGAACCTGGGAGCCTGAGGTTGCAGTGAGCCAAGATTGTGCCATTGCACTCCAGCCTGGGCAACAAGAATGAAACTCCATCTCAAAAAAAATAATTGTCTTAATCCAGAATCCAGAATAAACTCTGAACTTTTGATGTCAACCAAGGTATACAATAGGTGTATATATATATGCTAAGAGAAGATGTGTTGCTTTTCTTATTCTCTTTAAGAAAGTTTGTAAGTCATATGGATTACCTGAAATGAAACAAATGTATATTTCTTGCTGGAAAAGCGATAGTTTCAACTTGTATATTCTATAGTAGTATAAGGGCCAATGGATCCCATAAATTCAGAGTGAATTTAGGAGCCCTGTCTTTCACTGGGATCAGATCCTTTGTCTGACGGCAGCAAGATAGACCAGACTAGCAGACCGCAGAGCACCGAGAAGAGGTGTCTTGGGTGCTGCTAAGTGTGTAATCAGCATTGCCAGCAGTTCCATTCTACACCCTGTGATGACATGTTACTTGCCTTGCAACACCTGTTTGGACCTGGGTCCCAGAAGGATGGTGAGAGCGAGAAGCCACTCAAATGTGGTGCTCGAAGTTCAGGGAAAAGATGAGATACTTACCATACGCTATCACTACCCTTGTCCAGGGGGTTTCCCATGGGGTCGTAGTACACATCCACACTGAGATTTCGGTCTGTGTCATGAGCTGAGTTGAAGTTGGTGATCACCCGGGAAGGAATCCCCAAAGACCGCAGCGCTGCAAGTCAGGGTGGGCGTGAGGACTCAGGTGGTGGAGATGGTACCTTGGCATAGCCCACTGGCACCCAATGACCCAGCCAAGGCACACCATACCCAAGGTACCTGTGTTGAGGGTCCCAGCAAAGACCCAGCACTGGCCATATCGGACTGGGCTGAAGCCAGATTTTTTCCAAGTTTTGAGGATCTCCACACTGCCGTTCCAGTTCCTTGGGTCCCGGCCACCGGTGTAAGTGCCGCTCCAATTCCCAGCAAGCACACCATTGTCATCATTGCTATTGATCTGGGCAGAAACCCCCCCCCCCCAAAATGAGTCAGCACTAATGCCTTTCCTAGGGAGACTGACATGCAGAATTCAGAGGACAAGGTGGGGAGATGAGGAAGGAAGCCAAAGGCCGTGATTGAACTTTTCTTTGTCTTTCTAGGTGACTTGGGGATGATCATTGTAACACTTAACCCTTAGGGGTATGGAGTGGTTTACGAGTTTAGAGGTGCTTTCCCAAACAGGCCATGTTTGATTGTCCTTGATCCATACATCATTCCTGTGCAGCAGCCTGACATGGGAAACAGACAGCACAGCTTGTGCTGTGGCAAGGCAGGGCACAACTCCAGCTTGCAGAGGACTTCTGGCAGGTAAGAATCCACAGGCTATCACTGCTGTCACAGTCTGCCTGGGAGTCCATGGTTTGAAACTCTTTTTTGGTGTATGGTCTTGCAAAAAGATCACTTTATTTATTTATTTTTATTTTTATTTTATTTATTTATTATTATTATTATTTTCTGATACAGAGTCTCTCTCTGTCGCCCAGGCTGGAGTGCAGTGGCGTGATCTTGGCTCACTGCAAGCTTTGCCTCCTGGATTCAAGCAATTCTCCTGGCTCAGCCTCCTGAGTAACCGGTGTTATGCGTGCCACCATGCCCGGCTAGCTTTTGTATTTTTAATAGAGACGGGGTTTCACCATGTTGCTTAGGCTGACCTCAAGTGATCTGCCCACATCAGCTCCCAAAGTGCTGGGATTACAGGTGTGAGCCACCACACCCGGCCAAAAAGATCACTTTAGAACTTCAGCAACTAACTTCCTCTTGGAAAGAATAAAGATAGAGTATTCCTTTTCTTTCATTCATTCAGCTATTTGTTCATTTGTTAGTTTACTCATTCATTTATTCAATTTAAGGTGAGGTTCTAATCTAAGTGACACAACCAAGAGGCAGCCTGGAAAGATCACTGGACTAGAAATTGAGACCTGAGTTCCATTGTCTTTTAGGGACACACTTGGAAATATTTACAGGTGAAATTATGACAAATGTGTAATGTCTAAGATTTATCAAATCATCTGTGAAAGAGAGGGTCGCAGATGAAATGACACCAGCCTTGAAGAGGTAATTGCTGAAGCTTGTGATGCAGACACAGGAGTTCATTATGCTTTTCTCTCTACTTTTATGTAGGTCTGAACTTTTCCATAATAAAAGTTAAAAGAGAGAAGGAGACACTGAGGTTACAAGCCCCACCTTGCCACTTGCCAGCTTGATGATTGCACAAAGGTCTGTTCACCTCTCTAGGCCTTAGTTCTTCACCTTCCAATAGGGAAGGGAATTTTCAAGGGAAAGTTAGGACAAAGGCACTCTGAGGTGTCTTTTGTAGTCAAGGGTCAGGGTTTATGAAACTTTGGCTGTCGTTTATCTGAACTGTGCAATGAGAGGCTGGACCAGGATCTCTGAGGGCTCCTCCAGCCTGTGTGTCCTACCCCTTCTCCTTGGAGTGCCTGTAAGTGGCAAGGCCTATGAGAATGGACAGTCTGGACACAGAGGGATCCTTGCCCAGGACAGGCCATGCCCAGCCTTGCCAGCCCCTCAGTGCAGTAGTGAGCTCTGCACCCCTTCCAGGAGGTCCTGGGCTGTCATGGCAGAGTCAGGCAAGACAGGGCCTCCTTAGAGATGGAAGGTTGCGCAGCCCTTCCCCATCTCCTGAGTCACTGGTGCTCCAGCCTCCAAAGTGGCTATCAGCACGGTCATCTCTGGCTGAAAGCTGAGCACTTCAAAGCTCCGCACAGGCCATAATTAGTTCATGGCCCAGCCCAGCTGGGAGGTCTGAATGGAGCATCTGGGAGGTGCAGCTGAGGAAATTGGCTCCACGATAAAGTGGTTTGGCCCTGGGGTGTGAGTGAGTCAGCAGCTGCAGGAGCCACTGGCCTCACCCACTCTCTCCTAGGCCAAAGAGGCTCAGCTTTCTAAGTCACCAGGGCTTTAATCCCACCTCTTCCAGGCCATTTGGTTTCAAGATTCTGCTCCAGGCTCACTTCCTCTCCATACTCTCCCTCGGCTACTAAGTTCCCTGGGCCCACCTTACTCCTTTCTTGCCAGGCTCAGTCTAAGACTCAGCTCTTTCCAAAAGCCCTCTCAGATGCACCCCGGATATTTATCATGCAGCTGAGAAGTTGTTCACATTTTTAACCAAGTAACTAGCTCGTTAGCATGGACATATCCAACTCAAAAGTCAAGAGATCAAGAAATGCCTAAACCATGAACCATAGAAATAAATAAATAAAGGTTACAGGATTTCTGGGTAATTACTTAGTTTAAGAGGGTTAAAGTAAGGAATTCACTTTGACTTTTCGCCTTTTTTTTTGGAGACAGGCTCTTGCTGTGTCACCCAGGCTGAAGTGCAGTGGCGCAATCACAGATCACTGCAGCCTGCAACTAACGGACTCATGCAATTCTCCCAGCTCAGCCTCCCAAGTAGCTGGGACTACAGGCATGTGTCACGATGCCTGGCTCCTGTGTGTGTGTGTGTGTGTGTGTGTGTGTGTGTGTGTAGATGAGGTCTCACTATGTTGTCCAGGCTGGTCTCAAACTCCTGGGCTCAAGTGATTCTCTGCCTCAGCCTCCCAAAGTCTTGGGATTACAGGTGTGAACCACTGTACCCGATCACGACTTTTTGCTTTTTAACTTACAACTTTTGAGCAGGTTGATCTAGGTTTAGATATTCTGGATGAATATTTTTGGAAACAGGGTCTTGCTCTATAACCCAGGCCTGAGTACAGTGGTGCCATCATAGCTGACTGTAACCTCAAGCTCCTGGGTTCAAGTAATCCCCCTGCCTCAGCCTCCCGAGTAGCTGGGAATACAGGTATGTACCACCATGCTTGGCTAATTTTTGTTTGTTTGTTTGAGATAGGGTCTTACTCTGTCACCCAGGCTGGAGCGCAGTGGCATGATCTTGGCTCACCACAATCTCCACCTCCTGGGCTCAAGTGATCCTTCCACCTCAGTCTCCCAAGTAGCTGGGACTACAGTCACATGCTACCATGCCCTGCTAATTTTTTTTGTTGTTGTTGTAGAGACAGGGTTTTGCCATGTTGTCCAGGCTAGTCTTGAACTCCTGGGCTCAAGTCATCTACCCACCAAAGTGCTGGGATTACAGGTGTGAGCCACCGTGTCTGCCTATGCCTGGCTAGTTTTTTTTTTTTAATTTCTGTAGAGACGAGGTCTCACTACGTTACCCAAGCTGGTGGCAAACTCCTGGGCTCAAGCCATCTTCCCACCTCCATCTCCCAAAGCACTGGGATGAGAGGCGTGAGCCACCACGCCCAGACTGGATGGAGACATTCTCTACACAATGAGTGCAGAGCCATAGATGCCTTCTAGGGGATCTAGCTTGTGTGTGTGTGTGTCTGAGAGAGAGAGAGTGTGTGTGATTGTGTGAGTGTGTGTGTGTTTGTGTGTGTTGTAGGGGCACAGGCCTTTTCCATGGAGGCCTTGTTCTGGTCTGACTTGAACGCCGTGTGCCTTGAGCAAGCCACTTCAGCTCTCCAAGCTTGTTTCCCCATCTAGATTATGAATGAGGCAGCCTACCATCTGACACTCTGGGCTGTGCTCTGGGCTGTGGAAGAGATGAGTTAGGCAAAGGAGGTCACCACCTCCAGCTCAATCAGGGTCTCGCTTCCTTTCCCAGGAGGCCCAGTGATGGAGCAGAGCCTTAGCTTTGCATTCTCCCATCCTTGGCAGGCACTCAAAGAGCAAGCTCCCTTTTCCTCTGAGAAAGGCTTCATGATGTGGTGGAAAGGGCTTTGAAGCTGGCTGGACCTGGGTCTGGCTCTGCTTCTGCCACATACTCACTGTGTGCCTCAGGTAAGCCCTGCAACTTAGAGGGGCCTTGTGCTCCAAGTTAGTAAAATGTGGATGGTTCTAACCACCAGCTGTAATTGGTGAGGCTTTAATGAGATGACATATATAAAGAGTGTGCGTGCCTAGCCCATAGGTGGTGTTCAATATATGATGACAACTAGTTGTGATCGTTTTCCTGTTACTCACCATGGCACTCAGCACCCGGCCAACGTATTTGGGGTCATTTCTGCGGGCCACATCAGTAGCAGCGTCACGGCGGAAATTCAGACTCCTATCCAAGATTGAGAGGCAGATGCTGAGAATGTCTTCTTCAAACTGTTCAGAACGAGACCATACATTACAATTAAAGAAATGACAAGGAGAGTTGGCTCAAGAAGGGAACTGCACTGGCAAGAACCACAGGAACTATCAGATCCTTTGACTCTGTGGCCTCTGGAACTGAGAGCTACTGAGGACAGCCACCATGCCCAGCCCTCAACCCCGCAAACTCATCCAGAGCACTCACTACACACAAGACCCTGTGTATTTCCTCAAAGGCAGCTTTTGAAACAACAACAACAAAAAAGAGACAGAAAAGGATAATCAATAAAAAATTATTAAAAAGAAAAAAGCATAAGACCTTGTGCAAACTCTCTTAAAGTGAATGCATGGGAGGTGGCTTGGTCTAGCCGGCGCCCCGGCTGCCACAAACCACAGGAGCAAGCTGTTTAGCCTGTCTGGCCTCGATTTCTCCATCTGTATAATTAGGCCAAACTCATCTCAGAGTTTCCTTCTAGCTCTGCCTCCCATCCTTTTTTTTTTTTTTTTGAGACGGAGTCTTGCTCTGTCACCCAGGCTGGAGTGCAGTGGTATGATCTCGGCTCATCGTGACCTCCACCTCCTGGGAAGTAATTCTCCTGCCTCAGCCTCCCAAGTAGCTGGGATTACAGGCCCGTGCCACCACACTTGGCCAATTTTTGTATTTTTAGTAGAGACAGGGTTTTGCCATATAGGCCAGGCTGGTCTCGAATTCCTGACCTCAGGTGATCCACCCGCCTCAGCCTCCCAAAGTGCTGGGATTACAGGCGTGAGCCACTGCACCTGGCCTGCCTGCAATCTTGAGCATGTTATTGAGACTCCTGGAGAACTAGTTATAAAAATAAAATCTCTTGCTAAAGTATATGTATTTGAAGTGATTTTCACAAAATAAGACTTAATTGAAGTCATTGCTTCTCAAACTGAGAAGGCCGAGCTCCTCTTGCCTTAGGTCTTTGCATTTGCTTTTCCTTCTGCCTGATGCTCTTTCCCAAGATCTCTGTCTGGTGCCCTCATCTCCTTCAGGTTCCTGATCAAAGGCTCCTTTCTAAGTGAGGCCCTCCCTAACCATGCCATAAAAAAAAAATAGCCTCTCTTCCACTCCTAGGTGCACTCTATGTCCTATCCTTCTCTTTTTTCTTCCTCCCAACTTGCTCCAGTTGACTACAGACAGGGTCTGTAGATGGTCCAAGCACACATCTTTCTGATATCCAAAGCACCCCGCCCGAGGTGCTTTATTCTAATGCCTTTGTCTGGCGGATAAACTAAAAGGTGGAGGGCATCCTTGAAAGTTTTCTAAACTGACCAAATCTGAGAACTCTGTAGACTCAAATGGGGATCGCTGTAATAAAGGACCAAAAGGGTGTGGCTTGGAAAGGCTGAGTGGGCACACTAAGGAAGTGTCATCGCATTGTTACATGGAATGAAAAACAGAAGCTACATTACTGTCCCCAGTGTCTCTAGGGGGCCTTATATTTATTTGTGCATCCTGGCACCAATACTACTTCATCGCATCAATTGAGTTATGTGTGTGTTCTGTCTTGCCCACTAGATTGCGACCCCCTCAAAGATGGATCTGTCTTATTCATCTCCTTTATCCTTAGTGTGGATCCCAGGGTCTGACGCATAATAGGTGGCCAATGAAAGTCTTCTGAATACATGAACAAATAGAAGGGCAGGCAGATGGACAGATGTGGGACTTCCCATTGATCTGTGGGGCAAGCTGCTGAGCTTCTTGGGTAACAGGGACATTACCCTTAGCTTCCTTATGACCCTTTTACCTGTCCAAAGTTCCAGCCAATCATGCCAATTCGGTTTGTGCTTCCCACAAAGATGATGCCGGCATCTTCCTGAACATACTCTTCTCTCTCAGCGTGGTTACCCATAAAGACGCTATCCACTATTTGATACAAAAAGCAGACACCAGGGACTAGAATCCTCAGAGGACTGTAGGGATCGTCCCTCCTCTCCTCCCACTCCTGAACCGGCCTGGGGGTTGGAGCAAGCCCCACCTTTAGCCGTCCCCTGACCCTTGGGCTGTAACTCTTCCAACTCCAATTGTGGGAACTATGAGCTGGAAAGAGAAGCTAGGATGACCCGAGGGTCTGAAAATGAGACCCCAGGGATAAGACACCTGCTCTTTCTGGCAGAAAGCTATCTCCATGCTGTGGAATTATACTGTGGTATTGTCCCTTAAAATGAACCATGCTATGCAGTTTGTAAAAGCTCAATGTGATCTCCACAATATTCCCAGAAGAAACAGCAGGATGTCCATTTAATGGTGAGGACATTGGGGCTTGGAGAGATAGAAGGACTGCCCACACTCAGACAGCTGCTTAAGTGTCAGAGCTCCTCATTTCTAGCTTCTGCGCCCTTTCCACAGCCCATGGACTTTCCCTAATCAAACTTGAGCCTGTGAAGATCATTTCCCCCATCCCCTTTTTCTTTTCTAGCTTAGGCCAGGGCTGAGAGTGTGGGTGGCTAGACACCTACCATTCAGCCAGGGGTTAAAAAGCAGTATGAACGTCCCAAGTTTCACAGAGGAGATGCCGCCCTGGGAGAAGATCTGGAGGGCCATTGTGTACCGTCCTATGGGTGCGCTGGCAGGACTGGAGATGCTGATAGTCAGAGTATTGCCATTGCTGGCCTGAAGCACCGCACTCCAGCCACCACTACTGCCATTGGAGAGTGGAAACACAGCCTTCGTCATGGCCGACTCTGAGGGGTAAGGCCCTGTCAAAGAAGACAGAGGTTGAGAAAACCAACAAGCACTGGTCAGACTGTGGAGAGACCAGGTTCCAATACAACCCCCCTCTGGGGGACATGAGCCAATGAAGCGCCATATTCTACCACTGGAAGTAACTGGAACAAACATACAGGCCAGATCCCTCTTGATTTGAGGATGGTGACTCTCAGGCTCAGAGATGGACAGCAACTTGCCCAAGGCCACACTGAATCAATGACAGAGCAAGGCTAGAGCCCAATGCCAGTGGCCCCAGTGTGGTCCCCATCAGTCCTTGAATGCACAAGGGCTACTCAAGTATGTGTGTGTTTGGGCAAGGAGGGGAATGAGCAGGTACCTGTGGAGACAATGAACTCCAGTCTTTCGTTAGAGCCAAGGCCTTTGTTCATGATCATTAAGACCTGGAAGTTTTGGCCTCTCCGCAAGATGAGCTCCTGGCTGGAGAACCTGTCTGTGTGATGCGCTTGTCGGTTGAAGGCCGTCTGCCAGTTGATACTCTGGACTCCTAGAGCTGTGAGGCAGAAAGGAGAACCTGAAGTCCTAGGAGGCAAGGGATGGTGGTGTGGGGGAAGGGTGTAAGTTACCAAAGAGCAGCTTTGGGGTGAGGCTTGTCAAGGGCAGAGCCAAATTCCTAGAAAGAATCACATTAAAATCCAAAGACCTTGATCTTGCATAGCAAGAACATCACAACCTATTCCCACTCAATCTTTCCAGACTCAGTTATGCCAGCTCACAGGATGCAAGATCATAGAAAATGCTCTGCCCTTTCAGACAGCTGAACCTCTGTGCATCCTGTTCCCACAGCTGAGAGTGTCTTTCCCCCTTCCATCTGCTGAGCTGTCACTCGGCCCTTAAGGAACGGGCCAAATGTTCAGTGGAGCTCCATCCAATCAATGAGGAGTACATGTCACCAGAGCACCTACGTTCTGTCTGCTTTCAGCATTTCTCATTGCTTTGTGGATGGGGGCTCCAACAGAAATGAAGGGAGGCGCCGGGTGTGGTGGCTCACGCCAGTAATCCCAGCACTTTGTGTGGCTGAGGCAGGCAGATCACCTGAGGTCAGGAGTTTGAGACCAGACTGGCCAACATGGTGAAACCCCATCTCTACTAAAAATACAAATAATTAGCTGGGCATGGTGGTTCACACCTGTAATCCCAGCTACTCAAGAGGGTGAGGCAGGAGAATCACTTGAATCTGGGAGGCGGAGGTTGCAGTGAGCCAAGGTCACGCCATTGCACTACAGCCTGGGCATCAACAGCAAAACTCTGTCTCAAAAAAAAAAAAAAAGAACTGAAGGGAGGATACCTCTCTCACACCCATCACCGTGGTTTGGCTTCTTTGTTGTCCCCTTGTGTGTCCCCAGACACCAAGCGTGTTTCGCCTCTCCAGTATCCAGCAAATGTTTACTTTTGCATCCTTTACCTTCCCTATATTTGCAATGCCTCGGTATTGGCCTGGGCCTCTGATGCTAGGGAGGCTGGCGGAGACTCTGAGCAGTGTTTCTAGGCCTAGCAATTGGGGAATCCTCGGCCCAGAGGGGACTTGCAAATGCTCACTGGCAAGAGCTGTTTATAGGAGCAGGTCAAAGGCCATGAACGACCTGGATAAGACCCGAGGACAAACATCTCAAAATCCACCCTCCTGATTTACTCTCACATGGTTGTGAAGATGACGGAGCTAAACTGAGAAGGGTTTATGAGAGATGCCATGATGTACCAGGTGTTCGCTGATATAAACTTTTTGGGAAATCTTCCTACGAGTTATGTTTAAGAGGTTACATCACCCATTCTTCTACAAACCAAACTGGTCTCTCTCTTTACAAAGAGGCCACGGCTCCGATGAGAGTGTGAAGGTGCATTCCAGTGCCAGACACAGCTCTTTTTCATATGTGTCCACCTCTCTGCATCAGAACATCCCTTCTTAATCTTTTATTCTATTTTATTTTTGAGGCAGAGTCTGGCTCTATTGCCCCAGGCTGGAGCGCAGTGGTGTGATCTCGGCTCACTGCAACCTCTGGCTCCTGGGCTCAAGGGATTCTCCCACCTCAGCCTCCCTAGTAACTGGGACTACAGGCCTGAGCCACCACTCCCGGCTAACTTCTGTATTTTTTGTAGAGACAGGGTTTTGTCATGTTGCCCAAGCTTGTCTCAAACTCCTGGGCTCAAGTGATCTGCACGTCTTGGCATCCCAAAGTGCTGGGATTACAGGCATGAGCCACTGCACCCGGCCCCCTCTTGATCTTTATATTCTGATGCCTAGCACACTGCTTGACTGTATTAGGATAATTAGATAAATAAATGGATGAAGGAATAAATGAACAAAGAAAGAAAAGACTAATATCATGCGATGACCATCATGACGACAGCTGAAAATTTAGTCTACAAGGAAAAGTGAATATGAAGTATTCATTCAATAAAAATATTACAGCAGCTATTATTCATAGGACATTGTGTGAGGCACAATATTGGGAGTGTACACGTGTATGAAGTGTAGTTATAACTCTCCAAGAGCTTCAGCAGTGGATAAGACAAGCATAAGTGATCATGAATGGTGGAATGGGGTAAATCCAGGAAAGGTGTATGAGAGATGCAGGCAGGAAAAAAAAATCACTTTCAGTTGTAGGGATCAGGAAAAGCTACACTGAAAATGCTGGGCCTTGAAAGGAGAGAGAATTTTGTCAGGTGCCCATAGAGCTGCCTGCATTCTAGACAGTGGGAAGGAGAGGCCCAAAGGCACAAGAGAAGGAGTGATGTTACTTGTCTGGAGCAGGGGCGCTGCGTGGAGAAGAGAGAAAGGTGAGACAGGAGAGAGTGGGGGTTGGGGCAGGACTGCGGAGGGGCTTCCACTCAAGAGCACTGGAGATGGGGCAGAGGGTCACCATAGGTACCCTCTCCAGTAAAATGCAGGCTCCCTGGGATGGTGAGCCAACCTGCCATTGGAGAGAGGGGACTCAAGAGGTGAGCTTACTCCCAGCTGAGGGTGCTAAAATTCATTCATTCAAACATCCACTCACTCATTCATTTAACAAATATTCATTGAAAGAATAAATTAATAGGTTTTTGCACAAATTCAGGGAAACTGAGACATTTGTGCAATCAACAAGGGTCTGCTGAATGAAGGGAAGAAATAAGGGAGGACAGAAAGGACAGAGGGAGCGGGGGGGAAATGAGCATCCTGTACCTGAATAACCAACAGAGACAGCCCAGAACTCAGACACTGGCAAACACTGAGCCCTAGATGGCTGTGTACAGCTGATAGATGCCAGATCTCTCTAGGGAAATGGCCCCCAACTTTCTCCCCTCTCCTCCTGCCAACCTTGCTCACTACTTTCTGTGCATCCCAGCCAGTTGAGATTTGGTAAAACTTTACTCACTTTAGAAAAAAGAAGGGCTGGCGGGGTGCAGTGGCTCACACCTGTCATCCCAGCATTTTGGGAGGCCAAGGTGGGTGGATCATTTGAGGTCAGGAGTTTGAGACCAGCCTGGACAATATGGCAAAACCCCGTCTCTACTAAAAATTTAAAAATTAGCCTGGCATGGTGGCGCACGCCTGTAATCCCAGCTACTCAGGAGGTTGAGGCAAGAGAATCACTTGAACCTGAGAAGCAGAGCTTGTAGTGAGTTGAGATCATGCCACTGCACTCCAGCCTGGGTAACAGAGCAAGATTCCATCTCAAAATGAAAAAAAAAAAAAAAGAAAAGAAAAGAAAAAGAAAAAAGAAGACCTCAAATAAGAACCTCTGGAAATACATATTTTTAAGAAACAGGAACTCTATGGAACATGTGGTTTCAGACCACTTGAGCCTTCCTAGAGATTTTTCACCCCACTCCCAAATCCCAAAGGATGCATGTCCTTTTCCAGATAAAGCTCATTCTAGACCATGAGTTCTTTGAAAGTAGAAAGTCTGCTCCAGATGGCTGTTTGTCCAGCACAGTGGTAAGGAAAGAGGGGCGGGGTACTCAGCATCTCTTGCTGGCACCTGCCTCTCCCAACAGGCCCACACCCTTCTTTGCTCCAGCAAAGCTCATGCATTGTTTGCTGTGGCTGTGTCAATAGTAGAGGCTCCTCCCATTCATCCCAGAGACCAGTGTCTTGTCCCTAGAGAGGATGAAAAAGAAAAAACTGAGCTCCAGGGTGCCTCCCAACAGGGAAACCTGCAGGAAGAATATGAGGGGTATTTTGCACGCCCCACTAGGTCAGACCTGGGGTGACTGTGGTGGTGGTGATCATACTATTAGTTGAAGTTTACTGGGCATTTGTGTGCCAGCCATCTTTCGAAGTGTTTACGTGCATTAGCTCATTAACTCCATGAGGCAGGCACTTGTAGACGTCCTGTTTTACAGACAAGGAAGCCAAGGTGTAGAGAAACCAGGTACCTTGGTCGTTGTCACCCCACTCCACAGTGGAGGAATGCAGGCTGCAGAGCTCGCACTTGCACTCATCATCTCTGCCTTTTCTGACACCAAGCGTGAGCCCTGGCAGCACCAACAAGCCTTGCTCCCTGTTAGGGTGGCTGTGGGATGTGCGAGACTGCTCCGAGCTGGAGGAGGAGGAAAAGTGGGGCTCACTTTTGTCATCAGCCTTCTTTATGCCAACTGCTATGCGCAGTCCACAGAACATGTTATGTATGTGGTCAATGAAATCTTACAAGGAGGAACAAAGGCTCAGAGAGACCAGGTAGTTTAACTGAGGTCACATACCTGGAAATTGGCAGAGCCAGGATTCTGAACCCAGGTGTGGCATAATGAGAAACATGTATTTGATCTCTGCTTTTTCTTGGCACAAAGTTCCTGAAACCCTTGGAACCTCCAAAATGATGAGTGACTTCTTGTATGCTAATGAGATGACTGGTCCTGGCAGCTCCTGGATAGCCTCAGGATGGGAGCTGGTTGCCAGGGGAACCAACCAGTGACTAGAGACTTGGGACTTTCAGCCTTATGCCCACTACCCACGTCCACAGAGGGGAGAGGGACTGGAGGTTGATTTCATCACCAATGACTGATGACTTAATGAATCATGCCTATAAATGAAGTCTTCATAAAAACCCAAACCCCAAAGGATGGGGCCTGAGGAGCTTCCAGGCTGAACTCATGGAAGTGCTGGGAGGGGGGCATGGGGGCTCTGTGCCCCTCCCTACACCTTGTCCCAGGCATCTTTTCCATCTGGCTGCTTCTGAGTTGTATCCTTTTACCATAAGCTGGTCGTCTGTTTTCCTGAGTCCTGTGAGCTGTTCTAGCAAATCTTCAAACCTGAGAATGGGCTGGTGGGAACTCCCGATTTAAATCTGGTCAGTCAGAAGCACAGGTGACAACTTCTGAAGCACTGGCATCTGAAGTGGGGGCAGTGTTGTGGGACTGAGGGGTGTGTGCACTCCCTGTGGGCTGTGTGCTAACTCCAAACAGTGTGAGAATTGAGTTGAAGTGTAGGACACCCAGTGGGTGTCCACTGCAAATCGCTTGGTATGAGAACAAACCCCACACATTTGGCGGTTAAGAAGTATTAAGAGTAGTCTGGAAGAAAAAATGGTGTTTCCTTTTCACCAGGACTTACTGACTCTACCCTGTCACTGTGGTCCCGAAACCTCCTTCTGGAAGAGGGTCTCATGCAGGATTTTGAGTCCAGAAGGTGCCCTAAGTGGTGAGGGGCCCTCATGCTGCATCGTCCACCTGCTAGCATTTGGATTCCGACAGAGGGGAGAGAGCGAGCTCCTGGAAGGAAAACATCTCTTCCAAAAGAGCCGTCTTCAGGGGAGCTGGACAAAGGGGACAGCCTGCCCTGCATCCCTGAGTAGGGGCTGCCAGCTGAGAGCGTGCTCATCAAGCTTCCGGTGTGGTTCTAAACCCTTCACTGGCTGCCTCCCTCAGTCATCGTCCTGTCCCTTAACCCTAGGATTGCTCTGGCAGCCCCCAATTCAAGGATCCAATGATCCTGTCTCCTCAATCCCAAAGCCCTTGACATGTCACTCATCACAGCCCACCCTGTCAGAATGTGTAGGAAAGGAGAGGAGGGGAAGGTACTCAGCTGTCTAAGGTTCTCAGGTTTACAGCTTTTTGTATATTTACGAGCCTCAGGGCTGTCTTCTGCACCTTATGTCTTCTGCACAGTCTGGGTGAAGGGAGGAGAAGAAGAGACAGGAGTCGCATGATTCTTATAACTGACTCATCAACATACACACTTAAAAGACATCAGCGGGAAAAACCTTAGAGAACAATCACATACTCCTAACCCTTATTCCAGACGTGAGCACATGGAGGCCGGAGAGGTGGTTTGCCCACAGTGTGACATCTCCAAACTCTGATTCCGTGCCACCTCCCTGAGTTAATGCTTAACTCCAGTGTCAGGCCTGGGGCAATTTCCCAGATTTTTTTTCCTGAGAACATCAGTGCCAGCAGCAATTCTAATGTGGTGGACTGCCAGATAAATATCTATCCCAATGTTCACTCGCTCCTTCTTTCCTGGTAATGAAATCCCCCATATGTGCAGGCACTACTTTCCCAGGCTCCACTCTGGCTCGGTGGCCATGGGGTAAATTTAGGCCAAAAGCTTTCGGCAGAAGTTATAGGTATTAACTTCCAGGAACTCTCTCTTTTAAAAAATCGAGGTAAAATTCACAACATAAAAATTGCCATTTAAACCATTTTAAAATGTACAATTCAGGGGCATTTAGTACACTCACAATATGCAATTATCTCCACTATCTAGTGGCAGAGCTTTTTCATCACTCCCCAAAGAATCCCCCACTCCATTAGCAGGAACTCCCCATTTCCTCCTATCCCCAGCCCCTGCCAACCCCAACTCTTTCTGTCTCTATGGATGTGCCTATTCTGGGCATTTCTTTTTCTTTTTTTTCCTTTCTTTTTTTTTTTGAGATGGAGTCTCCCTCTGTCGCCCAGGCTGGAGTGCAGTGGTACGATCTTGGCTCACTGCAACCTCCGCCTTCCGGGTTCAAGTGATTCTCCTGCCTCAGCCTCCTGAGTAGCTGGGATTACAGGCATGCACCACCACGCCCGGCTAATTTTTTTGTATTTTTAATAGAGACAGGGTTTCGCCATGTTGGCCATCCTGTTGTCGAACTCCCGACCTCAAATGATCCGCCCACCCCAGCCTCCAAAGTGCTGGGATTACGGTCGTGAGCCACCTCGCTCAGCCCTATTCTGGGCATTTCATAAATTAACAAATGGAACCACACAATATGTGATTTGCGTCTGACTTATTTTATTTAGCATAATGTTTTCAAGGCTCGGTCATGTTGGAGGATGCATCAGTAGCTCATTCTTTTCTTATGGCTGAATGAGAGTCTATTATATGAATATTCCATGTTTTGTCGAAGCATTCATCAGCTGATGGACATCTGGGTTGTCCCTACATTTTAGCTACTGTGAGTAGTGCTGCTATGATTGTGCACATGGTAATATTGTTTGAATACCTGTTTTAAATTTTTTTTTTTAATTTTTTTAGAAAACCTCTTTATATAAACAGTTGGCAAATGCCCTTTGCCTGTTTTCTTCCTCTTCTTCCATTCTGCTGTCTGGAGTGTGGGTGTGACATGGACAAGCCTCTAGCGGCCATCTCAGACCATGCAGGGCCATACGTACCCTAGTGACAGTGGAGAGGAGACTGGACAGAGCTAGGGCCTGAGGATGGTGACACCACCTGGCCTGCCCAGAACTGCCTGGGTCCAGGCCTTTCGTGTAAGGAAGAAATAAGCTTCTGTCTTATTTTTCTAAGCTATTGTTTTTTTGGGGGGTTCACTGTTAATCACAGCCAAACATAATCACAAATATGTTAATATAACCCCTGCCCATTTATTCTGTGGTCCCTCTTTGGCAGGGGTCACATGAAAAGCACAGAGAAAGACTCCAGACTGTGAAAGGGAAGTTGCTAGTCAGCCATCTCAATCCTTGTCAGCCTGGCTCTATAATTGAATCACCTGCAGCACACGGGTGAGAATGACTTGGTCGCTGGGTGTGTGATGGGGCTCCCATCTCCTGTTCCAGGGAGGACCACACCACAGAGGGGCTGACAGGGGGCCCAACATGGAGTGATGCTACTCTAGTGGCTGGGACTATCCCTAGCCCCCAACCAGACTCTACTTCCCACATCTTTTCTCTAGACATAGATGCATTTTTATTTTACAGAAGTCTAGAGTTAATGAGGGCTGACAGAAATGCTAAAAAGTGGCTGGGCACGGTGGCTCACACCTGTAATCCCAACACTTTGGGAGGCCGAGGCAGGAAGACCACCTGAGGTCAGGAGTTCAAGACCAGCCTGGCCAACATGGCAAAACCCTGTCTCTACTAAAAATACAAAAATTAGCCGGACGTGGTGACACATGCCTGTAGTTCCAGCTACTTGGTAGGCTGAGGCAGGAGAATGGCTTGAACCGGGGAGGTGGAGGTTGCAGTGGGCTGAGATCTCACCACTGCACTCCTGCCTGGGAGACAGAGGGAGACTCCTTCTCAAAAAAAAAAAAATGCTAAACAGTATCTAGCTGAGTGGTTTTTAAGCTCTGTTGAGAGAAGCCAAATCAAGAAATCTATCTAATAGTCTTTACATACATGGATCTGGAACTGACACAAGGTTTCACACGGCTAATGCTTACTATGTATCAATATACTCTGATATTTTCTGTTCTGTTTTTTTTTTTTTTTTTTTTCTTAATGGCTGGTCACAGTCCACTAAACTGATTTCACAACCTGCTAATGGATGGCAACTGGCAGCTTGAAAAACAGTGATGTAATCTAGTATGCCCACATGACAGGTCAGAAAGCTGAGGCCCTGAAAGGGGAAGCCATCTCCCCTTCCTGAAAGGGGAAGTCACGGAGTTGAAGCAGATCTTAGCCCAGAAGCCGGGTCTCAGATCCTGGTCACCGACAGGCTGTGAGTCATCCCACTTCCCACCCCTAGACACTGGGAACATCTTTAGCTCCCGGCTGGCCCCTCCTCTGGCTCCAAGGACACACGTGCTTTCCTGCTCAGCACCCATCTCTCTCTCCTTTCTCTCTTTCTAGCCTGTGCCATTTCCTTTTAACTTCCCCCACATATGACATTTTCAAGCTCTGTGCAGCACAGGTGGCACAATTTCTTGGCATTCAGGCAGAGTAAGGGGCTGGTGAGGATGAAGAGAAATGAGCCCCGGATTGGTGCCTGAACCGGTGAGAGGCCCTGAGCAAGGGTCTCAATGTCTCTGAATTGTACTTTTGTCACCTGTAGAAGAGGGACAGTGAGACCTGGAACATCTTCTCTCTTAGGGTTATTGTTGGGATTCAACATATACCCATCACTAGCACCGGGGCCCCCAGAGATTGGGGGAAACTAATACTGTTGGGATCCCATATGTAATGGCAAAAACAACCCAAGAGCAGAAGAGGCTTTGAGCTTTTAGTGGGCTGCTATTGAGGACCTCTTATGTGTCAGACGCTGAGCTAAGCATTTCACCTGTGTTATGTTTTTTAATAGTCATGAAATACTGACTATCAAAATGGTGTTACTGTCCCCATTTCACAGATGAGAGCTTTGGAAGTCCAGTCAGGTGAAGTCACTTACTCAATATCAAACACTCAGGCAGAGGCTGGACTCAAGCCCAGACTGAAAGTCAATTTTGCCTGACCAGATATGACCCCAAGCTGCCGCCCTGTAGCCAACCAAGGCAGCAACGACTTAGACACAGGTCCTGGAGGGGCCATCCACAGCCTACTCCCTGCCTAGACACCCTATGGTCAGGGCAAAAGGAGAGGACAGAAGGACTTCTCTTCCTAAGAGAGAGTTTAGAATCTCTGAGACCAGAGGCTCTCAACCCCAGCTGCCCAGAAGAATCACCTGGAATGTTCTATTGGTCTGAGACCCATCCCAGGCAAATTCAATTAGAATCTTTGGTTAGGGATGACACTGGCATTTTCTTTCTTTTCTTCTCTTCTCCTCTCTTTTCTTTCTTTCTTTCTCTCTCTTTCTTTCTTTCTCTATTTCTTTCTCTTTCTCTTTCTTTTCCTTCCTTCCTTCCTTCCTTCCTTCCCTCCCTCCCTCCCTTCTTTCCTTTCTTTCTTTTTTTTTTTAAATGGAGTCTCTCTCTGTTGCCCAAGCTGGAGTGTAGTGGTGTGATCTCAGCTCACTGCAACCTCTGCCTCCTGGGTTCAAGCAGTTCTCTTGCCTCACTGTAACCTCAGCCTCCCAAGTAGCTGGGACTACAAGCGCGTGCCAGCATGCCCCACTAATTTTTGTATTTTTAGTAGATGAGATTTTGCCATATTGGCCAGGCTGGTCTCGAACTTCTGACCTCAGATAATCTACCCGCCTTGACCTCCCAATGTGCTGGGATTACAGGCGTGAGCCATTGCACCCGGCCAGCATTTTCTTTAAAGCTCTCCTGGTGATTCTAATGTGCAGCAGGGACTGAGACCTCACTACCTTAGGCCTGTTTATCATCTACACTTATAAAAGCTCCTTCACATGAATTACCTTACCAGAGCCACCCGGCAGCTATAGGAAGGAGGCAGGGGAGGAGTCGCTGTCCTCTTTTTACAAATAAGGAAAATCAGGCTGAGGGAGGGGAAGGCTGACTCCTTCTGACTCCCATCTCTCAGCTCCTACCAAGATCCTAGGGCCTTGTGCCCTCCACTGCTAAGCGAGATTTCCTAACTTCAGCACACACCCCAGCCTGGCACGTGGGCCCTGGGGAGGAGAATGATTGCTCCATCTGCAGAGACAGCCCTGCGGGGTGGAGCCAGCATGAAGTTACTTGAGGTGAACAAGGGGAGTGCTCAGGCATGAGGACTTTGGACTTGGGAATGGATGAAGCGGGAATGGGGAGAACTTGTGCTGAGGTGCTTAATGGAGAGGGTCCCCTGGGAATCGCCCCTGATTAGAAAATGTAATTCACCTCATAGGGTTTTTCTTAAATCCCCCCAAGACAAGGAGAAAACAGCCTCATGAAAAAATTTCCAGGTAATCGTAAGCACCCATGAGGTGGATACTGCAATAACCCCATTTTGGAGATGAGGAAACTGAGACACACAAGTTAAGTGACCTGCCCAAGACCACTCTTCTCGTAAGGGGCAGAGTGGAGCCTTGATCCAGAGAGCACCTCTGAACCTGCACTCTTAACCCATCAGCTATCCTGTAAGGAATCCTACAGGAACAAACGCTGAAATACGGGCAGCTGTCACTCCTGGTGGAATGAAGCTGCTCACGGGCTGTCTCTAAGGAACAGGGAGTAGCCACTGTCCCAAGTGGAAGAAGGCCATGGAGCCGGGCAGACAGGAGGCAGCTGGTCCTCATTTCAAACACTGAGCAGCTGGAGTCACAAGACTCTGAGCCCAGAGGGGCCATCTCCTTTTCAGAGAGAGAGAGAGTAGATATTGCCTTGGTCCCAGTGCCGGACACAAAAATATGAGGAGGGTCCAGGAAGCACCTAGAAGATTTACAGAAGAGAAGGAGGCCAGAACCCAAGAGCAATTCCTGACCGCTTCCATGGGAGGAGGGGCGACTGGTGTCCCAGCTCCAAGGAGAACGGTTTGGTGGCATACCCAGACGCTGGGAATGTTACAGGTCCTTTGGGGGTGGAAGAAATGAGGCCTTGAGATGGGAAGTCCCTGAAGCCAAGGTCAGTGCTCTGCCCGGAAAAGTAGTTGGCAAGAAAGCTCACTGCCCCAGAGGGACAGAGCCATTAGTCCCCAAAACAGAGGTTCTGGTCATTTGCAGGCAGAAGCCTGTGGTTCAGGTGTGTACCCTGAGGACTCTGCCACTAACCCAGGGCTTCCAAGTGGCTTTGGGGATGGGGAATCTTGCCTCCCCTCCACACTGGGGCCCTCGTCTGTGCTCACAAACTGCTCTCCCACCCACTCTGGGGATGCCAGGCCACTTGGTGCGGATCACTGCCAGGCCTTCCTCCACTACCTTCATTTCCAGCCACAGCCCAGGCTGCCTTCTCCACCAAGGGGTGGAATAATGGAACCCCTTCTGATTGCAACAAGAACCTTAAATTAGGAGCTGGACACAGAGTCCTCTCAAAGCAGCACATCTGTCATCCTGATAGTCCCCTGGGTCACACCTGCTCACACTGACATTTATTTTCCTGTTCCCTCTGCCCTGCAAAACCTCCCCAGACCAAGTCCAACTCATTGTCCGTGACCAAGTGCCATTTATTTTTCAGAGTCTTCCCTATCCCAAATTCCAGACAAGACTAATCTCCTTCTCTTGTTGGTCCCCGTAGCACTTGTTTTGTATTTGTCATGCAGCTTAATAACAGTCTGCCTTGCATGCTACTTACCTAAAAAACCGGTGGTACCAAAAAATATCAGACTAAAAGCTACCGAGGACAGAACCACATCTCATTCACCTCCGTATTTCCCACTGCACCTGGCACAGCTCTTCTCCCTTAGGTGTTCAGTGAATAAATTCATTCATCCAAGAAACACTGATTGGGAACTTCCTGGCTGAGTGACTTGGAGCTGAGCTAGGAACTGCAAGTGGGACAAATTTAAGGGACTGAATGTATTCACCTGTCTCTCCACCACCTTTTCAAAATTGATTTTCTCCCCACCAGCCTCATTCTGTTGTGACTTTAGAACATCCCTGGTTGTTCACAGAGACATTTAATCATGGCTCACAGCGGGCAGGCCATTCCTGAGAGTCCACGGGAGGTCCTGCACAGGGATGGGAGGTACACATTCCTGGGGGCTGGGCACGTGCCTGTCCACTCCCTGGCTCTGGTTTCTTTTTGTGGAGAAAGAAAAGTCGGTACTGGAAGGAACCTCAAAACGCATTCATTTCAAAACTTTCATCTTGAAAACTTGAGGCTCAGGGGTGGCAGAGAACACAAAAGCAGTTGGTCACAAAGCTCAAATGAGAAGCCAGGTTCAGAATTGCTTTTTTATGTTCCAGATGTTATGTGCACTTATGTAGGAGCTCAGCTCTGGCAGCAGGACATGGTGGAAAGGGCACTGCTGAGACCTAGCTGGCTCTGTGATGGATTCACTGTGTGTAAGGTTCCACCCCTTCCTGGGCCTCAGCTACCTCCTGGAGGGAGGGAGATGGGCTAGATGACATCTGACCTCCCCTCTTGCTGCAGTGTGTAGGGTCCAGAGCTCCTCTTCTTAGCATCCCAGCCATGCTGTACATTACAGCAAGGAATGGGAGACAGGGGAGGGGGCCTAATGTGCAATCACCTGTCCCAGTTTTTGTGGCTTCCGAAGTAGCCAGCATTTGCCTGTTGCATCTGGCTCAGTGATGTCTTTGGCCAATCTTCCAGCAGCCCTAACCGCCATTCACAATATTTTACAAGTTTGACTCATATCTTGTTTGGATTTGGCGTCCCTGTCAACCTACTAGGCTGAGCGCACAAGACAGATAATAATTAGCATGCTGCTTAGCAGGGGTGCTGATTAACAAAGGCCCATATCCTCGACAGTAAGCATAGAGTGGGGGAACCTGCACTTCCTGTTGTTCTTTGTAACCCCTGTTCCCTGGTGCTCTCCTGTGGACCAGGACATCTTGTGGCACACCTGCTCCTGCTACGGGGAGGCTTCAGCTCATCAAGTCACTTACACAGAGCCTGTCTGATGCTTCTGATGTGTAGTTTACTTAGGAGCATTCCTAATGCTCCTAAGTAAGTTGATTTGAAATAAACAATGGTTTCTTTCAAATCAACTTACATGTTACCACTCTCACTCCCTGGTAGTTCTGAGATGTGCTTCTTTGCTGACACTGCTGACAGCTGGATACAGCTACATTGAGAAACACGAGACCCGAGTCCTGTCTGCTTTGGCTTTACGGATGGCGACGGATGTGTAAAAGAAACACAAACACAAACAAGGCAAAGCTTGTCCTCTGCCTAAGGAGATGCGATGTCCAGCTGCACTGAACACCCTGCCCATTATTCAGAGCTACATTCCAATGATGTTCTACCCCAAGAATATGCTAGAGGGACCCAACCACCACTGAGAAAGAGCCGCCTCTGGCTAGCACCCTAAAATAGGAAGTCTGGCCTTCAGAGCCCCCAAGGCAGGCAGCTGTCCTGGCCGGACACTCTGGCTTGGCAGGCTGGCCCAGGGGAAGCACAGGCTTCTGGCAAGGACCTGATGGAGAAGATGCCATGCACTCACCAGCCATGTTTCGCCTTCCTCTGCCTCTTCTCAGGCTCCTCTGGGAATGGCACGGACAGTGCTGACAGACAGGCTGCCAAGGATTGCCTTACCATTTATAGAATCCTCTCCTACACACCCCAATTAGAATTCTAATGAAGTGGGCGAGGCACCAGGTCATTCCTGTAGTGCCTGTAAACGTTTCACTTACGACAGACTTGTCACCCAGTGGACGTGCATCATGTCTGTACAAGAACAGCTTGGGGAGAAGGGGGCAGATGATAAAGAAACTCCAATAGTTCGCTTTTATAATTTTATAAAATGATGGACTATTTCCTGGATTGTAGGGTTTAGGAAATGATGACATGCTTTTCTTGCTGATCCTGGGAAGTTCTCTCTGAATCAAAGAAACGTCTCAGCAGAACCCAGAAGAAGAAAATTGTGAGGTCCTTTCTCATGATACACATATATTAGCATCTTCCACTTGCACAGGGAAGTGAGACACATCACAGTTCATTTGTTTAGGGTTGTAGTGTGGCATAAACCATCATTTGATTTGGAATTAGAAGCCGTTGGTTCTGATGCTGGCCGAGCCCTGGGTGGTCTCCAATCCTTGAAGCCTGGAAGCCTTGCTTGTGGTTGGGGATAATCACTCCCACCCCTCTCAACTCACAAAGCTGTGGACACGATCACATGAGATGGTGCACATGGGAAGTGTATGCATATCTACCAGGGCGGGTTAAACTGAGATCACACTTGGCGTTGAATGTCAGTTTCAGTCCAGATTTGGGGGAAAATTGTTGTTTTTAATGAGGCAGCAGGAACAGTCTCTAACCTTATGCTTCTGCCATGTCTTTCTCAGACTGCAGGGTCCGTCACTGACCCTCACTGGGCCCACCTTGACATCAGTTTAAAGAAAGGGTATGGAGTGGGGAGAAGCTCTGACATTCTATGTGTTTTTGTTTGCTTGCTTGTTTCTAAGGGCGTATGTTTTTTCAAAGTTCCTATTATCGATATTTACAAATATCAAGGTTTACAATGGACAAAGGAGTGAGTATATATTTTTTAAAGTGAGGCTTCAAGGATTCACGAGAGAACAGAAATGCCCCAAGGCTTTCCCCAGCATCACAGTGTGGAAGGAAGATTGAGCACCATGATGACAAGGTTGGGTCTTTAGGGAGAAGTGAGAATGTTTGATCGCGAGAAAGAGAAGACGGAATAGACAGGTGGCTTGGAAAATTGAAAAAGAGAAATCAGTGTCCTTTCTCTGTCCTTTAGGCCCCTGCAGCCTTTTGTACATCTTAGAACCTCTATTACCGTATGTATCCACTGCACTGGAACTATCTGTTTATATATGTCCCCATCTCCAGACTGAGCTCCTTGAAGGTACAGGTTGCATATCATTCAAATCTTCTCAGAATCTAGCACAGGGCTTGACACGTGGCTGGAACATGCACATTCTTGAATAAGTGAATCAATATCACTGTAAAGATGGGAATCATAACTACCGATTTAGTGCTTACTAATAATAACTAATTGATTTAGTGTTTACTGTGGGCAGGCACTGGCTAAACACTTTACATATATTATCTTATCTCATCTTCATAGCAACCCTATGCAAAGGGGCTATTATTATTTCCGTCTTATGGGGTACAGAGAGATTAACCTGAGTCTCCAACCACGAGATTCATACCCATATGTAAATGGCTCCAGAGCCTGTGTTTGCTTAACCTTGGAGGTCAGCGCCTAAATGAGGCAGCCTTTCCCAGGCCTCTGGGGCTCTAAGACAGCTGGCTGTGCACCCATGCCAGGCAGAATGGGATGCACTGTTGGCTCTGGCAGATGACTAAGAAAAGAGCAGAGGGTAGAGAGGGACATGGAAAGAGCCTGGACCCAAGAGGAGACTCATGTGTGGTCTTGGCTCCTACCACGGGCACTAGCTGTGACTCTGGCCGAGGCCTCATGACGCCAAGTTCATCCTGCCAGAAAGCTGGAGGACAGCTCCATGAATGGCATGGGATGAATGGGTGTGAAAGTGCTCTGTATGCTTCTGTGTGTGGTCTAAAGGAAAGGAGGGGTTTTGCTTATTATTGTGGTTGTTGCTGTTGGCCTGGGAGCCAAGGAAAATCAGACCCCGGGCACTCCTTTCAATGACCTGACGAGGAAAGCTGCAGAGGTGACAGGGAGGTGGTGCTCCCCTTGAAAGGGAACCTGAAGACACACAGTCTTGGCTCTGCCAAGACTCCTCACCTCTCGTAGGCTTTGTTTCCTCAACTGTAAAACTGAGTGGAATTGCTCTGAGAATCAAAGGAGACGGCAAGTGTAAAAGGTTCAGCACAGCGCTGGGTACAGCCCAGTGTAAGAAGTTAGTATTAATAATATTATATTATTAGCCTGGCCGGGTGCGGTGGCTCGCTTCTGTAATCCCAGCACTTTGGAAGGCCGAGGTGGGACCTTGAGGTCAGGAGTTTGAGACCAGCCTGGGGAACATGGTAAAACCCTGTCTGTACTAAAAATACAAAAATTAGCCAGGCATGATGGTGCGTGCCTATAATCCTAGCTACTCGGGAGTCTGAGGCACGAGAATCACTTGAGTCCGGGAGGTGGAGGTTGCAGTGAGCCGAAATCGCACCACTGCACTCCAGCCTGGGTGGCAGAGTGAGACCTTGTCTCAAAAAAAAAAAAAAAAATCATATTATTAGCCTGAAAGGCCCCGAGTGCCACAGGTTTTGCAAGGGGTCCCACGGGTTTGGACAGTGGTGTCTGACCACTGACCACCTGGTCTTCTCTAGGAGGGTCTGTAGCTGGTCTTGATCCCAGAGTAATGTAGTAAAAAGACCCCTGAGTTGGAGTCAAAAGACCTGGATTCAAAGCCAGGCTTTGGAACTTGTCCACTGTGTGATGTTGGCTGAATTCTTTTACTTCTTTGGCCCTCGGTATCTTCATCAGCATGATGCACACACCTTCCAGGGCTGTCATGAGGCTGAAAGCCATGGTGACACTGCGGGTATGATGCTCCTCTGTAGACAGGCTAGTGTTACACAGCCAGCTTCCCTTCTCCCCTCCACAGCTCCTCCAGCCAAGCTGCCTGTAGTCTTTGCAACTGACCAGCAGTAGGGCCCCAGTAAGAGTCTGCCCTGAGTTACTTAATGTTGGGTACTGGAGGATTGCGCCATGGCCGCAGCCACAGCCCCAGCCTGCAGGCAGACAGTAATTTGCAGCTGTGTCACAATTTCAGCTAAATGATTTTCAATTCATAGGTGGAGCCACCCAGCTACACACAGGATGAAATTCCTGCTTGGCCACACTCTGCGCCTCAGACTGCAGCGAAGACGAAGCACGCAGATATGGGCTTTTAAAAGAAGCCAATTGATCACTTGCCTTTTCTCTCCCTCTAATTAAGGGATTTAGGGTTGCTGAAGATTTCACAACATGTGTAGAGACAGAGAATCTTCTGAGAAATCATCCAGCCCTTTCTAGCACGACACATGTCTCTTGACAACTCCTAAGATGGGGGATTTTTTTTTTTGAGATGGGAGTTTCACTCTTCTTGACCAGGCAGGAGTGCAATGGCACAGTCTCAGCTCACTGCAACCTTCGCCTCCTGGGTTCAAGCGACTCTTCTGCCTCAGCCTCCCAACTAGCTGGGATTACATGCACCTGCCACCACGCCTGGCTAATTTTTGTATTTTTAGTAAAGATGGGGTTTCACCATGTTGGCCAGGCTGGTCTCAAACTCCTGACCTCAGGTGATCCACCCACCTTGGCCTCCCAAAGTGCTGGGATTACAGATGTAAGCCACTGCGCCTGGATGGATTTTACACTTCTCAAAGCAGCCAATACTTGTACTTGAGAAGCTCTGGCTATAACATTAATTTCTAGGATGGTTCTGTTTAAGGCCTATCTTCCCCCCATTTCATATGAGCTCCAGGAGGGCAGGGATTTTGTCTGTACCAGTCACTGTTCCCTCCCAGTGTTTTGCAGGTGGGCTCTCACAAAACTCAGGTTTGGCCAGGTGCAGGGGCTCACCCCTGTCATCCCAACACTTCGGGAGGCTGAGGTGAGAGCATCATTTGAGGCCAGGAATTCGAGACTAGCCTGGGCACCATAGTAAGACCTCATCTTTACAAAAAACAAACACATAAACGAATAAAAAAACTTGGGTTAAAGTGCACTAAAAGGACCAGAAAAGTCTTCCTTATTTGAACTGAACATTTATTTCCCTAGAGCTTTCACCCACTGACCTTCACTGCTCCCCTAGACACTCACAGAGACCACATAAAACAAAGCTGTCTTCTCCTTGGTCCAACAATGATTGTGTTCTCCCCCAAGTCTGGCAAATACTCTTTCCCTCCCAAAAGTCTTCACTTTTCTAGGTCAAACGTTCAGTTTCTTCAGCCATTCCTGGTGAGTCAGGTTTTGGAAGCCACCGTGTTGTCCTCAACTATCTGTTGCCCTGTGGATTGTGCCATGTCCTTCCTCTGGGAAGGGAGCTTCAGTGGCTCCTCATGGCCCTAATAGAGCCCCGATTCCTTAGTGTGGCAGTTGAGACCTTTCAGAATATGTTCAATCTTAATTCCATTATTTTATATGACTTTTTTTTTTTTTTTTGAGACAGTGTCTCGCTCTGTCGCCCACGCTGGAGTGCAGTGGCGTGATCTTGGCTCACTGCAAGCTCCGCCTCCCGGGTTCAAGAGATTCTCCTGCCTCAGCCTCCCGATTAGCTGAGGTTACAGGTGCCCACCACCATGCCCGGCTAATTTTTGTATTTTTAGTAGAGACAGGGTTTCACCATGTTGCTCAGGCTTGTCTCGAACTCCTGACCTCAGGTGATCCACCTGCCTCGGCCTCCCAAAGTGCTGGGATTACAGGCAGAAGCCATCACACCCAGCCATTTTCTACTACTCTTACATGAACTCCCCTGCTCAACGATACATGTCTAATTCTTTCTCCTGGAGCCCAACATGATGCTCCCTCACTCTACACCTGTTTGTAAAGTGTTCCTGCCTGGGACAGCCACCCTATTCCTTATGTATGCAGGTCTCATTGTCACCAAGTCCCAAAGCAAAGCTCCATTCCTCTTGAGCATCCCAGTGTGTTGTTGTGGAAAGAGGAGTTGTAGCAAAACAAGCAAACCCAGGTTTAAGTCTCAGGGACACAGTCTAGCTGTATGAACCACCTCACTGGGCCAGTCACTCAACCTTTCTGAGCCTAAGGTTTCTCCTCTGAAAAATGGGCATGATGATACCTGTCCTGCCCACCCTGTAGAGTGTCGTGTGGAATCATGAGATGACACAGGTAAAAGCCCCTTGTAAAAGACAAAATGCATTGACTTCTTACCTCCGAGCCTTTCAAACATGCCTGTGCCACCTGTCAGGTGCCTAACTCTATTAGCGCCATTTCTAGGAACACCCTCAGAGTACAAGGTGCTCCGGGAGGTGAATACAGGTGTCCATGTGGTGGGCCACCATTCCTGAAGCCATGCTCTGTGCTGAGAGCTCCACATTGGTCAATGTGAAGCCGCCCTAGGGTATCGGTATTAGCATTCCATTTTCTACATAAGAAACCAGAGGCTTAGAGAGGCTAAGAAACTTGTCACACAGCCTACAAGTGGCCACAACAGGATCTGAACCCAGTTCTTTCTGACAGCAGAGGCCCTGGTCTTAACTACTATGCCTCACTATCTCTAATGAATCCTTCAATTCAGTGAAACCTGTGCCTCTGGGAGGCTCACAATTGGGTTTTTTGTTTAGGAGACTGTTGTTACGGATCCTGGTGATGATGATATTCATAATTCAGGGCTGAACAGGGAGGCAGGGCCCCTTGGGGACTCATATCAAAGCCTCAACTTTAATGTGTTTATGCCCAAATTTTCCATTTAGGCCCAAACAAATAAAACAAAATAAAACCCTGAAGGAAGAATAGATGTCTACAAGTCCCTTATAAATCACGGCAGTGCTCGTTTCGTTGACTGCCTGCTAGTATGAGGCACTGTGTACGTTAACAGACCCCGAGTCCTTGACAGACAAGAAGAAAGAGAGCTTAAAAGACAAACTGATAAGAATTCAGAGGAGAGATTGATGGTGATTACGGAGATAAGAAAGGGCTATTTATTGAGGGGGAGGCATTTTAGGTAAATACTCAAGGAAAAGATCATAGAGAGAGGCATCCCAGGTAGGAGGGAGAGTGAGGGAGGAGCGGATGGAGCCCTTCCTGGGGAAAGGCTGCCAATGAGTTTATCTGGAGTACTTGGTGCCTGGGGACAGCGGGAAAAAGCTGCATACGTCTGGCTCCAGCTTTAAGCACGCAGGGGACACTCAATCCTCAGGAACCAGGAAGGTATAGCCGTGTGCAACCCTGGCTCAACACCTAAGGCCTCTTGATGGAAGGATTGGGTTAACTGCCAAGTTGTCACGAGGCCATTTGTGAGCATGCAGCCGAAAAACCAAACAGAGAGAAGAAAAGCCACAGCCTATTGTCTGTGGTCTCTGAGGCCACAACCTGGAGGGCCAAGTTGTGGCTTGCATAAAAGCACATCAGAGGGCCGGGTGCGGAGGCTCACGCCTGTATTCCCAGCACTTTGGGAGGCTGAGGGGCGTGGATCACTTGAGGCCAAGAGTTCAAGACCAGCCTGGCCAATGCGGTGAAACCCCGTCTCTACTTAAAGTACAAAAATTAGTCGTGCATGGTGGCGCATGCCTGTAATCCCAGCTACTCGGGAGGCTGAGGCATGAGAATCGCTTGAACCCAGGAGATGGAGGTTGCAGTGAGCCGAGATCGCATCACTGCACTCCAGCCTGGGCGACAGAGCGAGACTCTGTGTCAAAAAAAAAAAAAAAAAAAAAGAGAACAGCAATGACAATGGGCAGGTCACTGGGATTGTGTAAATTCTCAGAAAGGAAATGGACCAGAGAAGTCATCCAACCCAACCTCTTCATTTGACTAATGAGGAAACCCAGATCTGCAAATAAATAATTTGCCCAAGTTCACAGAATAACTGACCCGGATCCCAGAGCCGGAAGAGAGTGTAGGAGTCATTTTGTCCAACTTCCTCCTTTTACCCATGAAAACACTAATGTCCAAATCATCTGGAATGAGAATGCAGGCTTTCCAGCTCTCTGAGTATGGTTCTTTCTGCTATGTCATTTTAGTCACTTCCTTTCTTTCATTTGAGAAACACATCTTAGAAAGTCCTATGGGGCCAGGTATGCAAGGTTAGGGAAATATTTTTCAACATGATCAATAACAGCAAATGTTGTTGTTAACATAGTTAAGCATTTGTACAATAAGTACAAAGCTTGCTTTATACTCACCGTTTTATCTGATCTTTACAAGGCTCCCAGGAAGCAGATATGAATATACCTGCCATTTTTCAGGGAGAAAGCATATGCCCAGTACTCACCGTTTTATCTGATCTTTACAAGGCTCCCAGGAAGCAGATATGAATATACCTGCCATTTTTCAGGGAGAAAGTATATGCCCAGATAGGTTGTCAGCTCTTTAAAGACAATGTCTTATTTTATTAATACTTGTTTGGAAAAAGAAAAAGAAAGCTTACTTTTCCTTCTTGTTATGTCATTTATGCATATTCATTATAGATACTAGAAAATAGAGCAAAACAAAATCATAGCATACAAACCATTTGTATTTTGTTGTACGGCATGCTAGGGGTTTCAAGTTCTTAGACTCAAATTTAAACTTTTGGATTCCAAATTTCATGTTCCTTCTCCTTCACCTCATGTTAGACACTAACAATTATAAATTTTAGTGGGGGGAAATGATTAAACCACATGTCTGCTGCATGCTTTACAGCAACTTGTACATATCGTACTTGGCTTTGTTTTTGCCA
Source organism: Pan paniscus (assembly GCF_029289425.2). Taxonomy (NCBI): domain Eukaryota; kingdom Metazoa; phylum Chordata; class Mammalia; order Primates; family Hominidae; genus Pan; species Pan paniscus. The sequence goes on along the minus strand of NC_073270.2, from coordinate 3,284,030 downwards.
TCAGAAATAGTATAAGCCGCTTGAGTATAAACGTGATTTATTAAGAAATCGAAAGGTTTGGGAAGGGGTGAAGGGCTGCCCAGGGGAGTGTGGTGAATGAATGGGGAAGGCAGAGCTGGGAGTCTGATGGCCTCAGGATCCCTCTCTAACCCACGCCCTGCGGCTCACCCACTGGGAGATTCAGAACAAGGTGCTTCCTGTGCGAGCCATTTTCTCAGTTTACTAAAGTGACAAGAGAACTGAAGGCTGAGCATGGTGGCTGGCTGGGCGTGGTGGGTCACGCCTGTAATCCCAGCACTTTGGGAGGCCGAGGCGGGAAGATCACAAGGTCAGGAGATGGAGACCATCCTGGCTAACACGGTGAAACCCCATCTTTACTAAAAATACAAAAAAAAAAAAAAAAAAATTAGCTGGGCGTGGTGGCGGGCGCCTGTAGTCCCAGCTACTGGGGAGGCTGAGACAGGAGAATGGCTTGAACCCAGGAAGCAGAGCTTGCAGTGAGCGGAGATTGCACCACTGTACTCCAGCCTGGGTGAAAGGGCGAGACTCCATCTCAAAAACAAAAAACAAAAAACAAAACAAAACAAAACATCAAAAAAGCAGTTGGTTTACCCAGGCCACACCTCTAGTGGCTCCTCTCCCAAGGTAACTGATGAGTAAACAGATTTTCCACTGATGTCTCAAAGAAAAAAAAGAGTAGAAGGAGAGGAAAACTATTTATTCTGGAGTCCATTCATCCTACTACTCCATGTTTATTATGTCGTTATAGGCTAAAGCTCTCTTTAGACATTTGGGGAAATTTAAAACAACACATTTTATGGAAAGCAATTTGTATTAAATCCTGAAAAGTGTAAATTTACCAATGCATATACTAGGATGATCCATAACATTGGTTAAAGAAGTATTTTAGAAAAATGTAAGCAATCAATAATAAAAAATTTATTAAAGTGTGACAGATCCACACATAATCTATGCAGATACTTTAAAAAGATATAGATATCTTAATTATTTGACACTGAAAGATGTTCACAATATCTTTGTACAAGAAATTGCATGTATAAATGAAGATATTCAAAAAAATATGTATTGATGTGATACACACACACACCTGCTCCACAGGAAAAAGTATCTAGTTCATATTTATTAGAATATGAACAGTGGTCTATGAGGTGTGATTAAGACATAATTTTTATTTGATTCTGTATGCAATTCTACATTTCTTCTCTTTTTTTATGATGGGGACATGTTTTTATAATCAGAGAAAAAACATATTTCCCTTTTTAAAAACATGATACTAACACAGAAAAACATTAATAATATGTTGTAATATAAAAAGTAGATTTAAAAAGTTTATTTGTAGTATGATCCAATTTTGATATATCCTTATGGCAAATGTAGGAATTTTAAAAGCATAGAATGTTGTGCAACAAAATACAAATGGTTTGTATTCCTTGATTTTGTTTTGCTGTATTTTCTAGTGGTTTATAATAAATATGCATAAGTTATGTAACAAGAAAGAAAAGTAAGTTTTCTCTTTCTTTTTCTAAACAACTATTAATAAAACCAGATTTGTGCCAAAAATAAAGATATAAAATAAGATAAATATGGTCTTGCCTTTAAAGAGTTGACAACCGAAAAGAAGAGATGAAAGCAAAATGTATGTGACTAAAATATGCAAGAAGGCTCAGTAGGTTTACCTTTTGAATTGATAAAAGATTCATGAAAGAGACGACATTTGGGACAGGCCTTAAAAGATAGATATGAATAAACAAAAATTGGAGGAGTCCAGGTGCAGTGGCTCATGCCTATAATCCCAACACTTTGGGAGGCCAAGGTGGGAGGATTGCTTGAGGCCAGGAGTTCGAGACAGCCTGAGCAACATAGCAAGACCCTGTCTCTGCAAAAAGACAGGTGAGTGTGAGTGGTGGCTCATACCTGTAATCCTGGCACTTTGGGAGGCCAAGGTGCATGGATCACTTGACGTCAGGAGTTCAAGACCAACCTGGCCAACATGGTGAAACCCCATCTCTACTGAAAATACAAAAATCAGCCGGGTGTGGTGGCACACACCTGTAATTTCAGCTACTTAAGAGGCTGAGGCAAGAGAAATGCTTGAACCCGGGAGGTGGAGGTTGCAGTGAGCTGAGGCCATGCCACTACACTTCAGCCTGGGCTGTGACAGAGTGAGACTCCTTTAAAAAAAAAAAAAAAATTAGCCATGCCTGGTGGCACGAGCCTGTGGTCTCAGCTTCTCGGGAGGCTGAGGGAGGAAGATTGCTTGAGTCCAGGAGTTCAAGGCTGCACTAAGCTATGATAGTGATACTGCACTCCAGCCTAGGCGATAGAGCGAGACCTCATGTCTAAAAAAGAAATTGGAGGGAAAGGGATTTGTATCAGAGAAAAGGCATTCCTGCAGCAGTGTGAGTATGTCCAGGGAGCAGCATACACAAAGGGCTTGGTGGCATATCGCCACCTCCCTGATTCACTTCCTGCCGCACCTATCTACTGTCATGCTTACTACCAAGCTCTTCCATATCTTTTCAAATAAGGCAGCTATGAAAAAGAGCAAAGTATGCATTTTCCATTCTGATTTTATCTTATTACATACTGAATTAGGTAAATAAAAATGGATTCAGCACTAGAGGACTTTAGTGAATTATTTAATAGTTTGAGAATGTATTAGCTATTGGCTGGATTTAATTAGAAATTTTGGTCTTCACCAGATGGATCCAACAGTAAAGGCTCTTTAAGTCTCAAGGACAAAGTTGGAATTTCCCATGCAGTAAATTTAGATCTTCGTTTCATGCATCCATAAAGACAGCTATAAATTTCAGAGGCCCAAGGCTTGTCCCAGCATAACATGGGCCTTCACAACAAGTAAATAAATAACTTGAAACTGGAAGGGTGACTTCAAATGATGCTACCACCCTCTCTACTGGAAGACAGTGTGGACAACAACAGGAAGTGGAGGATGTCTGGGAAACGCCTCTGGTCACCTCTTTGGAAAGTAAAAGTCTGGAAAGTCCAAGCAAGGTTTGCTCTTAGAGATATGGCAATATTTATAGGACTTGTACACAGGAAACGTGAAAGGAAATGGAATTATTCCTTTATGTTCATTACAATATGAGGCCAGATAAGTTCCTAGCCACTCTCTACTTTCAACAGGCCCCAAACACTTGGTCTCTCCTGACCTTCTACGCTGTAGCAAAGTGGCTGGGAGGACTTCCTCTGGCTCCGAGTCTCTGTCCTGAATGGTTACATCTCGGTAAAACTGCGGCAGCAAGTTAGATACCTGAGAACTTAGAGTCTAGCTAGGCTAGATCCTTGGGTCTGTCACTAACTCATTTGGAGACCTTGGGAAATGGTTTGGCCTAAGTCAGTAGGTCTCAGCCTTTGCTTCAACCTTCACATTATCTCATGTTCTATATGTGCTCACCAGAAACACCTCTCAGGCCAGGTGCTGTGGCTCATGCCTGTAATCCTAACGCTTTGGGAGGCCTAGGTGGGAGCATCACTTGAGCCCAGGAGTTTGAGGCTGCAGTGAGCTATGATCATGCCACTGTACTCCAGCTTGGGCAACAGAATGAGACCCTGTCTCTAAAACAAAACAAAACAAAAACATCTTTCATTAGACATAGATTGTCAATGAGTGTGGCCACCTCCACGCATTTTCTGATTCTCACTGAGATCTCTGAACAAGATGATCTTAGTGTGTTTCACGCATCCCCCTCCTTGCACTTTTAAGTCTTAGGATTCTAGATATAAATTCTCATCAAAAGAGCTTTGAAACAAATAGGTTTCTACACAATTATGCTTGCATATACTTAGAAAGAAAGATTTGAAAGAAGATGTTAACAGTTGTTTTCTCTGGGAAAGGAACCTAGAGGCCTAATGGTTAAGGACAAAAAGAGACTGACTCTTCACCGTATACCCATTTATTTATTTATTTTATTTTATTTTGAGAGAGGGCCTGGCTCTGTCACACGGGTTGGAGTGCAGTGGTATGATCTCAGCTCACTGGAACCTGCACCTCCTGGGCTTAAGCAATCCTCCCACCTCAGGCTCCCAAGTAGCTGGGACTACAAGTGCATGACATTACGCCTGGCTAACCTAGTAGAGAAAAATAAAATAAAATTAAAAAATATTTTTAAAAAGAAAAAACAAAAAGGGAACCTCTGGAAGAAGAGTATGGCTGAAGTGGACCTACAGGCTAATCAGGTAGACAAATAAGCAGGTCTGTTTCCTCCCTTATTCCCTCCCTTCCTTTTCTAAACCTCTTTACTTTCTTGGAAATGACCTTCAGTGCCTGCCACGAACCAGCCACCATGACTGAGTGGGTATTAATTCAGTTTCCTGTACTTTAGTCATTCACACAGCACCTTCTTGAGTTTTGCCACATCTGCCCACCAGCTATATCATAATTAACTTAAAGTTTTTCTTTAAATTAACTCCCTTTCCCTTTTTTCTTTAACTAACCAGCTGGGTGCGGTAGCTCACACCTGTAATCCTAGCACTTTGGGAGGTTGAGGCGGGTGGATCACCTGGGGTCAGGAGTTCGAGACTAGCTGGGCCAACATGGCAAAACCCCATCTTTACTAAAAATACAAAAATTAGCTAGGCGAGGTGGTGCGTGCCTATAATCCCAGCTACTTGGGAGGCTGAGGCAGGAGAATCGCTTGAATCCAGGGAACGGAGGTTGCAATGAGCTGAGATTGCCCCACTTTACTCCAGCCTGGGTGAAAGAGCGAAACTCTGTCTCAAAATAAATAAATACATTAATTAATTAACTTACCTAACTACTTCAGTCTTGCACTAATCAATAACATTCATAAAATGATTTGGTTTGTCAATTATTTTTCTAATGCCTATGAAACTAAACATTGACTATTAGAATTTAAAATGTCTGCCCCCGTGTCTGGGTTACACGTGCCACACTCTGGAATTCACTAGCAATAACTCATTCAGTTCCTGCAACTACTCTCTGAGTAGAAATTATCTTCCTCATCCTACACATGAGAAAACTAAGCTTCAGAGGGGTTAAGTAACTTGCCCAAGGAGACAAAACTAGCAAAGGCAGAGTAAGACTTAAAACCACTCTTGTCTCCAAGGCCTGCATTCTTTCTTTCTATTTTCTTTTTCTTTTTTTTTAGACAGAGTCTCACTCTGGTGCGCAGGATAGATTGCAGAGGCACGATCTCGGCTCACCGCAACCTCTGCCTCCCAGGTTCAAGTGATTCTCCTGCCTCAGCCTCCAGAGTAGCTGGGATTACTGGCGCCCGCCACCACCCCAGCTAATTTTTTTGTATTTTTAGTAGAGACAGGCTTTCACCATGTTGGCCAGGCTGGTCTCGAACTCCTGGCCTCAAGTGATACACTCACCTCAGCTTCCCAAAGTGCTGGGACTACAGGCGTGAGCCACCACACCCCGCCCCTGCATTCTTTCTTCTAATATTGCCCTACAGTGGAGGGAAGGGAAAAAAAGGAGTAATACAAAAATGAGACCAGTCCACAGAGGTTCAACGCATTTGATCCAACCCACTGGTTCAGGCCCTGCAACAAGCCAAGCCCCAGCATCCATTCTTGCCTCCCTGGCAGATGTCTTGCTTCCTCCACCACAGTCAAGTCCTGTGTGGTGCAAACTTGGAGATTGATTTGTGTTTGTCAAGTGATGGCTTTGCTCTCAGTGCAGATCCCCCCGCCATGGCTCTCCTGGTGCCAAGGCTCCTGGAAGCCTTTCTAAGCCTTGCCCTTTCAGGTTCCTAACCCTGCCTTCTCACTCACCATCCGTCAGATCCCACCTTTGTGCTACCTTCCTGCCCAGGCAGACAGGCCAAGGCTTTGCCCTCATGCTGGGGCTTGGGTTTGCTATTTTAGGTAGTGGATTTATGAGAGAGGGCGTTCATTCTGTAAAGTTCGAAAGCATCCTTTTATCTTCTCTTGTTACTAACACCATCTAGTTGCCTAGCACAGAGAAGACACATTCGCTTGGCAAAGGAGGGAAGGATTCTCTGCCACCTCCCCCTTGGCCCCTTCACCTTTGGTCCCCCTACCAAAGAGGAGGCTGCGTGTGGTCCTCCCGTGAAACTGAGAGAGCACGATTAGGGCCATGTGAGGACCTGGACTCAGTCTGCCTCCCTGCTGCATTCTCTGCCTGCCAACAGTCCGCTCTGAGTTTGGTGGTAGAGGTAAGGGGTGGAAGTAGAGTGTTAGACGTAATAGAACGAAGGAACTAATACTTATTATGGGCCTACTGTTTGTCAAACACTGCTGTGGATACTTCATATCTGTTACCTCATCTAATACTCTCAACAACCTACAACCATAACAAACAGGTATTATTAGGCTCATCTTACAGATTAGTAAATCCAAGTCTGGAAATCTAAATCAATTACTTAAGACCACACAGCTACTAAAAGGCAGAGCCAAGATTTAAGCCCAGTACTGATTCCAAAGTCCACACTGTTTTCACTATAGCAGGCTACCTCCTCTATGGATGAAACATAGTTACAAGGGCACTTAGAAATTATTTAGTTCAAAGGCCAGGTGTGGTGGCTCATGCCTGTAATTCCAGCACTTTGGGAGGCCGAGGTGGGCGGATCACTTGAGGTCAGGAGTTTGAGACCAGCCTAGCCAACACAGTGAAACCCTGTCTCTACTAAAAATACAAAAATTAGCTGGGCATGGGGGCAGATGCCTGTAATCCCAGCTACTTGAGAGGCTGAGGCAGGATAATCTCTTGAACCTGGGAGGCAGAGGTTGCAATGAGCCGAGATGGTACCACTACACTCCAGCCTCAGTGGCAAAGCAAGATTCTGTCTCCAAAAAGAAAAAAGAAAGAAAGAAAGAAAGAAATTGTCTAGTTCGGTATTTCCCAAGTTGTATGCTTCGGAACACCAGTTCCTCAGATATAAGGAGAGGGAGGCCAGAGAATTTTGGAGAAACTTGGTCTAAATAAAATTAGATAGATGTCTTTACTGCAGGCCTTCTCAGAGCCTTTAATATTCAAATGCACATATGAATCTCCAAGAAGGAGCTACAGTGTGTCACATCACCCCAGTTACCCAGGGAGACTGTTTGTTTTGGCTGCAAAATATCCAAGAAACTAGTGTTTTACAGAACAGTTCGGAAAACACTTATCTGTCAGACTCCTTTATTTTACATATGAAAAGGGAGGCAGGAGACCTGCCCAAGTGATATGACAAGCTAAAGCACCATATTTCCAAACACACCACAACCTCACTCCTGTCCTGCTTTCCTGTCTCAGTAGAGAGACTCTGCTTATTTCATCAGTCATTAAAGAATGCAGTAAATACCTACCACGTGCCAGGTCTGGGGGTAAACAAGACATCATAACAAGATACAGTGGAGAGGCCACCACCTGGGAGTGTGGTGGTGGCATTAAGACTGGGGCTGCACGTGGGACTGTACCTGAACCAGGCTTAAGGGGGTAGGGAAGCCTTCCTTGGGGACTGTGCAGGTCACAGGATGTCAGCTCCTGTGAGGTGCCAGCATGTTTCCTGAGCATCTGAAATAACTGCCCCCTCACCCACACATCCATCATAAACAGGAGGGCCATTTTGAGACCAGTCCCATCCTTAAAACTCTTCTTCCTCTTGTGACAGTAAAAGAAGCAATTGGCATGAATACAGATTCCTTTTTAATTCTGCTACCATTGGATGAAATCTCTCTGCAGTGTAGGCTAAAGAGATTCCTGAGGTGCCTGACCACAGAATGATCGCAGAATGTCCGTGCAGAAAGAGATCTCAGTGACCAGCTAACCCAGACCATGTTACAAGTGGGGCAAGTGAAGCTGGAAGGGCTTGCCTTCATGGCCTTGTGGTCATGTCCAGTGTGTGTGCCTGATCTCTTGCTAACCCACGGTTTATGCTCAGAGTGGCACTTAAGCTCTCCGAAGCGGGAAGTCAAAATGTAGCATTTGTGAGCCTGCATCCCATACATGGGAAATAGGTGGAGGAGGGGAAGCACCCACATCCTGTGCCCTCCTGCTAGGAGCCCTCACAGTAGATCCGAGAAAAGCAACACTAGCTGCCCCAGATTCCAGGAGGTGGGTAATGGGTCCTTGTATAGGTAGACCCTGTGTGTACATCACGTTGTGCCCTTGGGTGGGTCAGTACTCTTCTCTGGGCCTGTCTCTTCACCTACAAGAAGAAGGAGGTTGGGTTTGGAATGTTTCCTTTAGCTGTAAAGTTCTGTGGATGCTCCAGGGAGGAGCTTGAAGTCAAAGACCAAAGCACCGCTGACACCACACATCCTCTCAACGCCCCTGCTCTGCTATCTCAACCTTTTAGCCCCTGGACACTTACTGGGCACATTTTCTCTCTGGAGGTTATAGAACCTGCGTTCAGGAGACTCTAAACCCAGGATGGGTGGGCCTTGCTGCTGGCAGAGTGTAAATTACAAAAACTTGCTGGGGCAAGAGTGGGCCTGATGGGGCTGCTCTGAGAGCTGCAGGGAGGGAGCATCAGCCTGCCCTGAGGGATTCTGGAGAGCATGGCCCCTCACCCACTGCTGGGCCTACAGCTGCAGCATGGACCAGGCCCAGGCCCCATAGCTACAATGCGGAGGTGTTGAAATGGTGCTGCCTGTTGCCTTGACAACCCAGCACATGGGCCCTAGCAGTTCTCAAGCATCCGTCCCTGAAAGCAGAGACCATCCTTCCATCCTGCACTTCCTCCTTACTTAGTGGGCATTTTTCTGAGGGCAGAGGTGGGTGTTAAGTAACCATCCTAGAGGAAGTGCCCTCTGCCGTTCAGAGTATCTCTGGAGTCCAGCTTTCAGTCCAGAAACTTGGCCAAAAGGATGGCCATGATGATAACAGATCTGGAAACCCCATTCTTTTGGGAATGTGTTAAGTCATTACCCTCTGGCTGGAGATGTGTAGCTGCCGGAAATGGGAGCATCATGTTATGGTCTCCTGTGGTTGATGAAATATGTGACAGTGAAGAGGGGTTAGCTTGGTTTGGAATGGGCTCCCAGATAGAAGTACCTGGGAGTAGGTTTGGGCTAAACCTAAGGACAACACCTTCTAGAACTCGGATAAAGGGAAATAGTACTTCAAGTATAATGACTTGTCTACTACCCCAGAAGGACAAATGGAGGCTTAATGACAGAGACGGAAATGTTCTGGAGACAATTGGCAGACTGGCCAGAGTCAGGAGTGTTATGTTAGATGGTTCATTAAGATCCTCTTTGGTGGGGCGCGATGGCTAATGCCAGTAATCCCAGCACTTTGGGAAGCCAAGGCAGGCGGATCGCTTGAGCTCAAGAGTTTGAGACCAGCCTGGGCAAAAAAGGAGACCCCTTTTCTACAAAAAATGCAAAAATTAGCTAGGCATGGTGGCACATACCTGTGGTCCTGGTTACTGGGGAGGCTGAGGTGGGAGGATGGCTTGAGCCTGGGAGGCAGAAGTTGCAGTGAGCCTAGATCACACCACTGCACTCTAGCCTGGGTGACAGAGCTAGACCCTGTCTCAAAAAAAATTCCTCTTCAATGGGAGTCTTGAACCCTGGAAAATGCCTAATAGGAAGATGCTTGCCATTCCCAGCAGGGGTTGTCCAGAAGTGCCTTCCTTCCTCTAAGACCATTTGTACACTCGTCCAAACACCTCTGGATTCATCAACCCACATCGTTTCCCTCACCACTGACTCTGTCATTCCTATTTTAGGGGCTTTAGTAATAAACACCCTTGAAACCATTTCTTGAGATTCTAATTTATCTTTTCAGTCTTGAAATTCCTGAAGAATAAAGAAGCTCTCCTCTCTGTTGAGACATCTGGCTCCTAGGCTGGGATTTCAATACCAGGTGCTGCTTGGGGGGTTTTCAGTCTATAATGTTTTTCACTTTCTTTGCCAAGCTGGCATTATTTTATATTTGTGATTGGTGGCTCACAGATTAATCCTTCTGCTTTGATTTCTTGATGAGAAAATTAGAAATTTGGCTACTGTTCACTGCCATCTTCACTCTGCCGGGCTGTTTGGGAAGTGGAATGCTAATTTGGTGTTTTTCCATCTCTTCTAGAGAAAGTGAATAATGATTTAATTTACAGCAATATAAATGATCGGTGAGACCTGAGATACCCCCAAATCCCTACTTATTGAGAAGCTGTTCAGGGAAAGTGTGACTATTTCCCCTAGTAATATTCTGCGGTGCCTGTCCAGAAACTTACATAGGAGCATAATCAGACTTGAGCTCAGAAAACACGGGTTTTGGTCACGCTTCCCTCACTGTGATAAATCACTCAGCCTCTTTGGACCTTTGTTTTTTCGTCTGCAAAATGGAGATTGAGCCATTCATTTATTCAACAAATACCTGATTTCCTACAATGCACAAAGCACTGCGTGCAAGACAGTTCTCTAACTTATGAAATTGACACATGCATGAATTGATTAAGTTATATCTGTAAAAAAGCTTTGTGAATTATGAAGTGCAATGTGAAGAGAAGGGGTTGTTATATATAAGATGCGATCTAGAATGTTTTTCCACTTCTAATAAAGCCCATTGTGTCCAGTAGTAGGGAAGTCTTTCTGAGCAATGATCCCACTCCTTTTGTGGCTGATAGTACTGGAAATAAACAAGAACAGCCATTTTTTCTTCCTCCTGTCCTGTCCCTCCTGAGAAGTCTACTTATTTGTGAGACCATGGAGGCCTGCCTTCTTCTCGGCTTGAGTTCTCATCAGTTAGCTGGAAGTCTGCTTAACCACTAAGACCTCTCCAGACACAAAGAAGCTCCACACATGTCCTAAGTTGGATAAGGCATCAGGGCCCTTTTTCTGTACTGGGGAAGCTTAGGAAGGCAGCAAGATGTGGAGTGACAAACAAAAACAAAATACAAAAAAAAAGAAAAAAAAAAGTCACAGAAATTTCTTGAAGAACTAATAGTAGATCTACCATTCAATCTGGCAATCCCACTACTGGATATCTACCTAAAGGAAAAGAAGTTATTATATCAAAAAGACACCTACACGTGTCTTTGTTTATTGCAGCACAATTCACAATTGCAAAGATATGGAATCAACCTAAGTGTTCATCAGCCAATGAGTGGATAGAGAAAAGGTGGTACATATACACCACGGAATACTACTTAGTCATAAAAAAGAATGAAATAATGTCTTTTGCAGTAACTTGAATAGAGCTGGAGTCCACTACTCTAAGTGAAGTAACTCAGGAATGGAAAACCAAATACCATATGTTCTCATGTGTAAGTGGGAGCTAAGCTATGAGGATGCAATGGCATACAGAGTGACATAATGGACTTTGGTGACTCCAAAGGAGAGGGGAGAGGGTTAAAAAAATGACATATTAGGTACAATGAACATTACTCAGGTGACAGGTGCACTAAAATCTCAGACTTCACCACTATAAAATTAATCCATGTAACAAAAACCATTTGTACCCCAAAGCTGTTGAAAAAAGAAATCATCACTCATACAGACATCTTTACAATTCATTAGTCCCATAACTTTCACCTAGTTACTTAACTGATGAGCCTCCAGCTCCTTCTCTGTAAAATGAGGATTATAACCTATAGCCTACTCACCATGCAAAGCTGTTGTAAAGCTTCAATGAGACAATGTTGTGAAAACGCATTATAGAATGAAAAGACCATGTACCAATGCCAGGGGTTTGTTCAGTGCTTACCACCTGAACTTGCATTAGCGATTGTCATATCTGCGTGTCCTCATGCATCCAGATTACTAACATCGGCTTGGGCTACAACCACAAGTGATGGTATCTGATTTTATGATCGTTATCTATTTAAAGAGTTTCTAACACTTCTGGATATCTACGTACAACACTTCTAAATACCTATGTAGAATCATTTTCCAGGCACAGAAGTTGAAAACTGATTTTACCTGACAGCCCAGCTGTATGGCAAATATTGCCCAATTTCTAGGAAGGGTAACTCTATTTACTTTTCCTATTTAAGCTATAATCATTCCAAAATCATGGCCACCTACAGGTTTACAGATGTAACTTTATTTCCGTCTGTACTGAGATGTAATGAGAGTACTAAGCCCTAGCACCACTCCTTGCAAAACCTCCTGGATATCTCCCCACAGTTAAATCTACTGATAGACAGGAATGATAACTTGGCATGTATAACACACTTGGAATTTATGACTTATTTTATCAGTTCTCCCTTAGACCCTCCTTTAGAAAGATGGTCAATAAGACGCTGGTGAAGAAATCAGGTCCCAGGTGATGCCATGAGCATGATAAATCACTGTTTCCATGGATAAGACTTGTGTGATTAATTCCTCCACTAAAATCCTACAGAGTCAGTTGGTTTTGACATTAATAATAAAGGGGGCTGGGTCCAGTGGCTCACACCTGTAATCTCAGCACTTTGGGAGACCAAGATGGGAGGATCGCTTGAGCCCAGGAGTTTGAAACCAGCCTGGGCAACATAGCAAGACCCCATCTCTACAAATTTTTTTTTTAATTAGCTAAGTGTGGTGGCACGTGCCTATAACCTCAGCTACTTAGGAGACTGAGTTTGAGTCCAGGAGTTTGAGGTTACAGTGAGCTATAATCACGCCACTGCACTCCAGCCTGGGCAACAGAGTGAGGCCCTATCTCAAAATAAAATAATAATAATAATAATAATAATAATAATAATGATGGGTTCGTGAGAGCTTCATCCATGGAATCAATGAAACCAGTTGGTGCTGCTGGCCTTTCAGAACTCCACTGTTAATGATTTCTAGAGGCATTTTCCTCTAGCTGGTACAAACATTTCTCTCCTTCATAGACAGGTATCCTCATTTTCTCCAAGGTGGAACAGGGAGTTTGGGGTTCTGAGAAGGGAAGTGACTTGTGCAAAGTCATGAAATGAGCTGACTGCAGAGCCAAGACCACAGCACTTGGCACAAAGTTGGTGCCCAAGAAATAATTGATGAACGAACGACTGTATGAACCCAAATCTGGAACTCACTTTTCTCCCCTGACTATCCTTTACAAGAAGCCACTCAGATTCCAGCCACATTTTCTCCTCTTCAGGGATGAAGTGGCTTTCCCTGAGCCTTACAAAATCCTAGTCCTGGACTGTCCAATAAAATTGCCACATGCCACGTGTGGCCGTGAAACACTTGAGATGCAGCTGATTCAAATTAGAATGAGCTGTAAGTCAATCTCAAATTCTGAAGGCTTACTGTGAAAAAAACTAAATTATCTCATTATAACTTTTATATTGATGACATGTTAAAATGGCAATAGTTTAGATTAACTGGCTTAAATAAAATCTAATAATACCATGAAAACTAATTGTTCCTGTTCCTTTTTACTTTTTAAAAGGGGCTACTGGAACATTTTAAATTCCATTTACAGCTTTCATTTATGGTTTGCATTCTCCTTCTCTTGGAAATCACTGTAATCTAGTCTATAGAAGTTTTGGAAAAAGAATTACATACTGAATTGTTAACCTTTCAATAACAATTACTTCTTCAGGCTAGCCAAGAACCCAGGAAACACAGGTAAGGGTAATAATTTTGTTTTCAACACAAAAGAAACATTTCTCTTTACCCTTATCCTTTCCCTAACGTTTCCACTGGACCCTCCTTAATTGTGTAACTGAAAAGCTGGGACACTCGCTGAGGTATTGGTAGTGGGCTCGCAGCTGGCTGGCCAGCCCAGGAGGTGGGATGCCTAATCAGAATAGCCACCACCCCCATCCCAGCTGCCACAGGCACAGACCTCCCGTGTGAACAGGGGAAGTGTTTTTCAGTATACTTTTGGTGGACAAGTTTTAATAAAACTAATTACTGTAATAGCTAACGTTTATATAGCACTTTACAATGTAGAAAAATACTTTCCCATATGTCACCACATTTTTTTTTTTTTTTTGAGACAGGGTCTTACTCTGTCACCCAGGCTAGAGTGCGGCCTGATCTCGGCTCACTGCAACCTCTTCCTACTGGGCTTAAGTGATTCTTCAGCCTGGGACTACAGGCATGAGCCACCAACATCGGCTATTTTTTGTATTTTTTGTAGAGACAGGATTTTGCCATGTTGGCCAGGCTGGTCTTGAACTCCTGAGCTCAAAGTGATCTGCCTGCCTTGGCCTCCCAAAGAGCTGGGATTCCAGGCATGAGCCACCATGCCCGGCTTCCTCATTTGATTCTCATGGCAACTCTGTGATATGGGCATTACTATGATCCTGTCTGACAGATAAGACACTAAACTCAAAGAGGCAAAGAGGTTAAGAGGCTTGTTCATGATCACACAGCTTAAAAGGGGTAGATCTGGTTTTAAGTCTTGGTCTTCTAATGCAAGGACTTTAGCTCTTATTTGAAGGTGTTTCCGAATCCGGTGTGTGAATCTGACTGGCCTGACCTAGAGCTCAGTGACCTCAGGTTGTTCTTCTGCAGAACCTCTCTAGCGTAGATCAACAGTGAAGGAAGAGAGGAAAGATTCAAGAAGTAGTAGAGAAGAAAGAAACTCAGGTAAGGGAACACATGTCTTAAACCTTAAAGAGAAACTTCTCTACTGGCACACCATAATCCCCACTGTAATTACCTTCTGTGCTGGGGCACAGAGAGGGAAGGGCTCTACCATGGCTAAATCCTTTTCTTTTTATTGGACAGAGTTTTGCTCTTGTTGCCCAGGCTGGAGTGCAATGGTGTGATCTCAGCTCACTGCAACCTCCACCTCCAGTTTCGAGCGATTCTCCTGCCTCAGCTTCCCAAGTAGCTGGGATTACAGGTGCCCGCCACCACGCCTGGCTAATTTTTTGTATTTTTACTAGAGATGGGGTTTCATCATGTTGGCCAGGCTGGTCTCGAACTCCTGACCTCAGGTGATCCACCTGCCTCGGCCTCCTAAAGTGCTGAGATTACAGGAGTGAGCCACCACGCCTGGTCGGCTAAATCCTTATTGGTGTAAGTCCTACCTACCACTGGGAAAAAGGAGGTTTTATCCCCATTTGGGAGGTGAAGAAACTGAGTCTCAGAGGTCTTAAGTTATTGATGCCTCGTGTTCTTCTATTGGAACGCTAGGCTTGTGGGAGTTATTTGTATCCTACTGCTCAAGGTCATCGCCAAGGTCTGATTTTTCACACAAAAAAATCTGCGACCTCCGGCATAAATGTGTTAAGTCCAATGTCCATTCCACCACCCTAAGTTGCTTTTGTGCATCAATACACAAATCACATGTATTTTTATTATCGCCATTTATTCTTGTTGTTATTAATTATTTCATAATAATATCCTTCTAGATCTTTGCATTTATTCTGCTTTCTTTGTTTGGCTTTTTAGGACACATTAGCATCTTTTAAAATACAATGTTTGTTTTCTATTTCTTTTTCTTTTATTTTTGAGACGGAGTTTCACTCTTGTAGCCGAGGCTAGAGTGCAATGGTGCGATGTTGGCTCACCGCAACCTCTGTCTCCTGGGTTCAAGCGATTCTCCTGCCTCAGCCTCCCAAGTAGCTGGGATTACAGGCACGTGCCACCACTGACGGTTAATTTTTTTGCATGTTTGGTAGAGACGGGGTTTTGCCATGTTAGCCAGGCAGGTCCCAAACTCCTGACCTCAGGTGATCTGCTTGTCTCGGCCTCCCAAAGTGCTGGGATTACAGGCATGAGCCACCGTGCCTGGCAGTGTTTGTTTTCTGATCAACATACTTAAGGTTATAAATTTTACCCCAGATATTATTTTTGCTGCATCCATGGGTTTTGATATTTCCAGTATGTATAATAGTATCAAAACCTATTTCATTAATGATATTTCATGAATACCTTCATTATCATTCAGTTCTAAATATTTTATGATTTCCACTGGGTTTTCTCTCTAGCCCATGGATTATTTATAAGGATGATTTTTACTGTCCAAAACTGTTACCTATTTTTTGAATAGATAATATGTACACATAAAACAAAATTCAAGAAATAAAAAATGCAGAAAAAAGTCTCTCAGAAGCTACAACTGTTTGAGCCCACGCATGTGACAGAATGGAAAAGGCAAAACTGTAGGGACAGAAAACAGGTCAGTGCTGTCGGGGGCTGAGGGTGGTGCCACGGCTGGCTATAGAGGGACAGGAGAAAATTAGGGGTGACGGAAGCAGTCTATATGTGCATTGCTGTGTGCCCCCATGGCTGCATGCATTTGTCAAAACTGGGGGAAATGTATACTAAAAGGGGCGAATAGCAGTGTATGTAAATTATACCTTAATTTAAAAAAGTAAGTCTCCCTCCCCTCTCCTGCGCCCCAGGCACCTTGATTCTCTCCATAGAGGCAACCACTGTTACCAGCTTCTGAAGTATAATTTTATGGGCTATTTTATTCATTTTCAAGTGTATACCTATTTTTTAGACACAAATGGCAACATTATTTATTAATAATTTTTTTCTTTTTTAAAAAAAGCTGTATTGAGGTATCACACCATATAATTCACTTATTTAAAATGTATGATTTAGTGCGTTCACAGTTATGTGGACACCACCACAATCAATTTTAGAATATTTGTGTCTCCCCCAAAGAAACCCTTTACCCTCCCATCCTTAGACAACAACTCATTTCCCCTGTACCTAGGCAACGAGTAATCTACCTTCTATCTTTATGGATTCGCCCATTCTGGATATTTCATGTCAGTGGAATCATACCATACTTGGTTTGTTTAGAGAGAGGTGGTATCCATTAGCACCTGGCTTCTAGATTCAATAGATACCAAGTTATTTGGTAAAGGTGGGGGCTATAAGATCTCTCCAGTGTAAAGATACATTTATTGTTTGTAATTAGTAACAAAACTGTGGGGTGATATTTTGAGACTATGAATATTCTGTTTCCTGACAGCATATCATCTAATGGTTTTAGTGTTCATTGAAGATGCTTGTGTAAATCAGTGAGACATTGGGATTACAAAGTAGTCATTTTCTATTACTATCATATCTTCAGAAATTATTTAGTTCACAGTATTTCTAATTCAGACGTATTGTACACAGTTTGTTCTTCTGTTTTGTGTTTGTACCTCTTTTCTCTCACTATGAAAGTCTTGGTTCCTAATAACAAATAAATGTTTTCTTTTATTTTAAATATAATTAATCATATCAACATATTTACATTATCCTATAATGTACATTATAATGGTCCGGAAGTCTTATCATACCTAAAATGTTTCACATTACAGTACCAAATAGGAATGCTGGATCATAGGATAAAAGCATATATGATTTTGTTAAATAATACCAGATTCACCCAATAGGGTTTTACCATTTCGCATTCTTGCCAGCAATGTAAGAGTTTCTATTTTCTTATAGCCTCATCAGTATAGTGTGTTGTTAAGCTTTTGAATTTTTGCCAAATAGATGAGAAATGGTATATCTGTGTAGCATATATTTTAAAAACTTTTCTATTATGGAGATTTGTGAACATCCACAAAAATAGAATAGTGTAACCAATCCCATGAACACCATCATTTAGCCCCAGCAACTACCAACCCAACCACCAATGCCTCCTCCGTTTATTCCCTTCTCTCAAATTATTTTGAAACAAATCCCAGATAATATTTTTCTTTTCTTTTTCTTTTGTTTTCTTTCTTTTTTTAAATTTAAATTTAATTTTTTTATTATACTTTAAGTTCTAGGGTACACGAGCTCAACATGCAGGTTTGATACATAGGTATACATGTGCCATGTTGGTTTGCTGCACCCATCAACTCCTCATTTACATTAGGTATTTCTCCTAATGCTATCCCTCCCCCAGTCCCCCACCCCCCAACAGGTCCCAGTGTGTGATGTTCCCCACCCTGTGTCCAAATGTTCTCATTGTTCAATTCCCACCTATAAGTGAGAACATGCGGTGTTTGTTTTTCTGTCCTTGTGATAGTTTGCTGAGAATGATGGTTTCCAGCTTCATCCATGTCCCTGCAAAGGACATGAACTCATCCTTTTTTATGGCTGCATAGTATTCCATGGTGTATATGTGCCACATTTTCGTAATCCGATCTATCATTGATGGACATTTGGGTTGGTTCCAAGTCTTTGCTATTGTGAATAGTGCCGCAATAAACATACGTGTGCATGTGTCTTTATAGTAGCATGATTTATAATCCTTTGGGTATATACCCAGTAATGGGATGGCTGGGTCAAATGGTATTTCTAGTTCTAGATCCTTGAGGAATCCCCACGCTGTCTTCCTCAATGGTTGAACTAGTTTACAGTCCCACCAACAGTGTAAAAGTGTTCCTATTTCTCCACATCCTCTCCAGCATCTGTTGTTTCCTGACTTTTTAATGATTGCCATTCTAACTGGCATGAGATAGTATCTCATTGTGGTTTTGATTTGCATTTCTCTGATGACCAGTGATGATGAGCATTTTTTCATATGTCTGTTGGCTGCATAGATGTCTTCTTTTGAGAAGTGTCTGTTCATATCCTTTGCCCACTTTTTGATGAGGTTGTTTGTTTCTTGTAAATTTTTTTGAGTTCTTTGAGGATTCTGGATATTAGCCCTTTGTCCGATAGGTAGATTGCAAAAACGTTCTCCCATTTTGTAGGTTGCCTGTTCACTCTGATGGTAGTTTGTTTTGCCATGCAGAAGCTCTTTAGTTTGATTGGATCCCATTTGTCTATTTTGGCTTTTGTTGCCATTGGTTTTGGTGTTTTTAGTCATGAAGTCCTTGCCCATGCCTATGTCTTGAATGGTATTGCCTAGGTTTTCTTCTAGGGTTTTTGTGGTTTTACGTCTTAAATTTAAGTCTTTAATCCATCTTGAATTAATTTTTCAAGGTGTAAGAAAGGGATCCAGTTTCAGCTTTCTACATATGGCTAGCCAGTTTTCCCAGCATCATTTATTAAACAGGGAATCCTTTCCCCATTTCTTGTTTTTGTCAGGTTTGTCAAAGATTAGGTGGTTGTAGATGTGTGGCATTATTTCTGAGGCCTCTGTTCTGTTCCATTGGTCTATATATCTGTTTTGGTACCAGTACCATGCTGTTTTGGTTAGTGCAGCCTTTTAGTATAGTTTGAAGTCAGGTAGCATGATGCCTCCAGATTTGTTCTTTTTGCTTAGGATTGTCTTGGCAATGTGGGCTCTTTTTTGGTTCCATATGAACTTTAAAGTAGTTTTTATCAGTCCTGTGAAGAAAGTCATTGGTAGCTTGATGGGGATGGCACTTAATCTATAAATTACTTTGGGCAGTATGGCCATTTTCACGATATTGATTCTTCCTATCCATGAGCACGGAATGTTCTTCCATTTGTTTGTGTAAACTCTTTTATTTCATTGAGCAGTGGTTTGTAGTTCTCCTTGAAGAGGTCCTTCACATCCCTTGTTAGTTGAATTCCTGGGTATTTTATTCTCTTTGCAGCAATTGTGAATGGGAGTTCACTCATGATTTGGCTCTCTGTTTGTCTGTTAATGGTGTATAGGAATGCTTGTGATTTTTGCGCATTGATTTTGTATCCTGAGACTTTGCTGAAGTTGTTTATCAGCTTAAGGAGATTTTGGGCTGAGACGATGGGGTTTTCTAGATATACAATCATGTCATCTGCAAACAGGGACAACTTGACTTCCTCATTTCGTAATTGAATACCTTTTATTTCTTTCTCTTGCCTGATTGCCCTGGCTAGAACTTCCAACACTATGTTGAATAGGAGTGGTGAGAGAGGGCATCCTTGTCTTGTACTGGTTTTCAAAGGGAATGCTTCCAGTTTTTGCCCATTCAGTATGATATTGGCTGTGGGTTTGTCATAAATAGCTGTTATTATTTTGAGATATGTTCCATCAATACCTAGTTTATTGAGAGTTTTTAGCATGAAGCACTGTTGAATTTTGTCAAAGGCCTTTCCTGAATCTATTGAGACAATCGTGGTTTTTGCCATTGGTTCTGTTTATGTGATGGATTACTTTTATTGATTTGCATATGTTGAACCAGCCTTGCATCCCAGGGATGAAGCCAACTTGATCGTGGTGGATAAGCTTTTTGATGTGCTGCTGGATTTGGTTTGCCAGTATTTTATTGAGGATTTTTGCATGGATTTTCGTCAGGGATATTGGTCTATAATCCTCTTTTTTTGTGTGTCTCTGCCAGGCTTTGGTATCAGGATGATATTGGCCTCATAAAATGAGTTAGAGAGAATTCCCTCTTTTTCTATTGATTGGAATAGTTTCAGAAGGAATGGAACCAGCTCCTCTTTGTACCTCTGGTAGAGTTCCGCTGTGAATCCATCTGGTCCTGGACTTTTTTTGGTTGGTAGGCTATTAATTATTGCTTCAGTTTCAGAGCCTGTTATTGGTCTATTCAGGGATCCAACTTCTTCCTGGTTTAGTCTTGGGAGAGTGTATGTGTCCAGGAATTTCTTCTAGATTTTCTAGTTTATTTGCATAGAGGTGCTTATATTATTCTCTGATGGTAGTTTGTATTTCTGTGGGATTGGTGGTGATATCCCCTTTATCAGTTTTTATTGTGTCTATTTGATTCTTCTCTCTTTTCATTTTATTAGTCTTGCTAGCAGTCTATCAACTTTGTTGATCTTTTCAAAAAACCAGCTCCTGGATTCATTGATGTTTTGAAGGGTTTTTTATGTCTCTATCTCTTTCAGTTCTGCTCTGATTTTAGTTATTTCTTGCCTTCTGCTAGCTTTTGAATTTGTTTGCTCTTGCTTCTCTAGTTCTTTTAATTGTGATGTTAGGTTGTCAATTTTAGATCTTTCCTGCTTTCTCTTGTGGGCATTTAGTGCTATAAATTTCCCTCTACACCCTGCTTTACATGTGTCCCAGAGATGCTGGTACATTGTGTGTTTGTTCTCATTGGTTTCAAAGAACACCTTTATTTCTGCCTTCATTTCGTTATTTACCCAATAGTCATTCAAGAGCAAGTTGTTCAGTTTCCATGTAGTTGTTCAGTTTTGAGTGAGTTTCTTGATCCTGAGTTCTAATTTGATTGCACCGTGGTCTGAGAGACAGTTTGTTGTCATTTCTGTTCTTTTACTTTTGCTGAGGAGTGCTTTACTTCCAATTATGTGGTCAATTTTAGAATAAGTGCGATGTGGTGCTGAGAAGAATGTATATTCTGTTGCTTGGGGGTGGCGAATTCTGTAGATGTCTATTATGTCTGCTTGTTGCAGAGCTAAGTTCAGGGCCTGGATATCCTTGTTAACCTTCTGTCTCATTGATCTGTCTAATATTGACAGTAGGGTGTTAAAATCTCCCATTATTATTGTGTGGGAGTCTAAGTCTCTTTCTAAGTCTCTAAGGACTTGCTTTATGAATCTGGGTGCTCCTGTATTGGGTGCCTATATATTTAGGACAGTTAGCTCTTCTTGTTGAATTGATCCCTTTAACATTATGTAATGGCCTTCTTTGTCTCTTTTGATCTTTGTTGGTTTAAAGTCTGTTTTATCAGAGACCAGGATTGCAACCCTTGCTTTTTTTTTTTTGCATTCCATTTGCTTGGTAGATCTTCCTCCATCCCTTTATTATGAGCCTATATGCGTCTTTGCATGTGAGATGGGTCTCCTGAATACAGCACATTGATAGGTCTTGACTCTTTATCCAATTTGCCAGTCTGTGTCTTTTAATTGGGGCATTTAGCCAATTTACATTTAAGGTTAGTATTGCTATGTGTGAATTTGATCCTGTCATTATGATGTTCGCTGGTTATTTTGCCTGTTAATTGATGCAGTTTCTTCATAGCATTGATGGTCTTTATAATTTGGCATGTTTTTGCAGTGGCTGGTACCGGTTGTTTCTTTCCATGTTTCGTGCTTCCTTCAGGAGCTCTTGTAAGGCAGGCCTGGTAGCGACAAAATCACTCAGCATTTGCTTGTCTGTAAAGGATTTTATTTCTCCTTTACTTATGAAGCTTAGTTTGGCTGGATATGAAATTTGGGGTTGAAAATTCTTTTCTTTAAGAATGTTGAATATTGGCCCCCACTCCCTTCTAGCTTGTAGGGTTTCTGCCGAGAGATCAGCTGTTAGACTGATGGGCTTCCCTTTGTGGGTAACCCGACCTTTCCCTCTGGCCGCCCTTAACATTTTTTCCTTTATTTCAACCTTGGAGAATCTGACAATTATGTGTCTTGAGGTTGCTCTTCTCAAGGAGTATCTTTGTGGTGTTCTCTGCATTTCCTGAATTTGAATGTTGGCCTGCCTTGCTAGGTTGGGGAAGTTCTGGATAATATCCTGAAGAGTGTTTTCTAACTTGGTTCTATTCTCCCCATCACTGTCAGGTACACCAATCAGATGTAGATTTGGTCTTTTCACATAGTCTCATATTTCTTGGAGGCTTTGTTCGTTTCTTTTTACTCTTTTTTCTCTAACCTTGTCTTCTCACTTTATTTCATTAATTTGATCTTTAATCACGGATACACTTTCTTCCACTTGATCAAATCAGCTATTGAAGCTTGTGCATGTAGTTGTCATACCACGGTTTTCAGCTCCATCAGGTCATTTAAGGTCTTCTCTACACTATTTATTCTAGTTAGTCATTCATCTAATCTTTTTTCAAGGTTTTTAGCTTCCTTGCAATGGGTTCGAACATCCTCCTTTAGCTCGGAGAAGTTTGTTATTACCGACCTTCTGAAGCCTACTTCTGTCAACTCGTCAAAGTCATTCTTCATCCAGCTTTGTTCCATTGCTGGCGAGGAGCTGTGATCCTTTGGAGGAGAAGAGGCACTCTGGTTTTTAGAATTTTCAGCTTTTCTGCTCTGGTTTCTCCCCATCTTTGTGGTTTTATCTACCTTTGGTCTTTGATGTTGGTGACCTACAAATGGGGTTTTGTTGTAGATGACCTTTTTGTTGATGTTGATGCTATTCCTTTCTGTTTGTTAGTTTTCCTTCTAACAGTCAGGTCCCTCAGCTGCAGGTCTGTTGGAGTTTGCTGGAGTTCCACTCCAGAGCCTGTTCCCCTGGTATCACCAGCAGAGGCTGCAGAACAGCAAATATTGCAGAACAGCAAATATTGCTGCCTGATCCTTCCTCTGGAAGCTTCATCCCAGAGGGGCAGCCACTTATATGAGGTGTCTGTCGGCTGCTACTGGGAGGTGTCTCCCAGTTAGGCTACACGGGGGTCAGGGACCCACTTGAGGAGGTAGTCTGTCCATTCTCAGAGCTCAAATGCCATGCTGGGAAAACCACTGCTCTCTTCAGAGCTGTCAGATAGGACGTTTAAGTCTGCAGAAGTTGTCTGCTGCCTTTTGTTCAGCTATGCCCTGCCCACAGAGGTGGAGTCCAGAGGCAGTAGGCCTTGTTGAGCTGTGGTGGGCTCCACCCAGTTCAAGCTTCCTGGCCACTCTGTTTACCTACTCAAGCCTCAGCAATGGCAGACGCCCCTCCCCAAGCCAGGCTGCCGCCTCGCAGATCGATCTCAAACTGCTGCGCTAGCAGTAAGCAAGCCTCCATGGGCATGGGGCCCACTAAGCCAGTCACAATAGAGAATCACCTTGTCTGCCAGTTGCTAAGACCTTGGGAAAAGCGCAGGATTTGGGTGGGGAGTGTCCTGTTTTTCCAGGTAGTCTGTCACGGCTTCCCTTGGCTAGGAAAGGGAAATCCCCCAACCCCTTGTGCTTCCCAGGTGAAGTGACGCCCTGCCCTGCTTCAGCTCACCCTCCGTGGGCTACACCCACTGTCTAACCAGTCCCAGTGAGTTGAACCAGGTACCTCAGTTGGAAATGCAGAAATCACCCATCTTCAGTGTTGATCACGTTGGGAGCTGCAGACCGGAGCTGTTCCTATTTGGCCATCTTGGAATGCCCCCTAATTATTTTTTAAATTAAGTATTAATTACAAATCTTTGTGTCTAAAATGTGTCTAAAAATACTTAATTTTTAAAATAATTAATAAATAATAATTACTAATAATATTTTATATTATTATATAAGTAATGTTATGTTTATATATGTCTATATAATTTATATAACATAAATATAATATTACACTATGATAATAGTTTATAATAATTTTTAATAATTAAAAATAATAATATTTAATTTAAAAATAATTAATACTATTCTGCATTCCTTTTGCTACCTCTGCCTCCCAGGTTCAAGCAATTCACCTGCCTCAGCCTCCCGAGTAACTGGGATTACAGGTCCCCACCATGATGCCCAGCTATTTTTTTTGTATTTTTAGTAGAGATGGGGTTTCAATATGTTGGTGAGGCTGGTCTCAAACTCCTGACCTCAGGTGATCCACCCACCTTGGCCTCCCACAATGCTGAGATTACAGGCATGAGCCACTGTGCCCGGCCTTGCAAACTGAATATCTTGAAGATACTTTTCTATGTTTTTTGTTGTCATTGTTGTTGAGACAAAGTCTCACTCTATCACCCAGGCTGGAGTGCAGTGGCGCAACTTCAGCTCACTGCAACCTCCGCATCCCGGATTCAAGTAATTCTCCTGCCTCAGCCTCCCAAAGTGCTGGGATTACAGTTGTGAGCCATTGTGCCTGACTGCCATGGCTTATTTTTAAGTATTTTGCCATTTCTAATTTTATTGCACTGTCGTTAAAGATCACGGGCTAGTTGAACAATAGTTATTTTGTCTAAGGACAGGAAAGACGTGTGTGGCTCTCTGTACAGAGCACTGCAGAATCATGGACTATCAGACCATCGCTACCTCCTCTGGCTGATGAACTCCAGGCTCAAAGATGGTATCCTCTAAGGTTTCCTGGACTCCCTCTCCTATTGCGCCTTTGGCTGCTCTCTTTACTTCACAGCCTGCTGGTGCTGTGCAGCAGTTTGCCACTAGGCTATGCTGCTCCAGGGCAAGGGCCTGGCCTTGACCTTCCCAGGGCCTCCCCAGTCCCTGAGAGGGCGTGGGCCCTCCGAAGATCAGCTGAGCACAGGATCAGGGTGGGAAGAATGCGCACAGGCCAATGCGTTCATGTGCATTTGATTATGGTTCAGGGAACTTTGTTGTCATTTGTTAAAAACCAAATGTACAAGGTAGGTTTAGAAACCAAAGACAAGGCCTGATGGGGAGCGGTGGCTCACACCTGTAATCCCAGCACTTTGGGAGGCCAAGGCAGGCCCGTCGCTTGAGCTCAGGAGTTTGAAACCAGCCAGGGTAACCTGGTGAAACCGTGTCTCTACAAAAAATACAAAAATTAACTGGGCATGGTGTTGCGCACACAGCTACTTTGGAGGCTGAAGCGAGAAGATCACTTGAGCCTGGGAAGTCAAGGCTGCTGTGAGCCTGGATTGCACCTCTGCACTCTGGCCTGGGTGACAGAGTGAGACCCTGTCTCAAAACAAACAAACAAACAAACAAACAAACAAAGCAATGCAAGGCCTTCAAAGAGAAAGGAAATAAGATAGGTCCTTATGAAATCCTGGCAACTCCAGAACTCGGATGGTGGTTTTCCCTTTCATCTCAAATTTGCAGCCAGGGTTTTTCTCCTCATACTAGAGCAACCTCTATTTTAGTTACAAGGAAACTTCTAAAAGTAGTTGATTTTTCTAAAAGCCAATTCACAGACGAATATTCTGAATTAGGACAGATCCTTCACAAGTCTCCACAGTCTACTCTGATTACTGAAAATAAATTACCTTGAGCACATGTGCTCGTCTACCTGGGAGCTACTGTATCTGCTAGAATCCACCAGCACTGCCTGGAAAGCTTAGGGGGCTCCGGCAAAGCTCACTTCCCACCTCTCTAAGTCGCTGCTCAAAATCCCACTGAAAAAGTCAGGCTGGCCTTATGCTTAAGCCTGGACGTGATTGGATACACTGTGATGTCTTCCAAGTTAGAGTTCAGTGGTCAGGCTGAGCACAGTGGCTCACCCCTCTAATCCCAGCACTTTGGGAGGCTGAGAGAGGCAGAGAGCTTGAGCTCAGGAGTTCAAGACCAGCCTGGGAAACATGGCAAAACCTCGTCTCTCCAAAAAAATACAAAAATTAGCCAAGTATGGTGGCATGCATCTGTAGTCCCGGCTCCTTGGAAGGCTGAGGTGGAAGGATCTCTTAAGCCTAGGAGGTCGAGGCTGCAGTGAGCTGTGAGAGTGCCACTGCACTGCAGCCTGGACAACAGAGCAAGACCCTGTCTCAAAAAACAAAAAAATAGGGTCAAGTGGTCACAGGAGAAGCTTGCTAAAATGACATGATTATAATTATCCATTGCCAAACTAAAACCATCTAATTGTCTTTAATATTCCTGGGTTGTGATAGCGAAGCTGGGTTAAGTAGGGAGTGAACGAGGTACGTAATATTAACAACCCCTCCCTTAAGTCTGTATATAGCAGGCAGATGTGACTAAAGAAAGCCCTACTTTGGGAGCACTATTTATTAATCCACTTTTCACTTTAATCCGGAAAGTATTCTAAAATGCTGAGTCCTTGCTAGC
Organism: Pan paniscus; assembly: GCF_029289425.2. NCBI lineage: Eukaryota > Metazoa > Chordata > Mammalia > Primates > Hominidae > Pan > Pan paniscus. Next base: position 3,257,732 of record NC_073270.2, on the reverse strand, counting down.
CATCAAGTGCATGGGTGTTGATGAAGTCCATCTCTCTAAACCTTGGCTTCCTCTTTTATAAAATGGAGAAAGTTCCTTCTATTTCCCAAGTTTCTGGGAGACTGAGAGAGATCACAGATAGAGATATCAGCCATAGAGAAGATTCCTTCAATAACCACTGTGCTTGTCAAATGAGGGCCTCTGATTCTCTTGCTGTAATGATGAGGAAGTTTTCCATCCTAGCCCCTTGACACTCAGTCCATTGAATGAAAATAATCTATGAACTTTCTAGCCAGCATCATAGTAACACCAAATGAAATAATGGATGGATAAGGGTGTTGGACCATATAAAACAGTGTAATGACATCGCCACCTCCCTCCTTTCACATCCACACACCCCTTTCTTCCTGGGTAATTCAAACCTGTCCTTCATAACTCAGTGCTACCTCCCCCAGGAAGCCTTCCTGGAGTGCCCAGCCTCAGTTTTCAGGACCGTCTGGGCTCCCAGAGCCTCTCACACGACACTGTGATGGCATGTTTGCTCATCTGCCGCCTCCTCTGGTCTGGAGGCTAAAGGGCAAAGTCTGCGTCTTTCCTGTTGGCATCCTGTGGCGGGGTGTGGTTTCTGGCACAGGGTGGGCATGCAGTAAGTGCTTGTTGACAGATACTGATGGCCTTGAAGGTATTGTTAGGAGCAGAAGGCTGTAAGGCCGGGCGTGGTGGCTAATGCTTGTAATCCTAGTACTTTGGGAGGCTGAGGCAGACAGATTGTTTCAGCCCAGGAGTTCGAGACTAGCCCTGGCAACATGACAAAACTCTACTAAAAATACAAAAAAATTTAGCTGGTCAAGGCAGCATGTGCCTGTACTCCCAGCTACCCAGGGGGCTGAGGCAGGAGGATTGCTTGAGCCTGAGATATGGAGGTTGCAGTGAGCTGAGATTGCATCACTGCATGCCAGCCTGGGTGACAGAGTGAGACCCTGTCTCAAAAAAAATGATAAATAAATAAAAAGAGGAGAGGGCTCTATCTCACGAAGTATGGCTTTCACAGAGTCTTCCTCCATCTCTTGTTTGTTTGTTTGTTTGTTTTTAGAGACAAGGGTCTTGCTCTGCTGCCGGGCTGCAATGCAATGCCCTGATCATAGTTCACCATAACCTCCAATTCCTGGGCTCAAGCGATCCCCCTACCTCAGCTTCCTGAGTAGCTGGGACTATAGGTGCTCACCACCGTGTCTGGATAATTTTTTAATTATTTTTGTGGAGATGGGGTCTTGCTGTGTTGCCCAAGCCAGTCTTGAACTTGTGGGTCAAAAGGTCCTCCCGCCTCGGCCTCTCAGAGTGCTGGGATTACAGGTGTGAGGCATCGCACCCGGCCCCTCCCTTATCTCCTGACCAGATGTATTCTCGCCTTGCTCAGAACAACCCAGAGTTATTTTCTGCTGTCTTCTCTCCCACAACTTGCAGCAAGGCACTTCACCCCCCTGGGCCAGGTGAGCACAGCACTGCTCACCTGGTGAGGAGCCAAGAGATGGGAGGTGCTTTGAAGGGACTGAAGGAGACGGGCTCGCAGATGGAAAAGGCAAGACCTCTTGCTTCTTTCCCCACCTACTTTTTTCCTGTGGCACCAGGAACACATTGTAGAGACTGAGTCAGGATTAGTTCTCAGCTGACTGTGTGCTTCCCTCCCTGCTCTGGAATATCTGGCTCTTCCCTGGGCTGATTTCTCCTCCACAGAGGCCCCCAGTCATTCTCACTGGCTTCCTGTGGGTAACACACACCTTGGCGATCTCCCAGCATCCTCCAAGACAGTGGTTCTCAAACCTCACTACACACTGGGATCACTGGTGCACATTCCAAGAGACTTCTCTGCAGCCCTGCTCCAAGAATTCTGATTTGATCAGTGTGTTATGGGGCCCGTGCCTGACCCAAGTTACATAGGCCACAGCTGGGCTCACTTTAGAGGAGGCTAACATATCACTGAGAAATCAAACCAAATGGCCTTCAGAATGCCTCTAGCCTGTAACGTATTTAAGCACGTTTCCTGCTCCCCAGACACGTAGATCTTAGAAACAGATGCTGAAATGGCCGTTAGAGGTCATCTGACCCAACCTCTTCACTCAAGGATTGGGAAACTGGGGCCCAGAGAAGGTATGTGACCTGGCAGGACCAGGACTTGAACCCAGGTCTCCTAACCCTGGGTTAGGAGGTGAGGTCTCCCTTCATTAACCCAGGCCGCCTTTGGGGATAGTGCAGAGCTTTAGGGCATTAGGTAGGGGAGATTCCGAACGTTGCTTTCAAATGAACTACTAAAGCTCAGAATAAATCTCCATTCACCACTGCAGAAGCCCATGGCTCCAGAAAGCACAGTTGTGCACCTTGGCCAAAGCTGTTCATGGCTGTTGTCCAGACTGTTATAAACAGAAAAATGCTGGAACTGGTGGAATTAGGAAGGCATCAATCAGGGCTGGTGTTGAGCCCCAGCTCTACCATTTACGAGTTGATTGACCTGGGATAAATTACTTCTGTGAGCTTCAGTTATCTCATCTGGACAACTGAGTAGATGGTGGCACCATGATGATGACGTAGCCCAAGACAAAACCTGGGAGTCATCCTGGATCCCTCTAACTCCCCACCCCTCAGAGCCATCAGTCACCAAGTCCTGATGGTTTCTAACTCCTAAATCAATTTCTTCAGCGCATCCATTTCTGTTTCTCCCGGCATTGTCCTAGCTTAGCTGCTATTCTCACTGCTGTGAATCACTGCTGTTCCCAGCTCATCTCCCTCCTCTAGTCCTACCCCCTCCAGCCCGCCCTCCACACCAAAACCAAAGTTTCCCTTAGAAATGGGACATCTGGCTGGGCATGGTGGTTCACACCTGCAATCTGAGAATTTTGGGAGGCTGAGGCGTAAGATCACTTGAGGCTAGGAGTTTGAGACCAAACTGGGCAATATATGGAGACCCATCTCTATGTAAATAAAAAATAAAAAATTAGCCATGGTGATGCATGCCTGCAGTCCTACCTACTCAGGAGGCTGAGGACAGAGGATCAATTTAGCCCAGGAGGTTGAGGCTGTAGTGAGCCGTGATCACACCCTGCACTCCAGCCTGCGCAACAGAGAGACCCTGTCTTTAAAAAGTAAAAATAAAAAAGGGCCGGGCGCGGTGGCTCATGCCTGTAATCTCAGCACTTTGGGAGGCCAAGGCAGGTGGATCGCCTGAGGTCAGGAGTTTGAGACCAGCCTGGCCAACATGGTGAAACCCCGTCTCTACTAAAAATACAAAAATTAGCCAGGCACGGTAGAATGCACCTGTAATCCCAGCTACTTGGGAGGCTGCAGCAGGAGAATCACTTGAACCTGGGAGGCAGAGGTTGCAATGAGCCAAGATCGTGCCGTTGCACTCCAGCCTGGGTGACAACAGTGAAACTCCATCTCAAAAAATAATAATCATCATCATAAAGAAAAATAAAAACAAAAAAGAATAAGGACATCTCATCCTATCATCCCGTCACTTAAAACCTTCCAACACCCTCCACCTTGAATCTCCATCTTAGGTGAAATGCAAACATCTAACCAGGTGGTCTGGAGTCTGGAACCTGCCTACCCCTCTGGCCTCATTTCTCATCTTCCCTACCCACCCACCTCTATCCTCAATCCCATTCTCTGCTCACTCCAAGACCTGAAAGCTTCTTCAGGAAGCCCTCCCTGACTTTTCCCAGCCTGAGGCAGGACCCACCGCAGTGCTCCCAAAGCATTCTGAACTTCTATTATAAACACAGAAGGCTTGATAACTGCTTCCTTACCTGACTCTCCCACATAAAAGCACCATAGGGCAGGGACCACCTTGATCTTGAACTTGATCTTCATTGTACCCCCACGGCCAAGTACTGTGCCAGGCAAAATGGTTGGCACTTCCTTTAAAAAAAAAAAAAAACAGACCAAACCTGTAAAATGATATGATATTGATTTAATAAGATAATTACACAGAGGAAACGAGGAAGCACACACACAAACCCTGCAGTGTCTGACATGCATAAGTGATCAGTAATCTGCTTTGCCTTATCCCCGTTTCCCTTGCAGTTCCTAGATTTTATGATCTGGGTTCTAGTTCAAGTTTGGCTTCTAACCAGTTACTTGGTTTTTCTGGTTCTGTATTTCCTTTCCATTAATTCGACAATGTGGGCCAGGTACACAGTGGCTCACACCTGTAATCCCAGCACTCTGGGAGGCTGAGACGGGAGGACTGCTTTAGCTCAGGAGTTTGAGACCAGCCTGAGCAACATAGTGAGACCCCATCTCTATTAAAAAAAATTATACATCAAAAAACTTGACAATATGGTCCTAAGGAGTGAAAATTGTATATATTTAGGAGTCTGTAGGCCTTTTCCCCTTTCTCCTTCCCTGTTAACCTCCTCTCCCTCTAAGGGTCAGGAATCAGGAAGGACATTGCTCTTCCATAGCTCTTCCCTTGCTGTGGGATAATTAAGGAATCAGAGAGACCGAGGGGTTGAGGAGGAATTATTTAATTATTTAGGTGCACCGACCCCGTCAAATTAACATCCAAAGGACTGAGCCCTGAACAAAGAGTCAAGCTACCTTTTAAGAATTTCATGGGGCGGAGAGAGATCTGTGCAGGGGGAAGTGTATTACAGAATCAAGAAACAAAGACAGTTATTCAATTAAGACGTGCATTACATTATTTCTTACTTTCCAAGGAACAATGTGTTTTACGACTTGAGATTATCTGTCTAGTGACCTTGCAGCTGCACAGCTAGAGAAACAGGGTCTTCACAATGCCTGGGAAAGGGAAAGATAAGGCTCACTAGCCACTGAGAGAAAAACAGGCAGTTAATTTTAAAGGACTCCAGCCCTTTCTCTTCCTCAGGGGGAATTGGATTTTCTTACATACAACTGAGTTTTTGCTTACACAGTCTTTAATTTCTTTTAATTCTTGTTCCACCCCAGGCCTTCTCAGTCCATCATGGAGACCACTTAACAGGCTGCTGAAAAGATTTTTTTTTTTTTTTTTTTTTTGAGATGGAGTCTTGTTCTGTCACCCAGGCTGGAGTGCAGTGGTGCAATCTTGGCTCACTGCAACCTCCGCCTCCCAGGTTTAAGCGATTCTCCTGCCTCACCTTCCTGAGTAACTGGGACTACAGGCACGTGCCACCAAGCCCGGCTAATTTTTTTGTATTTTTAGTAGAGACAGGGTTTCACCATGTTAGCCAGGATGGTCTCGATCTCCTGACCTCAGGTGATCCGCCCGCCTTGGCCTCCCAAAGTGCTGGGATTACAGGTGTGAGCCACCGCGCTTGGCCAGAAAAGATTTTATTTTATTCATATTCCCAAGTCCAAAGAAATTCTTCCTGAGGTCAGGACTGCTCCCTTAAAGGGCATATAATGTACAACTACCAGATCTTGGTGTATGACAGCCCCAGGGACTTCAAGTACCTCTGTGTTTTCCAAGGCTGAGCCCTGCCCAAGTGGTGACAGGACACGTTTTGCCCACACCCTGTGCCTTGCCACTCTGCAGTCACCTTGCGTGCAGGGAGGGTGAGTGGTGGAGGAGAGGGCAGGACAGGACAGACCAACTGCAAGGGAAGCTGAGGAAAGATGCGTGCACACGCCCTTGCTGGTACTGTCATGCTGCTGTGGCTGCCAGCTGGGGGCCTGGGCCCCCTGGGCAAGAAGCAGGAAGGAAGAAGGAGACAGGAGACCTTAGCCTTCCCATGCCATGGAATTCTTCCTCTTTCCGTTCCTCTTCATTCCTCTACCCTAGCTTAAGAGTTCCAAGACTGCCCCAGAGTAGCTCTTGAGTCTACAATGGAACCACGAAGTGACACAGAAGCAGGAAAAGGGTTAGCCACCAACTCTGGGTGTGGCAGGGAGAGCAGCCGTCACATCCTTGGGCATCCTACCAAGAAAGTACAACCCAGGGTCTCTTTATCTACAGAGACTCTGGGGCCCATGATCTCATTGTCAAATGTATACTACCGTAAAACAAAGACATTTCTAAATTCAATATGAATATGCCTGTCAGTTGCTTCAGGAAACACGGAGTTCCTCAGGCCTTTTCTCCTTAGAAGCAACACAACTCAATTTGGTCTTTTACTGAGCAACTAATTTATATAAGCCTCCTTCCCACCATCGCCAACAAAAAGAAACAAGCCAAGCCTGTCTTCCCAGGAGTTTACCACATATCTCAGGAGACAAGACATGTGTACAAATAGTCCAAGAGAGAATGAGGTAAATGCTACAACCCAATCCAGGACAGAAATAATAGGAAAAGATTGACGCTGGCTGGAAAGATCAGAAATGTTTCATGAAAGAGACCGCATCTGAGATGGACCCTGAAGGAAGAGCAGAATTTTGACAATCAATGTTTTCTCACTGGCTCTATTGATTGAGGCTGGGTTAGCTTGACTTAGAGAAAACCTCTTTGGGTTCCAGTAAAGTGTGTTTTTAGTCTCTGCTGCTGTTTTTGGATACCTTGGTAAAAGGATCTGATAAGGGTGGGTGGCCTTATCTCTCCAGGCCTCAGTTTCCTCTTCTTGGTATGTGAGATCAAACTCGGCTGTATGCCTGGCTCCTCCTTCTCTATTTTGTTCTCATTAGAGGCAGAAACACAATCCAAAGCTAAAGACACAGGATATGCCCTGCGAAATAATTTATTATTAGGGTATTCACAGCTCTCCAAGGCTCCTTCTAGGATGTTAATCCTAGATGTGATTTCATCATCTCCTACGTCTCCAATACATTTTTCTGAAAAAAGAAAGAAATAATAAGTTGTAGGCTGGGTGCTGTAGCCCTCACCTGTAATCCCAGCACTTTAGGAGGCCAATGTGGGCAGATCGCTTGAGATCGGGAGTTCGAGACAAGCCTAGGCAAGAAAGTGAGACCCCCCCCCACCATCTCTACAAAACATACAAAAATGAGCTGGGTGTGGTGGCACATGCCTGTGGTCCCAGCTACTCGGGAGGCTGAGGTGAGAGGACGGCTTGAGCCTGGGAGGCAGAGGTTGCAGTGAGCTGAGATCGCGCCACTACACTCCAGCCTGGGCAACAGAGCGAAACACAATCTCAAAAAAAAAAAAAAAAAAAAAAATGCGCTTGTACCTGAAAAAATTGTTACAAAAATCATGACTACATTATCATGTTGGGGAAAATTACAATTCTAAAGGCAGATTAGAAAAAAGGCAGACAATCCAACAGAAAAATGGGAAAAAACCTTGACAAGCTCTTCATGAATAAGGACATTCAAATGACAAATAAGCATATAAAAATGTGCTCAACCTCATTAGTCATCAGGAAATGAAAATTAAAACCACAATGCAATAGCATACCCACTAACTATATGGTCACAGTGAAAAGAACAGACAACAGCAAGTGTTAGCAAGGACGTGGGGCAAATAAAATTCCCATACGTTTCTTGTAGGTGTATAAAACAGAACAACTACTTTAGAAAAATGTTTCAGAACATTTAATAAAATGAACATATGCATACCCTATGGCCCAGCAATTCTACTCCCAGGTGTATACCCAATAGAATTACATAAACTCACCAAAAAACAGGTACAAGAATGTTCATAGCAATATTTTTCATAATAGCCAAAGACTGGAAACAATCCACATTTCCATCAACATAAGAATGGATTAAAAAATTATTGTTTATTTACGGAACTAGAATACCACACAATGATGAGTAAATTTAATGGATACTTAAAATGAAAAAAGAGGCCAGGTGCAGTGGCTCATGCCTGTGGCTCATGCAGTGGCTCATCCCAGCACTTTGGGAGACCGAGGCAGGCAGGTCACCTGAGGCCAGGAGTTCGAGACCAGGCTGGCCAACATGGTGAAAATCCCGTCTCTACTAAAAATATAAAAATTAGCCAGGCATGGTGACAGAAGCCCCTAATCCCAGCTACTTGGGAGGCTGAGGCAGGAGAATCGCTCGAACCTGGGAGGAGGAGGCTGCAGTGAGCTGAGATTGTGCCACTGCACTCCAGCCTGGGTGACAGAGCGAGACTTGTCTGCAAAAAAATAAAATAAAATTAGAAAAAGAGGCCAGGTGCCGTGGCTCACACCTGTAATCCCAGCACTTTGGGAGGCCAAGGTGGGTGGATCACGAGGTCAGGAGTTCGAGACCAACCTGGCCAACATAGTGAAACCCCGTCTTTACTAAAAATACAAAAAATTAGCCGGGCGTGGTGGCAGGCGCCTGTAATCCCAGCTACTCACGAGGCTGAAGCAGGAGAATGGCTTGAACCCGGGAGGCAGAGATTGCAGTGACCCGAGATCGTGCCATTGCACTCCAGCCTGGGCAACAGAGTAAGACTCTGTCTAAAAAAAACAAAAAAGAGAATGAACAAACTTGCACAACATCATGGATGAATTTCACATAGATCATAATGAAAAAAGAAGCCGAACGAAAAAGAGAAGATGCTACATGATTTCATTCATATGAAGTTCAAGAACAGGTAAAACAAATTACGGTGTTTGAAATCACGATAGTGGTTACCCTTGTGAAATGATCTCCACAGCGTTGACAAGAATTACCTGCCAGGCACTGGCCAGAAATACAATTAAGCATTAGGCTACGCTTTGGCCCACTTTCTTGTTGCTGAAGGTCACGTACTGTTAGTTACTGACCATTTGCATCTTTATTGTTCCTATCAATAGGAATTCTGACATTAGCATCATAAGACTGTTTAAGAATCATTTCCCCATTGCATCCTTATTGTTCCTATAGACAGGATCTCTGACATTAGAATCATATGGCTTTTGTCTGAGGATCACTTAAGATGCTTTTCAGACCCCGAATTCCAGCAACCTGTTTGAAGACCCCTACAGATGAATGGGATCAGCATGAGACTACAGCTTCTTCATCTCCCTGCCCCATGGCTTGACCCTGCACTCCTCAATCAATCAGCAGTCTCCAAATTTTGGCCCACTCCCAAACCCTTAAAAATCATAACTCCTCAAGGAGAGGAAGTTGAGGTTTCCTCCCATCTCCTCATTTGGCGACCCTATGATTAAACCTCTTTCTCTGCTGCAACCCAGAGTCTCTCGGTGTAGATTGATTTGCTGTGTGCATTGGGCAATGAACCTATTACAATTACACTTGGGGAGATGAATTAATGACTGGAAGGGGACACAAGGAGGGACATTAGGGATCTTGGATTTTTTTTTAATCTAGTTGACAGTTACCCAATATGTTCACTTTGCATAAATTTATTGTGCCATATACTAATGATTGTGCACTTTTCTGTATGTATGTTATACTTCAATAAAATCTACATTAAAAAAAAAGCAAGTCAGAACCTGTTTTGGCTCCATAGCTACATTTCAAATAATAGGAAAACAATTTATGGCGAGAGAGAGAAGGGGTGTTCCTATTCTCTCATTCTCTCTACTGAGATACAAATTGATTTGTACTGTAAATTACAAATGATAAAATGATAAAATTCACCAATTTCAAGTGCAGAATTCAATGAGTTTTAAGAAATATGTAGTAGGCCGGATGCAGTGGATAATACCTGTAATCCCAGCATTTTGGGAAGCCAAGGTGGGCAGATCACTTGAGGCCAGGAGTTTGAGATCAACCTGGCCAACATGGCAAAACCCCGTCTCTACTAAAAATACACACACACACAAACCTTAGCCGGGCATGGTGGCGCACGCCTGTAGTCCCAGCTACTCAGAAGGCTGATGCACGAGAATTGCTTGAACTTGGGAGATGGAGGTTCAGTGAGCCAAAATCAGGCCACTGCACTCCAACCTGGGTGACAGAACAAGACTCTCTCAAAAAAAAAAAAAAAAAAAAAAAATATATATATATATATATAGAGAGAGAGAGAGAGAGAGAGAGAGTAATGTAGTAGTATACCCCCAACTCCAATGATGATAAACAGTATTTCCATTACTCTAAAGAGTTCCCTTGTTCTCTATAGCCAATCCTCTCCCCACCCTGTGGCCACCACTGATCTGCTTTAGAAATTTCACAATAGTTTTGTCTTTTCTAGAATTTCATATAAATGGAGTCATGGAATCTTATCTTTAAAATGATTTTATTTAAACATTACAATGTATGGTAGGTCACAACTAGGTTGAACTGAATGTGTCACAAGGCATTTGTCCCCTAACACCACTCTATCACTTCGGCAAAATACGCAGGCTCTTTACCGAATGTCCTATTTTAAAGCAAAATTGGCTGGTGGGAATCTGCATATCCTAATACCAAAGAAAGATTATGTAAGAGATGCAGTATACCCTGTGCAGTCCCAGAAGACAGAGTAAAGACCTGGGGGCCGTAGCACAGAAGGCCATCTGCAGCTTAATGGAAGGGAGGTTACTCCAAAAGCTAGAGTTTATCAACCCCTAGAATGTGCTGCACCCGCAATAAGTCATTTCCCTGTCCACAGTGGACAAACAGAAAGGTGAGATGTCTAACTATCAAGGTGTCAGAGAAGGCACCCAGGCAGGACACTCGACTCAATGGCTTCTGATATCTAGTACAAATCTAATATCACATTGTAGTTAATTGAGCTCTAAAGCAAATCACAATGTTTTTTTTATTTGAGACAGAGTCTTGCTGTGTTGCCCAGGTGGGAGTGCAGTGGTGCAATCTTGGCTCATTGAAACCTCTGCCTCCTGGGTTCAAGTGATTCTCCCCTCTGAGCCTTCCGGGTAGCTAGAATTACAGGCACCTGCCACTACACCCGGTTAATTTTTATATTTTTAATAGAGATGGGGTTTCACTATGTTGGCCAGGCTGGTCTTGAACTCCTGACCTCAAGTGATCCACCCACCTCGGCCTCCCAAAGTGCTGAGATTATAGGTGTGAACCACTGCATCCAGCTGCAAATCACAAATATTTTTTATATCAAGTAGGATAAAGCAAAAAACTACATTGGTCAAAGCATACACTTTGCAGCAACACTAGAACATCCCACTACCAGAAAGGGATATAACTCGAGATGAGAGAAGCTATGAAAGGGCAACAAAAACACATGAAACCCAATGAGAGCGTCTAGAAGATAAAGGGCCTATTCTTTTTTTGTCATCAATTTTATAAACAGCTTCCAGGCTGTGAAATTAAAGAGGACATAGAAGAGATGTTTTTTCTTAATTTTTTAAAATATCATCCACAGACTCAGCAGGTGAAAGAGATGTTTTTTGAGGCAACTTCTCAGTGTTCACTAGACTCTAACCTCCTCTCTTCGATTAACACAGTCGGTCTGCGAAGCCCATCCATTTCAATAAAACTCAGTGAACATTAGCTGGACCTTGAAGGTGCTCAGCTAGGCATTGCACAGAGTAGGGCATAAATGAGCTACAGCACCTGCCTTTGAAGTAAAATAAGAATGTGCACCACCTCAGCCCAAAGCCAGGCTAGATAGCTGTCACGGAGGAAAGGTGCAAACACTCACAAGGGTAGAAGGGAGAGCATGATGGCCAGAGAACTTAAGGCTGGAAGGAGAATGAGCTGCTGGACCCTAAAGAACAGTCTGGGTTGGGTGCAGTGGTTCAAGTCTGTAATTCTAGCACTTAGGGAGGCCACGGCAGGAGGATCACTTGAGCCCAGGAGTTTGAGACCAGCCGGGGCAATATAGTGAGACTCCGTCTCTACAAAAATAAAAAAATTAGTGTCCCTTGTGGTGGTGTGTGCCTGGAGTCCCAGCTACTTGGGAGGCTGAGGTGGGAAGATTGCTTAAGCCCAGGAGTTCAAGGCAACAGTGAGCTATGATTGCACCACAGGACTCCGGCCTGGGAAACAGAGCAAGACCCTATCTGTAAACAAAAAGAACAAGCTGATTGTCCATAATGAGATGCAACAGCATGGCTTACTTTGGAGAATTTTCCAAAAGCCAGATCATTTGTTTGTCTTTTTTAAAAAAATCTGTCTTAAGAATAAATGTACTTAACAGGAGATTACCAGGAAATGTTGGCTTTCACTCATTTTCTTCAAGGGACACTTAGAATTTACTGAAAATAGCACAAGAACAAAATGAGGCCAGGTGCAGTGGCTCACGCCTGTAATCTCAACACTTTGGGAGGCTGGGGCATGTGGATCAACTGAGGTCAGGAGTTCAAGACCAGCCTGGACAACATGGCGAAACCTCGTCTCTACCAAAAATACAAAAATTAGCTGGGCATGGTGGCGGACATCTGTATTTCCCAGCTACTTGGGAGGTTGAGGCAGGAGAATCACTTGAACTCAGGAGGCAGAGGTTGCAGTGAGCCGAGATTGTGCCACTGCACTCCAGCCTGGGCAACGAAGTGAGACTCTGTCTCAAAAAAAAAAAAAAAAAAAAAGCAAATGAGCTGGGATTCCAAATAAATGGGTTCTATTTCTAAGACTATGAAACTTTAGTTAGCTGGGCCTTGATTTCATCATCTGAAAAATAAGAGAGATGGTGCTAAATCAGTGGTTTTCACTTGTGCTTCATGGAACCTCAAGAGTATGGGGAAGCAGGGTATGACCCCAGACTCACTAGGCTCACAGTAGCTCAATTTCTGAGTCTTAATTGGGCTTCTAAGTAAGGCTTCATTTTGAATAAAGAATTTTGCTACTTTAAAAAGTTAAAATAGGCTGGGTGTAGTGGCTTATGCCTATAATCCTAATGCTTTGGGTGGTTGAGGCAGGGGGATTGCATGAACCCAGGAGTTTGAAACCGGTCTGGGCAGCATAGCTAGATCCCATCTCTGAAAAAAAAAGAAAAGAAAGAAAGAGAGAGAGAGAGAAAGGAAGAAAGAAATAAAGAAAGGAAGAAAGAAAGAGAGAAAGAAAGAAAGAAAGAGAAAGCGAGAGAAAGAAAGAAAATAGGGTTTGCAGCCAGGTGCGGTGGCTCATGCCTGTAATCCCACACTCTGGGAGGCCAAGGTGGGTGGATCACCTGAGGTCAGTAGTTCGAGACCAGCCTGGCCAGCTTGGTGAAACCCAGTCTCTACTAAAAAATACAAACGTTAACTGGGCCTGGTGGTGAGTGCCTGTAATCCCAGCTACTCGGGAGGCTGAGGCTGGAGAATCGCTTGAACCTGGGAGGTGGAGGTTGCAGTGAGCCAAGATCTTGCCACTGCACTCCAGCCTGGGCGACAGAGCGAGACTCCATCTCAAAAAACAAAAACAAAAACATAGGGTTTGCTAAATACTTTGGTGGGGTTGTCTTGCATCCAGAGTCTGGGACTAGAATGATCTCCTCAAAGTACAAGTTCAGGGCATTCCATGATTTTGTGTATTTATTTTTACTTCTTATGACATTATTATACAACAATTTATTTTCTCTACAATGTTTTTAAAATCCTCAGACAACGTTTTCTTCTTTTCCTTTTCAGCCTCACTCTTTTTTTGTGTTATTTTTCTCTTTTCTTCTCTATTTTCCATTCACTTTCCTTTCTTTTTAGATATGTGTGTAGAAGGCCAGGCACGGTGGCTCATGCCTGTAATCCCAGCAATTTGGGAGACTGAGACAGGCAGATAGCTTGAGCTCAGGAGTTCGAGCCCAGCCTGGCCAATATGGTAAAACCCTTTCTCTATTAAAAATACAAAAAATGTGCATGTTGGTGCGCATGTGCAATCCCAGCTACTCAGGAGGCTGAGGCACAAGAACCTGGGAGACAGAGATTGCAGTGAGCCGAGATCGAGCCTCTGCACTCCAGCCTGGACAACAGAGTGAGACCCTGTCTCAACAACAACAACAACAACAACAACAACAAAAGATGTGTGTAGAAAAGAATTAACATATCATGCTGGAGACTGTTAACGTTAGAAAGCCCTGTTGGTAAGGTTGGCGCTAAACTGTTTGTACAAACAACGTAGTTTATTCTGAACACCTGCTTTCCTTCTGGGAGTCTGAAAATTTTGGTATGTGCTAGGCAGAGGTGCCTACATGACTGATCAGATAAAAGCTTTGGAACCCCAGGCTCAGACAAGCTTCTCTGGAAGGCAACGTTTCACAGATGTTGTTACAGTTTGTTGCTGGAGGAATTAAGTGCATCCTTAAGTGACTCCGCCGGGAGAAACTGGAAGTCTGCACCTGGTTTCCTCCAGACTTTGACCCATGCACCTTTTCCCTTTGCTGATTTTGCTTTGTATCCTTTGACTGTCATAAATCATAGCTGTGAGTTCAATGACATGGTGAGTCCTGGGAGTCCCCCTAGTGAGCCACTGAACCTGAGGTGGTCCTGGGAACCCCCGGCACAGAGCATCATAAGTGGACCTCACTAGAAGGACCTTGGCCCTGATATATGGTGAAAGTGCTGTTTGAGAAAAGGAAGGATGAAGGAGCGGAAGATCTGTGGATATGAATGATGTGAAACCCCAGCTGAGTTACTGTCTGCTGCAAGAGGTAAAAGTTACCGATGAAATTTGAAAATGATCGCTCCAATCCCAGAGAATTGGCTTGCCGGACATCCTGGCTGCTTTTGGCAGCGCTGGCTAAAGTGAGGGGAAAAATGGTCAGCTTGCTCAATGTCTTTCATTTTGTTCTATCCTCCAAGTGGGAGGAAAAAGGCCCAGCCATCCCAAAAGTTTAGCTTTGGGCCAAAGATGTTAAAAATTTAGCAGCATGGCCAATATGGGGAAACCCCGCCTCTACTAAAAATACAAAAATTAGCTGGGCGTGGTGGCACGCACCTGTCGTCCTGGCTACTCGGGAGGCTGAGGCAGGAGAATCACTTGAACCCAGGAGGTGGAGGTTGCAGTGAGCTGAGATCGCGAAACTTCAGTCCAGCCTGGGCGACAGAGTGAGACTCCGTCTCAAAAGAAAAAAAAAATTGCATCACTCTCTTCTCCAGGTAGGAGGAAAAAAAATCAATTCCCAGGAGCAACACTTAGATACAGCAGAGAGGAAGCAGATGGGGTGGGAGGGGGAGAGGTGCAGCCATTTCTATACACCTTTCCCTTCTTGCACTCCAGCCAGAGCTCCTGGCAGCTGTAAATGCTGAATTTACTGCTAAGGGGTTGAGTAAATATGCAACAAGAAAACAGTTTATTGTTTTTAATGGCTTCGTATTTGTGGCTATTGGATCTGGATGTATGGTAAGAATGGATGACAAGTATTATAGGCTTTGTAATTTCATAAATGCTAGAGTGATCATCCCAATTGGGAAAAGCTGCAAAAATATATAGAGAGATGGGACACATCTTTCTTGGTTTTTGCCACTGGTGAGCAAATTAAACTGTTTTGAGTATTAGAAATAGAGTAAGTCCCCATAGTGAGGATTTTTACTACCATGTTTGCCGATCAGAGCCTCTAGGAAAAGGCAATCAACATGAAAAGAGAGCCACTCACCAGATTAAAACGACTTTTGGAATTTTAAAAAGCAGGCTTTAATTGCTAATGAGCTCCCATAAATCATATCAGATGTTGCGAAATCCGATCCTTACAGGCTGATAATTTTCCAGCCTGCTGTGGGTCAACTTGGACTCTAAGAATGGCATGGAGACAAAGGGTTTAGGAAAGCCTCGCTTGTCATTCAGACTTGGAACACAGCGATTTGGCCCTCCAGTGTCTTGCGTTTTTTGCAGTCAATGAAATACCCTTAGTTTTTTTGGAATCTTGCATTCTCTGCCCCTAATTGCCTGGGCTCCATGGAGCTGAAACCTGATGCTGTCTGCCATGGGCTGGTTCAGCCTCTGCTCCAGCTGTGCTGAGCTGAAGAGGCACTGGCTTGACTTTGACTCCGGGATTGCCGTAGATACTGGACACCTCTTTGGGGCCCTAAACTATGAGAACATTCTGGCTGGATTGTCTGCATCCCATACACATGTCCACAGGAAAAGGCTTATACACTGTTGGGACCATCTGAAATCAGGTGGCAGATAGGCTCTGTATTTCTGATACAGAGACCACTTGCAGTCTGACTTGAGATTACTGCTGAAAGCTGCAGGTCAGGGAGGGCACATCACAGGGACCAGGGACCTTTGCTCACTCCTGATAGGTGGACCCTCGACCCCCTCTTGGAGATGCCTCACTGCTGTTGATTGTTGTGTTCCACTTGCAGGACTAGTTGCAGTTTGCAACAATGGACCAATAGCCTGGCTCCATGCCTCTCTGTCCTGGGACACACACCTTAGTGAGGCATTTTGGTTACTAAGTGCAACTGTGCCCAGTAGGTGAGTGAGCTTTTCCAGGCTGCTCAGGATAAAAGGGATGGGAGGTTATATAAACCCAGTTTGAAAATTTTTGAAAATTCGGGATTCCATCCTTGACTCATTCCTGAGCATGATGTATCTTTCTGGTTAAGTTATATAAAAACGTTTTTTGATGAAAATGCTTTTGTCCCTCTTGCATACAACCCTTCCAGGTGAGAGGTCTGGATGACAGCAGGGGATGGTTTTTAAAATGTAAAGTTATGATGGCTGAATGCGACACACCGATTTTGAAACAACAGAGAGATGACAGAAACCCTAGTACCCTGGGAGGTGCAGGGGAGCAGTAAGGGCTTTAATATCCTTTGTCTTTCAGAACTGCTTCTGGAAGCTCTCCTTTCTTCTTGAAGGGAAAACTCCCGGTGCTGCCCTTCCCAATTCTGGGAGAACTCTGAACTCTGACACGCTGAGCAGCAGGGGGCGACCCAGCCCCTCCACTTCCTGCACAGAACACCCCCCGAGGTCCTGCACACTCAGGAAGCAGGTGAGCTTGTGTCACAGACAAGCAAACCATTGGTAACTGACATCCTCAGGCAGTCCCTCTGAAACCAAGGACTGAACTGATTTCATTGAATGAAACTGGAAGCCTAGGGTGGGAGCCCTGCGATGGGAGGTCACACCTGGGGCCTTGTCAACCTGTTCTGCTAATGTATGCAGCTTGGGGTGCCCCAATAATTGTCAACTCTTTGTTTCCAGGGGTACAACATGTGCCCTCTGGGGCTGGACTTCTTGTGTGTGTATTCTCCTGTGACAACACTGCCTTAGCCCTGGAAGGGATTCAGGTCAGCTTCAACTTACTGGACAGAGCTGCACTGTGTCTGAATTGCTGCCTTGGGCCAGGTAAAAAACGTTCATAAAAATACTTTCAAGTTCACCTTTAAAGATCTTTATGGCTGATGGGATTTGTTTTACCTGGCTAAGTACAGGGCTCCTAAAAGGCATATAACTGGTAGGATCAGTACCGCAGGTTGGTCTCATCCTGCTGATGGGTCCTAGTGATAATTCTGCTGTAAAGATGCCTTGTCCAGAAAAGAGTTGGCATAGCAGGCCTGAGACTGCCATTCTTAGAAAGACCTGCTCACGAGTTTGGCTTTTTTTTAGGCGCGGGGGGGGGGGGGGGGGGGGTGTGGCGGGTGCGGGGTGCAGTGGTGTGATCTTGGCTGACTGCAATCTCCACCTCCCAGGCTCAAGCAATCCTCCCAGCTCTGCCTCCCAAGTAGCTGGGACTACAGGTATGTGCCACCACGTCCGGCTAATTTTTGTATTTTTTGTAGAGATGAGGTTTTGCCATGTTGCCCAGGCTGGTCTCAAAACTCCTGGACTCAAGCAATCTACTGGCCTTGGCCTCCCAAAATGCCAGGATTACAGGTGTGAGCCTACTGCACCCAGCCAAGTTTGGCTTTTGATGGGCATTTGGGAACACAGACTTGGGGAGGGTTCTCACCATTCCCTAAGTGATCAGAGTGGCTCACTGCACTAAACCATTTGTACAAACAACATGGTTTATGCTGAACACTTGTTTTCTTTCTGGAAATCCGGAATTTTTGTATATGGTAGGTGGAGGGTACATGTGGCCATCCCCAGAAGAAACCTTGGGCACCGAGTCTCTATTGAGTTTCCCTGGTAGACAACATTTGACATGTGTTGTAACAATTTTTTGCTGGAGGAATTAGGCATGTCCTGTGTGACTCTACCGGGAAAAGACTTCCAAAAGCTTGGGCCTGGTTTCCCCTGTCTTTGCCCCATCCCCTTCTCCCTTTATGGATTTTGCTTTGTACCTGTTCCCTGTAATAAGCCACAGCTGTGGCCGGACACAGTGGTTCGTGCCTATAATCCCAGCTCTTTGGGAGGACGAGGCGGGTGGATCACCTGAGGTCAGGAGTTCGAGACCAGCCTGGCCAACATGGTGAAACCCCATCTCTACTAAAAATACAAAAATTAGCCAGTATGGCAGCACACGCCTGTAGTCCCAGCTACTCGGGAGGCTAAGGCATGAGACTCTCTTGAACCTGAGAGGTGGAGGTTGCAGTCAGCCAAGATGACAGCACTGCACTCCAAAAAAGAAAAAAGCCAAACTTGTGAGCAGGTTTCTCTAAGAATGGCAGTCTCAGGCCTGCTATGCCAACTCTTTTCTGGATGAGGCATCTTTACAGCAAAATTATCACTAGGACCCATCACACACACACACACACACACACACACACCACACAAAAGAGCAAGACCCCATCTCAAAAAGAAAAAAAAGTCACAGCTGTGAGTACAACTATATGCTGAGTTTTCTGACATCTCCTAGTGAAGCAGTGAACCTGAGGGTGGTCTTGGAGACCCCAACATAGTGAGAAAAAAGGTAAAAAAGGATGAAAGAGATGTATAGGAAGGGAGAAGAAGGAAGAAGATAGTATAACACAAGAAGGTGGAGGGAAAGGGACGAAGAAGGAAACGGGGGTAAAAGTCAATATACTGGTAGAACTGAACTTAGCGGCTTCCGGGCTGCCATACCCAATGTGAATTCGAAGACTCACAAAATCAGAAGACAATCCTCAGACATCCCTGGCACAACACAATTGTCCCAGCAAAACAGAAATCCCAACACTCCCAACTCTGCTAGGAAACATGAACGAAAATCATCACAATCAATCCTTTACAGATGTGCAAGACTGAAGAGCTTTTGTCCATTTTATGGAACTTTGACACCACTCTGTGAGGCAGGCTGGACAGGGATTCACAGAGCATTTAAAGGCCTCCTGCTCCTAGGGTCCAAATTAATTGCCCCATCTGTTTGTATTTCTTTGACAAAACTTCCCATGATCTGATCTGCATTGTGTGTTGGTTTACTGTGCACATCTGCCTTTTCCACTAGACTTGATTTCCTTGAAGGGGCATGGTCTGAATTTTTTTTTTTTCTTGTCTTGTCTTTCTTTGGGTGAGAGATAAGATAATCTTTTCTTTCTTTCTTTTTTTTTTTTTTTGAGACGGAATTTCACTCGTCACCCAGGCCGGAGTGCAATGGTGCCATCTAGGCTCACTGCAACCTCCGCCTCCTGGGTTCAAGCAATTCTTCTGCCTCAGTCTCCTGAGTACCTGGGATTAAAGGCACCTGCCACCATCCCCAGCTAATTTTTGTATTTTTAGTAGAGACAGGGTTTCACCATGTTGGCCAGGCTGGTCTCGAACTCCTGACCTCAGATGATCCCCCAGCCTCGGCCTCCCAAAGTGCTGGGATTACTGGTGTGAGCCGTTGTGCCTGGCCAAGGTAATCTTTTCTTTTCTTTTCTTTCTTTTTTTTTTGAGACGGAGTCTCACTCTGTCACCCAGGCTGGGAGTGCAGTGGCACGATCTCAGTTTACTGCAACCTCCCCCTCCCGGGTTCAAGCAATTCTCCCGCCTCAGCCTCCTGAGTAGCTGGGATTACAGGAGCCCACGACCATGCTCAGCTAATTTTTGTTTTAGTAGAGACGGGGTTTCATCATGTTGGCCAGGCTGGTCTTGAACTCCTGACCTCAGGTGATCCGCCTACCTTGGCCTCTCAGAGTGCTGGGATTACAGGCATGAGCCACTGCGCCCGGCCAAGATAATCTTTTCTAGTGATAAATTCATTGTGGGAAAATAATAAAAATAAAAGAAAAGTCACATGGGTTCCCTATTTTAGTCAACTCTGTATCCTATTCAGATTCAGGAATAACCTGGCATACAGTAGGCATTCGATCAACATTTGTTGATCTGTTGTTAGCTAAGATTCTAGTTATGAGGACACCTTCCTCAAGGGATTATCAGGAGAATTATATGAGAATGTACATAAGTGAATTTGGTAAACTGCAAAGCATTTTTTAGATCTAAATTAGCCATTATAATAATGCATCCTCAACCTTACATTCATTTAAGAAAATATTTGAGCTGGCTGCAGTGACTCACACCTATAATCCCAGCACTTTGGGATACTGAGGCCGGAGGATCACTTGAGCCCAGGAGTTTGAGACCAGCCTGGGGAACATAGCAAGACCCCTGTCTTTACAAAATTTCTTTTAAAAAATTAGCTGGGTGTGATGGCATGCACCTATAGTCCCAGCTACTTAGGAGGCTGAGGTAGGAGGATCACTTGAGCCCAGAAGTTCAAGGCTGCAGTGAACCATGATCATGCCACTGCACTCCAGCCTGGGCAACAGACCCTATCTCTTAAAAAAAAAAGAAGAAGAAGAGAGAAAGAAAAAAGAAAGAAAGAAAGAAAGAAAAAGAGGGAGGAGGGAGGGAGGGAGGGAAGGAAAGAAGGAAGGAAGGAGAGAGAGAGAAAGAGAGAGAAAGAAAGGAGGGAAGGAAGGAAGGGGAAGGGAAGGAAAGAAGGAAGGAAGGAAGGAGAGAAAGAAAGAAAGAAAGAAAGAAAGGAAGGAAGGAGAGAAAGAAAGAAACAGGAAGGAGAGAGACAGAAAGAAAGAAAAAGAAAGAAAGAAAAAGAAAATTTTGAGAAGATGACTACATTTTCCAAGTGAGCTGATGAGCCGCCGCGTGTAGGAGGGTGCCTTGATTCTCCCATTTGTAGATAACAACACTGAGGCACAGAGAGTTGGAACGATTTACCTAAGGGTCACATAAACATGTTTTTATCTATGTCAATCGGTGGCTTCCCCTCAGAAATTAGATTTGACTTTATAATTTATTCTCACTTAATTTCCTAGTACAGTTGTAACAGATTTTAAGTTAATAGCTTTTTCTCTTCTCTTTCCCTTTTTGCTTTTACTTATCAAAATTGTCACAAATCTTCAACACCCCAAAAAAGGCATACTATTTCTTCACGGAGAGGTGGAAAGAACATGAATATTGGAATGAGACAGACTCGGGTTTGAATCTAGGCTCTGCTTCTTATTAGCCAGGCAACTTTGGGCAAAGAACTTAATTTCCATGAGACTTAATGCATTTGCAAAGTAAGGTCAATAATATCTATTAATGCCTTCTAAAGTTATGAAAATGAAGGATAATATATGTGGAGCACCTAGCTCTGTGCTTGGTGCCTTGTAGACACTTTATAAATGATAGCTGAGTGTTGTTGTAGTTATTGTCATCATTGCTATTATTAATAAATTGAAACAGGAGGATAAAGAATCACAAATTTTGTGGGGTTTTTTTTTTTTTTTTTTTTTTTTTGAGACAGAGTCTTGCTCTGTCGCCCAGGCTGGAGTGCAGTGGTGCGATCTTGGCTCACTGCAACCTCCGCCTCCTGGGTTCAAGCGAGAATCACAAATTTTGGCTGTGTTACCTATCACTTGGTAAGCGCTACTGAAACTGGACTGGCAGGTCACTTGTGAAGCCAGCATCAAAAGGTCTTTCCCTCAAGAGACCACAAAAACAAAATATTGAAGTCAGCAACTTCCACTTCTGAGGTGAGGCATTGAGTAGAGTCAACAGTCCCATCCAGGTGTGACATTTCTTTTTAGCATCAGCTTCACTGCTCATGACTCACTAAACTTGGAGACGAGGGATAGGAATTACTGAATTTGTCATAGCATCTCATGAATGAATGTGTATGGTAAGGACAAAAGGGGCTGAGAACCAAGCCCTGTATTGGGGTGGGGAAGGGAAAATGAAGAACTTAAAAGTTCCATAAAGAGAATGAGGAAGGATCTGAATCAAGCAAAGTACAGGGGCAAAACCTGCCAGCTTGTGATCGAGTCATGGCGAGAGCTTCTTAACTCAGTTACGTCTAAAAGAAACACCAATACTTGGCGTCAGTCTTCAGTAGATAAGAAATGTGGGGGAAAAAAATAATAACCAGGAAAGACACAGGGTCAGAGAGCTGGGAGGGAGCTCAAGGTCACCAGTGTAGTCATTTTTATACTGTGGCCCCAAGTCTTCAGAGGTGCTTCCGAGACACTACAGATCCTGAAGGATTCCTTGCCAGGAGGATGGCTTGCTGTTTCGGGAACCTATACAAGCTTTTGTTCTGTTTTTGTTCCAGTTCTAAAGAATTTAAACACCAGTGTTATATACCAATGCCTGTCTTTTACAGACGAGAACCTAAAGTCCAGAGAGGACAATTAACTTGCTCAAAGTAACACAAGGGAAGGCTTGTGTCTTCAACCCGTAAGTCTTGCTCTATCCCCAAATAGGAATATGAGACAGACACACTGGCTATTCATTCCAGTTTATACATGATGCCAGATGTGGGGCTCTACCTCGCCTAAACTTAAAGGAACTCTTCTTTTTTCTGGAGACAGGGTCTCACTCTGTTTCCCAGGTTGAGTGCAGTGGCAGAATCACAGTTCGCTGCAGCCTCAACCTCCTGGGCTCAAATGATCCTCCTGCCTCAGCCTCCTGAGTAGCTGGGACTACAGGCATGTCCCACCACGCCCGGCTAATTTTTTATTTTTTGTAGAGACAGGGTCTCTCTACGTTGCCCAAGCTGGTCTCAAACTCCTGAACACAAGCGATCCTGCCTACTCAGGCTCCCAACATGCTGGGATTACAGGCATAAGCCACTGTGCCAAAGTCATAATGAGAGCCCTTCTCTTGTCATTGGGAGGTGAGGTTCAGTAGGGCTTCAATGTCTGGGCAGTGGAGGGTTCCTGCTTCCTGAAAGGTGACCTCTTAAAATAGCACTTGTTTATTTACACCAGGACTGACCTCTCATCTCCAGCCTCCTGATCCGTGCTGGTCTGGCCCAATTCCCTGTTACTTTCCAGCTCTCACCTTTCTGCCCCTCTAGGCTTGTCTTGGGCCCATCAACTATAGGATTGAGTGAGAAGTGCCCGGATTTCTCCATTCCCTGTTTTACTGGCTGTCATTGGGCCTGAATGGGCTCCACCTCCTTGGAATTCCCTAATGCAGCTAATTGATTCCATTCATAAGAGTCCTCAAGTTCTTAAAGCTGGAAGAAAATTTTGAGACCATTTCATTGAGTCTCCTAATTTTATAGATGAAGAAACTGAGGTCCGTGTGATTCACACAAAGTCACGTGGTCATATCAGGATTCAAATTCATGTTTTGTAATTCTACATCCAACACCCTTTCCAATAACCATACCATCATTCTCCCATTTAATTCAATTCAGTTTAAATCAAAACATACCTGTGGGGGCTGGGAGTGGTGGCTTAGGCCTATAATCTCAGCACTTTGGGAGGCTAAGGCAGGTGGATCACCTGAGGTCAGAAGTTTGAGACCAGCCTGACCAACATGGTAAAATCCCATCTCTACTAAAAATACAAAAATTAGCCGGGCATGGTGGTGGGTTCTTGTAGTCCTAGCTACTCGGGAGGCTGAGGCAGGAGAATCGCTTGAACCTGGGAGGCGGAGGTTGCAGTGAGCCTGTAGTTCTAGCTACTTAGGAGGCTGAGGTGGGAGGATTGCTGGAGCCCAGAAGGACGAGGCTGCAATGAGTCGTGATTGTGCCACTGCACTCCAGCCTGGGTGACAGAATGAGACCCCTGTCTCAAAAGGAAGGGAGGGAGGGAGGGAGGAAAGAAGGAAGGAAGGAAGGAAGGAAGGAAGGAAGGAAGGAAGGAAGGAAGGAAGGAAGGAAGGAAGGAAAGAAAGAAAGAAAGAAAGAAAGAAAGAAAGAAAGAAAGAAAGAAAGAGTGAGCACATGGAAAGAACCTGGTTCCTGGATGGAATCATTCCTGAGCTGCCACCCCAGCCCTAGACTGCCTGTCCCCACACTTCTTGTTGCATGAGATAAATGAATCCCTCTTTGGTTCAGCCAAATAGCAGCACTTCTCTCATATGCAGCTGAACACAATTGTGAATGGCTCATGGGCCTTGAAAAAGTCTTGGGATTTCAACAGACAGAGGCAGAAGACAGTGCCAGGAAACGCTCAAGACAGGGAAAGCCAGGGGCATGTTCTTGACAAAGCAGGCGGAGCAGATAGGGAGGTCAGAAGAGACGTTGTGATAGGGACAGAAGACCAGGGAGGCTCGGAGGATGGATGTGGATTTCATTCTGAAAGCAGGGAAGAATTGCTGGGGGAAGTGAGCAGTGCTGTTCTTGGGGAGTTGACGCTAGTTCCTTGGCACCGAGTGAGCCTTGGGCCCCCGGATGAGCAGGCAGGGCAGCTACTGAGGAGCCTGGAGCGAGAGTGGGTGGCCTATTTCATTCCAGTCTGCTGTGCTTGTGTTACATTCCTGTTAGCTTAGTATCTGCACAGAACACCGGGAACCGCAGTACCGCAAACTCTTTGGCATTCTGAAGGCCCTGCTCTCACCGTGTCACTTTCCTCCCACTGGCAATTACCAGACTGGCAAACCGCAGCCAGCCGAACCTCGCCCTCTGGCTTCCAAAGTGTGCCCTGCTTTGACTGCAGCATGTTGTAAGCCACAAACATCTTCGCCAAGAAATGATTAGAGAAGGAAACTATGAGAAAACAAATGTGTATAAAAATAAGACATGGTCTTGAGTCATTGTTAGGAAAATGGAAGCGGAAAAGATATCCAACCCAGAATGGCCTTGAACAAGTTCAAGGACCCACACACAGCTCCAAGGAAGGAAGTGTTCCCTGGTTTCGTCTTTTTGTGTGAATGGATTCTCTGATTTTGATACTTGAGCCTCAGAGGCAGGTGATGCAATGGAAAAATACAATATTGTTCCCAGTCTGCCCCTGACTACCTGTTTGAGCTCACGAAACAAAACAAAACACCTACCACTCTCTAGACTTTAATCTCCCCACCTACCCACCTAGACACTAAGAGGATTGGACCAGAGAAATCAAAGCCTCATCCTTCTCAAAAACGTTCCAGCCCCCACCTCCCTGTGCAGCCAGCAGTGTCCCGGCTCTCTGCCCATCTAACATACCAGGCCTCATGTTGCATGTGTTTGACTCTGTCCCAAGTCCCCAGCTAGTTCCTCGAGGACAAGAATCCTGTTTTCCCCACAGTCAGTACACATAGCAGAAACTCAATACATCTTGACTGAATGGATTCGTGAGCTGCACAGTTGTTTCTTGATAAGGGTTTCAGGAGGGAAGCAGAGATGCTGTCAGGGCAGGAAATGGCATGTGACACTCCCAGGCTCTAGGCAAATCAGCTGGAAGAGAGAATGAAGCTAAGTTCGTGCAATTTATCAACAACTATATTCCATAGAATTAACCCACTAGATGTTTTCACCTTCCGTGAAAAAAAAAAAAAAGTGCTCTGGTCAAAAAAGTAAGAAATTTACTAACTGAATCCCACATTCCACTCATTCCTCTATGGACATGAGCCTAGAAAAGGCTCTAAGATATCTGTTTACTTTTATGTAACCTAGAATTTCCCAAACCTAGGGAACCTGTGTTCGGAAAATGCCCATAAAGCATGAACGCAGTTTGAGAAGCACTGGTTTAGTGTGAATGGTTTCTACAGTGAAGTTTTTATTTACAAACCATGTTGGGGTCTGTGAAAACCCCTTTAGGACCAAAAATCATTGGTCACTGCATAATCAAATAGACAGACAGATATAATAATTCAGATTATTATTATAATTATGATCTCATTCAGTTAACACCTATTCAACAGCAACTGATCGTCTAGTACGCATCCCACACGAGGGATATGAGGATAAATAAGACAGGGTCCTCTCTGCAAAAGAGCATGTCCCTAAAGGGGAGGAGAAAGCGCAGAATATTGTGCTGAGCACTGTAAGCAGATGTTATGGGAAGGCAGAAGAAGGTACCTGGGAGAATCATGGAAACTAGACCTTGAGTAATAAAAATAATAACATTAACAACAATACCTTCATCAAGTGCTAACCACGTACCAAACACTGTTCTAAGCACTTTACGTATATTAACCCACTTATACCTCATAACAGTCTTACCAGTGACTTTCAGTGCCTACATTTTACAATGAGATCATTGAGTCTCAGAGAGGCTAAGTAACTTGCCCGAGATCACACAGCTAGAAACATGACATGGTCAGGATTCAAACCCAGGCAGTCTGGCTCCAAAGTCCATACTTTTCAGCAGTAGGCTGTACTTACTGCCTTTTGGGATGAGTAGTAAGTATACCAGATGGAAAAGGACAGAAACCTTCCAGGCAAAGGGAATAGGAAAAATAGCAAGTAGTTCTATGTGCATCAAACGTGGACTCTCAAATCTATGCCAGTAGGTTCTGGCTGTATCCTGTGGACTTGGGTGCTCAGATCTTTCCACTGATGTCCTTCAGGCAAGAAAGGAAAACATGAGCCTTTAGGGGAATCTGGAAGTGGAGCTTGAAAAAACCTCCACAAATTTCTTTTGAAGTCTCCCACCACCATCTGAAAAATTCATGAGAATTCTATATTTGACACCATAATAGAATTGTGTTGACTCCATATAAAACATCTTAACCACTTAGCAGTTCAATTAACATTTTTACATAGAACTCCAGGAACACATGCCATTATTTCTCTTGAGGCCTCGGGTATCCCTGGCAACCTGCTCGCATCCATGACTCCCCAGCTGGAGGCCTAGCTGTAAACAGCAGGAAGTCATTTAAGATGCCTGAGCCAGGGACGGACCCAGCACATTTGCGTTTTCAAAAGGTGACTCTTTAGAATAGCAGGAACCTAGGAATAACTTAAATATCCATCAAGAGAAAACTGGTTAAATAAATTACGTTCATCCACTGGAATACTACAGTGCTCTAACAGAATGAGA
Organism: Pan paniscus; assembly: GCF_029289425.2. Lineage (NCBI taxonomy): Eukaryota > Metazoa > Chordata > Mammalia > Primates > Hominidae > Pan > Pan paniscus. The sequence goes on along the minus strand of NC_073270.2, from coordinate 3,231,009 downwards.
GACCAGCATATACAGATGAGAAAAGCTCTCTAAGGTAACATAGTCAGTGAAAAGAGCCGAGTGCAGACCAGTGTGTACAGTGGATTCCCACTTGTGTGTGAGGTGTGGAAAGCGTGTATGTTTTAAGGATATGCTTTTACAGGCAGAGAAAACTTTTAGAAGGAGAGACAACAAATGTCAACAGTAAGGATCTCTGGGGAAGGGAACCATGAGAGAACTTACTTTTTTTGTTGTTTTTGAGACGGAGTCTCACTTTGCAACCCAGGCTGGAGTGCAGTGTAGCGATCTGGGCTCATAGAACCTCCCAGGTTCAAGTGATTCTCCTGCCTCAGCCTCCTGAGTAACTTGGACTACAGGCACCCACCACCACACTCAGCTAATTTTTGTATTTTTAGTAGAGATGGAGTTTTGTCATGTTGACCAGGCTAGTCTCAAACTCCTGATGTCAGGTGATCCGCCCCCCTTAGCCCCCCAAAGTGCTGTGATTACAGGCCTGAGCCACCACTCCCAGCTGAGAACTTACTTTTTATTGCATATCTTTCAGTACTGTTTGGATTTCTACCATGTGCATTTATTACTTTTTAAATAAAAGAAATAGTTTGGCCGGGCGCAGTGGCTCACGCCTGTAATCCCAGCACTTTGGGAGGCCGAGGCAGGCAGATCACCTGAGATCAGGAGTTCAAGGCCAGCCTGGCCAACGTGGTGAAATCCCATCTCTACTAAAAAAAAAAATAATAATAATACGAAAATTAGCCGAGCGTGGTGCCACGCACCTGTAATCCCAGCTACTCGGGAGGCTGAGGCAGGAGAATCGCTTGAACCCAGGTGGCAGAGGTTGCAGTGAGCTGAGATCACGCCATTGCACTCTAGGCTGGGTAACAAGAGTGAAACTCCGTCTAAAAAAAATAAATAAATAGTTTAGTGAATCTCAGAAAGTTAAAAAGTAGTTTTTAAGAAAAAGGAAAACTGAGAAAAAAACTGCTAGCAGTACAGCATAGATGATGAGTGGGGAAAAAAGAGTGATTCTAGTTGTCCCTTGGTATGTGCAGAGAGCGGGTGAAGGGAGGAATTGGTTCCAGGACCCCTATGGGTATCAAAATCCATGGATGCTCAAGTCCCTTGTATAAAATGGCATGGGATTTGCATACAATCTACACACAGCCTCTCCTGCATTTTAAATCATCTCTAGATCACCAATAATTCTTAATACAATGTAAACTATGTAAATAGTTGCTATACTATATTTTTAAAATTTGTATAATTTTTAATTGTATTGTTATTTAATTTTCTTTTTTAAAAAATACTTTTCTATTAAAAATAATTTTTTATCTTAACCCAACATAGATATATTGTTATTTTTGATTGTGTTTTATTTTTCAAAGATTTTTGATCCAAAATTGGTTGAATCTGTGGGTGTGGTGTGGAACTTGCAGATACAGAGACCAATTATATAGAGAAAGACCCATTACTGGCAGGGCAAGTTAGCTCACGTCTGTAATCCCAGCACTTTGGGAGGCCGAGGCAGGCGGATCACCTGAGGTCAGAGGTTCGAGACCAGCCTGGGTGACATGGTGAAAACCCGTCTCTATTAAAAATACAAAAAATTAGCTGGGCGTGGTGGCAGGTACCTGTAATCCCAGCTACTTGGTAGGCTGAGGCAGGAGAATCTCTTGAACCCTGCAGGCAGAGGTTGCAGTGAGCCGAAATCGCACCATTGCACTCCAGCCTGGGCAACAAAAACAAAACTCCTCTCCAAAAAAAGAAAAAAAAAAGAGAAAGGCCTATTACAAAGCCACTGTCCTACAGCAAGATGACAAAATTGAACCAAGGAAGTGGCAGTAGGGCTAAGGAAGAAAACCGAGAGATATTTAAGCAGTAAAACTCTAGGACTCGGCAACTCGTTAAGTTGCGGGGGGTATAACAGAGGTAGACGTTAAGAATAAATTCGGCAATAGGAGAGACGGGGGAGCTGTTCACTAGGAACATGTGTGCAAAAGAAACAGCCAGAATGTGGGGAGGATAATGAGTTCAGTGTTGGACATGCTAGGTTTGAAGTATCTTAGGACATTCAGATAGAGGTGACCTATTAGAAAAGTGACTGTAAGGTTTTTGATCATAAACAATTCCATTTACCTTATTGATGGCAATTTACTAAGTTCTAACAATGAAGAATGAAATGAGGTTACCTTTCTGTGTAGTAAAGCATCCACACAGAGGGCCTGAGATTGCTATCCTGAGAAAGGCCTGCCTCGAAAGGCTGGATCTTGGCTGACTTCTGCGAACTTGCCTGGTAAAGAGTTCCCTATACCGATATGAAACTAAATGATAAGAGTGGCTCACTAGGCCTAGGTCATATTTGTGCAAACAACATGGTTTATACTTATACTGAATACCAGTTTTCCTTCTGGAAGTCTGGAGTGTTTGTACATGCTAGGCAGAGGGTGTCTATGCGACCAACCCCCGTGTAGAAACCTTGGGCACTGAGTCTGATGAGTTTCTCTGGTAGGCAACATTTTTTTTTTTCTTGAGAATGAGTCTTGCTCTGTCGCCCAGGCTGGAGTGCAGTGGTGCCATCTTGGCTCGCTGCAGCCTCTGCCTCCCGGGTTCAAGTGATTCTCCTGCCTCAGCCTCCCAAGTAGCTGGGATTACAGGCATGTGCCACAATGCCCAGCTAATTTTTGTATTTTTAGTAGAGATGGTTTCACCATGTTGGCCAGGCTGGTCTTGAACTCCTGACCTCAGGTGATCTGCCTGCCTTGGCCTCCCGAAGTGCTGGGATTACAGGTGTGAGCCACTGTGCCCAGCCTGGTAGACAACATCTGTTGAATAATTTGTTGCTGGAGGAATTCAGCACATCCTTTGTGACTGTACTGGGAGAGGACCGTGGAAGCGCCTGGTTTTCTCTGGACTCCCCCACGTAGCTTTCCCCTTCATTGATTTCGCTTTGTACCCTTTCCCTGTAATAAATCTTAGCCACAAGTATAACTATATGCTACACCCTGTAATTCCTTCTAGCACATTTCCAAACCTGTGGGTGGTCTTAGAGACCCTCAACACGTCTTCCTTCAGGTGGGGCTGAGGTGGGAGATACGCTCAAAATCTAAATCTGCACGGTCTCTCTGTTCTCCTCACCATCCACCAATGTCTCTCTGTCACAATTCCTTATGAAGATATAACTTAAATGTTCATTTTTTAAAAGCCCAGAGTTTTTCATAAAAAAAGGTGTGGCGCAGTGGCTCACGTCTGTAATCCCAGCATTTTGGGAGGCCAAGGCAGGCAGATCACTTGAGGTCAGGAGTTCGAGACCAGCATGGCCAACATGGTGAAACCCTGTCTCTACTAAAAATACGAAAATTAGCCAGGCATGGTGATGCATGCTGTAATCCCAGCTATTCAGGAAGCTGAGGCATGAGAATCACTTGAACCTGGGTGGAGGTTGCAGTGAACCGAGATTGTGCCACTGCAGTCCAGCCTAGATGACAGACTGAGACGCTGGTTCAAAAAAAATAGGTGTGGTGCAAGCAAGGGGTGCTCCTGCGGCTACGCCTGTTCCATAACATGGGTCTTACTGACTCTGTAGCATGCCTCAAACCAAGCTGCTCACTTCCAAGCTTTGGCAAAATGCTTGGTGATGACTGCATGGCCCTCTAAGTGCCTATTAATTCTGACAGTCTATGCCTTTGTGATTGTTCCATATTGGAATGGTTTGGGATTCTCCTGAGACAAATCCCAACCGAGGAAACAAAGGCTGATTGACACAAAGCCTGTAAAAGGAGGTGCAGGAAGAATTTTCCACCCCTGGCCAGAGTCCAAACTAGCCCCTATTAACATGTGATGAATGAAGGGTGATGCACCCAGGACTTTTGATCTTTATAATCCCCAAGCTGTCCAGTTCAGGAAACTGCTCATTCTCCCAGCCAGGCCCTGGCTCCAGGAGGTCTCAGTCATAAAGGCGTGTCTCAGGGAGGAGCTACTAGGACAAGCAATGGTTCCTTATGCTGGCTCTGCTCTGAAAACTGCCAAAGCATCACTTAGTAGTGATGCTGCTTTGAGAAACGTGGGGGTTGGATGGCCTTTTTGTGTTATAAGTCAGAATGTTCGTTGCAGCCACACCTTGTAAGGCCATATCACCAGCTGGAGTAAAACACAAGGCCTCGCAAGCCTTTCATTGTCCACCTCCGTCACCCAAGGGACTGACCTCCTTCCTAGAGCTTTGACAGGAGTCATGTCATCTTTTCCTTTTTATTCTCTCTGACAATGCCTCACTCCTCCCAGGAAAATATAACAACGCCAGTCTTGAAAGTAACAGCCCTACTCAGCTCCAGATGGGAGAGCTTATTGGGCTATGAAGGGTACGGCGAGAATGCTACTCACACACAGTTTCATGCGTGCATGGATAAGTCGGTCATTGGTTTTCCCATATAATTATAGAGACCATCTAAGTCTTTGTAAGTCCTAGCCTTTTCTTAGAGAACCCTTAGTCTTAATTCTCTCATATAGTTATCTGAGTCTAACATTGCCTGTAATCTGGGTCTTTCTCTTGGCAGTTTACTAAGAAATCTCTACTTTCTTCTTATTCTATTTATACTCAGACTAGAATAGTCCTGCTATATTCCATTACTTTGCAGAAACACCCTTAGTTCTGAGTCATTAAAATCCAGAAAGACTCGGTTTCAAATACCACCTGTGGACTTCAGAAGGCCACATAATGTCTCTGAACTTTGTTTTCCTCACCTATGAAATAGGGGGCTATGAGGAATAAATGCGAGAATTTATGTGCCACACTTGGCCTCATGCCTTACATACAGCAAGCACTGAATACAGGGCAGCCAGTTTATTATACCACTTGCCACACTAAGCCTTTCTGAGCCTCCAGTTCTCTTTAATCTCTGAAGCTCAGGTTTTAGAGGCCCCCACATTGACAAAAGCATTGGCTTTTTCTTCCATTTCTTTCTCTTATCTTTGATAACTTGCTATGTATTTTCTCTTTTCTTATCTCCTTATAGGTAATTCTCTGAGTAACCTGAGTTCTGTTGGCACTTGTACCCTTAGCTTAGAGATTTTTTTTTTTTTGAGACAGGGTCTTGCTCTGTTGCCCAAGCTGGAGTGCAGCAGTGCTATCTCAGCTCACTGCAACCTCTACCTCCCGGGTTCAAGCAACTCTCCTGCCTCAACCTCCCAAGTAGATGGGATTACAGGCACCTGCCACCACACCCAGCTAATTTTTATATTTTTAATAGAGACGGGTTTCACCATGTTGGCCAGGCTGGTCTCGAGCTCCTGACCTCAAGTGATCCACCCATCTCAGGGTCCCAAAGTGCTGGAATTACAGGCATGATCCACCGCGTCTGGCCGCAATCTTTATTATAAGTACACACTATACTTCCTTCTTACCCATCCATTCTTAACACTGCCATCTTAAGTCAATCAGCATATGCTCATAGAGAACAAGACTACAGGCAGCATTTTCATGTCAAATAGGACACCTTAATTTTTCTTCAAGTGAATCACTAAGAGTTAGTGATAAATGAGGGCTTCCAGTCAAAAAAATTGTTTCCTGATTTAGTTTGAGTTTTGTAATGCCTGTAATAAGGGTGTATGATTGATTGAGATATCTAAACAACCAATTTTCTTTTTTGGACATATGCTGCACACATTCTAGATTCTTTTTTCCTCCTGAGATTCTGTTTAGGCCTCACCCCTTCGGCAAGAATAACAATAATCATATGGCACGTTGTCTACATGTGTGGGTTTCTGGAATCTACAGAGAAAAAATAAGTGTGAAACCCCTATCACGAATCTAGCCAGGATAGCTCCAAGGAAAGGCAAAAGAGAGCTCTTAAATGTTAGAGTTGGCTGGGCGTGGTGGCTCATGCCTTTAATCCCAGCACTTTGGGAGGCTGAGGCGGGTGGATCACCTGAGGTCAGGAGTTTAAGACCAGCCTGGCCAACATGGTAAAACCCCGTCTCTACTAAAAATACAAAAATTAGCTGGACGTGGTGGTGGGTGCCTGTAATCCCAGCTACTCGGGAGGTTGAGGCAGGAGAATCACTTGAACCTGGGAGATGGAGGTTGCAGTGAGCCGAGATTGCACCACTGCACTCCAGCCTGGGCAACAGAGTGAGACTCTGTCAAAAAAAAAAAAAAAAAAAAAGAGTCAAGAAACAGTAAGTTTTAGCCATCAGGAAAATACAAATCAAAACCACAAAGAGGTATCACTTCCCACCCACTAGGACAGCAATCACCAAAAAGACAAATAATAACAAGGATTGGCAAGGTTGTGGAGAAATCAGAGCCTCCCTGCAATGCTGGTGGGAATGTAAAATGGTGCAGTTGATTTGGAAAACAGTTTGGCAGTTCCTCAAAAGTTTAAACATAGAGTTACCATATGTTTCAGCAATCTCACTCCTAGGTATATACCCAAGAGAAATGTCCGCATATGTCCACAGAAAACCTTGTATATGCATATTCATAGTAGCATTATTCATAATAGTCAAAAAGTATAAATAACTCAGATGTCCATCAACTGATGAATAAATAAGTCAAATGTAATGTATCCGTCTAGCAGAATATTATTCAGCAATAAAAAGGAATGAAGTACTGATACATGCGACAACACAAATGAACTTTGAAAACATTGTGAGAAGTGAAAAGAGCCAGACACAAAAGACCACATAGTGTATTGTTCCTTTTATAGGAAATGGACAGAATAGGCAAATCCACAGAGACAGAAAGTGGATTTGTGGTTATCGGCGGCTGAGGAGGATTGGGGGAAATGGGACTGACTACTCATCAGTACAGAGTTTCTCTTTAGGGCAAGGAAAATGTCCTAAACTCAACTGTGGTGATGGGTGTCCAACTCTGTGACTGCATTAAAAACCATGGAATTGTATGCTTTCATTAGGTGAGTTGTATGGCATGTGAACTGTATCACTAGAAAATGGTTATATTAAAAATAAAAAGGCCAGGTATGGTGGCTCACCCCTGTAATCCCAGCACTTTGGGAGGCCAAGGCAGGCAGATCACTTGAGGTCAGGAGTTCGAGACCAGCCTGGCCAACATGGCAAAACCTCGTCTCTACTAAAAATACAAAAAATAGCCAGGCATGGTGGCGCATACCTGTAATCCCAGCTCCTTGGGAAGCTGAGGCAGGAGAATTGCTTGAACCTGGGAGGCAGAGGTTGCAGTGAGCCAAGATCACACCACTGCATTCCAGCCTGGGTGACAGAGTGAGATTCCACCTCAAAATAAATAAATAAATAAATAAATAAATAAATAAATAAATAAATAAATAAGCAGTACAAGATCTTATCCCTAGGCTAGTAGCAGCATGAAACTGGTAATACATGCTGTAAGGAAGGCACTCTAAGAAAATCCAAACCTTCTAAAACAGATAAAAGTGGATCATCTAAAAAGATGCTTCAATACCACCTTGCCTAGGCTGCTATAAATTATTCTGCAAACCAATCTGGATTGTTCAGGAATAATATTTATAAGTTAAAAGCTAAATCTGTATCCAGTGCTATTTAGCAATCACACCAGGTAAAGGTGTTATTGGCCCATTGTGTCTACTTCACGCCCTGTGAACAACCCATAGGTCATTCTAATCCCTGCCTAGGAGTTGTTTATAGGATCTGATTTAGCACTCTGCCTGTAACATGGCAGCTAAAATCAGCTTAGCCATCTGTCTCAAATGTTCTCAGTTCACCTCTTCCTATGAGTAAGTAGCAAAAGTAAAAAATGGTGTTCCTATATTCAGTAATAACCAACTGAAAAAATATAATAAATAAGGCCCTACTGACAATGGCAACAAAGAATACCAAATGCATGAGACCTACATACGGGAACTATAAAATTGTACTGAAGGACATAAAACAGAAGGCCTGAATAAAAGGAACAATATTCCATGTTCTATGGGAAATTCGGTACTGAAAAGAAATCAATCCTCTCCAAACTATCCCAAAGGTTCAATATAATTCCAGTGAAAATTCTAGTGGAAAAATGAGTGTGAGAGTGTTGTGTGTGTGAGCGTGTGTGGGCATGCATGCACACGCATGTAGACAAGCATGTTTGCAGGGGTTGAGGGCACAATTTGGACAAGTTAATTCTCCAGTTTTCTTGAATGAGACTATAGCCAAGGGTTTTTTGGAAAACAAAAACAGTGAGAATGAAATGAAGAAAGACCTTCTACAGAATTAGAGGAACAGAATAGAGACCAGAAATAGGCCCTTGTATTTATGAGAAATTTGTAAAATGGTATTGGGGTAACTAGCTAGCATAAGAGGCCATGGCCTGGCCTGCTACTGAAGAGGCCCCAAGCTGGAAATCTTTATTGCATGGAAAGCCCCTATATTAAATTGAAAAGCTCTAGGCTTATAGCACAGGTAAAAATCTGTTAACAAGGATCCAGACATCAAGACTTCTAGAAATCAAGTGTAGATCACAGGGCGCTTATGGAATAGTGACACTGTCATGTGAGGCAGAGCTGGAAACTATTGTATTAATGATATGACTCCCCATAATCCTGGGTTTGAAAGCAGGGGAGATACAGCAGACTCCTCTAATTCAGTCCTGGCTGTCTAAGCTCTGCCATCTCGGTGAGAATGAGCAATAGGTGGGCCTTAGGGAGCTGTGACATCTTCCCTTTAAGGAGCTAAGTAAGTGCTTGCCACCACTAACTACATGTTAAGTGTCTTAATTCTGCAGACTCAGAAACTAACAGGGGTGCCCAGGTGTGGTGGCTTATGCCTGTAATCCCAGTACTTTGGGAGGCTGACGAGGGAGGATTGCTTGAGCCCAGGAGTTCAAGACCAGTGTGAGAAACATAGTGAGACCCTGTCTTTAAAAAATAAATAAATAAAAATAAATATTTAATGAACTAACAGAGGTCTTGGCCTCCCACACCTCTCCATTGGGAAAAGTGAAAAATTAAACCTCTCTCTCACTCTATTTTTTTAAATTTTTTTTTCTGTAATTAGGGTTAAATATGAACTCTCCCTCACTCTAGACACAATAATTAATTCCAAATAAATTAACCTTCTGATGCAACAATTCAACTTACAGGAATTTCATCTACTGAACACTCATAAAAAGTGGATCAAAATATGTAAAATAATATTTACTACAGTAATATTTCTATTGGCCAAAAGAGTAGAAACTAATAGTTAATCTATGTTGAGGACTTACTGTGGCTTTGATTGAAGCTCTTCACACAGAGTCCCTCACTTGATCTTCACAATAACGCTATGAGATAGGTGGTATTGTTATTTCCATGTTATAGGCAGAGAAACAGTGGTGGAGACAGGTAATGATACTATCCAAGGTCATGCATCTGGGTTTGCACTCCGAATATCTGGCTCCAAATCTCACTCTCTTAACTAGTACTCTTCACTGCCTCAATCCAAATGTCCATTCTTCATTCATTTATTCAAAAAACATTAACTGAGCGCTGCCATGCTCTAGGCATTGGGATAAGCACTGGAGACACTGTGAACAAAACTAGATATGGTCGGGTGCAATGGCTGACGCCTGTAATCCCAGCACTTTGAGAGGTTGAGGCGAGTGGATCACCTGAGGTCAGGAGTTCAAGACCAGCCTGGACGACATGGTGAAACCCCATCTGTAACAAAAACATAAAAATTAGCCAGATATGGTAGTTTACACCTGTAGTCCCAGCTACTGAGGGACTGAGGCTGAGAAAGGCAGGAGAATCGCTTGAACCCAGGAGGCAGAGGTTGCAGTGAGCCGAAATCATACTACTGCACTCCAGCCTGACAGCGAGACTCTGTCTCAAAAAAAAAAAAAAAAAAGTAGATATAGTCCCTCCTGTCATTGAGCTTACAGTCTTATGGGAGAACAAGACATACAACAATATATACTTATAAACTGTGATGAGTGCAAGGAAGAAGGATATACAGTGCTTTCCTCTGAGACCATTTAATAGGTCACATGATGAAATGCAGGGTTTGGGGAACACTTCCCTGAAGATGCCACATCAGAGCTGAGATCTGCTGGGGGAGTAGGTATGTGTATGTGTGTGAGAGCTTGAAATGTATTAGTGAAAGGAACAACTTGTATAATGACCCTGTGGCAGGAGGAAATGTGGTATAATCACTTACACCAGTCACCACAAGCACGATTTTAGGGCCCTGGCTTATAAGAAACCTATGCATGCCATCCTTTTTACAACCTCCAAGCCAGAGGGTACTAGAGCTTGGAAGGGTGAAGGGTTATAGCAGTTTGGGCCATGCCTCTAGGGGATGGGACAGAAGAAGGAGTTGATACGTTCCAGATGCTGGGCTGGGACTTAGCATTCTTTGCATGCAAACAGCACTTTGAGTAATTAATACACATCTGCAGGATGGAATGAGTCTGTTCTGGTCTAGAGGGAGATCACTGTAGACCAGGCCTTCAGACATGTTCCCCTCCAGAAAGGAGAGACAAAGACAGATGGGAACAAATAAATGACCAGAGACAGAACTCAGTTCCAAAGATACACCATGGTAACAGTGGGAGGTACTGGCTGCTTCCAAAAGTCAGACAAAATCACACATCCACCTGCCGTCCACTGGAAAACAGGCTTCCCCTGACTCAATTCCCTGTTCACTCCATAAACACTTGGTAGGAACAAAGCACAGGATTGCATGCTGCAGGCAACAGAAAGAAATACTGTATGTACTTCCATATCTCATAGTGTTACCAGAAAGCGGTCTTGATCCAGACCCCAAGAGAGGGTTCTTGGACCTCGTGCAAGAGAGAATTCGGGGCCAGTCCATAGAGTAAAGTGAAGGCAAGTTTATTAAGAAAGTGAAGGAATAAAGAATGGCTACTCCATACGCAGGGAAGCAGCGTGGGCTGCTCGACTGCTTATAGTTATTTATTGATCATATGCAAAACAAAGGGTGGATTATTCATGAATTCTCCAGGAGAGGGGTGGGCAATTCCCAGAACTGAGGGCTCCTCCCCCTTTTTAGACCATATAGGATAACTTCCTGATGTTGCCATAGCATTTGTAAACTATCATGGTGCTGGTGGGCGTGTCTTTTAGCATGCTAATGCATTATAATTAGCATAGAACGGAGAGTAAGAATGACTGGAGGTCACTTTTGTGGCCATCTTGGTTTCAGTGGGTTTTGGCTGGCTTTTTTACTGCAACTTGTTGTATCAGCAAGGTCTTTGTCACCTGTATCTTGTGCCAACCTCCTATCTCATTCCGTGATTTCGAATGCCTAACCTCCTGGGAATGCGGCTCAATAGGGCTCAACCTTATTTTACCCAGCCCCGATTCAAGATGGAGTCATTCTGGTTCAAATGACTCTGACAATAGGGCCTCAAATTATTTTTGAATAACGAGCAGTATAAATAAATAAACATAACAGGAAAAACAAGGCATACACACATAAAAAGGTCAAATTCTGCGTAAAATACATTGTGAACACACCATATTAAAACAAACCAACCAAAATGCCATAAATAATAAAACGACTGGAAAGAAATATTTCTTAAAAGGTATAAATTATGTTTTGCCTCTCAAATGTGGAATTATATAGGGCTTTTTACTTTTTATTTATTTATTTTGAGATGAAGTCTTGCTTTGTTGCCCCCGCTGGAGTACAATGGCATAATCTTGGCTCACTGCAGCCTCTCTGCTTCCCAGGTTCAAACGATTATCCTGTCTCAGCCTCCTAAGTAGCTGAGATTACAGGCGTGTACCACCACACCCAGCTAATTTTTGTGTTTTTAGTAGAGACAGGGTTTCACTATGTTGGCCAGGCTGGTCTCAAACTCCTGACCTCAGGTGATCCACCTGCCTTGGCCTCCCACAGTGATGGGATTACAGGCGTGAGCCCCCACACCCAACCTATAGGGCTTTTTAAAGCTACATTTTTATATTTCCCGAAATTCTAAAATAAGCACAGACTTCATTTTTTATGGTGAGATAATAAACTTTATTTAAATTAATTAATTAATTCAATAGACATTCATTGAGTGCTCTAGGTATTAGGGATTCAGAAGTGTGTTTGGCATCTGAAGGACCGGAACCGGCGGTGTGGCTGAGGCCAAGGGAGGGAGGAAGGGAGGAGTAGGGAGTTTGGAAGGTAGCAGGATTATAAAGGTCCTTGTAAAGCATGAAAAGATTTTGGGTTTTATTCTAAACGGAATTAACTAAAACACTAAGCAAGGGTTAAATGAGGTTGGGTGTGGTGGCTCACGCCTGTGATCCCAGCACTTCGAGAAGATTGCTTGAGCCTAGGAATGAGAGACAAGCCTGGGCAACAAAGTGAGATCCTCATATCTATGGAAAAAAAAATTATATAGGCAGTGGTGGCATATGCCTGTAATCTCAGCTACACAGGAGGCTGAGGCAGGAAGGTCGCTTGAGCCCAGGAGGTCAAGGCTGCAGTGAGCCATGATTGTGCTACTGCACTCTAGTCTGGGTGACAGAGCAAGACCTTGTCTCAAAAAAAAAAAAAAAAAAAAGGGAAAAAAAGAGTTCAAATGCCCTTGCAGGAGAGATAGCAAAACAGTATAAAATTACATGGTTCAGAGAGTGCAGTTAGGACTTCAGAGGAGAGTGAGGACGCTGGGCAGGAGCAGTTAGGGAAGGCTTCAAAGGAGGAGGAAAATATTGGCTGGGCCTGAAGGATGGCGTCTCAGGCAGATGAGGAAGGTCATGTGGGCAGAGGGCACGCCACAGCCCTTTCCTTAACAAAATCAAAACCAAAAGCCTACCCTTAGAGATGAATATTTTAAAGGAAGGAAGCTCTGTATTGATAATGGACAACAAGACCTTTTACTTGAGATAAAAATATGTAAAAAAAAAAAAAAAAAAAAAGATGGCTGGGAATTGTGAAAATGTTGTCTGATATACCCATATTTGCTCCCATAAGAACCCAGAGTTTGTTAAGCCTCCTGGCTCTTAAGAATATTCACACTAGGGAGGAAAAGAAAATCCCACTAGAGAGCTGCCCAGAGTTTTTCTGCTTTTCTGAACCTATGGAACAATGAAGAAGAGCTTTCAATTCTTTTTTTTTTTCTTTTCTGCTTTCTTGTTATTCTTTTAAGTGAGACCTGCCTAGCCATCAAATACAGGCTTTTGACTGAATGAACACAACACAAGCATAAGATATGTGTTCTGAAAAGACAAGTAGGGCTTGGCTCCCCCAAGTCATTGTAATGGTACAATTTTAGAGTGCTTCAGGTACAGACAAAGTGCCAGGCACAACATCAAGTCAACCATGAGGGTCACTCAACAAGCAATTACTGTACAAGGGGCCAGAGAAGCAAGGAAGGGGGAGGAGGCCAGGGCAGTGTTATAAAAGTAACTGAAGATTTCTTGTGTTTTGTCCTCCCACCAAACAGAAGGCAGCGTGGGCCCAGCATTACTGATCCCCAACCTAGCAACAGAAAGCAGCTCAGTGGGCTCATTCCTCCCTCAGATTTAACAAGAGCCCTTCCAACAACACCAGGTGAGCCTGGCAGTACTCACACAAGGTATAGAGGGGGAGTTCTGCTTCCAAAAAACTGAAAAAAGGCAGCCAAGGGAAGTGCTCTTCTTCCCTGCTGGGTCTGAGACTTCCATACCTCACAAAGAGATACTAGGGTAGTGGGGTGGCACTGGTGGGAGGAACTCAGCCATAACAAGCAGCCCAGCCCAGCCCAGCCCAGTCCAGGAAGGCTCTCTATCTCATAGGCCTGAAACTCCATTCCCCCAACCCAGGGACATAGGAGGTAGCCCGTGGCACCAATAAAAGAAATTCTGCCGGCTGGGTGCAGTGGCTCATGCCTGTAATCCCAGCACTTTGGGAGGCCGAGGCAGGCAGATCACAAGGTCAGGAGTTCAAGACCAGCCTGGCCAATATGGTGAAACCCTGTCTCTGCTAAAAATACAAAAATTAGCCAGGTGTGGTGGTGGGTGCCTGTAGTCCCAGCTACTTGGGAGGCTGAGGCAGGAGAATCACTTGAATCCGGGAGGTGGAGGTTGCAGTGAGCCAAGTTCGTGCCACTGTACTCCAGCCTGGGCAATAGAGTGAGACTCCATCTCAAAAAAAAAAAAAAGAAAAAGAAAAAAGAAAAAAGTGATTCTGCCTAAAGGGCATGGCCTAAGAAGCCTCTTTGTCTCCACAGACCTGAGACTCCACTCATCAGTGGAGAGAAATCTAGTGGCCCTGGTCTGGGGAAAGTCCTTCTGCCCCCTTAAGCAGCACCAGCAAAGACCTGTGAGAGCCCCAGCAGTGCCAAATACACCAAACAGACCCAAATAACATTGTAAAGTCTCTGAAAATGAAACTGTCATGTAAACCACAGTCCACGAAAGTGGCCAGGACCTGTGTGCTAAATGTAAACACAGTGAGTGCCTACTAAAATAAAATATTTAAATAGGACCCTGAATATCCTAACATAACAGACAAAATGTCTGAGATACAATTTTAAAAATCATCTGTTATACCAAGAACCAGAAAAATCACAACTTGGATGAGGAAGAACAACCAATCAACTGATCCCAACCAAGGTGAATTAAATGTCAGAATTATCTGAGAGGACTTTAAAGCAGTTGTCATAAAAATGTTTTAAAAATCAATTACCAATTCTCTTAAAACAAAAAATAGGAAATCTCAGCAATAAATAGAAGTTATAAAAAAGAACCAATGAAAATTACAGAACTAAAAATATAGTAACAGAAACAGAAATCTCAACAGATAATCTCAATATTAGAGGGGAGATGACAGAATAGAATCAGTGAACTTTAGGACAGACCAACGAATTTAACCAATGTGAGAATACAGAAAATGGACTGAAAAAAGAATGAACGGAGCTTCCAAGGCTTGTAAGACTATAACAAAAAAGCCAACATTTGTATCACTGAAGTGCCAGAAGGAGAGGAGAATAAAGGGCCTAAAATAGTATTTGAATAAATAATGGATGAAAACTTTCCAAATTTGGCAGACACAAATCTACAGATTCAAAAGCTGAGCAAACCCCAAAGAGAAACCCAAAGAAATCCATACCACAACACATGATAATTGAACTTCTGACGACTGGAGACAAACAAAACATGCTAAAAGCAGCCAGGGAAGAACTATGCACCACTTATAGGGGAACCCAATATGAATGACAGCAGATTTCTCATCTGAAACCATGGAGGCCAGCTGGAAGTGGCACAACATTGTTCAAGTGCTGAAAGAAAAGAACTGTCAGTCATGAATTCTATATCTGGCAAAATTATCCTTCATGAATAAAGGGGAAATAAAACCATTCTCAGACAAAGGAAAGCTAAAAGAATTTGACACTAGCAGTTAAATCCTTAAAGATTGGCTAAAGAAAGTTATTTAAATAAAAAGGAAATTATAAAAAAAGGAATCTTGGAGCATCAAGAAGGAAGAAAGTGCAGTGGAAACAATTAGAAATATGTGTACATACAATAGACTATTCTCATCATGAATTTTACAAGTCATATTCACCTGTTCTAGCAAAAAATAAAACCCTATCTGATACTCATGCAAATTATATTTAAAATCATGGAAGGTAAATAGATCTAAATGAAAGTAAGATTTCCACACTTCACTCAAAATGGTTAAGTCACATATGTATAGTGTAATACTGACAGCAACCTTTAAAAGAATTATACAAAGAGATACACTTGAAAGTCTTGTAAATAAATCAAGATGAATTTCTAAAAGATGTTCAAGAAACCCAAAGAAAGACAAGAGAGAGAAACAGAGGAATAAGAACTAGAGGGAAAAAACAGAAAACAATAAAATTGCACACCTAAGAGGTAATTAGTAATATCAGTAATTTATCAGCAATTAGCAATATCAGTAATATTAGCTAATATCAGTAATTATCTTAAGTGTAACTTGTCTAGATACAACAATCAAAAGACAGAAATTGGCAGAGTGAATTTAAAAAAGATCCAAATACATGCTGCTTATAAGAGACTCATTTGAAATTCAATAACATAGGTAGGATGAAAGTAAAAGAATATCATATTAATTTTAAAAAATCAGGAGTAGCTACATTTATATCTGATAAGGTAGATTCAAAGCAAAGAAATTTACTAGAGACAAAGAGGAACATTACATAATGATAAAAGAATCAACTTACCAGAAAGACATAACAATTCTAAATGTGCATGCACCAAACAACAGCAAAAGCAAAAGCAAAAAATGATAAGCGTTGAAAGGAGAAATAGATAAACCCACATTACAGTTGGGGACTCCAACATCCCCCTCTAGGCAACTGATGTGGTTTGGATTTGTGTCCCCCCCCACCAAATCTCATGTCTAATTGAGGAGGGGGCTGGTGGGAGGTGACTGAATCATGGGGTGATCTCCCCCTTGCTGTTCTCATGATAGTGAGTGAGTTCTCATGAGATCTGATGGTTTAGAAGTGTGTGGCACTTCCCCCTTTGCTCTCTCAGTCTCTCCTGCTCCACCACGTGAAGATTGTGCCTACTTCCCCTTCGCCTTCTGCCCTTATTGTAGTTTCCTGAGGCCTCCCAGTCATGCTTCCTGCCAAGCCTGGGAACTGAGAGTCAACTAAACCTCTCTTCTTCATAACTCACCCAGTCTCAGGTAGTTCTTTATAGCAATACGAGAACAGACTAATACAGCAACTAATAAAATGACTAGATGGAAGATCAGCAGTGATAGAGAAGAGCTGGACAACACGATGCTCATTTTACGACATGCTTTTCATCCTCTGGGAGAAACTTGTCTACCTCAAAGAGATTCGTACTTTGGGAAAATCCCTTGAGGAGCTCACCATGTCCCTACCTGCTGAGAGCACAGACAAGCATAGTACAGGCTATGTTAGAATCAGGACAGAAACTTCATATGTGTAAGTATCATATGTAGGTCCTTAAGGTTGGAGGAAACCTTAAAGGTCATTAGCCCAATGCTGATCCCAATGCAGTTATTTATTTCTTAAGTTATTGCCTCCACCAAACAATCTAGCTCTGTAATGTCCAACTAAGGGCAAGAGAAGGCAACTTTCCCCTTTATGGGCCATTGTAACTAATGCTCAGTGTCAGTGAGGGAAAAAGAATCGACACCATGGCTATAGCCCATACTCCAACAGGCCTCATGACAGAAAGCTTGCTGCCTCCCATTCTTTCTTTGGTTGTTAGAAAGTTTTTTCTTATAAAATGAGAAAAATGTTTCCTACAGTGTTGTTAGGTAGTTCCAATTAGTACAGTTTCAAGAAGATGACAATATGGGCCAGGCATGGTGGCTCATGCCTGTAATCCCAGCACTTTGGGAGGCCGAGGTGGGCAGATCACCTGAAGTCAGGAGTTTGAGACAAGCTTGGCCAACATGGTGAAACCCCGACTCTACTAAAAATACAAAAATTAGCTGGGTGTGGTGGTACACAACTGTAGTCTCAGCTACTCAGGAGGCTGAGACAGGAGAATTGCTTGAACCTGGGAGGCGGAGGTTGCAGTGAGTGGAGATCACGCCACTACACTCATTCTGTTGACTGGGCAACAGAGTGAGACTCCATCTCAAAAAAAAAAAAAAAAAAAAGAAAGAAAGAAGATGAAAATATGCATAAATTGCCCTAAAATATTTATACCCCCTCAACCAGCAAATCAGAAATGTGCACTAAGATTGATTACAGATTTTATAGCAACATTGCCTATCACAGACAAATCTTGATTAAACCTTAATGTCCGACAAAAGAGGACTGGTTGAATTAAATTACAGTATACTCATAGGATGAAATCCCATCCAATCACCTAATTAAAAATCCTATTTTAAAAGAATACTTAAAGGCAGGGCACAGTGCCTCATGCCTGTAATCCCAGCACTTTGGGAGGCCAAGGCAGGATTTCTTGAGCCCAGGAGTTCAAGACCAGCCTGGGCAACATGGTGAAACCCCATCTCTACAAGAAATACAAAAATTATCTGTGTATGGTGGCACATGCCTGTAGTCCCAGCTATTTGGGAGGCTGAGGTGGGAGAATCACTTGAGCCTGGGAGGTCAAGGCTGCAGTGAGCTGTAATTGTCCCACTACACTCCAGCCTGAGTGACAGAGTGAGACCCTGTCCCCCCCCCAAAAAAAAAAAAAGGACTTAATGACACGGGGAAAGGTTCATAATATATTTTAAAGTAAAAAAAAAAAAGGTGTTACATATACATGTATACATATACAAGTATAAACAAAATTAATAAAATAAAATATACAATTAATATGCTATTAACAGTGACTATCACTAACATTAGAGAGATTTATTCAGTGCTTTTGTTTTCCTCATATTTTATAAAAGTTTCGCTTCTGTAATCAGAGAACAACACAGTTTTCTTTTTGTTGTTGTTGTTTTTTCTTTTCTGAGACAGGGTCTCACTCTGTTGTCCAGGCTAGAATGCAGTGGCTTGGTCATGGTTCACTGCGCCTCAACCTCCTAGGCTCAAGCAATCCTCTAGCCTTAGCCTCCTGAGTAGCTGGGACTACAAGTGTGTGCTACAATGCCCGGCTAATTTTTACTTTTTTGTAGAGATGGGGATCTCACTTTTTTGCCCAGGCTGGATTCAAACTCCTGGGCTCAAGTGATCCTCCCACCTGTGCCTCCCAAAGTGCTAGGATTACAGGCATAAGCCACCACACCCAGCCTTTATTTTGATTTTGACTTAAGAATTTTACTCTTCCTCACAACAGCAATTGGCCTACCTCTTGCTGTCCCTTTCCTCCCATCCATCCTTCACCAGTCCCCTGGGGCTCTGAAAGTTTGAATTCCACTGCTCTTACCTTGCCTGGCCCCAGGATGCTCCTGTCTCCCTAATTATTACTTTAGCCCAAATACAACCCACAACCCCCTCTCTTCTTTCTCTTCAGCAGGCTAAGACAGGATGGCATTTTCTAAAATCAACTGGGATAATGAAAAGGAAATAATTAGAGAGAATACTAGCAGCAGCAAAAGGGGCATGGCAAGAATCGGCTTGCTCACCCAACATGCCGTCTACCCCTGTGCTGTCTAATATGGCAGCCATTAGTCACATGTGGCTACTGAGCACTCGAAATGTACCTGGTCCAAACTGAGATGTGCTGTATGTGCAAAATATGCATCACATTTTGAAAGCTTTATTTATTGATTTGAGATGGAGTCTTGCTCTGTTGCCCAGCCTGGAGTGCAATGGCACAACCTCAGCTCACTACAACCTCTGCCTCCCGGGTTCAAGCAACTCTCCTGCCTCAGCCTCCCAAGTAGCTGGGATTACAGATGGCTGCCACCATGCTCAGCTAATTTTTGTATTTTTAGTAGAGACACGGTTTCACCATGTTGATCAGGCTGGTCTCAAACTCCTGACTTCTCAGGTGATCCGCCCCCTTCAGCCTCCCAAAGTGCTGAAATTACAGGCATGAGCCACTGCACCCGGCCTGAAAATGTTATTTTAAAAAAGAGTGTAAAATATCTCTTAAATAATTTTTATATTGATTACATGCTGAAATGATTTTGGATATATTGGGTTAGATAAAATAAATATTTAAACATTGATTCACCTAGGTTTCTTTTTTTACCTTTTAAAAAATGTGGCTACTAGGACATTGAAAATTATGTATGTGGCTCTATTTCCACTGGACAGTGTTGCCCTGGGGGCTCTTCCCCCTTTCCCCCTTGTCTGCCTCTCCCAGAGAGGTTACAAAACTAAATACTCATTTTCCCATCTCTCTTTCAGCTAGGGATGGTCATAGTGACATAGTTCTGGCCAAGTGGAAGGCTGCTGGGGTGGGGATTTGGATGGGATTCTGGGAAAGTTTTGGCTTTCCTGATTTAAAAAAGACGGACACAATACACCTATTAGAATGAATAAAATCAGGAACACTGATGACACCAAACACAGGTGAGGATGTGGAGCAACAGACACTCCCATTCATTGCTGGTGGGAATGCAAAGTGGTACAGTTATTTTGGAACACAGTTTGGCAGTTTCTAACAAAACTAAACACACTCTTACAATCTCACTGCTTGGTATTTACCCGAAAGAACTGAAAACTTATGTCCATATAAAAACCTGCACACAGATGTTTACATCAGCTTTATCCATAATTGTCAAAACGTGGAAGCAACTAAGATGTCCTTCAGTAGGTAATTGAATAAACTATGGTACATCTAGACAATGGAATATTATTTAGTGCTCAAAAGAAATGCGTTATCGGCCAGGTGCGGTGGCTAATGCCTGTAATCCCAGCACTTTGGGAGTCTGAGTCAGGCGGATTGCCTGAGCTCAGGAGTTCACAACCAGCCTGGGCAACATAGTGAAATCCCGTCTCTACTAAAATACAAAAAAATTAGCTGGATGTGGCAGTGTGTGCCTGTAGTCCCAGCTACTTGGAGGCTGAGGCAGGAGAATTGCTTGAACTCGGGAGGCAGAGGTTGCAGTGAGCCAAGATTGTGCCATTGCACTCCAGCCTGGGCAACGAGAGTGAGACTTCATCTCAAAAAATAAAAACAAACAAACAAGAAATGAGTTACTAAGCCATAGAAATACATGGCTTGATATGTATTGCATATTACAATATGCATATTACTAAATGAAGAAAAAAACAATCAGAAAAGGCTGCCTACTGTATGATTCCCATTATACGACATTCTGGAAAAGGCAAAACTATGGAGACAGTGAAAAAATCAGTGGTTGCCAGGGGTTGGGGGAAGGGAGTGATGAATAGGTGAAGCATTGAAGAGGATTTTTAGGGCAGTGAAACTACTCTGTATAAGACTATGAGACTATAACAGTGAATGCATGTCATCACAGGAGTATCCAAACCCACAGAATGTACAACACCAAGAGTGAGCCCTAATGTAAACTGTGAACTTGGGGTGACTGTGATGTGTCAATACAGGTCCATCACTTGTAACAGATACACCACTTGATTCAGGGATGTTGATGATGGAGAGACGGTGGGTGTGGAGGGGTGGGTAGGAGGTGTATGAGAAATCTCTGTATCTTCCACTCAATTTTGTTGTGAATCTAAGAAAAAAAAATCTAAAGCCACTTAAATAAATAAAGTCTTAAAAGAGAACAAAAACGTTAAAAAAAAAAAAAAAAAGACCCAGCTGGCATTGCCCCTTCCTCCCTCTCCCATTTCTTCCCGTCCCGAATGAAGGCTTAATGCCCAGAGCCGAGGCAGGCAATTCGTGGCCAGGAGAACAAAAGCCAGCCTGCCAAGGGAGGGGAGATGTGAGGCCTGAATTCTTGCTGGCAACGTTTAGCAACTGAATCAAGACCAATTCACATCTCTTGTCATGAGAGAAAAATAAAGCCCTGCTTTTCTGAAGGCACCTTAAGTGGTATTCTGTTTCTTGCAGCTGCACATATTCCTAAATGACAGAACAGACAAGTCTCCATAGGACAGGCCTCTGGCCCTAAGCCAACACATATGTAGCCTCTGTAGCTGCCACAAGCCTCCTAGCTGCCTCCTCTAGGCTCTTCCCCCTGGACTCCTCCACTGGCACAAGGCCCCCACCTTCGTTCGTGCCCACACAGGAACTATCTCATCTCCTTGTAGATCAAGACCCAAGAGGCCCAGTTTTAAAACTTCTGAAACCCCCTAGGCTGCTTCAGTTTTTGGTCTGGGGAAACGTGGTGGTGGGGTACGCTAACCTCATCTCCAGGTCACACGCCTCCAAGGGGAAGTAGTCAACACCATCAAGATCTACAGGATAATACTTTAATTACGAAAAGCACAAATTCTGTATCATTGGAACCAGCAAACACACAGTAGCACGAAGGATGCTTGCTCCCAAGGCTCTTCAGTCATCAGAGGACACACTCAAGCCTCACCTGAGTCTTCTCCCCATTCCATCGGCCATGCCTGCTCAGGATGTGGTGCCAGGGCCATTCCCAACAGCCTCTTCTGAGTAGACTCCAGTTTGTCTAATTCTCTTTCAATGGTGCTCCTGGGAGAAAAGAGAAGGCTGCTAATTTTCATGACACAAACTCTTCTCACAGCATGGAACCACCAAGACATCAAAATACACCAGCTGCCTGAACCTGAAGCGCAGCCAACCAGAAATGAGATTTTTGTGGATGCTAATAGGCACTATGCAGCCTTAGCACCAGGGATCATTTGCTCTAGTTCTAGATCCAACTTGTGTGACGGTGGGCAAGTGACTGTGATGAGAAAACCTCAGCTAAAACACCCTCCTGGTCTCAGACCTTCTGACGTCACCCTAGAGCAGTTCCTCCGCCATCGTGAAAAGCAGCTGAATCGGCAAACTGTGACTGTGACAAACGTCTCAGTAAACAGCGCCCTTCACCCAGGTGCACAGGCCCAAGCCTTGAGGTCATGGTCGATTCCTCTCTCTCTCACCCAACATAGAACTCATTAGCAGAATGTGTAAGGTCTGCCTTCAGAATGCATCCCAAGTCCAAGTGCTTCTCACCTTTCTTTACTATGCCAGCCCAAGCTATTGTCACCTCGCACCTGGACCCTTCTAAAAGCCTCCTTGCTCTTTGCTTCCACTCTCACTCCCTAAGTTCTATTCTCTACCCAGTAGCCGGAATGTTCCTCTGCTTTCACCTCTCCAATGTCCTCCCATCTCCTTCTGAGTAAAATCTAAAGTGCTTTCCGTGGCTCCAAGGTCCTGGTAATCTAGACCTCAGCCTCTTGTCTGCCTCCACTGGCTCTATCATTCCCTCCTCTCCAGCTGCTCTGGCATCCTATCTCAGAGACTCTGCACAGCTATTTCTTCTGCTTAGAACATTCTTCCACCATTTATCAGCCCTCACTTCCTTCAGCCATCTGTTCATTCTACATCCTTGGAGAGGCCCTGCATGGCACATATTTTACTGTCTGTCTCCTCCTACTAGAATGTAAGCTCTTTGATGGCAGGATCTTTATTTTATTTCTTGCTCTATCCCCAGCCCCCTAGTAGAGTGTCTGAGAATGTGCTGAATCAATGAATAAACACTGCAAATGCATAAATAGCTTGCTCAAAGTCCAACAATGTTGCTGACTGGCTTTCAGAGTCTCTACTGAGGAATAAAAAGAAATTTGTTCTTCAGTGTTCCAGAGATGTCACAGGGCTCACTTTGGTTGAACCAGAGGTAGGATGCCCCAAATTCTACCTGTTTAGGTAGTTATTCTCCCCAGAAACAGCTCCTGGCGGGATGAGGGAGTCCTGCGAATTCTAAAACCCCCACAGAACAGTATTTAAAAAGTACTAAATTAGAGGTTTCTAAAGGCTTCTCTAACCCAAAACTCAAATACAGTGAGTGGATCAGAGGAAGCAAAAAGACCTTCTCTGGTCTGTCCTTCCCCTACAGCTGCTACACTTCTCTGGAAGTGGCCACAGAGGGACAAAAGAAGGAATCTGATGCCCTGTGACATTATCACCCTGATAGAGTTGCAGTGCTAAACTCTGATTGAGCCCCTGCTGTTTCAGAAGTGTAATGTCAAGCAATGCACTAATGAGATGAGGAAACTGCATCAAGGAAGCCAGCTCATCCTTGGGGAGATGAGAACACACTGCCTGACGTCAGCATGACACCCAACTCCTATCTTAGCACAGGCTATGGATATTATGCTGCTGTCAGCTTCATTACGGAAATAATACAGAAATCTGCAGCAGACATTACTCCCAGCTTCTGGACTGTGAATCAATGACACCAATGCTTCAGGAGCCAAATTGGAAGGCTAGACAAAGTCATCAAACTTGAGGATTCAACAAGGTAATGGGACTGAATATGGTTTCTGGCGCAGAGCTGCTATTAGTCAGGGCAATGTGAAATTCACTGCTACTAGAGCTTCCTGGGTGGATTCACTCATTCATTCAACAAACATTTGCTGGCAATAAAGAGATCTGCCAGGCAATAAAGAGAAGAAAAAGACTACAAAAATCACCCTGCCTTTTGTGAACTAACAATGTAATAACCATGATGACAGTGCTAAAAAAGAGCAGTCAGCTGGGTGTGGTGGCACACGCCTGTAATCCCAGCACTTTGGAAGGCCGGGGCAGGAGGATGGCTTGAGGCCAGGAGTTTGAGACCAGCCTGGGCAACACAGTAAGACCCCATATTTATTTATGTATATTTTTAAAAAGAGCAGCCAACATTTTTTTTTTGAGCACTTGTCCTAGCAGGTACCGCTGGATTCTTTTTTTATTTGTTTGTTTTTTATTTTTTGTTTTTGAGTCAGAGTCTCTCTCTGTCATGCAGGCTGGAGTGCAATGGCACGATCTCAGCTCACTGCAACCTCCGCCTCCTGGGTTCAAGTGATTCTCCTGCCTCAGCCTCCTGAGTAGCTGAGATTACAGATCTGCACCACCACACCCGGGTAATTTTTGTATTTTTAGTAGAGACGGGGTTTCATCATGTTGGTCAGGCTGGTCTTGAACTCCTGACCTCATGATCTGCCTGCCTCAGCCTCCCAAAGTGCTAGGATTACAGGTGTGAGCCACCATGCCCGGCCATGCTGGATTCTTTAAGTGCAAGATCTCACGCTATCATCACAACAGCCCGGGGTTTTACTGTCCTTGTTTTGAAGATGAAGAAACTGAGGCTCAGACATTGATTCAAAATCACAGCAGGGCTCAAATCCCCTGACTATAAAAGCCAATGCCCATAACTGCTAGGAAACACTGCTTACTCTAACCTAGTGCATTAACCTAAGTAGGATAAATAGGGACCTTACACTCTGGTGAGTGAAGGGAGGGTTTCTGAAAACAGAAAGAAGGCCAGGTGCGGCGGTTTATGTCTGTAATTCCAGCACTTTGGGAAGCCAAGGAGGGAAAATCCCTTGAGCCCAGGAGTTCAAGACTAGTCTGGGCTACATAGAGACACCCCACCCGTTCCTACAAAAAATGAAAATATAATTAGCTGGGCATGGTTGTGTGCGCCTGTGGTCCCAGCTACTAGCGAGGTTGAGGTGAAAGGATCACTTGAGCTCTAGAGGACGAGGCTACAGTGAGCTGTGACTGTGCCACTGCACTCCAGCCTGGACAACAGGGTGAGACCCTGTCTCAAAAACAAACAAACAAAAAACAAAGGGCCAGGCACAGTGGCTCACACCTGCAATCCCGGCACTTTGGGAAGCAGCCAAGGCGGGCAGATTTGAGATTAGAAGTTCAAGACCAGACTGGCCAACATGGTGAAACCCCATCTCTACTAAAAAATACAAAAATTTAGCCGGTCATGGTGGTGCATGCCTGTAACTACTTGGGAAGCTGAGGCACAAGAGTTGCTTGAGCCGGGGAGGCAGAGGTTGCAGGTTGCAGTAAGCCAAGATCATGCCACTGCACTCCAGCCTGGGTGACAGAGAGAGACTGTCTCAAAAAAAAAGAGAGAGAGAGAAAGAGAAGAATATGGTGAATATGATGTTCTTGCCAATGGAAGAAGTCAGTCCAGGAGCCCAAGTCTGGGAATCCATAACAGGGGCCAGATTACACTGCAAGCAATAATGAATGTAGCTGCCAACATACATTTTATTTCCAACTGAGAAATAAGAAGGCCTCAGAGGGGAAAATTCACTTTCCCAGACTTTTTAGTGGGGTGGAGGGGTAGAATCATTCTCATTTGACCCCCATACATCTTGACATTTCTACTTATTAGAAATTAAAGTATAAATTAAGAAGCTTACTCTCCCTTCTCAGAATCCCATAGCTTCTCATCTGTAACTTCCTCAAAGCACCTGCCACCTTCTCTTACTACCCTGGAGAGTTGCTGACAGATGCTAATTTAGTTTTACTAAATATATTACCTTACCAGAAAGGCTAAACATGCATAATAGATAATACCAGCTACCCTTTGTTGAAAGAGGCTTACAGGTGGATGAGGAAACAGTGACCTGCCCAAGTAGCATTATCAAGACCAAAATCCACCTGACTCACAGCCCAGTGGTCTTTTAAGGACACGATCCTGCCTCTTCTACAGAACCATGTAAGAGGCTGAAAAACTTTGGGAAATAAAAGGAGAAATGCAGGCAAATGTTTCTGTAATCCAGCCAGAGGCTAAGAGTCCTTGTAGCAGGACAAGTGCAATCCTTTCCAACCTCACAAGGCAAACAGACGATAATAGTTGTCAAAAGACAAAAATTACAAGAAATTTAGTTTAAAATCTTAATTGGCTTATATTTGCATTCTAGAATCAGCTGATGCCTCGTTCTATAAAACAGAATGAGTGCTCTGATGAGCTGAGCCGAGGAGGCTGGCTTTATAGACAGAAAAGGGCTGAAGAAAGCAGAAACACAGAACAAAAGCGAATTGGTTGTTTCAAAGTTATTTTCCTTGTAAAGGTTAAAGCAGAGAGGACTTCCTCATCATGCCAGCTAAAGCTGGTTTATTTGGGGATTTGGCTATATTAACTGTCTCTCTCTCCTGATTTCTAGGAAAGTCAAATAAGCAACTTAGTTTCAGCTTGGTGGCATGGAACTTCAGCATAAGTGACTCCATGTTGGGTTGATCTGTTGGGCATAGTGCAGGAGCTCAGTCCAAACCAATAGCCTCTTATAAATTTTATTTAACATAGTGATAACAACAATATGACCATGGTAATAATAGAGGCAGCTTACTATGTGCCTGGCACCATTCTAGGGACTTCACAATCTTTTTTTTAATGTCCTAAGTTCTTGAAGGCAAGAGACTTTACAAATATTAACTACTATAATTATTATAACGATATTAAGTGGGTACTATTATTATCCCCACTTTTTAATGAGGCAAGGTTGAGAGGTCAACTAAGTTGCCCCAGGCAAGCCCATGAGCACTTGCCACGTGCTAGAAACTAAGTCCAGAAATTGTACTAAGTACAATTAAGTCGTTTAATACTCAAAGCAATCCCAAGATACCTGCTATCATTATCACCACTTTCAGAGGGAACCAACAGAGCTCAAGGCAGCCTGGACCCGGAGCCCGCGCTTAGCCACCAGCTGCGTGGCTGAGGGCAGGGCGCGCTGACCCAGGCTGGGTGCGCGTGGGGCGGGGGCTGGGTAGAGATCTGTTCGCTCGAGTCCTCAGCAAGGGCCGCACTGGACGTCAGCTCTGAGTGTGACCAAGGCCCTCGGCTTCTCCAGATCTGGACGCCCCAGCCCGGGAGCTCCGTGCCAGCGAGCCTCCGAGCATCGCGGGCCGCTACTGCCCCCTGCCGCCGCCCGGGCCTTGCAGGGAGAGCTTGCCCGGAGCAGAGGCGCGCGGCCACCGGGCCCCGGCAGCTCCCAGCCACGACCACCCAGAGACCCCGCAGAGGAAACGGAAGCCGCCGCCCGGCACTTTCTGAATTCCTCTCTCCGCCCTCAGGTCCCTGCGGCCTCCCCTCACCTTCGTCACTTCTCGTGGGCTGGCGGATAGAGCCCAGCGGCTCCCCACCCACTCGGCTCGCAGCCCGCGCTCCCAACGCCCGAGTTGCCATGGTGAAGGACGCGGGAGAAACGCCGGAAGGAGCACGGACCCCAGGGAGAGCGCGGAGGAGGCCGCGCGGGTCCTTCCTCCACCTGGGCCCAGGCACTTCCGGTCTCGTAGGCGTCGGGGAAAGCTCTTTGCGGACTTCGCTGCGGGCTTGGGATCTCCGACATGAAGGGAAGCGGGGGCTGGAGGACGCAGAGACTCTCCCTGGGCTGCTCGAAGTCCAAGGCTGTAACCCGGCTCCGGTCCTCATTTTCCCGCCGTCAGTGCCGGCTGCCTGCAGTTGCCATGGTGACGCGGGCCGCGGAGCAGGGCAAGGTCCCAAGTCGCGTGCAGTTGCTCCTCGCCGTCGCCACTCTCCTGCCCCAGGCTGTGGGTAGTAGACGTCAAAAGAGATACACCAGAGCGCGACCCAGACTCGGGACCGCCGGGGTGGGGGCTGCTTCAGGCATTGGACACACTTCCTGGGCGCCTCGTGACCGCACCCTCCTGGCCTCACACCGCGGGGTGGGTTTGCACGAGGGTGGGCCGAGCCCTGTCGCTGAGCGACTCTGACCTTTTTAAGGCCACCTAGCTTTGGGTACAATGGATGTCTCATACTGAATTTTAATCAGCTTCTTACTGGAGGACATTAATGTTTGTTCAGTCTTTGTTACTACAAAAAATACTAGAGTAGCGTGGTAATATCCTTGTATGTACGTGCACACGTGCAACTTTTTCTGTAAATTTCCAGAAGTAAAATTTCTATGTCAAAGGCCAAATGCAATTTTAATTTTCATGAATATGACTAAATTGCTCTTCAAAGACACTAGCAAATTTACATCTCCACCAAAACTGGAGTCCGATAATTTTAATTAGGATTATATCAACAGTGATGAACTGTTGCAAAAGAATTTTCCAGAGCATTTTCCATTAAACCAATTCTTTGATCAGTTTTTTAAAATACAACATAGTTAAATAGTATCCATATCCATTTTTATTTTATGGAAATTGTCTTTACTGAGTGATTCTTTTACATATAAATTTCATGATAAAGATTTTACTTCTTTAAAATTTGTATGTCGAATTTTACTTTGGTTTCCATCGTTGTGATATTTTGTATTTCATGCTCATGTTATTGAAAAAGGAAAAAAAAAGGCAACCCCGACATTCAGAAGCTAGCCTGGCATCACAGCTCCACCATGTTATCCTCCTATTGTACGTAGCGTCACAAAATAACAACCTCACATATGGTTACAGAGAGCCTGATAAAGTGAGACATAGCAAATCTACTTTGAAATTTTGTCTAAGCACAGACAAAAACACGGTCACTGTGCCACTCACAAAATACCAAACACCCGTCTTGGAGAAAATGAGTGACTGCTACTTCTTTTTTCTCTCTCTCTCTCTTTTTTTTTTTTTTTTTTTTTTTGAGTCAGAGTCTCGCTCTGTCGGCCAGGCTGGAGTGCAGTGGCAGGATCTCGGCTCACTGCAAGCTCCGCCTCCCAGGTTCACGCCATTCTCCTGCCTCAGCCTCCCAAGTAGCTGGGACTACAGGTGCCCACCACCACGCCCAGCTAATTTTTTTGTATTTTTAGTAGAGATGGGGTTTCACTGTGTTAGCCAGGATGGTCTCGATTTCCTGACCTCGTGATCTGCCTGCCTCAGCCTCCCAAAGTGCTGGGATTACAGGCGTGAGCCACCGTGCCCGGCCCCCTGCTAACTAATTACAGTTTTATCTTTCTTCTAGTTTGCCTTCTCTATAGATTAGATTTATTGAGATACCCAATCATGGAATTGGCTCCTGCTTCCTGACCACTTCCAGTCTAGGGCGAATCCAACTTCCATAGGCCCTCCTTAAATTACCAATAAAAGCTGAAACCCAGTAATAGGTTCTTTATAACACCTCTTTTCGAAGATACCCGCCCATAGTTCTGTCATGGTATGTACTCTCCCTCAGTGCAACCCAACTTGTTCAACTATAGGTGTGTCCTGGTGGTCTTTGGCTAAAAGGCATTGACACTAGCAAGTTCTATTTTCTTTTCTTTCTGAGACACGGTCTCACCCTCTTGCCCAAGCTGTAGTGCAGTGGCACCATCAGGGCTCACTGCAGTGTCAACTTTCAGGCTCAAGCAGTCTTCCCACCTCAGCCTCCCAACTAGCTGGGACTACTGGCATGCACCACCCCGCCTGGCTGATTTTCATTTTTGGAGACAGGCTTTCACTATGTTGCCCAGGCTGGTCTCGAACTCCTGGGCTCAAGGGATCTGCCTGCCTTGGCCTCCCAAAGTGCTGGGATTACAGGCATGAGCCACCATGCCCAGCCGCCATAGTTCCATTTCCTTTGGCAAAATTTTGTGGGTCCAAAAATCTGTCAATGGCAGTCCTCTACAAATGTTTTGTAAGAAGCAAATTTTACATGGGCAGTCTGTTTTAGTTTGCATTGATTATTTCAACCAGATCTGATTTCCTTTGCTTCTTGTAATTTCCAGTGTTACCTTTAAGATGTGAGTCTTCTGAGTTCTTTTCATAACAAATTTCACAGGTGCCATCTTAACCATTGTCAATTTTATTTTGTATGATTTGTAGACAAATCATACAAAATAAATGACTACCGGTGATAGTCATTATGAATCAGACAGAAGGTTGATAATTTTTTCATCTGCTTCTTGACTCAAGAACCTTCAGTAGGGCAGTGATGTAGGACCTGGATACATAGCAAAGTAAAAATGATCTGCTTCAACTGGCAGGCTTACTGTGTGCACCATGCCCTTTACCAGGCACTGGGAACACAGGTCCTGCCATGAAAGTAATTCACAGTCTAATCAGAGCGATATAGGAGCTGGCTGGCCTCAACTTGCCAGATGGATGAGAATGAAAAGGGCCTTCCAAATGGAGGAAACAGCCAAATGCAACGAGTTTATTTATTCATTAAATATTTATTGAATACTTACTTTGTGCCAGGAATTGGGCTGAGCATTGGGGATGCAGGAATGAGCATCTTCCATGTGGCCCCTGCTCTCCAGAAGCTCTTGGTCTGGTGGGGGAGATGCATATGAAACAATCGCTCCAGTGACTGCAATGTGTAATAACCACTGCAGAGAAAATCTAGAATTCTGTGGGAGCCTGGGACAATGGCAACCTGACAAGTGGGGGTCAAGGAGGGCTTCACTGAGAAACTCACTTTTAATCTGTGTGAAGGATGAGACAGACAAAGAGGAGGTTGTTCTTGGCAGAGGACACAATTCATGCCCTGAAGTGGGAAAAGACTTGACCTTTCTCATGGGATGAAAGCAAGCCAGTGTGGCTGGAATGAAGTGGGTTGGAGGAAGCTGTTGGAGTATGAATGAGGTGGACCGATACCTGATCCTGCAAGGGCTTGTCCACCACCCTAAGTTGTTTGCGTCTTAATTCAAAAGCAAGAAGTCAGGGAAGAGTATCAAGATAAGGAGTGGGGTGATTAGATTATAAATGCATTTTACTATGTCTATGGGAGAATGGATTGGGCGGCGGCAGGGGGGATGATAAACATCATGGAACCAATAAGAAGGAGAACACTGTAGTTGTTTACAGGAGCAACAATCACAATTGACCAGGTAGCACTCAGAGGAAGGAAGTATCCATTGGAGCACTGAGGGTGGAAATGAGATTAGAATGGATTGAGGAGTGTGTGAGGTGAGGAATATCTGTGAAAAATATGGGAAACAACTGAATTATGGACTGACTTGCGCACCCCAAAATTCATCTTAACTCCTAATGATTTTGAATGCCACTGTATTTGGAGATAAGGTCTTTAAAGAGGTAATTAAGGTTGAATGAGGTCATATGGGTAATGACCTCATATTGACCTCATCCAATATGACTAGTATCCTTCTAAGAAGAGAGACACCCAGGGTGCACACACAGAGGAAAGACCACGTGGGGATACATTGAAAAGATTGCCATCTGCAAGCCAAGGAGAGAGGCCTCAGGAGAAACCAAGCTTCCAACACCTTGATCTTGGATTTCCAGCTTCTAAAACTGTCAGAAAATACATTTCTGTTGTTTAAGCCACTCAGTCTGTGGTATTTTGTTATGGGAGTCCTGGCAGATTAATACGAACCCAAATGTCCATATAATGAACAGTTGGGAAATAAATTATAATGCATCCATACTATGGGAAAGAGTCTTACCCTAAAATATGCCCATGGAAGTTCAAGACTTTGACTTTAAAAGGAGTTTAATTTCCATTAAATTTCTTTTCTTTGGCTTGTGAGGATTTCACTGCATTAGCAAAGACTGCTATTGAGCCTCTGGAGCAGCCTCCACATGGTCTTCTCTATGGTGATATAGTTGGTGCGGGTTGTAAGTAACAGACTCAGACATCACTTGCATTGTTTCCTTTGTCTCTCTTATACTGCTTTTTAAAAAAATTTTTATAACTTTGAGAATCATGTGTGTATTTTGTTTCTGAAATTGTGCAGTAACTGTGTACCATCGGTTGAAATAGTAATTATCTTTTCCATTTATGAAAATTCACCCTATGAATTTTCTTAGGAACAAATTAACCTTGTAATGAGAGGGATGACTGCTGAACTCTATGCAAATATTTAAAAGAATAAGGTAGGGAAAAATGAGGTAGAGCTAAATATAGTGACATGAAAAGATGCCCAAACCATATGGCTGAGTGAAGAAAAGAGGTGTATGTAGATTATGAAGCTTTTTTTGTTTTTTGAGTTTGTTTTTGTTTTTGTTTTTTTAGACAAGGTCTCGTTCTGACTCCCAGGCTCGAGTGCAGTGGTGTGATCATGGCTCACTGCAGCCTCAATCACCTGGGCTCAAGCGATCCTCTTACCTCAGCCTCCCAAGTAGCTGGGACTACAGGCGCATGCTACCACGCCCAGCTAATTTATGTATTTTTTATACAGATGGGGTTTTGCCATGTTGGCCAGGCTGGTCTTGAACTCCTGGCCTCAAGTGATCTGTGCACCTCGGCCTCCCAAAGTGCTGGGATTATAGGTGTGAGCCACTGTGCCCGGCTCTCTTTTTGTTTTCTAATACATATAACTATTTGTTAGTAGATGCTTAGGGGAAAAAATCTGGAAACAGATACAGCCAATTTTTAAAGTATTGTAAAAATCATATCATTTAGGGGTCTCGGTTTTGCCAAATGAGCCCTGTTGATGAGTTGATAACCTCCTCTAGCAGGGAAACTGTAACACATGGTAATACACCGAAGGCCAAGAAGTCAGTGAAAGAGCCACGGGCTACCACTCTGACGCCCCCATGCTTACCACCCATGACACATGACCCAGTGTGGCCTTTGGGGTCAGGCCATGGAGCAAACACTAGTAAAACTTAGTATCTCTCCTAGTTTCAAATAAACATAACCATGAATATAAGTACTAATATTTTCTCATCCCAATGGACCATCTTGAGCGAACACTGATATTTCTATAACTGTACAGATAGAGCACTCTACAAATGGATTGGAGGGTGATTCATTAGCATAGTATGTATATGCAATCAGAATACAATTTTGTGTATAAAACATCCACTGTGTATGATTCAGGGAACACAATTGTTCTGAGAAAGGAAGCACTGACACTATCAGGTATTTGTTTTCTGAGAAAGGAGGAAGATAGACTTTGATGATCTCTAGGATGACTTCCCACCGACTCTCTAAAACCCCTGGACCTCTCCAAGCCATTGAGGAAGCAGTTGAAGTGGCTGTAGTGGAATGAAGTGGTCTCTTTAAAGAAAATTGTATCCAGAGTGACTGTTAACCAGTGTGATACATGGCAGTCTTTGAAATAAATGTCTTTAAAGTCATTCAGTGTGATTCTATGTAGCTCTTCCACATTGAAGATGTTCTGTTTTATAAAAACTTAAATTTAATAAAAGAATTTAATAACTATCCCCTTATGATACATCAAATATTACTTTTCAGACTTTTAGCTACTTCTCCTGGAGGCAGAGTTTCCATAAAGGAGTCTCAGCTAAATGCTAAGCACTGTTACCAAGCAAAGAAATGAAAATTGAACATCGCCAAAGCAATTGTGTACATTTTTGGAAAATAATTTTATTTGTCAGAATGAAATTCACAGGCCTTTTAAGCAAAAAGTAGGCACATGATTAAAATGGCATTGAATTAGAAGAAAAAAGTTAATCAAGCAATCTTTATTGAAACCGTCTGTGCTAAGGTTTGTGAAGGAAGCATTGTAATCCTGGCTGACATTTATCATGACATTTATTGTATCTTGTGCCAAGCGGACCCAGATCAAAAGGTGGGTTATCTGTGCAGCTGCCCAAAGCACTAATCCATAAGCAGCACTGAAATGTCAAGGGAACAAATGGGAAATTGGTGCCAGTTACCTGAGCATTTCACAGGATTCCTTCAAAGTTGGCAAACTAAGTGGTTTCACTCCCACCAATTGTAGGCAGCACATTCGAGTGATGTGACAGGGAGTAGGGGTGTGTTGGGGAAGGGGATGAGGTCAGGACTTTCAAGCTGGGACTACCCGAAGGTAGAGGAGAAGCGAGCGTGTGGGGACATCAGGCACAGGGACAGCGGTGCAGACAACCCCATCCCAGGTGATGAGGGGCTGGAGCCCAGGGAACCTGGGAGAGAGGCGCCAGTGAGGTCGGGAGGTAGTCGGAAGCCACAGGAAATAATGTTAATATTACCTGAGCTGTGAGGGGAAAACACTGACGTTTTCCACAGGGAAGTGGCATGAGCTGACTCACCTTTGAAAGGACCCATTTGGCTAACGGCTGGAGAACGGCTCCAAGAAGGCAAGAGTAGAGGCAGAGAGTGCATAATGAGAGGCCATGGAGGTGAGAAGTGATGGTGATGCACTCGGGATGATACTTCTCGTTAGAGCCAGCAGGGTTTGCTGAATACAATAGTTGCTTCCTAACTGGGCAGGGCTGGGCTGGGGCTTCCATGCTCAGTCTCCTACACTGCAGCCTCCTGGCAGCAGCCAGAGAGATTTTTCTAAAATATAAGTCAGAATGTTACCTTAAAACCTTCAAGCGAAATAACCTAAATGGTTCCCAATAGGGAACTGGGTAAATAAATAACAGTACCTTATGCAATGCAATACCATGCAGTCAAGACAAACAAATGACCATGCAAACACTCTACCAATACCACCACAAATGCTCTCCAAGACAAGAATTCAAAAAAACAGAGTGTGAATAGTATGCTACCATTTGTAAAAGAAAAAGGGAGGATGCATGTGTGTGCACGTTTGATTTTCTATGTGTGTAACATCTCTGTAAGAAAACACAAGAACCTTGTACCTACATGGCTTCCAGGGAGAAGATCTGGACAGTAAAGGGATAGGGTGGGAGGGAGACTCTCTGCCTTTGGTGCTTTTGAGTTTTGAATCCTACGACTCTAAATAGTCATATCATCTGTTTAACAATAAGTCAAATTAAAATTTTTACATGAATTTGGCCGGGTGTGGTGGCTCATGTTTGTAATCCCAGCACTTTGGGAGGCCAAGGCAGGAGCATTACTTGAGGTCAGGAGTTCAAGACCAGCCAGGCCAACAGGGTGAAACCCCATTTCTACTAAAAATATAGAAATTAGCTGGGTGTAGTGGCGCGCACCTGTAATCCCAGCTACTAGGGAGGCTGAGGCAGAAGAATTGCTTGAACCTGGGAGGCGGAGGTTGCAGTGAGCCGAGATTGTACCACTGCACTCTTGCCTGGGCGACAGAGCCAGACTCTGTCCCCCACCCCCCACAAAACTTTTTTACATTAATTAAATAACTAACTCAGTTATCTCACTTCCTGTCTTCACTTAACAGAAAATCTAGACTCCTCAGCTACAAGGCCTCGTAACTCAGCCTGCCTGTCTCTGCCTTCATCCTCTAGCACTTTCTCACTGAGTTCCAGCCACACCAGCCTCCTCTTGATCCTCACCATGGCGAGCTTCATTCCTTCTGAGGAGTTTTGCCCTTGCAAAGAGGAGGTCTGTACTTTGACCTCTCAGGATAGCCCTATATGGCTCTGCTCAGAAGTCACTTCCTCAGAGAGGACTTTCCCAACCTCGATTTAAATTTGCTGCCTCTCACCTTCATTATTGAAAACCCATGTTCCAGCCGGGCACGGTGGCTCACGCCTGTAATCCCAACGTTTTGGGAGGCCGAGGCAGGCAGATCACTTGAGGCCAGGAATTTGAGACCAGCGTGGCCAACATAGCAAAACCCTGTCTCTACAAAAATTAGCTGGGCATGGTGGTGCAGGCCTGTAGTCTCAGCTACTCAGGAGGCTGAGGTAGGAGAATCTCTTGAACCCAGGAGGCGGAGGTTGCAGTGAGCTCAGATTGGACCACTGCACTCCAGCCTGGGTGACAGAGTCAGATCCTGTCTCAAAAAAGAAAAGAAAAGAAAAGAAAAGCAAACCCATGTTCTACTGTCTTCACAGCACTTGCCTTATCTGAAATTATGTCATTTACTTGCTTATTTATTGTATGTCTTCCCATTATGCTCAGCTACCACCATCATCTTGATGCCAGGTGCCAGGAACGGTGCCAGGCTCATACTAGACAGCAAATATTTATTAATGAATGAATGAGTATTTTTCTTTTTACTTCAATGTCTTGGTGGTCCTTACTGTCATCATATTTTTAATAGTTCTCGTATTATTTTATAGTGTATGGGGACAGCATACAGACTACAGTTTTAATCCTGGCTTTGCTTCCTTTTAGATCTCTGACCTTGGGCAAGTCACGAACCTCACTGGATTTTGTAAAGATTGAAAAAAGATCCAAGGAATAAAGAGCTGGCTCTGAAAAGCCTCAGTGTGAACAGGATGAATGGGAAGGACTGCTGCCTATTTCAGGATGAGGAGATGGGTCTAGTCAGGGCAGGTGACCTGCCCAAGGTCACGTAACCAGGGGCCCAGAGGTCTCCACTTCCTGGGCTTCTGACTCCACGCTCTGTGCGTGATTGTTGGCGTTTTTTCCTTATCATTTCTAATGCTACAAGAGCCCCTGCCTCTCCTCCACTGGGAATGGAGTCTACGTTTATGATCAACAAATAACCCTCATTACTGGGAATTGGTAGCTTGTCTTTTGATTTTCTTCTTGTAAATGAGTGATATGTTTGGGCCTGGAAAACAGTACACAGAGTTTCTAGACAACATCATGAAATTAAATGCTGTGACACACTGACTTAGGGAAGCTGTTCATCTCGCCGTTTCTTAAAAGGAATGAAACGGTCAATCAGCTTTGCCTCTGCATATTTATTTGTTATAACTGATAGAAACACTAACATTTGGAGCCAGAGAATTGAACCTGCATTCTAACCTAAGTGCCTAAATACAAAGTCATTTTCCAGACATCGTGTTCATATTTTATTTTCTCAATTTAGACTGTAGTCCGCAGGAATAAGGGCTGGATTTGTAATGACCTGGAGGAGGTTGTGAATCTCTGGAATTTGACAACAGATGTCACTAGTGCCACATTGCTCACAGAGCCATCATGCTACCTGGCATTTCAGAATTCATACATTTTCTTTGGCATAATAAAACATTTTTATGAAAATGCAGCAGCTTATTGTAAAAAATGTCTGCCTCCTGTGCCAGGCACTAATACCATGTCTGACCTCATTTATCCCTGCAATGGCTTTAGGAAGTCACAACATAATCCTCATTTTATAGGCAGGGAAACAGGCTTAGAATGGCCTAGTATTACCTAAGGTCGTGCAGAAAATGACCCATGCCTATTTGTCTCCAAAGCTGTGTTCTTCCCATGCTATCTTTGATTAAAGTTCAGCATCGCTATAAACAGCCCCCGAAGTGTGCCATCCTTGAAGGATGTCTACCTTGCAGCCGTCCATCTGAGCCAATTAGAGCTACTCAAATTAGGAGTGTTGCACTGAAGCAGATGAATAGAGGCGGAGTGGGCTGAAATACAGAATTTAATCGAGCAAAATGATGGCACAGAAGTTCCCAGAAGCAGAATCCCAATAGGCCCCCTAGCCTACAGCTCCCTGATGCTAAGTCACTGACATTTGAAAAACTTGCTCCTTAACAAATTATGCATCCCATTTTCTTTTTCCACCTCCTCTCTGTGAAGCAGCAATCAGCTTTGTCATTCATTCTTCAGGAAACTAGCCAGGATATGCCAGGGAGAGTGCAACTGAGAGCTTAAGATGTCTCTTTCTTGAAAAATCTGGGAACAAAGAAGCTGTTGTTGTGCCTTTGACTCATGTCACTTTTTAATACGGTGTGGAGAACGTGTTCATCGTACCATCAAATCCCACATGAGGTTGGGGATGGAAGAGGGGGAGGCATGGAAGTCATTCTCAGTGTTTGGGGGTGCAAGGGGGGCACTAACATTTACTATTCTCTACCTGTGGGTCAAGTGCCTTACACATGTGCTCCCATTTAATCCAATGGCCCTGCTAAATAGCTGTGTGTGCCCTTCCCATTTCAAGGATGGAGAATGAGAGGCTGAGAGGTCATAGGACTTAGTCAGGATGCAGAGTCTGGATTTAAATCAAGTCCCCCTGACTGAAACCATCTCATTCTGCTGTGAATCCCCATCCTTTGTATTACCAGTGCCAGGCCCTCCTCCATGCCCTTCTCCATGGTAGATCACCAGAGATGTGACTCCCACATCCAAGCTCTGATCTAGGCTGGGCAACCATGGATGGCCACGCCATCCCTCTGATCCTCAGTTTCCAATGATAAAAGTCAAATGTTAGTTGTTAAAGGCTCAAATCAGACATGGTCTATTCAACATCGTTGCTGGAGCTCCTGCCTTGGGTTGGGCGTTAGTGCCAAGCATAGAGGAGCAGAGAGACTTACACTTGTTCGTGGGGGGCTAGCTGATGTTTTGCAATCTATAAAGCACCATCCAAAAGTAAGTTACTGTGAAGTGAATATCGTTACCTCCCTGAAATGTGGAGGAGGTTCCTTTTCGTACGGTATCCTAAGACCAGGTTGGAATTTTTCAAATAGAGCATCGACTAAGAAACTAGAGAAAAATATACCTCCGAAAAGCAAAGAAATAAGAGAGTTTGCCAAATTCAGGGTCTCACCCTTTAAAAGCCTTTAAGTCTAGTGGACAATTATATGGGCAACGGGTGAGAGGACACGAGGAAGAGAGTTTTCCCCTCCAGGGGTCCAGATGCGATTTTGGTGCAGAGTGTCTCTGCTGCCCACTTCTTGTTGGGACTGCTTTCTTTGCTCAGGCAAAGGACTTCTGCCTGTTTATTAATCAGTTCATCATCCATAGATTCATTCATTTATTCATCATTCATTCATTCATTCATGTCATTTCTCCTATATCCAACATTTAGCATTGACAGCTTACATGCTGCAACTAACTTCAAAAGAATAATTACTGTTCAAACACAAAGAAAGGATGCTTTTTCACATGAAGGTACTTACAACAGGAAGCTGCAAGTGTAAAATTTCTCTGTGATTCTGTTTCCTCCATTAACCCAGCTCTGTTCCCCACATAGGGCTCCTCACTCCACAGGTATGAATAATCAGGGAAGGAAGGAAGAGAGAGAACAGGGCCATATTTGACAAATGGGAACCCAGGAGGGTTAAGCCCACCAGAGTTGTCTGGGTGACGCTGAGGCCGATTCTGGCAGTGCGGAGGAAGTGTCCAGTGCGGACTTGGCCCTCTGGAGGAGACAGAGCCACCAGGAGCCCACAGCCACATGGTGGAGCACCCCCGGCATGCCAGGGGTGGGGCAGAGGGCTGAGGGCTCTGTGCACCAGGGCATCTGCACCCTTCATTCCGTTAGTATGTGAGGCTCCACTGGCTCCCAGCAAAGTACTTTTGCTCAGGGCCCCACTGGCACTGAGTAATACAAACCCAAACTGCAAGGTGATTCAAACCCAGACTCATTTAACTCCACTCTGCTCTCCAGCCTACTCTGCACAAAAATCACCCAGAGGCAATGGTTTAAAAAAAAAAATGCAGAATCCAGAGCCTCATCTGCTCCCTCAGCTTAGGATCCTGCAGATCTGGGCTGGGGAGCAGAAATCTGCTTTTTTTTGGGGGGGGGGCGGGGGGGACGGAGTCTTACCTTGTCGCCAGGCTGGAGTGCAGTGGCGCAATCTGGGCTCACTGCAAACTCCGCCTCCCGGGTTCAAGCAACTCCCCTGCCTCAGCCTTCTGAGTAGCTGGGACTACAGGTGTGCACCACCACACCCAGCTAATTTTTTGTATTTTAGTAGAGACGGGGGTTTCACCATATTGGCCAGGATGGTCTCGATCTCCTGACCTCGTGATCCACCCACCTTGGCCTCCCAAAGTGCTGGGATTACAGGCATGAGCCACTGCACCTGGCCAGAAATCCTCATTTTTGACAAGTAGCCAGGTGATTCTGATAAGGGCTGTCCACTCTGACCCGGGTACAAACAAGGAGGGTTCAACACACCTGAGCGTTCGTCAGAATGACTTCAGAAAAACCTGAGCAAAGATTAACTCAACACTGCTATGTACCAGGCACTCTTCTGAGGACAAGGGAACTCACTAAATCTTCCTGGCAAATTCATGAAGTGGGAGCTGTCATCATCTCTTACCTCATATTCTATTATATTACAATAATTGTATTATATGTTATAAATCAGGAAAGGGAGCAATGTAAACTGAGGTCAAGGAAGACCTCTCTGACATATAAATGAGGAAACTGAGGAATACAGGGGATACCTAACTTGCTCAATGCCCTGGAACTTTTTTTTTCTTTTTTTTGAGACAGTCTTGCTCTGTCACCCAGGCTGGAGTACAGTGGCACCACCTTGGCTCACTGCAACCTCTGCCTCCTGGGTTCAAGAGATTTTCCCACCTCAACCTCCCAAGTAGCTGAAATTACAGGCGTGCGCCAGCACGCCAGGCTAATTTTTGTATTTTTAGTAGAGACAGGGTTTCACCATGTTATATTTTTAGTAGAAAGGGGGTTTCGCCATGTTTCAAGACCTGTCTGGCCAACAAGATGAAACCCTGTCTCTACTAAAAATACAAAAATTAGCTAGGTGTGGTGGCTCATGCCTGTAATCCCAGCTACTCAGGAGGCTGAGGCAAGAGAATCACTTGAACCCCGGAGGAGGAGGTTACAGTGAGCTGAGATCACACCACTGCCACTACAGCCTGGGTGACAGAGCAAGACTCTGTCTCCCAAAAAAAATAAATAAATAAAAATTAAAAAAGAAAAATAAAAAAAAAATGCATCACCTGTATTGCAGGAAATTCAGTCAGGCCCCACCCCAGACTCACTGAATCAGACACTGTGGGTGCGGGACTCAGCCATTTGGGTTTCATCTCAGCTTCAGGTAATGCCAATGCCTGCTAAGGTGTGAGAACCACCGAGCTATTAATGGATCATCTCGTGGGTAGGTGGGTGATGTCCTGCAACCCCCAAGTTGGCCTCCACCACATCCTCTTGGCCTTGAGGTTTCTGAGGGTTTTTCTTCGTCTCCTAGTTGAGTTCTCCAGTTCATTCCACACATAATCAATAGATTGACAGAGGGGAGTGGGGGAAGGCGGAATTCAGAACGTTCTTCTGTTTTGAAAACAATTCTGCAGCCAGAAGCACCTCCAGAGAGAGACACCCTGAGTGAATGTGACAGCGGCCTGCTTGACCCACCTGAGGTGTGGGCGAATGGGAACAAGTGGCTCTTAAACGGACTCATTTCTGGCTCCATTGTTTCTGAATGCAGGCTTCTGGCAGGACCTCAAAGAGGTGGCTCCAAACCAGTTTAAGCACACAGCGACAAAGGTGTGCAGCTGTCAACTTGCTTGACCTCTGAGGTTGGGGTGTGATGCCCTGCACTCTGCCCTCAGGCTAAAGCCCAGGGCCTTCCTGCCCTTCCGCAAGTGTGTGCCCTTTCCCTGCTTAGAATGTTCTTCCCCAGGTCTTTGCAGAGGTCTGCTCTGTCACTGTATGAAGGTCTCTGTTCAAATGCCACCTCATCAGAGAAGCCTCCCTGGCCACTGTAGCCAAAGTAACCTCCCCCCAGCCCCATTCTACTCAATCTATTTTAGTTTTCTTCCTCTTGACATTATTCAACCTACTTATCTGTTTCTTTTTCTTCCTTTTTTTTTTTTTGAGACAGAGCCTTGCTCTGTCGCCCAGGCTGGAGTGCAGTGGCACGATCTCGGCTCACTGCAATCTCCACCTCCTGAGTTCAAGTGATTCTCCTGCCTTAGCCTCCTGAGTAGCTGGGACTACAGGAACACACCACCACACCTGGCTAATTTTTGTATTTTTAGTAGAGATGGATAGGGTTTCACCATGTTTGCCAGGCTAGTCTCAAGCTCCTGACCTCAAGTGATCCACCCACCTTGGCCTCCCAAAATGCTGGGATTACAGGTGTGAGCCATGGTGTCCGGCCTGTTTCTTATATACTCACTCAGTCCCCCACAACCAGAATATATTTCATGAAAGCAAAGACTTTGTTTTGCTCACCACTGAATCCCCACCTGCTAGAACAATAGTAAACACATGTTAGAGACTGAATAAATCTTTGATGAATAAATGGATGAGGCTATCAAGATAAACTTGGCTGAAGTAACCAGCTGCATTGGGCAAGTTTCAACACAGCTTTGGGATTCCTGCCCTTGGCCTGGTGCTACAGTCCAGGTCAGAATGAATAATCTTTCATTCATATTCCAAGAAATATTAAGTGAATCCTTACCAGGTACAAGGCTCTAACTAGGCATTAGAGATATAATGATTATCAAAAACAAGCAATGCTCCTGGAGCTTACAGTCCAAATGCTACCAAACAAGCACACAAACAAATTATGAACGTGGGGCAAGGAAAGGTAACTGCTGCCCTGAATCCCTCTAATGAAAGGACCCGATCTGGTTTGGGGAGATAGGGAGAGCTGCCCCAAGGAAGTGACGAATAAGCAGGAGTTAAGAGTGGAGAGGAGTGGGGCCGAGCACAGTGGCTCACGCCTGTAATCCCAGCACTTTGGGAGGCTGAGGCGGGAAGATCACGAGGTCAGGAGATCGAGACCATCCTGGCTAACACGGTGAAATCCCATCTCTACTAAAAATAAAAAAAAATTAGTTGGGCATGGTGGCGGGCGCCTGTAGTCCCAGCTACTCGGGAGGCTGAGGCAGGAGAATGGCGTGAACCCGGAAGGCGGAGCTTGCAGTGAGCCGAGATCGCGCCACTGCACTACAGCCTGGGCGACAGAGCAAGACTCCGTCTCAAAAAAAAAAAAAAAAAAAAAAGTGGAGAGGAGGAAGGATGATGGGGAGAACATTCTAGACAGAGTGAACAGTATATGGAAAGGTCCTATGGCAAGATAGAGAAGCCTGGTAGTGTGAGGGAGCAGAAGGACGCTAGAGTGTCTGGAGCAGAGACAGCAACAGGGAGGGTGATGTGAGAGAGCCCGGATGGGTGAGGTTCATCAGTCATAATAGGGGATTTTGCTTTGATCCTAAGAGTGGATTAGAACAACTGATACATTTTAAACTGGGGTGGCAGTGGTAGGTGGGTGAAATGATCAGATTTTTGTTTTAAAAAGGTCTCTATGGCAAACGATTTTGCATGCATATATTGAACTCAAAGGGCCATATATACACATATTATAGATGGTAGGTAAGAACTCCAGAACGGAACACCTAGGTGCAAATCCCGGCTTTATTACTTACTATGTGTGTATCCTTGGGGAAATTATTTAACCTGTCTATCCCTCAGTTTTGTTTTGTGCAAAATGGCAATTGGCCGGGCGCCGTGTGCTCACACCTGTAATCCCAGCACTTTGGGAGGCTGAGCGGATGGATGACTTGAGGTCAGGAGTTGGAGACCAGCCTGGCCAACATGGTGAAACCCTGTCTCTACTAAAAATACAAAAATTAGCTGGGCGTGATGGTGCATGCCTGTAATCCCAGGTACTCGGGAGGCTGAGGCAGGAGAATCGCTTGAACCTGGGAGGTGGAGGTTGCAATGAGCCGAGATTGCTCCACTGCACTCCCGCCTGGGTGACAGAGTGAGACTCTGTCTCAAAAATAAAATAAAAAAAGAAAGATGAGGATAATGATAGTTAATAGTAGTACTTATCCTGTAGGGTAACTGTGAGGCTGACAGCAGCTAATAATACATGTAAGGAGTTTAGAACAGTGTTTGACTCACAGTATACATTCAATAATGTTCGTTACTATTATTATAACATTTAATGTTGACTGGTATTGTTATGCTATTGAGCAGATGAAAAACTGAAGTACAGAGAAGTTAAAGCATGTGCCCAACGTTTTTAGGCAAAGTAACAGAGACAAAACCCAAAACCTAAGCCCTACATTATCAGACTTCTCAGTAGCAGAGATAAATAGGACCGGTTGGGTAGGTCAGTTCCCGGTCCGAAGCACCAAAATGAATCAAGGACATTTGTGGGGACAGACCAAAAGGCAAATAGCTCTAAAGTAATTAAGCTACCCTGACAATAGTTATTCATTAGTTTGCCAATATTTTATACGTATACTAAGTAACAGCCCCAGTGCTGGAGAGTGGAAATTCTAAGACAAAATACACATGTGATCTTGACTTAAAGAGACCACAGTCTAGTAGAAGAGATATGCCAATAAACAGAAAAATGGAGCACTAAAGTGTCACAGGTGTTGTGAATGAATATCTTTTAGGCTAGGCCTTACCTGCTGTCACCTTTCTAGATGGAAAAAAACTCTGCTGGCCTTGGTTCAGTCCTCATTAAGTTTAGGATCAATCAGGACGCTATTGGCCATGAGCAACAGAAATGTACAATAAGGATTTAAAAAAAATTTTAATGTTTATTTACTTACTTATTTTGTTGAAACAGAGTCTCGCTCTGTCACTCAGGCTGGAGTGCAGTGGTGTGATTTCTGCTTACTGCAACCTCTACCTCCTGGGTTCAAGCGATTCTCCTGCCTCAGCCTCCCAAGTAGCTACGATTACAGGCGTCCACCACCATGCTCAGCTAATTTTTTGTTTTGTTTTGTTTTGTTTTGTTTGTCTGTTTGTTTTTTGAGATGGAGTGTCCCTCTGTTGCCAGGCTGGAGTGCATGGCACAATCTTGGCTCACTGCAACCTCCGCCTCCCGGGTTCAAGCGATTCTCCTCGCTCAGCCTCTCGAGTAGCTGGGACTACAGGCGCATGCCACCATGCCTGGCTAATATTTATATTTTTAGTAGAGACAGGGTTTCACCATGTTGGCCAGGATGGTCTCGATTTCTTGACCTCATAATCCACCCGCCTCGGCCTCCCAAAGTGCTGGGATTACAAATGAGAGCCACTGTGCCCAGTCAGGAATTTTTTTTAACCTGACATAACAAGAAATTGAAGAAGTCAGTAGGCAGGGTTGGCTAATTAAAAGATCTGAGTCCCATCTTTGAAACAATTTCCGGAATAGCCATCTGAGGAGTTGTGTAGATATTTCCCTGGTGAAAAAAACTGTACCTTGTAAAAATTATTTTTAAAAAGAAGCATTTATAGTCTCTGGAAACTGTCTT
The DNA here is from genome assembly GCF_029289425.2 of Pan paniscus. Classification (NCBI taxonomy): domain Eukaryota; kingdom Metazoa; phylum Chordata; class Mammalia; order Primates; family Hominidae; genus Pan; species Pan paniscus. The sequence continues at coordinate 3,186,243 of NC_073270.2, read as the reverse complement.
AAAGATATATAGCAAATAGTGCAGGCACGGTGGCTCATGCCTGTAATCCCAGCACTGTGGGAGGCCGAGGCAGGCAGATTATGTGAGGTCAAGAGTTTGAGACCAGACTGACCAACATGGTGAAACCTCATCTCTACTAAAAATATAAAAATTTGCTGGGTGTGGTGGCACACACCTGTGTAATCTCAGCTACTTGGGAGGCTGAGGCAGGAGAATCTCTTGAACCTGGGAGGCGGAGGTTGCAGTGAGCCGAGATCATGCCACTGCATTCCAGCCTGGGCGACAGAGTGAGACTCCATCGCTCTATCACTCACTCTAGGAAAAAAAAAAAAAAAAGAAGAAGAAGAAAGGCATATAGCAAATAAAGAAACATTTCATGGTAAGAATAGCATGCATCTGGGGTATCTGGGCCGTAGCCTGTTCCTTTCCGCTTCCCCCAGCTCAGCACGATGAAGCTCTGCCACAGGTGGGTGCAGACAAGAACATAGGATTTCCTCTTCCCCCAGAGGGCAGGAATATTGCAGGTTACCAGAAACACGTATTCCCCTAGCTCTATGTTGTAGAAGCTAAATTCCAGGCAAGAGCAGCTGAGAGATCTGGAGTTCCTTTCTCTACCCAGTTCCCGCTCACTCACAGGGTAGGCGCTCTACCCGAGACTTGTCAGTCTGAGAATACTGGGACCCTGATTGCCCTCGTTTCATGTTGCTCATAAGGGAGAAGTTCTGCACTGAGAGAGGCAAACTGAGCAGGCCAGAGACAACCACCACCACAGGCACACTACTTGTAAAGTCTGGATATTGCTGCAAGAGGAAGAGGCTGCTGTCTTCATCCCTAGCTCTGAAGCAGTGGTGTAGAGATTTTGTCCAGAGGGAGAGAGAGGCCTTCAGAACAGAGAGCTTCAATGTTCTCCACTAGGGGAACAGGCTTTATTGTGAACAGAGTGTAGAGGGAAGTTCAAATCAAATAATATGAACAAAATATGAATGTGGGGCAAGGAGAGGTAACTGGTGGTAATTAAACAATGGATCTTTTGGTGGTAAGCAATTACGAGGAGACAAGTAGCTTCTTGAAAAAAAGAAGCTAAACCTAAACCATCTAGTAGTTTAACACGAAGAATCAGGGAAAGAGACAGTTAAGAAAAGCTCTTTGGGATCAGAACAAGACTCAAAAACTGGCCTTAAAGACTACCCCTGTAAAGGGGCCCAAATATCACAGAATCCTATTGTAGAGCAATTTTTGCCTCACAGCACTGTCAAAAACAATAGAACAATCAGCCATCAATTGGTAGAAGCTAATATCTAGGTATGATACCAACAGAGGCAGACAGCATAACAGAGATAAAGGAAAAAGACAGTCAAAGAGAGCCCTGCTAAAACCAGTGGCATCCTAGAGAGGCTGTGCTCATGCCCAAGGCTGAGCTCTTTGAGGAACAACATCAGATGCTGCACCCTGTGGGGGAAATAGACTTTCCTGAAATATAAAAAGAATATTTATTATGGAAGAAAGCTTTATTTCTCTTGTCCTTTCATATTGGGAGAAATATTGAATACATAGAAAGAGTCCTGGATTGCTCTAGCAAAGTTACTAACCAAATAAACAAGCAAACAACAAATCTGTGGGAGCATGGAGAACTGGTATTCAGAGTTGCTACAACATATTATCTAAAATGTCCACTTTTCAAAAAAATTGTTCAGTACCATAGGAAAGGTAAAAAAAAATTGTGAGACATGCAAAGAATTATATAAATATGTGGAAAAGCAACAAAACACTCTAAAGCAGCACTCAGATTGAAATTTATAGCTGTTAACATGTATATTCAAAAAGAAGAAAAACCTCAAATCAACAGCCCCATGTTCCACTTTAAGAAACAAGAAAAAGAAGAGCAAACTAAAGCTAAATGAAAGAAATAGTAAATATAGAGTAGAAAGAAGTGAAATAGACAGAAAAACAATAGAGAAAAACCCAAACTAGTTCTTGGAAAGATGAACAGCATTGATAAACTTTTAGCTAGATTGATCAAAAAACAAAAAAGAGAGAGAAAAACTCACATTACTAAAATGAGGAATAAAAGGGGGGACATTACAAAATCTAAAAAGGAATATTGTTAACAATTATATACCAACAAATTAGGTAAACTAGATGAAACACACAGACTCCTAAAAAGAAACAACCATCAAAACCGTCTCAAGAAGAAATAGAAAATCTGACAGATCTATAACAAGTAAAGATACTGAATCAGAAAACTTATCACAAAGAAAAGTTCTGGCTCAGATGGCTTGGTAAACTCTATCAAATGTTTAAGGAAGAATTAACATCAATCTCTCACAAACTCTTCAAAAAAATATAGAAAGAGAGAACACTTCCCAACTCCTATGAAACCAATATTACCCTGATACTAAAATCAGGCAAAGACATTACAAGAAAATTACAGATCAATATCTCTCATAAATATAGATGCAATAATCTTCAACAAAATTCCTGTAAATCAAGTCTAGCAACATATAGAAAGTATTATAAACCACAACCAAGTGGGATTTATCCCAGGAATGCAAGGCTGGTTTAACATCCAAAAATCAATTCATGTAATATACAATATTAATAGAACAAAGGAGAAAAACAACATGGTCATTTCAACAGAGGCAGAAAAGCATTTGGGAAAATACAACACTTCTATGATTTTAAAAGATCAACAAGCTAGAAACACAAAAGAATTTTCTCAACTTGATAAAGGGCCTCTATCAAAAACCCACATTTACCATCATTCATAATGATGAAAAACTGAATACTTTCCCCTTAAGATCAAGAACAAGAAAAAGATGTCCATTCTCAACACTTCTATTTGCCACTTCTTTTTTTGTTGTTTTTTGTGTTTGTTTTATCCTTAGCAAACTAACGCAGGATATTTGCCACTTCTATTCTGGAGGTTATAACCAGAAAAAACAGGCAAGAAAAATAAATACAGACATTTAACTTGGAGAGGAAGAAGTAAAACTATTTTTACTAAATATGACATAATTTTGTATAGAGAAAACCTTTAAAAATCACTCAAAACTATTATAATAAATGAACAAGTCAGCAACTATGCAGGATACAAGGTAAATATACAAAAATCAATTGTATTTCTATACGCCAGCAACAAACAATCTAAAAATGAAATTTAGAAAACAATTTAAGAGATAAACCTGGAATCCTAAATAAGTGGGAACAACCTGAAAGTCCATCAAGTGATTAATGGATAAATAAAATGTGATATACCCATACAATGGAATCTTATTTAGCAATAAAAAGGAATGAAATACTGATATAAGCTTCAACATGGATGAACTTGAAAATATTATGCTAAGCGAAAGAAGCCAGCAAGAAAAGGCCACATGTCATATGATTCCATTATACGAAATGTTCAAAATAGGCAAATCTATGCAGACAGAAAGCAATTTAATGGCTGCCTAGGGTTGGGGAAGTTGAGAGGAAGTGGCAAGCTACTGTTAATGGTAAATTATTTCTGTAGTGATGAAAATATTCTAAAATTGTCTGGAGTAATGGTCGCACAACTTTGTGAATATACTTAAAACCATTAAAGTAGGTCTATCATATGGTATGTGAATTATATGTCAATAAAGCTGTTCTTTAAAAGTTTCATCTTTGTTGTATTTAGTGTCAGATTGTTTTCATCTAACTTCCTCATAGTCATAAAACTACTGCCATGGCTCCAGGTATCATATCTTCATGAGACAATATCTAGAGTAAAATAAAACTGTGTGTGTTAGGAGATCGCTTTCTCATATTTCTTTTTAAGATTGAAAAAACCTTTCTCAGAAACCTGCAGGCACAATTCCTCTCACAACTCATTGGTAAGAATTGGGCCTTATGTCCAACGTTAATATCAGGAGAATATCACTTCTCTACTCAAAATCCTCAAAGATTTCCCTTCTTACTCAGGGCTAAAGTCCCTATGATGGGCTACAATAGCTTATGTGACTGAAGCATTGCCTCTTACCCCTCAGTACTGCTTTGCTACAACCTCTGTAGAATTTATGGGGTCCCTGTTGTGGCAACTCTAAGTATGTTTCAGCATGTCTCAACAGCAGCTCAGCCCTGAATCATATTTTGGCCACAGCCCAATCTTTCACAAGTCTATCTGTATGCTTTGCTCTGTGACAAGGACACTGTCTCGCCAAGGATGCTGTAAGTGTTTTTGAAGTGGGGAAGAGTCTAATTCCAAAATGTTTTAGTATTGTTCACAGAAACAATGAATAAATCATATCCACAACTTGAATTTTTTATGTTTGGTTCAGAAACAATTTGTTCATGTCTAGTATTTTTTTAGTACTTGTAATATTTAAGATTTTGGGGCATATTGGAGTATCTAAGAGATTAATTCATTATTTTAATTGAAATGTGTAATTGAGTAATTGGTTTAGATTTATGATTTTACATTAAAAAGTATAAGCAATTTTGTTAAGTGTGTAAACTGATTTGGTACATTTAAGAAGGCTTAAGGGTCAATATATTACAAGCGTTATTTAAATATCTAAAAGGTTTTGGGCTGGGCCTGGTGGCTCACGCCTATAATCCCAGCACTCTGGGAGGCCAAGGTGGGTGGATCACCTGAGGTCAGGAGTTCAAGACCAGCCTGGCCAACAAGGCAAAACCCCATCTCTACTAAAAAATACAAAAATTAGCTGGGCGTGGTGGCACGTACCTGTAATCCCAGCTACTCAGGATTGAACCCGGGAGGCGGAGGATGCAGTGAGCTGAGATCACGCCACTGCATTCCAGCCTGGATGACAAAGCGAGACTCCATCTCAAAATAAATAAATAAATAAGTAAATAAGTAAATAAATAAATAATTAAATAACAGGTTATTAGTCAGATAATTAAAGTACCTAAAAAGAAAACCAATTATATTAAATTTACTAATACAGTTAAAAATGTTTAAGTTAATTGCCAAGGCTTCCTTAAACTTGGTTATTAAAGTTTACTAGATCTAGAGGTTAAAAAGTAAGATTTATAAGCTGGATTTAAAAGTTTAAGAACTAGAATTTTCTTAGAACTAATAATTTCTAACCTTAATACATTTAATATTAAATCTAAAGTAATCAAAAATAGTTTTAGCCATGTATAAAAGTCATCCTCAGGAGTCGTAAACTCATGTTTCAGGGATGGGCCCATGACTTACTGGAGCCAATGAGATATAAGAAAATGCCAGGATTTCTGGAAAGGTGAGGTTTTTTTTCCCCCCATAAAGCCTACCAACGCATGCCTTTTCTCTTCCCTTAGTCAATACTATAGACGATACGAGGTCTAGAACAGGAGAACCATCATCTGCCCAGGAGAACCAAGGCCTATTTTATGATGGTGCAAATGTAGAGCCAGAGGAAGAAGCTAAGCAATACAATGCTGTGAGAGCCAAAGGAAATGGGCACCTGGTGACTGATGTCATCAACCTTTACCTGAACCTACACCTAGGCTCTTTGGTTACATGGTCCTATAAATCTCCTTTCCTGTTTAATTCCATTTTAGTTGAATTTTCTGAACATGTCCTGACTAGTAGAAGGATCCAGCAGAGTGCAACGGATTGAGCCTGGATTTGGATTTAGACATAAACTAGTTCAAATCCTGACTTAGCACTCACTCGCTGTGAGGGCTTGATCAATACTTCTCCCCTCTGGGTCGCAGTTCTCTTCCGAAAAATGGCAATAACTCCTTCACCCATATACCTAAGGTACCCAGCATAGTGCCTCTGCAGTACTGTACATGCCTAATCAGTGTGTTCATTTAGCATGTTATAGGTGCTAGGGACCAATCGGGAGCAGAGTCCCTGTCCTCATGGCTAAGCCCATTCTTTCCCTCTTTCTCCTTTTAGTTTTGTATGCTCACATCATGCATGTCCCAAAAGTAATTGAGGAGCTGAACTGAGTCACTTCTTCCCATCCACCAGCAACGCAGAGTCCAAGTTATTTCCCTCCCCAAGACACCAGTGCATTTTCTTCCTCTGACAAGACTCCCAGGATCCCTTTGGTTGATGTTGTAGTTATTTGCTTTCACAGTTTACTGTCCTCACTGAACTCAGGGCATCTCACTGACACCCAGCATAGGACCTGGTATACAGCAGGTACTTAATAAGTGTTTGATGAATAATCAATTTAAACACAAACAAAGCTCCTAAAACTCTCATCTTGTCTGTTTTCTTATACATATAAGAAGATAGGGACAGTAGTTACCTGCTCTTGATGGATTCTTCTTGCCCATGAATGCCTACTCTGGTTCCTGCAAGCTAAAGGCATTGCACCCCTTCTCAGCTGTCTCACCTCGTGTTTGATCACCCATCTCTCCAGTGGGATCCTGAAGCTGTTGGTGATTAAGGGACTAAAACCATAGCAAGCTAACAGCTGATGTGGTGGCATCCATCACTGGAGTCATTTTTCTGCCTTGGATTTGCCAGTGGATGAGATTGAGATACACCATTAACTCTGATGCTTCACTGGAGGCTGTTTTGTGCCTTTGGTAATGAGACTTGGCAGTTCTTTTCTATTCTCTACCGGGGCTAGAGCTCAGCCTGTGATTCCAGGCATCTGATTAAATTGTCCTGTGAATTTGTCTTTAATTCTCAAACATGAGTAAAACCAAGTCCTTTGGGAGCAGTTTCCTTCATCCACCTCTATACCAGTTAGAAATGTGTTCAATGCAAGAAACAGAAAAGCTAACTGTATTGGTTCTAAACCAATAGAGTTTCGTTTTTCTAATATAAGAGGCCAGAGGCAGATGGCTGCTAGTTTTGGTTCAGCAGCTCAACTATGTTAGGAGACATGACTCTGATTCTCTTGACCTTTCACTCATGGTAAAGAGATGGCTGCCACCACACCAACCATCGTGCCTGTGTTCAAGGCAGAAGGGGGAAAAAAACACTTCGAGAACCCCCACCCTCACCCTACATCCAACGTGGCAGACTTTTCCTTAGGTTTCGTTAGCCAGAAGTGGGTCACAAGGCCACCCTTAGCTAGCTTTGAGCAATTGTGATTCATGTCTCTTCCTGGGTATGTCTACCTCAGCCTTCTTCAGATGCTGCTGCAGCTGTACTCAGGGATTAGTGCTTCGAGTTGCAATCTTCTATGTTCTCATCCAACCCCTGTGTGAGCTGGGGCCTCCTTGCCTCTTGAGATCTAAATATGATTGGCTAGAACACTCGGCTGTTAAAGATTTCCTCAAGGTATCCTTGAGTTTCCAGGGTTGGGTAGGAAGATGGCTGATGCCTTCAATGTCAGTTCCAGCTTTGGGCACCTGCTTTCCCAAGTGGTGTTTCTGTTCCACACTGAGTCCCTTCCAATGTCTCTCATTCTGCTCCATCCTCTCCACTATCACCACCCTGTGCTCCTTCAGCCAAAGAAAAGAAAACAAATGAGTAACAGCCAATCATAAAGTCTTGGGACTTTGATACCTGAGACAAAGCTCAGCCAATCATAAGTCTTATCACACCCTCTCCTTCACGATGACCTTCTTTATGTATATACATCCTGAGGTGGAGAGTTTCATCTTCTTTTTATGTGCAGTGAGCATGTATAAATGAATATGAGTTCATATAAAATCTCACACAAGGCTTCCATGCCCATCATCTCACCAGATTTCTCAGGAATCCTGGGGTAGGTGTGAGAAGGTCCCCCCTGCACCCGGACCTGCCTGACTTTGAGCCCATTTGCCTTTGAGTTTCAACCCTGAGTCTTAGAGAATCCCATTACAAGAGTTAGGATTTTTTGTTGCAAATAACAGAGACCTTGCCCCCCAACCCCCACCCAACTTTAGCTTAAGGGAAGAAAGTATACAGTGACGCAGCTGTTTTTCCTGATGCTCCAAGGACAAAGGTAGAGCCCAGACCTGGGACCCAGAAGTCCTGCAAGAGACTGTCACTCACTTCATTCTGCTGTACCCTTCCTTCAATGCAAACTGGCTTTCTCTGCTTCTCTGCCACAACCACCAAGAGCTGCAATGCTTTTATATAATAGTTCCTGCATTCAAGAGACCAACCCAAACTAAGCTCTTTGTTCCAAATCAATATTCCCAGGAAAGAGATTGGTTCAGCCAGGATCAAGGATCTAATCAGCTATGGAGGGAGGAATGGGGTCACATTGCTTAAATATGACAGCCTAGTGAGCTTAAAACCAAGCTCCAGTGAGTTATCTGGGAGCATGCAGGCTATTAAGAATTTCATTTCGGCTGGGCCTGGTGGCTCAGGCCTGTAACCCCAGCACTTTGGGAGGCCGAGACCAGTGGATCACTTGAGGTCAGGAGTTTGAGACCAGCCTGGCCAACATAGTGAAACCCCGTCTCTACTTAAAAAATACAAAAATTAGCTGGGTGAAGTGGTGCATGCCCGTAGTCCCAGCTACTCTGGAGACTGAAGCAGGAGAATCACTTCAACCCCAGGAGGCGGAGGCTGCAGTGAGCTGAATTGGCACCACTGCACTCCAGCTTGGGTGACAGAGCAAGACTCAGTCTCAAAAAAAAAAAAAAAAAAATTATTCCTGATAAAATTGAGGAGCATTGCAAGAAAACACTTCCTTTTTAATCCATCCCCTTCTTCCCTCTTTGACTTTGGTTTTATGAAATGACAGCAGCTATTGTGCAACCATGAGACAGAAAACAAACCTGAGGACAAAAAGCCAACACAGCTGTATCAGTTAGCTTTTGCAAACAAAATATTCTGAAATGTAGTCACTTAAAATAACATTTATTGCTCAGGATTCTGTGGGTCAGAAATTTGGGCTGGATTCAGTTGGGATGACTTATCTCTGCTCCACATGGTATTGCCTGGGATTCTTTTTATGTCTGGGGTGTCCAATGGAATGGCTGAGTCTCCCTCCATGAGGTGGAGGTTGACCCAGGCTTATTCACACGGCAGCAACATTTCAAGAGGACAAGAGTGGAGGCCTAGGCTTAGAACATTTACACTCTCACTTCCATTGCATTCTACTGATCAAAAACAGTCACATAGCCAGCCTGGGTTCACAAGGTGGAGAAATAGACTCTATGTTTTGATGGGGCCATTTGCAATCGAGCACAACAGACAAGGACGGTTAAGAGAAAAACAGAAAAAGTCTGGCCAGAGATGACACCTTTCTTGAGCTGTTGCAACAATGTAGAACAGGCCTCCTTCAGACTTCATTATATCATTATACAGTTAAATGTCCTGTTTTAAAGAAGGCACTCTTTTACTTGCAAAGGGGTCCCTAGCTTATACACAAGAGATAAGAATAATATCTATTCATCAGAGTGTTGGGAGATGAAACGAGATATGTACGTAGAGCCCTTAGCAGAGTTCCTAGGATACAGTAAGCACTCAGGAAAAGTTTACAGGTATTGGCAATTATGGGGGACTGGTCCATTCCAAAAAGGCATTAGCCGTTCTCATCCTAAACAACACACACCCATTATGGACTTCTATTAGCAACTTCCAAAGGGGACAAGCATATGCTGCGCCCAGCCCCACAGAGACCTTACAGGCCAGTTACTAGGGGTCAGTATGGACTGTGGTTAGGCCGTCAGCTGCTGCAGAAAGCTGGGGTCCCATAGGAAACTAAAACTTCAGGCCCACAAAGAGGGGTTCCAGCTCCAGTTCTAAGCAGAGAGGCCGGAGGCAATCACTGAGTTTTTTTTGATGGGGAAACTGAGGTCCAGAAAAGACAGATGACATGCCCAGAGTCACACAGTGAGTTTGGAACCAAGTCACAAGAGAACTCAGCCTCCTGACTCACAGCCTAGAGCTTTGATTATTAAACTATGTCCACTCAGAAACGGTTTTGCTCTTCCCCCACCAAGGATGGAAATTCTTGAAGGGTTATACCTTGGGGATAAAGATGCGGCTAAAAGGCAAAACTGGAAGTAAAAGTACTTGCCCATGAATAGTGATGGGTGGTGGCCAAGCTTCTGGAGGACATGGTCTGTTTCTTGGCCTGGATGTTGGATGCTGGATATATGGGTGTGTTCATTCTGTGAAATTCATAGAGCTGTATGTTTATGATCTATGTTATATTTCAATTAAAAAATATTTAAAAACTGCTTCTCCAAGATCTTATCCCTACTAGAGGGCTCATGGAAGGCAGACACAGCTTGGTGTCATGGAGAAGGCACTGAATAAAGGCTTAGGAAATTTGGGTTCTAGACTTACCCAACACTTACTAGCTGGGCAACCTTGTCTTAATGGCCTGAATGTCTGTTTCCTGATTTCTGAGACAGGAATATCAACACTTCTTCCACTAAAGCTGTAGGCTGGTTTGGGGGGCAAACAAGATCATAGATGTGAAAAGACTTAGGAAACAATCAGGTATGTGTGCTACGTACTGTCCAGGTGAGCGTGCATCATTCTCCTTTTGCAAGTGATTGTGTGGGGCAGTGGGAGGGGGGCTGTTCCGGCTCAAAGTGGGCGACTCAGTCCTCACAGAAGCAAATTAGAACCTGGCCTTGTGCATCAGCTGTGCTGAACCTCAGAATCCTGTTTTTATGCGAGGGCTGCAGATCAAGGCAAAATCAAGACAAATGTGATTTCACTGGGGCAGCCGGTCTCTGTGTCCCAGGCATGCGTACCCTCTGTGGAAGCTGAGGCTCCGCTGACATCACCGCGGTTAGCACCCTCCTCCACATCGGGACAGTAGGAGGCTGCTCCAGGTCATCAGGCCCGAGGGAGGGGTAGATGGAGCTCTCCTAGATTGGCAGGGCCAGTGGAGGGACTGTTGACAGCAAATTAAAAGTCTCTGGCAATCTGGGTCCTCATCTCTCATGCCATTGGTGTCTGTGAAATTGTAATTTATGGCTAGAATTAAAGGCTAAAAGGAAAATACCACGGCATGAGACCAAGGGCTGAGGTGAGGCAGGAGTGCAGGTAGGTTAGGGACTGAGTGTCGGGGGCACCGGCTGCTGCCAAGAGCCGTGGGTGGACTGAGGTCTGAGAGGTCAGTTCCAGGTCAAGTGCATTCTGAGACCTCTCTCCACATGCACACCCAGCCCCCTTCACTGTGCTCCACTTACAGCTCTCACTAGGACCCACTTCATTTTTAGTGTATTTCTGGCACTCCTGCATCCCTCAGGGCCCTTCCACCCTTCTCTCCGCTCATAGCTGCTCACGGCAGCACCACTGACTCTGCCTGAGGACTTCCTCCGGCTGCAGGAGCTGCTCAGCCTGCACGGGCTAGCCCAGAAGTGCTCAGGAGCTGAGGGCCCTGGGAGCAGCCCTTGGCCACTAAAGAACAAAAGGTGCTGGATAGATACCACCATTCCCCTCGCTCCGCAGGTGAGACGCCAGCCGTGTAGTCATCAATGTTCTCCAGAGAAACAGAAGCAAAGGGATATCTACACATAGACATAGATAGAAAATGATTTATTACGAGGGATTGGCTCATGTGATTATGGAGGCGGACAAGTCCCGCTATCTGCTGTTTGCAAGCTGGAGGAGGCCCAGGAAAACCGGTGGCGTAGTTAGTTCCAATCTGAGTCTGAAGGCCTGAGAACCAGGTGCTTCCTGTCTCTCTCAAACAATCTACTTATGCTCAAATCCTAACTCAGGGTCTGCTTCTGAGAGAACCCACTGCAAAGCGTGCACTGTGTGTCTTCCCTGCTGGAATGTACACGCTTAGGAGCGAGGGACTCTGGTCCACTGATGTAGTCCAAGCACCTAGGATTGTGCCTGGCACATCAGAGGCTCTGGAAAAACATTTGTTGAACAGATTGTTTACACACTGAATGGCAATTCAACAAATAGTTCTGAAGTGCCTACTTTGCCAGCTCTATGCCAGGCATCCAGGACATACCTGGAACAAGACAGAAGGGAGTCCTACCCCCTGGTACTCATCGTCTAGTGGGAGGAGAAAAATAGACAAACCCACTGCAGGCCATCAGTACTGAGATAAGGACACACAGAGGGCTGTGGGGGCACAGAGGAGGCCCCAGTGGACACTCTGGGGTGACAGACTGGAGCAGGGCTGGCTTTGTGGGCATGTGACTTGTGTGGTCACATGGGGCCCTGCCCTTGGAAGGGCCCTAAACTTGGTGTATTTTTTAATTTTTATTTTTTTGAGATGGAGTCTCACTCTGTCACCCAGGCTGGAGTGCAGTGGCGTGATCTCGGCTCACTGCAACCTCCGCCTCCTGGGTTCAAGCGATTCTCCTGCCTCAGCCTCCTGGGTAGCTGGGATTACAGGCATGCGCCACCACACCCGGCCTCTAAACTTGGTTTAATGCTTTGCTGTTGCCATCTTGAAATTCCTAATTATTTTTGAACTTTTTCATTTTGCACTAAGTCCCACAAATCATGTATCTGGTCCTGCCTGGAATGATATCCCCACTGAGACCGGGGGTGCTGCATGAAGGCAGGTAGGCTGCAGAGCTCTGTGTTCCATGAAGGAGACACAGCATGTGTAAAGGCTCAGAGATGAAAGAGAGCCCAGTATGTTCCAGAAACTGTAGTACTTTGGTTCGGTTGGAGCACAGAGGGTATGGGATGCCAGAGAAGGTGGCAGGGGCCACACTGAAGGGCATTGTGGGTCTCCCATGCTCAGGAGTCTAGACTTTATCCAAAGGCCATATCACGTGTTAAGAGTGGGGCAGGAGGGCACAGGGGGCAAGACTGTGGCAGCGAGACCTGTTTGAGCCTGTTCCAAGAATCTGAGGCAAAGAGATAGTGAGCCTGGCAGATTTGAATGACACTTAGGGGGTGGAAGACAGTACTCAGAGGTTGATTGAATACAGAGGGAGAAACTGCCAAAGTCTGTTTAGACTTCATATTCACAACCCCTAGGGAGTGGAGTGGTCCCGCAGGCGTGGGCACCGTGCCTTTTGGATGCTTGCTTGTGACGACACATTTCTGCTCAAGCCAGGGGAGATGAAACCCCCGTGGGGAGAGGCTTGGCTCTGGCCTCTCTTCTACCGGCACAAACACAGGCTTCAAATGAGCTTTCTGTCCGGAACTTTAATATGTTAAAAATGACTGTGGAGCTGGACTCTGCCTCCCAGTGCCTGATGCTGCAGGAGTGGAAGCCTCCCGGGGCATGAGAGGGAGAGAGGGGATGATGAAGGGGACCTGACTTGATCCTGCTGGAATCCCCAAGGTCAGACTGTTCCATTCTGGAGAATCCTGGAACACAGAGTGTTGGAGCCAGAAGGAAAGTTAGCTGTGGTCTCATCTGACCTCCTTCCCATGACAGATGGGAGCAGACCCTGCAGAGAAGAAATGAATTGCACAAGGTCACAAGGAGGGTTGGAGAATCCTGGGCTCCTGGCCCCTGCTCTGGTGCTCTGATTCCCAACCCCTGGCACCCCTTACTTCAGAGGATTTGAAAGGCACATCACTCAAGGTCACAGGATGCCTCTGGCTTTTTAAATAATTAAAGATGGGGGTCTCTCTATGTTGCCCAAGCTGGCTTCAAACTCCTGGGCTCAAGCAATCCTTCTGCCTCGGCCTCCAGAGCAGCTGCATGTGAATTACAGGTGAGCTCTACCATGCCTGGCTGCTTCCTTTGTTAATGAACGAAAACTCTAACTTAAAATGCTTTATACTGATGGTTTTCCAAGTGTGGTTCCCAGACCAGCTGGCATCAGCATCACCTTGTTAGAAAGGCCAGTTCTTGGCTTTACCTACTGAATCAGAAATTCTGGGGGTGGAGTCCAGCCACCTGTGCTTTAACAGGTGATGTTAATGCCCACTCCAGTTTGAGATCCACTGCCTTAAGCAGTAAAGATGTCTATCATCACACAAATCAAGACGCCCAGGGTTGGTTATCTCAGTGGCCCAATGACTATAGGGTCCCAGGTTATGCCTGTCTTCCCATTCCTCCATCCTCAGTGTGTGGGCCTCTGACTTCAGGCTTGGACTCTCCCAATCACTAGGTGGCTGCTCCATCCACAGCTTCACCATGACTTCAAGAAGCAGAGGAGATGGCCTCCCCGGACATCCCTTTTCATCAGTGAGAAAATCTTGCCTGGAAGTTCCCTAGCAGACATCCCCTCCTATCTCATTGGCCAGAATTGGGCTGTGTTCCCTCCTCAAACCAATCACTGCCAAACCAACCACTGGGAAATGGAGTTATGATTAGTTACGAGTAATCTTCAGCTACAGAGGGGAAATACAACCTAGTAATACAAAAGCACAGGTCCTTTGCAGCAACCTGGATGGAGTTGGATACCATTATTGTAAGTAAAGCAACTCAGGAATGGAAAACCAAACATTGTATCTTCTCACTTATAAGTGGGGGCTAAGCTGTGAGGACGGAAAGGGATAAGAATGATACAATGGACTATGGGGACTCGGGGAAGGGTGGGAGGGGTGAGGGACAAACGACTACCCACTGGGTACAGTATACGCTGCTCGGGTGATGGGTGCACCAAAATCTCAGAAATCACAACTAAAGAACTTCTTCATGTAACCAAATACCACCTGTTCCCCCAAAACTTTCAAAATAATAATAATAATAAAGCTGAAACAAAAAACACAGCTCCTGGAGCCCCTTCCTCTTCAAATCCTAGTTTTGCCATTTACTAGCTTCCTGACCTTCATCTAATTACTAAACCTGCTGGGTGTGGTGGCTCACTCCTGTAATTCCAACACTTTGGGAGGCCAAGGCAGGAGGATGGCTTAAGCCCAGGAGTTCAAGACCTGCTCTGGCAACATAGCAAGATCCCATATGTACAATATATATATATATGTGTGTTTTTTAATTAGCTAGGCATGGTGGTGCACACCTGTTTTTTAAAAAATTACTTAACCTGTGTGCCTCAGTTTTCACATCTGTAAAATGGACATAATAATATTTATCTCAGGAGTGTCAGGAGGACTAAGTGGATTCATATTTGTAAAGCACCTAAGACAATACTTGGCTATAGATGAATTTGTTAAAGAAATATCATACGTAGTTCTTTATCTTGCTTTTTTGTAACTTAACTATGGGGCTTGGAGATCATCCAGTAACAATACAGAGGCCACTTCCTCATTCTCCTTTTTATTATTATTATTGTTGTAGGATATTCCATTTCATGAGTGTGTATAATTTATTTAATAATTGTTTTAATTTATTTGCAATTACAGAGTTGCAGCGGATAAGCTTGTCATGTTGTTTCATGTGTGTGAGTATCTATTGTAGGACAAAACCCTATAAATACAATTGCTGGGTTGAAGGATTTGTGAATTTGTAATTTGATAGACATTGCCACATTGCCTTCCACAGAACGTTACGCCAATTTACACTCCCACCAGCAGTGCATAAAGGTGCACGCCCCTCCACAGCCTCACCACCAGCAGTTACCATTTCACCACACCCCTCCACCCGTGACAATCCGTGTGTGTTGTTGCCTTCAATTGCCCAGGAAGAAATAGACCCACGAGGAAAGACAACTTGGCTGAGACGGATCAGTGAGCTGCAGGAAGTCCCAGATAAGGACCCTCCTCAATCCCGGTACCACACTTCACAGTTTACAAAGCACTTCCCGTCCTAGAGTAGACCATCCCCTGGGTCCCGTACTGTGTACAGCAGCTCCCAGATGCTCTCACTCCCAGCAGCCAGCACCTGTGTCTTTCAGAGGACAGTTCGTAGCCTGCTCGACCCAGCTTTGCCTGTACGTATGGAGAGCTGGAAGTGCCTGGAAAGGTATGTCCTCCAGAGGGGAATTTACTCCCTCTAATTACCAATGAGCACAGGACTATGAATACCCCAGCTCCCTTGCCCCCCAAATGGGCCAACTCTGAGGTATGACTTATGCCACCTCCTTTGCAGGACTGACCTGGTGGGGCTTGGTGATAACACACCCTTGCTGGCCCTGCCTGCTTCCCCTTCCTCTAGCTGTTCCTGGAAATACTTCACACACAGTAAGTCATTTTCACAGGAATCCTTGGTTCAGGGTCAACTTCTGGAGATCCCAACCTAAGACACCTCCATGGTCTCCTTCATGCTTCCCTGTCATTGGACCCATTGTACAGATGAGAATACAGTGGCCAGTTAGAATTGACACAGCTACCAAGTGGCTGTGGTGGGGACTAGTACCTAGGACTTCTAGCTCCTCATCCATGTTCCTTCAAAGGAAGGACCGTAACTCCAGCCAGAGCTGAAAATGAAATCTCTTTTTAGTCCTCACCTCCTGAATGCAGTAAATTCATGAACACCTGCCCGTGTGTGCATCTCTCCATATGGTGTGTCCCTGGGCCTCTGCCTCTTCTCGTCTCCAAAGTGAGTATGCTGTCTGATACTAAAATCAGTTCAGTATTTCATGTGGGTCACATCCTACATGTTGAGTTTGACTATAATTGCGCCAGGCAGACCATAATACATTTATTTAACACTAACATACTTTAAATTCGGACCTCTTGCATGTTATTTGCATCTATTTGATTGGGGAGGGGAATGAACAGACACACCTCCTGCGTTGGTCAAGTTGGCCTCTCATGACCTAGAATGGGAGCTGAGGACCAACAGGCTTGCCCCTGTCCCAGGGTCTGTACTTAAATCAGTGGCTTAGTTGACTCCCACCCTGCTCTGTCTACATACAGGGCAGAAGCTAAGGTGCCTATGTGAGCCTTGTGTTGCCCCAGGGCGCACCTTGCCTAGGACTGGGGTGATGCCTCCTCTGTGTCCAAGTGTCCACTCCCACACATGTCACTCGAGCCCATGAGCTCCATGAAGTCCAACAGCACCTCTGGTCACTGCTGCATTCCCAGGGCCCGGCATGCAAAAGATGTTTAAAGCACATTTTGGTCAGATGAATGAATGAATGAACGAATGAGTGAATGCATGAATGCACACCGGCTGGTTCATCTTTCCAAAGCACAGTTCGGATCCTGTCCCTCTCTTGCTCAGAAACTCTTAGTGGCTCCCAACGACTGCAGGATAAAACCCAAGGCTTCATTCTGGCATTCAAGGCCCTTTATACCTTGTTCCAAACCTATGAATGTACAAAAAATTATTGCACATGATTCGTGTCAGACCTGCGACAATGATCCTGAAACTGAGCCTTGGAGAGGGAAAGAGGTGAATGCTCTTACCTGCGTCAGTTTCCTCCCCTCCCCTCCCCTCCCCTCCCCTCCCCTCCCCTCCCCTCCCCTCCTTCCTTCCTTCCTTCCTCCGCACCTGGTAAGAACATACAGCCCAGGCCCTAGGCCAAATATCAGAAATGATCTGAAGACCCTGCCTGGGCAGGGACAGCTATCTGCAAGGAAGGGGAGTTAGGATTAGCCTGAGGTTAGCATTGGAGTGGTTTCCCAGAAAGACTCTGGCTGTACTTTCCCAATCTTTCCAGGAGGGGGCGGCAGCATCCCTGGTTACAGGCGCTCACGCATCTCGGAGCTGCGGCGCAGGATGTGTCTGCGGGTGGAGAAGTGTGTGTCTGTGTTTGCAAGTGCGGCAGAGGGTCTCAGCATATGATTGAGTGGACACGAGTGAGAGCGCTCCAAGTGAGGTGTGTGTGTGTTCATTAGACTCTCACTCGGCTTATTGTGCGTCTACTCTGTGCCAAGCCCTGACTCTGATACTTGGGACCAGCTCAAGAGACCAGAGCTCAGTAGAGGGGAGCAAAGAAAAAAGCAAGTAAATAAATAAATAAATAAATAAATAAATAAAGTGATGTCACCAGATAATAAAGATCTAAGGTGGGGGTCGGGACTGATTTGAACCACGTGGTCAGAGCACCTCTCCAAGAAGGCAACCTCCATACTGAGACCAGAAGGACAAGAGGAAACCAGCCAAGCACAGATAGATGTGGGAGATGGTTCCAGGCAGAGGGAGCAGGGAGGGCAAAGGTGAGATGCAGTGCTGTCTTGTAGGAGTTTGAGTTTGAAGAGTTCGAATTTAATTCTCTTTTCTTTCTTTTTAATTTCTTTCTTTCCTTTCTCCTTTCTCTTTCTTTCTTTTTCTTTCTTTCTTTCTTTCTCTTTCTTTCTTTTCTCTTTCTCTCTCTCTCTCCTTCCTTCCTTCCGTCTTTCTTTTCTCTCTCTCTCTCTTTCAGACTCTCGCTCTGTCACCCAGGCTGGAGTGCAGTGGTGCAATCTCGGCTTGCTGCAACCTCCATCTCCCAGGTTCAAGCGATTCTCCTGCCTCTGCCTGCCGAGTAGCTGGGATTACAGGAGCACACCATCACGCCCGGCTAATTTTTTGTATTTTTAGTAGAGACAGGGTTTCATCATGTTGGCCACGCTGGTCTCAAACTCCTGATCTCCAGTGATCCACCTGCCTCGGCCTCCCAACGTGCTGGGATTATAGGTGTGAGCCACTGTGCCTCTTGTGTTCGAATTTAATTCTAAGGACAAGAAGTCCTCAGATGTTTGAACAGTCAAGTGATGCGATGTGATGTTTGATTTACACTTTCAAAAGATCTCTGGCTGCTGAGTGGGAATGTGTTAGAATTGGGCCAGTGACAGTGAGGAGGCTACTGCACCAGTCCAGGCCAGAGTTGCGGTGTGACCATGGGGGCTGAGGAAGTGTGTGGACGCAGCACATTTGGGAGGTGGCACTGTTGACAGTGGGGGCGAGAGGCAGAAGCAGGGCAGCTCCTGGTTCTTGGCCTGAACCAAGACTTCTAAGGGGAACAGCTGTATCGGGGCAGTCTGGCATTTGAAAGGCTCGTTTCTGCCTGAAACCTCTATGGTTTGGCTCCCTGACCTGACCAGTTCGGGACTTCCAGGGCCAGTCCCTTCTCCATCCTCCTCTTTTTTGGAGGGAGGTTCTGGAAACAGCTGGTTCCATCCTAACCTCCAGGCTTACCAGGGCCCTGTAGGGCTCAGGAACAGAACATTCTGCTTGGATCCTATACAGGGACTTTTCAGTTCCAGACAGCTCTTTGCCTGCCCTCCCTCCCTCCCTCCCTCCCTTCCTTCCTTCCTTCCTTCCTTCTTTCCTGCCTGCCTGTCTGCCTGATTGCCTGCCTGCCTGCTTGCCTTGCAATCATAGCTCACTGTGGCTATTTTGCTGTTGCTGTTGTTAGAGACAGGGTCTCATTATGTTGCCTGGGCTGGTCTCGAACTCCCGGGCTCAAGCGATCCTCCTGTCTTAGCCTCCCAAAGTACAGGTGTGAAACACTGCCCCTGGCTTAATGCTTTATTCTTGACTCATTCAATCCTTGATGGGAGGGAGAATGCTGGCTCTGGAGACAGGTAGCACGTTGTGAGGAAGGAATCCAGACCCTATAGAGAGGCACTCAGCTAAGGTTGCAGGGGACAGCGAGACCACTCATCCAACACATGGTGAATGAGCCTTCAGAAAACTCCATGCCCAGCTAATGCCAAGAGGAGCAGAGATGAGCTCTCTGCCAAGCCCTACCCAAATTGTACATTTATGCACACAGTATGTGTTCCTGTGTTAGTCATTATGTTATGGGTTTGTTATGCAGCAATAGATAACTGGAATAAATAACCTTGAATCTCAGCCCTGCCCTTTCCAGCTGTGTGAGCTTGAGTAAGTCACTTAACATCTCTGAGTCTCAGTGGCCTCAACTGTGGAATAATACAAATAATAACAGAAGGAGAATCATGCTGCTATAAAGACACATGCACATGTATGTTTACTGCGGCACTATTCACAATAGCAAAGACTTGGAACCAACCCAAATGTCCATCAATGATAGACTGGATTAAGAAAATGTGGCACATATACACCATGGAATACTACGCAGCCATAAAAAAAGGATGAGTTCATGTCCTTTGTAGGGACATGGATGAAGCTGGAAACCATCATTCTCAGCAAACTATTGCAAGGACAGAAAACCAAACACCACATGTTCTCACTCAGGTGGGAATTGAACGATGAGAACACTTGGACACAAGAAGGGGAACATCACACCCCGGGGCCTGTCGTGGGGTAGGGGGAGGGGGGAGGGATAGCATTAGGAGATATACCTAATGTAAATGACAAGTTAATGGGTGCAGCACACCAACATGGCACATGTATACATATCTAACCTGCACGTTGTGCACATGTACCCTAGAACTTAAAGTATAATAAAAAAAAAAAAAACAGAAGGAGGATAGATATCTCATGAAAAATTCTCATAACACCCAGAAAGGGGAACTCGTGTGTGAAGCATCCCCCACAGACAGCAAGCAGAGATGTGCAGGCTTGAGCCTGAGGTTTGTGCAATACACAGTGCAGGGGTTTTTGTTCAGTACTCTGAAGCACTCCGTAAGGATCCAAGCCGGGTTGTCGTGGTGTTGGATGTGGTGGTGTCTGAAGAGACAGTCAGTATCCAGAGGCTTAGTGCTTCCCGGCCCATGATCCTGAGCTGGTTCACCAAAGGGCCTGCCTCCCCAAGCCAGGGCCCACGTGCCATGCAGGCCCATCCCACTGCAAGGAGCTCAGGGCCTTGAAAACTTCACCTCTGGGACCACCACCACCATTGCGGTCACACCCTGGACTTGCAGTCCTTATATCAGCAGGACTCAGGGGGTATCAGGCCCACAAACGCTGTTTCTAATTACCTTCTGCTTACCTTCCAATTCCCACTGAACCCATTCTGAACCCTACCTAGGAGCTACAGACCCTCCACCCACCTTCCAGCCACAGTGGAGGGCTGTGCTGCAGAATCAACACCTGATCCTGGCAAGACATTCACCAGGCTGTCTCGGTTCCCTGACCTATAAAGAGGGCAGGATGACCTTATTTGCGGAGTTCTCATCAGGATTAAAGATAATAATAACTACACAGTCGCTGGCCCTTCTAGTAGGTACTAGAAAGCTGGAGGTCGGCAGGACCACACGCAAGTGCTCCTGCAGACGGAAGCTTTTCTTCCAAGCCTCCAAGGACACTCGCCAGCCCTCTCCAGCACCCAGGCAGATCTGGGCTGGGCTGGAGGCGTGGGTCACCACCAGAGCCCTTGCTGCCCACGGTGTGTGATGCTGGCTGTTGCCAAGCAACAGGCCTCAGCTCAGGCCCCGAGCCCCAAGGTCAGCTGCCCACCAACTGGCTTGCTATTTCTGGGCTATGGGGGCTGCCAGTGCTCCTGGATTCCTTGCCTCAGTTGAGCCCTGTGGGAGGAGAAGCATACCTTGGGCTCTGGTTTGGGAAATCCATAAGTTGCCATATGCCTCTTTTTTTTTTTATTTATTTTTATTTTTTTTGAGATGGAGTCTCGCTTTATCGCCCAGGCTGGAGTGCAGTGGCGTGATCTCGGCTCACTGCAAGCTCCGCCTCCCAGGTTCATGCCATTCTCCTGCCTCAGCCTCCCAAGTAACTGGGACTACAGGCGCCCGCTACCACACCTGGCTAATTTTTTCTATTTTTTCGTAGAGACAGGATTTCACCGTGTTAGCCAGGATGGTCTTGATCTCCTGACCTCGTGATCTGCCTGCCTCGGCCTCCCAAAGTGCTGGGATTACAGGCGTGAGCCACCGCGCCTGGCCTGCCACGCCCCTTTTAGAGATGATCCAGGAGAGGCTGGAAATCCCAATCTGTCACCAGGTTTGGGGCCCAGAGAAGGGGAGGGGCTCACCAAGACACAGAGCAAATCAGTGGTACAACATGGGCTGTGGAACATAGATCTGATCTCCTAATTCCAATCCCCACTGGCAAGATGATGCAGACAGCTCAGAGAGGTCAAGGGACTGACTTACGGTCATGCAGCAAGTAAGGGGCAAAGCTAGGATTCCAGCCAGGTCTGTCTATTCCAAGATGACTGTAGCATCCTTTATGTACCCTTGTGATTTCCAGGCGGGACTCCTTGGAGACTCAGGTGTCTGCAGAAGTGTCTTAGGGCCTCAGAGGGAAGGTAAAAGAGACGCTGAGCTCGCAAGTGACACTCTGGTATGCCCTCCTCATCTTCATCTATTTTATTTGGGTCTCACAAGGAAAAAAAGAAAGGCTAAAGTGTTTTGGGGAAATTGATGATCCATTCGGTGCCTTAATTGCATCAATGTGAAAAATGAGGCTTACAGAGGGGAAGGGACTTGCCCAAGATGCACAAGAACTGGGAGCCGGCTGGGCGCAGTGCTCACGCCTGTAATCCCAGCACTTTGGGAGGCCAAGTAGGGTGGATCAAGAGGTCAGGAGATCAAGACCATCCTGGCCAACATGATGAAACCCCGTTTCTACTAAAAATACACAAATTAGCTGGGCATGGTGGCATGCACCTGTAGTCCTAGCTACTCAGGAGGCTGAGACAGGAGAATTGCTTGAACCCAGGAGGCGGAGGTTGCAGTGAGCTGAGGTGGCGCCACGGCACTCCAGCCTAGTGACAGAGTGAGACTCCATCTCAAAAACAAAAACAAAAACAAAACAAAACAAAAAAGAACTGGGAGCCAGGATCCCTGACCCCTCCACTCTCCACCATGGGTTCCCATTGCTCCCCATCTTGTGGATTGGAAACAACATGTCCAGAGGACTTACGTGCTGCCAGCTCCTCGATAGGGACTGTGCAGCAGCTACTAAATGCTGAATCAACTCCTTTTAAACCGGCATCATGAGACTTCTTTCATCCCCATTCCGCTCCCTAAGTAGCATCTTGTCCCTTTTTTTCTCATGCATCTTGGACTTGGTGCACTCAGAAATGACCATGTGATTTATTGATTCACTTATTCATCGCCAGCCTCTCCCCAACTACAAGGCAAGCTCCAGGGGAGCAGGGACCAAGTCCCTCTTGTTGACACCTGTCTCTGCCTCGCCTGCACTAGGCTTGGCACACAGTAGGTGCTCAGGAACAGGAATGATGAAGGTGGAGCCTCACAACACCGCTAGAGGGGACAGTTGTCATTTTTAGTCACCCAGTATCCTACTCCCCTTCCTAACAGTACCCTGATTTCCACATCCTGTGGAGTCTTAGGGATTTGCTACATCTCCCAAAATAAATTATAGTTCTCCCCTCCCCTGCAGAATAAATTAATAATAATAAATAATAACAATAACACTAACATTTATTGAATGTTTTCTGAATGCCAGGTACTAATGTTCTAAGCACTTTACATAGATATTTCACTGAATCTTTACCATAACCTTACGCCCAGACACAGATGCAGCTCCCAGCTCTCTTTCAGGGAAAAAGCAAGGCTCAGAGAAACGGAAACTTGCTAGGAGGTAGCAGACTGGGATTTGAACCGAGATCGACTGGCTCTGGGGGTGCCAGGCCTTTTTACTCCCTTGTGAGTGCATTTTCCTTAGGCCCTGCCTCTCACTGCACTCATATAGCCGAAGTGAGATGTGTGACCTCACCATCTCGCCATATGGGACGTTATCGTCTGAGTGGAATGACAAAGGGTGGGAGAATTAGTGGAGATGCTAATCCCATAGTTGGGGTCCTGACAATCAGGTAACTTCTCTTCTGGTTCCTGCCTGATTCCAAGCCTGCCTCTCCAGCCTTTGCCTCAATTCTGTGTTCCCTAATAATCTCCCAATAAATTCTCCATTCTTCCAAGAACCAAAGATTCTAACAGGTACAAGAACAAGAGGGGACGTGTCAGCTCCTATTGTGCAACGAAACATCCCCTAAGTTTAATGGATTAAAACAATAAGCAGACCAGGTGAGGTGGCTCACGCCTGTAATCCCAGCCCTTTGGGAGGCCCAGGTGGGCAGATCACCTGAGGTCAGGAGTTCAAGACCAGACTGGCCAGCATGGTGAAACCTAGTCTCTACTAAAAATACAAAAATTAGCCGGGTGTGGTGGCGGGTGCCTGTAATCCCTGCTACTTGGGAGGCTGAGGCAGGAGAATCTCTTGAACCCAGGAGGCAGAGGTTTCAATGGGCTGAGATGGCACCACTGTACTTAAGCCTAGGCAACAGAGTGAGACTCCCTTTCAAACAAACAAACAAAAACAACAAGCAATTATTTCTAACGATTCCATGGATCTTCCGGTCTAGACCAGCTCATCTAGGATGGCCTCAGGCATCTGTCTGGCGCAGCCAGGAGGGCTCACTGCTGTCACATGTGGCCTCTCACCCTCCAACAGGCTAGCTCAGGCTCATTCATGGTGGTCTCAGCGTTCCAAAGAGCGGCGGTGCTTCCAAGCCTCAGCTTGCATTATGTTTGTTATTGTCACCATTGGCCAAAGCAAGTCATGTGGCCACAACCATTGTCGGGGTAGGAAGAGATTTCCAAAGGGCATAGAGAGAGGAATGGGATCGCGTGACCATTTTTACCATGTACCACTGCTGGGAATTATTAGAGGTGGTGCTGTGCTGATCACTACTGTACAAGTGGGGAAACTAAGGCACGGAGCAGGAAAGCGGCTCTGCCAGCAACACACGGTGAGTTGGACACAGAGGGCTTTCGAAACCCTGTGGAATCTGCAACCTCAGCCACTGTTTAAGGCAGGGCTTGGTTTTTCTCACTCTGATGTGAAACAAGCTGGGACAACAATCTCTCTTGCAATAAGGAAAATGCAACAGTGAAACATTTGTTGTGCAAAATTAGAGTCCCATTTCCTGTGGGAAGTGCTGACCTGGGATAATTGCCTTTATGTGCGGGAAAAATAAGAGACGGACCTGAAAGTGTTTTCCGGAATCCAGAAAGGTGGCTTTCTTTAAAAAATCAATTACCTACTCCCACTTCAGAGAAAACACTTCACAGATGCATTTTACATTCTAAGTAGAATTCAGTGCTCCCGGCTGAAATCTACCTGAAAATTCTCAAGGACTGAGAGGCCAGACAGAGGCCCCCAATTACCTCTGCTATCGACGTTTCAGGCGCAGGATGCAGTGGCCATCTCAATAATGAACTGCTTTTTTCATCCAGAGGAAAACTCAAAAGTGTAAAATAGGCCTGGGACTTGGCTTTCCCGCCCACGCCTGGACTGCAGTCGACCGGGTTGACACCTCCCTGGCGCGTGCTTAACAGTCACATAGGAAAGACACTGAAGGGAGTCCCTTCATCTGGGTCTGCTGCTTTGGTGTCGGGCTCAGGTTCCCTCCTCCTCATTGTGGGGAATTGGCTGATGTTCCAGCAGCACTGGTTTTCTCATCGGTAGAATAGGAGCAGTAACAACACACCTAGCAGCATGCAATCATGTCACAGTGAGGCTTTCCAGGCTGCAGTATTTTGTCTGAAGGCCAGGACGAGGGAGCTAACATTTGTCAAGCACTTCTTATGCACCTTGGGCCTCCACCTCCCCACAGTCCCATCTGGGCTCAGTGGGCAGCGAGTGAAGGGTCAGGCTCTGAAGCAGGACTGCCTAGGTTCAAATCCCAGCTCCACCAGTCACCCGCTGGCTGACTTCAGGCAAGTGGGTTAACATCTGTGTGCTTTGCTTTTCTCATCTGTACAGTGGGGTTACCCATTGTGCCTAGCTCCTAGAGCAGATGCCCGCAGTGAGTATGCTAGTACCTGCCAAGGGCTGGGAGAAGCATATGCGTCCTTGTCCCCAGGGGACAGGAGGAGGAGTATGATGGAGGGTGCAGATGGGAGAGGAGGTTAGCTCCACCTTTCACCTGTTGAGCTGAGGCACCCTTGGACAGGTGGGTGGAGGTATGGGCACATTTGGGGGAAGCAGGAAGGCACAGATGGGTAAAAGGCGTGGAGATGTCACTGGCCCTGCAATAGGGTAGGGAAAACCGTGATGGGTGCCCCTCTTCTCAGAGGAAAGTGCTATGTGACTCTAGAGAAAACAGTTTGAGATGCTGATGGGGTGGAGGTGAGCCCTGGCCTCAACTGTAGCCTCTTTATAAAGGAGGTCTCTGAGAAAGGGAAGGACGACCCTCATGCTGGTGCCTCGACTGAGCCAGCAGCCCTTGGTTCAAGTCATTCCCCACTCATCGAGCCTCAGTTCCTCTCTATTTAAAATGAGGACCACAGTGTGCAGTTTCAGGGGGTGCTGTGGAGATTAGAAGTGTAACCGGTACATCAGGGCATGACACAAAGAAGGTGTTAAGAGTCAACAGCTGTGCTCCTGACACTCCATTCTCCCCTCCTCCCCAGGATGAGGGAGCTAACGTTTGTCAGTCACTTCCTATGCTCCTTAGGCCTTGACTTTTCCACAGTCCCGTCTGGGCTCAGGGGGCAGCAAGTGGAGGGTGAGGCTCTGGAGTAGGACTGCCTAGATTCTATTGTCATGGCCAACCTGTTGGCCACTCCCGGAGCTCTCCAGGCTCTGGCCACTTCTCACGTCTCCACCCTGACAGCCCGGCCCAAGAACCTCCAGCCCTTCCGAGTTCATGGGGCTCCTCCTGGCCCATCTGCCTGCTTCTTCAGCCATCTCCATCCCAATTTATTCCTAATATAGAAGCCAAGGGACCCTTTGAAAATGGAAGCCAGATCCTCCCACTCTGCTCAAAACCCTCAAAGTACCCCCCCTACTTGGAGGAAAAGCCAGGGACCATGCAAAGGACTGCAAAGCCCCTGATCTGACGCCTCCGACTTCCCTTCTTCCCCTTGCTTCCTCTGCTGCAGCCAGCCTGGCCTAGACGCCCCCAACCCTCCACTCAGGGCTTCTGAACCTGCTGCTCCCCCTCCCAGCCACCGCCTGGCTCACCCCAACTCCAGTCAGGCCTCTGCTCAGCTGTCACCTCTGCAGGGAAGCTGCCCTGACGGCCTGGCCCTCCGTATCCCATGACCTGACTTCTCTCTTCAAAGCTCTCCCTGCCTGATGTATACGTATACGTTTGTTTATGTATCTCCCTGTACCGGGCTCCATGTGCCGACAAAGCAGGGACTGGAGGGATGGCTGATTCTGAACCCCCGGGAGCTGGCATGGCCTTGCTCACTGTGGACCCTCAGGGACTGTGACTACAACAATAGCTGTCACTCACTGACCTTTGAGAAGGAGCTGGACTCCTGACATGCACCGTGTCCCCATAACTCTGAGAGGTCAGTGACAGTGCTAGTCCCAGGTGGACAGAGGATGAGCTACCTGAGCCACTCTGAGGGTAGGAGGAGGCATCTGGTTGTGCCCACAGGGGCAGCTCAGGCCATGAGTCCAAGCTCAGGAAAGCTCAGAAGGCAGCGAGGCGGCACCAGAGGGAGCACCTGGAGCCCTGCGCGTGTACAGACAGGAGGATGGAGAGGCTCGACCTCGCAGGGTCATCACTGCCTGGGTGGGGCTCAGGCCCCAGGCAACAGCATCCGGAACATACCAGGGCCTGGGCTCCTCCCAAGCTCCGAGCGTCACCCATGCAGTCTTCTTTCAGAGCCAGTGGGCCGGGTGAATGGGTGGTGGGATCTGTCAGGGCAATTAGAGAGCACAAAGCTGAAGAGCTGGCAGCTTAGGACATGACCTGGGGAAGTTTCTCTGGGCAAACACAGAATAAAGGCTTTGCCTGCCCCTCACCACTGCCCGGTGCCAGATTATGTAATGTGTTGATGCTGCAAGTGGCGTCCTCACAGCCCTCTGAGAACTCTGCCTGCACCCCAGGAAATGAGTCCCAGAGGAATGACCCAGCTGACTGGACACCCCCCAACCTGCCCAACTGACACATGCACGCACACACACACACACACACATTCACAGGCAGACACCACTGTCCAAGGGAAAGCAGAAACCTGGCTTTGGAGTCATTCACTCACAAACTCTTTATTGAGCATCTACCATGTACCCTGCACCCTACTAGATGCTGGGGATATGGCAGCAAACACAGTGGATAAAAATGATGCCCCTGGCATGTGGGGGGAGAGACAGACAAGAAGCATGACACACAGGTGGGATGTCACATGGTGATGTGTCCTCTGGAGAAAAACAAAAACAAAGCCAGCAAGGAAGACAGAGGCGAGGGTGTGGCTGGGCAGACATCAGGGCAGGGGCAGGGGGAAGCAGTGCAGGAGAGTGAACAAGTGCAGGGGCCCTGGGGCAGGCCTGTGTGTCCTTGCCATAACACAGCAGCTCGGGGCAGGGTGGGGGTGTGGGGAGGCTGGAACGGCGTGAGTGAGGGGAGAGGAGAGTAGAGGATGTATGCATGGTGAGGACTCGGAGGGATGGACACCACTGCAGGCTTCCAGCCAGCAGACCTGAGGGCAAGTCTGGTCCTATCAACATGCACAGTGGCAGCTGTGGGTCTCTCATCTACAAACAGATATGGGGGTCCCCTACCTCCTGAGGCCATGCTCCCTCCCATCTGCAGCCTGCCCATCTATTACTTCTCCATATTTGCTCCCTCCCCTGCAACTCACCTATGCTTTCATTCTGAGCTATGGGCAGGAGGAGGTGACCTCCTGCTCCCAGTGGTCCAGGTCTGGCAGGATGGACAGCACCATGGCTGCTGGGAGAAGGAAGATGCTGCCAGGTGGGCAGGAGGGGCCCAGGTACTGGCAATCAAAGGTCAGAGCTGGTAGCTGACTCTTGGAGCTGGAAGGACCCTTCTGGACCAGCCACCCCTACCTTTCCCCTCCAGCTTTTATTTATTTATTTAAATGATGTCTCACTCTGTCACCCAGGCTGGAGTGCAGAGGCACGATCTCAGCTCATTGTAGCCTCCGCCTCCTGGGTTCAAATGATTCTCCTGCCTCAGCCTCTTGAGTAGCTGGGATTATAGGTGTCTGCCACCATGCCCGGCTAATTTTTGTATTTTTTTTTTTATAGTAGAGATGGGGTTTCACCATGTTGGCCAGGCTGGTCTTGAACTCCAGATCTCAAATGATCCACCTGCCTTGGACTCCCAAAGTGTTGGGATTACAGGCGTGAGCCGCCACGCCCAGCCTGCCCTCTAGCTTTTAATTTGAATATTTTTGTACTACAGAGAAATTAAAAGAATCATGCAATGAATACCCTTACACCCTTCGCCAAGCCTCCCTAGTTAGCATTTTGCCACATTTGTGCTGTTCTCTTGGTAGGCAGGTATGTGGCTGGGGTAGGGCAGGGTGGGAGACAGCGAGAGAGATATCACAAAGCTTCACCCCTAAAAACTTGGGCATGCATCCGTGTATCAAGCAGAATACTACAACAAGCGGCATTCTCCCACACAACAAAAATACTAACTAAATACCAGAATAACCAAAATGTTTAACATTGTTACAAGGCTGTCCTCATACAGCTCATATTCTAGTTCCCCAAATGTCTTGATAATGTCCTTTATAGCAGTTTTACTTTTATGCTTTTCAGTACGGGATTCCATCAAGGATCAGGCACTTCCTTTGGTTGTTACATTCCTTTAGGGTTTAATCTGGAATGAATAGTCCCCACTGTACCATCCCCCCCACCTTTTTTTTCCTTTCATGACATTGACATTTGTAAAAGAGACAGCCCAGGTGTCTTGTAGAATGTTCCTCAATTTGGGTGTGTCTGATTGTTTCCTTGTGATTAGACTTGGCTAAGCATTCTGGGCACGAGATCTGCAGAGGGGAGGCTGCGTCTCCCATTGTGTTATATAAGGAGGGGCCTCCTGCCAGTTTGTCTCATCATTGGTAATGCTAAGATGTGATCATTTGACTAATGCGTTCCCAAAGATCTCTCCATTATAAAGCTAATCTTTCCTTTTGTACATAGTAATTCATCTGTGTGATGAATTGTGATATTTGAGATATGTGAATACCTGTTTCCTCATGAATTTTCACTTAGTGATTTTAGCAGCTATTGATGCCTTGCCTGAATCAATTATTGCATTAGTAGCTGCAAATAGAGATTTTTCCCATTATCCTTTCTATGTTCTTCTGTAAAGTTTTCCTCTCCCTTCCCTCTCCCCTGCTTTTGTAGTATCATCATACACAGATTAAAAAACTATTATTATTGTTCGATGTGTTGTAAATCCATTATCATCATTGTTCTTATTTGACGCTCAAATTGTTCCAAGTTTGGCCTCCAGGTAGGGGCCCCTTCAGGTGAACTCTTATGTCCTTCCTACTTTTTAAAAACAATTTGATTGAGGTATAGTTGACACACAATGAATTGCCCATATTTTAATATACAACTTAATAAGTTTTGACATATGTGTACACGCATGAAATCGTCACCGTATTCCAGGGAGTGAACACACCCGTCACAACTAAGTCTCCTCAGGTATCTTTGTTTTTTTGTTTTGTTTTGAGACAGACTGTCACTCTGTTGCCCAGGCTGGAGTGCAGTGGTGCGATCTCAGCTCACTGCAACCTCCGCTTCCTGGGTTCAACTGATTTTCATGCCTCAGCCTCCCTAGTAGCTGGGACTACAGGCGCCTGCCACCACGCCCCGCTGATTTTTGTATTTTTAGTAGAGATGGGGTTTCACCATGTTGGTTGGTCATGCTGGTCTCAAACTCCTGGCCTCAAGGGATCCACACGCCTCGGCCTCCCCAAGTGCTGGGATTACAGGCGTGAGCCACCACCCCCGGCCCTCCTCAGGTATCTTTGTAATAGTCCCCTGCCCTTCACCATCTTGAAGGAACCACTGACTTGCTTTCAGTTACTATAGATTGGTTTGCATTTTTTAGCGTTTTATGTAAATAAAATCATACTCTTTGTGTCTAGTTCCTCTCCCTCAGCATCGTCACTTTGAGACTCACCCATGTTACTGCATGTATGCCTAGTTTTCCTTTGTGTTCTTGAGTAGCATTTGGCTGTGTGGATATACCACAATTCTTTTATCCATGCATTGATATGCAGATGGACAGATGGGTTGTTTCCAGTTTGGGGCTATTATAAATAAAGATGTACTTATCTAAGTCTTTGCATGAACATGTTTCCTTTTCTTTTGAGTAAGTACCTGGAAGTGAAATGGCTGGAGTTTATGGTTAATTTGTAAGAAATTGCTGAAGTGTTTCAAAAGTGGTAATACCGTTTTCCATCCTACCAACACGGCATAAGAGTTCCAGTTCTTCCTCGTACTTACCAACATAGGTGTGTAGCAAGTAGCACCTTATTGGAGATTTAATTTGATTTTTTTTTTTTTTTTGAGACGGAGTCTTGCTCTGTCACCCAGGCTAGAGTGCAGTGGCGTGATCTTGGCTCACTGAAACCTCTGCCTCCCAGGTTCCAGCAATTCTCCTGCCTCAGCCTCCTGGGTAGCTGGGATTACAGGTGCATGCCACCACGCCCAGCTAATTTTTGTATTTTTAGTAGAGGCGGGGTTTTACCATGTTGGCTAGGCTTATCTCCAATTCCTACCCTCAGGTGATCCACCCATCTCGGCCTCCCAAAGTGCTGGGATTACAGGCGTGAGGCACTGTGCCCGACCTAATTTGATCTTTAAATTTAAATTTAAAATGTTTACAACTTAAGTATAAAACAATAAATTTAAATTTAAAACTTTTCAATTTAATTTTCCTTGATGGCAAATGATGTTGAGCATCTTTTTATGTGCAGTTTGCCATGCTTATGGTCTCTGGTGACATGTCTATTCAAATTTTTTGCCAGCTTGCGGGGGTGTTTTATTATTATTCAATTTTGACAGTTCTTTATATTCTTGATACAAATTCTTTATTAAATACATGCTTTGTAAAGATTTTCTCCCAGTCTGTTTTGTCTGTTTATTCTTTTAACAGTGTCCCTTGAAATGCAGAAGTTTTTAGTTTTTTTTTTTTTTTTTGAGATGGAGTCTTGCTCTGTCTTCAAGCTGGAGTGCAATGGCACTATCTCGGCTCACTGCAACCTCCGCCTCCTGGGTTCAAGCGACTCTCCTGCCTCAGCCTCCTGAGTAGCTGGGAGTACAGGCACGTGCCACCACGACCAGCTAATTTTTGTGTTTTTAGTACAGATGGAGTTTCACCATGTTGTCCAGGATGGTCTTGATCTCTTGACCTCGTGATCTGCCTGCCTCAGCCTCTCAAAGTGCTGGGATTACAGGCGTGAGCCACTGCGCCCGGCCGAAATACAGAAGTTTTAAATTTTGATGTGGTTCAATTTATCCATTTGTTCTTTTATAAATTGTGCTTTTGCTGTCATCTAAGAGATATCTGCCAGTGCCATCGGGATTTTCTTGTATGTTTTCTCCTAGAAGTTTTGTCATTTTATATTTAAATCTTTGATCCACTTCGATTTAACTTTTGTATACAGTGTGAGGCATAGATTGAGTTTATTTTTTTAAATATAGTTATCTGGTTATTCTAGCACCATTTGTTAAAAACGCTGGCCTTTTTCCACAGCATTGCCTTTGTAACTTTGTCAAAAATCAGTTGTCTAAATATACGTGGATCCAATTTTGGACTCACTGTTCTTGTCTATTGATCTTTATGCCTATCTTTATGCCAATACCATGCTGTTCTGATTAATGTAGCTTCATAATACTTCTTCAAATCAGATAGTGTTAGCCCTCTAACTGTTCTTTTTTAGAGTTGTTTTGACCATTTTAGGCCCTTTTATTTTTTTATATGAGTTTTAAAATCAGCTTGTCGATTCCTACAAAAAGAGCCTGCTGAGATTTTGGTGGGGATTCCAGTGAATCTATAGGTGAGTTCAGAGAGAATTGCCATCTTAATGACTTTGAGTTTTCCGGCCCACGAACAAACTATGATTAATTCTTGTTATTCATGGTAGTTATGTTTTGTAAAGTGTCCACGAACACTGAATTAGCAAATACTGAACCATTGATCCCAGGGGAAGTACAGAGTGCAGTTCCTATGAGCCTCTGGCTCCAACATTCTTGTCCATTGATAATACATTACCTTGCTTTGTGTGCGTTTCTCTTTAAAGGCACCTTATGTAATAGCTATTTTCTTTTTTTTTTTTGAGTGCGATGGCATGATCTTAGCTCACTGCAGC
This sequence comes from Pan paniscus, assembly GCF_029289425.2. NCBI lineage: Eukaryota > Metazoa > Chordata > Mammalia > Primates > Hominidae > Pan > Pan paniscus. Next base: position 3,153,704 of record NC_073270.2, on the reverse strand, counting down.
CTCCACCTCCCAGGTTCAAGCGATTCTCCTACCTCAGCCTCCTGAGTAGCTGGGATTACAGGCGTGCACCACCATGCCCAGCTAAATTTTGTATTATTAGTAGAGATGGGGTTTCACCATGTTGGTCAGGCTGGTCTCAAACTCCTGACCTCAGGTGATCCACCCACCTCGGCCTCCCAAAGTGCTGGGATTATAGGCGTGAGTCACCGTGCCTGGCCTATAATAGCCACTGTTGATTCATCCACATTCAGCTCACATCCAACAGCACCATAATTCACCCCTGAACGGAGCTTTCCTAACGCATGTGTCTTCTCCATGAGGCACACTGCAGCCTCCTTGTATGTGGGAACATGAGGCAGCACTTGGGCACTATATATAGGGACAGTTTAAAGTCACCAGCGAAAAGCATACATGTGAAAAACATGGCACTAAATAGACTGTGGAAAGGATCCTTGTCAACAGTTATAAGACCTGAATCAAGAAGGCAGGGAGTTGCCTTGTATGACTTCAGCTGGGAACGTGAGCATCTGGCTACTCACATTTTTGCTGCCTGTACATGTCTCTGAGTGACTGCTACAGCCCTGTGGTTAGATTTTGGGGTTACAAATAAATTTTAGTGAGTAGGTGAATTTGCAAATACAAAATAGTGAGGATCGACTTATATCTCCTCATTTATTTAAATTTCTTTAATTTTCCCAGCAATATTTTGTAGACCGTGCAAATCTTTGATTTCTTTTGCCAGATTTATCCATATGTAGTTCATACTTTTTGATGATATTTTAAATGGGTATTATTTTTTCCATTTCAATTCCTGATTATTTATTGCTAGCATATGGAAATACAATTGATTGTTGTATATGGATCGTGAATCTGGCAACCTTGCCAAATTCACTTAGTTCTAATAGCTTTTTATAGATTTCATTAGATTTTCTACATAGATGATGATGTCATCTGCAAATAAAAACAGTTTTACTTCTCTTAATCTCATGCCTTTTATTTCTTTATTTCTTGACTGATGGCACTGGCTAGAAACGCTAGTACAATGTTGAATGATAAGGGCGGACATCCTTATTCCTGATGTTAGGGGGAAGTTTCTCAGTCTTCTACCGTTAGTATGATGTTAGCTGTAGTATTTTCATAAATGCCCAAGGAAGGGCAAACTTGGAAGGAGTTTGGACTTTGTTGGAAAAGCTGTAGTTCAGCCACTGGATAGCAGAGAAGTTTGATGGTGTAGTCAGGCTGGAGCTGGCCTGGAGCTGCTGGGTGAGCAGTAGGCCCTCCAGAGTGTGGTCAAGGAGACAAGGCCTTCAGCAACCACTGTCATGGGCACGCAGCATCATGGACATGCAGTGGGAGTCCAGGCACCAGTGGGAGCAAGAAGTCTTTAGACAATCAGGGCTGAACATGAGCTTGCTCTGCTGCTGGGGATGCGAGACCCCAGCCACAGTCAACTGTGTGCAGGCCACATGAGGGCTTTGGTTTTATGAGGCTGTAGAACAGTTACCACTAGACTGAGGCTGCAGGGTCGCACAGAAAGTGTGTTCTGGGCCTATGGCTAGGGTAGGAATCCACTGCAGACCCCTCCCCCCTCCCCCATGCAGGATATTGTAGGGAGCCTTTTCCTCCTGCAATGTCCTTCCAGCGTCCTCCTAGTGAGGGCTGTAAACCATGCCTAGTGGAATTCTGTTGCTTACCATAGAACATATATTGAAGGAGTGCTTGGAACTGACACAGATGGGCAGAACTTGCTATTTTAACTGTTCTTCAAAGCTGGCTGGAGAGTGGGTGTGAGAGTCTCAAAGGACAGTCCAGGGAAGCAAGTTTGGGACCCTGAGAGCAGAGCACTGGCTGGGTTCCGGGGTGCAGGCAACTGGCTCAGCTCGGCAGGCATCCATGGCTAATCATCTTTTGTTCCCAGATTACTGCTCATTTGATGACCCAGGAAAATACAGTACTACTTTTCTGTGCTGGAATTGGGTGTCCTCCTCTCCCAGGCCCCATCCACAGGTCAGGCTTTGCTGCCTGTCCAGAATTATGCAACACAGATGTCCACACGCTACCTCTCGCCAACACAGCTGGGACCAGACCCACCTCTCTTAGCCTCTTAGATCCCTCTTGCCCGGAGCAAAAGTTCTCAAGGTATGTCCTTAATATATCCCACACCTGCCTCCACAGCTCTGCCAAGTCTCTTTCAGTATTGTCATCTGGTGCATGGAGTTTTGCACATAGCAGAGGCTCGGGAAACATTTGTGTGATTAGGGGATACAGATCTCCATGTATTTCATCTGTGAATCCCCAGTACCTAGCAAAGTACGTGCTCAGTGCATACTTAAGGCGGGCAGGGTGAAAGCAAAGTAAAGCTTTGTAAAAGCAAAGCAAGCTGCTCCACGGATCCATGGAGCAGCTGCGTGGGTCCACTGAAAGAATCAGAGCCTTCTCCCTCCCAGTATTCAAAGCCCTTTATTTGTACTAATGCATTTCACCCTGAGAATAATCCTGTGATGGCATTCTTATCATCTTCCTCATCTTAGAGACAAAGACAACAAAGCCCACAGAAGTTACATCCATTTCTCAGGATCACACAGAAAGTGGCCAACATGGGGCTCTAACCCAGGCTCTGTATTTCAGACCCCACTCTCTTCATCCCAAGATACTGCCTCTTCCCACATCTCTTCTATATTCCCAGCCCTAGAAGAGAGCTGACATATAGATGCCATGCATGTTTACTGAATAAATGGTACACCAACAGACAAGGCCTAGGCAGTTTTCTTGTCTTTGCCGAGGTCTGCAGAGCTAATATTAATAATGATGATACCTAGCCGTTACTGGAATGAGCCAGGGGCACACTCCGTGTGGCAGAGCAGCTAGTTGCCTACCCCAACGTCCAGTCTCCCCTTGGCCTTTGTGACAGGACCACTGCCCGTTTCCTGGCCTCCTTGGCTTCAGATGTGGCCATGTGAGCAAGTTCTAGCCAATGAGATATAAGTGGAAGTTTGGTTGTGTCTTCAGGAAAGTTACTTAAAAAGAGGGGCAAGTTCTCTTCCTCTCTCCCTTTCTGCTGCTATTTGGGATGAGGATGAAATGCCTGAAGCTCCAGCGGCCATCCTGGCCCAGGAGGTGACCTTGAAGATAGAAGCCACTTGTTGAAGACCAGGAGATGGGATCCCTGAAGACTTTGGGTAACCAGCATGAAAGTCCTGGATTGCCACCATTTCAGGTGAGAGAGAAACCAAGCTCTAGCTTTTTCTGCGGCTGCTATTTGGGGTCTACTGTTTGTCCAGCGGTACCTAATCCTCACAGGCACAGGTGCGGTTTCCTGTTGTTTTTACTATTTTACTTTATTTTAGAGACACAAATAAAATCTCTTGCTGTGGCACCCAGGCTGGAGTGCAGTGGTGTGAACATGGCTCACTACAGCCTCAATCTCCCAGGCTCAAGGGATCCTCTTGCTTCAGGCTCCCAAATAGCTAGGACGACAGGCTCATGCCACCATGCCTGGCTAATTTTTTTATTTTTTGTAGAGACAAGTTCACCCTATGTTGCCCAGGCTGGTCTTGAACTCTTAGGCTCAATGCTCCTCCTGCCTTGGCCTCCCAAAGTGTTGGGATTACAAGCGTGAGCCACCAAGCCTGGCCCAGGTACAGTCATTATCCTCATTTTGCATATGAGGAAACTGAATCCTAAGGAAGTAGAGTAACCTGATTTGAAGCCGGGCAGTCACATGGCAGAGCCCGTGTACGGAACCACTAAACTATAGGTGCCCCCCAGAAGAATGCTAATTGCACGTATTAGGCACTGGGTAAACACTAGTTGGAGGGTGGCTGGGGTCTGCCAGTGTGGGAACTAGGAATGCAGGGGTTTGGCAGTGTCTGTGGTCTGCTGGCTGGGGGAACTGCACTCTGTGTTCTTACCACATTCAAGAGGTTGAGGCCTGGGCCCTACAGCATTTTGGCAGGGCACTCACTGCGGTTATTAAATTCTTCATATTCTGGTCTGTCCTTAAGGAACAGTAGACCAAACACAGGCAATTTTTGGAGGCTTCTACAAGAGGAAAGTGATTCTAGCCCCATGTGAAACAGGGTGGGGCAGCTAAAGTCCTCTGAAAGGGAATTAGGATTTTAGAGCTGCAAAGGTGATCTTAGTTAGCATCTCCCAAAGCGGGCTCTGCAGCATTTCCCCCAAAACACTAGAATTAGAAGATGTTAATAGGTGTTCAATGTAGAAGCATCACGGATCCAAGAAGCTTGAGAAACCGGATTATTGCAGGGCTTCTCAGCGCCATCAGCATGCATTGGCACCTTCTAGGAAGGGAAGGAAATACACAGTATTCCTTAACATCACTTGAAGTTGGAGCCCTTTTATTTGCGAAGCACTTCACAGGGTGTCTTTCTGGTTTTTAAAAAATATTATCAATAGATAATATTTATGAATAATTTACTGCATGCCAAGTATTGTGTTATGTAGTATATATGCACTCTCATCAATTCTCAGAAAAATTTATGAAGTGGGTACTTGTATTGCCATTTTATAAATGAGAAAACAGGCTCAGAGAGTAACATGGCCAAGGTCACAAGACTAAGTAGTAACGCAGAGGTCCAACCCCTCTGTCTGATTACAGAATCCGCCATGCTGTTACACTCAGGAGGTAACTTGCCACATCCGACACTGTTGGCAGGAGGCCATGATGGATCTGGATTCAGGTATTTTGACTCCTTTTCCAATTACCATTTTGTACTTTGCTGCTTCTAGGTCACGGATGTGCCAGATGGTGGGTGATGCCCATCTCCCCACACTGTACTTCCCTCCCACACACCCAGAGCTGTGACCAAGGGACCAGCTGGGGATGAAGCAGAACCTCTGGGCCTGCCCATCACCAATATGCACATGGCCTCTCCTTCCCCCTATGGACCTGACACATGGACTAGTCCCTGAGCTGAACCCATGTGTCATGGGCCATGCTGTCCAGAAGCCAGCACTCAAAAGCAAGCCCTGGACCACTCTAGGTGTGTGGTTTTTACATTTTTAAATGGTTGAAGACAAACAGAACAATATTTTGCGACAATTTGGTGAAAACTCTGTGAAATCCAAATGTCAGTGCCCATAAATAAAGCTCTACTGGCACGCAGCCCTGCTCATTTGTTTACATGGTGTCTATGGCTGCTGTGTGTTAGGACAGCAAAGCTGAGGAGCTGCAGCAGAGGCCCTATGGCATGCAAAGCCTAAAATATTTGCTTTTTGACCCTTCACAGAAAATGTTTGCTGACCCATTTCCAGATGAAAAAAATCAAAGCCCAATAATATAATCATTCACATCTGGTGATTTCCTTCTCAAGTAGCTGGTTTCATTCCTACTTATCAGGGGTTGGCGGGAATGAAGTGGACTGTGACTAAGCCTCAGGAAAGAAGAGAATTTGCAGGCCAGGCACAGGGTGTGGGCCAGGGCTCAGGAGGCCTGGATTCCTATCCTGGCACCACCCTCTACCCTGCAGGCACCCAAGGAAGCTTATTCTACTGGGTCTGTGAACTAGCATGCTCTGATATGATATGCAATCAATAAATACATATTACATATTTACTATGTGCCTTCTCAGGCACTGCTTAAGCATATCTGTATCTATCTATCTATCTCACATACATACACACAGATTTATATACACACGTGTATATATACAATATATAAAACTTTCTGCTAGTGATAAGTGCTATAAATAAAAATAAAGCATGCTAAAGAGGTGGTGATGGTGAGGTGTTTCTTTAAATAAGGGTGCCGGGAAGGCTCTCTCAGGTGAAATGAGCAGAGACCTGTATCAGGCAGTGAAGAAAGAACGCGTTCCGGGTAGCAGAAACAGCCAGTGTGAAGGCCCTGAGACGGAAGTGTCCTGTGTGCTTAAGCAATAAGGTCAAGATGGCTTGGAGGCAGAGCCTGAGGGGGTACTGGGTAGGAAATGGACCTGGGAGGCCACGGAGACAGGGGGTCTGGAGAATATCTTAGGCGTAATAGGAGCCTACAGTGTCCTGTGCCACAGCATGATCTGTTCTGATGATTTAAAATGAAATCTGTTAGTTGGAGACTGGATTGAGGAGTGGAGCTCAATGCCTCAGGATCTCTTTTGGATTCTCAGGGTGAGATATCACAAGGTAAAGACCCCCTGGGAGGCCAGCAGACCCTGCAGCTCTCCAAGTTGAAAGGCTCAAACAGGGTGAGGGCGCCATGCCCACCACGCCTCAGAACAATGGGTGGTGAGCAGTCTGTCAGGGGGCACTGCAGGCTGAGGGGCTGTGGCATGGCCTGGAGAGGGGCAGGCTCAGGTCAGGCAACAGGGTGGACTGAGTGTGGCCCTTTAGACCTCGCCTCTTCCAAAAGTCTCCCCAAGGGCCCTTGGGTTGCAATGGGGCCTTCTCCACGCTCCACAGCCCCTGGAGCTTCCCTCTCTGTTATACCTGGCATGCTATGAGGATGTACCTGTCTTCTGACTCCCCTTCCGTGGGCCAGGAGCTCCTTGCTGGCAAGGCCTGTCTGACTCAGAGCACTGAGTAGGTGGCTGGGAGTGGGTATTAATCCAACGACTACGGCAGAGGCTGGAGCTGGACAGCCAGCAGCGGCTTAGGAGAGGAAGATCAGTGAGGGCCCGGATGTCTAGCTTCTTCCACTGGCACGGACACTGGCCTGGTTCTGTATTCCAGATCCTTCCCTCCAGGGCCTGGGTGACACACCTCAGATCTTGTATTACAGTGATACATCCCACGTTCCTCACCACTCATCTTTGAACCCTGCCTTAACTCTGTAGGACACAGGGAAAGGAGATGCTCACTGAAGGGGTGCCCGCCAAACATTTTGCAGGAAAAATCTTTAGTCCTGCGAAGTGAGTATTTATACTTTGTAAATGAGAAAATAAAGTCAGAAAGGTGATCTGCCTCAAAGAGCCAGTAAAGATCAGAGCCTGTTTGTGTTCTTTATACCCTCCTAGGCACAGGCTATGCCCCCAGCAGTTGCTGGATGCATCAGTGTCTGGGTCAAGAGTCTAAAGCATCTACTGCCTATTCTCCCCTTATCCGCTATTAACCCGTAGTACAATGGCGTAGACCTAGCCTATAACAACTTGTGACCACTTTACACCCACTCAATTGACTACAATAACAAAGACAATATAGCAAAAATGTGGGGCAACAGGAACCCTAGTGCATTGCCGGTGGGAATGGACAACGGTGCAGCCACTCCGGAAAAGCCTGGCAGGTCCCAAAACACTAAACAGTGATTATATGACCCAGCAATTCCACTGCTTGGTATATACCCAAGGAAATGAAAAACATGGAAGGACTGGGAAGTGACTGCCAGCAGGCATGGATTTTTTTTTTTTCTTTTGAGGAGATGTTCCGGTATTAGCTAGTGTAATGGCTGCCCAACTCTGTACATGTACTAAAAACCACTGAATTGCACTCTTCAGAAGGATGAGTTCTCTCAAAAAATCTGTTAATAAGAAAACAAATTTGTGGGCTGTCCTGCAAGCTCCAGGTTATCGCCCAGGCTAAGGACACAAGTATCCTTTTCTGGAAGCCCCATCCCCAGCAGCCACTGGACACCAACTCTTGGGCTCAGAATGTAGCTTATTCACTCGCAGATTAGGCAAGCCAGTCTTCTCTCTTCCTCTTACACATTCCTAAGTCCTGACTGCATCCTCCTGCAGGAGTTGTATTTTTCCTGGGTTCCCCGGGTCTCCCTGGGACAGCCCCTGAATGATGGGCTCCACAGTTAACACCAACCCTCACCAGACTGGGCAGCCTCACCAAGGCTGCACGATGCCAGGAGTTGGGGCTTAGTGCTCAGCAGACTCCGGGAGAATCCCAAACCTGTCTCTTTGGGAAAATCAAAAAACCCTTTCAGTGCCTACTATGTGCTGGGCCCAACATTAGGTTCTTATTTAGCCTGCAACTTGTCTGAAGGTAGCTGTCATCACCCCCACTTTCGTTGAGGAAGTAGATGTTCAGCGAGGCTCAGTTACCTGTCCCGGCTGGCAAGTGGCGGGAGCTCTTTCCCCAGCCCGCCTGGCACTCACCCAGCAGTCTTGATTTCTCTGGGTTTTAGTTCTCTTATGCGTAGAGGAGCACACATCACACCTGCTATGCAGTACGATGGTCACAAAAATATGTGGCTTTTCATAAATTCCAGTCCCTGGTCCTCACGGAATGTGGCTTTTGTTGGCCCAGGCAGAAAGGGAGATGGACTATGTGCTCTTTTTCCCATTCCCAGCCCAACCAAGATGGCCTGGCTTGATTGGACCCCTTTGCTTTTTGGACACGGGTGCTACCAACCTCAGGCCACTGAGCTGACCTCTGACCTCTCATGGAACCGACCTCTCTGCTGAAATTTTCCAAAACTTGATCCTTACACCCTTACTGCTGCGGTATGGAGACCCCCCCTTTTTAGCTCTTTGTTAAAACTCTCTCAAAGGCAGAACTTGCAGAACCACAGGGTTGGGGGTTGAGGGGGCTTCTGAGATGTCTGGAGGAGGGGCCCACAATGTTTGCTTAGGCCCCGGACCCCCTGGAAGGGCAGACTAGGCTTAGTTTGGATCCAGGATCCCCCAGTGGCAGCTGCACGATTTCAGATAGCTTCCTGCACTTCCAAGTGCTGGTTTCTCAGGTGTAGAATGGGAAGGTCAGTCAAAGGCCATCAGGCTGCTTCTTCAAGCACGGGGACATGGAAACGGCCAAGGATCCTTCTCTCCCACCACCCACCAGCTGGGATAGGGGGCTGCAGCATGGGCTGGCCTTGCCACCCTCCCAAACAGGGGCAACAAACCACAAAACACTCTTTTTCAAATCACATATGGCTTCTTTGACCCCATCAAATAACTTTATTCACACAAACGTCCCTTAATTTACAAAGCCTCAGTCATTCATACACATTAGGGGATCCACAGTGTTCAAGGAACTTAAATATAATGTATCATACCAACCCAAGTAAACCAAGTACAAAAAATATTCATATAAAGTTGTTCACACGTAGGTCCTAGATTACCAGCTTCTGTGCAAAAAAAGGAAATGAAGAAAAATAGATTTCTTAACTAGTATTGGAAACTAACTTTGTGCCTGGCTTAAAACCTCCCTCACGCTCGTCTGTCCCACACAAATGTTTAAGAAGTCACTGCAATGTACTCCCCGGCTCTGATGAAAAGAAGCCCCTGGCACAAAAGATTCCAGTGCCCCTGAAGAGGCTCCCTTCCTCCTGTGAGCTCTCCTAGAAAACCACCGGGGCGGCCTCCCTGCTGATACCATCTATAACCTTAGGGGGCCCTCGGGCAGGCAACGGCAGTGGACTCATCTCGGTGATGGCTGTAGATGCTAACACTGGCCAATTCAATGCCACACCTACTGGTTACCCTTTGAGGGCATTTCTCCAGACAGAAGCCCCTTGAAGCCTAGGTAGGGCAGGATCAGAGATACACCCATGTTGTCTCGAAGGCTGTGCCACAGCCCAGTATGACAGCTTGGCAGAGCCAGTATCTCTGGACTTCTGCCTCCAAAACCCAGTGGCCTGAAGAGCTAAAAAATGTCAGCGTGGCTCTTCCAAGGTTGCCAGGGCCGAGACTGCCAGGAGCTACGTCTGTCTGGGGGCTGCCAGACAGGCCTAGGAGGGAAAACCAGCCAAGGGGAGGGATAGTCTGAGACCAACCTAGAGTAAGTGCCACCAGCGCCCCCAGATGTTGGGGGAAGAGGGGCGTATGGGCAGGATGGAAAGTGGGAGCTGCACTTGGTGGGCAGGGCTGGAAGGAGCCATATGGAACCAGGCAAGGGCAGAACGTTAGGGTCCCTCCTTAGGGGGTGGCAGCCTGACTCCTGCTTTTCTAAGTTTCCAAAAGATACCCCAAGGCTAAAACCCAGACATCCATCCTATTAGGATGTCTTCTAAGAAGGTAAACAGCTAACAGCATAAAAAGAAAATTCCCGCAATGCCAGCTCTTTTCCTTCTCTTAGAAAAAGATTCAAGCAAAAGTCATCATCTTATTGCTCCAAACACTGGTTTTCTAGGCTAGGAGACAACTGATATGTTAAGGAGCTGAGATCTTGGAGGAAGGGAATGTGGAGGTGGGGAATGTGCAGGGCGAGGAGGCCGCAGGGAAGGCGGGGAGTGGTCCTAGCACCACAGGGTTGGGAGCAGAGGGAGCGGAGGGCGTTTGCCCCTGCCCCGGGCATCTCTGCCCTCATTCGCTCTGGGGCCCCCCTGGCAGTGCCACTAAGGAGGCCAGGCCCTGTCCAGAGTCAAATCTCCACTCAGTGTTGGGTGTTTCTCCTCTGGCTGTAAACAGGGTGTTTCTTAAGTAAACATTTAATATACTCCCTCAGAAAGGCAGCCACAGGGGCAAACTATGTCCAGGTGGGAGGAAAAAAATTCCCATTCTCCTGACCCAATGCCTCTGGGATGAGACGAGGCTAAGGCCTGCAACCTTAGTCCCCAGTGCCCAGAGAAGGTTCAGACGGGGCCAGTCTCGAATGAACAGACTGAGGCATCCTCCTGGCTAGAGGTAAGAGGCAGAGAGTGTGCACCTGTCCAAAGCACAGTTTTTCTGTCCTGGGCTATAGCTGCGAGTGAGTGCCCTGGTGGTGGTGGGGAGATGTGGACCTGGCTACAGCCCTCAGGAAGAGGGTGTTGGGGGTGAGAGGGTGATCCCTCCCCCGTGGCTCTCTGGGAATGAGAGAGAGAGTGAAAGAGCAAGTGACAGAGGACACAGATAGGGAGAAAGAAGCCATGCACTTCCAGCTGAGCCAGGAGGCCTGGCCAGGGGAGGACAATGGAATAAGGCACTACGATCTGTCCTGCTGATTCTTCTGACGGGAAAACCAAGTTCAGATCCCTAACAGCCGAGGTCAAGAGTCCCCCTCCAAAGGGCTATCCTTGCCACAGAGCCGAGGAGAACAAGTGACTGCCGTTTGCAGGTGTGAATACTACTAGAACTTGGGCAGGTCCTACAAACTTGGTGGTGTTGAGGTGATGCACCAGAGAGCTGCTGGCAGCCTGAGACCCAGTGAAGACGCAGGAGGGGGGACGTGACAGTGAGTGGAAGCTGATCCACAAGGGGACAGTGGAGAGTGGCACTGAAACTACAGGTGCTACCCGGGGCTGAGCCACGGCCAGGTCTCTCACCACGGCGGAGCCCGCTGAGTGCCTGAGGTGGGCAAGTGTTTGAGAAAGCAGGGGAGGGATAAGAAGCAGGGGCAGGCACTTGGGGCGAAAACGCTGGCCTGCATTTATGCTATGGAAAGAGGTCGTGCCACTAAGCAAGAACTGGAAGATGAGGGGGCATGGAGGCTGGCGACCCCTACCAGGCTGCCCACCTGTCACCTACAGGGGTGCTGTTTCTTGCTACTCTGATAGCAAGAAAAATAACAAAGGGGGAGCACGATGGCTCCAAGAACTTTTTAGTTAGAGCTACGAGACCTGGGGAGGGAAGAAAAAGAAAATAAGGGGCTCATTAGGCTGGAGCCTCACTAGGGAATGTTACAGTGTGGGCTGCAGCCAGGGAGAGGGGGGTGCTGGGTTTGGGGACTGTTTTTGCCCATTTGCTCATGTACAGAGAGACAGCTGCCCCCAAGGAAAGGCAGGGTGGCGGGCAGAAAAGGAACGGTGTACTGCAATTATAGGGGATGCTGCTGTTCCCACCCTCTCGGATACAACTCAGTGCACTCAGGAGGCTGCCTGAGAAGTCAGAGACAGGAGAGACAGGCAGTCACAATGGGTTTTGGCTTAGGAAGGGAAGGGCCTGGTTATCACTGTGGGATCCTGCTAACAGCAGCCAACCTTCTGCTCACAAGGAAGAAAGTTTGGTGTTGAGGGGGGTGAGAGAAGGCTGAAAGAATGTGAGCAAACATATTGCTGAGCCTGGCCTGATGCACTGTTCTCTCCCAAATTCTCAGGGCCAAAGGATTGCTGCTTAGCAGGTAAAAGCCCCTGCCTTGGTCACATAGAAACGGAAATGCCCGCCAACCGTCTCCCCTATCAATCCTATGCTGGTTTAGGTGAAACAGAAAACAAAAATGAACACAAAATGATTCCCTTCCCCCTCCCCAGTGGCCCTATACTATTTGGCCATAATGGGGTGAAAAGCCTTCGGAGTGGCCAGGCGCGTCCAGACAGAGGGACAACACAAGAGCATGGCCCCTTCTTGCAGGGGGAGAACAGATGGGCTCAGAGCAGCAGCCCAGGGGGAGGGAAGCTTCCCCTAGGGAGGTGCGAGAGTGTCGCTGGAGAGTGCAAGGATGGCTGCAGCAGACAGGCATGGGTGGCGGGGCTGAAGTGTTATGGCTGGGGAAGCCTGAAGGTGGCGAGCCCACAAATGGGCCCCTAACGCTGCAGGGGGTCTACCCAGTTCCACGACACCTCCCTGCTCTGGGCAGGTCCGCTGTTTTCCCATTGGATACGTCTATACTGAGGGCAGGCACCTAACAGTAAGTCTCCAGGGGTGAGGGAAATGGCGCTTGACAGTGTGTGTCACTGCATATGACACCATGGACCCCGGCACACAGGGCACGCCCTTCACTGTGAGAACACGACAACGGCAGCCAGTTCAGGACACCCTGTTATCATGGCAAAGTCACAACCAGATCTTAGGGCCTCAGGCCGTCTCTGTGACACCTGGACACTATGGGACACATCTGGGAAGATGACAATCCAGGAGGCAGTTAGGTGAGAAGCGCTGACCTCACGGCAGTGACAGATGCCTGCTGAAGACCCAGCTGTGTTCCACACAAGAGTTTGGCACAACAGTTTTTCCCAACAGAAAGGCAGGGATGGCTGCTCCACCGCCAGCAAGAGCGAGATGGTCGCCCTCCACCCTTACCTCTTAGTTCCCTGCAACACAGGGCAGAAGAGGAATGGATTCCCACCACTGCAAGTCCTGCTGTGGCCTGGGGCTCCCAATAGCTTAAACACAACAAAGCCTGGAGTTGAGACCTTCTTAGTTCTCCTGGCCAACCCCTGGCCTTCCTCTTCCAGGCGGTTCTTCACCTCTGATCATCTCCGAGGCCCAAGGGCTAGCCAGGGCCAGCCCACCAAGGAGTCCAGGAGTTCCTGCATCTGGTAGGGAGGCGTGGCCCAGAGGCCTCCTTGTGTCCTCACGCCCCGTTCCAGAAGAAACCCCCAGATTCCCTATGGGGAGGCAGGCCTTCTCTGGGGAAGTGAGGTGTCGTAAGTAGAACTGAGAAAAGTATAAAGAAGGAAGACAGAGGGAAAGTGAAGGACAACACCAAAAATAGCTCCCTAACCCCTTATAAAAAGTAAAAGTGAAATTTACACATACGCCTTGCCCACTTTGAATTTCTTTAAAGAAATTGGTGCCTGTCCACAGCATTGTGTCCTGCTCTTCTGAAGTCTCAATGGTTTAAATTAAAAAAAAGGAAAGAGGAAAAAAAAAAAAAAAGAAAAGGAAAAAAATAAAGCAAAACTAAAAAGAAGCGGGGAAACCCAAACAAAAGCTTCACATTGCCGGATCCAGCTGTCGGGAGATCGCCAACCGGCCAGGCCACCACCTGTACCCTCTGCCGTCCTCTGGAGGAGACGTGGTGAGACTGTGGGTCCCGAGGAATCGACCTGGAAGACAGAAGGCGGGTAAGGAGGGGACACTGGTCGGCAGGCCTGGGCACCAGCCCTCAACCCAGAGGAACACCGAAGCTGTGTGTGCTGGGGGCTGTGGGGCAGAGCTCTGAAGAGACGGGGTAAATCTAGCTTCGCAACCTCCCTGGTCTTATTCACACATGCTTATTTTTCAGATAGGGAAACTGAGGCTCAGGTTAAGTAACTTACCCAAGGGCACACTGACTAAGGGGCAGACGCTAGCTGGGAACCCAAGCTTGCTGGCTCTAGCTGTCAAACCAATCTTGAACCCTGGCTTCCCCGTACTATTAGGAGCAAGACACCGCAGGGCCCACCCTGGATAGTCTGTCCCCACAGACCTTGCCAGCACTGCTTCCACTCATGCTTTCTTCCCCGCTCTCTGTGACTAATTGTGCTGTTTGTTACAAATGCCACAGCAACCCTCTCTAGGTTCAGTAATCCTGTTTTACAGAAGAGAAGAGTGAAGCTCAGGCCTCTGAGAATCCGAACCAGGCTACCTGCTAAGGTCTTAACACGGGCCAGAATCCCACACCCAGGGGCAGGGCTGGACTGGGCCTGCACTGTCTGCTGCAGTGCACTGTGGGGGTTAAGAACGAGGGCTCTGGAGCCAGAACGGGTAACTGAGTAAACAGGAGCTGCCCCTCGACTGTGGGGGAATTTAAGTCCTCTGTTCCCTGGTCTCATCACCTGTACCTGCGTCACAGGCTATTATGAAGATTAAATGAACGTAAAACCAAGAAGAGTGCCTGATCCTATTAGTGTTGGCTATTATTTGGAAACTGCCTTAGTGCCAGGCCTCAGGAGTAAGACAAGAAGCCTGCCCTTCAGTGGCTTATTCTACTGGAGGCCTAGAATACAAGGGCCCACAGAGATTAGTCTTGGGCAGCCCCCGCTCTGAGCTATCGGATCAGTGCTAAGTATGGCGCTGTCCTGGGCAGGGCGGGCCACCTAGGGCAACAGTGCTCCAGCCTCGTTGCACATGGAATCATCTAGGAGGTTTTTTGAGACAGGGTCTTGCTCTGTCACCCAGGCTGGAGTACAGTGCCTTGATCACAGCTCACTGCAACCTTGAACTCCTGTGCTCTAGTGATCCTCCCACCTCAGCCTCCCGATAGCTGTGACTGCAGGGCACATGCCACCACGCCAGGCTAATTTTTATATTTTTAGTAGAGATGACGTTTTGTCATGTTGTCCAGGCTGGTCTTGAACTCCTGGGCTCAAGTGATCCACCTACCTTGGCCCATCTAGGAGTTTTTAAAGTGCCCGAATGACCAAAGCAGACAAGTCTTTCACCGTGCGTGCAATCCCCCGCTGGCTTCCTTTCTTTTTCAGGCAGAGCCAGCACCGTGGCTGCCATGACTTGCCACCTGTGCGGGCTGACAACACCAGCTCGTTGTCCTCAGCTCCTGGGAAGGGACCTGGCCAGCAGGATAGGACAATATTGGATAATTTACTGCCTGTTGGCCTCAGTTTCTCCCTCTGAGCACTGGGGACTCTTGGTTGAGGTCTGGATGGAATGACTCAGGTTCCTGGCCCACAGCAGGGACAAACACACTCAACGACTCCACCCCTTCCTAGCCAACTGTCCCCAGCCAGAGACTATAAACGTGTTAAATCTGAACAGGCCATGGTTCTCAGCCACGCAACCACTGAAAGTGTTTCTGGCTGGTGAGGGTGCCCCGCACACTGCTGGAGGAGGGGATAAGGCTTCTGGAAGGTAGTCTGGCACTGGTTTTAGGGCTTCAAAGGTGTTTAGATTGGTAGCTCCCTGAAATTCCACTCCTGAAAGCCAAGCTTAACAGATAAACCTAAATATGAAAAGAACTTTATGGATAAAGAAGTTCACTGAAATATTTAAATTACAAGACAATAACTCACAAGTCCAAAAATAAGGATTAAGTAAGCAAATGATCCTTCAACGCACTGATATACTACAGAGGAAATGAGATCATTGCATGACATTTTGAAGATTATGACAAAAGCACTTCCCTGGGGTAGGTGGAAAAGAGTAGGTTACAAAGTTGTGTAGCGCACAGCATGACCATAACTATGTAAAAACACAAACCCCTCAGTGTAGGAAAATCTGACAAGAAATACACCAACATGTTGTGCTTGTTGTGACTAGATTTTCCTCTTCCCTCACTTCTGATTTTTAATAATGAACACACACCAATGTTATATTTTAGTTTTTAATAGGAAAAATAGGGTAATTTAATGAACAAGAAAAGCTGGCAGCTCCAACAGAAAGGTCCAGATATGGGGTCTTGTCTGGACTCTTTCATGCCCAGTGGACAAAGGAGAGCTTCCACACTGCCAAACGGGAGGTTAGACTATGTGACTCCCTGCTCTACTGCCCAGGGAGCGGGTGACCAAGAAAGTGGGTGTGGCTGATCTGGAAAGAAAATACAGGATTTCTCGGGCCCAGTCTTTCACTCTGCTGCTTCTGTTCCTCGGTCTGTTAATTCCCCTCAAAAAAATCCACTTGTGGGTCTTGTATCCCAGTTTTTGACTTGGAAAAAGAAAATCATCATAAACATACTCCCTGATGATTCAGCAGCCATCTCAAACTCCAGCTCTATTTAGCATACCTATTGCTTTCTCTCCGTGCTTTCCGTAGACACAGTAGATCAACCCGAAGATGGGGGAAGAGGGTATTTAGGGTAGGCCCTCACCATCTGAGACATTAAGACCTTGTGAAATACGATGAGAAATTATACAGCCACATGTGATGTGCTAAAATAATCTTTGGGACCAGTTATGACTTTCCAGCATTCCTTTCCTCCCTCCCTGCGGACAATCTCCTGAAAAGGATGCCCATCAGCAGGAAGGTAGCACGTGGCAGCTGAAAAGCAGTGTTGGCAAGGAGGCAGGTTCAGAAACCAGAGGTTCCTTTTTACATAATAAACTAGCAGAACACAGTGTGACTACAGAAGGTCAGACCAACAGCACAGCACTCTGCAAGAACTCCTGAGACACCAGCTTGTAATGACCGCTGTAATCACTGGGTCCCATGCCAGGAAGTGAAGCTGACATTTCCCAAAGGCTCCTCCCTGCTCCCTCTAGCTCTGGCACTGGCTCTGGCCCTCCTGCTGGAAGCCTCAGAACAGCCTACAGGTCTGAGTCTGGTTCTCTCTTGCAGGCACAAAGAAGGAAAATAAGAGGGCTCTCTATTGGGGAGAGGATCTTGGCTTGGGGTTCTTTTCCCGTCTGCCATCACGGAAAGAGCACTTTTCCCAGGGCGCTAACAGCACAGTCAGCTCACCGAAGGCAGTGGAGGCGCTTTCTGTAGCTATGAACAGGAACGGCTCAGAGCACATGGTGCTGAGTTTAAGCACAGACCCTCCCAGGTACTTGTGGGCACAATAAAGGGTGTAGGTCTCAGCCCCAGTGGGCCCTTGGGGAGGCCTTAGGCTTGTGGTGCTTCATCCTAGCAGATGCCACATCTCAGCTCCCTGACCGCTCAGGCTGTGCCTGACTGCCTGGCTACCAGCTTCTACCGGGGCTCTTCTCATTCCTCTCTGTGGAACCCCTACCTCTGACCAGAGCCCACTCCTTGAGGGCAAAAATCACACCTGCTAAGCATAATGAAAAGTGGTGATGTGATAAACCTGCAACTGACATCTGTAGTGCCCTTCCATGATTACTGTGAGGAGGGATTTGGCCAGTTTTCACAAGAAAACAGGCCCAGAGAAATGGAGCAACTTGCCCCACACCAGAGGTGCTGAGCAGTAGAACCAGCAGTTAATCCAAAGTTTTCCAGCTTCACTACCCAAAGTCTCTGCACTATGACAGTCTTCAATCAGTGCTTCCAAAGCCGGCTCGGCAATGGTTCCAGTAGCTTGCACCTGAGATGACCTTGGGGGTGGAAGGTGTCAGTGATCTGGGAAAATGTGCTATGAACCCTTACCTTTCTCATTTCAGCTCTCGGACCAAGTTCTCTCAGTGCACCCCACCTTCTTATTTCTCTGTAACTGGCGTAACAGCAATCACTTATTGAGCAGTCTGTCTGTGCAAGTTCTAACTGTGTTATAGGCAACAACCTCGTAAAGCAACACTGCTTTCCAATCACTGTTAAAGGATCGAGTGTTTTACATCCATTGCCTCATTTCACCCCAGCAACCCTAAGAGGTAGGGGTAATTGTCCCCCTAGTCTTAGAGATGAGAAAACTGAAGCTCAGAGAGAACAGCCTCATAGACAGTAAGTGGTAGAGAAAAGGGTTTAACTCAGGGCAGTCTCACTCCAAAACCCCTGCTTTTGACATGTAACGATGCAAAATCCCTTCCTAGAGAAGACAAGAAGAGTCTTAAGTGGAGTTTAAAACCCATCTAATCCCTTCATTTATAAATAGACTCACTCAGAAAAAAGGCTCATGGAAGGCTTACGTGCCTGTGCACAGGTCTAGTGCTCGGGGGACAAAGGGGGACATGGTGCCAACCAGGCAGTGAACGGTCTTCCAGCAAGCTTCTCTGCCAGTCAGGCAGGTGTCTGGTCTGTTTAAGAAGACTGAGAAACTGAACTACTTTCACGAAGGCCATTAGCAGCTTGGAGAACAGAAGCCTGGGAGATCTGAGGGGAACATGCACAGCAGGATGGGGCTGGAGACAAGGATGGCTCACGTGTTCACCTCCTTCCCCTACTCCTCAGCCTGCAGGCACAGAATACCTTGGTGATTATCCCTTACTCTAAAAGGATGGCCTTCCTACTTTATTAGTGTCAAAATGTCATTACCTTTTGCTTTCTTTTCTAAGACACAGGGTCTCACTCTGTCACCCAAGCTGGAGTACAGTGGCACAACCATAGCTCACTGCAGCATTAAATTCCTGGGCTCAACAACCCTCCTGCCTCAGCCTCCTGAGCAGCTGGGATTATAGGTACATGCCACTACACCTGGCTAGATTTAATTTTTATTTTTGTAGGGACGGGGTCTCATTATGTGGCCCAGGCTGGTCTCAAACTCCTGGCTTCGCTCATGCAATCCTCCTGCCTTGGTCTCCCAAAGTGCTGGGATTATTACAGGCATGAGCTACCATGCCTGGCCTAAAACATCATTTCTTTGATGAAATGATGATGAAAGTAAGTAGGAATGGTTTTAAAAACTGCTTCCCTCCTGGACCTGCCTCCCCAGTTTTTAAAATTGCACCATCTTAGGAAATGTGGAAGTCTGGTAACCACGAGGTTTATCGTCACTCCAGTGCTCTCTCAGGGAAGAGCACAGGCTCTATGGCAGACAGTCCTGGTTCAAATACAAGCTCTGCCATTTACTAGCTACTTCCATGATCTGAGTCTCCTTCTCCTAAACTAGAAAATGGGCATGGAACTCTTTCCTCTTCAGGGGCCTGCTGTGAAGAGTGAAGAATTCCTCAAGTAAATTGCCTGTCATGGCACCTGACCCAGGGTGGGGCATTCAGTAAGATCGATCTTGCTGTCATTCATGTTAATGGTCATTTTGGTTCTTAGGGTATCACAGACTGGGACTTCAAACCCAAAGCCCAATTTTCTCTTTCTATCCTGACTCTCAGATTTAGTTAATAGAAAAGAAAGTCATCCCATTGGCATACTCATAGACTAAGGCACAGTATAAACTCGAAGTGGGGTATTACTGGGTGGCTAGCCAAGAATTCACTCCTACCTAAATTCACCCACAGTCCTGTGTAGTGGCATTATCACCGTAGCTAATGATACCTATGACATGCTAGCTGCCGTGCAAACTGAATATGCAACACCTCATTTGTCCAAAGGACCATGTAAGAATTATCCTCATTTTACAGATGAGCAAACTGAGGCTCAGGTTATTAATTTTCAGCATATCGTGCTGTGGAGCAAGCAGGCCTCACAAGTGCACAGAGGGAAAGTCATCTGTCAGGGTCACAGACGGCAGTCCTCTCCTTCCTCTAAGTGGGGTTAGTCATTCTTCACTTGTTTAATACACCAAAGCATCTGGCTTTTCACATTCAGACATCAACATGCCAACCCTGGGGGTTCGGTGGCCCCAGCACGAATGTCTCCTCCAATCACTCAGAAGCACCAAGGCCAGGGAGTCACGCTTCCTGATGCATCATTCCTCTAAGGCTACACTCCCAACTGTGGTGCTTAAAGTAGGGCAAAAACAGGGATGACTGTGCTGTGAACGTGCCTGTTGTCAGGGTCGAAGGAATGGGAGTACTGACAAATGGGATAACACTGTTTTCAGTCTTCGGGTATACAGAACGGGCAAAATGCTAGGAAAAAGAGGAGCAAGAGGGCAGAGATCATACAACATATACAACAGGAGCTTCGCAGGGCTCCATGACAACCCAGAAGACCACAGGTCCACGCCTTACGACATCTGAGCCCTGACCAGGAGACCAAACCAAGGCAGGTCACCCACAGGCAGATATCCAGGGGCAGGCCCCAAATGCAGAGGAGCGTGGCTTGGAGGTGGTGTTCTCTCAGGGCATGGGCTTTGGAGTAGGAAGATCCAAAATTTACATCCCAGCTGACCTTCACCAAGTCAGGGTCCCCCGAGCCTCAGTTTGCTCAGCCTAAAATGAGGAAATGTCTACTTTGCCGGGTACAAAGACCAGTGATAGTATACATAGCAGGTGGAGTGAGGTGCACAGGAGGTACTTTAATAAGCTACAACAGTGGCTGCAAATCACATCCAAAAAAACACAAAACCAAACCCATAAAACCTCACTGCAGTCACTTGCCAGGGCAAAGATTCCAGAAAAGATGCCTTGGCCTCAAGTTGATCTTCTCTTGAGGTGACAGCCTCCCTCCTGCTTTGGGTCTTCAGCTCCTGCTGATCTGGCTACCCCAACTCCCACCCCCTATCTGTCACTCAGATCGCACTCACCCTTTGGGTTCCCATCCACACGCCTTCCCCAGGAAACACTCCCAGAGGGCCCAGTCTCTATGGGAACTCTTCTGTCCCCCTGCCCAGTGAAAAGGCATGGACAACCTCAGATCCCACTAGCCTTGTCGTGTGCTCCAACCTTACCATCTTAGACCCTGAGCTTCCTGCAGGACAGAGAGAGTCTGCTGCTTTTCTTAAGCCTCTCAGGTGACCAAGCAGCAGTGTTGGGTTTTTAGGAAGAGCTCAAATACCAGGTGATAGCTAGAAACTGGGAATTAGTACATAGCAATAAAACTTCACAGAATCATTCATTCCACATGATAGGGTTTTAACATAAACACATGATTATAAAAAAATCTCTGCCTTTGGTTGAGTTCCTGCGTCACTGCCAAGTGCTCTGCACACGTTCCCACTGAAAATCCCGGCAAGCCAGGTGTGGACAGTGATGCTCAGAGAGCTGGGCCACTTCTCCAAACTCCAGCAGCTGGTAAGGGACAGAGCTGGGACCGTGTCCAAGTCGGAAGCCCATGCTATTTTTCTACCATGCTACAGGGTGCTGCTCCCCTCTCTCACACCTTCAGAGCTGGGTGAGAGAAATGAGGCATGCAGGGATTACAGATTTTCCTGACATTACATAGCCTATCAGTTGCACAACCAGGGGGCTCCTGTCTCGATTTCAGCTCTCTCTGCTACTATTCCCCTTACTGACTTCTCAACAGGAGGCCTTCTTTCAAGGGGAAGACAGCCAACTTTGGCAAATACATCTGTTTCACGTGGAGGGGTTCCTTGAAATCCAAGTGTGGCTATTTGGAGCAGGCCCGGCCTCAGAATGTGTCCCCTGAGTCTAAGTTAGGTATGGTAAGAGGTTAATGAGAAGAGTAGACTTATGACTGGAACACTGTGGTTTAGTCTGAAAGTATGGACTTCCCAAGATGTCTTTTCTTTCTGAGATAGGGCCTTGCTCTGTCAGGCTGGAGTGCAAAGGCATGATCCTGGCTCACTGCAGCCTTGACTTCCCTGGCTTAAGTGATCCTTCCACCTCAGTTTTCTGAGTAGGGACCACAGGTGCATGCCACTGTGCCCAGCTAATTAGTCTTATTAGTCTTGCTGTCGCCCAAGCTGGAGCGCAGCAGTGCAATCTCGGCTCACTGCAACCTCCACCTCCTGGGTTCAAGTGATTCTCCTGAGTAGCTGGGACGACAGGCGCGCACCACCACGCCCGGCTAATTTTTGTATTTTTAGTAGAGACAGGGTTTCGCCATGTTGGCCAAGCTGGTCTTGAACTCCTGGGGTCAAGTGATCCTCCTGCCTTGGCCTCCCAAAGTGCTGGGATTACAGGTGTGAGCCACAACGCCCTGCCCAAGATCTTAAAATGCACAAAGCCTCTTTCTAGACCCAACCACTTGTAAAATGGCAAATATATCCTATAAGTCTCTTTAGCTAACAAGTGGTCCAGGAAGTGGAATCCTGGCTGAAGTGCTGCCAGATATGTTGGACTGGTGGAGGACTCCCATATGCCACATTCAAAACACATGGATTGTTGAAAGAGGCGGCTGGGGCAGCCCTACAAGGAACTGAGCACCAGCCCGTGCTCAGCAGGGGTCCACCCTTTACCTAGCCACCCCCTGCCACCATCTTCCACATTCTGTTCACCCACTTAAGTGTATCCAGAGGAAGCCAGTCCCACGGATTCTCTGAAAGGCAGACAGACTGTCGCCCAGGCTATAAAAGCACAGATGCAATCATAGGAATGTGCTCCCAGGAGGCAACCTACTAAGAGGAACTGAAGTGAAACATGGGAAGATGAAGGATCTTGCCTGGTGCTAACAGTAAATGTGGGAAACCTGGTTCCAGGCCCCTCTAGCTCTCTCCCTACTCCCCCTCTGGAGACTTCATTTCTTCCCCTGCCAAATGAAGGACCTGGGGCCAGCACAGGGGTTCTTAACCTGGACTCCTTCTAACCCCAAGGATGCACAGGTTCTGCAAAGCCCCTTAGGGCTGGGAAGTTTAATGTACATCCCAGGCATTTTTTTTTTTCTTTTCTTTTTTGACACAGAGTCTCACTCTGTTGCCCAGGCTGGAGTGCAATGACACAATCTCGGCTCACTGCAACCTCCACCTCCCGGGTTCAAGCGATTCTCCTGCCTCAGCCTCCCGAGTAGCTGGGATTACAGGCGTGTGCCATGACGCCCGGCTAATTTTTGTATTTTTAGTAGAGATGGGGTTTCACCATGTTGGCGAGGCTGGTCTTGAACTCCTTACCTCAGGTGATTTGCCAGCCTCGGCCTCCCAAAGTGCTGGGATTACAGGCCTGAGCCACCGCGCCAGGCCCCAGGCATTTTTTAAATGGTAGAATAACACACCATTCAGGTTCTGAGAAAGGAACATGGCACAAAGAATACTGAGAAGAGGCCCTCTATAGGCCCCTTATTTATTAAGGCAAAAACTAACTGGACAGTGGCACATGAGTGCTCTAAACAGGGCACCCCCAGCACAGGTGAGACGTACAACTTGTGTGGCTGGGGCTGAGGGAAATCAGGCCAAAGAGTGTTTGGAGGGAGGCAGACTTCAGCTCAATGCACCAGAGCCCTTTCTAACAGGGCAACAGTGAGGCCCTCCTCCTCCTTGAAAGTTTCCAGCAGAACCCGAGACCCGCCCCACCTTTTTTTTTTTTTGGAGACGGAGTCTCGCTCTGCTGCCCAGGCTGGAGTGCAGTGGCACCATCTCAGCTCACTACAACCTCTGCCTCCCGGGTTCAAGCGATTCTCCTGTTTCAGCCTCCCCAATAGCTAGGATTACAGGCGTGCACCACCACGCCCAGCCTGAGACTCCCCTTTAAAGTGGACGAATGTTATCAGGAGGAGACAGGCTCTATGCTGTGTCCCTGAAGCTCAATCCACGCCCCACTTATACAAGGAAGAGGCACAAACACTCTTGCAGAAACAAGTGGCAGGCCCATGTAAGGCCCAGTAAGTCAGCAGGGTATGACTTACTGAGGGAAAGGGTCTGAACAAAGCTTAAAGCCGAGACAGCATGCTGCTGCAAAGAGATGTCAGCTGTATCTCAAGTGTGCCAGAAAGTCAGGGCAGTGGAGCAAGCAGTTACTGTGAAAGCTCCTAGACATGAAGACTTGCTTAATATTGTTTTAAACAATTTGATTGCTTGGAGTATACTGCCAAAAGTGCTAGTATTAAAAAGTTTGCCAAATGCACACAGAGAAACAGTAGGCAAGACTGCAGATTCTGAGATTTGGAGGTCTCCGTGGTGACCAGCAGGCAGGGCTGCACACTGAGTCATCTTGTCTGCGTCTGAGAACCCAGACTCCCTTAAACCTCGTCTTTCTGGCCTTGGGAGGTCAAGAGGCAATAGGGCACTGGGATGGTAGTTCCTCTAAGCACTTGAATTAGTACACAGACACTGGGTGAAACCCAACACCAACTAAGGGGAACTGTTTGTCTCTAGAAACAGCCCAGGTAATTGGCAGTTAGCTGTGTGGATACCCTAATTCCCCTCCTCAACTTATTAAGTGTGGGGCAGAAAGTAAAAGCTGCCAACTGCCTCAATTGGTCCCCAGAGACAGGTTCAGTTGTGGCTGCTGTGATTAGCAAAGAAAGAGCCCAAGGGAAAGGCTGAGGTCCTCAGGGGCCCTTGCCAGGAGGAAGATGCTAAGGTGCCATTACTAGCTAAAGGGGAACGGTCACTCTTCCATATGGGGACAGAACAATTTGTGGTTATAAGAAAGATGCCAAGAAGGTCACACCCACAGAGAGGTCCACATGGACTTTTGGTTACAACAACCAGTTAAAGCCCACTAAGCCAAGGGGAACTCACTGGAGGCACTTGCTAAGGGGTTTGGAGATCTCTTTGGGAGAAAGAATGCTATCACAAATTGTTAGTAAGAAGCAAAGTGAAAACGTATGATTAGCCTATAAGGATTTGGCAAAAACAAACAAAATAGCAGGATGGGGGCAATACACAGAGCCACCATTGACTCAACTGTCATCAGGAGCTAGGAACTGCGCCGGACACAGCCTACAGTGAGCAACACTTACTGCACTGACCAGACAAGGAAATGGGGGCCCAGAGAAGGTAGATCACTTGCCCAAAGCCGCCCAGCTAGTAAGCAGGAGAGCTGCTGTTTAAACCTAGATTGACCAGTCCAACAGGTTCAACAGCAAGTCTGTTGATGTCTTGACACCAATATAGAAGCAAAGGTTTCTCATCTTCCTATTCAGATGTTACCCTTACCGCCTTCCCATGCTCTGGAAGGTGCCTGTGCAGTCTCACACTTTCTGGAGACATGTACTGCCAGTGTGGCAATTCATCTTCCCCTCCTGGGGGACTGACAGTTCTCCCCTCATTGTTACTGACTCACCTGCCTAAAATACAGCCTTGCTCACCACCACCCACTCACCCTTGTCTTTTTTGGCAGGATGAAGTTCACTCTCCTCAGGCTGGCATTCAAGGCTCTTGGCAACTTAGCCCTATTTAGCTTTCTACTCTAGCCTCTGTGTGAACCCACCCAGGGATAGGCACTCTCCACAAATTCCAGTGTTCTGTCTTTGGACGTGCTATGGCCCCTGCTTCAAATATCCTAATCTGTTCTTCTTTCTTCAAGGTCCATCTTAAGTCACGTGTCCTCTACTTTGCCATCATTTACTTCTTTGGCAAAAGCCAGCTCCCTTTTCTGAGCTCTTGGTGGCCCTGAGACAGTGCGGTGCATATGGACTTGCTCAGATGAACTCTCTTTGGTAGCTCGATGGAGATCATGAGCACTGGAGCTCTGGCCCTTGAGCTGGCATGAGCTAGTCATGTGGCCAGTGGTAAATCACTTCCTTTCTCTGGAGTGGGAGTTGGGGGGACAACAATACTTAGGATGCAGGTGAGGATTTCACAACATTTAAAAAAGAGTGGGGAGTACTGATGCTGAGCCTGCATAGGCCTAGGCTAATGTGTGGGTTTTTGTTTTTAAGCAAAAAAGATTTAAAAAGTAAAAAAATTACTTTTTTAAAATAGAAAAAAGTATACAGAATAAGGATATGAAGAAAGAAGGGCCAGGCACAGTGGCTCAAGCTTGTAAGCCCAGCGCTTTGGGAGGCTGAGGCAGGAGGACAGCTTGAGCCCAGAAGGTCGAGGCTGCAAGTAAGCCAAGATCATGCCACTGCACTCCAGCCTGGGTGACAGAGCACGACCCTGTCTTATGTTTGTGTTGTACGCTAAATGTTAATGAATCAAGAAGTTTTAAAAAAATCTTAAGTTTAGAAAGCAAAAAAGTTACAGTAAGCTAAGGTTAATTTATTTTTAAAGAAAGAAATTCTACAATAGTGTACAGTAATGTCCTAGGCCTTCACACTGACTCATTACTCACTCACTGACTCACCCAGAGCAACTTCTAGTCCTGCAAGCTCTATTCATAGTAAGTGCCCTATATAGGTATACCATTTTTAATCTTAAAAAAAAAAAAAACAAAACTTTAATATAATTTTGTAGAGATGGGGGTCTCCCTCTGTGGCCCAGGCTGGTCTCAAACTCCTGGGCTCAAGTGATCTTCCTGTCTCGGCCTCCCAAAGTGTTGGGAATATAGGCATAAGCCAGCAAGTCCAGCCATTTTTTTTTACCTTTTATGCCGTATTTTCACTGTACCTTTTCTATGTTTACATGTTTAGATACACAAACACCATTGTGTTACAACTGCCTATGGTAGTATTCAGTACCACAACATGCTGTACAGGTTTGCAGTCTAGGAGCAATAGGCTCTATCTACCATATAGCCTAGGTGTGTAGGAGGCTACACCATCTAGGACTGTGTAAGAACACTCCATGATGCGTGCACAAAGACAAAATCGCTTCACAATGGATTTCTCAGAATATATCCCCGTCATTAAGTGACGCATGAGTATATAGTGAATGCAAGATGATCGGCAAGCTGCTAATTCTCAGTAACCACTTGCTGAATTTGTATAAAGACCTAGGTCCCCAGGGGGTTCCAGGGAAGGGGGTCTGGTGAGCAGGCAGATGACACAACCTCTACCCAGGCCCTATATTGTCATTCAAACCACGGTGTGACGGGATGGCCAAAGGAGTGACTCCAAAGCCCCTTCCCCACTGGCTGACCGTCCAGATAAGGTTGGAGGGCCGCCCCTCAGCTCCGGGTGCTTGCACTTAGAAACCTGAAGATTACTGAAACCAGGGACTACAGACCTTCTTCCCCCATCTCCCTCCCCTGTATGCCTTTCCCTAACCCAAAATAGGAAGTATTTCCCAATTTACAAATTAAAGTAGTTCTCAAAATCAATTTTACAGCCAGCAATCATGACTCTGATGTTATATAACTAGTAAAAATAAATAAATAAAGAGAGAGCGAGATGCCCACACTGGAGAGCTGCCCCGTGACAGGATCACCAGGCTGCCCATGTGACAAGACCCCGCACGGGTTTTCAGCTCTAAAAAGCAAAACAGTACAAAAACAACAAAACGCCATGTTCTTGAGACACAATTATAGCAGAGTGCAGATGCAAATAAGGACAGAAGAGCAACACATCATAACCTAATGAGAAGCTGATTACCAAGAAAAGAACAAAACGCAGCAAGACTCAGCCATGAATGCAGCCCCGAGTCCAAGGGACCATTCTGTGCCTGTGAAGGTGCTCTTTGTTCGCAGCAAAACTGAGATCCAACAGTCCTCTCAGAAGACCCAGATAGACGGGCGCCACTTACCACAAACACCCACGCAGGAGAGAGAGTACAGTCTCATGTCCGCACGTCCAAGACTCATTTGTGTATCTCCCTACTCCCCTAAACCATCTCCTGCTGCAACATTCACTCTTACATGGCTCTGTTCCCACCACCCAGTCACTCAAGCCACAGATGATGGAGTCAGCTCTGAGCCAGTCCTTCCTACCTTCCGAATTCAGGCCATCTGAGAGCCCTTTTGAACCTCCAAAATGCACCTTGAATTCACTCCCACTTCACCATCTCCCCTAACCTGGGCAGCTACAGCCTCCTACCTGGGCTCCTGCTTCCACACCTGCCTCTCTCCAGTTTTACTGGCCACAGAGCAGCCAGTGACCTCCTCCTGGCCTCCCACACCTGGGCCACCGCACTCCAGCCGGCTCCCTCCTCCTCTGCTTGGCAGAGGCCTCATCCTTCAGGTCTCGGCTTCAATGCCACCTCCTCAGAGAGCCTTTCTCTGACCGCCTTGGGCAGGTCCTCATTTTCTGCTATTTTCTTCATTTACACACAACTGAAACTGTACCTATGGTACTCTCGTATGACATGTCTCTCAAACTCAGTGCCTCAAGGGTGAGGACCATGTCTGCTGTTTTCACCCATGTGTTATTAACAGAGGCACCCACTACAGTGCCCAACACACAGTTGATCAAAAAATTAACGGGCCCCCTTGAGCATGCATGTTTTCCTTTTTATTGGTGGGGGAGGGGGAAACACATGAGCCTGCACACATTCCAAGATGCTAATTCTCACTCTGCCATCAGCGTGCCCGAGAACTGGCATGAAAGGGCAGCAGGAACCAACACCCGTGTGGTACCTGCTGCATGCCTGGCAGGCCTATGCCAGCTTTTCATTCACGTTCTATGTAATCCCCACGGCAATCCCTCCAGGTGTTAGCAACCCCCCTTTACGAAGGCAGACTCGGAGGCTCAGAGAGATGCCCAGGGTTTACATGGACTGAGGATGGGAATTCTCATCTCCACAGCCCAAACCTGGCTCACAGCGGGTGCTCAATACATGTCTGTGGAACAGAAAAACGAAGTTTGCTAGTCACGATTCAAAGTCATGTTTAAGATTCCACTTAGAGGCCTGGTGCAGTGGCTCAAGCCTGTAATCCCAGCACTTTGGGAGGCCGAGGTGGGTGGATCACGAGGTCAGGAGATTGAGACCATCCTGGCCAACATGGTGAAACCCTGTCTCTAATAAAAATATGAAAATTAGCTGGGCGTGGTGGCATGCACCTATAATCCCAGCTACTCGGGAGACTGAGGCAGGAGAATCGCGTGAAGCCAGTGAGCCGAGATTGTGTCATTGCACTCCAGCCTGGCAACAGAGCAAGACTCCACCTCAAAAAAAAAACCCCACGAAGATTCCACTTAGAGACCTAAGTTCCACCTGTGTCTCGGGGGGCTTCCCTGTTTCCTATGCCCTGTTGCTTCTCAATTTCTCCTTCCTCTAGGGGTGACCTCCCTACCATTCAGACTTCACAGGAATCCTGTGGTTGCCCTGACAGCACTCCCCTGAGATCACCTTGAGACATTCATCATTATTATGGCTCAGAAGTCCACTTCCCCAGGGAAGCCCACGGTGAAGTTAAATTGTTTCCTCCTACTCCCAGGAGCAAGAGGCCACAGGGCTTCACCCTATCCTGAAGACAAATGCACTGAGAGAGAGCCTGAGCGGGAGTCAGTTGTCCCAGGGTCCCAGAACCACATCCGCCATGGAACTAGGAACACGCCAGGACAGAAGGAACGGGGGAAAGGGAAAACAGTGGTCCTTCAGGTACCTTGGTTCTCTGGAGGAGTGACTTGTCCAAGTCACAGTGCTAGGTAATTATACAATTACTTACGGAATTATAGAAGCCAGGACCTTACAGGCCCTCCCGATTCTCACACCTAGCTCCAAGCTTTTTGAAGGTAAAAGGGTAAAAGGTGAGGGCAATGGTCTGCATGTTTAAAAGATGGCAGGGTGGCTGACTGCACATTTGCCCTCTTTTGCCAGAGCAGTTCTGAAGCTTTTGTGTTCATCAGCCATCACCTGGAGAGCTGACACAATACCACTCCCCAGTTTCCGACTCAGTAGGTTTGAGGTGCAGCCAGAAATACGTGTTTCTAACAAGTTCCCAGGTGATGCTGCTGGTCTGGGAACCACATCCTGAGAACCACTGGTGCTAGGGTTTCTCACTGACACTGTGTGTTGGGGGGCGGGATCAAGTGAGGAGGAGCAGAGAGGAGACAAGGGGTTGAAGATATCTTCACCAACACTCCTTACTCATGACACCCTCTGTTCCTGCTGCAGATAAAATAAAAGCAATCTTTTAACCATGGTTAAAACTTCACCCAGGTTCATATACTTAGGCTGAAGACTCACATCTGGATCTCTCTATGGCAATGATCCCAACTCAGTTCTAAGAGCAGGAGCGAGTCTGGCATTATCACGACAGCTGTTGTCCTGCTTACAGGACTCCAGAGCAGCAGGAAGGAGCTATGTGCTCTCTGAAGGCTTTTCCTGCTACACCTGTTGGTACCCTGGCCCCTAAGATGCTCAGGTCAGAAAAGGGAGGAGGACCTCTGGACCATGTCAGTGGTGTCATCTGGATTTCAGTTTAGGCACTTGGCCTAAACTCCAAAATATTTTTAAACGTTAAAGTTAGCCTGTTTGTCTGGGGTGTGGTATAATCACTTATTTCTGCTGTTCTATGCAAACCAAGGGTTCCTTCCAAACATCATCAGATCCAAGATGCAATCTGGTTACTAACAACAGAGTCTTTACTTGTGACTTCTAGTTCTCTTTATGTCTGGTACAAGGCCGGGCTGTGCTGGTAATGCCCATACAACCTGCCAAGACCTGACAACACTATACTCCCAACTCCATGCCTTAGATTTGCCCTAGGCATGCCTAGCTTTCTGAGAGGGCTTGTCTTAAGCACATCCAAAAAAAGTAGAAAAAAAAAAACCAAAGGGGTGCTGTACATGGTGAAGGGTTTTCTTTCCCCACAAAGATGGAAGTATATGCAGAATGAGTCAACTGGTTCACATCATCTTTGTGATTTTCCCATTAAAATAGATAATCAATACTAAAACCCAACACGATATAACAAAGCCAACCTGCCTCCCGTTACAGCTACACTACCATGCCTCTGAGTTCAGGGGAAAAAGAAATAAAGGTGACCATTCATAAGGCGACTTCCCCAAGCCCCACATCAAGATGCTTTTTGCAGCCTGGAAAAATGGAAGCATTTTCATCTTCCTCACTATGGCCTATGGAGTGCCTGGGTGGCCCTAATCCATTCCTCCCATGTCCCTAGACATCACTTTCTTTAATAAAGAAACAAAATATAGAGTTCTGACCTGTGTACGATGCAAACTGAGTTATAGCTTTCCCCTGGCACCTGTAACTGAAAGTGAAATTTCTTCAAAGTTGGGAAATTCATTGCAGTGTTTTATGGTATTGATTTATTTTAAACTTGGTTGGCAGTTTTAAGGCCTGCCATGCCTCTGAATCCTAGAAACGCTGGAGGAGATCTCCATTTCCTCTGATTTTGTAATATCACAGCGGACTCACTAGTGGAAATGAAAAGAGGGGCTGGGAGCACGAATGCGGCTGCCCTAATCAAGACAGAGCCTTGGGCACTCTCCCTAGGTCCTGGGTCCACAGTGTATCTCCAGTTGGGAATTTCACTACCTGAACAGTAGTACCCTTTCCTCCTGTAGCTGAGAATACTGTAATGAAACCAAACCTGAGTATGTACCCTGAGATGTGGCTCCTGCGCATCCCACCTGGCTTACAAGGTACCCCTAAAACCTACCTTCAAGAACCAGCCTGGAATACCACCTCCTCCACTCTTTCCTGTCTTCCTGTATCTCTACTGAGCCATCTATAACCCATTACCACCAAGTGTCCATATCTCATCTGCATTATTAAACTAAGTTCCTAGGAGACCATATTGGGGTCTAAACAATCAATGCCTCCACTGGGCAAGTGCCTACCATATGCCAGAATCTGACTTGGCTCCAGAATCTTTCGACACAGGGCTATGGGCAGCCACATCAATCGGAGTAAGCATGAGTGACGGAATCCCTTGCTTAAGTCAGGATTCAGTGAGTGAGCTGGAAGATGTGTCAGAAAGAAACAGAGCAACCACTGCCATTCTGCTGGGTCCTCATCAACTTTAAAATCCCTGGGTTCACTCAGAATGGGCTTTTGCCAGGGCACCAGGACCACAGACACGTATGATGCCTTTGGCTCTTATTGGAGCCCTTTCCTTGCAGCTGGTGCCAGACGCTGGCCTAATGACAGCGTTCCCTCAGTGCTGGGTGCTTTCCCAGCTGCCGGTGGGTGGAGGTGTGCTTTAGATCTGCTACTTTCCAACCTTTTGGCAATTCTGACCTGGCTGCATATGTGGCTCCTGCCTTCTCTGCTGCCAGACCTTGGTTATACGGGCACCTCACACTATCCCAGCCTTGCCTCCTCTGCCAATGTTTGGGGCAGTCATTGTAACACAGGAGGAATCCACATGCAGGCTGACCTCACCCGAAGGGATGGCTGGTGGCCCTGCCACAGTGTGCCTGTGCTGAGACCAGTGTCAGACTGTGAAGGACACCCATGGCAGCCCTGGCTGCTTTACTGTATGGTACTACTGGAGGGGAACCCACCATCTGCCTCAGAATAGAAATTCATTAAAAGTGGCTTTAAGAGGCTGTAGAATGCAGAACGGAGCAGTAGAGTTTCCAGACAGATACATCTTGTCTCAAATCCTGGCTCTCAAAACCTTAGGAAAGTGATTTTCTGCTTCCTTATGTGCAGAAAAGAGGGCACATAACAGAATAGCTAAGCAGATGATGTATGATAATGATACATATAAAGTGCTTAATTCAGGGCTCGGAATAAAAAGGCAGGGTCTCTGCCCTGCACAAGTCAAGGGGTCCCTCAGAGCAGGTTTTGATAACCAGTAGCGGTTGGTGGGAGTGTCTTTGCATCTCTAGGGTAAGAGGAAATGGGAGTTGGAAGCACCCCTGAACCATCAGGCAGCTTTGCTCACAGCTGGACGATTACAAGAGCCACTCTGATTTGCCCAAAGGGATGCTATCTAGGTTAGGTGGAACCAAGGATGCCACGGAGGAAGAACATGTGAGCAGCAACTGGGCCTTGACGTCAACAGCCCCGGGCCAGGCCTGTCCCCTCATGGATGCTTTCAAGTCCTGCAGAGCTGCAAGGGACAGATTATCCCTGGGGGGCCATCGGCCCCATTACATAACTGACAGCTCAGCTTCCTGCTGTTGATGCGGCAGAAACAATCAAGAGATGGCAACAGCAGGTCACTGGGGAGCTTGTGGGGACTTACAAAAAAAATAAAATACCAGCCTTCCCCACCTGGGGAGGAAAACTCCTCAGAAAACACCAGCAGAGAGATGAGGCCCCAAGGGACATGTCTCTTTGTATACAGGTATCTAGCGCCACTAGGGTCTTCACAGTTGAAGACTGAGCTTCAATTTCCTGCGAGAAAAGAGAACCAAACACTCTGACTCGTCACTCATAACCCCCACCTCTTGTGAAGCTGTTTAGTGCTAGTGAGATGGGTTGTGGCAAAGCTGTGACCCCTACTATATGGGCAGGGACTCAAAGAACCTCAGGGGTTCTGGATCTGCCTGGATTAAAGAATTGATCATCATCAAGAGACACCACCTCGACCCCATGATCTCTCTGCTCTTAATAACACCTCCATTCTTACCCACTTCGGGGTACAGCTTAGCGTTTCCCTTTTACCATCCTCCCTTTGGGAAATTCAAGGCTCCACCAAAGACTAAGTAGGGATCAGCTTCTGGGGTGCAAAACCAAACCACTGACTTCGACCCCTTGGCAGTTACACCTTCCCATGAAGGAAGAACCTTCCTTGCTTCTACTTTCCTTTGGGCTACCTGGCTGCTTATCACCATATTCTGGACCTTTGCAGAGTAGGAGAGGAACTAGCTCCTCTTGAAGCCCTACTAAGTGTTCCATACCGCACATCTCATAATGCTCTGGGCTTTGTGGGCAGGAAATTCTATCTACTTTGATGCCCCGTTATTTGTTGAATTCAATTAGAAAAACATTTTAAATTTAAAGATGATTCAATGAGGCAATAAACCAAACTGGTTAAAGCCATGGGCTGACTCCTGGGTTCAAGGCTAGGCTTTACCCCTTCTTAGCTCTGTGACCTTCAGGAATTTACTTGAAAACAAGTAAATGAATTATTAGTCATAAAGCACTCAGCCCAGGGACGACCATGAATCATTGCCGTTTTGGTCATCTTTGGCGCTGCTGCCCTTCTTCACAGCCTAACCCCTCAGGCTGCCACACTCCTCAGCCAGGCACCAGGTACAGGCAAGGGAGGGCAGTCCTGTAAGGCAGGAGCTAGTTCCTGGCCATCCTGAGAGCTGGCCCAGGAAGTCATAGAGTGGACCTATTTAGTACTGGCGGTCCCAACTTCTCACCTAAAACCATTTTAAAATTTACCCTACAGAGACTGCTTTGAATACTTTGCTGTTTAAAACAAACCATGTTAATTACGCATTTCTTTTCCATTTTTTAGTATCACTGCTGATTAAGTTGATAGCTATAGCATAACAACACAGTTGCGTGTAATTCCAGCCCAAAGCAAAAAATTGGTCATTGAATTGGGCTTCTATGGCTTCAACAGGCAATATACTCTTGCCTGTCAGATAAGCTGAAAGGGCTTGTGAATTCCTGTCTTTGATTAGGGTTGTACTAGGGTTAGATCTTGCAAAATAGAAGTAAAATCTGAAGCGCAGGTCAACGGGCCAACGCAGGTCACCCAGTACGTTAGCTGAGAGCCACATCTTTGGACCCCAGGCCAGGGATAAATGCATCAACTACTACTTCAACAGAAATTGGGCCTGATTTCCTTCTCTGATGTTAGGCAGCTACCAAGATCTCATATAGAACTAGAAATACTTTCTGTGACCCCTCAGGTCACACCAACATCTGATTTCCTTCAGCAGGCCTTAGCTGCCCACTCCAAAAAGACGTCATTCGAGGGCTTTGGCTTCAAAAGGCCCTAGTAACGGAGGTTTGTATATCAGACAGCAGACTTGGCCATGAATGCAGATTCCCTCATCCCACAACACTCTCCCTGGTAACACGTGGGTGGAGGCACCTGGAACATCAGTTTGGCTGGCTTCCTGCATGGGATAAAAGGCTGTGGCTAGCTGGTAGGAGCCATTAGGAATTATTAAACATCTTTCAAAAGCGACAAATAAGAAAGAGATCAGACCCATCACTGAATGGTCTTTAAAAATAGATATACTTTTCTGGAACAAGTGATTGGACAGCGTGGGCCTTGACTACAGCTTTGTTTCAAAAGAAAAGCTATTTGGCAATCCCCAAAAGTGAGGCTACCAAACACCACTGTCTTCAGAGGGAAATGGAAGCCAATACTTCTACCTAGGCCAAAGTATGGATCTAAACCATGCTACTGTGTTACAATTAATTCAGACTGTTTACACAGGGCACTTTCACAACCTCTTGTGATTCCCCCAACAACCTCAATAAGATATATAGGATCAGCTCCATTTTATAGATAATAAAACTGAGGCCCTGATAAGCGGAATAATTTGCCTAAGGCCACACAGTCAGGAAAACGCAGAAATGAGACTCCATCCCTGCATTGTTACTAGACACCACTTCTTTCAGGGGAATCCCAGGTTTCCAACCCAAAATGCATTTCCTTTTATTTTTGCAAAAAAACTGAAACTAGTTAGTCCTGACTTAAATGCGACTCTGAAATCTACAATCCTAAAACATTGAGGTGTTTTTTCATCTTGGTGGTATAGGGGTCAAGTGTGTTTACTTATGCAACTAGAGTTTTTTTGTTTTTTTGAGACAAAGTCCTTCTCTGGCGCCCAGGCTGGAGTGCAGTGGTGTGATCCTGGCTCACTGCAACCTCTGCCTCTCTGGTTCAAGCAATTCTCCTGCCTCAGTCTCCCAAGTACTGGGCCTATGGCATGTGCCACCACACCTGGCTAATTTTTGTATTTTTAGTAGAGACCAGGTTTCACCATGTTGCCCAGGCTGGTCTCAAACTCGTGAGCTCAAACAATCTGCCCCTACTCGGCTTCCCAAAGTGCTGGGATTACAAGGCATGAGCTACCACACCCAGCCTATTTTAATTTTTAATAGTACAAACATCCACAGATATAACCCAAAACAAAAGCTCTTTGGAGTCCGTAAATTCAAAAATGTAAAGAGGCTTTCAGACGAAATACTTTGACAACTACTGGTCTATTCTTTCACTGTCTCCAATTCCTCTCCTCTTCCCCTCTCAAATCCACCCTAGTTCCAGGTTTCCCCATTACTCCACCAAAATTGTTCATGAGTACTGATGCTTTCCCACTTACTAAATCCAATGATCAAGTCCTCTCAATCAACTAGCAGATGATGCCACAGCTGGCTCCCTCCTCCTCTTGATGTCTTTTCCCCTCTCTCTGGCTCCTTTCTTTCTTCCCATCCTCAATGTTGCACCGCCTGGAGCTCAGTCCTCTGACCTCCTCTTGTCTATACCCACTCCAGTACTGTGGCAAATCTCTAAATCTGTATCTCTAGGCTGGACCCCTCTCTTGAACTCCAGACTCATCCAACTGCCTACTCTACATCTGTAGTTGGATTCTAAATAGGCATGCCAAACTTTCAGATAACTAAAACCTAACTTTCTCCTGCCAACCCTATTCCCCCAATGTCTTCCCCATCTTATTTAATGGCAGCTCTATTCTTCCCATCACTTAGGCTGACACCTTGAAGTGATGATTAATTCCTTTCTCTCACACCTCACATATGATCCAGCCGGAAATCCTGCTGGCTCTGACTTCAAAAAAATACCCAAAATCCAATAATCACTTCTCTGTTACATTGTTTCAAGCCATCGTCATCTCTCACCTGGATTATTGCAACAGCCTCCCATCTTATCCCGTTATTTCAAGATGCAAAGTGATCCTTTCAAAAGAGCAGATATCACACAGCTGAAAACGTCCCCATGGCTTTCCAT
This sequence comes from Pan paniscus, assembly GCF_029289425.2. Taxonomy (NCBI): domain Eukaryota; kingdom Metazoa; phylum Chordata; class Mammalia; order Primates; family Hominidae; genus Pan; species Pan paniscus. The sequence goes on along the minus strand of NC_073270.2, from coordinate 3,117,490 downwards.
CTCATCCAAAAACACAAGCCAAAATCTCTAGAGGCTTATGAGGCCTACTTGGCTCCTAGTTATCTATCTCTTCCTATACACTCCTTGCTCACTCTGGCCAACTTTCAGGACCTTCACAGTGGCCATTACTTCTGTCTGAGATGCTCTTTCCCCAGAAATCCTTGGGACTCACTCCCTCAACTCCTTCTAACATTCGCTCAAAGGTCACCGTCTCTGGGAGACCCACTCTGATATCTTCCATTTAAAAGTACATCCCCACCCCTCCCCACCACCCAAGCTTCAGATCTCCCCTACCCTGCTCTACTCTTCCCATCCTACCCTCTCACCGCACCCAGCACCGAGCACTTTCTTGTACATTACCTATGGGTACTGTCTTCCCAACAGAACGAATGTTAAGCTCCATACTGCAAAAACTTGTCTGTTTTGTTCACTGATGTATTATCTGTGTCTAAAATGGTACTTGGAAAGAGTTTCCAAAGAACATGTTGAATGAATAAATGAAATTAGCTTGTCCATCTACAAAACTTGGCAGGGGAAAGGGAGGTCAGACTCAATGTTCTTCCCAAGTCAAGCCTCAGATTCTCTGACCAGCCAGATACGGCTCATCTACAGAAGCTGATTTGAAGTTTCTGGCAACACAGGGTTTGGCTCTGGTCACAGACCTGGGCCCAGGCCCACAATTCTAAGTGCCCACCTAAGACAGGGGAGGATAGGCTATGGTCAAATTGGCACCACCAGTACTGTAAAGATTAGCTGTAAGAGCCACAAAATGAATTAACAAAACAGCCTGGGACACTCACCAGTAACCATATTCCTAATCTTTTCCCCTCTTCTCAAGGTCGCCTATTTCTCCTACATGAAAGAATCACTCCAATTTAGCCAAAACTGCCCTGCAAAACAGCACAAATCTCAAGTGTGGATATCCACATGGAAGCCCTGATCTCAATTAGTTATGACAACCCCATAATCGTAACCTAAATTCAGGTCCCTCTTCCAATGACAACCTTCCTATGCCAGAGCAAATCTGAATTTTAAGAGGTCTTTCAAAAGCAGAAAGCATGAGATGGAAATGCGAAGTGACAGCACAAAATACATTTAAAACACTGTCTAGCCAACCCTTTTGGTTTCTAATATAGCACTACCCTAAACCTAGCTTTGGGGACTGCTGTTCTCCTACCCACGGGTGGTAGGCCCAATTGGTCCAGCACCTGGAATACATGTTTGTGGAATGAAAGAATTAAACCTAAGTGACTCACTCAAGAAATACATTCACTGAGAACACTACACATGAAACCAAGCTCAACTTGGTATGAGCCAGCCCCACCTAGAAACCAGAGGATAATGAAGGGAAAGGGAGGGAACCCACCCAAGTGATGGAAAGCTCTGGGCCTTATGGCTCCTGAGGCTCCTTGTGACCACCAGGAGGATCAGCACTAGCTCCATCACCTCATCAAGACTTCAGCACAATGTAAGAGCAGCTTACTTCTAGCTCACCATATTAAGGGAAAAGGGGGTGGGGGATGCTTGAATAAGATATACCCATCCTTAACTTAGTAGGATCTGGGGTAAATTACTTAATCCCTTGCAGGTTTGTAAAGGTGAAACAAAATGGTTCATGTGAAACTACCTAGCATATATGCTGGTCAATTTTTCATCTTATTTCTCTTACACACACATCAAACTTCAGTCCAACTAAACTATTCTGCTGTTCCTATAAATACCTTTGGGTTTTCCAGTTCAATTTCTGTCTACACTGTTCCCTGTCCTCTCTAATTTCCATGTGCCTACTTCCTCGTTAACCCAAATTGGTCTAGTCTCTCAAATGTGCCAGGCTCCCCCTGGTTTCAGGTCCTTCGCAGAGGTTGGTCTGTCTATCTGGGATGCTCCCTCACCCCCAATTCCCTCCTCTTGACTCTGTGCATCAACACCCAAAAGGTCAATTACCCTGAATACCTCTTCTCCTTAAACAGCTATAAAACAATTATGATTTGAAGAATTAGACCTAGTGACTCATTACAAAAATACCTTCATTGAAAATACTACACATGAAACCAAGTTCAACTTGGAGTTTCTCTCCCTAATTAAGATGCAGAATTCATGAAGATGGAGAAAGTCTCTGATTTGGCTTATCATGTCACCTGAGAGCCTAGCACATACAGTCATGGGTCGCTTAACAATGGGCTGCTTAACGATTTCTGAGAAATGAGTCATTAGGCGATTGTTGTGTAATGTCAAGAGTGTACTTACATAAACCTAGATGGTGTAGCCTACTACACACCTAGATGACATGTATGGCCTATCATTCCTGGACTACAATTCTGTACAGCATGTTACTGTACTGAATACTATAAGCAGTTGTAACACAATGGTAAGTTTTTGTGTATCTAAACACAGAAAAGGTAACACATGCACCATAATATGCACTATAACATTACAACAGCTACATCACTAGGTAATAGGAATTTTTCAGTTCCATTATAATCTAATGGGACCACCGTCATATAGGCCATTCCTTTTTGACCGATACGTTGTTCATGCGGAGCATGACTGTACTTGACAAAGGAAAACTCACAATAAATTTTTTTTTTTTTTGAGCTGGAGTCTCGCTCTGTCGCCCAGGCTGGAGTGCAGTGGCACGATCTCAGCTCACTGCAAGCTCCGCCTCCCGGGTTCACGCCATTCTCCTGCCTCAGCCTCCCGAGTAGCTGGGACTACAAGTGCCCGCCACCACGCCTGGCTAATTTTTTTGTATTTTTAGTAAAGATGGGGTTTCACTGTGTTAGCCAGGATGGTCTTGATCTCCTGACCTCGTGATCCGCCCACCTCGGAATAAATTTTTAAATAAGCAAAGACTTCTACATAAATATTCACTAATACATTCTTTATAGTATCTAAAATGGAAAAAATCTGTTTTCTAAAGTAGAAGAATGGTTAAATTATGGTACATATAATGGGAATGTCATACAGTCCCTGAAAAGCCATACTTCTCAAGTATGACATGGAGGAATGCTCAGATTAGTAATGAGTAAAAAGAAAAAGACCTCGACCAACTAGGGCAAGATCTAAACTATGTGGAACTGGATGTGTGAGTAGGTGGGATACAATCAGATAGTGTTTATTCTCTGAAAACCCGTCTACCTCTTATGCACATTTTCTACAGTGAGCATTTATAATGATGAGAAAGAGCGTTTCTAAAAAAAGGGAGACTCGGCTTAAACGCAACCTCCTCTGAGAAGACTTCTCTAGACTTTCCAACGTGTACTCAGATAATTGCACATTTCTCCCATCAAGATATGGGGGGGATCTTTGAAAAGAAGCACTTCGTTTCCTTCAACTTTGTATTCCCCCGCAAGTTCACAGGGCCCGTGCCAGGGTCCAGAATGAAGAACCCAGTCCAAGAAGTGGGCATACAGAAAAAAAAGAGAGGCTGGGCATGGTGGCTCACACCTGTAATCCCAGCACTTTGGGAGGCTGAGACCGGCAGATCGCTTGAGGTCAGAAGTTTGAGACCAGCCTGGCCAACATGGTGAAACTCCGTCTCTACTAAAAATACAAAAATTAGCCGGGCATGATGGTGGGTGCCTGTAATCCCAGCTACCCAGGTGGCTGAGGCACGAGAATCACTTGAACTCGGGAGGTGGAGGTTGCAGTGAGCTGAGATCCTGCCACTGCACCCGCTGCACCCCAGCCTGACCAACAGAGTGAGACCCTGTCTCAAAACAAAAAACAAAAAACAACAACAGACAGCACTCACCTAGTTTAAAATCACCCAAAATGCTTAGCCCTGAATTTTAAGCAGCACATGTGACCTGGTCCATTCTGGTTTCAAGTTCAAAGGCATCAGGCCGGTCCTGTGGGTTAGCAGCTAACATATCTTTCAAGAGCTGCTTGATCCCCTCAGACATGGAAGTCCTGCGTTTTTGGGGGATGTGCAACTCCATCTTTGGGTTTTCTAGCAGCGCTTCACCAACAGGGACGATCTCAGTCCCCTGTTTAATGTAGGTCCCCAGGAGCTCCTTCTTGGTCTCAGAGTCAATAAAAGTGATTCTTTCTATCATTGCCCAGATGATAATGCCCAGGGCAAAGATGTCCGCCTTGGCTGTGTAGTGTCCCTCCCAGACTTCAGGAGCCATGTAGAAGTCCGAACCGCAGGCTGAGGACAGCCAGTACTTATTCACATTCACATTTTTGTTGTCTTGATTGCCCTCTTTGCCTCGGGGTGCCAGCCCAGCACAGACCTTGCTTAGTCCAAAGTCGGCCACTTTGAGGATGGGGGTGCCAGACCGCTCTGTGATGAGGATGTTGTCTGGCTTCAGGTCCCTGTGCACAATATGGTTTTTGTGCAGGAAGGCAATGGCGCTCGTCAGCTGTAGCATGAAACTTTTGTTGGTGGCTGGGTCTGGCCTCCGGGACAGGACATACTGATTCAGGTCTCCACCTTCACAGAACTCCATGACAAACCAGAGATAGCAGGGCTCCTCAGCATAACCCAGGATCCTTTCTCCTAAATCAAAGAAGACAGGAAGGAGCTTGAGTGAGATGGACACAGTCACACTTCTTTTTAACTAAAGGATGCAGTGTACTCAAGAGTGACATTGGTGACAAACAACTGCTCCAAGGGGACCTGCACAACTGGCACTGAGTGCCTAAGGTATGACACAGGCACCAGGGACTGGTGTCAGGTACCTGGGTTTGGAATGAGGCCCAGGTGGAAACTCGGGTTTACTGCCGTCTGGTTGACTGCGAAGCCTTTTTGTTTCATTATACTGTCTCCAAACAGGGAGTGCCATACCACCCACACCTCCCAAAGCTGCTGGGCAGATGGGACAAGGGAAAGCACGCAAGAAGGCTGTCACGGGTCTGTTGCTTCTAATATCATTGTTACTCCATGCTGAGCAAATGACCTTCCCTCTCTTTTTTCCTGACTTGTAGAAGGATTCTTGTTAATGCACCTAGAATGGCACTATAATTTCCTTTATTTCAGAGGCACACTCCTACAATTTCCTTGGTTTATTTCAGAGGCACAGTCCGATCCATCAATATTTTCTGCAAGCCCACCATATGCCTAGCACAAGTTAGGTACATAACATGCCTCCACCTCTATGAGGCTTAGTTTCAAGGAGATGACAGGTATCCACAGCAGCAACCATCAAAAGCTGTACATCGCCATCAGGCTCAACTCCTACAAACGGTGAAGCAGGGGCAGGAGTCGCCAGATCTGAATGTACATCTCCATCAGGGTCAACTCATATAAACAGTGAAGTGGGGGGCAGGAGTCGCCAGATCTGAATGTACATCTCCATCAGGGTCAACTCATATAAACAGTGAAGGGGGGGGGCAGGAGTGGCCAGATCTGAAGGTGTCAGAGGGGGCAGGACTGAACTAACCCTGTAAAAGGAAGGCAGTAGATCAGTGGGGGAGCAGGAAGGTAATTCTAGGCTGAAAGATGGAATGGATGATGGAACACAGGGACAAAAAGACCAGAAAGGTGTAAATTGGAAGTCTGGTGGGAACAGTGGAGTCTAAAGTCGATGTACAAGACAGATTTAAATTGTGTGGGCTTGAAACTCTAGGAAAGCTGGTGACCAACCTCTCCAAGCAAATCTCAATGTTCTTTATAAAGCAATTGACAGTCCAGTGAATCTTTATGTGGATGTTATGTGATGACTACAACTGCTCCCAAAGCTAAGTGTAAGAAGGCAGATGTTTTATCTCACTGATGAGGAGAGGCTGGGCCTGCAAATGTGCTGGCTTGTTCTGGGTGGTCACAAGGTCATTTGTAACTGAGCCAGGACCTGAAGAGAAGTCCTCTCTCTGGCCCCAGTATGGAGTATGCATCCTACCAAAAATGACTGCACTTCCTCAGACAGCTTCCGGCAGAGGGTTCCTTTTACTAGTCATTTACTCTATTATAAAGAAAACCAGTGATCTGGGTGAGACTCTGCTAACCCAAACAGCCCTGAAATTACCAAGGCACACAGTCTACTAAAGCCAATGGTCTGAGAGTTCTGGGTTCAGCCAAGATGATGTGACATACAAAACAAAAGCTTTAGGTTTTTGATCACTCACTTCCCTTGTAATTATATAATTTATTTGCTTATATTACTCACAATCAAAGTAATACAGGTAGAACCAGTTTAGGGCAGATGTTTTTTGTTCTTTTCAAATCAGTTATTTCCCCTCTCATAATCCTCTATCTAGGTCATGGGCAGAGGCCCTCTATGTAAAAATACTGCACAATGAAGCATCAATCTGAAGCCCAAGTCAATCCAGATGCTAAAGACCCACAAAAAGGAGAGCAAGAAATGTGTACTACAGGTAGAACCAGAAAGGAAAAGATTAAAAAGCCATCCAATTCCTTTTGCAAAGGCCACATCAGAAAACACTGAAACTTCTGGTGGTGGAATAAAGGAAGAAGAATGATGGTTATTTTATATACAAAGTTAGTAACTATGGCAACCTAAGGAAAAAGAAAACAAGTCTGCAGAACAGACTATAATCTAAGTCCAGGTTATGAGAATCCAGGGAAAGAAAAAACGGTAAAAAAAGAACCCAAAGTTTGTGAGTGGTTGGGGGAGACTGGACCTTTGGACTGAGGAGCTGCTCTGAGGAAGGAGCTAGACTCAGGAGATGCTACAGGAGGGGCTGTTTGTTGAGAGGAAAATTCTGGACAGGAAGAAGTATTCTCAGAATCACACCCAGTAACAGTGGGTATGACAGAATGGAAAACTGGGAGTGCAGCTATTTGTCCCAGATACAAAAGTGTTATTATTTTTAGGAGTCAAGGTCTCACTCTGTCACCCAGGCTGGAGTGCAGCGGTGTGAGCACAGCTCACGGTAGCCTCCAACTCCTGTGCTCAAGTGGTCCTCCCGCCTTGGCTTCCCAACGTACTTCCAAAAGAAGCACTTTTGAGGCCGGGTGCAGTGGCCTCAAGAGTCCCAGCTTCTCAATAGCACCTGGCCTCAAAAGTACTTCTTTGCGCAGGAAAGGCCCCTGGACTTCTTTCCTGAGAAGCTGCGGCGTGTGCTTTCACACACCAACTCCTGGGAGAAAACAAACATGTCAGAATTCTAGTCCTTTACTCCAAGCGGACTGTCTAACGGGGTCTCAGCTACCTCACGACCAGATGGAAGGAGGGGACGTGGATGATGCCAGGCACTCGGAGGCACTTGGTGAAGTAACAGGAAAAACACAGACCAGGAAACAAAGAGTTTGGGTTTAGACCCCAACTCTGACCACTGCCTCACTGGGTGGATTCTTTGTTTCAAGGAAAACACAGGGAGACTGAGGTGTGATGAAAAGATGGCTAGAACCCTGGGCAAGTCCCTGAAACTCTCTGAGCCTCAGTCTTTTTGGTACCTCAGTCTTCACATCTATCAAATGAGAGAATGAAACTATACCACATGAGTACTGTGACTTAAGTCAGATATGAACTACATTTGGCAGAATGTAAGATCTTTTTGGGGAAATGAACCACTGACCATCACTAACATCATCATTCCCACTCAACCCCAACCAAATCCTTGGAAGTCACCGATTTCAATAATCCCAGTGCTGTAGGCCGTAAGAGTAAGTTTTTACATGTTAGGCAAAAGATGAAATTTAGATCTTAGAATGAAAGTGTATTATTCCATCTAAGACATCACACTTCTTAGGCTGTAACAGCTGAAACCCATGTTCTAGGTAGACCAGGCTATTCCTATTTGAAGTGATCCCTCTCCCTAGGCCTGCTGCCCCCACAATCTCTGCAGGTACAATTGAAATGTGCACCTTAAGGCTAGCTGCAACGCCAATCTATCTTATACTCACTTGATTTCCCAGTAACTTCCCTCTTCTGACCAGCCAAGGCCCTAGTTTCGTATTTTTATTTTAGTTTTTATTAAATTATACCAGATATTCTGGTTAGCAATCTATGGCTTAACTCTTCTACTTAACCCTGAGAAATGCTGGCACATTCTGCAGATGTTTTGAGGTCGGGGGACTAGATTTCTTACTCAGTCTTCCGGCCTCCCCAGGGAGACCTGCAGTCATTTCCAAGGTGGCTGTGCATTGAGGAAGGGAAAGTAATCAAACTTTAGGGGATTACTGAACACAAGTTCCAAAAAGACACTAATTCCCAAAGAACCAAAGTGTCACTGTGGTCCACCAGTCAGAACAGGACTGATGGAGGGCAGGTGATCCATGGAGTGTCAGCTCAGGCCCATCTCACAGTGGGCTCCCGACCCACCCACAACTGCGGGTATTTCCCCAGTTTCAGGATATATAATTGGAATAGATATATGCAGCAACCACTAAAATCCCCAAGTGAAATTCAGTTTTTTGAGCTGAGAGGAACAAATAAAATTTACTTAAGTTTTATAATTCCCTTGTCTGGTATAATCTGACAGTTGTATAAGATTAATAAGAGTTACAAATTTAGCTTCCTTCCCAGAGAGGGAGAAAACAGGCAGGTTATTTGGAGATAGTAAGGATTTGAGGTAAATTAGCCTGTGAAAGCCTACTGGGTTCCAGGTACTATTTTAAAAGTTTATTATGTGAGCTATCTCATCTTACCAGGCACCGTTTTACAGGTGCGGCAACTAAGGCTGAGAAAGGCTTCAGAGTCTGCCCGAGGGCCCTTACCACGAGTAACTGGGGGGGATAGGAGAGAACCCCCACAGCAAGTCCTCCCCCCAGACCATGCTGTCTCCCAGCTCACAGAGGGCTAAAAAGTGTTCTTCCAAGAGAGGCAGGCCTGCCTTTGGGGACAGTTTTACTACCTTTCCCTCAAGTCTGACAGTCAGGTGACCATAATATAAATTATGTATTTCAAAACATATCCTATGCCACAGTCCACAGGGAGAGAAGATGCTTAAAGTAAACCCAAGAACAAAACCAAGCAGGTGTCTTGCATCTCATTAGTCATGGAAATTGATCAGAAGTGCTTAAGTTCCCAATAAAAACATGGCTTGCTTCGCTGAAAAACGTGAGGCCAGCAGGCTCAGCATAAGGACAAGCCAGTAGGAGCTTTGGAAAGACAGGCACTTCCTGTAAAGAAATACAAAATGCTCTAGATTTTTACAAGCCTATCCTTAAGCCTTCTCCAGAAGTTAGATTTCCAGGTTTTAGTCAACGCCACTTAAACAATTTCTGAGCACACATTGCTCGAGACAGAGGTGCAGTGAGATGAGGGGCATCCCTGCCCTTACATAGGCTTCTGGTCATTAGAAGCAAAATGACTACAGCTGTGAGAACTAGGAAGCGGGCCCGGATCTGCCAGAAGAGTTGGGAGAGAAGCTGGGATGAGAGGAAGGCAGGCTGAGAATAACTGCGAGAGGCCCTGCAGCTGCGTCTCCCAGGATGAGGCGAGTGGGCACAGGAGCAGGTGGGTGTGCGCCAGGGACACAAGTAGTCTGGGTAATCACAGAAGAGTTTCTGTAGATGTGCCGGAATGAGGCTGGATATCTTCTAAGGTGGATTTAGACTCCAAGAAATGGGAAGTGACTGAAAGTTCTTAATACATTTTATTTATTTACTTATTTTGAAACGGTCTAGCTCTGTTGCCCAGGCCAGAGTGCAGCCAATCACAGCTCACTGCTGCCTCTACCTTCTGGGCTCAAGGGAGCCTCCCGCCTCAGCCTCTCGAATAGAGTAGTGGGGACTACAACCATGCACCACCACGCCCGGCTATTTTTTTCTATTTTTAGTAGAGACAGGGTCTCCTTATGTTGCCCGGGCTGGTCTTGAACTTCTGGGCTCAGGCAATCCTTCCACCTCAGCCTCCTTAAGTACTGGGTAATTATAGGCATGAGCCACCGCGCCTGGCCACTGACGTATTTTAGAGATATGTCGCTTACAGAATCTACAAGTCACCAATTTTAAGGCATACCATTTAAGTAAGCCATATAGGCTGCTGACAATGCTATGGGCACACCATTGACTAAGTCAACCGCTGATTTCAGAGACGTTAAAGTATGAAAGAGCATATCTTGGACAACGAAACAAGTTCCTTATGGAGGCATGAGGGGTTGGCGACGGGAGACAGCCTAGTGGCCGACTGACTTATCAAGAGGCTCTGAAACCTGGTGAAGTGAGGGCTGGCAAGGGAGGAGGTGAGAAGAGGATGTGAAAGGTCTTAGAAGTTTAGGATAAATAAGATTTAATAACTTGTCACATAAGATGGAAAGGAAGAATTCAGAGAGTGCTCTGCCATTCCTCTCTGGTTACTCGAAACTGCTACCTATTCAGACAATAATTACATTTCCTCTCACAGGTGAGGAGACTCAGGAGCAAAAGATTAAGTAACTTGCCTAGTTGAGGGCAGGACCTTGAGTTTCCATAGCCTAGATTCTCAGCAGAAGCACTGTGACTGCCTTAGTGCCTGCAGCAAAATCACACACCTGGATGTGCTAGTTCCCACAGCAGACTCTGATGGGTGCCCCCCAGAGTTTAATGTTCATCCAGTCCCTCGTGATGGTCCAACCACACAACATGCAGATCTGTCTTTCAGCAGAGGACTAATTAGGACTTTGACTTAACGTGCACTTCAGCAATTCAGCAATACATATAGGAAGTCTTAAAAATGCTCGATCCATTTGAAAGAAAAATCCCACTTGAGGAATTCATTCCAAAAGTGTCAAAAACACACAAAACAAGCCTCCCCACCCAACAAAAAAACACACACCAAACACCAGAGACACTCAGAACTGGTATTCCATACAGAGTAAGTCAAAGTGGAGGATTGGAAAACTACTGTCCAAGAATGAGAATGAGTAACAGTTAACTATGGTAATACCAATTGGCTGAAAGTTTTAAAGGACCATATTATACTTCAACAAAAGTTTACTTAAAAAACCAAAAGAGAAAGTCACATAGCATGTACTAAGCAAGTTTTAATGTGAAGGGGGGAAAAGGGCAGAATATTAAAATTATAAAGTTATGTCTTAAGAAAAAGGATGAGGGAACCCCGAAAAATGAAGTTTGAATAAATTATGACTATAGCCATCCCTGTTTAATTAGGAGTTGTACATTAAAATATTTTAGTTAAAGAGCTGGCTCAGCCAAAGATCTGTCCTAAGAAGCTAAAGACACGGACCCATCCTGGCACATCTTCCCAAAGAAATACGAAAATGCGGGCCAAGAATTGGTCCCATTCTCAATGATTTTGTGCTGTTATGTCATTATGAAGAGGCTGGGTACCATAGCAACACCACAGGGTGTGTCCAAAGTACTTCCTAAGATTAACAGACTTGTTCTGTTGGCTGCCAGGGCAAAACACAGTGTCCAAAAGAGGACAAGAGTAAACCCACCGGCCGGACAGGGGCTGTAAAGCCAGCCAGGCCTGCGGTCAACATTCCCTCTACTACCTGCCCCCAATCCCCCAATTACATAGCTATATGATCCTGGGCAAATTTCTTAGGACACTAAGAATCTGTTTAGTTTTTTATAAATTGAGAAGAAACACCTACAGCACTGGACTGCTCTAAGGCTTAACTGTGACATACAGAGCACCTTGAATGGTGCCTGGACACTAGAGCAGACTGCTACTGGGTGTGAATTATGCTAATATCTCTGGACACCACTGGCAGCTGTCCAATACAGTCACAAGGCAGCCTGTCAAGAACATGGACACTGGAAAGAGCATCTGGATGTAAACCTAGGCCCTGACCTTTCTCTAGTGTTGTGCTGGACAAGCAACTTGACCTTGATGGACATTGATGTTCTTGTCTGTAAGAACAAGTTATATAAACACCAACTTTACAGTGGCGATGATTAAATGAGAAAAGGAATATGAAAATACTACGAAATGCTAGCTATTACTACTTGGAACATTACAGGGGTTTGTTAAAATGTAGAATCCACCAGCCAGGCAGAGAGTTGGGGTACCCCTAATCCATGGCAGTCCGGGCTCAAGTATCTCTCTCCATATGCATGGGCCTTGCCACACACCTAAGCCTCAGCTCTTGCCAGGCTTGTTTCTGATTTACCCTTTTACAACTCATCCTTCCTTTCCCCAGATTTAGTCCACATTCCTGGCAGCTGATTCACCCAGAGCACCTCTTACAGGCTGCAGTGAAGTAACATCTATTGTACTGTAACCATCTCTTCCGTTAGACTGGGCACTCACGGTGGAATGAAATCAAGTCTCTGGGTTCCCCACAGTATACCACATGCACACCTAGGTGGTCGATAAGAGGGTGAAATAAATCAAGATAAAAGTCATGAGCTGGAGAGGTGTAAAAAGAGAAAGAACACAGAAAGTAGTAGTAGGGTATGCAGAATATGCAAGTTAAAGACAACTAGGTCAGGATCCAGAATTTAGAAGTCACTAAGGAGGGTTCCTAGCCCTACAGATACCAGCAAAGGCCACATTTGAGGTGAAAATGAGCAGACTACAAGTTCTACTTAGGAAGCACCCCTCGAGAGTTTATACTATAAAAAGCCTTACCCAACGCAACCCCAATTAACCAAAGCTCTCAATTAAGGAAGGGCTGCTTCTGTCTCCTGGGGCTGGTACCTAAAATCCCTAATGCACATAAAAAGTAGTCAGTCAGGAGCAAGAAGTCTGTGTGGTTGCCCCAAGTCATTCAAGAGTAGAGCAGAGAGCAGGTGGGGTCCCTGGCAGCTGAGACACACAGAAAGAACCAACAGAAATCAGCAGTGCCACAAGCACTGATCAATACACAACTAAAAACAAAGAGGAGCCATTAGTTTCTTTCTTTTTTTTTGGAGACAGTCTTGCTCTGTCGCCCAGGCTGGAGTGCATTGATGCGATCTCAGCTCACTGCAGCCTCTGCCTCCCGGGTTCAAGTGATTCTCCTGCTTCAGCCTCTTGAGTAGCTGGGACTACAGGCGCCCGCCACCACGCCCAGCTAATTTTTTGTATTTTTAGTAGAGACAGGGTTTCACCACTTTGGCCAGGCTGGTCTCCACCTTCTGACCTGAGGTGATCCGCCCACCTCGGCCTCCCAAAGTGTTGGGATTACAGGTGTGAGCCACCGCACACGGCCTGAGCCATTAGTTTCTGAGTAAAATATGATTATGCCCATTTTACAACCAAGAAAAACAGAAGAACCTAGAACTTAAGCTACCTGTCCCAGCAGTACCCCACAGCAGTTAAGAAAGCATACTCAAGTTTGAATGTCTGGCCTTGAATCCTGACTTGGTTACTTGCTTAGCTGTTTTACATTGGGCAATTTCACTAACCTGGGTACCTCAGTTGCCTCACCTATAAAATGAAGATAATCACGGTACTGACTTCACCTGATACATAGCAACCTGCAAGTTTCAGCTCTTACTTACAGGGTGAAACTGGGATTAAAACCTTCTGACTCTGAGTCTAGCATTTTATTGTATTGTGTTAACTTATATTTCCCCAATGCCAGCCAGCTCTCTGCCTCTTGACCTGGCAGCTCTCTAAACTCTGAGACCCAAGCCACAGAAGAGGATTCAGAGTTGCTTTTCCAAGGGCTGGGGAGGGAACGGCCTTGCTCTGCTCTGAAGGTTCCCTAGGCACTCGACAAGTTGGGGAAGTCTGCAGGCTGACAACCCATCTGTTGCTAAGACCCTGGTCTATCCTATACTATTATAGTTCCTCCCTCAGCTTCTTCCTTCCCCTGCTTCCCCAATGCCCCTAACTAAACTCCCAGACAACTGTACTATTTTCTAAGATGCTACCACTTGTGACCCTGCATTATGTTCATGTGGGCATGCGTCCTCTGCATGCCTCGTGGAGAAAAACTCTGCATGGCCTCTTATAGTAGCCTGGCTCAAAGCCACTTGGTGTGCAGGCAAGATTACTTTCCAAGGCCTCGGTTCCCAGCCACCTAAAGGCATCGACATCAAACAATTGGTAAAGAACAATTAGTGTCTTATCAAGTTGAGTGTAAGCTAGGCTCCCGGCTCTCCCAAACTTCTAACTATTCTGTTATATGAGTCTTGAGAGTTTGTCCTGGATTAGTGTCTGTGAGTGTGTCCTCACTTGCTATTTGTCAGAAGAATCAGTGTGTGCCTTAGACAAAGCAACTGAATTTCTGACTGACAATGACTCAGGCTTGCCTGCTGTCTAAGTGGCAGTAATCTTGAACTTTGTTTTAGGCACATTCAGGACAGGCATTCTCGCAATGGAAAACAAGGGGATAAAAGCAAACTGTTGATGCCTTCACCCCCCCAACCTTTATGTGAGAAGTATTTCAAAGTTAAAAACATAGGCACCAACCCTTCAACCAAACAATTTACAGGATTGTAAACGTGGTTTTAAAAAGCCTGGGAGGCTGGTTTGAGTGCTATCACTAAACCAAAAGGGATAAAAGTTTTGTCCCTTTTCTGGGCTTCAGTTTCCTTCCTTGTGAAACAGGCAGCCAGGTCACACATCTAAGACCTCTTTCTATTCCTCCGAAGCTTCTGCTGTCTTAATGCTTCTGGGCAGGACGTGTTTGGTCTGTGCACAGAATGGAAGGAGACAATGCATTTAAGGCTATCAAACAAAATGGGGTAAGACCAAGAACAGCATTTCAAGACATTTCTCTTTTCGATACTGGATTATTTTACTGGCCAAATAGTGAAACGGACTCCCTTTGTCTCTTCGCCTATCCACAGTCCTAGGCACCCTACTTTCAAGCCCACCTTCTCCCTAACTCCTGATTCTCTTTCCTCTTAATTCTTGTGCAAAGCCCTTGCTTATGAGTTGACTAGTCATTTCCTCCAGTGATCTTGAATAGCATTTAAATCTTCTTCCAGTTCTCAAACTTTTCAAATGTAAGTTCCATTGGGGCAAGGGGTGGTGTGTTTTGCTTTGCTTTTTTTCTTTCCCTTCAAATACCACAGTAGGGACTCAGCATTAGGTTTAGTTGAGACTTCAAGGCAGATTCACACTTTTTGGCCTGTTCAAAATCATTCTGAGTTTTAGGAGGCAGGGCCAAGGGTGACTGTAAAGGACTTTTCTATTTAATGAGAGAGCTGAACCAGGTTATCTCTAGGATTCCTTCCAGCTTTTTAACATTACTGGGTGGTATTTGCATGCTGTAAAGCCAAGGCCCCAGGACAGATCAAGACTCCTAAATTTTGGAATCCAGAATAAGCAAAGTTTAACTTGGAGTAATTTTGGTCCTGTTCTCTATTTTAAGAAGCAAAAATGATTACCTATTTACTACTTGAAAAATCAACACACTGCAAGTCAGCTTGAATGTCATTTTCATAAGCAGAAACAACACATATTTTCTTCACTGCTCTGTCTCTGAGCCCTGAACACCGTAGAGGTTCAAATATTTTTTTTTTTTTTTTTTTGAGACGGAGTCTCGCTCTGTCGCCCAGGCTGGAGTGCAGTGGCGCGATCTCGGCTCACTGCAAGCTCCGCCTCCCGGGTTCACGCCATTCTCCTGCCTCAGCCTCCCGAGTAGCTGGGACTACAGGCGCCCGCTACCACGCCCGGCTAATTTTTTGTATTTTTAGTAGAGACGGGGTTTCACCGTGTTAGCCAGGATGGTCTCCATCTCCTGACCTCGTGATCCGCCCGCCTCGGCCTCCCAAAGTGCTGGGATTACAGGCGTGAGCCACTGCGCCCGGCCTCAAATATTTTAAAGACTCCAAACAACTGAAAGGGACAAATCCAATCCAGTGTACAGCCTAAAGCAAAAGATTTCATTTTTCTAGGTCCCAGTTTTAGTTCACAAAGGGAGGATGAAAACACCAGTGTTTCTGTCAACTTGGTGTGCCTGACAACACAGAAAACAAGGTGTGTTCTATGATGAAACAAGTTTGGGAAACTTGAGCAAGAACAATGTGAATCTTGAAGGGGGTGAGGGCAGAAGAGTACAGAACATGGTGTGAACTTATATAAGGCAGTGAATTCCTCCCTATGTGGAGCACTTGCTGACATTAACAGTTTGCACAGTGACCCTATGTACCTAATGTCATAGGTACATACCCACTATCTTACAATAACGGAATGCTCCTCACAGGGTTCAAACAATTTGCTCCATGTTTTGTGCAGTCAGTCCTGGGATGAGCCAGAGGGTCTAACCCCAAAGTCCATGGTACTAACCACTATGCTATGCTGCCATGGGGTCACTTTGGAATTTTGACAAATTCTTCAGGTGAGGAAAGTCCACATAGTATTTATATGTTGAGAGAGTAAGCAAAAGCTTCAAGCTGAGGTTGAAGGTTCGAGACTGGCGTCGATGAACTGAGGACACAAGGAATAAACATTTGGCAAATTCCCACATCCCAAGGCAACCTTGTAGTAGGAAGTCCAGACCATTCATTGGCAGTAAAGGAGAAGACTAAGAGAAGTCTGAGAATAGAAAGACTTCAAAATAAGTGATGCGCTCCTAGAATATAGGTAAGATAAACGAATCCCCTAGGGGGCCTTTTTTTTTTTTTTGAGACAGGGTCTTGCTCAGTCGCCCAGGTTATAGTGCCATTGCATGATAACGGCTCACTGTAGCCTCAACCTCCCAGGCTCAACTGATCCTCCTGCCTCTGCCTCTCAAGTAGCTGGGACTATAAGCCTGTGCCATCAGGTCCGGCTATCTTTTTTTCTATTTTTTGTGGAGACCAGGGTCTCACTTTGTTGCCCAGGCTGTTCCCAAACTCCTGGGCTCAAGCCATCCTCCCACCTCAGCCTCCCAAAGTGCTGGGATTACAGTCGTGAGCCATTGTGCCCTGCTGGAAGTCTTTTCAAAACAAAAACACTCACCCTGGGGAGAGGGTAGGCTTCTCAGAATGGATGGGGCACGGATGGACTTTATAAAGTTAGACATCTAATTAAAGGACTCTAGGTGATATTGATTCATGTTTCCAACTCCACTGTCAAACAACTGACTTGCAATGGGACAAAGCGTTCTCTTGGGAAAGACTTGGGGGATCTTTAAGTTGTGCAAAAGTAACAAGATTTTGGGAAACCACCCCCTCCAAACTCACCCCAAATCCTACCCACTCTTAAAAAGTTCATCCTCAGGGTACAGAGAACAGCACTACGCCTTTGAAAGCATCCAGGCCTTGAATCAAGACAGATCTGGGATCCCCGTCACTTAAGCTCTGAGAAATGTAAGGAAACCAGGAGCACAGTCTAACTTCCCTTTCAAGCGGATTAACCCTGATCAAGTTATTTGTTCACTTCTAAGCCTTAGTTTATTTATAGAAAAAGGATAGAATTTACTTTTCAAGTTATTACCTAAAAATTACTTCAGCACTGAGACCACAGCTGGGACTCGGATTAGTAAACTTTCTTCCCCTGGATCCTCCTGCCTCAGAAAGTCTCCTCAAACTTTCTACCGCCTCTCTCCTCTCCGAGCAGACACTTAGCTACTGGTAGTATGAAAAAGGCTTGTGAGTACTGAGTAGTTAGGATGAATACATTCCCTAACTGCAGTTAAAACCCGGAAACTAAGATAATTAGTTCCTCCAGGACTGCAAGACCTCTTGACTCAATGTACCCCATTTTCCTTTTAAGTAAAACCATTTCCCAGCCAGCCTCTGAGGTTAAGAAAAAGATTAAGAATGTAAAACGGAGAGAAAAGATGCTGGATGCTTTGTTATGTGACGGCTCTCAGGCCACCTGTGAGGGTTGTCAGCCTGCATCCCTCAGAGGACCAAGCCAGAAGACCGTCAGTTTGCTTGGCTGCCTGGGATGAAGGGCTGGGGGCCTCAAAGGAAAAGGCAGACGAGGAAGCCACAGGAGTTTGGGGGTTGGAGCTGGAGGGTGTCAGGAAACTCGGAACCAGACAGGGAGAGGGTGTGGGTGGGTCCAGGAAAGTTTTTTCTTTTTGTTTGTTTTGGGAGGGAAAGAGAGAGGCCCTCGGGGGTGAGGAGGCTCCGCAGTTCTGCTACTAACTGAACCCAACCCCTCCTCCACTCCCCCAACCGATCTTAAAAATAGAAGACGTTTAATAACCATAGCTCACAATTATTGAGCACTTATTAAGTTAATGGTTAGCACTTCAACGAGCTCTTGTTATGGAAATACCAACCAACTTTAGGCCCAGGGACTGATCTTGGGACCTGAGAAGAGAGGGCCGAATGCCTGGGCCCAGGAAAGGAGGGTGTGTCAGGGCACAGGGTGACAGGGACCAGGTCTGAGGCCTAGGAAGGTCAGGAACGGTGTGGGCCAAGCCGTCCGGAGAGCAGGGGGTCCAGGCCCTGCGTGGGTGGAAAGGCCCGCGGTGCTCCTACCTTTCAGTGAGGTCTCCACCAGGCGCAGGTAAAGCTGCGAGCTCTTGTTGCCGTGACTCATGCGCTGGGCTAGCCCATTGCGCTGCAGGACGCACTCCTCAAACTGCACGACGTTCTGGTGGCGCCGCTTGAGGCTGGTGAGGGCCCAGAATTCAGCCAGCGCCAGCTCCACGTTCTCGGGGGCGTCGCAGCGGATCTTCTTGACCGCCACCCGGGCCCCGCTGCGCCCGGCCACTGCCTCATAAACCACGCCGTAGCTGCCGCGCCCGATCTCCGCCAACAGGCTGTAACGCGGCCGCGCGGACCCGCCACCGCCCTCAGGCCGTCGCCGCGCCAGGAAGGCCTCGCCCGGGGCCTCGGCCGCCACCGGATCCATGGCCTGGGCCGCCGCCGCCGGCCTCAGCTTCGTGCTGGGCGCCCGCGGCACTGGGCTTCGCCTTTTCCGCTCCGGGCTTTGTGTACCTCTGCGGGCGCCGTCCTTCCCCGTTTCCATGGCTGCGGGCGGCGGGGGGAGCAGCAACGGCGCTGCCCGGGCCCCCCCTGCCTCATCCCTCCGTCCGGCCCTGGGACGCGGAGGAGCCGGACCTTGGATTGTGACCTGCGGGCGAAAGAATCGGTTAAACGGCCAGGCCGAGGCGGGGAGGCCAGGAGCGTAGGCCGCGGGGCGCCCCACCTCCTCCTCCCCCGGCCGCCGCGGCCCCTTTAAGACGGAAGCCACCGCCGCTGATTGAACGGGGGAGGGGAGGGGAAAGCGGGAAAGACCGAACCACTGGGCAGCGGCTCAGAGGGGGAACCGGAAAGAAAAGCACAAACTCTCCGCTCTCTCTGTTAGCTTGTCATGTAGCGATAGGAAAAAGAAGAGCCAGCAAGCTTCACGCCTTCTGAAAACCGCTTAGAGACGCGATTTGGCCGGCGGAAATATTTTTCTTTGCTTGGCCCCCTCTGTGACGCTCCTCCCCGCGCCCCGCCTTGTGTTCGCCCGGGTGTAAACAGTCCATTGAATTAAGCCCTAGCGGAGCCCAGCGGACCGACCCAAGTCCCCGAGGGCGACGGGTAGAGGGGATTGGCTGAAAAGTTCGGCTTCTCGGAGTGCGACTGGCCGAGGACCCGATTTCCCTTCCCAAGCGCGGAGGCAGTGGCAGTAACTCCAGCCTCGGCGCTGGCCTTCAGTCCTCGAACGGCGCCCTTACCTGGCCCGCGCACCTCCACTTCCGGGCGGCCCGTTTCCCCCCTGGAGCCCCTGCCTGGGGATGGTCCGCTCCGGGCCCGGGCTGCCTCCGGGACCGAGCAGCGCGGGAGGTGGTGGCCCGAGCCCGGCGTGTAGCGGATCCTTCTGCTGCCGCGGCGCTCGCTGGGGAAGCCTGGGCTCCTAGGCTCTCGTGGCTTTCCACGTGTTCGCGCCAGCTGAGCCCTTTACATAACCTCTTTACATAAGCTGCACCTCCCGCCGGCGCCCGGGCCAGCGGAGACTCCTGGTGGCCCATCCCCCGGGACGCCAGCCGAGTGAGCCCTGCACCGCCCGGTCCTGCAAAGGTCGACGGAGCAGCCGCAGCCGAGCGCACCGGCACGCCTTGCCGGGACCCAATCACTGGCGAGAACACCCAGCCAACAAAAAATAGGCGCGAAATTCCCGTGATCCGCGGCGGGCTCCGGCTCTCCGCAGCGGCCCGCGCATCACTATCCCTTTTCGCCTGATCTGCGTGAAGACCAACCGTCCGCAGTAGGCGCCTAATAAATACCGACTGGGTGATTGTCTTGGTCGTTTGCTTCATAGCTCTGTCCTGGGAACCTCAGGAACTGGGTTGGAATCCCGACCTTCCCTTCTACCAGCCCAGTGATCTTGTGCAAATCATTGACCCACCCTGAGCATCCGTTTATCCAATGATCCTCTGCAAAATGGATAGAATGGGCTTTAATTCCCAGGAATGATAGACCCAAATGAAATACCTAGATGGAGGCTAATTGGGTGTGGGGCTGAGCGTTAGTACTCAAAGCTCCCATTTAGGCACAGATTTTTGAATATTTTGTTCTGTATTTTGTATTCCAATGTAGGCCTAGTGGGTGCCCAGTGTTTGTTAACTGAATCTACAGATGTTTATTGAACACCCGTAATGTGCTAGGCACCATTCCAAGTCGCTGGGGAAAGAGCAATAGACAAGGCAGTTTCTGCCTTGGTTGAGGTTCTG
The DNA here is from genome assembly GCF_029289425.2 of Pan paniscus. Lineage (NCBI taxonomy): Eukaryota > Metazoa > Chordata > Mammalia > Primates > Hominidae > Pan > Pan paniscus. Next base: position 3,097,153 of record NC_073270.2, on the reverse strand, counting down.
TGCCACTGCAGGAGACAAACCACATGGGTGGCCTTGGGCAAGTTAATCAACCTTCTTGTGTGTTTGTTCGTTACCTGTAAGAAGATTCACAGAGGTTATACAGGTAAAGCACTTAGGACAGCCTTGCACACAATGTTAAGTATTATTAAATAAATGCACAGGATAATTTTTGCCAGTGGTAAGTGTGATGGAGAAAAAGAATGAGCTAAAGAGTGCTCACTGGGTACAGGCCATTTCTGATAATGTATTTGGTCGCTGAAAACCTCAACTTTTTGTGATTAAATTTCAAATTTACACATAAATTTCAAGAATCGTAAAGATCATATACTTTTCCACTAGAATAACAAATTGTTATATTTTGCTGCATATCCATATCCTCTCGTGTATGTGTATATATACACACAAATACATATTGTGTGTGGATATCTATATGGTATATACCCCAAAAGAAAGGAAATCAGTATACGGTATATAGATATTCACACACACACACACATATAATGTATATATTCTTTTTTACTACATCATTTTAGAGTTTCCAACATCAAACTCCTTTATCCTAAATATGTGTGTGTGTTTCCTTAAAAAAAAGACATTATCTGGCATAATCTCAGTACAGTGGTCAAAAATCAGGAATCTTTAACAATGATACAATTGTTTTATTTAATACACTCCATCCATATTTAAATTTTGCTAATGGTCCCAATAATGTCCTTTATAGCTATTCCCCAGGATCCAATTCAGGATCACATGTTGCACTGAGTTGTCATGCCTCTTTAGTTTCCTTTAATCTGGAAGGGCAGTTAGTTATCCAGCCTTTCTTTGTCTTTCATGACCTTGACATTTTTGAAGAATACTGGCGAGTTATATTGTGGAATGTCCCTAAATTTTTATTCATCTGATGTTTTCTTATTAGTTTCAGAGTATCCATTTTTCTCTCCTCCCCCACCCCCCACCAACCCATCCCTTGCTATTCTGAGAGGGTATGCATTTTTTGGCAGGACTACTGCTGAAAAAAGTTGCCTCCTCAGGGCCTTTCATCAGGAGGCACGTGGCATTGTGTTTGTCCCAGTATTCGTGGTGTTAACTTCCATCATTTGGTTGAGGTGGTGTAGGAGTAGTTACACTCCACCATAAAGTTACGATTTTTCCTTCTGTAACTATTAAGTATTCTGTGGGAAGATATTTTGAGACTATTTAAATATCCTGTTCTTTAGACTCTTACCCACTGGTTTCAGAATTCATGGTGATTCTTGCTTGAAACAATTATTACAGTTGCAAAATGGTGATCAGAAGGTCTTTTTAATCATGACCATTAACCATCCCCACCCTCCCCAATCCTCATTCCCCCTCCACCCTTCCCAGCCTCCGGTAACCATTGTTCTACTCTCTATCTCCATGGGTTCAATTGTTCTGATTTTTAGATCCCACAAATAAGTGAACATGCAGTGTTTTTCTTTCTGTGCTTGGCTTGGTTCACTTAACATAGTGATCTCTAGTTCCATCCATGTTATTGCAGATGACTGAATCTCATTCTTTTTAATGGCAGAATAGTACTCCATAGTGTGTAAGTACCACATTTTCTTTATCCATTCATCTGTTGATGGATGCTTAGGTTGCTTCCAGATCTTGGCTATTGTGAACAGAGCTGCAACAAACACAGGAAAATCGAAATACTAATTTCCTTTCTTTTGGGTATATACCCAGCAGTGGGATGGCTGGATCATATGGTAGCTCTATTTTTAGTTTTCTGAGGAACCTCTAAACTGTTCTCCATAGTGTTTGTACTAATTTACATTCCCACCAACAGTATATGTTCTCCACATCCTTGCCAGCATTTGCTATTGCCTGTCTTTCGGATATAAGCCATTTTAACTGGGATGAGATGATACCTCATTGTAGTTTTGATTTGCATTTCTCTGATAATTAACAATGTTGAGCACCTTTTCATATTTCTGTTTGCCATTCGTATGTCTTTTGAGAAATGTCCATTCAAATTTTTTACCCATTTTTAATTGGATTATTAGATTTTTTTCCTATAGAGTTGTTTGAGCTTTTGATGTATTCTGGTTATCAATTCCTTGTCAGATGGATAGTTTGCTAATATTTTCTTCCATTCTGTGGGTTGTCTCTGTTGATGGTTTTCTTTGCTGAGCAGAAGCTTTTTTAACTTGATGTGATCCCATCTGTCCATTTTTGCTTTGGTTGCCTGTGCTTATAGAGTTTTACTCAAGAACTCCTTGCCCGGACTGACGTCTTGGAGAGTTCCCCAATGTTTTCTTATAGTAGTTTCACAGTTTGAGGTCTTAGATTTAATTCTTTAATCCATTTTGAGCTGATTTTTATATATGGCAAGAGATAGGGTTCCAGTGTCATTCTTCTGCATGTGGATATCCAGTTTTCACAGCACCATTTATTTTTATTGAAGAGATTGTCTTTTCCTCAGTGTATGTTCTTGGTACCTTTGTTGAAAATGAGTTCACTGTAGGTATGTGGATTTGTTTCTGGGTTCTCTGTTCTGTTCATTGGTTTATGTGTCTGCTTTTATTCTGGTACCATGCTGCTTCGGTTACTGTAGTTCTGTAGCATAATTTGAAGATCTGAAGTCAGATAATGTGATTCCTCCAGTTTTGTTCTTTTTGCTTAGGGTAGCTTTGGCTATTCTGGGTCTTTGATGGTTCCATTTAAATTTTAGGATGGTTTTTTTCTATTTCTGTGAAGAATGTCATTGGTATTTTGATAGGGATTGCATTGACTCTTTAGATTGCTTTGGGTAGTATGGACATTTTAACCAACGTTGATTCTTCGTATCCATGAACATGAAATATCTTTCCATTTTTTGTGTGTCCTCTTCAATTTCTTTAATCAGTGTTTTATAGTTTTCATTATAGAGATCTTTCATTTCTTTAAATTAATTCCTAGGTATTTTTATTTATGGCTATTGTAAATGGGATTAGTTTTTAAATTTCTTTTTCAGATTGTTCACTGTTGACATATAGAAATGCTACTGATTTTTGTATGTTGATTTTGTATCCTGCAACTGTACGGAATTTGTTTATCAGTTCTAACAGTTTTCTGGTGGAGTCTTTAGGTTTTTCCAAATATAAGATATAATATGCAAACAAGGATAATTTGACTTTTTCCTTTCCTATTTGGATGCCCTTTATTTCTTTCTCTTGCCTGATTGCTCTAGCTAGTACTTCTAGTACTGTGTTGAATAACAGTGGTGAAAGTGGGCATCCTTGTTGTATTCCAGATCTTAAAGGCTTTCAGTTTTTCCCCATTCAGTATGGTACTAGCTGTGGGTTTGTCATATATGGCTTTTATTATGTGGGGGTATTTTCCTTCTATTCCCAGTTTTTTTTAGGGTTTTTATCATGAAACCATGTTGAATTTTATCAAATGCTTTTTCAGCATCAATTGAAATGATAGTATGGTTTTTGTCCTTCATTCTGACAGCCTTATTTTATCTTAATTACCTCTTTAAAGACCTTATCTTCAAATATAGGCACATTCTAAGGTACTGGGAATTATAACTTCAACATGAATTTGGAGTGAGGAGGGACACAATTCAGTCCATAATAGCCTCTTTGGCATTTGGCATTTGAATTGAAACCTGAATGTCAAGAACCCAGCTCTGAAACCGAATGGGAAGTCATTCCAAGAAGAAAGAAGAACAAGTACAAAAGCCATGAGATGGATACAAGCTTGTGAAACCAGCCATGTGGTAAGATTTTAAAATGGTACAACCACTTTGGGGAAAAAAAAAAAAAACCAGTTTGGCAGTTTCTTATAAAGTTAAATATATGTCTACCCTGTGGCCCAGCAATTCCATGGGTCTCAGGTAAATGAAAACTTCTGTTAATAAAGCAACTTGTATAGGAATTCACAGTGGCTTTTCCCATAAGAATTCCAAACTGGAAAATGCTGCAGTGTTCAGCAATAAATGAATGGATAAACAAATTGTGGTATTCCCATACAATGAAATGTTGCTGAGGGTGTGTTGATGGGGGGAGGAATAAAGTATTGATACAACAGCATGTATGAATCAAAATAATTATGCTGAGTGAGAGGCCAGGCACAAGAGAGTACCTGCTAGATGATTCTATATACAATTCTTAACAATACAAACTAATTTGTAGTGACAGAAAGCAGATCAGTTGGGGTAGGAAGGGTGGATAGAAAACAAAAGGACATAAAACTTTTTGGGGTGATGGGTTATCTAGACTGTAGTAATAGTTTCAAGATAGGAATATATTAAAACACTTCAAATTGTACCCTTTAAATTAGGTGTATTTATGTAAATCAGTTTTACAACTTAATAAAGCTATAAAAAAATTGGAAAAGAACACATACTATAATTCCATTAATATAAAGTCAAGCAACAATAGTCTAGAGTGGCAGAAATCGTATCAGTGGTTGTTTTTCAGGTGGGAATTGATTGCTGAGGGCCACAGGGGAATTTTCTGGGTGATGGAATTTTATTGTGTGTAAATTGTACCACGACAAAGTTGAATTAAAACATAAAAAAAAAAAAAAAGCCAAAACCCTGTAGCTGCAAACACTTGTGTCTTTACTTAGAAGTTTCTAAGGACAGAAGGCTGCATTGTGTGGCCCTGGCCCCATTCCTGTATCACTGGCTTCGTAGGTTTAGCACAGCCAGCAGTGTCTTTCCTCCTGGCTAGTTTTCCTACCTGATTTTGTTTTGTTTTATTTTCTAATACACATATACATGTTTTTATTTTGTTTTTAGGCATCTTACCTATTTATCCATCTATTTGAGAGAGGGTCTTGCTCTGTTGCCCAAGCTGGAGTGCAGTGGCATGATCATGGCACACTGCAGCCTTGACCTCCTGGGCTCAAGTGATCCTCCCACCTCAGCCTCCTGAGTAGCTGGGACTGTGGGCACATGCCACTAGGATTTTACCATGTTGCCCAGGCTGGTCTCGAACTCCTGGCTCAGCCATTCTCCCACCTTGGCCTCCCAGAGTGCTGGGATTACAGGCATGAGCCACTGCACCCGGCCTATTTACTTTTTATAATTCCAGCTTGTTTTTTTAGATTTTGGGGTACCTGTGCAGGTTTGTTACATGCATATATTGTATGATGCTAAGGTTTGGGATACAGTTGAGCCCATCGTCCAGGTAATGAGCATAGTAACCAGTAGCTTTTCCACCCTTGCCCTTCCCTCCCCACCCTAGTAATACACAGTGTCTATTCCTGTCTTTATGTCCATGAGCACCCATTGTTTACTCCCACATATAAGTGAGAACATGCAGTATTTGGTTTTTGGTTTTCTGTTCCTGAGTTAATTTGCTTAGGATAATGGCCTCCAGCTGCATCCCCCACCTGAATTTTGAGAGAGATTGAATATGAAGTTCTGGGAGGACCACAAGGAGTGTGAATCCTTTTATATGCTGTTAAGAGGGCTGGACTGCTTGATAAATCATTGATGGCTTGACCAAATTTTTAGTTTTTGTTTTTGTCTTGCTTAACTTATGGAAGTAACCTATACTTTACTGTTAGGACTAATAGCCAACATTTACTAAAGTTTTCTATCTGCCAGGCACAGGGATTAACAAAGAATTATGACAATTCCATGAGGTAGTGACTTTCATTAGCCCCATTTTACAGATGAAGAAACCGAATGTGAAGCTGGCACAGCTGGGTTTCAAACTGAGGCCCCAGACACTCCACACCTCTTTATCGCACTCAGCCCCTCCCCAGGCTAAGCAGTGTAAACATTACAGCGAGCCCTCTTCTACATCTTTCTTGTTGACAAACATGCCTGCCTCAGTATCCCTGGAACCTCAGACAGTACCAAACATCTGACTGAGCTCAATATTTAGTGATAGAAGAAATGTAGAAGAGAAGAGCAGCAGTGAGGTTTTTTGTTTGTTTTTTTAAATGGAGTCTCACTCTGTTGTCCAGGCTGGGGTGCAGTGGCGTGATCTCGGCTCACTGCAACCTCTACCTCCTGGATTCAAAGGATTCTCCTCCTCAGCCTCCCGCGTAGCTGGGATTACTGACACCTGCCACCACACCTGGCTAATTTTGTGTGTGTGTGTGTTTTAGTAGAGATGGGGTTTCATCATATTGGCCAGGCTGGCCTCGAACTCCTGACCTCAAGTGATCCATCCACCTTGACCTCCCAAAGTGCTGAGATTTCAGGCGTGAGCCACCGTAACCGACCAAGCAGTGAGGTTTTCAGCCCTTCCAGCAGGCCAGGGATGCGGAAGGAAGTCCTTCCTCTGCTGAGCACAGAGAGCTGCATGGAATGTCACATCATTGGTTGTGCTCTCTACACTCAAGGAGTTGCTGACACTGGCTGAATAAAGCAATGGCTACACTTTTACTGTAAGAAAAGTCATTCATTTAACATTTTTTGAACCCTTACTCCTCTATGTGCAAGGCAGTTTGGGAGCTGATGTATGGGGATGAGCAGGAGAAAACTCAGTGTCTGCCTTGGAGGGACTGACATAGACAATATGACAGTGCAGTTATGCAGTCCCACATCACAGTAGACCCATTAGGGACCAGAAAGTAAGCAAAAGATAGCAAGGGATGGAGGCTGGGCATGGTGACTCATGCCTGTAATCCCAGCACTTTGGGAGGCCGAGGCAGGCGGATCACCTGAGGTCAGGAGTTCGAGACCAGCCTGACCAACATGGAGAAACCCCGTCTCTACTAAAAATACAAAATTAGCCGGGCATGGTGGCACGCACCTGTAATCCCAGCTACTCAGGAGGCTGAGGCACAAGAATCACTTGAACCCAGAAAGCAGAGGTGGCAGTAAGCTGAGATTGCACCATTGCACTCCAGCCTGGGCAACAAGAGCGAAACTCTGTCTCAAAAAAAAAAAAAAAAAGATAGCAAGGGATGGGGTCGATGGTATTCTAGAATGGGTGGTTTGGGGAAAGCTTTCTAAGGAGGTGACCATTGAGCAGGGACCTGATTTAAGTTAAAGAATAGGTCAATTGCATCTCTACTGGAAGAGCATTTCAGATCAGAGGGAAGAGCAAAGGCCCTAGGTGGGAGGGAGCAGGCAAGGAGGCCAGTGCGGCCTGAGCTGAGTGAATGGGGGAAGAGTGGTGGGAAACACAGGAAGAGGGATGTGTGGGGCCCCATAACGAGGCAGGGACTCAGGGGCCATGAAAAGAATGGTGGAGTTACTGAGCGCTTGCTATATGCCAAGCACTTATGGTCGGTGATGTGGCTGGACCCCATTGGCCCTCCTTTCACACGAGAGTGCTGAAGCTCGGATAGGTAAGAACCGTCCCAAGTGAGAAGGCAGAATAGTAAGGCTGAGGCTGGTGATCCATCTCTATACTTCAGGGGGCTGAGGACACCCGAGGGGCAGCCGGCCCTGGGGGTGGTGCCATGGGAAAGCAGGGAGCTTCGTCCTGGGAGGGAAAGGTGGATGAAGTGAAGGAGTGTAGAGGAATGGAAGGTAGGAGACAGGGGGCTGAGACTGCTCCAGGGGGCTGGAAGAGGGATTATGTGGAGTGAGGAGGAAGGATTGGGGCTGAGGATTAAGGACAGAGGTGGCATGGGGGTAGGGGCTAGGAATCAGGTGGTGTGGTGGTTGTAGAAGGGGGAGCCGAGGGTGGGAGAGGGTTAAAGGCAGAGAGGCTGGCACAGGGGTATAGGAGGAGGATCTCGGGAGCAGGAGGTGCTGAAGACTGAAGCTTGAGGTGGCTGCCTCAATGAAGGAGATCCCCTGAGCAGGGAGTACTAGGGAGGCCTGGAAGAGTGTGTGCAGTCGCCTTGGAGAGCTCCCCTCCCATAATGGCTCTGGATTTCAGAGGGCTCCAGGAAGGCTGTCTCCAGGAAACGCTGGAGCTTGTCATGATGCCTAACACCACACAACTCGCAATAACTCTACATGGGAGAGGCTGTTTTCATCCCCATTTTATAGATGGGAAGACTGGCCGCATGTGGTGGCTCACGCCTGTAATTCCAGCACTTTGGGAGGAAGAGGTGGGTGGGTCACCTGAAGCCAGGAGTTTGAGACCAGCCTGGCCAGCATGGTGAGACCCTGTCTCTACTGAAAACACACAAATTAGTCAGACGTGGTGACGCATGCCTGTACTCCCAGCTACTTGGGAGGCTGGGGTGGGAGAACTGCTGGAACCTGGGAGGCAGATGTTGCAGTGAGCCAAGATCATGCCCTGCACGCCAGCCTAGGCGACGAGTGAGACTCTGTCTCAAAAGAAAAAAAAGGACAACTAGGAAGACTGAGGGTTGGAAGTTGTTACATCACCAATGACTGGAATACCTGGTATTTGGACCCCAGCAGCCTTAGGTTTGGGTATCCATGTTTTCAACCATTAGACCTATGGCTCTCAAGCTTGAGTGCCCAATCCACTGGCATCACCTGGAGAGCTGATTAAAACCCAGATAGCTGGAGCCACCCGCAGTGCGACTAATTCCGTAAGTCTTGGGTAGAGCTTGATAATTTGCATTCCTGACACGGTCGCAGATGATGCTGATGTTGACGCTGTTATCCCGGAACCATGCTTTGAGAACCACTACATCACACTGTCATGTTCCTAGACTGAGCACAAAGCAGAGGGAATTGGAGAGGATTTGAGTTCTGGTAAGAATTCGAGGATGAATAGGAGCTGAATGAATTACCTAGGAAACTAAGCAAATAAAACATGAAGTGATTATTAAAGGCAAGAAAACAAAAACAATCGATAAGAAAAACATTGTAATCATCATAAACTACAACACTCAGCTGGAAATAATATTACATTGTCATTGTCATGTAAAACAGCACTTTGACTTAACCAAAAATTATGATATGATTATATTGGGAGACTTGGAGACGGAAAGTGTGTCTGTGTGTATGGTGGAGGGGGAAGAAAAGGAGAGATAACTAAATCCTTATCTTCCATAGCCGTGAGTTAGTAAAAAAAATTTTAAATCAAGGAGCGACCCCATAATCAAGTGTGGAAAAATAACTACAGAATTAAAGTTACTGCTTCTGGGATGGGATCAGAGGTGAAACAGGATTTTTGTTATAAGCTTTGTGGTAGTATTTAACTTGTAATGGTATCTAACTCAAACATTATGTCTATTTATCATTTGGATTAAAATTGAAATTAAAACTAAAAGTGGGCATGAGCTTTAGCCACCACTGAAGCAGCCTGTCAGCTTGGTGGCGCTGTTCAGCTTCTGGCCAGGGGTTCACCTGTCCTCCTTGTATTACCTAAACACATCTGGAGGGCTAACAATAGTACCCTTATCACACTTGGGGAACACTGGATTAGAGACACTGCACCCAGTAATACTCAACAGAGAGGCTTCTTGTCTATTAAATGAGGGTCTCAGTTACAGAAAACAAAGATGGGTGCAGATAACAGCCACCCTGTCTCCAAAACTTAATAGATGGGTCTAATTTCAAGTGTTCTTCCTACTGGCCACTGAAAAGGCTAAGAAATGTCTGACATTTCTTCCTCTCCCATTCGGGAATGGCATACAAATTTTTGTCAGGCTATGTATCTGAATATTTGCTGCAGGAAATTGGTTGCTAAGTTCTTAGGAGTTGTTTATGATTTTTAGAAAGATAAAGGGCTATAATGCCAAATGAGCAGGGCAAAGTCCTTAATTCTGTAACTACTGGGACATTCAAAATAAATTATTGGGGCGTCTGGTTAAAATGTACACAACCATAAGGCAACAAAGTACACTCACTAATCAAAATGTAAAGTGATACAGTCTTTTAGAAAGGCAAATTGATAACTCATTGTTTATTAATATAATTAAAAATTAATACACTTCGATCAGCTATTCCATTTCTAGGAATTTATCCTATAGAAGTACTCACATGGTGTGGAAAAATATATGTGCAACAAGGATTTTATTGTGGTGAGATATATATATATATATATATATAAAATAATAATAAAATATTAGAAACAATTCCAAAAGTAGAGGCTTGGTTACACAGGGTCATATATTTAAATACATGCCCATCAAAAGAAGGAGTTAGCTCTGTATGTACTACCATACAATACATGTACACAATATTTTGTTACATAAAAAAGCAAATGCAAACAAGCATCTATAATATGACCACATTTTGTTTAAACATGTTTACATAATTGCTAACCTTCATTGAGTTACTTCTGTGTATTCTGATGGTTCTAAGTGCTCATATGTAATAATTAATTAATTAATCCAATAAGCCTTAGGGTAGGTTTTATTTTTATCTCTATTTTCCACAGAAACTGAGGCACAAAGAGGTTATTACTTTTTCAAGGCTATACCACTAAAAAGCGATGGAACTTGGATTCCAACCCTGGTGTATCTGATTCCAAAGCTCTTGATCTTGAACTAGCACATGATACAGCGTTTGTACTTACATGTTAATTTCTGTATACATAATGGAAACATTTGTATAAATAATACTCTAGATGCCAAGAATTCTCCCTAGGTGATTCTTTCACTTTCAGGATAATTTTGTATGATTTGAAGTTTTTATGTGTATATTTGGGTATTAATTTGAGTTCTTTTTTGTAGGTATTTAAAAAAATAAAATTCAGTTTAAAAAACAAGTAACGTACAATAGTGTAGAATGTACTTCATCACTCATTTGGTCAGTGAGTACTTATTAAGCCCCTACTGTTTGCCAGACTGGGGACTGAGATGAATTGAACTCAGTTCCTATTGTAGAGGAACTCATTGTTTAGAGAAGACACGAAGAAACATCCAGTCTTGAGTCTTTTCCAGCTCTATCGCACTGTGATGCTGTTTTAGAGTTTGGTTGGTCAGTGAGAAATGAGGCTGAGCCAGTTATCAACACTCACGGTGTGCCTCTTTCAACTAATGGGAACCAGGGTCTGTGTTGGGCTCTGGACTTTATATACTACCTTTCTTTCTTTATAGAAATTATTGTAGGTTCAGCAAACATTTACTATATGTTAGCCCCCGTGTTTGAATTGGGGATCCTGGGATGAATAAGACAGGGTCCCTGGTGGTAAAATCTCATCATATGGTGAAGAAAACTGATGTGTTTACAAACAGTTAAGTTCTCCCTTGCTGAAAATAATAACTAACATTTAAGAAGCATTTACCAGACACTGTTATAAACACTTCTCAATATAATAATTTATTGAATTCTCAATCCTGTTATTATCTCTACTTGACAGATGAGGAAACAGAGACACAGACAAGTCATGCAGCTTGCTTAAGATCATACAGCTAGGAAATTAGCCGGGCATGGTGGCTCATGCCTGTAATCCCAGCGCTTTGGGAGGCTGAGGCAGGTGGATGACCTGAGGTCAGGAGTTCGAGACCAGCCTGGCCAACATGGTGAAACCCCATCTCTACTAAAAATACAAAAATTAGCCAGCCATCGTGGTGCACGCCTGTAATCCCAGCTACCTGGGAGGCTGAGGCAGGAGAATGGCTTGAACCCAGGAGGTGGAGGTTGCAGTGAGCTGAGATCGTACCACTGCACTCCAGCCAGCCTGGGCGACAGAGCAAGACTCTGTCTCAAAAAAAAATTCCCACAACTTGGAAATAGTTCAGGGGAGTCCCACCTGGAGAAGTGCTTAGGGGAGCATAGCCAAAGAGTCCGCCCTGTGGTAGAAAAGTCATAATAAAAATAGTATTAACCACCATAACAGTACTTGTCACAAATCATACAAAGCTTTGTGGGATTTAAAGTGCTTTCACCTATTAGACATGTCTCAACATTGGGTGGCCCAAAATGTAAGGTGTCCCTCTCACTTGTCACACTAAGAAGATTGCAAAAGAGAAAATATTTGGGGGCTCAACTTGAATATATAAATTCTTAAGGTGGTATAAATAATCACATATCTGTGTAATATTTAATTTATTATTTTAGGTACATACACACTTTCAACATTGAGAAATATTGGATTTTCTCCCATTCTTGCATTTCACAAAACAATTCTTTTCATCTCTTTCTGAGCACCTTTGATCTCAGTCACGGGGGGTGATTTCTGTGTCGCTCAGCCGTCTTTCTAGGTCACATAATTTTCACTCCTATCCAAATTGTGATCCAGTATTTTCTGAGCCTCTATATGATGCTTTCTCTGAAATATTTTATCTTTGAAGTCCCAGTGCACTCAATCTTAGGGCAGATTGTTTTTCCATTTCTCCCATTGGTTTATGTTTGTGATCACAACATCCAAACATTTTATGTATTGCTTTTAAAACTGCTCTTTCTTAAGGCTTACATCTTTATAAAGTGTGTGAGGTCAGTCCCCAGTGTAATGACTTACATCCATGTCGAAAATTGCTTGCTTTTTTTTTTTAACTACTTCCTTCAGATGACTTCTATAGATTGGCCTACCTCCAACAATACCTTGTTGTTTAAAAGAAAGTAATTGAGAGAGTCTAGGGAATATGAAAGATTCTGTGAGCTTTTATAAGAACTTAAATGTAAGGCAACTCTCTCTTCTAAGAGTTTTTTTGGGGAAAAAACACCTTGCGTTATGTCCAGGTGTATACTGTATGTTAACTTCATTTCATTTCTTTCTTTTTTTTTTCTTTTTTTTTTTTTTGAGACAGGGTCTCACTCTGTCGCCCAGGCTGGGGTGCAGTGGCGTGATCACAGCTCACTGCAGCCTTGACCTCCCTGGGCTCAGGTGATCCTCTTGCCTCAGCCTCCCAAGTAGCTGGGACTACAGGTGCTTACCACCACGCCCAGCTAATTTTTGTAGAGACTGGGTTTTGCCATGTCGCCCAGGCTGGTCTTGAACTCCTGAGCTCAAGCGATTTACCCACCTCAGCCTTCCAAAGTGCTGGGATTACAGGTATGAGCCACCACTCCCGGCCAGACTTTGTTTCTTAAACATTCCAACCAGCCTGTAGAGGTCTGTATGGTGGGCATTATCCCCATTTAACACATGAATAAGTTAAGACTCAGAAGGTGAGGTGCTTTGTCCGAGGTACCTAGCAAGTGGTAGAACTGGGATGCCAATCTAAGCCTGTCTGATTCTCTTGACTCACCTCTTCCATTAAAGCACTGACAAAGTTTCTAAACCACCTTCCTAATTTAGATTGCTGGCCCTCCATAAGTGTGTGAAGCTGTGCTGACAGAATGCTAGTGCTGATTCATTTATTATTCTTTTATTGTCTTATGGTGGTATAGCTGTGTGCAGTATTTCATAAAGAAAATGACAAAGCAATTTGCAAATATAAAACCCAGATGCTTAATTTTAATTTCTGAGTTTCTGTTTCAAATCCATTGCAACACAATGTGGGTTGTTTACACTATAGCTAAACTCCCCAGTACTTATAAGGATCGGGAAAGTTGCTTTTAGGTCCTGAAGTGATGTATTTGCTTGCGTTTCTTTTGTTCTTGGAAACCAACTCTTTCAGGAATGAAGTGGAAAGAGACAATGGTGCCTTCTTTACAGGTGCAAGGTTCCCTACAGTGGTGTGTGTGCTGGAGTTGGCTCTTCTGTGCTTCTGAGAGCTGACTGTGAGCTTCTCTTTCCAACTCTGTTCAGTGACATCATGCTGGGAGCTTGAAATCAGTCACAGTGAGAGTATTCACACTATGGAAATGGGCAGCCCTACAAATCAAGTCTCCTTCCCTCCCCTCTCTCCTGCAGCCCCTCCCCAAAATGATTTAAGCTCCTTGTGCCTTGGGAATAATAAGAGTGCTTCCCTTCTAGGTTATTCTGAAGATTTAGTGAGATAAAGCATGGAAGGCACCTGGCACTACCTGTGTGTTTATGTATTTAAGCAAGTACTGCATACTTGGAGTAGAAAAAATCAAACAAGTAAACAGAAGGTTAGAGTGAGAAGGAAGTTTCCTTCTCAACCTGGACCTCCATTCCAATTCCTATCCTCAAAGGCAAACTATCTCTCTAAATCCTTCCAGAGATGTGCTCTAAGATGTATATATTCTAAATGGGCTCATGTAGCTCTAACTTAATATTTTTAAAGCCTGGTCTATTGTTCCATTTTTGGATGCACCATGGTTTGTTTAACCAGCCCTCTATGGATGCCATTTAGGTTGTTTCCCATCTCTTTCCAGTAAAAATTATGGGCATTGAACAACTTTGTCTTTTGCAAATAAACATGAGTGTATCTATAGGCTCCATTCCTAGAAATAGAACTATTAGGTCAAAGGTTATGAGCATCTTAATTCTGGTTTGATTGTCAAATTGCTTTCTAGAGGCCATGCCAATTCACTCTCCACAGTGTAGGCAAGTGCTGGAGTCTCCACAGTCTTGGGACATTGTCTAACTTTTTGATCTGTGTCATCTGATCATTTTTGGCACCTAAGACAGGTAAATGATTCTCATTATTATTATTGATGGAGAAACCCGGGTGCATGGAGGAAAGGGAGTTGCCCCACACCACCCATATCCAGGCTTCTGCACACAAAGCAAAGAAATGATAGTTGAGGCTGATGCCATTAGCCCTGCCAGGAAGTGGGGAGTAATCCTTGAGCCCTGGGCAGTCGGAAATTCTATGAACTTGCTTTGTAGGCTCTTTATCATCCCTGTTTTTCTTGAGTGCAATTTCTCAGGAACATGAAGGATCAAGAAGGTGTGAAGCTCTGGTGCTCTGAGAAGCTTCAGTACGGCTTGTTCTCTACTGTAACAGACAACTTCCTGAAATACAGATGCCATTTCTCTCTTCAGAACTTTCTGTGGCTCCACATTTCTCAAAGTTCCTGGACCAGCAGCACCTGGGAACTGGTTAGAAATGTGTATTTTCGGCTGGGCGCTGTAGCTTACGCCTGTAATCCCAGCACTTTGGGAGGCTGAGGTGGGCTGGTCTTGAGGTCAGGAGATCGAGACCATCCTGGCCAACATGGTGAAACCCTGTCTCTACTAAAAATACAAAAAAGTAGCTGGGTGTGGTGGTGCGCACCTATGGTCCCAGCTGCTCAGGAGGCTGAGGCACAAGAATTGCTTGAACCCAGGAGGCGGAGGTTGCAGTGAGCCGAGATTACACCACTGCACTCCAGCCTGGCGACAGAGCAAGACTGTCAAAAAAAAAAAAAAAAGAAAAAAGAAAGAAATGCGTATTTTCAGGCCCCTCCTAAGACCTGTGAAACCAGACCCTCTGGGGGTGAGGCCTAGTAATGTGGGTTTAACAAGTCCTCCAGGTGATACTGACCAGGTGATACTGACCAGGTGATACTGATATATACTCAAGTTTGGAACCACTGATTTACAGCATAAAGTCTGTAGCCCCACAGTCTGGGGCAACTGTGGCCCCAACCTACCTTTCTTACTGTATTTCCTTCCTCCAACAATTTTTAAACATACTTAGCTACTGGCTCCTTCTAAAACCCCCCTCCACTTCCTCATCCCTGTGCTTGGAGCAGAAACCTCTAGTTGTCTCCCAATTTTTTCTACAGCAACAGAGGCCGTCATTTAAAAACTGTATTTCCCAGTCTCCCTTATAACTGTGTTCTGGCCAATGGGGCAAGAGCAGGAGTAAAACGTGCAACTGCTGAAATGTGCTCTTAGGAGGGAAGAGTATGCCTGCTATCCCCTTTCCCTATTTGCACTGGCTGAAACACAGATGTGATGGCTTTGGACCATGCAAACAGATGAGGACTGGGGCTCAGGTGTGGTGGAGCATCAGGAAGGAAGGAGTCTGGGTTCTTCATGCTGTGGGGTCACTGTGGGAGCCATAGAATACATAAGCCTGGACTGTTATAAAAGACAGAAACCTATTTTATTTGACCACTGTGACTTTAGATCTATGTCAAAGCAGTTAATTATCTTCCCTAATACAATCCCTTCCTGTACACTGTCCTCCCTCTACTGGCCACATCCCTCTCTTCCTTTCAAAAACAAAATCAAATGCAAACTCCCTTTCCCCGATCCTAGGAGAGTTGATTTCTCTTCACCGGTTGCTCATTCCACTTTAGAATCCTTGTTGCTGGCCAGCTGGAGTCAAGTCATTTCACCATGAGATCGGGAGCTCTTTGAGGCAGGGGCCAAGCTGGGTCATCTTGGAATATTCCCACAGTTCTGACTCAGTGTCTGCCACACAGTAGATACCAACAGACATTTTTCAGGGGCAATTTTCAAGTCAGCATCTGCGTTTTTCTATGCTCCTGGCTAAATTGTGCTTTGATGAGTACTTTGGATGAGAACTGAGAATCAATTCATAATCTGAAATTGTGGCCTGAAATTCTTTTCCACTTCCCAGAGCAGCTGTGGACCAAGTGGACTGAGACTGGCCCCCTAATGGGTGCTTTGGGGACGGACAGGAGTCGGGAGTTACGAGGAAGGTAGTAAATTAGGAGGAAATCATTTATTATACGTCTGCATAACCCGCTAAGCCCCTTTCTGTCCGTGCTTGGTCTGAATGACCTCAAGGTCAAGACTTGTGAGAAACTGTGACCCTTTTCAAAGGCCACTCCATCACTGCATCCCCATGTTTCATGCCCCAGGAGCATGAAACTGGTTTCTTAGAACAGTGTTTGTTCCATGAGACCAAGCTATATCAGAACGCTCTGACTTTTACTCTGACTCAGAACTAGAAGTCTAAAGCAATATGCTGTCAACCAGATTGGCGCATGCTCTCTCTCTCACTCCCTTGCCCTCTCTCTCCCTCTCTGAGTGCCAGGCACTGTACAAGGCACTTGGAATACAAAGTTGAAAAGATGCTCTCCTTGCCCCAACTCACTTATAAGGGCCAGAGCACGCATGGACAAATCATCACCAAATGCGATCGGGGTTACCTGGGGGACCCTGAGACCCTTTAAAGGATCCATGAGGTTAAAACTATTCTCATAAGAACACCGAGGCATTATTTGCCTTTTTCACTCTCCTTCTTTCACAAGTATACAGAGGGTAAAACCCCAGAATCGAGCCCAGATTCATACAGTCATCCCTCTGTATACACAGGGGATTGGTTCCAGAACCCCTGAAAATACCCAAATCAGGGCATACACAAGTCCCGCAGTCAGCCCTGTGGAACTCCTGTAAACCAAAGCCCTCCATACATGCTGTTTTCACATCCCGAGAATACTGTACTTTCAGTCTGCGTTTGGTTGAAACAAATCCGTGTCTAAGTGGACCTGCCCAGTTCAAATCTGTGTTGGTCAAGGGCCAACTGCGTACCTCCAGAAAACCCTGCAGAGGCTACGTGATGTGTGGTTATCAACACATCATAATAGAGAAGCAGATATGAGAATCCAGTTGTCCATGAAGCCAGACATTAAAGAGGTTTACAGAAATATAAGGCAATGTCACTCTTCACACTATGTTTTTTGAAAAATATACTCATATTTCACAAAAAATGTTTTGTTTATATTAGCATATAATGGATTTATTATTGCCTTAAAAATAGACTAATAAATACTTGTAAAATGTCTGTTAATTTCTGGTACAGCACATATCGATATAAAAATCTCTTTGGAGTACTCAATACTTTAAAAAACTTTTAATTTTGAGATTATTGTAGACTCATGTGCAGTTGTAAGAAATAATACAGAGATCCTTTATACCCTTCACCCAAATACAGTGGCTGTACCATTTTACATTCCTACCAGCAATTTATGAGTGATCTGTTCTCTCCATTCTCATAATTCTCTGCATTCTTACCAGTGGTTGGTGTTATTATGTAAAATCTTGCATAACTTTAGTGCAATATTACAACCAGAAAATTGGCACTGATGCAATCCACCCACCTTATCCAGATGTCATGTGTGGCATGCACTCACGTGTGTGTGCGTGTGTGTATTTAATTCTATGCAACTTTATTACATGTAGATTTGTGGCACCACCACCACAGTCAAGATACAGAACAGTTTCATCACGAGGATCCCTCATGCTACCCTTTTGTAGCCACAGCCACCTTCTTCCTTCCCTCATCCTTAATCCCTGTGTGCTCTCTCTCTCTCATTTTGTCATTCCAAGAATGCCATATAAGTAGAATAACACAATATGTAACTTTTTTTGAGATTGTCTTTTTTTTCACTCAGCATAGTTCCCTTGAGACCATCCATGTTGTTGCATGTATCAATAGTTCATTCCTTTCCATGGCTGCATAGCATTCCATGGTAGCCATGTAACACCGTCTGTTTAATCATTCACCTGTGGAAGAATATTTGATATTTTTGATTTCTGGGTATTATGAATAAAGTTGGTATGAACATTCATATGTGGATATGAGTTTTCATTTCTCTGGGATAAATGCCCAAATACAATTGCATGTGTGGTAAGCACATGTTTAATTTTGGAAGAAACTGCCATGTCTTTTTCCTGCATGGCTGTACCATTTTACATTCCTACCAGCAATTTATGAGTGATCCATTCTCACCATTCTCACCAGCATTTGGTGTTTTTGTTTTTGAGACAGAGTCTTGCTCTGTTGCCCAGGCTTGAGTGCAGTGGCACAATCTCGGCTCACTGCAACCTCCACCTCCCAGGTTCAAGCAATTCTCCTGCCTCAGCCTCCTGAGTAGCTAGGATTACAGGTGCCCACCACCGTGCCCGGCTAATTTTTGTATTTTTAGTAGAGACAGGGTTTTACCATGTTGGCCAGGCTGGTTTCGAACTCCTGACCTTAGGTGATCCGCCTCCCAAAGTGCTGAGATTACAGGCGTGAGTCATTGCGCCTGGCTGCTATTATTATTTTAGCCATTCTGATAGTTATGTAGTGATATCTCATTATGGTTTTAATTTACATTTCCTTAATGGTTAATGATGTTGAACATATTTTCACGTGCTTATTTACTAGCTGTTGATCCTTTTCAGTGCAATGTCTGTTCATGTCTTTTGCCCGTTTTCTAATTAGATTGTTTGTTTTCATTCTTGAATTTTGAGAGTTCCTTATATACCTAGATAGCAGTGCCTTTTCAGATATGCGGTTTGCGAATACTTTCAGTATTTTTGTCTTCTTCACAGGGTCTTTGAGCAAAAGGTTTTCATTTTGAAGGATCCATCTTATCCATTTTTATTTTATGCATCATGTTTTGGTATCAAGTTTAAGAATTTTTCACCCAGCTCTACATTCCAAAGATATCCTATTTTTTTTAATTCTTTTTCCTAAAAGTTTTATAGGCCAAGTATGGTGGCTCATGCCTATAATCCCAACACTTTGGGAGGCTGACATGGGAGGATCACTTGAGGCCAAGAGTTTGAGGCCAGCCTGGGCAACATAGCAAAACCTCATCTCTACAAAAAATAATAAAAAAAAAATTAGTGGGGCATGGTAGCTCATGAGTGTAGTCCTAGCTACTTGGGAGGCTGAGGTGGGTAGATCTCTTGAGCCAGGAGGTTGAGGCTGCAGTGAACTATAATCACACCACTGCACTCCAGTTTGGGAGATAGAGTGAGAACCTGTCTCTTAAAAATAAAAATGAAAAATTTAAAGTTTTATAGTGTTGTGTTTTATATTTAACCTTTGATCCATTTTGAATTAATTTTCTTGTGTGAGGTTTAAGTCAAAGTTTATATTTGCCTGTGAATGTTAATTATTTTTAAGAGGCCCTGGGACCCAAGGTTTGAGAACTTGTACAATAAGGTCTGTGAAGTACTGCAGGACTGGTATGTGCAAGGTACTATGAGACAGTTAACTTTGAGCAGGGCAGTCCTGGAAGACTTCCCAGAGGAGGTGGCATTTGGGTTCTGCTTAGGAGGAAGAATAGGATTTTGCCAAGCAATGAAGACATTTTGTTTTCTTTTTTTCTGTTCTTCCATAGTCAGTGATATTCTCAGTGAAGATGTTAATTTTTAAAAAGTGATGGGGCCGGGCATGGTGGCTCATGCCTGTAATCCCAGCACTTTGGGAGGCCGAGGCAGGTGAATCATGAGGTCAGGAGATTGAGACCATTCTGGTCAACATGGTGAAACCCTGTCTCTACTAAAAATACAAAAATTAGCTGGGCGTGGTGGCACACTCCTGTAGTCCCAGATACTCAGGAGGCTGAGGCAGGAATATCACTTGAACCTGGGAGGCGGAGGTTGCAGTGAGCTGAGATCGTGCCACTGCACTCCAGCCTGGTGACAGAGCGAGACTCTGTCTCAAATAAAAATAAAAAAGTGACATATGGAAAATAAATAGAAGAGCCTAAGGAGTCAGACAGACCCGTGGTTGAAATCCTTTTTACATAGCTAACTTGCTTACCTTTTTTAAACCTTAGTTTTCTTATCTGTAAAATGGGGGAAATACGTCTTTCTTTTGAAGAAAACTGTGAAGATTAAATGAGATACATATGTAAACTGGGAAGCATGGTACCTTGCACATTGTAGGCACTCAATGAATGGCAGTTACCTTTTCTTCTCCTTTCATGATTTCCTTTAGCTTTTCTCCAGGTTATGAAGTTGGGCCCTTCCTTTGACTTTCGACCTCCTTCATTTGTTTTTCCCACATATTGTTCTAGATGAGTGGTTGTCAAACGTTAACTGGGCATCAACCGTCACAAAGCTGTCATCTTTTGTCATGGAGAGCTTCTTAAAACACAGATCGCTGCACCTTGCTCTCAGAGTTTCTGGTTTAGTAGGTTTGGGGTAGGGCCCAAGAATTTGCTTTTCTAACAAGTTTCAAAGTGCTGTGGCTGCTGCTGGTCCAGAAACCATACTTTAAGTGGCACCACTCTAGACAGTCCTTGTAATAGCCTCAATAAATTGTTTAGGAGGAATTAAGATGTTCATGTTGTACATGTAAATAAATTTCAAAGGAAATGTCTTGTTGTGTTTGTTTTTCAAAATTTGTGGAAAACTCAGTGGGGACACTTCTGGTAAGATGGCTGAGTTTTGCTTATTTGTCTTGTATTTAATCGTGATTAAAAAAACACACACACATAGCTTAAATTTACCATCTGAACAACTTTACAAAGTGTAAAGATCAACAGTGTTAAGTATATTCAAGGAGGGCCAAGTTTTGTTTCTATCCACTTCTCTTCTCATTAAATCCACTTCAGACAATTAGGAGAACATGCAACAGAAACACCCTTTCCATCTTTGATGAAGCCCGTAGAACATCTCTAGCCCTGCAACGCTGTAAAGGAAGATAGAAACTGTGTTGGGGAATGGTAAACAATTTGGCAGTGTGGAAGAAGGTTAACCCTGCCGCCTTAGAAGGGGCATCTATTGAGGAACATCCAACTCACCCCAGAATGCCAGAAAGCCTCAGGAATTGGCAGAACCAGACATTGAGGAGGTGGAGGGAAAGCAGGATGCCGAAAACACGAGGATTGACTGAAAGTCTTCGTGGGGGCATTTTGACCTTATGCAGCCATGCACTTCTGTCCCCAGAGGCCACCGGGGATTTGATCTCTGGGAAATTTGAATCAGGTTCCAGATTTAGCAGCCACAAAGAGAGCATTGACTCTGGCTGCGATATAGGGGAGAGGCGGGAGGGGGCTGAACAACATAGGGGTTAACTAAAAAGCTGCCTCCCGAATGATGACATCTCCAACCTGTTCCTAGCCCAGCATTAGAACATTACATCTAGGCTCATTGAGCAATATCCCCCATCCCCTAACAGGCAATGGACTGGAGCTTCTTTCCATGAAGAAATTGAACTGCCCCAGAGAATGGACCTGCAATCGTGACCTTTGGAACTTTTCAGTGAAAAATCTGGCTGGACACTCAATTGCCTATAAGGAAATACATCAGTTGTGAAACGCTCTCCGTGCTTACTAAGCTTTCCATCAGCTTTTACTCGCCTCCCTTTGAGATAAAGATCATCAGTCCCTTGAGGTAAGTTTCCAGCCTGAAAGAGAGACCAAACCAAATCTTGTTGCAGAAACAATGCTTTGCTGTGACTTCCACTTTAGCCCTCTCTGGGGCTGTTGTGCATCTGCAGATGAAGGGTTGGGGACATAATGGATTCTTAATCTTGGATCCCTGCATCCCTTGGCAGTGTGCCAGTTTCTGTATATGCAGGTATATGGGCTCAATTTTGGGGTAGAATTAATCAGATTCTTCAAGGGGGTCTCAGATCCCGTAAGAACTGATGATCCACTTATTGTCTGAGTCTCTAAGCTCTCTCCCTGGCTTTATTCCTTGAATATATCTTAACTTCACACATCTCCAGGCCTCTGCACATGCAGGTAATTTGACTAGATCATCTTTTTCCTATTAGGTGGAGTTAATTCCTACTCTTCCTTCCAGACTTATCTTAAATATCAGCTTTTCCAGGAAGTCTTTCCTGGCCCCCAACGTCTCTTCTCAGTTTAGGTGACCACTTGGTGTTTCCCCATCTGTTGACTTTCCCCGTTTCCTTTAGAGGGATGTGCCTCCTGCCTCTGGGTGGAAAAGCCCAACTTCTCCCAGCAGCACCTGTGTTCCCAGTCTCAGGATGAAGCATTTGTTAATTGAGCTGAGAGCTGGTCTGGATAGGAGTAAATCAGCTCAGTCCTTTGAATTACACTTCAAAGTCCAGCAGAAGGCAGAGTGCGTTGTCTGAAAAAAGAAAAAGGGGAAGGCAGGGCAATTATCACAACTCTTTGTGCCTCTGCCCTTAGGCTCCCTAGTAGGGCTGGGTTTTACTGAAGCTCTTTTGAATACTGTAAAAGTGAATCTGAACTTGGTAAAGGAAAGTCAAGGTCAAGGCAACACCTCAACTGTCTGGTTCAGCACCAGATGCTACCGCTTCTCAGGACAGGGGAATGAAATATCCAAGTGGGTCCAGCCCTAACCTGTGCGGTATGTGGGATGGATATTATTTATTTGGGGGCCATCCTGCCTCTGTTTGCTATATTTGGAGAATTCCTCATATTATGAGTCTTAATGGGAGGCAGACATCATTTGAGATTTCAAAACCTCCAAGGAGAAGTATTCAATTTCCCAGCCTCCCTTGCAGCTACAGGATGGTCATGTGAGCTGGGCTTAGCCAGTCAGGTACACTTACCCACACTCTGGAGAGAAAACAAGTGACACAAGAAATGAGGATGGTGAGGAAGGCTTGCATGACAAGGGCAGCAGTCACAGGAAATTCGTGTTCCTGCAGCAGGGGTGGTCGTGGTGCTGAGGCAGCATCCAGGCTCCCAGGTGGGAGGGGTCAGTGATGCACTTCACCATGTCTAGTGCTCCCCCAGATCAGAGGTGTGCTTCCTGGACCACTTTGTCCTGTACTTTGATTTTCAGCATGGTTCCCTGTTGCAGAGTCTCTGTCTTCAGGTTTTTCCAAAAGCAGAGCTTGAAACAAGAACCTCAGGTGGAGATGGTTTATTTGGGAGGTGATCCCAGGAAGTAGGTACGAGGAAGTAAGGAGAATGACAGCGGGAAGGAGGAAAAGCCTAGAAAGGGTGCATTCTCAAGGTGGCTCCTAAAGGAAATGGGGCTCAACTCCAGGGACCTCTGAGAAGCAAAAAGAATAGCAGGCATTTATGTGCCAGAGTCCTTCCCCATTGGATTGCCTCCAGGAGTGGCCATATTCTTGCACTTCTGAACTGAACCTATGCATGGGCTGAGCAGACTCCTGGGATTTCAAGGAAGTCCCAAGGCAGAAAAGCAGAGATGGAGTAGGCCCCTGAAGTAGAACACGATCAATGTGAATAGAGCTATTCACCACAGCTGGGGCCAAGCAATTGTAACATGGGGCACCTGAAGCACCTGTTTCTGCCCCTAACCTGGTTAGTCAGTTCTGGCAATTTTCTGTACTACCGCATTTCTTCCTAGTTTATTTCTTTCCTGCTTACACTGATCGGAGTTGGTATCGGTGGCTTGTGGTTAGGAACCTTCACTGATAAGGAGTGAACTGAGACAGGTGAGTAAGTTGCCTGGACACCCTTCCTCCTGCCTGGCAATGCACTTAGTCCTGGGCCAGGGGGATTCTTCTTCCTAAATCCTCCACTCCTCCCAGGCATTGCCCAGGTTCAGGCCACCCCATCTCTCATCTGGATTGCTTCTCAAATGCCATTCTCCTCTTCTTCTGTTCATCTCCTATATTGCAGCCAGAGTCAACTCTCGAAAAATCCAAATCTGGTTTTGTTGAGAGGCGTGAGCATTCTTTCAATGACTTCTGCCTCATACTTCTGTCCTCCAGAGGATAAACCATGGTTAATTCTTTTTTTTCCTTTTTTCTTTTTTTTGTCGTTGAGATGGAATCTTGCTCTGTCGCCTAGGCTGGGGTGCAGTGGCACGATCTCGGCTCACTGCAACCTCCACCTCCTGGGTTCAAGCAATTCTTCTGCCTCAGCCTCCTGAGTATCTGGGAGTACAGGCATGTGCCACCACACCCGGCTAATTTTTGTATTTTTTCTAGAGACAGGGTTTCACCATATTGGCCAGGCTGCTTTCTAACTCCTGACCTTGTGATCCGCCTGCCTCACCCTCCCAAAGTGCTGGGATTACAGGCGTGAGTCGCCGTGCCCAGCCTAACCACGGTCAATTCTAAGACGCCTGAGGTCTTTCACAGGTCAGTTTTGATACAGAATTTCATTTGAAGAAGTATACTCCAACCCAGTAATAGAACCATCTTATAGCATTGTTGTGAAAATTAAATTATGTGTACACAGGCTGGGTGCGGTGGCTCACACCTGTAATTCCAGCACTTTGGGAGGTGGGCGGATCACCTGAGGTCAGGAGATCGAGACCATCCTGGCTAATACGGTGAAACCCCGTCTCTACTAAAAATACAAAAAATTAGCCGGGCGTGGTGGCGGGCGCCTGTAGTCCCAGCTACTCGGGAGGCTGAGGCAGGAGAATGGCGTGAACCCAGGAGGCGGAGCTTGCAGTGAGCCGAGATCGCGCCACTGCACTCCAGCCTGGGCGACAGAGAGAGGCCTGGGCGACAGAGACAGACTCCGTCAAAAAAAAAAAAAAAAAAAAAAAAAATTAGCCGTGCGTGGTGGCAGGTGCCTGTAATCCCAGCTACTCCAGAGGCTGAGGCAGGAGAATCGCTTGAACTCAGGAAGCAGAAGTTGCAGACAGCCGAGATTGCGCCATTGCAGTCCAGCCTGGGCAACAAAGCGAGGCTCTGTCTCAAAAAGAAAAATAAATAAATAAATCTATAAATCTATAAATCTATATATATATATATATATATGTACATAGTGCCTGGCACACATTAAATGCTAGCTTTTTGAAATTTAATTTTAAAATACACTTTCTTTTTTGCATCACTTTTAGGTTCATAGCAAAACTGAGTGGAAGGTACAGAGATATCCCATATTTCCCCTGCTCCCACATACACACAGTTGTGTGTATGTGGCAGCAGTTTCCTATATCCCAAACCAGAGCGTTATGTTTGTTATAATCAACAAACCTTCACTGACACATCTTTATCACTCAGAGTCCATAGTTTACCTTAGGGTTCTCTCTTGGTGTTGTACATATCTTGGGCTTGGACAGATCTAGAATGACTTGTATCCACCATTACATTATCACACAAAGTAGTTTCACTGCCCTGAAAATCCTCTGTGCTCTTCCTTATTCATCCTTTCCCCCCAACCCCGGGCAACCACTGATTCTTTTTACTGTTTCTGTAGTTTTGTCTTTTCCAGAATGTCATATAGTTGGAATCACACAGTATGTAGCCTTTTCAGATAGTCTCCATTCACTTAAGAATATACATCTAACTTTCCTCCATCTATTTTCATGTTTTGATAGCTCATTTTTTCTTAGTATTAAATAATATGCTATTGTCTGGATGTACCACAGTTTTTATCTATTCTCCTACTGAAAGACATCTTGATTGCTTTCAAGTTTTGGCAATTATGAATAAAGCTGCTATAAACATCCATGTGCATATTTTTGCATGGACATAAGTTTTCAGTTCCTTTGGGTAAATACCAAGGAGTGTGATTGCTACATCATGCAATAAGAGTATGTTTAGTTTTATAGGAAACTGCCAAACTGTCTTTCAATGAGGCTGTACCATTTTGCATTCCCACCAGCAATGAATGAGAGATCCTGCTACTCCACATCCTCACTAGCATTTGATGTCGTCAGTGTTTTGGATTTTTACCATTCTGATGGGTATGTAGTGATATCTCATTGCTGTTTTAATTTGCAGTTCCCTAGTGACATATGATGTGAAGCATCTGCTTAGAAGTTTATTTGTTATCCATATATCTTCACAACACAACACACAAAGGTGTGTGTACAGGTCCTTTGCCCATTTTAAAATCAGGGTTTTTTTGTTTCTGTTGAGTTTTTAACAGTTCTTTGTATATTTTAGATAACAGTCCTATATCAGATGTGTCTTTTACAAATATTTTCTGTCGGTCTGCGGCTTGTCTTTTCATTCTCTTGACATTGTCTTTTCAAGAACAGCTTTTAATTTTAATGAAGTCTAGCTTATCAGTTCTTTCTTTCATGTTTCATGCTTTTGGTGTAATAATGTAAATAGTATCTAAAAAGTTATCACCATACACAAGGTCATTTAGATTTTATTTTATGTTATCTTCTAAGAGTCTTATAGTTTTGTGTTTTACATTTAGGTTTATGGTCCATTTTGAGTTAATTTTTGTGAAGAGTGTGAGATCTGTGTCTAGATTCATTTTCTTTGCATGTGAATGACCAGTTGTTCCATTATTATTTTTTGAAAGACTATCTTTTCTCCATTGTACTATCTTTGTTCCTCTGTCAAAGATCAACTATTTTTATGTGGGTCTATTTCTAGGATGTTTATTCTGGTCCATTGATTTGTCTATTCATTCAGCCATACTACAGTCTTGATTACTGTAATTACTGTAGCTTTGTGTGTGTGTGTGTGTGTGTGTGTGTGTGTATTTTTTTCAGTTTGAGAGCAGGTACTGTTTATTAACTGACCAGATTAGAAAAACAATCATGATAGACACCTTAGTTCATTCTTCTAATAAGCCTGTTGATCTGGTCCTCCCTGTTGCCAGCATCTCCACCTTCTATGAAATGGGTGGTCTGTTACTTCATTCCACCTCGTGGAGAGAATAATTTGAAGGGCCACAGGAAGTTATTTGCTTCTTTAAAGCGTTTCCCAACAGTATAGATCTCATAATCAGATCCTCCATGCAGATGATGCCGTATTTGCCAAGATATCGAGCAATCAAAGTGTTATCTGTCAAAGCAATTATTTTCTTATTGATTACATCTATTTAGTGCTGTGGCATGATCATAGCTCACTGCATCCTTGAACTGCTGGGCTCAAGCAATCCTCTCACCTCAGCCTCCGAAGTATGTAGCATTCATTACATTAAATCTTGAAATCGGATAGTGTCAGTCCTGACACTTTTTCTTCTCCTTTAATATTGTTTTTCTTCTTTAATAGTGTTCTTCTCTTTTAATATTGTCTTGGCTATTCTGGATCTTTTGCCTCTAAATATAAATGATTTGTTGATATCCACAAAATAACTTGCTTTTGATTTTGATTTATATTGTATTGAATCCATTGAACTAAGTTGGGAAGAGCCAATGTCTTGACAATATTGAATCTTTCTATCCATGAATATGAAATATCTCTCAATTGATTTAGTTCTTTTTAGATTTCTTTTACCATAGTTTCATAGTTTTCCTCATATATATTTTGGACATACTTTGTTAGATTTATACCTACGTATTTCATTTTTGGAGTGGTCATGTAAATAGTATTCTGTTTCAAATTCCACTTTTTCAATGCTGGCATATAGGAAATTGATTAACTTTTAAACATAAATTTTGTATCCTGCACACTCACTATAATCACTAATTAGTTCTAGTGAGTTTGTTTTTGTCAAAATATGTTTTTAGCTGTAAGTTTTTTTATCTGTACTTTATCAAGTCGAGGAAGTTCCCCTCTATTCCTAGTTTGCTGAAAGTTGATATTTTTTGTTAATTTTTCTCCTTCCTTCCTTCCTTCCTTTTTCTTTTCTTTTCTTTTTTTGACAGGGTCTCGTTATGTTGCCCAGGCTGGACTAAAACTCCTGGGCTCAAGTGATCCTCCTGGCTCAAACTCCCAAGTAGCTGGAACTACAGGTGTGTGCCACTGTACCCAGCTAGTTTGCTGAGAGTTTTTATCTTGAATGGATGTTGAATTTTGTCACTAGCTTTTTCTGCAACTGTTAATATGATTATGTGATTTTTCTTCTTTAGCCAGTTGATGTGGATTATATTTATTTATTTATTTTTAATTTGCTTTTAGTTTCTGTCTGCTATTGAAAAATTAGTTGATTTTTGAATGTTGAACCATCTTTGCATATCTGGGATAAATTTTACTTAGTCATGGTGTGTATAATCCTTTATCTACATTGTGGGATTTGATTTGCTAATATTTTGTTGAGGACGTTTTTTTTAACACTGTCTTTGGTTTTTGTATTAGGGTAATGCTGGCCTCATAGAAGGAGTTAGGAAATAGTCTCTCTGCTTCTATTTTCTGAGAGATTGTTGAGAATTGCTATAATTTTTTCTTCTCTTTCTTCTTCGTATTCCTCCTCCTCCTCTCCTTTCTTCTTCTTCTTCTTCTTCTTCTTTTTCCTCTTTTTCCTCTTTTCTTCTCTTCTTCTCCTCTCCTCCTCCTCCTTCTTCTTCTTCTTCTTCTCCTTCTTTTTCTTCTTCTTCCTTCCCCTTCTTTTCTCCTCCTCCTCCTCCTGCTCCTCCTCCTCCTTCTCCTTCTTCTTCCTCCTCTTCCTCTCCTTCTCCTTCTTATTCTTCTTTGTTGAGACAGGGTCTCACTCTATCACCCAAGCTAGAGTGCAGTGGCTCCATCATGGTTCAATGCAGCCTTGACTTCCTAGTCTCAAGTGATCCTCCTGCCTCAGCCTCCTGAGTAGCTGAGACTACAAATGTGTGCCACCACACCTTGCTGATTTTTTTTTTTTATATATATCTTGTAGAGACAGGGATGTCGCTATGTTTTCCAGGCTTGTCTTGAACTCCAGGACTCAAGGGATCCTCCTTCCTTGGCCTCCCAAAGTAGTGGGATTACAATTGTGAGCCACTGTGCTTCACCAGTATAATTTCTTCTTAAATGTTTGGTAGAATTCAACAGAGTGCATCTGGGCCTGGTGCTTTTTGTTTTGGAAGGTTATTAATTGTTGATTCAATTTCTTTAATAGATATAGGCCTATTCAAATTGTCTATTTTTTCTTGTGTGAGTTTTGGCAAACTGTGTCTTTCAAGGAATTGGTCTGCTTCTTCTAAGTTATCAAATTTGTGGGCATGGAGTTGTTAATAATATTCCTTTATTATCCTTTCAATGTTCATGGGATCTGGAATAATGGCACCTCTTTCATTTCTGATATTATTAATCTCTGCCTTTTCTTGTTTTTTCTTAGATAGTCTGGCTAGGGGCTTATTTATTTTTATTTTATTTTTTGAGACTGAGTCTTGCTCTGTCACCCAGACTGGAGTACAGGGGCATGATCTCGGTTCACTGCAACCCCCGGCTCCCAGGTTCAAGCAATTTTCCGGCCTCAGCCTCCCGAGTAGCTGGGATTACAGGTGCCCGCCACCATGCCTGGCTATTTTTTTTGTATTTTTAGTAGAGAAGGGGTTTCACCATGTTGGCCAGGCTGGTCTTGAACTCCTAACATCATGATCCGCCCACCTCGGCCTCCCAAAGTGTTGGGATTACAGGCGTGAGCCACCACACCCGGCCAAGGCTTATTTGACCTTGGCCAAAACTGATCTTTTCAAAGAACCAATATTTTGTTTTGTTTATTTTCCCTATTGACTTCCCATTTTTAATTTCATTGTTTTGTGTTTTGTTTTTAATTATTTCTTTACTTCTGCTTACTTAGGTTTAATTTGCTTTTTTTTTTTATTTCCTAAGATGGGAGCTTAGATTATTGATTTTAGTTATTTCTTTTTTTCTTTCTTTTTTTAGAGACAGTGTCTTGCTCTGTCACCGAGGCTGGAGTGTAGTGGTGCAATCTCGGCTCACTGCAATCTCTGCCTCCTGGGTTGAAGCGATTCTACTGCCTCAGCCTTCTGAGTAGCTGAAACTACAGGTGTGTGGCATCACACCTGGCTAATTTTTGTATTTTTAGTAGAGACGAGGTTTTGCCATGTTGGCCAGGCTGGTCTTGAACTCCTGACCCTCAAGTGATCCACCTGCCTTGGCCTCCCAAAGTGTTGGGATTACAGGCATGTACCGCCGTGCCCAGCCTCTTTTCTCTACCACATATATTCAATGCTATTAATTTCCCTCTAAGTACTGCTTTTGCTGCATTTCTACAAATTTTGATAAATTGTATTTTCATTTTTACTTAGGTCAAAATAGTATTAAATTTCTCTCAAGATTTCTTCTCTGACCTGTTATCAGAAAGTGTTGTTTACTCTCCAAGTAGTTTGAAAATTTCTAGCTGTCTTTCTGTTATTGATTTCTTGTTTAATTTCATTGCTGCCTAAGAGTAGACATTGTATGATTTCTATTCCTTCTATTCTTTTTTTTTTTTATACAGAGTTTTGCTCTTGTTGCCCAGGCTGGCATGCAGTGGCGTGATCTCAGCTCACCGCAACCTCTGCCTCCCAAGTTCAAGAGATTCTCCTGCCTCAGCCTCCCGAGTAGCTAGAATTACAGGTATGTGCCACCATGCCCAGCTAATTTTGTATTTTTAGTAGAGATGGGGTTTCTCCATGTTGGTCAGGCTGGTCTCGAACTCCTGACCTCAAGTGATTTGCCTGCTTCGGCCTCACAAAGTGCTGGGATTACAGGCGTGAGCCACCATGCCTGGCCAACTTCTATTCTTTTAAATGTGTTTAGGTGTGTTTTATGGACCAGAATGTAGTCTATCATAGTGATATTCATCAGAAATTGAGAAGAATGGGTATTCTATTGTTGTTGGATGAAGTAGTCTGTATTTGTTAATTATTTCTTGTTGATAAATGGTGCTATTGAGTTCAACTATATCCTTACTGACTTTTTGCCTGCTGTATTTGTCCACTGCTGATAGAGGAGTATTGAAGTCTCTACCTATAGTAGTAGATTCATCCATTTCTCCTTGCTTTTTTTTTTTTTTTTTTTTTGAGACAGGGTCTCTCTCTGTCACCTACGGTGAGTGCAGTGGCACAAACACAACTCACTGCAGCCTCAAACTCTGGGGCTCAAGTGATCCTCCCTCATCAGCCTCCTGAGTAGCTGGGACCCCAAGTGTGAGCCACCATGCTGGGCTAATTTTTTATTTTTTGTAGAGATGGGATTTCGTTACATTTCCCAGGCTGGTCTTAAACTCCTGGACTCAAGTGATCCACCTGTCTTGGCCTCCCAAAGTGCTGGGATTGCAGGCATGAGCCACTGTGCCTGGCCTCTCCTTGCATTTCTGTCAGTTTTTGCCTCATGTATTTTGATGCTGTGTTGTTAAGTGCATAGACATTAAAGATTGTTATATCTTCTTGGAGACATAATTGTTATGTCTATTCTTGGAGAATTGACCATTTTATGGTTATGTAATGCTCTTCTTTTTCCTGATAATTTTTCTTGCTCTGAAGTCTGCTCTGCTTTTGTTTGTTTGTTATGAGACGGAGTCTTACTCTGTCGTCCAGGCTAGAGTGCAGTGGCACAATCTCAGTTCACTGCAACCTCTGCCTGCCAGTTTCAAATGATTCTCTTGCCTCAGCCTCCAGAGTAGATGGGACTACAGGCACGTGCTACCATGCCTAGCTAATTTTTGTATTCTTAGTAGAGACAGGATTTCACCATGTTGGCCAGGATGGTCTTGATCTCTTGACCTTGTAATCCGCCCGCCTCAGCCTCCCAAAGTGCTGGGATTACAGGCGTGAGCCACCGCGCCCGGCCTCTATTTGAAATTAGTATAGATGCTTCAGCTTTCTTTTGATTGGTGTTGTCATGGCATATTGTTCTCTACCCCTTCACTTTTAATCTATATGTGTCTTTATATTTAAAGGGGATCTTTTGTAGACAATTTATGACCCAAATGGTTGGGTCTTTTTTTCTTTTCTTTGTTTTGAGATGGAGTCTCGCTCTGTCACCCAGGCTAGAGTGCAGTGGCATAATCTCGGCTCACTGCAACCTCTGCCTCCCGGGTTCAAGTGGTTCTCCTGCCTCAGCCTCCCGAGTAGCTGGATTATAGGCACCCGCCATGATGCCCGGCTAATTTTTGTATTTTCAGTAGAGACAGGGTTTCACTATGTTGGCCAGGCTGGTCTGGAACTCCTGACCTCATGATCCGCCCACCTCAGCCTCCCAAAGTGCTGGGATTACAGGCATGGAGCCACCACACCCGACGGTCTTATTTTTTAATCCATTCTGATAATCTGTCTTTTAATTGATGTATTTAGATCACTGACATTTACATGATTATTGATATAGTTAGATTGATATCTACAATATTTGTTACAGTTTTCTATTCATTGCCCTTGTTCTTTGTTCCTATTTTTGTCTTCCACTCTTTTTGTGTCTTTTGTAGTTTTAATTGAGCACTTTATATTATTCTATTGTGTCTCCAATATCATTTGAATATTTGCTACCATCAAATCTCATTTTGAAATGTAATCCCCAGTGTTGAAGGTGGGGCCTAGCGGGAGGTGATTGGATTATGGGGGTGGATTTCTCATGAATGGTTTAGCACCATTC
This sequence comes from Pan paniscus, assembly GCF_029289425.2. NCBI lineage: Eukaryota > Metazoa > Chordata > Mammalia > Primates > Hominidae > Pan > Pan paniscus. The sequence goes on along the minus strand of NC_073270.2, from coordinate 3,064,750 downwards.
GCCTTGGTGCTGTTCTCGCCATAGTGAATGATTTCTCATGAGATCTGGTTGTTTAAAAGGGGCATCGCCCTCCACTTGCTCCCGTTTTTGGCCATCTGATGTGCCTGCTCCCACTTTGCCTTCTGCCATGAGTAAAAGCTTCTTGAGGGCCTCACCAGACGTCAAGCAGGTGTTGGTGCCATGATTGTACAGCCTGTAGAACTGAGAGCCAATAACCCTCTTTTCTTTATAAATTACCCAGCCTCAGGCATTTCTTGACAGCAATGCAATGAACAACCTAACATACTCTCCTTTCTTGGTATATCATACTTCTTTTTTTATACTTTTGTTAGTGGTTGCCCTGGAACTCACTTACTCTCTCACCCTCTCTATACATATATATAATGCATATACAGCTATATATAATGCATATGCATTCTAGTGGTTGCCCTAGAATTGTGTCTATATATAAAATATATATGCAATGAATACAAGTCCACTTTCATATAACACTATACTACTTCACAGGTAGTGCAAGTACCTTATAATAACAAAGTATTCCTAATTCCTCCTTCCCATGTCTTACATCATTGCTGTCACTCATTTTATTTATACATAAGTGTGTGTGTATACATACACACACATAAGCGTACATAATTGAATACATCTTTGCTATTATTTTTTAACCAACTGTCATCTGTTAGATCAATTAAGAATAAGAGTAATAAAAGCTCTATTTTACCTTCACTTATTCCTCGTTCGATGTTCTTTTTTTTTACGTAGATCTGAGTTTCTGACCTATATAATTTTTCTTCGCTCTGAAGAAATTTGCTTAACATTTCCTGCAAGGCAAGTCTACTGGCAACAGATTCCTTCCATCTTTGCTTGTCTGAAAAAGTCTTTCTTTATTTTTCATATTGATGGATACTTCCACAGAGCACAGAATTCTAGGTTGCTTTTTTCTTTTTTCTTCTCTCAACACTTTAAATATGTGACTCTACTGTCTTCTTGCCTGCATGGCTTCTGAAGAGGAGACAGATATAATTCTTATCCTTGCTTCTCTGTAGGTAAGCTGTTTTCTTCCTCTGGCTTCTTTCAAAATGTTTTCTTTATTTTTGATTTTCTGCAGTTCAAATATGATATGGCTCAAATGTCTTTTTTTGGGGGTTGTTGTTAGATTTTTGGCACTTATTCTGCTTGATGTTCTCTGAGCTTCCTGGTCTGTGGTTTGGTGTCTGCCATTATTTGTGGGGGAATTATCAATGATTATTGCATCAAATATTTCTTCTGTTCCTGTCTGTCTTTATTTCTCTTCTGGTATTCCCTTTATGCATACGTTATACCTTTTGTAATTGTCCCACAGTTCTTGCATATTCTTGTCTTTGTTTTGTTTTGTTTTCAGTCTTTTTTTTTTTTTGATTTTCAGTTTTAGAAGTTTCTACTGACATATCTTCAAAGTCAGACATTTTTTCTTTAGCCACATCCAATCTACTACTGAGCCCACCAGAGACATTCTTTATTTCTTTTACAGGGCTTTTAATCTTTAGTATTTCTTTTTAACTTTGTCTTAGATCTTCCATCTCTCTGCTCACATGCCCTGTGTGTTCTCTTGCATGTTGTCTACTTTTCTCATTAGAGCCCTTGGCATATTAATCACAGTTGTCTTAAATTTCCAACATCCCTCCCTGCTATATCTAAATCTGGTTCTGATGCTTGGTCTCTCTGCAAATTGTTTTTTGCCTTTTAGTATGCTTTGTAATTTTATGGTGAAAGCCAAGCATGATGTACTGCATAAAAAGAACTTCAATAAATAGGTCTTTAGCAGTGTGGCAGAAAGGTGTAGGGTGAGGGGAAACATTCTATAGTGCTATGATTAGGTCTCAGTCTTTTAGTGAGTCTGTGTCTATGAGCTGTGAACTTCACATGTGCTTCTTAGTCCCCTCTGCCCCCTTAAGTGGGACAAGATGGCTAGAGTTGGGGGAGTTGGCTATTTCCCTTCCCCTAGGTTGGTTTGGTTCTGTTAAAACTCCAGTAGGTCAAGCTCTGGCAAAATAGTTTCTCCTGAGGGCAGACTTGCTTATGAACAGAATGCTCTGGTGTATTTCACAATGGTTCCTTTCCCCATTCCACCTGCAAGAAGCTTTTATTTTTCTTTAATACTCACCGTGAGAACCCCATAGAGCTCCTGAAGGTAAAAAGGTAAGAAGTATGGGGGCCTCCCTATGACTGGACCCTTCTGACGTTTTTGTCTCTCAGACTTGTCCACATTGAGCCTCCATCGGTTTGTCAACTGCAGGTCAGGTTTTCCTATCTAGTACTGATTCCTGCACAAGTTTCTACTGGAGGATTTTTGCTCTGGTAAATTGTGATTCTATGTATCTGCCTCTCTTTCTCCAATTTAGAGGGCGGCAGTTTGTCCTATGATCTCAGTTCTCTGACAAATCTAAGAAGAGTTGTTGATTTTTCAGTTTGTTCAGTTTTTGGCTTGTTAGGATAAAATGACAACTTCCAACATCTCACATGTTGAACTGGAAACTGGAAGTCTGTGATTAAAGAAAATTTTTTTCATTGTGGTAAAATAGATAAGTTAAAATTTACCACTTTAATCATCCTTAAGAGTTGAATTCAGTGGCAATAAATACATTCGCATTGTTGTACGACCATCACCGCCATTCATCTCCAGAACTTTTCTATCATCCCAACCTGAAACTCTGTACCCGTTAAACACTAATTCCCCATTAAGTAACTGCAAGCTTTTATATGATTGCTGATGCTGTCACTACTATGTAGTAAGCAATGGCAGCTCTTCTACTGGGATATTGGGCATCATTCTCAAGAACATATGTGGGGTGGGGCATCATGACATAATTTTGAGAAGGGAGCTAATGAGGTCACTGTGTGTGTTTTAGGGAGAAAAATCACTAATAGAGAGAAACTGTGGTGGAGCATGGTAGTGATGCTCCTTCAAGTCAGAGCTAAGCAAGCTGCCCTGAAAATTGGTCCTAAATGGAAACGTTTATCAAAGTAAATGTCTTGGCTCCACATTGACTTCATTTCACTGGTTTTGTTTTATTGTTTCATCTGCCCGGGAATGGAACCTTGAAACTTTTAGCGAGATGAATGGGAAGATTCCTTGTACTAATCTCATTTCCAAATGTAACTGGTGTCTGAATTATGAAGCTCTCTGCTTCCAAAGGCTACATTAACAGAACCATCTATCCTCCTCTCCATGTAAGAGGGCCAGGGTGCCATTGTGATGCATGTTCATTATTGCAGCAATGGAGAAGTAATGGAGTTGGTACAACCTTTCCAGAAGGCAATTTGGCAATATGTATCAAAATGTAAAATTTGCAGAACTTTCAGTTCAGCATTTCATTTCAAGGATCCCAAAGAAGTAATTGGACAAATGGTCAAAGGTGTTTGTATAAAGATGTTCAATGCAGCCTTGTTTATAATTGTGAAATATTGGAAACATTCTAAATGTTCAACAGTAGGGGACAAGGTACATTAGTTATCCACACAGTGGAATGTTTACTATGCAACTCACCAAAGATAAGGTGGAGCTGGAGGTAAGGAAAAACCTCCACAGTATTCAGGGATATCCTGCAGAATATTTCTCTGGTTAACATTTTCCCAGTGGAATCATTCTTAGTTTATAATACCCAAACTCGAGAGAATACACATCTCTCAAGAACAATGTCTTTTTTGGCAACTGCTTGCACAGGAAAAACATTTATATTCATATCCCTAAAACACAATAGAATATTTTAAAATTATCTTGGGGAAAAAGTTACTCATTATATCGCAAATAAGTTTAATGAAGCTTAGAATTACATATAGAAGGATAAAAACGCAACTGAGTGACCCAAACCCTCCAGTACCAAGGAGTCCTGGCTGATAAAGTGCAGTGGAAGTCACTGGATGAGACTTTCAGGGATGCTTTTATGGAAGGAACAGCCCCTGTTCCTTGCCTCTCTTTTGCCTTTTTGCCCCTTCCCCATTCTCCCTGTCTGGAACATGGAAGTGTTGTCTAGAGTGCAGCAAACAGCATACAGCCATGAGACTACAAAGCCTAAAGATGAGTCTTCACACTGTGCAGAGGAAAGAAGGAAAGAGGAGGCATAAGGCATACCCAGCACTTCTTGTTACATAAGACATATAAGCATTTTAGTAATTTATATATATATATATATATTTTTTTTTTTTTGAGAAGGAGTCTTACTCTGTTGCCCAGGCTGAAGTGCAGTGGCGCGATCTTGGCTCACTGCAACCTCCACCTCCTGGGTTCAAGCTATTCTACTGCCTTAGTCTCCCAAGTAGCTGGCACTACAGGCACGCACTGCCACATCTGGCTAATTTTTGTATTTTTAGTAGAGACGTCGATTTCACCATGTTGGCCAGACTGGTCTTGAACTCCTGACCTCAGGTGATCCACCTACCTTGGCCTCCCCAAGTGCTGAGATTACAGGTGTGATCCACTGCGCCCAGCCGATTTATATCATTTTTTGGTCATAGCTTCTTCCGTGTGCTTCTAAACATGATCCTGACACTGTGGTTATTATTTTCCCTTTTTTTAATTTCTAAAACAAAATTATAAAAATATATCATGAACTAATAACAAACAATACCTGAAGGAGTTAAATAGAAAGAAGTTTAAAAACACTGCCAGGGTCAGTGGCTTATGTCTGTAATCCCAGCAACTCAGGAGGCTGAGGTGAGAGGATCGCTTGAGGTCAGGGGTTTAAGACCAGCAACATAGCAAGACTCTGTCTCAACAAAAATAAAAATAAAAAATCAGTTGGGTGTGGTGCCGCTTGCCTGTTCCAGCTACTTGTGATGCTGAGGCAGGAGGATTGCTTGCACCTAGGAGTTAGAGGCTGCAGTGAGTCATAATTATGCCACCGTACTCCAGCTTGTACTAGTTAGGAAGCTTTTGGCTGTATGTAACTCAAATGTGAAAATGCAAATGAAATGCTATCTCACTCAAGAAGCTAGAAGTAGAGTGTTTCCAGGGTTGGCTAATTCAACCTTAGATACATCATCAAGGATTTGAGTTCTTTCTACATTCTTGTTCTGCCATCCCCAGATCATTGGCTCATCCTCTTAGTCCAGCCTTTTTTGGCACCAAGGAACAGTTTGGTGGAAAACAATTTTTCCACGGATGGCAGGGAGAGGGGGAAAGGTTGGGGAGGGTGCTGCTGGTGGTTTCAGGATGAAACTGTTGCACCTCAGATCGCCAAGCATTAGATTCTCATAAGGAGCGTGCAACCTAGATCGCTTGCATGCGCAATTCACAATAGGGTTTTGCTCCTATGAGAATCTAATGCTGCTGCTGATTCTGACAGGAGGCGGAGCTTAGGCAGTAAGGCTTGCTCACCCCGCTCACCTCCTGCTGTGCAGCCCGGTTCCTAACAGGCCGCGGATAGGTTCTGGTCAGTGGCCCAGGGGTTGGGGACCGCTGTCTTAGTCTTATTCCCTCCAAGGCCCAGGATAATTGCCATTGCTCCAGAAGCGCCATGCTAATGGCAATATATAGAGGCAGAAGATATTAATATCTTAACCACGTCCTTTTCTGAGATTGGGGAAAACTTTTCCAGAACCTCCATCAGGTGGTAAGGAGAACAGGAATATAACAATTCTTAAACCAGTCAGTGGTAAGAACAGGACTGTAACTATGAGTTGAGACCAGTAGCTCTCAACTCCAGCCACATGTTAGCAATACTACCTGCAAGGTCTAGGCTCCTGAGTCCACAGCACACCAACAGTCTGTAGTGCAGTATCTCTGGGGGTGGGACCTGGGCTATGTATATATTTTTAATTCCCTGGGTATTTTCAATGGGTAGCAGAGTTCAAAACTACTCTTTTGGCTGGGCGCGATGGCTCACACCTGTAATCCCAACACTTTGGGAGGCCGAGGCGGGTGGGTCATGAGGTCAAGAGATGGAGACCATCCCGGCCAACATGGTGAAACCCCGTCTCTACTGAAAATACAAAAAATTAGCTGGGCTAGGTGGCAGGCGCCTGTAGTTCCAGCTACTCGGGAGGCTGAGGCAGGAGAATCACTTGAACCCGGGAGGCGGAGGTTGCAGTGAGCTGAGATTGTGCCACTGTACTCTAGCCTGGGACAGAGCGAGATTCTGTCTAAAAAAAAAAAAAAAACCTACTCTTTTATGCTAATTATACTTCACCTCCTGGGACTAGGGAAGGGGCTGATTTCCCCCTTGAAGCATATTTGGATTGTTGGCAGAGGAAATGATCAAGAAGTGTTAGTTATGCATGTAGACTAATGATAGTATTTAACGCATATGTTGTGCTCCTATTTCTGTAGTTTAAAAAATTGTCTAAGTACATAAAATGACATATATGACAAGAAAAAATCTGGAAGTCTACAGACCAGACTTTTAATACTGATTATTATGGTGGGGTGGGGAGGGTTAATTTTGGATTATTTTCACTTACTAGTTGAACTTTCACAATGAACATTAATCACATAATTAGAAAAACAATGATGATACACCATTTTGGAAAAAATATTTTTAAAAAAAACAAAGAAAAAAAAGGAAGGTGTAGAAGAAGAGATGCTGCTTTGCCTTTGTAGGTTGTCTTCTGTGGGGCAGTCCAGTCCCTTGCTGAGGGACTTGTTATTATGCTTGTAGAGTTGGCCAGGCATGGTGGCTTATGCCTGTAATCCCAGCACTTTGGGAGGCCAAGGCCAGTGGATCACCCAAGGTCAGGAGTTTGAGACCAACCTGGCCAACATGGGGAAAGCCTGTATCTACTAAAAATACAAATATTAGCGGGGCGTGGTGGTGCGTGCCTGTAGTCCCAGCTACTCGGGAGCCTGAGGCAGGAGAATCGCTTGAACTTGGGAGGCGGAGGTTGCAGTGAGCTGAGATCAAGCCACTGCTCTCCAGCCTGGGCAACAGAACGAGACTGTCTCAAAAAACAAAACAAAACAAAAACAAACAAACAAACAACAAAAACATAGTATTGATCACTGACCCAGCAATCCATGTGACCTGGGGAAAGGTAAACCCTGATCATGACACTCTCATTTCCCTTGCCAGTGACTGGCGTAGGCCAGGACGTGTGATGCAGTTGTGGCCATTAATACGTGAGAAAGCATCTGCTGGTAGGGGTGGTGGCTCTGGGAAATGTTTCTTTACTTTTCAAAAACACACAGGAAAAGAGGGTCTCTTTTTACCCCAGACATATTCCTTATTACACGTAATGCCTGGCTCTTGCAGCTGCCATCTTATGATTAAGACAAAGTCCACACACTGAGGCTGTCACAGTGAAAATGTGAAAAGAATTGGGTCCTCTTTGGTGGCACATTTTTAAACCTGACGTATAACTTTCATACAATAAAGTGCACACATCTTAAGTGTACAGCTTGGGGAAGATTTTTTGTGTATACACTCTTGTAACCATGAGCCCGATCAAGATACAGCACACTTCCAGCTCTCCAGAGGGCTGCCTCGTGCCCCTTCCCAGGCAATTTCCTATCCTCAGTGTTCCAATGCCTTAACAATTTTTTTTTGTTTTTAATTGCGGTTATGAACACATAACATTAAATTTACACTCAAACATTTTTATGTGTACAGTTTAGTAGTGTTAATTATATTCACATTGTTGTGTAACAGATCTCCAGGATTTTTTTCATTTTGTAAAACCCGAACTCTATGCCCACTAAACACTAATTCCTTTCCCACCTCCTCCTGGCCCCTGGCAATCACCATTCTGTTTTCTGTTTCTACAGTTTTGACTAATTTAGATACCTCATACGAGTGGAAACATACAGTATTTGCCATTTTGTGACTAGTTTATTTCACTGAGCATAATATCCTTGAGGTTCATCCATGTTATAGCATGTGACAGGATATCCTTTTTATATTTTTTAAATTTTACTTTAAGTTTTGGGATACATGTGCAGAACGTGCAGGTTTGTTACATAGATATGCATGTACCATGGTGGTTTGCTGCACCAGTCAACCCATCATCTAGGTTTTAAGCCCCACATGCATTAGGTATTTGTCCTAATGCTCTCCCTCCCCTTTCGCCCCACCCGCCGACAGGCCCCGGTGCGTGATGTTCCCCTCCCTGTGTCCATGTGTTGTCATTGTTCAGCTCTCACTTATGAGTGAGAACATGTGGTGTTTGATTTTCAGTTCCTGTGTTAGTTTGCTGAGAATGATGGTTTCCAGATTCATCCATGTCTCTGCAAAGGACATGAACTCATTCTTTTTTATGGTTGCATAGTATTCCATGGTGTATATGTGCCACATTTTCGTTATCCAGTCTATCATTGATGGGCATTTGGGTTGGTTCCAAGTCTTTGCTATGGTAAATAGTGCTGCAATAAACATACGTGTGCATGTGTCTTTATAGTAGAATGATTTATAATCCTTTGGGTATATACCCAGTAATGGGATTTCTGGGTCAAATGGCATTTCTGGTTCTAGATCCTTGAGGAATCGCCACACTGTCTTCCACGATGGTTGAACTAGTTTACACTCTCGCCAGCAAATCCTTCTTTTTAAAGACTGCATAATATTCCTTTATATGTACAAACCATATTTTCTTTATCCATTCATCTGTCATTGGAAATGAAATGTGGGTTGTGTCCACATCTTCACTACTATGAATAATGCTGCAGTGAACATGAGAGTGCAAATATCTCTGAGATCCTGCTTTGAATTCTTTTGGAAATAAATCCAGAAGTGGGACTGCTGGGCCATATGGTAATTCTATTTTTAATTTTTTGAGGAACTTCCATACGGTTTTCCATAGCTGTTGCACCATTTTATATTCCCAGCAGTGCACAAGGGTTCTTATTTCTCTGCATTCTTGCCAATGCTTGTTTTCTGTTCTTTTGATAGTGGCCATCCTAATTGGTGTGAGATGATATCACATTGTGGTTTTGATTGGCATTTCTCAAAATATTAGTGATGCCGAGCATCTCGTCGTGTGCTTTTTGGCCATTTTCTTTCGGGAATTATCTATTCAAGTCCTTTGCCCATTTTAAATCCACTGTCCTAATTCCTATCTCCATGGTTTTACTTGTTCTTGATCTTTATATGAATTGAATAATATAGCATAAGCTCTTTTGTAGTTGGCTTCTTTTGCTCAACATGTTTTTGAGGTTCTTTAATGTAATTATTACACTGGTAGTTTATATTTATTTATTTATTAATTATTTAATGTAATTATTATACCGGTAGTTTATATTTATTTATTTATTTTTGAGATAGGATCTGGTTTTGTCCCCCAGGCTGGAGTGCAGTGGCACGATCATAACTCACTGCAGCTTCAAACTCCTGAGCTCAAGCAATCCTCCTGCCTCAGCCTCCCACATAGCTGGGACTATAGGCGCATGCCACTATGCCCTGGTAATTAAAAAAATTTTTTTTTATGGAGAGAGGGTCTCTCCATGTTGCCCAAGTTGATCTTGAATTTCTGGTCTCAGGTGATCCTCCTGCCTTGGCCTCATAAAGACCTGAGATTACAGGTGTGAGCCACTATGCCCAGGCTAGTTTAGAGCACTGTGTAATGTTCCATTCATTTTTTCCATATAGATTATTTTCTATGTTGATATAAAATTTCTTCTGACCTACTGAATTTTGGTGGTAAATCAAGCTACCATACTTGTTTGGATCCAACATTGGAGTCTAAATGCTATTCCATTGGTCTATTTGTCCATCCTTGCACCAATATCACACTGCCTTAATTACTATAGCTTTATAGTAAGCATTGACAGCTGGTGGGGCATATCCTTCTTTAAGATTGCCTAGGTTATTTCTAGGTCCATTGTATTTCCATATAAATTTTAGAATTAGCTTGATAATTTCTATACTTTATCGGATTTTGGTTGGGATTGCATTAAATCTACAAATCAATTTCAAGGGAATTAATTACCAATATTGAGTCTTCTAATCCATGGTATATCACTCCACTTATTTTGACTTCAATCTGATGACGTTATTGAGCATTTGATTTAATTTCATCAATCCTGGAGTTACCTTACTTTGGTCTTCATATTACTATATGATGCATTTTACTAATTAAGACTTTTTTTCTAGTTGTTTACAGCCATAAACATCTCAACTGATACAATAAACTTGTCCTCTATTGTGATGGATGAAGCAGAAGGCTTCAGTCTGTGCGATTCACTGTGTGACCATGGGTAAGTCACTTTACCTCTCTGGGCCTATTTCCTTATCCATGAAAATCCCACAGGATTGAAAACCTTTTTCACAAACTGGTGAATGTCAACTCATCTCTTGTGTCTCAATTTAAGTATCACTTTTGTTAGGAAGGCTTCCCTGACTCTTCCAGAAAAATCTGATTTTCTTTTCCTGTCCATGTCTCTCAAAGCAATCGACACACTGTAATGCCATTGTTTACTGATTTGTCTCCATCAATGCCTTGGATCAGTCAGGGATTTGTAGGAAACAGAAAGCACAGTTACAGGCTTCCTTGAAGAGAGGATTAGACAGGATTAAGGGAACCCATACCGGAAGATGAAGCACCCAGGGCCTAGCCATAAGCCGAAGCCGTTACCAGTATTGGGCTTGAAGGATTAAGATGAAAGAATTATTACTGGAGCTTAGTGATACCTATAGCTGTGGAACAGGGACTGCCCAACAGATGGACAGGTGGGGAGGGAAGAACAAATGCCCGCAACCTCTCTTTTTTCTCCCCCTCTGATTTCCTTCCACTGCTCCCATAGGCTGAAACCAACCACAGGTCAGAGGGTGATGGAGCTTGGGTGATAGACTGTATAAAATTCAGTCTCCTGGAACATAGAGCAGGGCAGAGAGGGGCACATATGGATACAGGAGAAGGAAAAGGTAATGCTCAGGATACTTACCTTCAGTGTGAACCTTTGAGAATAGACATCAAGTCTTTGAAAAGTAATGTTGCCACAGTGCTTATTACACCTGTTACAACAATAAACATTATAGAAAATAAAAGACAGCCCCAGAAATGACCATAGCTAACTCTTTGTTATATAATATTTCAGATTTATATATATACACACTGAATATATGGGTCTGTGGAAGATCACAACTTAAAAAATGACCACAGCAATATTTCTGGTCTTACGTGCTTTTCTAAACATTGCCACTCCTCATCACGAGGTAAATATGTTTTCCCTCCCCTTGAAACTGGGGAGGGCTTTGTGATTGCCTTGGCAGATAAAATGTGTCATACATGATACTTCATGACTTCTAAGTCATAAAGACACTATTGTTTCCACCTGGAAGTCTCTTTCTTGGGATGCTCACCTGGGAACTCAGCCACCATGTTGTGAGGAAGCCCTGTCACATGAGGAGGCCACATGCAAGTGTTCTGGCTGATTTCCCAGCTGAGATCCCAGCTGACAGCATCAATTGTCAGAATGAGCTTCTAGATGATTCCATCTTTCAGTGTTCAAGCCACCTCAGCTGATGCTAGTTGGAACAGGGCAATCTATTCCCCTAAATCGCTATCCACATTGAAGATGTGTGAGCAAAATAAGTGTAGTTGTTTTCTTAAGTCACGGAGGTAATGTGTTACATAGTCATAATAATCAGCAAAGAGGCAATATGAGGGGGTTAAGCTCTCAGACTCTGCAGCCAGACTGCATGGGTTTGAATGTGGTCTCTGAAACTTATTCCCTGTGTAATATTTGGCAAATTGTTCAAATTCTTATTTTAAGTTCAGGGGTACATGTGTAGGATGTTCAGTTTTGTTACATAGGTAAATGTGTGCCATGGTGCTTTACTGCACAGATTGTCCTATCATGCAAGTATTAAATCCAGCATCTATTCGTCATTCTTCCCCATGCTCTTCCATCCCCCACCTCCCCAGCCCCCAGGTGCCCAGTGTGTATTGCTCCCCCACCATGTGTGTCCATGTGTTCTCATTGATCAGCTCCCACTTATAGGTGAGAAAATGTGGTATTTGGTTTTCTGTTCCTGTGTTAGTTTGCTGAGAATAATGGCTTCCAACTCCAAACATGTCCCTGCAAAGGATATGATCTCGTTCCTTTTTATGGCTGCGTAGTATTCCACTGTGTATATGTACCACATTTTCTTTGTCTAGTCTATCACTGATGGGCATTTAAGTTGATTCCACAATTTTGCTATTGTAAACAGTGCTGCAATGAATATACACATGTATGTATCTTTGTAATACAATGATTTGTATTCGTTTGGGTATACACCCAGTAATGGGATTGCTGGGTCAAATGGTATTTCTTCCTCTAGGTCTTTGAGGAATTGCCACACTGTCTTCCACAATGGTTGAACTAATTGACACTCCCACCGACAGGGTAAAAATGTTCCTTTTTCTCCACAACCTCGCCAGCATCTATTGTTTTTTGACTTTTTAATAATAGCCTGTCTATTTTTTCCTTCTTTTTTTCTTTTTCTGAGATGCGATCTCACTCCATCACCCAGACTGCAGTGCAGTTGCATGACCTCGGCTTGCTGCAACCTCTGTCTCTCAGGCTCAAGCGATCCTCCCACTGCAGCCTCCCAAGTAACTGGGACTACAGTCATGTACTACCACACAGGGCAATTTTTTTTTTTTTTTGTATTTTGGTAGAGATGGGGTTTCACCATGCTGCCTGGGCTGGTCTGCAACTCCTGGACTCACATTATCTGCTCACCTCAGCTTCCCAAAGTGCTGGGATTGCAGGCATGAGCCACCATGCCCAGCCAGTAGTAGCCATTCTGATTGGCATGAGATGGTATCTCATTGTGGTTTTGATTTGGACTTCTCTAATGATCAGTGATATTGAGCTTTTTTTCATATGTTTGTTGACTGCATGCATGTCTTCTTTTGAGAAATGTCTGTTTATGTCCTTAAGTTGTTCAGATTCTAATCCTCACTTTCTTCATCTGTAAAATGGGAATAATGACATTAAAAATCTCACAGAGTAGGATTAGTGTATAAAACACTCCGCCTAGTGCTCAGCACATATTAAGTGACTCTTTTTGATGATTGATTCCCTGAAAGCCCACCAGGAAAAACTGTTGATCAAACAAAGCTAAACATATTAAGTTAACTGTAGTAAGGGAGAACAATGCCTTAAAAAGTTCTTCTACTATTTCAAAATGAAGAAATTAAGGAAAAGACACTTACAGGGTTTAGGCTGCTCAGGGTAATTTTTACGTAAGTGATACAGACAGGTAACTGTCTGGGCTTGGGCAGAATTTATGACATAATTGCTTTGGATTGGTGAGCCCAGAGAGGCAAGAGCCTTGAAGTAATTCTTGATGAGCAAGTTATCTATTTTGATAAGTAAGATGTTTAGTTGGTTTGGTCTTATCTTCCAAGAGCAGGCATTTCCTGGAGCAAACAGCTAAATTATTATTACTTGGTCCCGGTATTGTTTAAGGCAGGGGCAGAAAAATGTGTTGCTCACAGTTCTTATTATTATACATATCTTTTCATGGAAAAAAAGATCATACCCCCCCTATTGTAATGAAACTTACCTTTTCATCTAACTACATGTCTTGAACACCTTTTCTTATCAGCACATGTCAATTAATTGTACGATTTTCAACAGTTTCCAGGTATTAACTTGCATAGGTGCATCATGATTTGTTTGCCTTTTCCCATATTAGCAGGTACCTGGTGTGTATCTGAAGTGAGCTGGGGCACCCAGACCCTTAGTACAGTGCCTGGCACAGAGTAGGCACCCAGAAAGTGTGTGTGTGTTTTTTTTGTTTTGTTTTGTTTTTTTTTGGGATAGAGTCTTGCTCTGTCACCCAGGCTGGAGTGCAGTGGCGCAATCTTGGCTCACTGCAAGCTCTGCCTCCTGGGTTCACGCCATTCTCCTGCCTCAGCCTCCCAAGTAGCTGGGACTACAGGCGCCCGCCACTACGCCTGGCTAATTTTTTGTATTTTTAGCGAAGACGGGGTTTCACCATGTTAGCCAGGATGGTCTCAATCTCCTGACCTCGTGATCTGCCCGCCTTGGCCTCCCAAAGTGCTGGGATTACAGGCATAAGCCACCGCACCCGGCCAGGGTTTGTTATTTTAAAGAGAGTGGACATGACATGTGCAAGATGCCATATACATGTAATGTACGGGTGGAGGGTTGAGATTCCCTGATTTCTGCTCTTATCCCACCCCAGTTAGTCTCCTGTATTAGGAACCATGTCATGGATGTGCATGGCCTGGGAGAGATCTAGAAGTTCCTATGAATCTGGAATGGGGTAGATTGCTGAGGGGTTTGAAAACCAGGGAGCCCAGGATGCTGTGGGGTGAGCAGCTGAGGCAGGGCTGGATGGAGGATGCAGCTGGGGCTCAGGTGCCTAGGAGAGTGGTGGTGGCAAGAACAGACTGTGAGTTTCAGCGGGTGTGGGCTTTAGCAGCTGGCACCATCAGGACACCCCTGGCTAGGTAAAGCAAGGGGCATCTCGTGAAACCAGCCAGGACTCCCAGGACTGTACCAGGGCCATCCCTCCCCATTGCCATGAGAACATTTCCCTACCTCCAGATGTCATCTTGAGGAGAAGGAAGCACAGGAGAAAACATTTAGAAGAAAAATAAAGCAGCCCCTGTAGAGATTTTAACCTGGTAGTCAGATGCAATATTTATGAAAAAGAGGATGAGATGCAATGAGGCATGGGTTTTCAACCTGGTGTGACATCACAGCAGCAGGGGGCATTTGGAAATAGGTGGGACATTTTCCACCCACTACAGAAAAGTAGAAAGAATCATGGAACAAATACACTTATATCTATCACGTGGATTTCTCAGTTATGTGGGGGATTTGGCTGTAATCGTTTTATCTATTTTTTTCTGAAGCAGTTTAAAGCAAATTACAACTATCATAACATTTCAACCCCTAAATGCATCTCTGAAAAATAAGAACATTTTTCTGCATCATGTGGGGATGCTGTTGGTTGACACTAAGAGTGCTACTGGCATTTAAGTGGGCAGAGGGCAGAGAGGCTAAATGTCCTACAATGTGAGATTTACTTCAGGATAGGAAGAATTGTCAGGCCTAAAGCTCCAATAGCACCATCTTATAGAAAGCCTGTTCTGTAGAGGAATGAACTTGTGTGGGAGTGTGTGGGTGTAGGTGGAAGGGGTGCTGTCACATATTTATTCATTGTATATATATGTGTGTGTGTGTTTATTATAAAAGTAACACAAAAACTGGTAAAATGTAGAGACATACCAGAAAAGTTTGAAGAAGCAATAGGATAAAATCACCTGTCATCCCATCATCCTCTGAGAGTCAACCACTGTTAACATTTTGGCACATTTCCTTCTAGTTCCTATCTTTTTACATAGTTGAGATAATGCTAAACATATACGCAGCTTCCCATCTTAGAAAGGCATACTTTTAATTGCTTATTTAAAGTTCCTTTTTCTCTGCCCACTCACGACAACCTAGTGGGGAAGGGAGCTGGAGAGCAAGAGAAGATCTGTCTCTAAAGCAAAAAATAATGCCACATTTTCCAGAAATGCATTTGATCTGTTGCTTGTTAATTTGTTTTCACCCTACCTACTTGTGACCTCAGTTAATCTTCAGAATTACTTTATGATGTAGAGATTATCATTCTCATTTTCCAGATGAGATACCTAAGGCACAGTGAGTTTAGGAAGCCCACCCAAGCAAGCTCTGTGCTCTTTACCATTCTGACTTGCAGCCCCTGAATACACTGTCTAATCCCTGACCAGCTCCAGGAACAGAGAAGCCAGGATATGGGAGTGCAGAGGGATCACTTGACTCAGGGATCTTGGGAGATGGGAGATTCTGATTCTCTTCTACTGAATATTAAATGACAAGTAGGATTTACCTCAGTTGTGAGGAGTCAGTTTTCCACTCCCCATTTGATCACCTACTTCTAGGTTGGAACATGGTTTGGGGAAGAAGAACTTACCTATCTGTGTCTGAGCATAGTTACCTGGGGCCAGTACCTGGAGTGAGAATGCAAACTACCTGTAGTAGGTTAAAGGTGTCTGCAAATTCCTTGACACTCTTTTCATTCAAGAGGAGGGGTCTGTGTTTCTCCCCTTGAATCTGAGCAGACTCAGTGAATGTTGATTAATAAAACATTGCAGAAGTGAAGTTGTACCCATTCTTCTGGCCCAGGATTTAAGAGACTGGAGTCTTCCAGATTCTGTTTCTTGGAACGCTTGCTACTAGAACCTGGCTGCCATGTTGTGAGGAAGCCCAAGCAGCACTGCAGGGAGGCCCATGCAGAGATAATGGAGGCCACCAGTGTATAGCCTTGGCCAAGCTCTTAGCCATTAGCTAGCACTGACTTACTCCCCATGTGAGTGAGCCAGCTTGGAAGCAAATCCTCCAGCCCCACTCACACCTTCCCAGCTGATGTTGCATGAAGCAGAGATGAGCCAACCCTGCTAAGCCCTGCCCAAATTGCAGATTTATGAGCAAAGTTAATGATTGTTGTTATTTTAAGCCACTGAGCTTTGGAATGGCTTGTGATGCAGCATTAGATACCAGAATGCCACCATTTTCTGAGCTGGGCCTCTAGGCCAAATTATATGTCAAACCTTCCACACATACTAGCTCCTTTAATCCTCATACTCCACTCTAAGGCAATAAAACCAATAGCTAACATTTATTGAGTGCTTGCAGTATGCCTGGTGCAGTTCAAAATCCTTTTTCTATGTCAATTCATGTAATTGTCCCAATAGCCCTGTTTCACAGGTACTCTTATTCTTATTTTACGGATGTGGAAATAGGCGCCGAGAAATTGGAGAACTTGCTCAAAATTACACAGTAAGTGGCAGAGCCGAGGACTCCCTGTCTGATTTGAAAGCCAGCAATCCTAAACGCTCCATTGTGCTGCTTCAGGCAGAGCAGGTCATTGTCCCTAGTTTTCAGATGAGAAGGCTGAGTATCAGAGAGGTGGAGTGACTTCCTCAAGATGGCACAGCTAATGAGCAACTTTGGGCCACTCATTCTCTGGGCAGCTTAGGACTTCCTCCAAGGAAACTGCCATGGTCCTGCTGGAGGTGACTGTTCTTTTGGGCCTGTCTCTGTATAGCCATGGCTGGCTCTCGATCTCTAATGGTGTCCCTGAGCTTGCTTCCTTTCCCTGCAACTGTGGCTCTTTTCCCAGTGACCTTTGGCTGTCTCCACACATTCAATTCCATCCTCAAAGCACAGGATTTTCCTAATCAAGAAAGTTATTCAGAAGAATGTGCCCCAGGCTCATAAGGACTTTCCAAATAACTTTCCAACATTCCAAGGACAGTCTGTGCTTTGAGCTTCAGGCAGTCCTCCCTGCCTTTCCTGCCCCATCTGCCCAGTCTGCCTTGCAGATGAGGGCTGGAGGTGAGCAGGACAGGATATAAGGGATAAAAGTGAACATGAGCTTGCCAATCACACAGACCTGTGGCTTAAGGCAATTATTTAACCACTCAGAACTTCTACTTACTTACCTGTAAAATGGGATTATCAATAGTCTCTTCTTCATAGGGTTATTGAATAAAATAATGTTTGTGTTTCCCAGAGTTCCTCTAAGACTCATTGCTCCAGATAATCGGAGGGTGTCAGCTGCAGAGAGTCTTCTTGCCCAAGGTTTTAATCTTCCCATGGTGGCTCGTATCCGAAGACTGACTGATATAGGAGCATAAGGGCCTGGTCATCATGGCCCAATTTGGGACAAGATTGAAGGCCCATTCTAGCTTCAGAGCTGTCCGTGGGTTTAGCCAGTGCTGTTATTGGACCTGCATCGTAGCTTGACCTCTTCTTCTGCCCAATTCTATTTTGGTCACTCTCTGCCATCAAGTATTGATCCAAGGGCCTTTTTAAGTAAGTGTCCTGCACATTAAACTCTGTCTCAGCTGTGACAGCATGAAAAGCACATACTCAGTGCCTGGCAAGTAGTACTCATCCTCTAGAATAATGAATACCATTGTATCTGTATGGAGGAATGCTTTGTAATAGTATGCTAGCACACGCCCATCCTTAATTCCATTTTCAGTGACATCACATTGGTATCTTGGAATCAGCCATATATGGGAATCACCAAATGCTACAATCAGAGCCTCCACTCACCCTGGTGACCTGGTTGTTATACATCAGCACACCACTGGAACTTAGTCACGTGGCCACACTTAACTGAAAGGGAGGTTGGGAAATGTAGTCTAGCTGCAACTCCAGAGGAAAGGAAAATGGATGTGGTGAATAGCTAGCCAAAAATACCAGGACCTATTTCTGGAACTGGAGCAATTCCAAACACCACAGTCTTTCCACATGTAGGATTGAATGGAAGGGATGTTGAGGAGTCAGCCACAATGTCCATCATACTTTTATTCCCAGAATAAAAGCACTTCATGAAGGCTGAATAATCTCATCTGCACAGGTACCCAGATTTGGATACTCTAGGAGCCCTGGAGAGGAAGGTTAGCAGTCACAGCTTGGACCTCCCAAGGCAGAAAGACAAAAGTGGGCACAATGTTCATTTCTTTTGGGCTTAGCTGAACCAGTTTGACAGAACAAAGGGCCCTGCCATACCACTTGTCTTTGCAAACCTAGAGGCAGAGATTCAAAATTAACTCCCCCAAGGGTGGTGCTTAAGATGCCAAAATTAATTCCTCAAAAGCTGGTGCTATAACATGCCTGTGGGGCATATGTGGGCAGAAGAGGCCAAAGCCTCAGGCAGTTTGAAATAAGACTTTCTCCCGCCCACCTGAGCTATCTTGGAGAGACACCAATTAAGCAAGGAGAGAAGCAGTAGAAGACATGTCAGTTCCTGGCTGCAGCTTCTCCCCAAGCTGATCTGGGTCATGTCTGACAAGGGACGATGCTGATCGAGGCATTTGGCACCTGACCTCCAAACTAAGCACAGTTGGGCAGTGTGTTAGAATCAGCCCTGGCCACTCAGTGCATAGCAGAGGCTAAGAGCAAGGGCTCTGCGGTCACATAGACATGGCTCTAATGTGCTCCGTGACCTGGCGAAAGTTACTGAAACTCCTTGAGCCTCTTTTCCTCTTCTGTAAAAGATGGCTAGTATCTGTATCTCAGGTGTGGGTAACACCGAGTACAGTGTTTGACACAGAGTAAGTGATGCGATTGTTAAAAGAAAAAGAAAAAGGAATACTCATATTGAGGACTTATTGACATATAGTGCTCTCTCTACACCACCTCCTTTAGTTTCACAGCAACTCAGGGCCTCCAAGATATGAACAGTAACCCCTGGAATTTGCAGTGCAGCAGTACAGCAGCAACCCTGTGAGGTAGGAATTCTCTTCCTTATTTTATAGAGGAGGGAACTGCAGCGTCACAGACACTTTCAGGTCCTCACTCATATCTTCTTGCCTCAACCAACTCAGTGAACACTAAGAGCTAGCACCTGCATTTCTTTGCCCAAGGGTTTCCTCTTGCTGTTGGCACAGCAGGCTGGAAGCATTTATAACCCCTTCACCAGCAGCTTTCAAACATTGACTGATGGGAGTTTGTGCATTGATACCCTATCTCCCTTAACCCTCGGGGGTAACCCTGAGGTGTGTGTTCTATACTGTCTCCCAGATATCCCCAGTGGGACTGAACTCCAGCGGCCCACCGGCAGCTGCCTTAATCACACACCCTCTCTTGGCTCTTTCCTTCTGTCTGTCACCTCTCTATTCTCCTGTCAGTTTTCCCTTCACTTCTTGAATAAACTACTTACACTTGAATTTTTATCTTAGGGTATGAAGGACCCCAAATTAAGACATGAGACTTAGAGAGGTCAGGAGATTTGGCCCAGGTTGCTCAGTTCTGGCAGAGTGGCTCACTTGGGTTATCAGGAACCCTGTGTGGGGCCGGGCGTAGTGGCTCACACCTGTAATCCTAGCACTTGGGAGGCCAATGAGGGTGGATCACCTGAGGTCAGGAGTTTGAGACCAGCCTGGCCAACATAGTGAAAACCTGTCTCTACTAAAAATACAAAAATTAGCCAGGTATGGTGGCGGGTGCCTATAATCCTAGCTACTTGAGAGGCTGAAGCAGGAGAATCACTTGAACCCTGGGGTCAGAGGTTGCAGTGAGCTGAGATCATGCCACTTCACTACAGCCTGGGTGAAAGAGCAAAACTCCATCTCAAAAAAAAAAAAAAAAAAAGGACCCTGTGGGCTGGGCACAGCAGCTCATGCCTATAATCCCAGCATTTTGGGAGGTGAGGTAGGAGAATTACTTGAGCCCAGGAGTTTGAGACCAGCCTGGGCAACAAAGCAACACCCTGTCTATAAAAAAAAAAAAAAAAAAAAAAAATAGTGTGGTGGCATGTGCCTGCAATCCCAGCTACTCAGAAGGCTGAAGCAGGAGGATCACTTGAGCCTAAAAGGTTGAGGCTGCAGTGAACTATGATGGTGCCATTGCACTGCACTCTAGTCTGAGTGACAAAGGGAGACCTTGTCTCAAAAAAGAACCCTGCATACTTGGGTCTAGTGACAGAAGTGGAACTGGTTTGGAAGATGTTCTCTACTTTATTTCCTGGGGACCTGGGGGAGAAGTTCCTTTAGTTCCCAGCTACCCAGGGGCAGTTGATATCCTGATCAGCTGGTTTTTTGTTTGTTTTGGTGGAGAGGGTGCTTTTGTCCTCCCCCCGACTTTAAAGTATAACTTAAAGAATACAGGAATCATACAGTATAAGGAGGAGGCACTGCCCTTAGGGCTGAGATAGAGTGCCCAAGAAAGAGCTACACTTCCCCTATAGGCTGAGATCCAGACCTTGTTGGAGAGGGCAAGGCTGTGGCAGAGATGTGGCTGACCTGCAGTGCCACCAGGACTTTGGGGAATCTGTCCTCTGGAATATGGGTGAAGCCACCCATGGAGAGATGCCATGCCTTAGTGCTCACTGCAAAGCTGCCTGAGAGGGTGCCTGGGGAGCTACTCACAGGGAGGTACCTTGGCAGTGGCACTCTGCTGCAAATTTGTCCAAGAGGTGCGGGAGAAAGCTGATGGCCACTGCATGCTCTAGGGCACTGGAGAAGCCATACCCTGCTGAGGCCAAGTGCTGGAGAAGCCATGTGAGCCACTGGTGCTGGGCCCTGCAAGAGCCTCATACACCACAGGAGGCAAGTGCTGGATAAGCTGTGTATGCTATGGGGGAGCAGCACTGGGGAAGCCTCCTGAACTGGAGGAGCTGCACTAGTGAACCCACACACAGTGCTGGAAAAGCATGCAGTGCTTCAGAAACCTGCCTGGAGGAGCACGTAGGAGCCAGGAAGAGGATCTCTTCCTCCTCCAGTGTCCCACAGCATTCTTTACTGACAAAGCTTGAGAAGGAGATATATTTACAAAGCCCAGCTCCATTATTATAGAGAGAGAATGAAGGGTAAGTTTAGAGCTTGGAGGCAATATGTTGATAACTGATTGAGTCTACCTTTTGGTTACTCTGTTCTTTCTATGTGACAATTTACCATAAACTTGGAGGCTGCAAGCAAAATACATTACTACAAAGCTACCAGTAATCAGAACAGTGGGGTATTGGCATAAGGACAGACATATATATTGATGGAATAGAATTGAGACTCCAGAAATAAGCCCATACATCTATAGTGAATCGATTTTTTGACATGATGCCAAAACCACTCAATGAGAAAAGAATAACAGTCTTTTCAACAAATGGTGCTGGGACAACTAGATATCCACAGGCAAAAAAATTACTTTGGATTCTCACTTCACACTATATACAAAAATTAACTCAAAATGTATGAAAGACCTAAATATGAGAGCTCAAACTATACAACTGTTAGAAGGAAGCACAGGCACACCTCTTTGTGATCTCGAATTAGACAATGGTTTCTCAAATGTGATATCAAGAGCACAGGATGCAAACTTAAAAAGGGATACGTTGAACTTTATCAAAATTAAAAACTGTTGTGCATCCAAGGATACTATTAAGAAAGTGAAATGACAACCAACAGAATGAGGGAACATATTTACACATCATGTAATTGATAAAAGTCTGGTATCAGAATATAGAAATAACTCTTGGCCAGGCGCAGTGGCTCACACCTGTAGTCCCAGCAGTTTGTGAGGCCGAGGTGGGTGGATCACCTGAGGTCAGGAGTTCAAGACCAGCCTGACCAACATAGTAAAACCCTATCTTTACTAAAAATACAAAATTAGCCGGGCATGGTGGCACGTGCCTGCAATCCCAGCTACTTGGGAAGCTGAGGCAGGAGAATTGCTTGAATCTAGTAGGCGAAGGTTGCAGGGAGCCGAGATCATGACATTGCACTCCAGCCTGGATAACAAGAGTGAAACTGTGTCTCAAGAACAAAAACAAAAATAAACAAACAACAACAACAAACAAACAAAAAACCTTTACCACTCAACAATAAAGAAACAATTTAAAAATGGGCAAAGTCAGTTGCTAAACATCATTAGACATTAGGGAGATTTTCAAATTTCAAAATTATGATGAGATATCACTTTACATTCACTAGGGTGGTTGTAATAAAAAAGACAGATGACAAGTGTTGAGCATGTGGAGAAATTGGAACCCTCACATATTGTTGGTGGAAATGTAAAATGATGCAGCCAGTTTGGAAAACTATCTGGCAATTCCTCAAAATGTTAAACAGAGAGTTGCCATGTGATCTAGCAATTATACTCCTGGGTATATACCCAAGAGAATTAAAAACATGTATCCACACAAAAATTGGTAGATGACTGGTCAAATGATTGAATGTTCCATCAAAAAGTGGAAGCAACCTAAATGTTCATCAACTGATGAATGAATAAACAAAATGTGGCATGCTCATAAAGGCCTATTATTCAGCCATTAAAATGAGTGAAATGCTAACACGTGCTGCAACATGGATAAACCTTGAAAACCTCATGTTAAGTGGAGGAAACCAGCCACAACAGCCCACATATTGTATGATTCTATTTACATAAAATGTCCAGCATAGTCAAATCTATAGAGACAAAAAGTAAATTAGTGGTTACCAAGAGAAGGGTGCTGGGAAAAATTAAAAGGTATGGTGTTATTTGGTGGGAAATGATGGAAATATTCTGGCATTAAATAGTAGTGACAGTTGCACATCATTGTGAATACACTAAAAACCACTGAATTGTACACTTAAAAACAAACAAAAAAATCCAAGCCAAACCAAAACAAAAAACCAAACGTACACGTATGACCTTAGTTTTCGTGGGTTGGGAGTCTGGGCTTGGCTTAGCTGGGTTTCTTGCTCAGGCTCTCATCAGGTTGCAGTCCAGGTGTCTTCTAGGTTGTGGTCCTTTCTGGAGCTTGGAATCCCTTTCCAAGCTCATGTAGTTGGGAGCATAATTCAGTTCCCTGTGATTGTAGATCTGAGGTCCCCATTTTCTTGCTGGTTGTCAACTGCGGGTCACTCTCAGGTCCTAGAGGTCACTCATAGTACCTTGCCACGTGGCCCTGTCACAGGTCTTCTCATAGCCCTCCGCCCGCCACATGGCAGCTTCTTAAAAGCCAGCACAGGACCCTCTGGCTTAAATCTGCTAAAATGGAGACTTATATCGCATAATATAATCATGGGAGTTACTATCTTATCACCTTTGCTGTATTCTATTGGCTAGAAGTAAGTCACAGGTTTTGCCTACATTTAAGGGGGAAGTGATGATATACAAAGCCCTTACTTATTGGGGATCGCCTTAGCATGTGTCACCACAGCTACTCGGCTTACATGTGCACCCTATACACACATTTAGAGTCCCATATAATAAAACAATTCCTCTTCCCATCTAACAAGATATAACTATCCTCCTTACATTAGTAAGCAGTTCTCACCTTCTCCCCAAAATGAGGCACTGCACCATCCTGACAGTCATTATATCCATTGCTGGATATATTAATTGTCTTTCAATCTGTTATAGTACCACCGAATATTCTGTTATCTAAAGGCTAAATTATAAAATTAAGCTTCAAAAACTTGTATAATATAAGACAAAAATAAGAAGAAAAAGAATAAAGTAGTTAGCACATTCTTATAACAAGCAAAGAGAGCATTTGCAGAGCTGCTACAGGCCTTGATTCTGTAATAGGTCATGAGGTCATAGCTGATATCCATGGCTTCCTTCTTCTGTTACCCACCCCTCAGACAAGGTCTTTCTCTGTTTCCCAGGCTGGAGTGCACAGTGGTGCAGTCACAGCTACTGCAGCCTTGACCTCCCAGACTCAAGCGATCTTCCACCTCAGCAACCCGAGTAGCTAGGACTACAAGCACATGCCACTATACCTGGCTAATTTTTAATTTTTTTGTAGAGATTGGGCCTCACTATGTTGCCCAGACTGGTCTCAAACTCCTGAGCTCAAGCGATCCACCCATCTCAGCCTCCTAAAATGCTGGGATTACAGGTGTGAATCACCACGCCTAGCCTCTACTACCCACTTTGTGTTTCCTTTGCTCTCCAACAGAGCCTCAGTTAGTTGGGGTTCCTTATTTGATGGGGCAATCCAAACCTTCCTTCTCAAATGGCCTGAGTCCTCAATTATTCTGCCTTTTTTCGGGTTGCTATAGTTTTATCTTAATATTTATTATTGGGCATGGACACACTAAGAGGCGATCCATAGAATCCACTGCATTCCAGGCATAGATCTTCTTGTCCCCACTTTGTGGCAGCAGCAATCCAGTTTTCTCTTGTTAATCAGGATCAATCATTCCAACCCACAGAATAACCCCCTTTTCTGCTTATTGATTCAGTGGCATAAAGAGTCCCAAAATGGCCAAGTGACAGCCTCACCTTCCAATTCAATGGAATCATTTTTGCATTCTCTGATTGAAGTATTTCCACCTGGGAAATAATCAAAGCTAGTATTTCTCATTGCCTTAGTCAAGTGAGTGTCTGCTGGGCTTTCTTATGAAGACAGTTGGCAGGTGAGTGGGCAGGTTGCATGTGATACATCCAGGCAAAACTTCTGGTCTCCCTAAGCCTTTGAATTTCTTCCTCTGTGTAATTTTAGGGAAGTTCTGGCATCTCAATATCATTCAGTGTAAGTCACCGTTGAGCCCAAGTTTTAGTCAACAACCAAGAAAGCAGTTAGAGACGCTTCCAGTAACATGAGGTCCATACAAGTTAGAGCTATCCTCCTTAAAAGTATGACATTCTCACGCTCTCCCCCAAATCCAGTCACTAGTAAGTTCACTTACATCAGTGAATTTGCTCACTATAGTGTTATAATCTACCCTACTTGGTCTAACACCTTTCAATTCCATACTCACACATGTTACCCAGGTTAATGCTGATATACATTAGCAAATTTTTGCAATTCTTTTGGTGTTTAAGCTATTTTCTCCAAGGTCATAATGTGTACCTGTCTCCCTGGAGCATACTGTTATTTGACCCTAGTTATAGGTCTAGTGGCAACAAAAGGTGGTCGTGGTGGGTTTGGAAAAGAATGACCATACCTTTTCAAGGTATTTGCCTCAGATGAGGTTGTCACAGGGCTATCAAGCAAAGAAATGCTAGTGTCCTAATACACCAGAGGGCAAGCTACTTCCACTGGTAAGAGAAGCTCACAGTGATTTTGGGATTCAAGATTATCAACTTCATCTAGGTCCAACCAGATGTCCCTGTTTCCAGTTTTATGATTCCATTTTTTTCCAATCAACTTTCATTTGAGCAACTTAGTAAGCTTGTGAATCTGACTGACACTATAATTCGGCAATCTACACAATTAAATTTTGGTTATCTTTTTCAGCAACATCAGCCTTGTATCTATAAGAAATAAAATATTCATTTAACCTCTCTGGTTTTCAGGTCATGATTTGAGCTGAGTTTGGCATTTTCTCCCTATAAGCATTCAAGTCCACTCAAAAGAATATATTCCACACTGCAGTCATTACAGTCATCATTACTGCTGCAACAATCAAGTGGAGCATCCTCCTGGGCTCCCTGGGCACTTGCTTCGGTTGGTTGTAGCTTGTTTAATTGGCACTGCATGCAATGAATTGCTAGCATCCCATTTCCCATTGGTAAGAAGTTCATTACTGTGCTCAAGCCCAAGGGCATGACCAAACCAATGCCCAAGTCCCATCTTTACAGATCTATTTCCTGAGACGACTCCTGTGTCAGCCAGAGTCTAGTTAGGGGATAAAAACTGTACAGTAATTTGAACAGAGAAAGTTTAATATGAACACGGTTAACTGTAGGAGAGAATTGGCATAATAAGGGATTGGCTGGTAAGAAGGGAAGAACTGTAAAGAATGCAGGAAGAGCAGGTATGAGGAGTACCCACTACTCTTAGGACTGAGATGGAGTGCTCGAGGACGATCCCCGAGCTCCACACTGTGATCCAGACCTTGTTGGAGAAGGCATGGCTGTGGCTCACTGACTAGTGGAGCAGTGTCCAAGCTACTGCCCCAGCGGGACTTGCTGAAATCTTCCCTCCTGCATCCCAATGAGGACCACCCATGCAGAGATGGTGTGACTTGAAACTTGCTGGAAATCTGCCCAAAGGGGAGCCACCAGAGGCAGTTCACAGGGAGGTACCTCATCTGTGGCATTCCACTCTGAAGTCACCTAAGGAGGTTCTGGGGAAACCTGCTTGCATTTGGGTACTGCTGGCTGCTGCACCCTGTAGGGACTGGTGCCTGCCTTTTAGGAGTTGGAAGTTGAAGCCAAGACTGGACCCAGGTGCTGCAGAAGCCACATGCACTGCAGAAGCCAGACACTGGAGAAGCCACATGTGCTACTGGAGCTAGGACCTGCAAAAGCAGCCTGCACTTCCAGAACCAGGTGATGCATAAACCATAAAAGCCTGTGGAGAGAAGTGCACTGGGAAAAGGAAGAGAAACACCTTTCTCCTTCAGTGTCTCTTCTGTGTCCCCTCATGTCAAAGCTTAACATTGTGCTGCCTGGCAAAGGAAGAATCTTCACAAGGCCCAACTCTATTATTGCAGACCAGGCAATAAAGGGAGACTTTGGAGCTGAGAAGCAGTACGTTTGTAATTGGCACATGGAACAAACATTGTAAATTATCTAACACTGCATGTCCAGTATAACCACATGTGGCTACTCCAATTTACATTAATTAAAATTAAGTAAGTATGTAAAATTCCAGTCCTCAGTCATGCCAGCCACATTTCAAGTGCTCGATAGCCACATGTGGGTAGTGGTTGCTAGAGTAGAACGTTGCAGCTGTAGAACATTTCCTCCATTGAAGAAATTTCTGCTGAACAGCCCTAACAACCCTTGGCCATCTATTTGCTTTGGCTGCTAGAAAGCTTGGACATAAATTTCATCTTCAGGTTAAGGATAAGGTACATCTCTAGCAAATGATAAGTCTATATTCTAACCCTTGGCCTCCTCTTACTTTCTCTTCATCTCAATTTCCTAATCTATTTATTTTATCCTGCTCTATTCCTTTCAGTAAACTTTTAAAATTTACATATGTTGCAGGATTAGGATGGCTAAAATAAACATCCTTCAAGTAGAATACCCTTATTTTTAAAGCCGGATGAATCCTTAGAGATCAACTTGTTCGTTTTTCAAATGAAGAAGTCAAAGCCTAGAAAGTGAAAATAAGTCACCCATAGTCTCAGAGTCAGAACCAGGATGATGACTCAGGTCTAATGACTCCCATTCCAGGTCTCACTGCACAGAATTCAATCTCTGTCTCCAAGATTTGAGGGTGACGTCACCCGAGGAAATAATTAGACCTGAAATTTAACCCACGATTCATGGCTCTCTTCTGAGGTCCTAAAGTCGGGGCTCAAAGCCTCAGATGACAAGGAAAATTCGAGCAGATTCAGGGAGAGGTCATGGCAACCTCCTACAAGCCTGCCAGAGTCACTTGCCACCTTTACCTTGGTATCCTTATTCATGGATGGGGGCTGGTTGACTCTCTGCAGCCATCACCTGAGATCCTGTTCATACCTCAGGTGTGCCTTAATACCAGTCTGCCCTGCAGTCCTATGAATTTCTGTTCTACTGGGTCTCCAGTGTTTCCTCTGCCCACTTGCCTGACTATTGTCCCTGTCGCCTTCCCCTTCTGAAACTACAAGGCCACAGCATGCTTTGATTGGCAGAAGTTGCAGATACCTATTGGGAAGTTGTCTGTGATACAAATGGCTCATATAACTGACAGAGAAAGCAACTGAGAGTGAGCCTACTAGGTGCCAGCCTTATGCTGCATGGTATTTTGTGTATTATGTTTACCTCCTAAATAGCTCTTGGATCTGCCTACTTCTCTATCCTCACTGCCACATCCTAGTACAGACACGTCATCTCATCTCTTATCTGCAAATGTCTTCTAATTGGTCTCCAACCAAATCAGTTCTCCTCTCTGAAGCAAAGTTGTTGTCTTTTTAAAAAGTGCAATTCATATAGCGTAAAATTCACCTTTTTTGAGGTATAGTTTTGTGAATTTTGACAAGCACATGCAGTCACATAACCACCACCACAATCAAAATTTAGAACAATTCCAAGATTTTAAAAATTAAAATTTAAAAATTAAAAAATAAACAGTACAGTTCTGTCACCCAGAGAAGTTCCCCTGAGGCTCCTTGCAGGCAACTCCTTCCTCTACCCCCAGGCCCTTGTAAGCATTGCTCTGTTTCCTATCCATACAGTTTTGGCTTTTAAAAGTTACCATATAAATAAAGTAGCATAGTAGGATTCTTTTGAGTCTGGCTTCTTTCATGCAGCATAATTCCTACGTGATTCATCTGTGTTGTTGTGTGTATCAGTAGTTTGTTCCTTTTTGTGGCTCAATAGTAGTATTTCATTGAATAGATGTACATAGTTTGTTTATCCCTTCACCAGTCAATGGACATCTGAATTGTTTCCAGGTTTCTGGTGATTTTCTGTAAAGCTGCTATTTAATACAAACATTTACCTCCAGTTTGTGCTTGTGTGTGAATGGAACTGAAATGCTGGTTCAGTTGCTTGCCACTTGCAGAGTCCAGTTAACAGTGAGGTCTCGTATAAAGTGATTTTTTATTCCAAAGCTAGCTTAGGGGAAGAAATACGGGCTTCCTGCTTTAAGGGTACCACTTACTTTTAGAGCAGAAGGTGAGCACTTTTAAAGGGGGCCTAACATGAACAGCATGAGGAGGGGTAGGGGGAAATGAGCGGGTAGGCGGTCTTCGTGTTAGCTTAGTGCCTTATCTACCGGGCTGTCAAGCTGGTGACTGCTGATGTTTTTGTGGGCAGGCATACTTTGGGTTGTAATTGACTGTTACCTCTCAAGGTAACCTCCTAGTGGGTGAGAGTTCCTTTCTGGAGCTCCTAAGCACATAGTTGCAGGTGAACTTGCCTTGTAGTGAGTGTCTGGTGAAGGGGAAGGAAAGCTATATTTTCATTTCTAAAGGGCTAAGTAGGAAGTGGGGAAAAGGAGAAAAGAAGAGACAGAGAAAAAATTATTAAATTATCTCTTAGAAAAATGAGGGTACTCAGTCACATGAACATACATTTAATTTCAGTTGAGTAGATACTTAGAAGTGGGATTGCTGGTTTCAGGGTATTTCTAACTTCATACAAAACTGCCAAACTATTCCTCAAAGTAGCTGTGCCATTTTGTGTTTCCACCGGCAGCATATGAGAGTTTCAGTTGCTCCATATCATCACCAACCCTTTATAAGGTTGATTCTTTTTAAAAATAGGAATTTTTTTTTTTTGAGACAGAGTCTTGCTCTGTCACCCAGACCGGAGTGCAGTGGCATGATCTTGGCTCACTGCAACCTCTGCCTCCCAGGTTCAAGTGATTCTCCTGCCTCAGCCTCCCAAGTAGCTGGGACTACAGGCGCTCACACCACACCTGGCCAATTTTTGTATTTTTAGTAGAGACGGGGTTTTGCCATGTTGGCCAGGCTTGTCTCGATCTCCTGACCTCAGGTGATACACCCACCTTGGCCTCCCAAAGTTCTGGGATTACAGACATTGAGCCACTGCACCCATCCCAGGAATGTTTTTTTTAACAATTCAAATTTAGTCATGCCACTCCCCTATTGAAAATCCTCTGATTGCTTCTTATTGCTCAAAATTCTCAAGGTGGCCTTGAAGATTTGGCAATTGTCAGCTGGGTGCAGTGGCTCATGCTTGTAATCCCAACATTTTAGGAGGCCGAGGCAGGCAAATCACTTGAGGTCTGGAGTTCGAGACCAGCTGGCCAACATGGCAAAACCCTGTCTCTACTAAAAATATAAATATTAGCCGGACATGGTGGTGTACGCCTGTAATTCCAGCTACTTGGGTGGCTGAGGTACAAGGATCACTTGAACCTGGGCGACAGAGGTTGCAGTGATCCAGGCTGGAGCACTGCACTCCAGCCTGGGCGACAGAGCATGACAGAGCATGACTCTGTCTAAAAAAAAAAAAAAAAAAGTCCTGCAATTGCTGATGCTCATTCCCATCTTTCATATGTGCTATTGCTTCTAACTGAATATCACCCCTGACCTTCCAACTCTGCCCACTGAATTCTTGCTCTTGACCGTCACGCCTTCACCCTTCCTTAACCTCCCATTTTAGGTGGGTCCCTGTTAGGTCACCATGTATCTATCACAATTGTAAGAAGATAATTAATTTTATAATGAGGTATTGAATATGTGTCTGCCTCATTAGAGCGTCAGCTCTGCCATGGCAGGGAGCATGTCTTATTCACTACTGTACCTTCAGGGCCAGAACACAGCCTGCATGGGTAGGTGCTTAATAAGGTTCTCTTGGGCAAGAGATTTCATTTAGTTGTCTTAACAACCCTGAATGGAACTATGATTGTTTTCATTTTACAGAAAGTCTCAGGGAGGGGAAGTAAATTGCCTCTGTTGCTCTGCCAAAGCCAAGATTTAAGTCCTGGTGATCCCTACCCGTTTTCCCTCCCTTGGTCACCAGGTCTGAAGCCCCCTGCCCCCATGTTTACAGATGGCTGGGCCAGTTGTTGAGTCTGCTGGGGCCTGCCTCTCATCCTAGGGACATTTTCCTAAGGTCTTCTGAGAAGATAAAACAGAGATGGGATGGGATATTCAGCTTGTCCTATCCCTTATTTCACTGACTCCTAACAACAGCCCTGTATTTTTACCCCATTTTACAGTGGAAAAAGTGAGGCACAGGTAAAGAAAAAGATCCACCGTATGTCCCACAGCCAGTGCTGCCATCTTTCTCCCTCTGAGGGAAGTGGCCCATGAGGAGTGGTTTAGGAGGGATGGAGGGATGCCTCTGGCATCACATCACCCAGAGGGCTCATTAAAATCCAGATTTATGGCTCCCACCACCAGAGATTCTAATTCAGTGGGGCTGGATGGGGTGTGAGAATTTGCATTTCTAGTAAGTTCCCTGGTGAACCTGTGGACCACAATTTGGACTACTACCTTATGATATGCTTACTTCTTCAGGTCAGTGGGGCCTCTCACTGCCCCTAGAGTCCTAATAATAATAGCAGCCAATATCTTATTGAGCATTTACTATGTGCTTGGTACTGTTCTAATGATGTCACACACAACGCCTCACTTAAACCCACAATATCCCCATTTTCCAGATGGGGAAACTGAAGCACCGAGATGTTAAATAATTTGCCCAAGGTTGCAGCTCCCGTAAGGATTGGAGCTGGGCTTTGAACCCAGGCAGTCTGGCTTTAACATCCACACCTACAAATACCACACTATATTGCCCACTGCTCACAATAGTGCCTGCCCTTCCATCAGCACTGGCAGGACCAGTCCAACCTGAATACTTTTCAGGGCAGGGCCGGAGGTCATGTTCCCCATTTTGTTTACAGTTAGTCTCCCCTCTCCCCAGTTTAGTTCTTGGGCCACATTTAAATGGAATGCGAACCTTCTCCAGTGTCTCCAGCAAGTGGCAGTTGACACCCCTGCTGGCATTTCAAGAGCCAACCTCTGGCACCATGCTACTTGTTGACAACTCCTCAGCTACACGCAATCAGTGATTACACACTGTCAGGGGCTTACAAATAGCTTCGCCCTTGGAGCTGTGGCTCTGGAAGGCAAAGGTGTCTTGAAGAGGATTCTGCAGAGACAAGCTGATGATGACATCTGAGGGCTGGGAGAACAAAAGCTTTATATTGGGAGGAAGAGCCATCGAAAATTCATGGTAGTGAAAAAAAAATGCAGATGTCAACTTTCCTGAGGCTAAGTGGCTAAAAGTGGTACATTTAGCTGCACAGTCCCAGAGAACATCAGAGGGAAGCTATAATGTCAGAGCTGGGGAGATTCTTAAGGATGTGTGAGCCCAGTCTCTTCTTATTTCACCTAAGAAAGCTGAGGCCCAGCGAGGGTCAGGTCCTGCTTAAGATCACACAGCAGATCTTGGCCTCCCATTTAGTGAATGGGCTCCAGGGTCTGGAAGGAGGGATGCAGGCTATCTGGGCAAAGGCAGGCTTGCAGAAGAGGCCAGTCAAAGGGGGGCTTACAAAAGACACCAGCCTTGTCTTCCTCTGTCCAACTTCCAGAGTCATCGGAGAGGATACTTCTAATAGCACACACTTTATCAGATTATTGCTGATTCAAAGATTTTGATGGCTTCCCACTAGACAGAATGAATCCAAACCCTTGTGGAATGGATAAAGTTCAAGCTGACATAGGGCAGTACAGCTTGGTGGTTAAGAGCATGGAGTATGGAGTCAGAGAGACCTGGGCTCATGTCGTGGCTTTGCCACTTACTAGCTGTGTGACATTCAGCAAGGTACAGAATCTTTTGGAGGATCAGTGTCCTCAGCTGCAAAATGGGTTCATAGTAGCAGTTATTCTCAGATAGTTGAGAGAATTAGATGAGATAATACAAGTAAATGGACTTGGCAGCATTCTCGACTCACAATATTGTTATTAATTGTTCTATATGTGGCACCCAAGGGCCTTCATGATTTGCTCCCAGCCTACCTGTCCAGCCTTGTCTTCATTTCGGCCCCATTCTTACATGTCTTGGTGCTAGGCTCTCTGTTCTTTCTGCCTTGAAAGCCCTTTCTTCTGTTGGTGTTTAAGACTCGGCTCAGGTGTCTCCTTCCCTGGGAAATATTTCCTGATTCCTGATTTGTATTATGAACTTCTGCTGGGAAGAAGAAGGTCAATCACTGCTATTTGGCACAAACGTTAAGAGCAGCTTGGAGTTTTGAGCAGTTTGAGTCTGAGCACTGAATCTGCCTACTACTTGCCAAGCAACTTGGAGACTTGCCTCCTTAAGCTCCAGTTCCCTTATGGGTATAATAATAACGACCTTGGGATTTTTCTGAGGATTGGAGGAGGTGATCTCTGTAAAGAGCTTAGCACAGGCTCTGGCACATAAGCACTTATTGAATTATAGTACTTATTGAATAGCATTAAGTAGCTGTTATTTTAACAAGAGATAACTGGGCTCTTAAGTACCTGACTATATGTGGCTGCTTCTTTATTCCCACTTTACTCTGGTCTACTGTCCATCCAATTTTGTGCCTTTGACCATCTACCCACCATCCACCCATCTCCCCACCATCCACTCATTTCTCAACTAGCCATCCACCTACAATTCATCCACCCACCATTCCTTACGCATCTATCCACTGTCCATCCATTCATCTACTATCCACCTATCCACCCACCATTCCTTACGCATCATCTATCCACTGTCCATCCATTCATCTACTATCCACCTATCCACCCACCATTCCTTACGCATCTATCCACTGTCCATCCATTCATCTACTATCCACCTATCCACCCACCATTCCTTACGCATCTATCCACTGTCCATCCATTCATCTACTATCCACCTATCCACCCACCATTCCTTACGCATCTATCCACTGTCCATCCATTCATCTACTATCCACCTATCCACCCACCATTCCTTACGCATCTATCCGCTGTCCATCCATTCATCTACTATCCACCTATCCACCCACCATTCCTTACGCATCATCTATCCACTGTCCATCCATTCATCTACTATCCACCTATCCACCCACCATTCCTTACGCATCTATCCACTGTCCATCCATTCATCTACTATCCACCTATCCACCCACCATTCCTTACGCATCTATCCACTGTCCATCCATTCATCTACTATCCACCCACCATTCCTTACGCATCTATCCACTGTCCATCCATTCATCTACTATCCACCTATCCACCCACTTACCTACTACTCATTCACCATCAGTCAATCTCTCTCTTCACCAAACACCATCTACTTATCCTTCCATCCTCTCCATCAATATGGAGTGGACACCTATTATACTTCAGAATTTGTAGAGATTTAGAGATAAATCAATGAGGGCAACAGGATGTCATTGAAAGATTGGGAGCTTTGATGTCAGGCAGACCTGGATTCTAGATCAGGCCAGCTCTATGACCCTCTAACTTACTTCGCCGTGAGAATGTGGCAAGACACTTCTCAAACCACGTGTGTCTTTTAACACATTTTCCCATTCTGAACACTTAAGCATTTATATAGCCATTCACCTGAGCATCTCCTTGGGCTTGATTCTATGCTGATGCCCAGCCACAGAGATGAACTGGTTGCTGTCCTTGCCTTGCGGATCTCACCCAAATGCCTCTACTGTGTGTCTAACTATTGGAGTCACCTTGAACATCCCTTACAGGGGACTCTTTTCTAATTGCTTTCATTTTTGTTTTGTTTACCCCTGCATTTTTTCTCTTTCCCCAACTTAGTTGTGAGAGCCTTGAGAGCAGGGACAATTTTCTTTGGATCTGCCTCGGTGTCTAGTGCTGTGCTTCTACCTAGCAGCTCTTTGTAATTGTTTGTCTACATTTCACCCCTGGACTGCCTATAATAATAATAAAGCTGATACTTATTGAGCACTTACTATGTGCCAGGTCTTGCATTGCATTCATTATTTTATCTTGGTCTTACCACAGCGTTATGCGGTAGGTACTTTTTACCCCCATTTTACAGATGAGGGAACTGAAACCTAGAGATGCAGAGTCACTGGTTACAAAGCTGCTCATTGACAGAGCCAAGAGGGAATGCAGGCAGTCTGATGCCAGAGACTGCTCTCCTCTGTGAACTGAACCACCCTCTGCGATTAGAGAGATGGATATGACTATATTCGTCCTATTTGCGTCAAAGGATGGCCTAAACACAATAAAACGAAATAACTGGAGAGTGCTTAAAAAAAGAAGAGGAAGAAGTTAGGAGTTAAAAGGAACAGAATTATCATTAAACCTTGGGGATTTCCAGAAGTTATTTAATAGTGCCGGTTCCCTGACATTATCATCTGGTACTATCTCCCCTCTATAAATGGCCCCCAGGAGGAATGGTGTTGATGAGAAACCAGTGGTAATTGGAAGAAAATTGCTCCTCCAGGTGTTTCAGAGTGAACCTTAAATCTTTGCCCTTGCAGATAAAGCAAGTTTCTGAGAAGTTCAATTTTGGTGCCTCATTTGAAGGTGACAGAGAGGTGAAAAAGTATTGATTCTTTTGGAGTACTTTTGGGATTTGGAGTCCTGGGGAGTTGGATCTGCATATTGTCTGTCTCCCCTTTCTAGGCCCAAGGATTCCCTGGGACCAGGACTAGGCTTCACCTACTTGTGTATTTCTGGTTCATCATGGGTATTCCAGATTGTGCTGGCAAATATCTCCCAGAGATGACTGTCTGAGATGATGCTTATCCTTAAAGTAACCACTATGGCCAGGCAAAAAGAGAACTTTGTCCAGGTCTGGGTGAGTAGCTACCGCTGTGGTGGTGGAGAACCACATTTAATGTGTTCCACACACAGAGAAAGGGGTTCTGTTTCCCTAGGGAGGTAGGGAAAGGGGCTCTAAACCACAGGTGTCCACAGTCAGGCATCCAAAGTCAACAGTCAGAGCAAGACCTCGTTTTGCTCCAAGCAGTAGCAGACAGCACAAATTGTGACCACCTTGTCTTGCACTGACGAGAAAACCACAGAGCTCATTAGCTGGGTGATGACTTTTGCTGCCAAATGAAGAGAAACTGAAGACAATGGAATTATACATCCATTAAAGAGAGTGAGGCAGATGATAATGACAGTTAACATTTACTAGGAACTATGATACGCACTTTGCAGGCATTATTTCATTTAAGTCAACAGCCTCATGAGGTAGGTTCTATTATTATCTCCCTTTTACAGAGGAAGAAATGACACTTGGAGAAGTTGAGTCACCTGCCCAAATGGTTTGGGTGGAGCACATTTCAGAGGCCAACTCTCTTCTTTCCTAGCTTTTTATTTTTTAAAAAAATCTCAAACCTCAGAAAAGTTCAAGACAAGTTCAATGAATACCCATATATCCTTCACCCAGATTCACCAGTCCTTCAACATTTTGTCACATTTGCACCATACTCAGGAAATTCAAGGCTAATACCATACATTTGCTACATTCTATATTTGAATCCACATTCTATACTCAAATTTTCCCAACTGTCTCCCAAATGTCCTTTTCAGCTAGTTTCTTTCCCATCTAGGATTCAACCCAGGACCATGCCCTACAATTAGATGTCATATCTCTGTAGTTGCCTTCAACCTAGAACAGTTCCCTAGCCTTTTCCCAGTGTCCCCCATCCCCATAACACTAATATATTTGAAGAGTCGAGGAGAATATCTCATGCTTTGGATCCATCTGATTGCTTCTTCCTGATTAGATTGGTGGCAATGGCTCTGAAGTGATGTCATGTCCTTGTTAGCACCTCACACAGAAAGGCATGTCGTATCAGTTTGTCCCTTGTCCCTCACTGGTGATGCTAAATTCAATCCCTTGGCTAAGCAGTGGTCATCAGATCCGGACCCTCCCACCTCTGTAAATAAATAACCCTTAGGTTGATACTTGGAAACAGTGTGAAAATCCTATTCTTCGTACATATAACTCCACTGCACCTAATTACTGACATGGATAGATATGGATGTACCCATAGTACATAATTAAATTTAAAAAGCAAGTGGCAGAACCGTGCATGCAATTACAACCTTCCTTCTTTTTGAGCTACTGTACATATTAATAAATACGTAAGAGAGAGGTGTTGGCTGAGAAAGACCTAATCTATAGTAGCTGGGCTATTTGCTCAGGGTAAGCCCTAGCTATGAGTATCTCTGGGTCTTCTCTCTGGGGCTGCTCATTTTCCCCAGAGTGGAATCTTTCCGACTGGTGGGGTAAAAGCCTGAGTCTGTCACAGTAGAGAGGAGAATGAGGCCTCAGCCTTTAAGTGATACCTTTCACGTAACTCAGCTCTTTCCCTGTTTTGGGATGGAACACCTCAAGGCCGGAGCCTCTTGCTTCAACCGTACCTTTTTTTAAGAGGCACAGCACACTGCCAATTCCTGAGCTTTGTGGGGATCCATAGCATAAATTAGATGAATTTTCTGGTTCTATACTGCCTGCATAGGTTTCAGCTTTCTTAGATCTGCTAAGTCAGTTTCCATTGGTCCATTTGCTGCATAGCATCACTGAGGTTTCATTGCTGTTGTCTTCTCTGTCCTTCTCCTTATCCTGTGGGTCATCTCTTTGATCTCTTAAATTATAGTGAGAATGTGGAGGGGCACAGAGGTAACTGTGTTTCACTGGTTATGCTTAGCTGTAAATCCATAGCATATACAGTTTTACAGGGTTTCAGTTTTAAAATGAGTCTATATTTTGTAAAAACAAATTAAAATGCAATAAAAACATTTTTGTTTTGTTTTTAAACATGCCACATCTAAGAGGCATAGTAGTCAGAAGCCTTATGATTGCATATGAGAGAAATTCGCCTCAAATTGGTTTAAGGAAAGGAGGAAATTTATTGGTTCACGTAATTGAGGCGTCCACAGTGATGCCTTGGGAACGCCACGGACACCAATAATGTCCTTAGGAATCTCTCTTTCCATCCTTGACTCTCTGTTCCCCATCTTTGGTTTTTTTGTACAGGCTTTCTCCATCGCTCTCCATCTGCACATTTACACCTGCAAAATGGGGCTGTCAGGAAAAATGAGTGATGGAAAGAGCTGAGAATTAATGCACTCAGCAAACAGAGAAGGTTTCTGAAATCCTAACCAGTAATAAGCATAATTGCTCTTCAGAAACCTACCCAAAGCCCCCGCCTCCAAGAGCAGGCACACAATGAGGCAGAGGAGAATTTTCAGCTTTGCATTAGGAGCTGCCTGAGCTGAGGAAATGGAAACGTGTCTGGGTGAATGAGTCAGTCATCAGCCTTGGTACAAGCTGATCTCTACCCATGGCCCAGGCAGCTGTGTCCCACTCCAGAGCTGCCCCAGGTCTCCGTATTCTCAAGACTGAGTGCTGGAGATGCTGGAGGGTAAGGTCTTACGGTCACAACTGCCTTACATTCCATGATGACGATGTGTGTGTGTGTGTGTGTGTGTGTGTGTGTGTGTGTGTGTGTGTGTGTGTCTGACCTCTCCGACCCTTATATGCTGAGCTCTGTTTCCTGGGTTGAAGGATGAGGATATGGTCTTTTCGTGCAGCAGACTTTGAGATAATGGAGACTGTGGTGCAGTCAGTGAGCAGCAGGGAAACAGCAGGAGAGAAGGCAGGGGACAAGAAGATGAACTGCACGTTTAGGGCAAGTAGGTAGTTCTTGTTGCCAGGGCAGCATCCCTTAGAAGTTCTTAGGACCTTGGATAAATTGTCTTATTTCTGCCAGCCTCAGTTTTCTCATCTACAAAATGGAGCAGCATTAGCACCCTACCTTATTTATAGATGTTAAAAGCCAGAGAGAACATTTTGTTTTCTCTTTTTTTTCCCCCTATGTTTGGAAAAAATACTTTGATAAGCTTGTGGAGGGTGAGAGACATGCACCCAACCCTTTCAGGGAATAAAACCACCAAAGGTGATTCCCATGCTGCTGTGCAGATGGCGAGGGGAATGTATGTTGCTCATGAGAGAGAGGGAGGCAACGGGGAAGAATGAAGTTGGTCAGACAGTGTGTGTAAGCCTCTTGCCTACTTACTGCAGCTCCCAAGAGTTTAATCAAGTTGACAAAACTCACAAAATGCTCAGTGTGGGTGGAGTTCCTGGACAGATAAGGGAAGAGGCTGAGTAGATAGGGATGTAACAGAGACATTCCTGCAGAGGGCACAGTAAAGAAAATCCCTTTGCAGAAATCATGGAGAGGACTTTATAGCTATAAAGCTGGGGTCTGAGCAACGCTGTCCATCTGCAAAAGGGAACCTGAATGGATGGCATCCGAGGAAGTGAAACACAATGATGAGTGGATGGGAATGGACACAATGCTTGATATAGTAGATGCTCTATAAGTGGCAGCTACTATTATTTAAATGATCACTATAATTAGAACACTTGTTATTCCCTGTTGTCTCTCAGGACTGGGCGTGTGAGCCTTGAGCCAGTTCTCTCTAACCAGTGTTTTGCTTCTCTATTAGGAAATACAATTTGTACAGAAGGAATTGAAATTCATTGAGCCTCACTAGCAACAAAAGAAAAGTGGCAGGGTGCGGTGGCTCACGCCTGTAATCCCAGCACTTTGGGAGGCCAAGGCAGGCAGATCACGAGGTCAGGAGATTGAGACCATCCTGGCTAACATGGTGAAACCCCATCTCTACTAAAAATACAAAAAATTAGCCAGGAGTGTTAGCATGCACCTGTAGTCCCAGCTACTCGGGAGGCTGAGGCAGGAGAATCGCTTGAACCCAGGAGGCAGAAGTTGCAGGGAGCTGAGATCACGCCACTGCATTCCAGCCTGTGTGACAGAGCAAGACTCAGTCTCAAAAAAAAAAAAAAAAAAAAGAGACAAATCAAAATCACACAATATTATTTAGTTTGTTTGGCACATATTTTGTTTTTCAAGTGTTAATACCTAGTATAGGTATGGACAAGGGGAGATCAGCCATCTTAAATCACATACGTGGGAGTATAAATTGTTACAACTTTTCTTGAAGACAACTTGACAAACAGCATTATAAGCATTAAAAACACGCTTGTCTTTTGACTTTACAATTCCATGTCTAGAAATAATATGTAGTAGATGTTGGCAAAGGTTTAGTTGAAAGGCATACTGTGCTGATTGTTGCAGTGAAAAATTGGAACTAGCTAACTGTTCAACAATAGGTATTTAATTAAATGAATAATGGTACATCCACACATAGGACTAAAAAGCAATCATTCTAAATGTTGGAAGTGTATCTACTGGCCTAAATATAAAGTTAATTGAAAAAAGCAAGGGACAAAACTGTGTGTGGATATGAGCTTTTCATCTCTTCAAGATATTCTTGGGCAAGCCATGTCATTAGTGTACCCCCTGGGCTTATGACTCAAGCTAGGTCAATGAAGGATCCTAGGATGATGGTAAACCTCTCAGGAGGGAAACACCTCTCTTTCTGCAGGCATAAGTTCTAAAAACCATGCATGCTAAGAGCTGTCAGATCCCTCTTTGCCACCATGTGGGAGAACCTGCTTCAGATGAAACAAACCAAGAGAAAGCAAAGCCAAGAGGGAGAATGGGACAGATCCATGATATTATTGAGCTCCTGGATCCACCTGTTCCTGAAGACAGCCCCTTGAGATTTTTCAGTTCTATGAGCCAATATATTTCCTTTATTGCTTACATTAGTTTGAATTGGGTTTCTCTCACTTTCAAGTAAAAGAAAGTGAGTCTCCACTCACTTTAGAGTCTCCACTAAAACTATTTCAGCTTTATAAAAATCAATGACAAAGCAGTATCCAGAAAAGTTTACATGAAGATGTTGATTGTGATGATCTCTGGGTGGGCAGGGTTGCATTGTTGCTTATTGTCCTCTCTTTGCTGGAATCCTGGGGTATTTAAAAATAGGCCCGCAAGTTGATCTTTGATGCTCCTTTCAGCAAAAAATGGGGTCTCCGTCTTCTCCCACTGAATCTGGAGTGACCATAGTGACTAAATGTCCACTGGAGTGCTGGAAAAGTGACGCTATGTGACTTTGAATGCTAGGATATCAAAGGCCAGGAGGCTTTAGCTAGTTATTTTGATGTACAAGCCTTGGAGCCTTGAGCTTCCTTGCAAGGAGTCCAAGGTAGTCATGCTATGAGCAAGCCCAGGCCACATAGACAGGTCATATGTAGGTATTCCAGCCAATGGCCCAGGCTGAGGTCCTGAATGACTGCCAGACATGTGAGTGAGGACATCTCCAGATGATCCTGCCCCCAGCAATCAAGTCAACCCCAGCCTTTGGTCATCTTAGCTGAGGTTCCCTGGTGGAGCAAATACATGCCAGTGCCCACCCCCCTCATTCCCTTTCCAAATTCTTGACTCACAGAATGTAGGAGCATAATAAAATTGTTATTTTAAGCTGCTGCCAAATTTTGGAATGGTTTGTTACACAAAAATAGATAGTTGAAACATAGATTTATTTTTATTTTTCTGTAATGAACAAGAGTTGTTTCATATTTTTAAAACTAGCAAAAATTACTCTTAAAGTTTTCAGACATAAAAAAAATTTCACAGCACCATCTGGTAAGATTTACTTGGTCCTTTAGGTAGTGGGGGTGAGGGTGACAGACATTGCTCCACTTCCCATTCCATAGCTCATTGAAGGTCCAAACTGAATGAGTCAACATCCTAGAGTCATTGTGACCCCTGATATACTGAATTACTGAATTCTCAGAAGCAACTGTCAACTGTCTCATCTAATAGGTTCAAAATAATTTCTGCCTAATTGCAAATGTTGACAACTCTTTTGAAAAACAATTTGGCAGCGTGTTGTACATGAGCTAGGATGCTTATATTTGAAAGTGAAAGCAAAAATTCCACTTAAAGTGGCTTATCCAAGAAAAGGAATTTCTTGACTCACATAATTAAAAAGCTGAGAGGTAGGGCCAGCTTCAAATGAAGATGAATCCATCAGCAATGTGACCATGATGTCTCCCTTTAGGTATTTCTCTCCTCTGCTCCCTCGGTGGAGAGGGGGCTAATCCTCAGTGAGCAAGAGGATCTCCCTTTGTGGCCACCAAATTGTAATCACTGGCACTGGGGCTCTATGTCTTCTGGCTCCATTCAGAAGAGTGTGTTTTCCTGATAGTAAAACACAAAGCGAAACAAAAATTAAAATCACTACTGGGTATACATCCAAACAAGATGAAATTAATATGCCAAAGGGATACCTACCTGCACTCACACATCCACTGCAGCATTATTTACAATAGCCAAGATATGGAATCAACCTGTGTCCAGCAAGAATGAATGGATAAAGAAAATGCAGTATATGTACACAATAGAATACCATGCAGCTTTGAAAAAGAAAGAAATCTTTTCATTTTTGACAACATGGATGAACTTGGAAGATATTATGCTAAGTG
The DNA here is from genome assembly GCF_029289425.2 of Pan paniscus. NCBI lineage: Eukaryota > Metazoa > Chordata > Mammalia > Primates > Hominidae > Pan > Pan paniscus. Next base: position 3,022,629 of record NC_073270.2, on the reverse strand, counting down.
AAATAAGCCAGACACAGAAAGTCTAATACTATGTGATCTCACTTACACGTGGAATCTAAAAAAGTCGAATTCACAGAGAGAAGAATGGTGGTTAGCAGCGACTGACAGTAGGAGATGGAAGATGTTGGTCAAAGGATATAAAGTTTCAATTAGATAGGAGAAATAGGTTCAAGTGATCTGTTGTACAACATGGCGTCCATAGTTAATAACAACGTGTTGTATTCTTGAAAACTGCTAAGAGAGTAGATATTGTGTTTTCACAAACACTTAGCATAAAAAATGACGAGTACTGTGTACGAGGTAATATGTATGTTGCATGGCTTGATTTAGCCATTCTGCTATGTACAGTCATCCCTCCCTATCCTCAGGGTATTGGTTCCAGGATCCCTGAGAACATCATAACCTAAGGTTGCTCAAATCCTTTATATAAAATGACAGTATGGTCAGTCCTCCATATCTGCAGGTTCTGTGGATCCACAGGTTCAACCAACTACAGATCAAAAAATATTCCAAAAAAAAGAACAGTCAATAACAATACAACAATAAAAGTGATGCAAATAAAAATACAGTATAACAACTATTTTTCATAGCATTTGCATTTGTATTAGGTATTATAAGTAATCCAGAGATGACTTAAAGCATATGGGAGGATGTTCATAAGTCATATGCAAATACTACACCATTTTATATAAAGGACTTGAGCAACCTTGGATTTTGGTATCCGAGGTGGGTCCTGGAACCAATACCCAGAGAATACTGAGGGACAACTATATTTGCATATTACCTATGATGGCAGTGGCAACCCATCTGGGGTGGCCACTGCCATGACACCAGCTGCAGTGGGGGAGGTGTGGCTGGGGCTGCACACTCCATGGAGCTGGTGGGAGCCAGGAACAGGTAGGAGCCCTGCTCCCATCCAAGTTAAAGGGGTGGGAGCTCTGCCCTCCCAGGAAGAGCTGCAGCTGCCCAGCCATGGCTGTGGACCCAGGAATCTCTGCATTCTCTGGGGCCTGGGAACCCCTCCTACACCCACAGGCTCAGATGTGCCTGCTCCCACTGCCTGGCCTCTTCCTGCTCCTGGTGCCCACTCCAATTTTGGAGCAAAGTTGTGGCCAAGCCTGGGCGCTGTCATGACCTGGCCAGGTGTGTATGTGCTTGGGGGCAGCACTGACATGCCAGCCTCCTGCTGCCTCAGCCCCCTCTGGACTTTGGGTGCTGACAAGTATGGGAGGGAGGCAGAGGGGCAGTTAGGGCAGCTCAGCACAGGCCTGCAGGCACCCCTTGGCATGAACAGCCTGGGCATTGTGAGCACCGTGCATGGCAGGTTAATGGTGGCAGGAGGTGGACAGGCTCCTGAGTGGAAAGGGGTGGGTCCCTGGTGAAACCCCACCTTCAGCTCAGGGACAGCCTGAGGCCTGGGGACTGCACTGACAGTTCTGCAGGAGTAAGAACTTATGGTCCTTTCTCTGGGCCACCCATGACTGGCCATGGACAAGTCAGCATGCACTTCCTCTCCTCTGAAGCCCATAAAAACCCCAGACTCAGCCAGATTTGGGCAGATGCCAGGGTGACCTGCCTGCAGAGAGGAGCTACCCACTGCAGGTCTCCTGTCTGCTGACAGCTGAGCAGATATTGGGATGACCGGCTTGTGGAGAGGAGCTACCCACTGTGGGCTCCTCTGAGCTGTTCTGTCACTCAGTAAAGTACCTCTTCGCCTTGTTCACTCTCCACCTGTCCACGTACCTCATTCTTCCTGGACACAGGACAAGAACTTGGGACTCATCAAATGGCGGTGATGAAAGAACTATAACACAAACAGGGATGAAGCATGCCCCTTGTGTGCCACATTGCAGGCAATGAGAAGGGGAGAAGAGCTGCAGCCCTTTGAGGAGCCCACATCTAGTAGCTCCTTGAACCAGGGCTGTGACATCCTCTTTGGGACTCTGTGGTTCCTGGCATCTCCAAGCTTCTGTGAGCCACCATGTTCCCCAGTGCCAGCTGTGGAAGCTGCTAGCAGTACACCTGGTCCAGCTGCAGCCTCGCAGTGAGCTGGCATCCATGCCAGCACCTGGAGCTGCCTGCCCCGCCGCAGCTGGCATGCCTGGCTGTGCACAGTGGTTGGACCCCATGCTTATTCACACATGCCTCACTACTCCATGGCTGGCTTACCCTTGGCAGGTGTGGGATCCAGGCTGGTAACATGAGCCGAGCACAGCTTGCCAGGCTGAGTGGGCAGAACGAGTCCAGCGGGCCTGAGCAAAACTTGAGCAAAGGTGCCACTGGCCACAGAGGTTTCTGGCTGGAAAGCGACACCCCAAGGATCCTGTGACACCTACACATATCTCTAGTATATTTTAAATTATCTTTAGACCACTTATAGTATCAAATACAATGTAAATGCTATGTAAATATACTATGTTATTTTTCATTGTTGTATTGTTATTTTTTATTGCTTTTTTCCTATTACTTTTGATCCATGGTTGGGTGCATCCACTGATGTGGAAACCATGGATATGGAGCTTCAATTGTATACATATTTCAAAATATCATGTACACAATAAATATATACAATTCTTATTTGTCAATTAAAAAGAAGGGTTGGACCTGAGTCTGGTTGACTCTCATTGGACTAGCTTTGTTCACGTGATCACCCCTAAGTCCCTCACTCTGTGTATATGTGGGGTGTGGCTGGTATGGATGGTGTGGGTGTGGGGGGTGAAAGGACATCCCAGTTGGATTTAAATCAGGGATTCACTCAATGGTGTGACGGTTTAATAAATCTTGCCCAAACTCTATGGGTGACATGTGCAGGGTTTTGTTAGAAAGGAGTAAGGAAAAAGTGTGAGTGAGGCATCTACACTATAGTGAGAGACACACAAGTCTTTATCCTTGTCCCAGGAGACCTACTTCTGGGGAAATATTCTAAAACACAGGAAAAGGCATATTTACGGAGCTACTCACTGTTAATTACAAGAGTGAAAAGCGGGAAGTATCCTCAAAGTTGAATTCACTCATTTATTCCATAGTTATTAAGCTCTTTTACAATATGGTAGGCATCATTCTAGACTCTGGAAAAACTCACAGATAATAAGACTAGTCTGGAGTTTAAAAACTCGAGGTTCAGAGTATAAGAGAGTAAGTGCTGTGGGAGCTTAGAGGAAGGACACCCAACTTGATTTGAGGAATGACAGCAGGGAAGATTTTCTTGAGGAAGAGACTGAGAGGCCAGTGACGCTTACACAAAAGGGCAGGGAAAATGGTTAGGAGTGGGGAGTGAGGTGGGAGCAGGTAGATAAAAATTATGAATGCCTGGGTCCCACTGCACAGATTTGGTTTCTATTGGATTAGGGTAAGTGGTGGGCATGATTTGTTTTCAGAGAGCCGAATTAAAAGAATAAGTTGATATAAACTGATAAGCTCCTGGGGGTGGATGGAGTAGGAGACTCTCAAGACCATTGCTTCAATGTTAAGATGTGATTGCAATAATGTGGAAACTGAGACAAAGAGAGGAGTGTATTCTGGTTCTGAAATGACTTGGGAGTAGTTACGGGTGGGTGCTGCCAGTGTGCTTGTGCATTCTCTATCCCCACTTTGTTCCTTCCCATGGAGAGTCTTCCACGGTCAGACCCTGTCCCAGATGCTGGGGCTACCTTGGTCGCCAGCCACTGTCCCATTCCTTATGAGCACCTCCCCATGAACTCACCCCTAGATCTTGTTTAAAACTTTCCGTGATTGGATTGCCCATGGAGCCCAGTGAGGGGCTGCACATGGGGTCTGGGAGGATACGGGGATGTCAGAGACAATGACATGGTCAGCACACATGGTCAGCAGAGTGGACCAGGCAAAGCCCCATGGAAGTCACAGGAATTTGGGGGCAGCTATGGAGTAGGAGATGCCAGGCTCTTTGAGGGAATAACAGGCAGCTCCCAAAGGTGCCAGCCTCTCTTTCCCGGCAGAATCAAGGACAGGATTTTGGTTCTGCTGGGAAAGAGTCTGGCACCTTTAGGTGCTGCCTGTTATTCAGTTTGGCTCAGGTAGTGTGAGGGGGAGTGGTGAGTGACAGGGTGGGAGACATTGCTGGCCAGATCTTTGAGGGCCTGTTAAACTGGATTAAAGCCCTTGGACTTAAACCTAACAGCAAGGAGAAGCCAATGAACCTGACCGGGAAAGTGGACTGATCAGAAAAATCCTGCTGGCTGCTGTGTGAAGAACACATGGCAGACCTGGTTTTGATCTTAGGGCACTGCCATTTACAAGTCAGAGTACTTGGGTGAGTGGCTTTCCTCCCTGAGCGTCAGCGTCCTCATGTGTACAATGGCGATGATACTATTTACCCACTGTGGGTTGATGGGCGGATACAGTGTGATAGGGTGCATGTGATAGGACAGGGTCATATGTTTAAGAAGACTGAGCATGGGGCTAGACTGCTTGGTTTGAATCCTGGCTCTGCCCTTGACCAGCTGTCTGACCTTAGGCAAGTTGTCTGACCTCTTTGTGTGTCAGTTTTCCCTTCCACGGAATGGGGATATACTAACTTCCTATCTGATAGGATTATATGAAACTTAATATTAGTCACATGCTCAGAAGGATGACCAGAGAAGTGTTTACTAAATAAGCAAAGTGCTGAGAGTAGCTGAAAGGGCATTGGAGAGGACTTGACGTGCCCAAAGTCAGATAGCATGTAGATGGTACCAGAAGCTGATCTGAGCTAAAGCCTTTCCCCTGTACGATGCCTTTTAAGTTAGATTGTTCATCTTATTACTACTGTTTCTAATTCTTTCTTTAATGTGGGATAAGAGCATAGATTCAAACCATAAACACTACACAATACTGCTTCTCCTATATATGAAATACCTGGCAGGTAAAAAATAATTAATGATCAAAGAAGCAATTTCCTCTCTGTCCTCAAGGCGCTGGCCGGAGGATCAGCACAGTTTCGAAAAGGATGCCAAAAGGGTGCTAAAGAAACCCTGGGGTGGACTTGTAACCATCTGGACCCAGGTTGGTATTATGAGTTCAAAGCCTGGTTCCACCAATTAGGAGAGGTGTGACCCTGGACAAATCACTTAACCTCTTTGTGTCATACTTTTTCATCTGAGAAAATGGGGTGGGATGGGGAATAATATCACTCTCTGAGGGTTGTTGTGAGGATTAAGTGGGTTAATACCTGTAAGTGCTTTTTGTACCTGGCACGTCCTAAACACTGAAAAAGGTTAGCTATGAAGCAATGATGATGATGATTCTTGAGTGTTTACTCTGCATCAGGCTTCACATTTGCTGTCTTATTCCAGGCTCACAAAAACTCTAGCAGGTAGATACTATCTATATATCTATATAATATCTGTATCTATTACCCATGGAGATGAGAGCTTGGGCTCGGGGACCTTAAATAACTTGCCAAGGTCACACAGCAAGTACATGGTGAAGCTGGGAGTTGAATCCCCACCTATTTGATTTCAAAGTCTGAATCCTTAACCACCCACTAACCTTCCGTGTGTCAGTCAGTAGCCCCACCAGACTTTGAATAACATGGGGGCGAAAAGCATGTTATTAATTTTCACACCCTTCACCACCCCACTAATACTTCTAAGTGCTTGCCCCAGAGTAAGCATCAGGAAATGTTTGCTGAATGAATTGTTGATCTTTCCTCCCACTCTGGGCACCCGTCAGTCCTTCAAGGACTTCCCTCTCTGTAGCCTTGAACCAGCTTTTACTGAGCATAAAAGGAGGAGTTATAAAAAGAAGTCTTTCTCTCCAAGGATACAATTAATCAGAAAGCTTCAGTTGCGCACATACCTCTGTCTGTATAAATACATGTATTTGTATCTGTATAAATAGTAGCATTCACAGAGGTTGCTAGTCAGTGATGTGGTTGAATGGGAAACTGACAGCGTGATTCATGCTCAGGTCAAATTTAACTCTAACCTGTTTGTGCAAGACAGATTTACTTCAAGAGCCCTTTCTGTTGCATAATTGCTATGGGCCCACCTTCTCCCCAGGAGAGGATATTTCCACATCAGCCCACAATCTCCTGCTGCTGCATACCCAAGTCAGATCTGGAGTCTCTTGGCCACTTTCCCAGCAGTGTGGGCCCAGGTAAGATCCAACCAGGCTGTCTTTGTCAGCGCAGGAAGGAGTAATAAAAACTGCAGCAGGGGGCTGCCAGCCAGGAAATTTGGGAATATGAGATGGAGAACCCTCTGGCATAAGTGATCTAGAGAAAGCCGTTAACCCATCTGTCTATCCATTTATCCTTCTACCCACACATAGCATCTATCTATTCATCTATAGCATTCATCTATCCATGTGTTTAGCTGTCTGTCCATCCATCCATTATATCCACCCGTCCATCACATTCATTTCTCCATTCATCAGGCATGCATAAGATATGTGCTGAGCAGCCACTATCTGCCTGCACTGTGCTGAACACTGGGGTTATAGTGAACAAGTCAAACAGAGCCCTTGCATTTATGGAGCTTACATTCTAGCTTGAGTTCAGTCAATAGACACATAATCATGCCAATAACTTATTAATCAGAGGCTCCAAGAAGTGCTGTAGAAAAGAGTTCCATGGCGGCAGGGCGTGGGGGCTCACGTCTGTAATCCCAGCACTTTGGGAAGCCGAGGCCGGCAGATCACGAGGTCAGGAGATCGAGACCATCCTGGCTAACACGGTGAAACACCATCTCTACTAAAAATACAAAAAATTAGCTGGGCGTGGTGGCGGGCGCCTGTAGTCCCAGCTACTCGGGTGGCTGAGGCAGAAGAATGGCGTGAACCCGGGAGGCGGAGCTTGCAGTGAGCCGAGACCGCAACACTGCACTTGAGCCTGGGCGACAGTGCGAGACTCCATCTCAAACAAACAAAAAAACAAACAAACAAAAAAGAAAAGAGTTCCATGGGGTTAAGAGACCCTGTACCTAGGGAACTTGGCCTAGTGTTGGGGCCAGGGAAGACTTCTAAGAGTTATGGATAAGAAGGAACAATCCATCCAGCTAGGAGCTGGGTGGAGTTTTCAGGGCAGAGAGGAGAGCCTGAGGGCAACTTTGAGGCTGAGACGACCTCGGTGTGAGCAAGAAGCAAAGTGGTTTTAATGCACTAAGGAGGAGAGCGAAAGGAGACTGGGTTGGCAAGGCACTGGGAGGCGAGATCACCCAGGACTTCGGAGGCTGTGGAAGGATTTGGTGTCTGGAAGGATTCTAACTTTCTTGCGGTTCCGTTTTCTCTGATGGAGTGGGAGCTTCATGTCTTCAAGGGGAAGGTGGTAAATCATGGTGAAGAAGTACAGAGCTGAGCTGAACTCTGAGATCCTCCATTCTACAGATGTCCAGGCTTAGCTCACTAAGCCATTTAACTTCTCTGACTCTCAGATTTTTTTCACCTGTAAAATGATGATAATCCTTCCTTCCTTTCATCCTTCTTTTAATATTCACTGAGCACCTACTATATGTTGGGTGCTGTTCTGGGCGCTGGTGAAATTCCAATGACCAAAATAGATTAAGTGAACTGAGTTGTTATAAGGACTAAATGAGATAATGCATATAAAGCATTTGGTAACATGCCTCGTTCATTGTGAGGGCTTATTAGATGGTAGCTGTTTTGATTATTATTTTAAAAATTAAGGAACATTTTTCTAATATTGTTCAATATACTGGGAGCTCCAAGAAAATAGCAGGTGGCATTTCCCTTCTCCAATCCTAGCATCCCTATTCACGTATTCTACCAACACAGGAATCTGGTACACATTCTTCATTCATCCCTCTTCCTTACATCCAACAGCCAATCATTTACCAACTTCTGCCTATCTTACCTCCTAAATATCTCAAATGTATCCACTTGTCTGTAACTCCCATTCACTGACATAGTTTGGAGTTGTTAATCTTATGCCTGTCTAGCAGAAATTGTTAATTGCTTAGTCAAAATATATGCATTCCCTTCTTCCTTACTCAAAGAATCGTGATTCTCGGTATCTGTAATGTTCATATCTTCAGGATAAATACTCACATTCCCAGCCTCTTTTGCACTTAGGAGTGATCATTCTGGCCAAAGAGTTAGAAGCAAAGTCTCCTGGAGGAGACTTTACCCAAGAGTTACTATTTCCTAATATTTCTCTAAGAAATTTACTAAGGAGATAGGACAATGAAATGCAATGTAGGATCCTGGATTGGATTCTAGGCCAGAAAAAAGACATCAATGGGAGATTTGGCAATATTTTAATAAGATCGGTAGTTTAGTTAATGATATTGTGTCGATGTTGATTTCCTGGTTCTGATAATTTTACTACAGTCATGTAAATTGTTAACATTAGGGGAAGTGATGAAGGGCATACTGAATTCTTTGTACTACATTTTCAACTTTCTGTAATTCTTCAACTGTTCTAAGTTATTTCAAAATAAAAACTTTTTCAAAAGATCCTTTTAAGCTTAAGAAAAAAAATTATAAAACACAAGAGATTGGCATGGTTTTTAATTATATTTTTATTCTAGAGAGTATGGAGTATTCCCTATTAAGAGATACGATGATATTAGCACCCTTATAATTATTTTTATTTTCTCTTCCCCAACTTGTCGATTTCTGTTAATTATTATTATTATTACTATTAGACAATAGATATAGATACTCTCTCTCTGTCACCGAGGCTGGAGTGCTGTGGTGTGATCATGGCTCACTGCAGCCTTGACCTCCTGGGCTCAAGTGATCCTCTTACCTCAGCCTTCCAAGTAGGTGGCTGGGACCACAGGTGCATGCCACCACACCCAGCTTTTTCTCATCTTTTTTTCTTGTAGAGACAAGGTCTCACTATGTTGTCCAAGCTGGTAATTATTTTTATATTGTCAACATTTTTTGGCAATCATAATTATTACTGGAGCTGTTTAATCTTAATTATGTATTTAAGTACATTCAGTGCACACCACCAGGCCTTTTGTTTCCTGAAATCTTTATTTTGACTTATCTCTTTATTGGCTGGATTTCTTAAATAGGAACTTTTTTTTCAAGAATGGCTCATTGCTGCTACGTTCCTTGAGCTCATGCATTCTTGAGGATGTCTCTGATTTGCTATTATATACAAATGAAAACTTGGCTAGGTATACAATTCTGGGATTTGCATTCAGAACTTTGTAAACATTCCTCTACCATTTTCTATCATTGGGTTTTAAAAAAGTTTACATAGTGTGACATCAGCTTGTTGGTATACTGTTTTATAAATTTTAACATATCAAATAGTCACATAGCCATGACAAGAATCGAATACAAAATGGTACCATGATCTTCTGAACACTTTTTATGCTATCCCTTCAGAGACAAACCTTCCCTAACCCCTAGTTCTTGGAAACCAGTAATCTATTCTCTGTCCCTATAGTTTTGCCATATTGATGTCATATAAATGAATTTATATGGTATGTAACCTTTTAATACTGATATGTTTTGTTCAGCATAATGACTCTGAAATACATCCATACTGTTGTGTGTATCAACAGTTTGTTCTTTTTTATTGCATTGTGTCAATAATCCACAATTTGCTTATCAATTATTAAAGGACAGAGTGACTGTACCATTTTCCTTCCAACCAACAATATATGAGAGTTCCAGTTGCTTTCCATCCTTATCAGTACATGATATTTGATTTTCCCTTCTTAATTTTAGCCATTCTAATAGGCATGTGATGGTTTCATCTTGGCTTTAATTTGCATTTCCATAAGGGCTAATGATGTTGAACATTTCTTCATGTGCTTATTTGTTAACTCATGTATCTTCTTTGGTAAAGTGGCTGTTTAAATTTTTTGCCTTCTTCTTGATTTTTGAGAGTTCTTTGAATATTCTGAAAACAAGTCCTTTGTAAAATATATTTCTTGCAAATATTTTGTCCCCACAGGTAGCTTGTGTTTTCACTCTGTTAGCAGAGCAAACATTTTAAATTTTGATAAAGCCCAATTTATAAAAAAATTTTAGTGGATTATGCTTTTGGTGTCATATCTATGAATTCTGTGCCTAACCAAAGGACATGAAGATTTCTCCTGTTTTTAGAGATTTTGTCTCAAATGTTCCATTTGTGATAATTTTGAGTTAATTTTATGTAAGGCATGATGTATAAGTTGAGGTTCAGCTTTTTTTTCACATAGGTGTTCAATTGTTCCAACACTATTTGTTGAAGAGACTTTTTTCCATTGAATTGCTTTTGCAACTTTGTCAAAAAGCAATTGACCATGTTTATGTGTCTCTTTCTGTACTCTCTGTTCTGTCCCACTGTTATGGGTCTGTCTTTTTGTTAATACCTCATTGATTTTATTACTGTACCTTTATAGCAAATGTTAAAATTGGGTGGTGTAAGCCCTCTAACATTATTTTAATCATCAAAATTATTTAGGCTCTTCTAATTCCTTTGCCTATACATATAAATTTTAGAATCAGTTTGTCTACATCTACTGAAAAATTCCTGCTGTGATGATGATTAGAATTGCATTAGTTTGGGAGAATTGACATCTTAACTATGTTGAGTCTTTCAATCAATGAGTATGGTATGTCTCTCTGTTTATTTAGGTCTTTTATCAGTGTTTTGTAGTTTTCAGCATACATATTCCATATATGTTTTATTAGTTTTATACCAAAATATTTTACAATTTGGGGGTTTGTTGTAAATGGTACCATTTTCAAATTTCCCGTTTCTAATTGTTCACTGATGGTATACAAAAATATGATGAATTTTTATGCATTGACCTTGTATTCTGTGACCTTGCTAAACTTACCTGTTCGTTCTTTTTTTGTTTTTAGATTCCTTGGAATTTCCTATATATTGTCTGGGAATAGGGAGAGTTTTATTTCTTACTTTCCTATCTGTATGCCTTTTATTTCTTTTCGTGACTTATTGCAGTGGCTAAGACCTGCAGTACAATGTGGAATAGGAGTGGTGATAGTGGACCTCCTTTCCTGGGTCCCAATCTCAGAGGAAAAGCTCCCTCTTGCACCATTAAGTATTATGTTAGTTGTAGGCTTTTTGAAGATGCCCTTTATTAGGTTAAGGAAGCTGCCTTTTAATCCTAGTTTGCTGAGAGACATTTAAAAAAATAGATGAATATTGAGTGTGGTTAAGTGCATTTTCTGTATCAATTAATAAGATTATTTGGTTTCCTTCCTTACTATGTTAATATGTTAGATTACGTTGATTTTCAAGTGTTGAACTGTTATAGTACTCCCAAGATAAACCTCACTTGGCCAAGACATATATTTTGTGTGTGTGTGTGTGTTTGTGTTTACATGGGTGGGTGTGTGCATGTATGTGTGTGTGTGATTTGCATATCCATACATACACAGTCATGTATCACTTAACAATGAGGATATGTTCTGAGAAATGTGTTGTTAGGTGATTTCATCATTGTGTGAACATCATAGAGTGTACTTACATATATCTTCGTGGTATAGCCTACTGCACACTATTATGTATGGTATAGTTTATTGCTCTGAGGCTACAAATCTGTATAATATGTTACTGTACTGAATGCTGCAGGCAGTTTTAACACAATGGTGTTTGTGTATCTAAATATTTCTAAACATAAAAAAGGTACTGTAAAAATAGAGTATAAAAGATTTTTAAAAAGTACACCTGTATAGGGCACTTCTCATGAATGGAGCTTGCAGGACTCTAAGTTGCTCTGGGTGTCAGTGAGTGAGTGTTGAGTGAATGTGAATGTGAATGGCATTACTGCACATGACTGTGAACTTTGTAAACACTATACACTTAGGCTACGAAATTTATAAAAATCATTTTTCTTTCTTCCGTAATAAATTAACCCTTAGCTCACTGTAACATAAACTTTTTATTTTTATTTATTTTTTATTTTTGAGATGGACTTTCGCTCTTGTTGCCCAGGCTGGAGTGCAATGGCGCGATCTTGGCTCACTGCAACCTCCTCCTCCCGGGTTCAAGCGATTCTCCTGCCTCAACCTCCAGAGTAGCTGGGATTAGAGGCATGTGCCACCACGCTTGGCTAATTTTTTGTATTTTTAGTAGAGACAGGGTTTCTCCATGTTGGTCGTCCTGGTCTCGAATTCCCGACCTCAGGTGATCCCTCCGCCTCAGCCTCCCAGATTGTTGGGATTACAGGCGTGAGCCACTGCGCCCAGCCTACAGCCTTTTTAATTTAAAAAACTTTTTGACTCTTTTGAAATAACAGCCTAAAACACATCGCACGTTTGTGCAAAAATATTTTCTTTCTTTATATTTTCATTCTATTCACTTTTTTAAAATTTTTATTTTTTAAAACTTTTTTGTTAAAAATTAAAACACAGCACCTATATTAGCCTAGGGCTACACATGGTCACGATCATCAGTGTCACTGTCTTCCACTTTCGCATCTTGTTGCAGCGGGAGGTGTTCAGGGGCAATAACACGCGTGGAGCTGTCATCTCCTACGATAACAGTGCCTTCTTCTATAATACTTCCTGAAAGATTTGCCTGAGGCTGTTTTAAAGTAAGTTTTTATATTTATTTATTTATTTATTTTTGAGACGGAGTCTCGCTCTGTCCCCCAGGCTGGAGTGCAGTGGCACCAACTCGGCTCACTGCAGGCTCCACCTCCCGGGTTCACGCCATTCTCCTGCCTCAGCCTCCAGAGCAGCTGGGACTACAGGCACCTGCCACCGCGCCCAGCTAATTTTTTGTATTTTTAGTAGAGACGGGGTTTCACCGTGTTAACCAGGATGGTCTCAATCTCCTGACCTCGTGATCCGCCCTCCTCGGCCTCCCAAAGTGCTGGGATCACAGGCATGAGCCATCACGCCCGGCCTAAAGTTAACTTTTTAAAAATAAGTAGTAGAAGTGCACTTTAAAATAAGGATTAAAAATATAGCATAATGAACACGTAAACCAATAACATAGTCTTTTATTATCATTACCACATGTTATGTACTGTACATAATTGTACTGCTATACTTTAATGTGATTGGCAGTGCTGTAGGCTTGTTTATGCCAGCATCCACACAAACATGTTAGTAAGGTGTTTCACTATGACATTAGGATGCCTATAACATCACTAGTAATAGGAATTTTTCGTCTCTATAATCTTATGAGACCACCGTTGTATACTTGGTCCATTATTGACCAAAAGGTTGTTACGTGGTGCATGACTGTACATGATTTGCTGATATTTTGTTGAAACCATATGTATGAGTTTGGAGTTATATTATTGAATGTTGTTAACTATTAATATTAATTTGGTTTTGTAATGGACATGGGAATATTTAGGTCATCTATTTCTTCTTGGGTGAGTCTTGATAGTTTGTGGCTTTCAAGAAATAGGCCCATTTCAGCTAAGTTGTCAAATTTAAGTGGATAGATTTGTTCATAGTATTTTTTATTATCCATTTATGTCTGTGTGGTCTGTAGTAATATTCCAATACTTTTACTCTAGAGATTGGTAATTTGTGTCTTCTCTCTATTTTTCTTAGTTAGTCTGGCTAGAGGTTTATCAATTTTATTGATCTTTTCACAGAAACAGCTTTTGGTTTGATTGATTTTCTCTATTATTTTTCTGTTTTCAATTTCATTGATTTCTGGCCTTATCTTTATTATTTCCTTTCTTCTGATTGCTTTGGGTTTATTTTGCTCCTTTTTCTAGTTCTTTAAAGTGGAATCTTAGATTGTTGATTTGACACTTTCCTTCTTTTCAAATGTAATTATTTAATGATATACACTTTCCTTCTTTTCAAATGTAATTATTTAATGATATACACTTTTCTTCTGAACACTGCTTTAGCAGCATCCCACAAACTTTGAGATGTATTTTCATTTTCTTTCAGTTAAAAATTTTGTAATTTCCCTCAAGACTTCCACACTGACTTATGGATTATTTAGAAAGGTCTTTTAAAGAAATTTCTAAGTGTTAGGGGAATTTGCCAGATAATTTTCCTATGTTAATTTTTAATTTAATTCCATTATGTTCAGAGACATTCTTAGGATGATTTACTCTTTTAAACTGTTAGGGTTTGTTTTATGGCACAGAATATGATCTGTTTTGGTGACTGTTCCTTCAACATTTGAAAAGAATGTGAATTCTGCTGTTCTTGAATGGAGTATTCTGCAAATGTCAATTAGATGAGTTCACTGATGGTGTTGTCCAGTTCTTCTCTGTTCTTGCTATTCTCTCTGTACTTGTCCTATCAGCTCCTGAGTGAGTAGTGTTCACACCTCCAACTCTAATTGTGGGCTTGCTCATTTCTCTTTTCAGTTCTAGCAGTTTTTGCATCACATATTTTGAAAGTCTGTTGTTAGATACATACTTCTTAAGAGTATTATGAGTTCTTTGTGATTGATGCTTTTTCATTATTTAAAACCCTCTTGATCTCTGGTAATTTTCTTTTCTCTAAAGTTTACTTTGTCTGATATTAACAGAGCCGCTCCAGTGACTTTTCTTTTTATTAGTATTTCCATGGTATATTATTTTTCATCCTTTTACTTTTAACTACCTATGTCCTTATATTAAAAATGGAATTCTTGTAGACACTTATAGTTGAATCTTGTTTTTTTCTTTTTTTTGGTCCAAATCTGGCAATCTCTGTCCTTTAACTGGTGTGTGGTATGTTTAGACAATTTTCCTTTACTGTAATTATTGATAAGTTTGAATTTAGGTCTACTATTTTATGGGTTTTTTTTTTCAACTCTGTTTTTCTTTGCTGCATTTTCCCTTTCCTGGCTTCTTTTGGAGTATTTGAATACTTTTTAGTATTCCATTAAAATTTTTCTATTGTTATTTTACTATATCTCTTTGTATATAGTTTTTAGTGGTTGCTCTAGGGATTATAATATACATACATGACTTTACAATTTACTAGAATCAACGTTTTACCACTTCTGGTCTTACGTGTAACCTTATCATGAAATGGGTCCCTGGGTCCTCCTATTATGTGGTATTTCTCATACATACTACCTCTGTATGTAACCCAGCCAAACAACGTTATAATAACTTTTTGCTTTCAACTGTCATTTCTTTTTTTCTTTTTCCTTTCTTTTTTTTTTTTTTTTTTTGAGACAGAGTCTCTCTCTGTTGCCCAAACTGGGGGGCAGGGGCAAGATCTCGGTTCACCACAACCTCCGCCTCCCGGGTTCAAGAGATTCTCGTGCCTCAGCCTCCCGAGTAGCTGGGATTACAGGCATGCACCACCACACCTGGCTAATTTTTGTATTTTATTTTTAGTAGAGATGGGGTTTCTCCATGTTGGCCAGGCTGATCTCTAACTCCTGGCCTCAAACCATCCACCCGCCTTGGCCTCCCAAAGTGCTGGGATTGAAGGCATGAGCCGCTGTGCCTGGCTTATTTTAAAGTTAAGAGGAGAAAGACAATCTATTTATCCAGATATTTACCATTCTTATTGCTCCTTCTTCAGCGCTCATGTTCCAAGTTTCCTTCTGGTATTATTTCCTTTCCTTCTGAAGAACTTCTAATAGTTCTTTTAGAACAGGTATTCTGGTGACAAAATCTTAGTTTGCCTTCATCCAAGAATGCCTTTATTTTCTTGTCACTCCTGAGGGATAGTTTTGCTGGATATAGCATTCTGGATTGACAATTCTCTTACCTCTTTAAAATGTCGTTATACCTCCTCTTGGCCTCCATGATTCCTAATGAGAAATCTGCAGTCATTTGGATAATTGTTTCTCTATATGTCATACATTATTTTTCTCTGGCTGCTTTTGAGATGATTTATTTTTTAGACTCAGAGTCTTGCTCTGTTGCCCTGGCTAGAGTGCAGTGGCATGATCTTAGCTCACTGTAGTCTTGACCTCCTGGGCTCAAATGATCTTCCCATCTCAGCCTCCCAAGTAGCTAGTGCTACAGGCATGCATCACCACACTCAGCTAATTTTTAACTTTTCTGTAGAAGTAGAGTCTCCCTATATTACCCAGTCTGGGCTCAAACTCCTGGCCTCAAGTGATTCTCCTACCTCAGCCTCCCAAAGTGCTGGGATTACAGGCATGAGCCACTGTGTCCAGTCAAGATTTTTTTATTTGTCTTAAACATTCAGCAATTTTTATTATAATATGCTTGAGCATGGATTTCTCAATTTATTCTGTTAGGATTTGCTTATTTTCTTGAATCAAGTTTGTGTGTTACACAAACTATGGGAATTTTACAGCCATTATATTTTTAATACTTCTTTTTTCTGTACCACATGCTTTTCTCTGTCCTTCTGGGACACCAATAACATGAAAGTAGACCTTTCTTTATTGCCCCGTAGGTTACTGAGGCTCTGTTCATTTTTTCAATTTTTTTTGATTGGATAATTTCCATTAATCTGTTTTCAAGTTCACTGAAAACAGTTATTTTTCACTCTGTTATTTCCACTGTGCTATTGAGTTTATCAAGTAGCCATATTTTAAAATTTTGGTTATCGTGTTTCTCAGTTCTCAAATTTAATTTGGTTCTTCTTTATAGCTTCCATTTTTCTACTGAGGCTTCTCAGCTTTTCATTCATTTCAACAGTGTTTTCCTTCTTGGATTATAATACTTACCTTAAAGTCTTTGTTTAATCATTTCAATATCTAGACCCTCTTGCCATTGGCTTCTGTTGTGTTTTTTACCTGAAATTGTTAAACTTTTTCTTGATTCTTTATATGTGGAGTACTTTTTTATTGTATCCTGGCCATTGGAATATCATGGTATGAGACTCTGGGTCTCATATTTGTTTAAATCCTATATAGAATGCTGATTGTTATTATTATTTTTAGCCAGGAAGTTGACCCACTTAGTTTTGGGCTACAAGTTTTGATCCACTTTCTGTGGGCTGTAGTTTCATTATCAGTTTAGTTTTCAAAGGATTTCTGGTGCTAGTCAGATGTATTCTGCATATTTACTGTCCATTGGCCAGCCTGGGATCTTGGTGGTTTTCTGTTCTCTAGTTCAGTTCTCAAAGTCTTTGGTATATGTTTAGGATTGGATGCATATATGCTTATTTCAGGGATAAGCCCAGGAATACATAGACTACTTTATTAGATCCCTTTCTTCAGCTGCCTCCTGAAGGTAAGTGGCAGAGAGAGAGAGAGAGAGAGAGAGAGAGAGACATACATCAGCAGGTGAGCACCCAGAGCTGAGGATGCTGAGAATCCCTAGCCAGTCTAGGGGATATTGTTTGAGCCCATGGTCAATCTGTGCTTGGTCTCCAGACTTCTCAATCACTTGTGCCAATACTTTTTTTATTTCCTAAACTAGGTGAGATCAGGTCTCGTAAAAGAGTTCTGAGTAATATGTACGCCTCTTGTGGGCATGGCAGCCATGGTGGTGAATGAGATTGTGGAATAAGAATGTGTCGAGAGAGAAGAAAAGAGAAGCCTGTTTGAAAAGATAGGTAGGAAGAGGAGCCTGTGGAAGAGAATGAGAGGAGTGCTTAGAGACACAGGCGAGTTCTTTGTCATGAAAGCCCCAGAAAGAGAGTGAGTCAAGAAATAGAGAGTAATTAACAGCGTAAAATACTTGTAGGGGATCAGTCAAGATAAGAACTGAGAAGGGCCCTTGGGATCTATCAACATGAGGCTGTTGACAAAACAGTTGTAGTTACCACACTAGAAGAGTCCTTTGAAATCATACTCTACACCCTCTTCTGCAGATGAGGCAAGTGAGGTAATGAGCTACTTAGTTTTTTAGTTTTTTTTTTTTAAGTGGCAGATACAGAATTAACAATAAGTAGAGGTCAAGGCTCTAAGGATATTTAAAGGTCGCCTGCTCTGATTCCTTATCCCGTGCTTGAGTCTCCTGTACAACAGCTCTGTAAAGCTTGTGCCTAAATGCATCTACTGGGAGAGAACTCAGTTCCCAGTTCTAATGAGAGCCCTTAGTGTCTGATTCTTTATACTTTGTTCTCTTATACCACAGGGCAGACACATGCCAGGAGATTGTCTGCATCTTGAGCTGATCCTGGTGGAAGCTGATTGGATTTGAGAACTCAGAAGATTCGGTCAGGTTTTGAGTTTTAAGAAGGCTCTTGGCCAAAATGAAACCCTCTCCTCATAACTCTGGCTGCTCCCTAAATAAAGCCAGATCCTTAGGGAATTCCAGGACCAGGATATTCCAGGTCCAGCATAACATTTCCACATGGGTGTTCATAGGCACCTCCAGCCCAATACATGAAAAGGTGAGTGCATCACCTTCCCCTGCCAAAACCTGTTTTTATTCTTGAGACTCTGACTCCTCTTCCATCCAGGTGCTCAAGACAGAACTCTGGAGGTCTCCTTGACTCTTCTCTCTCCTCTATTCCTCAATTTAAAATGAATCATTATTATTCTTCCCAAACATCCCTGGAACTTGTCAATTTCTTCCTATTCCACCATGCCTCTCAAGTACAGGCCACCATTACCTCCTGTGTGGACAATGATCAGCCTTCCAACTGGTTTGCAGCTTCTAGTGTCTTCCCGTATAACCTGTTCTCCACATTGAAGCCTATCACCTCCATGCTCAAAACGCTTCAGTGCCTTCCCATAGCTCTCAGGATAAAATACAGGCTCCCTAACAAGGCCAAGAGTTTGTCCTTAATTCTAGGGCTTCTGCCTGCTCTGTAGCCTCATCTTGTGCCTCTCTTTCTCACTCACTTTCTGCACTTCATTGACAAAGCCATGCTATTTTTCTCCTTCAATGCTTTTCGCTATTCCCATTCTTGGAGCTCCTTTTTGTCACCTTCTCTAATACTGCCTATACATTCTTAAGATCTTTGTTTGGATATCACCTTCTCAATAAAGCCCTCCTTAACTACCCCCCAGCCTATCATAGGTAGGATTTTTGCCATCCCTGTCCTCTCACAGGTCCTTGGGATGCCTGTATTATGTAACTTTTACTGTTCTCCAGTTATGTGCTTTGAATCTTTCTCCCCATTTGACTCTAAGGCCCAGGAGAACAGGGAATATGTCTGCCCTCATTCTCACAGTATTTTTACTGCCTGGCACAGTGCCTAGCACACAGAGTGTGTTAAGCGTGTACAATTCTATGGTTTAATTATTTATTTAATGCTTTTGGTGTTGTTGGCACCACTTGGATGAAAAGAAGCTGGGCTCAGATGAATTAGTACACCAAAATTCTTACTGCACCTTACAGGGTTCAGATAGTCATCTTCTACATTCTCTGCTGTCGCAGGGAGTACTGAGTGTAACAGCTGAGATGGGAGCTATTGTGGCCTCTCCAGAAGAACAACCCTCAAAAGGATACCCCGGGAGGCCTCATTTCAATACCAAAAACTTCTCCCTGGAATACCAGTAAGCCCTATGATGACATCAAAGCCAACCAGGTATCTGATTAATGTGAGCTAATTACTATTAGTAAATGTGATTCCAGCCCAAACATAAAGCCTTGGTGGCCTAATCATCCGTTCACTCTTTATTCAGCAAATATTTAATGAGCACCTACTCTGTGCTAAGTGCTGAAAACACAAGACAGACAGGGGTCCCTGTCTGTTAGTCGACATGATGGTGGTCAGGTTGAGCATGGGGCAAAGGAGGGCTGTTAGTTAAATAATTACATAGTGATTGTGATTAGTGTTATGATGTAAAAGTATTGGGTTCTCTAACAGCATATAAGGGGGGTCCTGACGTAGGTCTGGAGAATTGGAAAGGATTTCCGTGAAGCGGTGGCCTAGGTATACATAATTTTTGCCAGGCTATGAAATGCGCAAGGAGTGTTCCAGGCAGAGGTAGCAGCAGAGCAAAGGGACTTGGCAGTTGGGAAGGAGCATGATGCCTTTTAGTTGCTGAAGGAAGGCAAATGGCAAAGCATTTGAGAGATGAGATGGGCAGAAAGAAGCTAGAGAAGAAATCGGGCCCAGACCATGCCAGGCCTTATAGGCCATGGTAAGAATTTGTAGATTTTATCTAAGAATGATGAAAAGCTCTCACCAAGAACTGTTTGATCCTCTGAGGGAACAGGAGTAGCTGTTGGCATTTAATTATAATAATACCCATGCATGGTAGGTGTGGTAGTTTTCAAACTTGGCTGTAAATTGACACTCCTTCCACTTAGAGATGGGGTCTATGTCCCCTCCTCTTAATCTGAGTGGGCTTGTGATGGTTTTGACCAATAGAGTACGAAGGAAGTGACACTATGTGACTTGCAAAGCTAGGTCATAAAAGGTCATGCAACTTCTGCCTGTTCGCTGGAACACTAGCTTTTAGAATCCTGCTGGAGAGGCCAAGGTAAGGCATTGTAGCTGAACCCAGCCCAGTTTGGGCTGGAATCACATTTACTAATAGTAATTAGCTCACATTAATCAGATACCTGGTTGGCTTTGATGTCATCATAGGGCTTACTGGTATTCCAGGGAGAAGTTTTTGGTATTGAAATGAGGCCTCCCAGGGTATCCTTTTGAGGGTTGTTCTTCTGGAGAGGCCACAATAGCTCCCATCTCAGCTGTTACACTCCGTACTCCCTGTGACAGCAGAGAATGTAGAAGATGTCTATCTGAACCCTGTAAGGTGCAGTAAGAATTTTGGTGTACTAATTCATCTGAGCCCAGCTTCTTTTCATCCAAGTGGTGCCAACAACACCAAAAGCATTAAATAAATAATTAAACCATAGAATTGTACACGCTTAACACACTGGGTTAAGCTACACTGCCTGGGACCATGTGAAAAAGTCTCAGGTTATTCCAACCCCCACCCATTTGAGTTTTCCAATCTGAGACCCCAGACATCATGCAGCAGACACAGCCATACCTGTTATATCCTGTCTAAATTTCTGATCTAAGACTCTGTGAGCATAATCGAATGATTGCTTTGTTATCCCACGGAGTGTTAATGTGGTTTAATATGCAAGAATAGAGAGCTGAAAGAGTAGATATATTATTAGTATTCTCCCATCTTACAAATGAGGAAGCTGAGTTTCAGAAAGATTAAGCAACTAGATCCAGGCCTTGCAGACAGTCAATAGTAGAGCCACGATTGAATCAAGGTCTGGTTAATTGCAGAGCCTGCTCCCTTCTGATGATCCCGGGTGACTCCTACACTGAGTAAGGCTCCCTGACAAAAATCTCCCAAGCTCCCCCGTTACTGCTCTTCAATCTGGAGACCCACTTTGATCAATCTAGATTTCAATGACTAGGATTTGATTACAGAAACAGCCTTCGTGACACATTTGATTTGCATTCTTTTCAAATAATTGGAAGACATTCACTCTGCAATCGCTTCTTTTCTGACTTTATTTTCCCCTCCACACCCACAGGCAGGAGCCAGATATTTTTGCCAAGCCTGACAAATCTGCTCCTCTCCCCACATTGCCCCCAGTGCACCAATGCCCACTAGGCCCCTATTAAATCCCAATCAGGGTTGTGAGAAGGCTGATTCAGCTCCCTCTCCCCACCCCCTCAGAAGAGTTAGGGATGAGCAAATCACTTATTGGAGTAATTCTGGGAGCTGAGGCAGAGCCATGGCTGGAAGCCACCCACTAACAAGAAACCCAGGACATCAATCAGCCAAACTGATTTTTCCGCTGCCGCAGCCACTTAAACAGTTATCTTTGCTCGAGGCTTTGTCCAAAGTTACTCAATCAGTGGGTTCCTGGGCGATAAGTCACGGCAGCCTCACTGCACTGTCTCTGTGTCCTAGGGCTGCCTCTTTACTCACTTCTCGAGAGGGGTTGAAGTTCATTTATTGCACTCTAAAAGGAAGAGCTCCTGCACTGCTTGCGCACATATTCTGGTTATAGCGGGAAGATGAAAAAGGATATTGAGGTCTGCTGGGATATCAATACACTTCTCATTTGACGCCCTGCGGAGGAGGCAAGGGAAGGATGTTTTAATTCATTTTATAGCGCCCCCTGCTGGCCGCGTGGTCCAGCTGCAACAAATGCATGATCCAAGCCTTCCGGGGAGCCCCTTATAAGCCATTTGTGGGGTGGGGAGGGGAGCCATTAGCCACACAATCTCCTTTTCCATTTTACATATGGAAAAGTTGAGGCCAGGAAGAAAAACATGATTCCCTCAAGGTTGAATAGTGAGTCAGTGCTATTGTTAGAATCAGCCTCTGCCAAGCTGGCACCTTTTCTAGGCTCCGAGAGTGCCCAGCGCATAGTTAAGTGGCTCTGCTTGACAGCACAGCATGAAATTAGGAGGTCCTGGATTCAAACCTAAGCTCTGCCGCTTAATAGCTGTCATGAGAAGGGAGTTCTCAGAGACCCAGTTTTCTCATCTATGAAATAGGGGTAAAATAAAAATGGGTAAAATAGGATTTTGTGAGGATTCATTCATCCACACATTTATTAAAAACCTATTGAGTGTCTACTATGGGCCAGGCACTGTGCTGGGTACTTGCGGTATAATGGTGAATACAACATTGCAGTACCTGTTTTCTGCTTTTTTGTTTGTTTTTAGGGTGACAGTCTAATGAGAGTATTAGATAACATATGCAAATACACAGCATAAATTCAACAACTGTTGAGAAGGGAAACATTTTCCCTTTGATTCTCCACACTTTCCAAGTATCAGGAGGCTCGGGGCCTTGCCCCAGCTGTATCAGTTTAGGAATATTGATGACTCGAAGAGATTAAGTGATTTAAAGGTCAAGACCACATAAATCTCTGTATTCTTCAGTATGCCTGCCCCCAGGATGTGCTCAGTAAATATTTGTTTGGTTGCATGAATGTCCCACGTTCTGGCTTCCTCGCCTCCCCGGCTGCCAGCCAATCGCTGTCCGTGGTGCTGAAAAGCAAATTCCTGCTACCGAGCATGAGGCGGCGCAGGTGCTGAGGCAGAAAATGGAGCCCAGGGGAAGTGAATAAAGAGAGGAAGAATGAGCCAGCTTTTCACTGACTATTAGTGACATCTTCATTTTGCCATCTCTTGGAATCCAAAGCTAATATTCCTTTTTCCAGATGTCCCCACTTGGCATTTCTTGCTAGCTGGAAACACTGGGCAGATAGGTGATGCAGGATGATCATCTCTACAATGGGGGTGGGTGGGGGAGAAGGGGTACTGGGAGTCCACAGCCCCATAAAGCCCTATTTTAAAGTGTTCTGCAAAAGTGGTGGAGTCTTTCTCTAGACTCTTCCTGAGCAAGGAAAAGGCAGCAGTCATCGATGCCTTCTCCAGCTGCTTTCATCCATGTCTGTCACCCAAGAATGTAGGCAGCTCTGAGTCAGAACTGGCTGTGGAAGTTCTGACTCAGATACTCAGATGTATATGGCAGAGTCATATATGTGGTATATAGTAGCCCAAAAGAGATCTGTCTGGGATTAACAGGCTGAAGCTGAGTGAGTGTTTCATTTTGACCCATATTTAATGTGATAATATTTTTACTTATTCGTGCATTCTATAAATATTTGTTGAGTGCTTCCATGGCCTGGAACTGTTATAGGAGTTATAGATATACAGTCAAGTACAAGAAAGACAAGATTTCTGGCTTCCTGAAACTTACATTCTAGTGGATGAGAAAAAGAATAAACAAGTACACAAATGTGTAGCCTAATTCCAAGCAAGAGGATAGATGATGATAGATAAGGTTCTCTTTTAGATAAGGTGATCATTGGAGGCCTCTTTGAGGAGGTTTCATTTGAGCACAGATGTGAATGAATTGAGATAATAAAACATGAAAATATTAGGGGAGGGCAGCATTCCGACTAGAAGCAACAACAAGAGCAAACACCCTGAGGTGGGAACAAGATGGCATATCCAAGGACCAGAAAGGGAGCCAGTATGAGTGGAGTAGATTAGACAATAGGGGACATGAAGACAAGATCCTGTAGGTCTGGAGGAGGACAAAGCAGGGTGTCTGGAATATGAGAAACACAAAATGACAGTTACTGCTGCACCTGCTATCATGTATTGATCATTGAGTATATAGTAGGCACTGTGATAAGCATTTACATGTATTAATATCATACCTGCAACAACCCTATGAGGAAAGTGAAGTTATTACTCCACTTCACTGATAAGAAAATTGAAGCCCAGAGAGATTAAGCAACTTGCCAAAGATCACACAGCTAGTCCAGGGCCGAGCCAGGCAGTCTGGCTCTGGAGCCCTTCATTGCTCCTAATCACTGTATTCTATTGATAAAACATCATTACTCAGAGAGGTAAGTGAATTGCCTAGTTAGTTATACACAGCCCAGAGATGATGGATCAGACTTGAATCCTAGTATTCAGCCCTGGGGTATTTCCACTGCACCACACTGCCTCTTTCTATGGTAAAGCAGAATAAAGGAGAGAGGCTGTTCTGTGACAGCACCACAGAGGCAGGAGCAATTTTAATGCTGCCAGCGAGCCCCATGGGGATTTTATTTAAATGATAATCTGCACTCTGCAGTTGTCTGATATTCCCTCCCACTTACCTTTCTCAAATGTGAAAACCGTGTCACTCCATGCACCCTCCCCCAGCAGGTAAATGCTTTACCAAGGAAGCTGAACATTTCTGTAGGGATTTCAGGTGTTGAGAAAGCTCCCTCCTTAAATACCATTGTTTCAGGGGCTTGTAAAGATGACTCAGAGAGAGAGAGAGAGAGAGAAGCTGCAATGGAAAATTAATGATCTTATCTGAGATGGGACCCAGGCTGAAGGCTCAGCTTTAGGCTGATAAAGGCCCTTCAGCGAGGGCTCCAAGGAGTCCTGAGTTGTCACTGACCAGTTGTTTAAAGAGAACTCAGGAGCAAGGCTCCGAGCTACTTCCATTCTCTGCAACTTTTAATATTCCTGAGTGTGTCACAAAACTGGGAGGGTGTGGAGTGTGCATGTTGAAGGATGTGTTTGCATGAGTGCTGCTGTTGTTTCTCTGTGTGTGTGTCTATATGTATTTGGGTGAGGTAGTGCTTCTATAAGTTTGTGTGTGAATCTGAGTACTAGTGAGGGTCTGTGTATTTGACCATGCTTATGTGTGTCTGTTCAAAACCAGGTGTATGTATGAGTGTTTGTTTGGTGTGAATCTGTGTATATTGGTCTGTGGGTACTTGTGGGTCTCTAGGTGAGATGAGGGGAGGAATC
The DNA here is from genome assembly GCF_029289425.2 of Pan paniscus. Lineage (NCBI taxonomy): Eukaryota > Metazoa > Chordata > Mammalia > Primates > Hominidae > Pan > Pan paniscus. The sequence goes on along the minus strand of NC_073270.2, from coordinate 2,997,696 downwards.
CTAGATGTTTAGTTAGAAATTGGCAAATGCAGGCAGGCTAGAATAATGGAAGCAGTTAAAGTGCAGGTCTTTTTATGCTGCTACTGAGGTAGGAGAAGAAAAAGCAGTGAGGTTAAACCACATAGAAAACCTTTAAAAAGTTTTCATCTTCAATTTGGGGAAGATCGGCTACTATTAATAGTAATAGCAGTTTATAATTAACAATAGTATTGTGGAACCAGTCCCATCAGCTCCCATTTCAAGAATACCTACTGTAATCTTCATTATATTTAGTATCTGCCATTCTCATGACAACTCTGTGCTTTTCTCCATGTCCATTTCACCGAGGAGGCAACTGGAGCTCAGAGAGGTTGAGTAACTTGCCCAGAGTCACACAGTTAGCAGGAGTGGAGCCCAGAGGAGAACTCAGGCATAATTGATACCAGAGGCTGAGTTTTTTCCCCTCTCCAGACTGCAATTCTTCACCTACACCAGCCATCACCCCCAGCTCCAGCCAGGCCCCAGCCCTGGAACGTGAAGAAGAGGATGGCAGAGCAGGCACAACACAAAGGGGAGAACAAGGTTCTAGGCCCCACTTTTCCATGGAGTTGTGTGGCCTTAAGACAATAGTCTTCCCTCTGCACCTCCATTTCCTCATCACAGAAGTGAGAATCTGGATTCAGTGGTCCCCCACTCTGACAGGGCCACAGGGAAGGGGTCTTTGTGGGTGGTCCTTATATCACCTGCGGAGTGTTGACCTGAAAAAGGGCCTCTGGGTGGAGGCAGAAGAGAAAATTCAAGATATGTGTCCACCTGGCCTAGGGCACTCACTCCTTTCCTTCCCAGTTGTGGGGGATACGCGTGCTTGGGCCTCAGCCCCCATTCCCATCCACTCCCCCTCTTCTCCTTGGTGCACTTTCCCGTATTGCAGAGATAGGAGTTGAAAACTATTTTCCCCAGCCTCCCTTGCAGCTAAAGTTCTCGATGTCAATTATGTTCTGTCAATTATCTAGGCTGTGTGAGAGTTTGACTCTGGAATTGAAACAGAGGCCGTCTCTCTGCTGCTGTGGCTCTTTCCTCCAGCAGGAGCCATCATGGTGGCATGGGGGTTTTTGCAGCAGCATCTCAGAGTCTGGTGGCCACCTCCATGGGTGTTGAGAGGCAGTTGTGATGACGTCATGGTGGCTCCCCAGTCCCAGCTTCCAGATCCCTGGACCCAAGTGTGACAGTAAGTTCTTGAACTCACTATTTGCAGGGGTGGTCTCCCATTTGCCTGGCTTTCTGATTGCATGGCTGGTTGGTCAGGTAGTATTCTGGGAGTCATTTACAGAGGCCCTGTTGACTCCTCCAGCACCTTCCCTCCGCTAGCACCTTTTAGAGTTCCTTATCTCCTGTGTTAAATCAACTTTTGCTTTAAAAAGCCTGGATGATTTCTTTCAGCTGCACAGAACTCTTTCTGATCACCATGGAGCTCTCCTACTCATCCTTCAAAATCCAGCCTTGGTCTCTAGCTCCAGGATGACTTCCCATATTGAACAGACTGGCTTGGGTACTTCTCCTGTATATCCACACCTCTATCTCAGCCCCGTCCAGGTGGTGCTGAAATTACTGAAAGTACTGTTTACTTCCTATCATCCCTGCCAGCTTGTGATCCCCAGAGGGCAGGAACTGGGTCATCTTAGCCATGCAACTGAGTGTTTAGCAGAGAACCTGGCCTATAATACATACTCCAGGTGTCTTGTGGAATGAATACAGAAAAGGCCACAATTTGTCAGCTCAATAGGATTTAGGAGAAACTATAAGATTTATGACTGAGAAAAAAGCAGTTTAATCTCCTCCTTTGGCAAAAAGAAACTCACCTGGCATAAAGAGCTATTATTAGGAATGATGTATATTATGGGGCTCATGGGATGATGAGGAGCAGGTCTTAGATGAAGGGTCTCATTTCAGATCAAATACCCAGGATCTTCGGGCAGGTCTGTCCTCTTGCTGATGCCCAGGCTGCTGCTGAGGAATTAGGAGATGGTGGCTTTTGAGAGGTAGCTTGATGAGTGAAAAGAGCCCTGGCTTTTGAGGCAGACAGACCGGGGTTTATAACCTAGCTGTACCACATTCTGTGTAACCTCAGACAGGTGACTGAGCCCTCAGCTCGGTTTCCTCATCTGCAAAGTGGAGCTAATGATATTTACCTCCTAGAGTTGTTGTGAGGGTTAAATGAGATAGTTTAGGAGATGTGCCTGGCACCTAGCAGAGACTTGATGAGTGGAGGCTGTGATTAGATTTTAGTGATGTGAGATGTAAGGTTTTTCTCTTTTGTGCAGGGGTCTAAAAACAGTTCACATTATTACCCAGTGAAGTCTAGACCAGGCATCCAATCCTGCCACTGACCTCTTGTTCGACTGGCAGCAGAGGTCAGGCACATGTTCCAGACACATGGTCATAAATGTGAAGCCTGTAGTCCGGACCCAGAATATAGTAGGTGCTCAGCAAACAGGTGTCCCTCCTTACCATGTGCTGGTCAAATTCTTGTTCAGGTCTTGGTCCCAGAAGTCTAGGAAGGACAGAGGAGCATAATGGGTGGATGTGACAAAGCAGAAAGGGGCACAGACTTTGGAGCTATACAGATCTTGATGTGAGTCCTGACTCTGTCCCTGTCCTGCTGCGCTACTTATGAAGTCATTTCACCTCTCAGTGTCTGTTTCTTCATCTGCAAAGTAGAACTTACAGTGCCTGCCTAACTGGGCTGCTGAGAAGTTACTAAAGATCATGTATCCCTGTTCTTAGCATTCTGCCTGGCACAGGGTGACTCTCAGTGGATAATAGCATGTATGCATTTGCTGCTTTTGGGTTTCAGCTTGCCTCTGTGAGGTAGTAGTGCAAAGCATGGTCTTTGCAGTCAGAGGAACTTGGGGTCTATTCCATTTATGAGCTGTATGACCTCAGGCAAGTGGCCACCTCTCTGAGTTCAGTTTCTTCCTCTGGCAGATGAAGGCAAAAATAGCACCTACCTTGTTGATTTGCTGTGAGGATTAAATGAGATAATAATACATAGAGACGAACTGGCAGAGTGATGGGCATCAAGTAGATGGACAACAACTATCGGCTCAGAGTGTGGAAGTTGTGCTGCCAGCTGAGGCAAAATAGGAGAGAAGGTGAAGTTTTGCCCTTTGGGAATGGGTAGTTCTGTGGCTTCATAATGCTGTTGCATCCATTACCACTATCTATACCAGAATGTTTGCATCACCCCAAGCAGAAACTCCGTGCCATTTAAGCAATAACTCCCCACTTCCCCCTCCGCCTAGCTCTTGGTAAACTTTACTCTGCTTTTTCTCTCTGTGAATTTTCCTGTTCTAGGTACCTCATAGAAGTGGAATCGTACAGTATTTGTCCTTTTGTGTCTGGTTTATTTCGCTTAGCGTAATGTTTTCAAGGTTTGCCCATTCTGTAGCATGATCCAAACTTCATTCCTTTATATAACTAAATAATTATTTGTTGCATGTGCATCTGCCACATGTTGTTTATCTATTTTTTTGTTGATGAACACTCAGATTGTTTTTAACTTTTGCTGATTGTGAATAATGCTGGTATAGGCTGGGCATGGTGATCACACTTGCAGTCCTAGCACTTTGGGAGGCTGAAGTGGGAGGATCACTTGGGGCCAGGAGTTTGGGACCAGCCTGGGCAACATAATGAGACCCTGTCCCTAAAATAAATAAATAAATAAATAAATAAGTAAATAAGCTGGCTTACAGGAAACTGTGATCACATTACTACACTCCAGCCGGGGTGATAGAGTGAAACACTGTCTCTAAATTAATGGTGATGATGATGATGATAATGATGCTATAAACATTGGTGTACAAGTGTCTGTTTGAGTCCTTATTTTCAGTTATTCTGGGTGTATATGTAGGAGTGAAATTGCTGGGTCATATCGTAATTCTATGTTTAACATTTTGAGGAACCCATCAAAATTTTTTTTCCATAACACTGTACCCTTTTACATTCCAGCCATAACACACGAAGTTTTCAATGTCTCCATTTCCTTGACATTGGCTCTTTGAGATGCATTAGGAGACCAAACTTTGTTTGGCAAACTCCTATTCATCCTTCAAAACCCACCTTAGAGTTTGCCTACTCAGGGGTCCCCAGACAGAGTACATCACTGCTGCCTCTGTATCTTGCATTGCTTTGCTTTTGCACCCACTCCATGGTGTTTTATGCCAACAGATATCCCTTATTGGACTGTGAGTTTGTTGAGCATAGGAATCTTGTTGGATTTGAATCTGAATCACCAGTACCAGAGCACCAAGAAATGCTCATGAGCCAGATTAAATGATTCAATAAGTTCCCTCCAGATCTCTGAGTTCTCTGTCCACATGGAGAGCCATTGCCAACCCTTTCCAGCCTCCAAACATGCTTCAGATAAAGTGCTATGTTGACCAGGCCCTTGGGGTCCTGTGTGGCTTCTTCTCCATTTCCCATCTTTCACTCTGCGCTCCAGCCACACTGAACCATCTGTTGTTCTCTTAGTCACTAACTCAACGAATGTGTACTGAGCACCTACAATGTGCCAGGCAAGACAAAATTCCTACCTCCCTAGAGTTTACATTCCACCAGCGGAAACAGGCAATAATCAGATAAACCAATAAATATATTGCATCAGGGAGGGATAAATGCTGTGGAGACTGACAGAGGTGGGTGAGGGATGGAGAGGGACAGAACACAGGGTGTGCAGAAGAGACCTGTTTTAGGAAGTGACGTTTAAGCCCAAAGCCAGATGCAGTGATGGAAGGAATGTGGGGAAAAGTGTGTTCTTCAGAGAAGGCACAGCAAGCACAAAGTCCCTGAGGCAGGAATGTGCTTGGTGTGTTTGAGGAGCAGCAGGGAGGCCAGGGCAGCTGCAGGAAGCGGGGAGGACAGGAGGTCAGCAGAGAGTAGACCTTCCAAGTGAGGCACGTGGACCTTCTTCCAAGTCAGAGGAAAACCACTGGAGTGTTTTAAGCAGGGGTGAAGTACAATCTGAGTTGCTTTTCTTTTTTTTCTTTTTTTTTTTGAGACAAGGTTTCACTCTTTTCACCCAGGCTGGAGTGCAATGGCATGATCTCCGCTCACTGCAACCTCTGCCTCCCAGGTTCAAGCGATTCTCCTGCCTCAGCCTCCCAAGCAGCTGGGATTACAGGTGCCCACCACCATGCCTGGCTAATTTTTGTATTTTTAGTGGAGACAGGATTTCACCATGTTGGCCAGTCTGGTCTTGAACTCCTGACCTCAGGTGATCCACCTGCCTCGGCCTCCCAAAGTGCTGTGATTACAGGTATAAACCATAGCACCTGGCCTGAGTTGCATTTAAAAGAATCTCTCTGGCTGCTGAGGAGCAAATAGTAGGCTGGGTAAGGGCAGAGGAAGAGGCCAGCCATCTAGGAGAGAAGTGACAGCGACCGGGGGCCCAGGCGATAGAGTCAGAAGCAGTGAAGAGGAGGTGTCAGGGCAAGAGAAAGAGGGGAGTCAAGAGCAACTCCCCCACCGTCCCACTCAACTCTTCTTGCTTGTAGGCCTTTGCCTAAGCTGTTCCCTCTGCCTGAGATGCCCTTTCTTGCCCTCTGCCTGGAAATCCCACCTGTGCCTCAGTCTTCAGCTTCATGCTCACCTTCTCCAGGAAGCCTTCTCCCAACGCTTCAGCAGGCTGGTTGGGAGCCCCTTTTCTGTTCCTGCAGTATTCCAGGTCTCCTAGCCCCTACTTGCCGTGCTGGTGTCAGTGGCTGTTCCTATACCTGCCCCTCTACCTGGATCGTGAGGACAAAGGGGGCAAAGTTGTGTGTGGCATGTTAAGCCCTAAGGGCTCAGCACTGAGAATGGCACATTGGGATGTTTCAATACAGAAATATAGAAGAAAAGGAAGAGGAAGAGGAAGAAGAAGAGAAAGAGAGAGAAAGAGAGAGAGAGATGATGAGCACAGCTCCTCACTCCCTCTTGCAGCAGCGAGGCACAAACACGACGGCTGGGGCAGTGGGAGTCTCTCACGCGCTTGCCCACCCAGCCCCGGTGTGGACATCCACGCTGGACACACGGCAGCATGAAAAGTGATTTGGGAGACTTGATGCTGACCACAGGACCGGAACTTCATCCCACTGAGGTCCTCCTGAGTGATCCATGTTGCCTGCCGCCACTTTTCCAGGCCGACAGGTGAGTAGAGAACGCACACAGAGCTCGGAGCATGAAGCAGAACAGGGAGGAGAAGCCCAGACACAGCTCAGCTCCTGGCTCAGAGCAGCTCCTGGCTGGGGCACATGCCTGGAGTCGGATTGCCTGGGATCAGGCTGTGCTCTGCCACTTTCTACCTGTGTGCCTTTGTGCGAGTGACTTAACTTCTCCCAGCCTCTGTTTCCTTCTCTGTAAGGTGGGGGCAGGAATTGCATCTAATGGCAGAATGGTGGGGAGAATCAGGTGTTGATTGGTGTCAAGGGTTTACAATGGGGCCTGGTAGCAGACAGCCCTTCAGAAATGCTGGCTTTGTTTCTTAACTTTTCTGTCTTCCAGCCTGTGCTTCCTGAATCCTACCTAATGGAATGATTTGAGGACTGGTTGTTTTAAATATTTCCTTTTCTTTATTCTTTGCCTTTTGCCCACCTCGAGATCTGCAGTAGAGACTGGTCATGCACGGAGGGTGTGCAGGGAAGGGAGCATTCTAGAGCTTTGGAATGAGCCCTGACATCTGTATAAAAGCTAGCAGCATCCTCCTGTCTTCAGAAGATGACTCAGGTGCTCAGAGAGGCGAAGTATCCATCAGTTGTCACACAGTGAGGAAGCAGTGGCGTCGGGATCTAAGCCGAAGTGAGCCTGACTGAGCCATGGTACCCACCCCCTGGACTGCTGCCCACAGGGCCAGCACCATGATTGGTGCATCACTGAGCCCAGGAGAGGGTGAGCTTTATGGCAAGGTTCTCCAGGACTAAGGGGGAAGGCTGCTCCTGGCCTTCTACGTGTGTGTGTGTGTGTGTGTGTGTGTGTGTGTGTGTGTGTGTGTGTGTGTAAAGGAGGCTGCGGAAGGAGAGGAAAAGCAAATGCAGGAACTATTTGCTCTTGAGGCAACAGTAGACTCAGGGGGTGAAGGATATCAGACATCAATGGCTTAATGAGGATTATCCATGAGTGTCTCTACTCTCACTGCCCCAACTTCCCTCTGGTGAATAACAGTCAGGAGAGGCCCCTGTCCTCTGCTCTTCCAGTGCTTGCTGACTTCCAGCCACGGGAGCCATTGTACTCCCTCTCTAAGAGTCTCTGTGTATTCGAAGGTTATTACCAAGAGCTTATAGAGGCAGAGGTTAGGAGGAGAAGGAGGAAATGAAAAATGAGGAAAGAGAGCAGCTGGAGTGAGGCTTTGGCCTTGGGGATGAAGAAGACGCTCACTCCTGGGCTCCCAGATTCCCAGGGTGGCAATGAATAGACTCCACTCATGTCCTCTGGCCACCATGCAAGAAGCCAGCCTGAGATGTGGCCAAGTGCTTGGTGACCCTGCGCACTGGCTATCACCAACTGGACAGGGGCTTCCACATAGGGCACCAGGAGTCGCTTGCACCCGCCAGTCAGACCCCTTGTGCTGCCTCGGGAAGAGGAGACAGGGAGGAGAAGGAAAGTGAGGCTGTGGGTCCAGAGGGGAGTGTGGTGGGGCTGCAGCTTCAGGATCTGAGGGATGGGTCTCGGTTCTTCCTCCCTCCCTGGGTGGCTGGGGCCTCTCTGAACTTCTGCTGCCTTCTCCATCTGAGGACGCATTGTGAGATCCACGCCACAGGTTTTCTTGTTGTGAGGATGTGATGGAATGTGGAAATGTCTGAGGCATAATAGGTGTTCAGCAAACAGCCCCTTCTACCCTCCTCCTCATGTGAGAGTTTAACGAGCCAGGTGCAGGGAGAGGAGGATGCCCAGGAGAACCGGCTGCATCAAAGCTGGAGTGATGTGGTTTATCAGGAATGATGGGAGCAGAACATTCGCTCCGTACTGGCTGCTTTAAGTGCTATTGACACATCCTCCTTTCACCCTCACAAGAGCCCAAGAGCCCCATGATACTGTTGTCCCCACTGTACAGATGAGCAATTAGAGGTTGAAGTTGGCAGCTTATCCAAGGTCTCTCCGATGGTGAGTGGCAGACCTGAGAGTCAAACTCACATCTTAAATGTCATTAAGCACAGCCTGTGTATGGAGAGGCTGAGTCCCAGAGAAGAAAACTGACCCCACCCCTCAGTGTGGGCAGATTCAAGCCTGGGGAGAGGCAAGGGAGGGAGCAGAAACTTGGAGGATAGATCAACCTGACTTTAGATTCTAGCTGGATGACTTACTTGCTGTGTGTCTTTAGGCAAGTTTCTCAGCTCTCAAACCTCTGTTTTCTCATCTGCAAGATGGGGATAATATTAACCAATGGGCTAGGTCATGAGGATTAAATCTGACAACTCTACCTAACTGCCTGGTGCAGCCAGGTGCCCACAAAATGGGCGGCCCTGCCAGACTTCTGAAATAGTTGTGCCTCCCACCACAAACTGTCTGCTATTGACTGAGAAGGGAAGCATGTTCTCTTCCAAACTCAAAGACCCCTATGTTCTGGAAGGTCTCTGTAGCAATGAAGAGTGCCACCTTCAAGCTGCTGCTGGTCCAGGCCAAGGGTATATTGAGGTGGGTCCATCCCTCACCCAGAGTGTGTGCTGAGGCATATTGCAGCCCATATTTTGAGGGGTTTTTCCTGCTATTCATTTTGTGTTGCCGCCAGAGAAAACTAAACTGCAGCTCCTGGCTGTCGGGGAAGAGCTGTGCTTCTGCCAGGGCTAGTGTGCCTGGCACCAGCTCAGGCATGTACCAGAGCCGAATGCCGTTTGCAGGCAAATGTACACACAAAAAGATTCCAGCACACGCGTGCACCAGCCAACACAGAGTTGCCACGGCACACAACAGCGGGCCATGCACGTGCCTGCTGACTCGGCTGTCATCTCCCGACTCTCTTCCGTGATCAGAAGACTGTCTCAGCCTCTGTCTGTCTCCACGTCTGTCTGTCTGTGGATCAGTGTGTTTTGAGTCTGACAGTCTTCCTGGCTGGTTTCCTTTTTTCTTGCTCTGTCCCTCTCTCCTTGTGTTTCTACCCATCTCCCTATCTCTGCCACTCTCTGTCTCTGTTTTTCTTTCTCTTTCTCCCCTCCTTTGTATCACTCCCTAGGTCCGACATTGCCTCTTTCTCGATTTCCGATTCTGTTTTTCTCTGAGTCTCTCTCTCTCTCTCTCTCTCTCTTTCTCTAACTCTTCTGTCTCTGTCCTTCCCTGTCTTCTTTTTCCTGTGACACTCTCCTGGAAACGCATCAAAAACTGAAGTGGCCGGATTTCAAGTGACAAACAGCACTACACCCAGAATCCGCCCCCTCCCCAACACGGCTGCCTTCCTCCTCCACATCCCTGTCACGAAGAGAAGCCTATTGTGTCGGGCCCAGGGAGTTCGAGTTGAAGGGCCTGGGGGTCTGCGCTCTGACTGCTCTCAGCCACTTCCCCATTGGCTCCCAGCAGCCTGTGCTCAGCAAGGGCTGAGCGACAGGGGAGGCTCTCGTCCATAAAAGGGGGGAAGAGGCACCAGAACTGCCATTTGAAGGGGCTTTGGTGGTGTTCACAGCTGCCTCTTTGGCATCTCCTCCCAAGCCGGAGTCAGGGAGGCCCCTGAGCCTTGGACCAGCCACTGCCACCTCCGACCTGCTCGGCCAGAAGCTGCCCAGGGACAAAGCAGAGTGCAGGTAACATCCAGAGGGGGCACTGGAATTCTATCGCTTGGTTTTATTTGCTTATTCCTGGTCCTCTGGACCTAGAGATGGTGGGAGCTCGAGCTGGGGATTTTAGGTTTGGGTCTGATTATCTAGCAAAGGTGGTTACAGTTAGGAGGCTAGTTCACAAAAGCCAGACCAGTGAGAGACTGCTCTTTGGACTCTCCCTTTCTGCACAGTCCTGGCTTAAACAGGTGGTAAGCTCTCTCCCAAGAGGACCACCCTTTGGCTTTAGCTCCAGGGTCTTCTCCTTGCAGCCTCCCACACAGCAGTTCCCATGCCATTCCCAGGGTCTGGGGAAAATGGGACACCCTGGATGGGAGAAGTGAGAGGTTTCACTAATCAGGGTGATTTTAAAGGTCAATGAGTCTCACTGGACTTAGAGAACAACAGTTTGGGGACATTAATGAGATCCAAGGCTCTGGCATTTATCACATAACATGTACATCAATGTACGGCCAGCTTCGGCCTTTTCATTCTTTTCGGATTGTGTTTAATTGCTGACAGGGTGCTGGTTTGAGTGGCTTCTTTTGATGGAATTTGATACAGGTTGAAGTTTGGGGATGTTTTGTTGGAAGGGAATGGGAAAAGGGAGTGACAACAAGCCAGGAGGCCCAGGCTTAGCAGGCATTTTCTTGTCCATTTTACTTGGAAAGGACTTGTTGCTCTCCTATTAACTACAGCCAGAGGAGTCTAAGGCCAGGAGGAGGCTCAAAGGGAAAGCCATTTGCTCACTGGTCCAGAGACCCATATTCAGAAAAGTACCAAGTCTCAAAGTTTGATTCTAGCAAAAAGCTGATGAGTTTCAGGAAAAAAAAAAAAAAAAAAAAAACAAAAAAAAAACAAAACCCTGCTGACTACTCCAAGGTTGAAGAGTAAATTCTGCAACTGCTTACTTTTTCCTGGGTATCAAGAATCCCTCCAAGCTCTACAAACATTACTTAATTAAGTCTCCAGTCTTCCCAGGGGAAACAAGCTCTTTTGATTATTGGATCTGATTTCAATTCCCCTCCCACAGACTGAAAGTCTTCATTATCATCTTTCTTCCAAGGGTTGCTGAAATATACAAGGCTTGCCTTTCTAACTTGACAGGCATCCCAGTCGAGAACCATTGCAAAGTGTTGCAGAATGTCGGTCCTCTTCTGTTCTTTCTCACCGCAGGCCTCACTCCCACCCCTCTGTGGCACCTTCCTTCTCTTTTCCCCTCCTCTTCTCCCCCCCAGTCCCACCACACCTTGCCTTTGTTCTATTTTTGCAGGTCATTTATCTTCAGGCTTTGAGATCTGCGTGGGGGGAGCTGTCGCAGCAGCCCAAGCCGGTGAGTTATGCTGCCTGGGGGTGGTTTGCGTTCACTGACGGGATCTCAAGCCCACTGCTTTGCCCCAGCTGAGCTAGAGGTGTGATAGGTGGCAGGCAAACCCTATGCCTCTGTTGGCAGCTGGGAGGGGGATGTCACACTGGTTCCCAAGGTTATGTGGCGGAAGGCAGCACATTTTAAGGGAGCAGGCGAAGGGATCAGCTCTGGGGCTATTTGAGAGATTTGCGATCTTAAAACACGTGGAAGGAGTTAAGGTTTCTTGAAGTAACTCCTGGGAGGCAGGAATTTTCCATCTGTCATCTACACGTGTGTCTCACAACACCTGAAACAGTGCTGGGCTGAAATCCCAGATCCTACCACTCACTTACTGTGTGACTTTGGAACAGTAGAAGTCCCTCTCTGAGTCCTACTTTCCTTACCTGTATGATGAGAATAATAATAATATTCACCTCCTAAGGTTATTGCAAGCCTCCAACGGGATATAGCAAAATGCCTGGCATTCAGTAGGTGCTCAATAAATACTGGCATGACTGCTCAGATTTTCACTGTTCTGAAGTGGTGAGGTTGGACCTTTCTCTCCATCGATTATCATATCGCTGATCATCCCACTCCATCATGCTGTGTGCTATGTCCAGGAAGTATGATCTAATGTCTAATATTTTCATTTGAGGGGCTGGTGCTCCTTTCCCCTCCCCATCCCAGCAGAAGACTTTTTATTTCATCTGCTGCATCAGGATCATGAAGTCTCTTTTTGATCGATACTCCCTAAATCCACCTCCCACTACCCACCTCCTTGGGTCATTCCTGCACAATTGTCGTATTTATTAGATCTCTTCCATCATTGTAAGAGAGATCAATAGTTACTGGTTCGATTTCAATGCATGCCTGAGAAAGTGTGGTTACACAGCTGATTTCTCTCACTGTATTCACTCATCTCAGCCCATGAATGCTGGCTAATCTTGCTGGGTCTGACAAAGTGATAAACCTGTTTCACTGAGACAGAGCTGGCCACTGTGGTAGGCAGTAAACATCGGCTGGAGACACCCAGGTAAGCCCCAGGATCAGACCCTCGAAATGGACTGGGGTCTGTCAGTGCTGTGAAGCGCAGCCTCATCAGTCCCTCCCAGGCTGGATCCAGACTGATGCTCCTGGCAGGAGGACGATGGCCCAGGTCCATGAGGCACATGGCTTGGCTCAGGGGGCTCCTCCGAGTCCATCCAGGTCATCCCACTGGCCAGAGCGGCTGGCCACAAGCCACAGACATATGCACCGAGGCAATTTGTTGATGCATTGGCTTGAACTGCCATTTGGTCCCTGTCCTATTCCTGGACAATTTGATTTAACTTGACAGCGGTTTACTGAGCAGTTATTATGTGGCAGGGTCTCTTGCCCACGGGTCCCTAGGAACAAAGGGCAGACTCAGAGAGCAGCAGGAGGGAGAGAATTGGTGTTTGTGATTCACACGGTAGGTCAGCATCCTGAATCAAAATCTACTCTCCCTCCCCACTTCTCTCTCTCTTATTGTGTTCACTTCCCTTCCCTTTTTTCCCTCTTCTTCCCCTCCTCCTCACCCCCTTCCCTTCTATTCCCATTTGTCCTCTCCCCATCTCTATGTCTCATCTTGTTTTTTCTTCCCATATGGTCCTCCACCTCTCTCTGCTTTTTCTCGGTGTCTCGGTCTCTTTTTCTGTGTGTGCAGTTCTCACCTCTGCCATTCTTTTGGGCCCCTGTCTTTTTCTCTGTGTCTATATCTCTAACTCTCTCTTTTTACATCTCTCTCTCTATGTCTCTTCATCTCCATATCTCTCTAGCTTATCCTCTTTTTGCCTTTCTCCCCATCCCTTAATTGCACCAGATAACAAAAAGGGTGGCGGTTCCATCCAAACCTTGCTCTTGAAAACCGTTCTGTTAAATATGCAGTGAATGATCCCACCAGGACCACTGCCTGCAAGGCCATCTTTCCCTCTGTTCTCTGCACAGCAAATGCAGCCGACCACCAAACGGGACCCTCATCCGATTCTGTGCTTTGATCTTTGCCAGGCTAAAGTGTGGGTTTACTTTCTGTTCAGAACCCGAGCCTCCTTCCCATTGATCATTCGTCTTTTGTTACGATGCTAACACCTAACAAGGGGCACCGCTTTTCCGGGTTCAGGGGCTCCCTTTGCCAACCACCTGGAGACCCACAAGGGTGAACTTTACACTTTTGAGTGTGGGGTAAAAGCCCCTGAAATGGTTTCAACGTCAGGAATGTGAGAGTTTGGGAGGTTATCCGAAAGACACTTGATACATATTTAGGCCTCAGGATGGTTTGTGGCGTGGTCAGCAGACTGACTCTGAAATCTTATTCTGCTGTTTCCTTGCTTCTTGGTCTTGGCCCAGTCTTTTAGACTCCGAGCCTCTGTTTTCCCCATCTGGAAATGGAACTAATAGTTCCCAACCCACTGGATTCTCTTCAAGAGAAGAGAGAAATAATTGAGATAAAGTGGACAGCAAAGAGCTTGTCCCTTCTCATAGCTACACCCTAAATGAGGAATGCGATGGACTTAGAGAATTCCAACTCTGCCATGCTCTGTGACCACGGAGAGGCACTTTGTCACTTGATCCTCACCTTCCCATCTGGATCCCAAGCTGTAATATTAGCCCCTGCCCCGTAGGGTCCACGGGAGGCACCTGGAGTGCACGGGGCAGGTGCAGAACAGCGTCTCAGTCCTTGCTGGCTGTTAGGATGGTTGTCATTGCAGGGTCATTGAAACAATGGCATCTCTTTAGTGGGAGTCACGGTTCGGGTGTGGGAGGCTGGAGTTCTGTCTCCATTTCCCTCGTGACTCATGATATGACCTTAAACAAGTGACTTCATTTCTACCTTTTCCCATTTCCTCTTTCATCAAATAGGGGTAATCATATGCACTAAAGTGCTCAGAGAGATCATTGCAATGTTAAATCAAGCCATTATTATTCCATGCTGGCTTTTTAAATAAAAACGCTCGCGGCTCCTCTGAGCCCTCAGCTGACTACAATATAGAAATATCATCGAGAAGCCAAGATGTCAAAAAGATCATTCCCTTTCAAGGAACTCTGGGCCCTGGGTGAAAAGAGGGTCTACTTTGTGCTGGCCCTTTAAGCAGTGCTGTCTCAGTGCAGGAAGATGATACACCCCAATAACAGATGAGAAGACTGAGGCTTGTGGAGGAGGTGGCACCAAATGACCGCAGAGCCCATGTCTTTCCCTCTCAAGGAAAAGGTAAATCCCAAGGCAAGCCTCCCCAGGTCCTCTCAGTATTTGCCAGGAGAGCAGCCCAGGCAACTAGAAAGGGCTCAGGGCTGAAGAATGGGGCCAGTTTCTTCCTGCCTCTTCCATCGGGAAACCCACCTGACCTCCTGGTAAGAGATCCATCCACTAGCAAGGCATAAAAAATGTTTTATTATTTGAGAATATGTTCAAGTGCCTGAGGACTCAAGAAAATTAGCTTAAAAACTATTAGAATCATAAAATGTTTATAAAACCAGTCAAAGTACGGTCAGCAAACCTTGTCTGTAAAGGACCAGAGAGTAAATATTTCGGGCTTTCTTGGCCCTACAGTCTCTGTTTCAGCAATTAACTCAGCTTTTGCAGCATGAAAACAACCACAGACATAGATGCAAACAAAGGGATATGGGTGTTGTATTAGCCAAGGTTCTCCAGGGAGGCAGAGCCAACGAGGTGTGCCTATCTGCAGAAAGAGATTTACGTAAGGAATTGGCTCATGTGATTAGGGAGGCTGGTGAGTCTGAAACAACCCCACCTGTTAGGGGAGAATCACCCCACTACCCCATCAGCCCCTCTTTCCCCTACTGGGCTATTACAAAGCACCCGAGGTAGTGGCTGAGAAAAAGCTTCACAAACTGCCAAGTGCAAAGGACTTTTCCTTGTGCGGCCTCCGGGTCCTTGGCCAAGTCTGTGAAAGAAGACCATGCAGGCCCTCCCTCAGGGTCAGATACTGACGTCATGCCTCCCGCTTACCAAGGGGGCTTGCTTCCCACTTCTCATCCCGATGATCGGCAAAGTTCCTTTCCTCCTTGGCCCATCCCTAATCAGACATGATAGGCAGGCAGGGCTCTCTCTTATGTGTGACTTCCCAGCTCCATTCCTTGGCAAATCCCCATCAGAAAGGTCGAAATGCTTCCCCCGGGGCCCATCTGACATTGTTCAGTAATGTATTTATCCTATAAAAGGAAGGAAATAGGATCACCTATGAAATTGTGAGGGCCAATGTGTCTCTACTAGGATCCCCTTTTAACCCAGAGGGATCTGAACAGGATCCCAACTCCCCCATTCATAACTCCAGGTGAACTTGGATGAGCAAGTTCCCCTTTCTCAGCCTCAGTCTGGCCCTCTGTAAAATGGATATTAAAAAAAAAAAAAACATGCACCTCTGGGGTTGCTGTGAGGATTGGAGCTAATATGTACAAAGCAGTAATGCACAGCCTGGCACCCAGTAGGCTCCTGAGAATCAGTGGCTGTTGCTGGGTTGACAGGATCATGGATGAAGGGCATTCAGCCCAGACCAACACCCAGCAGGCCCTCCGTCCACGGCAGTGAGTCATGCAGCAGCATTTTTTGTTTCTGCAGTGTGCCAAGCTCTTTATGATCTCTCCTTTTTGCCCTCTTCTTTTCCTATACCCTACTGCTCAAGTAAGACTAGACTGGAGTCTTCATACTCCCCTCTCCAAAGCACCTACTATGTGCCAGGTGCTTCAAGCACACGCTAGGTGCTTCAAATGTGATCATTTATTTAGTTCCTATGCCCACCCTCTGAAGCATTATTATTAGCCCCATTTTGTAGCTGAGAAAACTGAGGCACAGTAAAGCTAAGTCATTTTCCTAAAGTGGTGGTAAGTGGTGGGCTGAGACCTGAGCCCACTTTACTGACCACTTGGTGATCCTGCTTCGGGGTCAGGAAAGAATTTGAGGTCCTACCTCTCCTTTCTCACCAGCTGTGTCCCTTCCACCCCATGCTGCTTCTCCGAGTTAGAGTGGGTAATTCAGGGGCTGCAGACTCATTTGTCTGTCAGGCAGTTGGCAGTGAGGGAAGCCCCGGGTGGTTCCGCGGGTGGCGATGGGCAGTACGGCTCTTCCTCTGTGACTGTTGCCATATTGGAATACAGGCTCAATGTCCCCAGGCCTTTTGTTTTTTCAAGACAAATTGAAAATTGAGATTTTTTTAATGTAAAAATTTCCTAATTTAAAAATATTGCCTGTTTATTTTCATAACTAATCGGTGTGCAGCTCCTGCTCTCATTCTAGCCCTGTATGAGGTACTGGGACACCATTTATTCATTCATTCATCAATCACTCAAACTTCCTTAGTCTTCCAGTCACATTTAGATCAAATGCAAACTCTCCCTTGGCCTATGACAGCCGGCATTATCTATCCTCTGCCCACCTCTTTGCTTTTCCACCCCAGTCTCTCCCTTATGTCCCTTCCTGCAACCTGGCCTCTTTGTCATCCTGAAGCACAACACACTCGCACCTCAGCGACCCCCCTACCTGCCCATAAGGGACTCAGACAGGTAAGTGGTAATTTTGTGATGGAGCCAGCATAGGAGGCTGTGGGAGCTCAAAGGAGGGAACTAATCCAGACAGACTTCCTGGAAGAGGCAACTGAGGCTGAGTTTTGAATAATGAGTAAGAATTAGCCAGGTCAAAGTGTGATGGGAGTGGATGAGTGGGTTGAGAAAGATGTTCCTGTCAGAGGAAACCCTTTGTGCAAAGGCTTGGAGGGTGGGGTGTGTGGAGCATTTGTTTTGAAATTGCAGGTGGTTTGGTCAAGCCCAGGATGGGCAGAACTCACATCCAATCTGTCTGGGTGCTGTGTACTTGCTGGGATAGCTTGGACAGACTATATGTTCTTTCTGTGTCTCCATTTTCTCATCCGTGAATGGGGAGAATATTAGTCCCAGTCTTATGGAGTTGTCAGAAGGACCCCCTTACAATAAGACACACAGAGTTCTGAGCACAGGGGCAGGCACACAGGGAGCACTAGCAAATGTGAGCTGTTGGTATTAGGAGAGCCCGGGGCTGCTAGGTGACGGGGACAATCTTCCTCTGGAAGCCAGTGGACACAGGGCAGAGGTGCAGTCAGATCTGCATTTCAGAAGGGTCCTCCAGCTGCTGCGTGGAAAGTGTCTAGGAGGGAAAGATTGGAGGCTACTCCAGAACCAGGGGAGGGTCCACCTGGAGGGAGAAGCTGGAGGCTGGAGATGAGAGGACTGAAGGGGCCTGGGCAGTACACAGCGGTTACGAAGGTAGCTCTGGAGCCAGACAGCCTGGTACGAATCCCAGCTTTGCCACTTACTCACTGTAGAATCTTGGCAGGCTCTAGAATCTTAACTCAGTTTCCTCATCTGTAAAGTGGGCATGGCAACAGCACCGATGCTGCAGAGTTTCTGTGAATATGTATGAGTTAATCCATGAGAACTGCTCAGAACATCGTGAGTACCTCATTACCTTCAGATCAACCAGAATTATCATTCAATATAAAGTTAATGGATGAAAGACAAGGATGCCAACGCTGTTTTTGCCTGAGATAAAGAGATCTTAACGTGAGTCCCCTACCTTAGCAGCTAAGCTGTGTGGGAAGCCTTCAGCCAGGAGTTAGATGGTGTGGTAGGCGCCCCCTCCCCAGTAGGTTAATTCACTGCTGATCTTCTAACAGGCCAGCCCAGCCATGGCTGATATCAGAGAAAACATGAGCTGCCCGCTTTGCACGGCTCACTGGTGGGGAACTGTAATCCACTCCGCAGCTGACAGACTCAAGGGGAAGAGAAAGACACAGGAGGGACATAAGTCCGCGTCCCTGACTTTTCCACTGAGCCTCCCTGGTTCAGGGGAGCAGACCTTGCCAGAGCCTCAAGCAAGGCACATGGGCCTGAGCTTGTGCCTTGAATTGCTGTGTGACCTCAGGAGATTTACTAAGCCTCTCTGAGCACCAGTTTTCTTGTCTATAAAGTGGGGCTAGTGATACCCACCTCTCACAGTTTGTGGGTAGGCTGAGTACAATACACAGGTCAAGGGCTTTGTATATAAAGCCCCTTGGATCTCACGGAGGGTGCAGCTGCCACTGAATTGAAGTTGCTCTAGAAATTGTAGTCATTAAGTGTAGGGGGTCAAACAGAACAGGCCTTGCACCCCAGCTTCACTATTCGAGGTAGAACATGGGCAATTCACCAGACCAGAAGTGCCCACTTCCCTGAAGGAATAAATGAGGTGATGAATTGAAGAGCTTAGAGCAGTAGGGGTCTGATAAATGGCGGCTGGGATCACTATTAGGCATGCTCTGGTGGGAGAGCCTACTGCATGGTTTCACGGGGAGACCCCGCTCTGGCTACAGCGTGGGGTTCTGGGGCCCGTGGAGTGGAAGCTTCAAAACACTCTGAGCACCTGAGCAAACAAGGCAGTTTGCAGGGATGGGGAAGTTGGAGGAAAAGAGGACAGCCATTTCTGAGAGTAAATTGGTGTTGTCAGGTTACAAAGACCATGCTGGGTGAAGCGTGAAGCCCCTGGCCAGGGTGGGGTGGGGTGTCTTAGGGGATCCAGTTGAAAGAACTGTACTGCGCCCTCGTAAATCAAATATCGAGGCCCTGAGTCTTGATATCTGATTTATAAACGGCTGACTATGAAACAGACAACTTTTTATTTTTATTTATTTATTTATTTTTTGAGATGGAGTCTCACTGTGTCGCCCAGGCTGGATGGCAGTGGCACAATCTCTGCTCACTGCAACCTCTTCCTCCTGGGTTCAAATGATTCTTCTGCCTCAGCCTCCTGAGTAGATGGGGCTACAGGTACATGCCACTCTTCCCAGCTAATTTTTGTATTTTTAATGGAGATGGGGTTTCACTATGTTGGTCAGGCTGGTCTCGAATTCCTGACCTCAAGTGATCTGCCCGCCTCAGCCTCTCAAAGTGCTGGGATTACAGGTGTAAGCCACCATGCCCTGCAAAACAGACAACTTTTAACCGAGTATTTATGAAGCATTAATTCATCTGCCAAGAATTTATTGAGGACCTGTGATGTGCTGGCCAGGGTTTTAGGAGCTAGTATACAGCAGAGAATAAGACAGGGTCTGTGTCCTCAAGGAGCTAACATTCTACTGGGGAGGCAATAACCACAACATACACACCACCAACAACAACCAAGCATCAAATAGATACGAGACTATGAGGTGGGAGTGTTCTGATGCAAACAAAGGGTGATGTAAGAGAGAGACCAAGGAAGCCTCATTAGACATAGTGATCAGTAAATGCCTCTCTGCCAATGTGACAACTAATTTAATGACAAAGAAGGAGCTAGTGATGTAGAAGTCTGAGGTCAAAATACTGCAGGCAGAAGAACAGAAAGTGCAAAGGCCCTGAGGTAGGAGCAAGCTTATTTGAGGAACAGAGTGATTATTTCAGAGAAAAAGACAAGACGTGGAACCAAATCCTGAAGACTCGCATAGCTAATTACCAAATTAGACTATTTTCATGGAAGAGGCACATGTTGCTGGGAGAATAGAAAGGAGGAGCAGCTCACCTAGCCTAGGCAATCAGGGAGAGCTGCCTGGGTGAAGTAATATCTAATCCAGGACCTAAATGACAGGTAACAGAATAGGAGATGAAGGGTTCTCCAGGCAGAGGGAACAGCATGTGCAAAGGCCTGGGGGTGGGTCAGAGCCTGATGCATTCATTAAGGGAATTGCAAGAAGCTGATGTGGTTGGAGCCCAGAGCTGAAGTGTGGGATTGTAGGAAAGGGACTGAGGGAGCCCTGACATTTAGGCAGAAGGGCCAGCCTGACCCCACCCAATGGGTCTGTTCACAGAATTGATATTGCCAAGACCGGCATTTCAGGGTAGGAAGGAGGAATCAGAGAAGGAACTGGAGGCAGGCAGGGAGGCCAGCAGGGAGAGGGAGTGAAGGTGGAGCCGTGGCCAAGGTCAGTGACAGTACCAGAGTGGGAGAGAAAAATTCCGAAGCCCTCACACAGCCGAAAGGACTGACATGGGACAGTCTGGGACACAGGGACAAAGACCTCAGAGAACTCAGAAAAGCATTTAGCCAAGTATCTTCTGGCTTGGCGGGTGGCCAAAGTGGGTTTTGAAGTCTGAAAGACCCAGAGTAAGTCGTGGCTTGTCCACTTCCTAGCTGTGTGCAACCACTTCCCAGCTCTGAGCCCATCTGTTGAATCAAACTAGCACAGCCCACATTGAAGAACTATTGTGCAGATTGAAAGTGAACGTGCAGGAAAGCTCTGGGTATACAGTGGGTGCTCATTCCCTTCCTTGACTCTTGGCTTTGGGCCTCTGCTTTACCTCCCTGGGCCTCTGTTTTCTTGACTGTAGAATGGGAATCAGAATGCTTTGCAGTGCTGTGGGCAGGAGTTAAAGAGATGACTTTGTGGGCTCAGAACACAATCTACAGAGTGGTGATCACAGATTTCATTATCTTCTCTTTCTTCCTCCCCAGCAGGAATTGCTGAGACAGGATGGCCTGGCAGGGGCTGGTCCTGGCTGCCTGCCTCCTCGTGTTCCCCTCCGCCACAGCGGACTGCCTGTGGCGGTGCTCCTTGTGTGCTGTAAAGACCCAGGATGGTCCCAAACCTATCAACCCCCTGGTACGTTTCAGGCAAGGTTCTTCAATGCCCAGGTCCTTGGACCTGTGTGAGGCAGCCCAGAGAGGGGAGGTTGCAGGCCTGGGCAGCTGTGTGCTGTCCTGTAGATCCATCCCACCTGTGCAGGGTGGTGGGTGTCCTGCCCTGTAGATGGCCTGGACACCAGGGGCTGCTGTGTCCCCACTCCAGACCTCACCACCATGGGTTCACTTAGGCCAGGACAAGAGACTCAGGTGTCCAGGGAGAGAGATGCCTGGCAACAGGGAGTGTCATTTCTGAGGTGGTGCTGACTTCGGCAGTCAGCAGCTCTAGATTGACTTTTCAGGGTTTCTTTTTCCTGGGCTGATGAGCACCTCCAAATCTAGACAGATCCATGAGAGGAGCTGTCTCCAACACCCCTAAATGCAAAGATCTGGCTGACAGGATCAAAGCTTTGACCCCTCTCCTGGGCCTTAGCACCTCTTGGCCCTACCTTGTCGGCTTTGCTTTGAGTTAAGTTCCCCCACGTCTCTCCCATGACAGCAGAAAGGCTGGAATAGAAGTACCAAGGGCATAGGGACAGAACACAGACTTTGATTCTGTCCCTTTCTAGCTCCATGACCTTGGAACTCCCTCTCTGAGCCTCGGTTTCTTCATCTGCAAAATGGAGGTGATTCCATGAGATAGTGAAAGAAGTTATTTATTTATTTATTTTTTCAGAGACAGGGTCTCACTCAGTAGCCCAGACTTGAGTGCAGTGGCATGATGTCGGCTCACTGAGACCTCTGCCTCCTGGGTTCAAATGATTCTCCTGCCTCAGCCTCCCGAGTAGCTGGGACTATGGGCACCCACCACCACAACCGGCTAATTTTTGTATTTTTAGTGGAGATGGGGTTTCACCATGTTGGCCAGGCTGGTGTTAGACTCTTGACCTCAAGTGATTTGCCCACCTCAGCCTCCCAAAGTGCTGGGATTACAGGCATGGGCTATCAAGCCCATGCCAGAAGTTATTATTTATTTATTTATTTATTTATTTATTTTTGTTTGAGACAGAGTCTTGCTCTGTTGCCCAGGCTGGAGTGCAGTGGCACTATCACAGCTCACTGCAACCTCCGCCTCCTGGGTTCAAGTGATTCTCGTACATCAGCCTCCCGAGTAGCTGAGACTACAGGTGCACACCACCACACCCAGCTAATTTTTGTATTTTTAGTAGAGATGGGGTTTTGCCATGTCCGCCCGGCTGGTCTCAAACTCCTGGTTTCAAGTGATCCGCCGGCTTTGGTCTCCCAAAGTGCTGGGATTACAGGCATGAGCCACTGCACCTGGCAAAAGAAGTTATTTAATACATAATTCTAGCCACTGAGAGATGCACACAATGGGCCAGGTCCTGCCCATGCCCAATCTCAAAGAGCACCACGTTTAAGCATGAAGACTCATGGCATTGGATGGCCTGGGTTGAAGTTCCATATTCTTTGCTATTGTCATCGTCATCATGATTGAATGCTCCCAATGGCCCTATGAAGTGATGCCATTGCCCCCCACCCCAGGCCTGATGAACCCTCCTGTGTCCTCTCCTGTGTGTTCTCTGCCATGCTGCACTTCTCTGTCCCACTTTACCAAGAGTTAGCAGTGTGCTTCACACCTGCGGAAGCCTGGGAGAGAATCTGTATTTTTAATGGAGATGGGGTTTCCTGTCTGGGAGTCAGACGTGGAGGGGGAAAGGTGAGCACACAGAACACTACGGGAAGATCTTACTTCCAATTCTGGCAATTGCCACCTGCAGCCATGTGTCCTGGGTCTAAAGCCATTTCACCTCTCCAGGTCTGTCTTCTCTTTCTCACAGGCACAAAGTCCTCTACCTTTATGCACCACCAGTAGTATGAACATGGGTAGCCCAGGGCTTAGCAGTGGCGTTCATTTTGGTTTTCTCAGACACTGGACAGGGGAGCCTGGGGCAGACCGGTGCATGTGTTTTGATCATTTGCCACTGTGGTCTTTTTGGGTATTTTGCAGATTTGCTCCCTGCAATGCCAGGCTGCCCTGCTGCCCTCTGAGGAATGGGAGAGATGCCAGAGCTTTCTGTCTTTTTTCAGCCCCTCCACCCTTGGGCTCAATGACAAGGAGGACTTGGGGAGCAAGTCGGTTGGGGAAGGGCCCTACAGTGAACTGGCCAAGCTCTCTGGGTCATTCCTGAAGGAGCTGGAGAAAAGCAAGTTTCTCCCAAGTATCTCAACAAAGGAGAACACTCTGAGCAAGAGCCTGGAGGAGAAGCTCAGGGGTCTCTCTGATGGGTTTAGGGAGGGAGCAGAGTCTGAGCTGATGAGGGATGCCCAGCTGAACGATGGTGCCATGGAGACTGGCACACTCGATCTCGCTGAGGAGGACCCCAAGGAGCAGGTCAAACGCTATGGGGGCTTTTTGCGCAAATACCCCAAGAGGAGCTCAGAGGTGGCTGGGGAGGGGGACGGGGATAGCACGGGCCACGAGGACCTGTACAAACGCTATGGGGGCTTCTTGCGGCGCATTCGTCCCAAGCTCAAGTGGGACAACCAGAAGCGCTATGGCGGTTTTCTCCGGCGCCAGTTCAAGGTGGTGACTCGGTCTCAGGAAGATCCGAATGCTTACTCTGGAGAGCTTTTTGATGCATAAGCACCTCTTTTCATGGAGTAGAGTCAGGAGCAACCCCCGACACCTTTTCAGGTTGGAGTGCATTCATTCATCCTCTTGTATGTGCCCCTTCCCCATGCTCAGCTCAGCATTGTGTACAAAATATCCAAGCCCAGTCTATCTCTCTTCTGCCTGGGAGTATGTTATTTCTCTGGGGTCTGTGATGGGGAAGGGTGGATGTCCCTTCCCCACAATAGGCTTAGTGCTTGGCTCAGACACCTAGACTCTAAAACTACCAGCAGCGGCAGCAGCAGCAGCAGCAGCAGCAGCAGTTTGTGATCTGTCCTTCCAACCTGTTCACGTGACTCCTCAATTCCAGGGAACCAGAGCGATGTGTTCTTTGTACCTGTAGGTCTATGATGTCCAAACTTAACCGATCACATGCCCCTCTTAGAAGAAATATGAGCATGCTCCCTCATGCAGATAGTATACACATCATAAAGAGTAGAACTTTAAAAGAAGGTAAATAATCATACACAGAAATCCTAACATTATATTCCCAAATCTCAAAAGATCTCCTGTGCACCTGACTTTGGAGACGATGCTTTAGGTAAAAAGCTTAAACATTGCCTTATATTGGATCAGGAACCCTTACAGTAGAGGGTTCAGTCTTCTAGTGGGTTTAATGTTTAGTCAGTGTACTCTGAGTCCTCATTGTTCAGAAAAGCACCTCTTGAAGAACTGACTTCCTGAACTCCCAGTCATGTTGGTACCCTGGACAGTGCCCAACTCCTTACAGAAGGGAGTGAAAACCCCTTTCGGAAATGATTGAGAGCAGCCTCTTGAATGCTTAAATGATCAAGGAGGGAGAAAGGCAAACCAATTTGTTCTGTGCAACAAACTCAAAATGTGGACCAGTTCCCTCAGCCCTCATTAAACTAATTAAACTGATGGGTATCATGCTTCTACTCCATGGTGAACTGAAGCAGAGTCAAGCTGATGAAGTTAAGCACAACCATGTTCTTGAGCAGCTGAATTGGCTGCCAAGAGTCCAAGCCATCTGGCCCAACATATGCACTGGGCATTGGGTAAGGGACTCCAGAAGCAGCAGCTAGAAAGAGAAAAAGCCCTCTTCAATCCCCATAATGCTTCTTTCCTCTTAATGTCTCAAAATAAAACCAGAAAGAGGAATAAAATGATTAAGTGCTTGAGGCCAAATGAGTTCCCTTGATTCAAATAACCCTGAATCAGAGGCAGAGACCTCCCGATGTCTTGGTTTCCATCAAAGCCCTCCCTGTCTGTCTGTCTCTCTTTTGCTCTCTCATTCCCAGGCACTCTCTTTTGGTTTGTGGGTCCAGGAGATGAGGCTGGATAGGAGAGGAAACAGGCTTGAGTCTGGATAATTTGTATAAGATGCTGCTGAGCACATCTCTTCATGCGCAGTCCCCAGGTATCTGATGATGTTCTGAAATGGATAGATTGTTTTAGAGTTATTTTGTGTGCTTTTAAAAAATCCCATTTATGCAATTTACTTGGAATTTGCTTAGCCTTTAATAGGCTTGTGTAATTTCCTGCTCCTCCAGTACAATAAATAAAAGAAAGATGCTGATGACTTGGTGGGTGTGTGTGTACGTGCACGTGCACATGTGTGTGAGCCTCAGTCCTCAGAGAGAAAAAAAATTTGCAGAAAAGAGTGCTAGGGAATAAAGAAGAGTTACACACACACACACACACACACACACACACACACACACACATATTCAGGTTGGAAAACCAAGTGTGGGATAACAGAAAGAGCAAAAACTGTGAAGTGTCACAGCTTTAAATTGGAACATTGGATCTGTGCGACCTTGAGTAAGCCATTTGGCTTCTCTCAGCCTTAGTTCCTGCCTCCATAAAATAAAGACTAATAGTGCCAATTTTGTAGAGTTGCTGTGAGGATTAGATGAGCTCATATATGCAAAGATCCTGGTACACAGTAGGTGCTCAGTAAATGAGTTTTTTTTCCTATGTTGTCTTAAGGGATGGTGACAAAGCTTGAGCATTAAGCAACACAATGAGGAGAGTGGGGAGAGGTGCTGCAGAGGGAGTCTGCATCCCACATAATTCCCATGGGCTGTTTTCTATGCTAGATGACCAGGACAGGAGATAGAGACATGTTCCCAGACAAGGATGAGTGAGTTAGGGATGGAGGATGCTGTAGCCATAGGTGGCATAACATCCTTTACTAAAATGACATTTTGCATTAAATGTTGATGAGATGTCTTTAAATAGGATGAATGTGAGATTTAATGGCTACAGACCTCATGGGTTCCATTTGGACACTGCCTTTCTGAATGACTTCATAGAAAATGCAGAGTGAGGAAGGTCTCATACATTCTCTCATTCATTCAGCAAACTCTTAATTAAAGGTGTTTGGCAGGCCTTTTGCTAGGTGGTGGAAGTACAGAAAAATGAAATGGACAAGATCTCTGCTGTTATGGAACTAACAGTCTAGTAGAGGAGACAAACACATAGACAAAAATATAAGTCAATCATTAAAAATAATGGTAACTGTTGGGAAATAGTTGGGATGTGGAGATAAAGGTTAACAAGGGTAGGGGAGAAACCTCCCTAGGGTATTTAGGAAATCCTTCTCTGAGGACTGTGTCATTCTTGATATTCATAGGATCATCAAAATGGAAGGAACCTAAGGCTTGGGTTCATCTTATCCATCCACCTACCCTGTGCCAAAATTGACACATTGATAGGAAACTTTAATCTGCTTGAATACTTTTGTTGACTAGGATTCCACAACATATTCCTATTCCTCAATTATTCAGTGTTGGAAAGTTCCATCTTTATGTCAGGTTGAAGTTCAGGTTTCTGTTATTTTTACCCACTGAGTCCCGATCCTGTTGTCACTAGCCTGGGAGATTCTCCAGGGAAGAACTGTCTACCACTTGAAAACAAATGACTCCTAACTCTCTCAAATGGGTTAAACAAATAAACTACAACAACAAAATCCAAGTAATTTGTTGGTTCACATAAATAAAAATTCCAGGGATATTTAGCTTCAGGTAGAGTTTGATCAAGGGACTCAATAAGGATAACATGATCTCTGCATCCCTAGGCTCTCTTCTCCTCTGTATTGTGTTCATTCTAAGGCTCTATGTGCTTTTAAGATGACTGGCAGAAGCTCTGGGTTATACCCACATGCTATTTTCACCAATCTCAATCAAAGTTTCATGACATCTTATTGGCTTGAATTGGGTCATGTGTCCCATCCTGACCTCATGCCAGTCATTGTGGACAGATGGATGTGATGCTCTGTTTGATTAGAACTGAATCACATGGACATCACTAGAGCCAGGGATGGATTCAACCCCACTCAA
Source organism: Pan paniscus (assembly GCF_029289425.2). Classification (NCBI taxonomy): domain Eukaryota; kingdom Metazoa; phylum Chordata; class Mammalia; order Primates; family Hominidae; genus Pan; species Pan paniscus. The sequence goes on along the minus strand of NC_073270.2, from coordinate 2,971,022 downwards.
AATAGTGGGGAAGGAAGTGGGTGGTTCTCAAGAAGAAAATGGAGCATGGATCCCAGTAGGAGAGCAAGTGAATGCTAGACCTCCTAGGGTATAGAGTAGGAATATGTTATGGAATCCAAGTCAACAAAAGTGTTCAAGCAGATTAAAGTTTATTATCAGTGCATCAATTCTGACACAGCGTAGGTGGATGCCAGTGAGTAAGGGGAGCTGGTGGGGTTTGGGGCCAGTTGGAGAGTATATGCTGTGGGAAATGTGGCCCTAGAATGGCAAAACCTTCTCTGATTTCCAAGAGACTGCAGAGATTGCTCAATATGCATGTGACATCTCTGTTTTTCAATCTCTAGGCAGGTAATTTTTTTAAAGTACTGAGTAAGACAAACAATACCATGTTTAGGATAAGACACATCACCCTCTCACCACTATTTTGTGAGTTCTTTCTAAACCTTTTTTATGAGAAATACTTTTTTTTCATTTTTAGTACTTTTCCCCTTATGCTATGGACTGCAGAACACTGTTGTTCTGGACTTTCTTTTCTGGACCGATTTCACGTGGTCATAAGAAGGAAAAAGCGTGGTAGGAGCCACAGAGAACTGGCTTCAGATTCTGCTTCCCTGGGTGACTCTGAACAAGTCCCTGAATGCCACTGTGCCTCAGTTTCCAGTCTGTCAAATGGAGAGAAAAATAGTGATTTCACTGGGTTCAGTAATATATTCAGTAATATGAAGTGCACCTGATATGTAAGAGGTTTATGATTCCTAACTATCTCAAATGGGTTAAACAAATAAACAACAACAACAAAAAGCCCAAGTAATTTGTTGGTTCACATAAATGAAAAACCGAGGGATATTTAGCTTCAGGTAGAGTTTGATCAAGGGACTCAATAAGGATATCACAATCTCTGCATCACTAGGCTCTCTTCTGCTCTGTGTTGGGTTCATTCTAAGGCTCTATGTGCTTTTAAGATGACTGGTAGAAGCTTTGGGTTATACCCGCATGCTATTTTCACATTGTTGCTTCCTCTTAAAGGGGTGTGCCTCTGATTATGGTATTTCTGATGTCACCTGAGTGAGGCACACACCTGTTGAAGGGACAAAACTACGCTGGTGGTAAGAAAAGGGTGAAATTAATTTTTTTAATAGAGCTGTAACATATGTGCTATAAAAGTGTGCTTAAGTGTGGCATTCAATGGAGCCTCACATTTGCATACACCTGTGTGGTCACCACTCAGATCACACCATAGAACATTTCCAGCACCCAGAGGGCTCAAGGAGATCATTTTAATAGGCTGTTTGTGGGGGATGTGGAGCAAGCCAGAGTTAGATTTGGAATAAAAACATTGAAGGCCTTGTGGATTACTGGTTCTTTGTCCATGCTACAAAGGCCACTGTGCAGTGATCACAGAGCAGGCATTGGTTAAGGGATTCCAACATCCCGGTAACCTTAAAAGAGCACGTTACTAATAAGCACACGGTTTCCACGACAACGCCGTACACCATCACTAGCGAGGAAAGTCTTGTCATAATGATCACGACAATCATTATGATCCCTCGGATTCGGATCACCCCGCCCCCACCCCCAGCTCCAAGCCCTTCACACAAATGAGCCCAGCCATGGGGCTTGTCTGTTAATTAAAGGCCCCAAAGTGAAAACAACAAAAATCCCCACGACAGTGTCAGGAACAATGGTTCCGTAATAGATGTCATCTCAGCATTCTTGATTCATGTGCTGGCTCCGTGCCGCCTCCCATTAGCTATGCAGATTTATAACAAAGATTTATAATCGGCCCTCTAATATGTAAATCTGCATCTATGTTGCATTCCCTCATGATTTGTCTTGTCTCTGTCTAACTTACACCAAGCCCCATTATTCTTTGTTCCCAGGGCTCCCCTCATCCTTCATCACCTTTGACATGAAGTGTGCCTTCTGAAAATGTGCATCTGTCTCACTCTTAAATCCCAGTTACACCTGGTGAGCTCCTACAGGCCTGTCCTCAGGTTTAGGAAATCAGAAAGGGCTTTCTGGTTCTTGGTAAGATCCATGCTCTGTCTGGACTTGAAGAAGGAGCACTGGAGTGAGAGTCTTACCTGGGGATGTGAGGATGGTCCCAGCTCTGCTAACCAGTCACTGGAGGTGGGCTGTGGCCTCCCCCAAAGAGTTTTCTCTTTGGTAGAGAAAATGATGGTGAAATATGGTAATGTCTTTCGTCCTTTCAGGAGCTGACACATAACACCTGCTCTGTACCTGTCAGTCAACTAATCAACAAGGCCTCAGTTGCCTCATCCAAAATGGGGGTGATGGTTTCTGCCCTGATGAATAGAGGGAGGTCACATGATAAGACACAGGGACAGTGTCTGACCCAAAGTTGTTGCATAGTCAGGGTTAATGCCCTCCCCTCCCATATTCCTCCAATCTTTGTTGAACATTTACTAAGCCACTGTTGTGTGCCCTGCGCTGGGCTAGCGGTGGGAGATTCAGCAGTGATTAAGCAAAGTTGGTACTTCCTGGGGCTCACTTTCTAACAAGGGAGACCAATCGCTTACAAATGAACAAGGGTCTCCAGGTTGCAGGCGCTTGCTAGTGCTGTGAAGGAAAATACAGGGTGAGGGATGCAAGTGACAGGGGCAGGGAGGCTGTCACTCAGAGAGGGCACAAAGGCTCTCTGGCAGGTGACATTCGACCAGAGATGTGCAGCAGGTAAGCCTGTGGGTGTCTGGGCAAGGGAGTGAGGGAAATAGCCTCCCAGGAAGAGGGAGCAGCAAATGCAAAGGCCTCGAGAAGGATTTGTGGCTGTTTCTGTACCGAAGAGTAAGAAGCTAAGGCAACAAGTAAGAGCAGAGGGCGGGAATCAGGGTGCCGAAGTGGAAGAGACCAGATGGTGGAGGGCGTCCCGCACCTTGCGCCGTCCCAGTTTACACTGTCACCCCGTGTGACTGTGGAGCTGCTTTTACTCTCAAAGTATCCTGGTTTGGATCATGTATAGTATTGATGCCTCACTTATGGGCCATGGATGTTGACTTTTGACCCATGGTGAGATGGGAGCCACTGGAGGATTTTCAGCACAGGAGGGGCATGATCTGACCCAGATTTAAAGGGACGCGCTGGCCATTGTATAAAGAGCAGGCTGCAGGGAGCACAAGGGAACATTCTGCGTCCCTGTCAGCGAATGGCACTCTCCAAAGTGAACATGAGAGACGGAGTTACCAGGAGTGACATGGGAGCTTTTCTTTCTTGAGATCAAAGCCCCAGTCACAGTGTTCTCTCCTTAATACACAGCCACAGGTATCAGGACTCTCAGACACTGCCAGTGGTAGTGGTGGATGGCATTTAAGAAACTAGTCTGCAGAAGCCAGCCTGGAGCCCTCCTCTCCCCACTCCCGTCTCAGCCTTGAAAAATGGAGCCTCATAGTTTGAGCTTTCGGGGAGAAAAATCTCTGAATTGGGGCTTGCTTTACATAAAAGACAGATCATTGGAAAGTGTATAAATCCAAGTCTGGCAGATCCAATTGTATTTTAATCCACTGGGGAATGTTGCTATTCAAGGTCCTCACTGATTTTACAGATTGCAACAGTATCTGTTGTCCATTTAGGAACCTTGGTAAAACCCAGAAATGCATCAAGAAGTTTCCCATGAAATTGATCAACAGTCAGAGGTTCAGATAAGATCATTTACGGAGCCCCTGCCCGGGCCAAGGCACAGTGAGGATTAACGCATTAATGGGGATAACTTGGAGATGAGCGCATGACCTCTGTGCTCAAGGAGTTTGCAGTTCAGCAGGAAAGACCTCGCAGAGCAAAGAACTTTGGAAAATAAAAAGAGTTACTTTGGGAAGACTGAACAGCAAAGGTTGATGCAGGTGTCAGGAGCAGAGACCTGGCCTGGCAAGGGCTGAGGATTCCTGAGGAGGTGACTGAGACCTGCAGAGGGGCAGGACAGAGCTGGTGTGAGTGGGGGTGAGTGCAGGGAGGGCTTTGGTGGCTGGGCAGAGACACAGCAGGGAGCTTGATCACACAAGACCTCTAGGCCGTGGTCATGATGTGTGGACTTTGTCTCAGGAACAAAAGAAGGATGTGGAGAAGTTCAAGAGAGGTGGCATGGTCAGGTGTGTCGAATAAGAGTTTTCTAGAACAAGCTGAGGTATACACATTTATACATGTCTCCAACAAAGAAAAAAAATATAATCCTTGATCTCACCTCTCAGAGTTAGCTATGATTAATATTTTAACATATATTCTCCCAGGGTGGTTCTTCGGTGTGTCTCCGAACACTGGATGATATGCCTTTCTTGTTTAACATTATAATGTCTTAAGCATTTTTATGCAATCATTATAAGTGTCAATTATAAATCTGCATAATCACAATAGTTTACAAAGTGGATATACCATGGTTTACTTCAGCATTTCCTAATGAACATGATGGTTTGCCTAGAATGTTCCAAGGTTGTGCCTTTCCTCTGGTGTCATTATTAATAGCACCTCATTCACTTTTGGAAGAGTTCTGGATGAAAAATTATATGGTCACCCTTCCTATGGGATAAACATTTGAGTTGCTTTCATTGTTATTATTATTATTATTGCATCATAAATAACCCTGTGATAAATATATTTCAGCTTGAAAACCGAATCATCACGTCATTGCTCCAAAGACTCTTAGAATTCATGTCGTGTTTCTTAAACTTCAGACATCCACATGCAATCTGTCACAGCCGACACTATCTTTTAACATTTTTCTTTAATTCGACTTACTTTTTTAAAACCATGAATGAGCTGATTTAAGAAGGAAGCTTAATGTTATTACCATGAATGGAAAACCAGTATTATATTCCATTAATAGAAGTGGCATAACAATGAATTCAAGCAACAATTCAAGGAACAATACCATGAGGAACCAGCTCTAAGCCGAAGTCTGGTAGGGACAGGACAAAAGGAAGCTTTGCAAGCATTAGAGGGGTGTTAAAGACTTACTAGTCTCAGATGGAGCCTTTATCTTTAATAGAATTGGAAGGCTTTAAAGAGCATTGAAAACTTCCTCCCTCTGGGGTCCCAGGTGGCAGGTCCGGACCCAAGATCACCCGAGGGAGTTGTATGTGTTAACAGCTAAGGTAGCCTCAGATCAGGACAGCCTTTATGCAGCACGGTAATGGGCTTGGAATTTACTCCTGCATTTTAAGCATAAGAGTGGCACAGTTATACCCCCTTACCGCATAATAAAAGCTGCCCAGGCACCAAGCCCTGGGCTGTCAATTGATGCACCGAGTCACTGTCTAGGAGATGAGACAGGAATAAGCAAAGAAAACCCCACTGTAAGTGTACATACATTTAAGGGCTGTAAGAGCTTTAATTTTTTTTTTTTTAATTAATAGGCCAGGTGCGGTGACTCACGCCTGTAATCCCAGCACTTTGGGAGGCTGAGGTGGGCAGATCACTTGAGGTCAGGAGTTCGAAACCAGACTGGCCAACATGGTGAAACCCCATCTCTACTAAAAGTACAAAAATTTACCCGGGGGTGGTGGTGGGCGCCTGTAATCCCAGCTACTTGGGAGGCTGAGGCAGGAGAATTGCTTGAATCCAAGAGGCAGAGGTTGGAGTGAGCCGAGATCGTGCCACTGCACTCCAGCCTGGGTGACAAGAGTGAGACTCTGTCTCAAAAAAATAAAATTAAAATAAAATAATAAAATAAAAGACTTCATTTTTTTTTTCCCGAGAATGACTTTCACTCTGTCACTCAGTCTAGAGTGCATTGGCATGATCTTGGCTCACTGCAACCTCCTCCTCCCAGGTTCAAGCGATTCTTCTACCTCAGCCTCCCAAGTAGTTGGGATTATAGGTGCAAGCCACCATGCCCGGCTAATTTTGTATTTTTAGTAGAGATGGGGTTTCACCATGTTGGTCAGGCTGGTCTTGAACTCCTGACTTCAGGTGATCCACCTGCCTCAGCCTCCCAAAGTGCTCACAGGCGTGAGCCACTGCACCCGGCCCATTTTTTAGTTCTGTGTTTACATAAAACTCGAATGAAAGTTCAGCGAATCCCTGTACATCTCTTCACCTCCCCCCAACACCTGCAGTTTTCCTTGTTATTAACATCTCGCATTAGTGTGAAACATTTGTTACAACTGATGAGCCAATATTGATGCACTGTTATTGGAGTTCACTCTTTGTACCGTATATTCTATGGGTTTTGAGAAAAGCCCGTAATGACATGTATCTACCATTACAGTAACACAGAGAATAATATTAAAATACTAGTCCCACTAATATATAAATATGCTTTTATATGTAATATGTAATATAATATATAAATAAAAGTCCCACTGTCCTAAAAATCCTCTGTGTTTTGCCTATTCATCCCTCCTTCTCAAACCCTTGGAAACCACTGGTCTTTGTACTCTCGTAGTTTTGCCTTTTCCACGATGTCTTATAGTTGGAGTCACGCAGTGTGCAGCATTTTCAGATTGGCTTCTTTCACTTAGCAATATGCATTTAAGTTCCTCCATGTCTTTTTGTGGCTTGATAGCTCATTTCTTTTTAGAGCTGAATAATATTCTGTTGAGGGACGTTGCACAGTTCATCCGTTCACCTACTGAAGGACATCTTGGTTGCTTCCAAGTTTGGGCAATTATGAAGCATGCTGCTATAAACATTCATGTGTGGGTTTTTGTGTGGACATAAGTTTTCAGCTAAGAACTATTTATTAAAGTTATAATTTCATTGTGATGCTATTATTACTGTTGATGGGACTGGCTGCTCTTCTGATGATATAGTCAGGGAAAACTCTGGGGAGATGACATTTAAAATAAGATCTAGCTGGGTGCCGTGGCTCATGCCTGTAATCTTAACACTTTGGGAGGCCGATGTGGGCGGATCACGAGGTCAGGAGATCCAGACCATCCTGGCTAAAACGGTGAAACCCCATCTCTGCTAAAAGTACAAAAAATTAGCTGGGCGTGGTGGTAGCAGGCTCCCAGCTACTTGGGAGGCTGAGGCAGAAGAACTGTTTGAACCCGGGAGGCAGAGGTTGCAGCGAGCCAAGATCGCGCTGCTGCACTCCAGCCTGGGTGACAGAGCGAGACTCTGTCTCAAAATAAATAAATAAATAAAATAAAAATAAAATAAGACCTGAAGAATGGGGAAGGAGCGGCCCTGAAAGAGCTGAGGGGAGGGCACCCCAGGCAGAGAGAAGAGCAAGAGCAAGGGCCCAGAGGTGGGAGCACTGCTGGCCCAAGGACCCTCAGAAGGTCAGTGAGGCTGGTGAGCACTGTAGGAGGTGAGAGCCGAGCAGGCCCTAAAGCCACAGTGAGCATCTAAGATTTTGTTGCCAATGTTCCAGGAAGCCATTTGGGGCCTTGGCGGGAGTGAGGGGGCTGAGAACTGCAAGGCGTTTGTAGACAGAGTCTCAGAGACCTCCCAACAACCCTGTTAGGTTGATAAACTCTCTCCATCTTGCAGATAAGAAAACAGAGGCTTGGAGCAGAAGAAGGCTCTCATTCTGTATCTAACTTGACTTAAGGGATGTTACAGCTCAGAGCCCAGAAAGGGAGAGATGCAGAATCCAAAAGGAAGCCTCTAAGTATCCATCTGAATTGCAGCCTGAGCAGACAGCAAGGGCAAGAAACAGCTTCAGAATTCAATTCAGCAATAAGGAGATTAGCAAAGGAAGCCAGCTTTGACCTCCTGGGCAGGAGGAGGGCAAGGCGGGGAGTGTCGGGGGGTGCTGGGGGGAGGTGGAGGGAACTCTGGTCTCAGATCAGACAGAAGAATTAGGTAATGGTATGGCCAGAATCTAATTGCCCACAAGATACCAACCTCTTTAGAGGAAATGGAGTCCCTTGTTGTCATAGCAACCGATTGAAAAAAAAAGGGCTCAGCACATCCATCAGCAGCAAGAGAGAATCACCCTGGCCACTGAGGTATCACATCAAAGCAAAAATCTCTGGTCCAGAGGTGCATGTGTGCATCAGGATTCTGTTCACCCAAGACCAAAAACCATCATGCCTTAAACAAGATCAAAGTTTCTTTCTCATGAAAAAGTCAGAGGTGGGCAGCCCAGGGCTGGATTTTATTTAGCTTTCACTACATCAACAAACCACCCTAAAACTTAGTGGCTGAAAACAACAATTTACACTTCATGTTTTGTACATTGGTGAACTTCCCCTGTGGGTTTCTCCTGGGCTCCCTTCTGAAACTGCAGGCAACTGGAAGGTGGCCTGGGCAGGAGGGTCCTACGTCGGCTCACTCCAGTGCCAGCAGCTGGTGCTCCTGGCTGGAGACCCTCATCTTCTGGGAGGCTAGGCTGGCTTTCTCACATGGGAGTGTCAGGCCCCAAAAGTCACCCAATGCCAATTTTGCCACACGGAGGTGGGAGCACAGTGCTGGGTTGATTCAGGGACACATCCAATTCAAGGGAGGGAAACAGACTTTATCTCTTGATGGGAAGAGGGCAAAGTCACATCGCCAAGAAGCACTGGGAAGGGAGGGATCTTCCCAAACAATCTCTCACAGGTTGAAGTGGACATTCTGTTCATGAAGTTGTCAGAATCCCAAGATTCTTCTATAGCACATCACACCACCAGCCCTAAAGGGGGACCCTGGACCTCCAGGTCCAAGACAGTGACTGGAATCCGACCATTCCACCTGTGTTAGGCTGTTCTTGCATTGCTACAAAGAAATACCTGATGCTGGGTAATTTATAAAGAAAGCAGTTTAATTGGCTTATGGTTCTGCGGGCCGTACAGGAAGCATAGTGCTGGCATCAGCTCGGCTTCTAGGGAGGCCTCAGGAAGCTTACAATCCTGGTGGAACGTGAAGGAGGAGCAGGCATGTCGCATAATGAAAGCAGGAGCAAGAGAGAGAGAGACAGGGGTTGAGGGAGGTGCCACACACACTTTTCAATGACCAGATCTCCTGTGAACTCAGAGCGAGAGCTCGCTCACCACCAAGGGGATGGCCCAAGACACTCACAAGGGATCCGCCCTTATGATCCAAACACCTCCCACCAGGCCCCATCTCCAGCATTGGGGATTACAACTCAACATGAAATGTGGACAGGGTCAAATATCCAAACTATATCAACATCTGTGGTCCAGGTGGCAAGATGGAGGAACAAATAAAAAAGAGGGGGAAAGGACATACGCGCCAGCTGTCCTTTCTGGAAGTTGCTATGTAACATTTCTGCTTATCTCACTGGCCAGATCTGAGTCACATGGCCACACTTAGATACAAGGAGGCTGGGAAATGCCATCTTTATTCTAGGTGGCCAATTGGCCCATTTAGAGTCTGAGGTTCTATTTCTAAGGAGGCAGGGGAGCACGGATATTAGAGATCCAGCAGTTTCTGCCACAATATGAAACCTTTGCCCCTGAGGTAGTACAATGTACTGAAAGACGTCACCCCAATTACCTTAAAATGGAGAACTTTTCCATCACTGGGCAGATATCTTTTAACCCCACAAAGGTTTAGAAGTCAAACCCATATTATTGTGTAGTTGGTATTTAAAGTATTCATAACTTTGAAGAGGTTTTTTTTGCATATTAGAGTATGAACAAATTAGCCTTGTGACTCCTATTTAAAATATGTAATTGAGTTTAGACTTGTGATTCTTCCGTTGAGAAGCACATGAATCTTTTTATACTAAATTTATAAATGACTCCAGAATGTATAAGAGATCTTGAGATTCACTGTTGTATAAGTTTTTAAATTAGATTTTCCAAAGTGGTTTAAGTACTTTGGAAAGTTTTGCTTGTCAGGTCAGGCAATGAAAGTGTTTAAAAAAGGAAATTGAATATGTTAAATTAGTAAGTCCTGTGTAAAATGTTGAAGATAATTTAATTAACCAAGTTTGCAAATGGTATGAATCATTTAACCGAGTATGAGTCGATTGACCATTAATCAAAAGCCCCTTGAAACTGACTGCATAGAAATCGAATAATAAGTTTTGTAAATTGAACTTAAAGGCTTAAGAATGACTAGGGTTTTTTTTTAAGCTACTGTATTACATTGAATATTAAGTAACAAGTACTTGCAAGAAACCTTTTCTGCATCCAAAAAATCCCTTCCACACTGACATTCCCGAATTCACTCAAGAGCTAAGTTGGGGTTTTGGGGTAACCCCCAAAGTCCTTGCTTGTCTGCTAACTACACAGTAACTGCCAGTCTGGGTAGGGAACATTAAGGGTATGGAATCGGCAGGACAAGGCACCTGACTGGATTGGGAGAGAGAAAGAGGAAAAGCGTCGAGAATGAGCTTGGTGCAGTTTGGGCACAGGTGAGTATGCAGAGAGCACCAGCAGGCCTTGGGAACTCCTAAAGCATCCCCACCATATCATCTCATCATCTCTCTCATCTCAACCTCCCAAGGTTACACATTGATCTTCACTGGAGATTTTCTTTTGGAGAAGGAGGTCCTAGCACACTCTCATGAAAGAGTTGGGGCTGACACTGAGGAGCCCTGGGGAGCCCTGGAAGAGAAGGTGTCTCTGAGAGCCACCTCCATGCTCTCTGCCTAAGGGACGGATCCTCAACGTAACCACAATCTGAAAACAATCATTGCTGACATTTGGGGTGGATGCTATGGGAGCCACATCTAGGCCCCTGATTCTGGCTGTCATACCCCTCCCCACTCCAGATCTGGGGGCGCAAAAGACCAGTCACTCACCTCGTGGTAGTGCAGCTCCCACTCCAGACCTCCCCTAGGAGCAGGCTGAAGCTAGTGCACAGCTGAGACCACTTTCTTGCTTGGCAACGTGCTGCAGAATGCTCTGCCGGCTGCCAGGGAAACTGGTCTGAGGGTCAGGCTCCCTCCTTCACCCTCAGCTTCCTTCCCTTCTTGGACAGCCACCTCTGCAGGCCCTCAGTGTTTGTGGAGTGAATAACTTGGGTTACATAAAGCCCTGGCACACAGTAGGCCCTCAGTGCAGTCCGCATTGACTTCCCAGAGGGCCAGAGTTTTCACAGAGATCCCGGGACGTCTCACAGAACATCTTGCCTCGGTAGTGACCTTGCTCTAGCCTTCAGGGCTGCACCTGGACTTCAGGGAGTCTTAATGGGGCAGGAGACCCCCCCCCCGGCCCCGCCCTCTGGGCAGGTGCGCGAAGATGATGCACGCACCGGAGGTGGCGGCCGCGAGGTGGGTGGGCGGCAGCCGCGTGTCTCTGATCTGGGAGCGCCCCCTCGTGGCGAGATGAGCCACGCACGTTGAGGGAGGATTTCCCCACCGTTCAGGTGGTCTTAAGGGTTCAAACTCAAGGAGACAAAAGGAAAGACGCCCAGGGGATCGTCTAACATAAACGGGCAGTCGTTAGCATTAAGATAAGAAGTCTTGGTGCTTCCTATTCAAATAAGTTGTGCTGCAGTGCGGTCTTTCCTCTTAGCCTGCAAATGATTAGGCAATTTCCTCACTGCAAAGAAAGGGAAATCCGGTTTGCCTCAGCTCTCATCGGAACCAGTGGAGAGTGAGCTTGGATAGTGGCGTTCAGAAATTTAAACCTCACTCGAGTAGAAAGCACTTTTGCTTCCTCCACCCATCCCATGTTTTCTCCATTTAAAATTAAAAACGAAGATAAAAACAGGCCCGAAGTATTCTGTCTACCTAGCTCTGCCTGAAGCTCTGGGGGAGATTTTCAATAATGATGATGATGATCAAAGCAAAAATAGTAAACTGTAAATGTGGACAGCTCTCAACTAAGGTTGGAACGTCTGAGAGGAAGAGCTTTTCATGAGCCTAGAACTCTTAAAGAAAACGTTATTCGTGGCACTCGCTGAAGGTGGTGAGGCCAATTCAAGGTCCCCTGGCGATGGGTATAGGGATCGCTGCAGTGGGGTCTCATAGTGGGAAGAGAGATGGGGCTCAGTTCTGACTCCAACAGGGACAAGTGAGAATTTATAACCAAGGAGCAGAGCGGGGGTCCACGGATGGAAAATTACTAAGAGGAAACCTCAGGGATTTTCTGGCTAAACTAACGTGAGAGGATTATTGTTGAAGGCAGGCCAAGCTGATCAGATATCCACAATGGTCGGATACCAAGAGTGGGGATTTTTGCTAAACTGATTTAGCAGGATTCTTGCTCCAGCTGGAGTCTACAAGGACAGAGAGGCTGCCTAGTCAAGTGGAGGACTCAGAGGAGACAGACTAGTTTGTGTCAAAGGAGAGAGTATTTGTCTCCTTTGACCAAACCCCGGGAGGTGCTATGGGTGAAATTCAGCTGCTCAGATGTGCAAATGAGAAAGTGTGCTTCTGTGAGAGAAGAGACATAGTATGGGCTTTATAATTTTAAAAAAACCCAGGAGGGATTTCAGGTAGTACGAAAAGAATGGGGGGACTGGAGTGAATTAGGTCTCAGCCCTTATTTTTGCCATGTGGTTCTTATTACTGTGTCAGAGACATTGAAACAGGTGTGACTCCATCTTGAATAGGGGCTGGGTAAAATAAGGCTGAGACCTAATGGGCTGCATTCCCAGGAGGTCAGACAATCTTAGTGACAGGATGAGATAGGAGGTTGGCAGGACTAGTAGCACAAGATACAGGTCACAAAGACCCTGCTGATAAAACAGGATGTGGTTAAAAAAAAAAAAAAAAAAACAGCCAAAACCCACTGAAACCAAGATGGTGATGAAAGTGACCTCTGGTCATCCTCACTGCTCATTATGCGCTAATTATAATGCATTAACATGCTAAAAGACACTCCCACCAGCACCCATGACAATTTACAAATGTCATGGTAATGTCAGGAAGTTACCCTATATGGTCTAAAGCAGGGAGGAACCCTCAGTTCTGGAAATTGCCCACCCCTTTCCTGGAGCACTCATGAATAATCCACCCCTTGTTTAGCAGGTAATCAAGAAATAACTGTAAGTATACTCAGTTGAGCAACCCACGCCACTGCTCTGTGTGTGCTTTACTTTCCTAATAAACTCGCTTCCACTTTATGAACTTCCTCTGAATTCTTTCCTGTGCGAGGTCCAAGAACCCCCTCTTGAGGTCTAGATCAGGACCCCTTTCTGGTAACAATCACATCTTTACCTTAGCCTTGACAAATAAAGGCAATTTTTCCATTTTACAGATAGATAGAGAAACAGGCTCAGAGAAGAAAGGGGCTGAGCTCAAAGTGACATCACTGAAAAGCAAAGGGCTAGGATTGGAAACCAGGCTCCTAATATCAACCTCAGTGTTTGCCACAGCACTGGGTCCACGGATCTACCGACACTCGTTCATCCATTGATTTATTCATCAAATGTTTATTGAATACCTACTATGCACCAGATATAGTTATAAGCACTGGGGATACAGCCACGTCCACAACTGGCTGAAGAAATTAGGGCTACAAATATTGCTGGATGGGGAGGCTCAGATGACCAATGATATTTCTTTACTAACTACTTTCGTTTATCAGCTCATTCACCAATCCATTTATTTTTTATTTTATTTTATGCAAAGTGTTTACTGACTTATTTATTCATCCATTCTCTCAGTCACTTATTTTCTTATTTACTTATTCATTCATCCACTCAAACATTGATTCACTTGCTCATTCATTCTTTTGATCATTTATTTATTTATTCACCTGCTCATTATTTGCTCATTCTACTACTCCATCAATCATTTACTCATTCCTTCACTAATTCATACTCTCATGTGTCTGTAAATCTCTCCATCCATCCATCCTTCATTCCTCCTATACATCCATCAATCTCTCATAAATCCATCCATTCCCCTGTCCACCCATATCTCCCTGTCTTCTTTCTTTCCTTCCATTTCTCCCTCCCTCCTTCTTTTCTCCGTCCCTTCTTTCTTTCTTTCCATCTATGGTTCCTCCAGTCACTCCTCCATCAATCCCTCCCTTCTTCCCTCTATCCACCCCTACATTGCCTGTCCATTCTTTCAGGCCTCATGCTGACCCTGAAAATTAAGAAATAATACAACCCATTTCAACCTCCAAGGCACTTACCATCTAGTAGTGGTGAGTGACAAGAAGAAAGGGCACCATATCACTGTGATTAGAAACATGACAAGAAGCTAGGGGAGGGTGGCAGAGAGGAACCCTAAGTCACCTGAGGGCTGGGAAATCCAGGCTGAGTCCTAAAGGAAAAGTTAGCCGCATTGAGCAGGATGGAGGCAGTAGGAGTTTCAGGCAGAGGGAATCACATATATACACGCTTGGAGGCAGAGCGGGCACAGCGTGATTGGGGACGGGCAAGTGTGGCTGGATCTTAGGAAGGGCAGGGAGGCAGTGGAGAGATCACACCCACTACTCTCCCAGGCATTGCTTCCTGAGATTCTTAGCTTTGTGTATTGTGAGAATGGCCACATTTGGTGCTCGGTCTACCCTAGTCCCCCTCTGGCCTCCTCCATCAGCTTGACAGGGCAGTCCTATAGGATTGCAAGAAATCCAGGCTACCCATAGTGTCGTCGGTAACAGGGCTCACCTCTCCTCATCACTGTCAGAGCCAGCAGTGAAGAGAACACTGCCCAACCCCCACCCAGGCTTCCCCTTTGTCTGTGGTGATACCCTGGGCTGTGATACCCCCACAGAAACATCTTCTAGATCAGCTCTAGCACAGACCTCCCCAGCTTCCACGCCTCCCCCGTGTCTGATAGGTCTCCAGGCCCTGCCCCTTCCACCTCTTCATCACCTCCTCCTTGTCAGCCAGACAGATATTTACCTAACTCTGACCCCCATTAGGCCAGCCTCTCCCTACCAGCCCGGTCTCTCACTTCTCTTCCTCTAGCGGCTTCCCCCAGACCCCACATGCCCATTCCTCTGCCTCCAGAGTAGCCTCTCTGAGGCTCCAATATCCTCATGCCATCCACCTGCATAAAATCCTTTAAGGATACCTTATTCCAGGCCAGGGAGTCAAGTCCAAACTCCCTGGCCAGGCATACAGATTCTTTATCATCTGGCACATGCTATTTCTCCAGGCTTGTCTGGCTCTTACATCCTCACGTGTACTATCCATGCAGACCAGAGCCCCAGACATTCCCAACACATCCCACTTCTACTCACTTTTGCCACCTTGTAACTGTTGGAACTTTGCCTGTGGTGGCCTTCCCTGCCTTGTCCCCCGAGAAGACTCTTGCTCATCCTTCCAAACCTGGTTGGGTGCATCCATCAGACCTTGTCAGGATTGCTATTTTACCAGTCATCATATTTCATTGCATATCTGTCTGTCTCCCTTCACTAGACCACAAGCCCCTGGGAGACACAAGCCTTTTCACAGTCTTCACTGCTTTCTCAGTGCCTAAAACAGTGCCTGACACACAGAAGGTACTCACTCAATAAGCATTCTATGGACAAATGAATGAATGAACGAAATATCTCTATGGATGTCTGGGTTTAAATTAGACCAATAACGCTTCCTGGGTCCTCTGAGATTGTGTGTCCAGCCTGGCCGCTTATCCTGCCATGGGAGAAGCTCTGCAGACGTTGGACAAAGTCTCACGTGACATCAAGTGGGGAAAACAATCTGGTTGCTTGGCATTTAGGGCTGGTTTCCAAGCGTTTGTCTTCACAGGGAGATCCTGTCTGTAACGCTGGCTGGCAGATCACTGTCCTGAGGGTGGAATGGGCCGCCCAGAGGTTACCCAGCTGCTAGGATTATGGTAGTCAGGTGAACTCCGGAATCAGAGCCAGTGATCTCGAGGAGAAGGTGGTGGTGAATGAAGACTCATTCAGAGGTGCTAGCAGCTGCTGTCTGAGATTAATTCAGTGCTGCTGTGCATTGACATTCCATAGTACATGCTGGGAAGTCTCCACTCTCTACTCCTGGCACAAAGCGTCCTGACTTCCATTTTGGCCCACAGAGAAGGGACCACATGTCTAAGAGGCAACAAAATGAGATGCTAGAGCACAGCTGCCAGGGCTGCCCACCCCCACCTCTGTCTAGGAGATGACCTCGGCAAGTTCCAATCCGATAATTTCTGCCTCTTTAATTTGGGTGTTTAGACCATTTACATTTAAGGTGATAATTGATATGGTTGGGTTTAAATCCACCATGTTGCTATTTATTTTCTGTTTCTCCCATTTGTTATTTGTTTCTTTTTTGTTCTGCTTCTTTTTTAGATTAATATTTTTTATGATTCCATTTTATCTCTTTTGTTGGCTTATTAGCTATAATTCTTTGTTGAATTATTTTAGCAGTTGTTTTGGAGTTTATAATACACATCTCTAACCTATCACAGTCTGCTTTCAGATGATATTATACCACTTCACATACAGAATCAGAACCTTACAACATTATACTCCCATTTCTCCCCTGTTGGCCTTTGTGTTGTTTTTGTTATACATAGTATTGCTTCATATATTATAAACTCCACAGTACACTGTTGTTATTTTTGCTTTAAATAGTCAAATTTGTTTTTAAAGTGATTTTTAAAGTAAGAGAAAAGAGGGGTTTTATTTGCCCATAGTTGTCATTTCCAGTGCTCTTCATTCCTTTGTGTAGAGTCAGACTCCCATCTGGTATCTTTTTTTTTTTTTTTTTTTTTTGCCTAAAGGACTTATCAACACTTTTTTTGTATACAGATATGCTGGTGATGAATTCTTCCTGCCTTTGGATATCTGAAAACATCTTTAGTTTGATTTTTTTTTTTTTTTTTTTTGAGACAGGTTCTCATTCTGTCACTCAGGCTGGAATGCAGTGGCATGATCTTGGCTCACTACAGCCTCAATCTCCCCAGGCTCAGGTGATTCTCCCATCTCAGCCTCCTGAGTAGTTGGGACTACAGGCATGTGTCACCATGCCCGGCTAATTTGTGTGTGTGTGTGTGTTTTGTAGAGATGGGGTTTTGCCACGTTGCCCAGGCTTTCATTTTTAAAAAGACATGTTTGCTGGATGTAGAATTCTAGGTTGACTTTATTTTTCTCTGAGCATTTTAAAGATGCTACTCTACTGTCTTCTTACTTGCATTGTTTCTTTTGAGAAATCTGATGCCGGCCTTATATTTGTTCATGTGTATATATAACCTGGGTTTTTTATTTTCTGGCTGCTTTTAAGGTTTTTAGTTTATGTCTAGTTTTGAGTAATTTGATTATAATGGCCCTTGGTGTCATTTGCTTAATGTTGTGAGAGTCTCAAGTATAATCTCGTAAGGCAAAGTGGTATAATATCAGTCGGAAGTAGAAGGTAGAGACTGTGATGAATTAATGTGCTTGGGGTTCACTGGGTTTCTTCAGTCTGTGAGTTTTGTTTACATCAAATTTGGCAAATTTTCAACCATTATTTCTCCTTCAAGCTCTCTCATATATATATATATATTTGATCTATATATACACACACATATATACACATATGTATATATTTATCTGCTTATAAATATGTCTATCTGCTTATACACATACCTATGTGTGAGTGTGTGTGTGTTGTGTGTTGTGTGTATATGTGTATTATACTGGAAGTTGTACATACCTATGTGTGAGTGTGTGTGTGTTGTGTGTTGTGTGTATATGTATATTATACTGGAAGTTGTACATACCTATGTGTGAGTGTGTGTGTGTTGTGTGTTGTGTGTATATGTATATTATACTGGAAGTTGTACATACCTATGTATGAGTGTGTGTGTGTTGTGTGTTGTGTGTATATGTATATTATACTGGAAGTTGTACATACCTATGTGTGAGTGTGTGTGTGTTGTGTGTTGTGTGTATATGTATATTATACTGGAAGTTGTACATACCTATGTGTGAGTGTGTGTGTGTTGTGTGTTGTGTGTATATGTATATTATACTGGAAGTTGTACATACCTATGTATGAGTGTGTGTGTGTTGTGTGTTGTGTGTATATGTATATTATACTGGAAGTTGTACATACCTACGTGTGAGTGTGTGTGTGTTGTGTGTTGTGTGTATATGTATATTATACTGGAAGTTGTACATACCTATGTATGAGTGTGTGTGTGTTGTGTGTATATGTATATTATACTGGAAGTTGTACATACCTATGTGTGAGTGTGTGTGTGTTGTGTGTTGTGTGTATATGTATATTATACTGGAAGTTGTCCCACATTTTGCTGATACTCTGTTCATTTTTTTTTTCAGTCTTTTTTTTCTCTATGGTTCATTCTGGATAGTTTCTCTTGCTATATATTTAATTTCACTAATCTTTTTTATACGAGCCTTTTTGCTGTCTTCCATGTCACAATTTAGTAACTCAGTCCTTCCTCTAGTTTCCTGAACCTATGAAATACAGCTATAATCATGGTTTTAATGTCTTTATCAGTTCTATCATTTGTGCCATTTCTGGGTCAGTTTCCAATGATTGAATTTTCTCCTCATTAATGGATTGAATTTCCTTGCTTCTTTGCATGCCTGGCCATTTTTTTTAATGGATACCAGACACTGAATTTACATCATCATGTGCTAGGTTTTTTTGTGTGTGTTTCTATAAATATGTTTGATTTTTTTTTCTGGGACACAGTCAAGTTCCTTGGAATTAGTTTAATCTTTGCTTTTAAACGTTTTTAGATGGAACCATATCAACGTTTAGAGCAAATTTTGTCCAGCTACTAAGGAAGAAACCTTGTGAATCCTCTGCCTAAAGCCCTGTGAGATTTTTCACTCTGGCTCCTAAGAACAGAGACTATTCCCAGCCCTGTGGGGGAAGCTGGGGTTGTTCCCTCTAATTTAATCAGGTGGTTCTTTGCTCCTCAGGTAGGTTTCATACATGCACATGCTCATTAGTACTCAGAAGACAGGAGGGGCTCTCTGCTGATCGCCAGAGGTCACCTGTGCTCTTGAACCTGCTCCTCCCCACAAGCTCTCTTCTCAGTGATACTCTGCCCTGTGAACTCCAGACACCTTGGCCTCTGGATTAATGTGTTTGCATTGCTACAACAAAAATACCCAAGTCTGGGTAATTTATAAAGAACAGAAATTTATTTCTCATGGTTCTAGAGGCTGGGAAGTTCAAGATCAAGATGCCAGTGTTGGATGTCTAGTGAGAGCTGTTCTCTGCTTCCAAGATGACACCTTCAATGCTGTGTCCTCCAGAGGGGAGAAATGCTGTGTCCTTATATGGCAGAAGGCAGAAGGGCTTCATGAAGCCCTTTTATAACAACACTAATCCATTCATGAGGGCAGAGTCCTCATGACAAAACACCTTCCAAAAGGCCCCATCTCCCAACACTATTGTATTAGGGGTTAGGTTTCAACATAAATTTAAATTTTTTTTTTTTTTTTTGAGATAGGGTTTTGCTCTGTTAACCAGGCTGGAGTGCAGCGGTATAACCATGGCTCATTGCAGCCTTAGTCTCCTAGACTCAAGTGTTCCTCCCACCTCAGCCTCCTGAGTAGCTGGGACTACAGGTGTGCATCACCATGCCTGGCTAATTAAAAAAATTTTATTTTGTAGAGATGGGGTCTCACTATGTTGTACAGGCTTATTTTGAATGCCTGGCCTCAAGCAATCCTCCTGCCTTGGCCTCCCAAAGTGTTGGGATTAAGGGCTTGAGCCACTGTATCCAGCCTCAACATAATTTTTTAAAGGGGACAAAAACATTCTAACCATAGCAGCCACCCAGCTCCATCTCTTCAACTCAGGAAGACCCCCGGGCCCTACCTGGACTCCCTGTCCTGTGCCGTGGCCTGAAAACTCTCTCCAGATAGTAAGCAGAGGCAATTGCTAGGCTCTCTTTTGTTTTCTCTCTCTCAGGGATCACGGTTTTGTGTTGCCTGATGTCCAATGTCTTGAAAACCGTTGATTCATATGTTTTCCCCAGATGTTTTTGTTTCAGCTAAGAGGATAAACCCATTCTCTGTTATTCCGCCTTGACCAGAAGGAGAAGTCAGTGAATGAACCCAGATCTCTTCTAAAGGAACCAATATATTTCCAGGGGTTTAAGTTGGGCAACCAGGATCTGTTGGTCTAAGCCATCCTAATTCCTCAACTAAATTTTTTTTTTCAAAAATACTGGATGCACCAAACAAGACCTTCTATATGCCATATTTGGCCCTTGGGCTGCAATTGTGAGATTCCTGGAAACAGGAAACTTTACTTGTTTCCAGGTATTTTTTACCTGTTATTTTAACTAGTTTAAGCCTAAAAATAGTCTTTGCATATTACTGTCCAAAGCTAGGAGTTGAAAGAAACAGGATTTGAACCCAGGTCCTCTCTGACTTCAAAGATACCATCATTTCCTTCATGAGATTCCTACCCCATTGTTTTCATTTGCACTGTTATATTTCACATTATTTTGTGTGTATTCTCCCACCCCACCACCCTGCACTTTGAGACTTCCTTGTCTTTGCATCCTCTAAGTTTAGCAGAGGGCCTGACCTGTGAGAGATGTTGAGAGAATTTTTGTGGAACAAATAACTTCTCTCCTGTTTGCTCTCTTAATGTTTCATCCTCCTCTAGTCCACACCCATCTATTAAATGGGAGGTATGTTACCAGCAGCACAGGTGGGATTTAAATCAAGCAGCTGCTACCTGTGAGATGATGCCTCTGCTACTACAAGAGACGTGCCAAGACACAGAGTTCATTCATTGAGGAGAAAAGGGCTGGTTAACATTCTGTAAACACAAGCTTTGAGGGATTTTAAAAAATATTTAAAGTCCTGAGATATTGCAGCTGGGACATCCAACTTCAGTAGTCATCAAAGAAATTCAAATTAACAAAGTATTGGCATAATTTTAAAAAACCAATAACATGGGATATTAATAAGAATATAAGGAAAAGATGACCTCATATACTGCTGGTAGCATTATAAATCAGTATAATTTTTCTGGAAGGCCATTTAGCAAAACATATCAAAAGTTTTAAATATGCTCGTAATTTTCCTCAGCAATTTCACATTTAGCACATTGTATCCTAAGGAAATAAGCAGACAGGTGCACTGTGATTTATCCATGAGAATGCTCATTGCAGCACTGTTTAGTTGAAGACTGTGGACTAGATAAATACATCACTATGAAGGATAAGCCCACAGCCTTTGAAAGCAAATACATTGAAGAATAATGACTTGAAAAATGTTTTTGAACAATTGTTAAGAAATCTTGATTAAACAATTATATGCATATTCATCATAATTAATACTTCCTGTGTGCTTTACTAATTTAATTAACTCATATAATCCTTATAATAATAATAATCTTATGAGGCAGGTACTGTCCTTGTGGACTCAGAAGTTGCATCATGGAGAGGCAGCCTAACTTCCCTGTGGGCAGGTAGTGGGTGGCAGAGCTGGATTCCAACTACTGGTGCTCAGGAAATCTTAGAACACTGAGTCCAGTGCTTCCCAAGGTGTGGTCCCTGGACCAGCAGCCCCACATCACCTGGAACTTGTTAGAAGTGCCAAATCCCAGGCCTGGTCCCAGACCTCCTGATCAAAAGCTCTGGGGGTGGGGCCCAGCAATCTATGTTTGAGCAACCCTTCCAGGTGAATGTATGCTCAGTTTTGAGAGCCACTGTGCAATTTTAAGGGCCGAAGGGAAGCTTCTCCTCTGTCCTCTTAAGGTTTGCTGAAAACAAACTATAATAGACAGATTAGTAAAAGAAAAAGGCATATGAAATTGTATTTAACGAGGCCGGGCATGGTGGCTCATGCCTGTAATTCCACACTTTGGGAGGCCATGGTGGGAGGATCACTTGAAGCCAGAAGTTTGAGACTACCCTGGGTAACAAAACAAGATCCTGTCTCTACAAAAAATTTTTAAAAAAAATTAGCCAGGCATGGTGATATGTGTCCACAGTCCCAGCTACTTGGTAATCAGAGGCAGGAGGATCACTTGAACCCAGGAGTTTGAGGCTGCAGTGAGCTATGATTGTGCCACTGCACTCCAGCCCAGGCAACAGAAGAACATCTTGCCTCTCAAAAAAAAATAATAATAATAAAATAAATTATTTAATGTGAGTAACACAGGGGAATTATAGGAGAATGATTACCCAATAACCCTTATATGCCCTTCTTCATCGGGGAAGGGGAAATGGGAGGTATAGGAGTAAGTGACTTTTTAGGGGAAATGAATGATCCTAAAGAACAACTGCCTGAGACAAAATTCTTCTGAGCTCTGGGGGAGGTGGCGGGAAGGTAAGGGGCAGAACTTCACTGTAAACAAAGATTGTCTTACTATGCAGATAAAGCTTCCCAGGTGATCTCTAGGAGCTGCTCTCAGAAAAATAAATGAAAGTCTGTCTGAGCATGGTGACTACATCTAGTCTCTTTTCCAGTGGTTAATCTTTCCTGGTTATTTGATGAGATTCCTAGGGACGGGGAGTTTTAAGAAATTGCATTTCTCTTGGAAAGAAGCTTTCTTAGGCAGATAAGAAAATTCCAGAGACAGCCCCTCCTGGTGCTTTGGGAAAGTAAGAGGATCAGACAGACAGGGAGGCAGGGCAAGGTCAGAAAGAGACCTTGAAACCGCTTCTTCAGTTCAGCACGTCAAAGCGCCAGATTCTGGGGTATTATTTTCTGAGCCTGAACACAACACTATTGCATCTTTTCTCGAAATTTTGAAAAAAGAAAGTATATGTATGTATAAAAAAGTCTGATGGATTGGTCATTAAAATGTTAACAGTGTCACTTCTGAATGGTGGGGTTCTGGGTGATTTTTTTATA
Organism: Pan paniscus; assembly: GCF_029289425.2. Lineage (NCBI taxonomy): Eukaryota > Metazoa > Chordata > Mammalia > Primates > Hominidae > Pan > Pan paniscus. The sequence goes on along the minus strand of NC_073270.2, from coordinate 2,948,481 downwards.
TATATATTTTTTGTTTTATAATTCCAAAAGGTACATAATGAACTTCTGCATCCAAAGTAAAAGAAAAAAAATACATGTTCTTTAAAAAAAAAGAAGAAGAAGAAGGGGCCAGGCACAGAGGCTCACGCCTGTTATCCCAGCACTTTTTGGGAGGCCAAGGTGGGTGAATCACTTGAGGTCAGGGGTTCAAGACCAGCCCGGCCAACATGGTGAAACCCCATCTCTATCAAAAATACAAAATTTAGCCAGGTGTGGTGGCACAGGCTTGTAATCCCAGCTACTTGGAAGGCTGAGGTGGGAGGATCGCTTGAACCAGGGAGGTGGAAACTACAGTGAGCTGAGATTGCACCACTGCACTCCCCTGGGAGACACAGTGAGGCTCTGTCTCAAAAAAAAAAAAAAAAAAGGAACTCCGCTTCAATACTCAGTGAGGTGGTATGTATTTTGGGTAGAAGGGAAGTAGAGGAGAAAATGGTTCCCCTAAATCATACAGCAACTCCAGCAGTGCTGCTTCAGTGTGAATGAATCACCAGGGGGCCTTGTGAAAATGCAGACTCGGCCGGGCGCGGTGGCTCACGCCTGTGATCCCAGCACTTTGGGAGGCCGAGGCGGGCGGATCACGAGGTCAGGAGATCGAGACCATCCTGGCTAACACGGTGAAACCCCGTCTCTACTAAAAATACAAAAAATTAGCCGGGCGTCGTGGCGGGCGCCTGTAGTCCCAGCTACTCCGGAGGCTGAGGCAGGAGAATGGCGTAAACCCAGGAGGCGGAGGTTGCAGTGAGCTGAGATCGCACCACTGCACTCCAGCCTGGGCGACAGAGCGAGACTCCGTCTCAAAAAAAAAAAAAAAAGAAAAGAAAAAAAAAGAAAATGTAGACTCAGTGGGGCTTGAGGCTAAGATGCTGCACTCCCAACCAGCTCCCAGAGGATGCTGACGATGCTGGTCTAGAGTCCACACTTTAAGAAACAAGAGACCAGAGAGACGGAGGCTCTTAATTTCCAGAATGCAAGCTTCACGAGGGGCCTGGTCCCATGATGTATTTCCAGTGCTGAGAACGGAGCAAAGAATAGTTATCTAATAAATAGATGGAGCTGCTGCAAGCCTCCTCATTCCTGGGGACCCAGAAATGGGGGTTCTGGTCATGGTTCTGCATCTGCTGCCAGTAATACCTTTGGCAAGCTGCGGCCTCCCTGTGATGACAACTGTCACTGGGCAGGGTGACAGCTCTGGGCCCTTCTTTCCCATGACCCAATATGCAAGACCGGTTCAGCCTGGGCCAGGGCTACCCAACATGTCAGTCTTGCACCAAACAAAAAGTACCAGGAACTTGGTAACACAGGTGTTCTGAGAAGCCCAAAGAAAGGAACTAGAGATGAAGAAATATCTAAGTTGAGGTTTCCGTAGAAACATTAACTCATCTGCATAGGCTGCGTGCTGCATTTGGATTACAGGTTAGGCTCGTAAGCCTGAAATAAATTACATACTCTTCGTATTATTCAACACTGTACTATATAATAATAAATTATACAGTTATAGGCCTCAGCCCAAGTTATAACAAATTATACCACAGTGTATAATTACCCTGCACTGCACCATATAATAATAAATTAGACAGCTACAAACCTAAGTTGTGACTCCAGAAAGAGACAGGAGAATGAATGGGGGCCACTGATCCATTCCTCTGACCAGTCAGATAAGCCTGGAGCCTGAGAATGAAGAATTCAATTGTTCATTCCTTCCTTCCTCCATCCCTCCCTCCCTTCCTTCCTCTCTTCCTTCCTCCTTCTCTCTCTCCCTCCCTCCCTTCCTTCTTCTTTTCCTTCCTTCCTTCCTCCCTCCCTCCCTCCATCCCCCTCTCATATTTGAGTGCCTCCCTGGTTTTTGGTGTAGACTTGACCATGGGAGCCTGAGCTGACTTGGAATGAATCCCCATCTTTGAGGGCTCCCAGGCTGTGGGGTGAAGAGCATGTAAACTGAAAATGAAACAGTGTAACAACAGCTGCTGTGGAAAGAGTAAATTAATCACAGCGGCCTTGGTATCAGGTGTCTACCAGGTAGCAGGCATCAGCACAGGTGTTAACTCCTCATGCCCTGGGGGTAGGTATCATCGTCTCCATTTGACAGGTGAAGCGAGCAGAGCTAACACAAAGTGTGACTCGCTTAAGGTCACACAACTATTATAGAAATGGTGGGTGGGAATTTTCACCCAGGACTGTCTATCTGACGGTTAGATTTCTCTGAGGGTGCTACCCAGTCGAGTCAGCTTGGAAAGCAAAAATCAAGTGTAATGAAAAGTACCCCTGGCAAATCCTCAGAGACACTAGGCTGGGGACTGATATTCAGTCTCCTAGTGAGTCCAGCACAGTTAGGGTTCCCTGCAGCCCAGGAGCAGGTTCTTCTTCCTTCCACAGAGGGTACTGGCTGGGGTAATATTGGACCGTAATATAATCTAGTGCCAGTGTGGATTAGGAGCCACTGTGAGGACTTCACAGGTGTTAAGCTCATTTTATCCTCTCAACAACCTTATGAGGTTGGTACTTTTCTTATGCCCACTTTACAGGTGAGGAGTCCCAGGCACAGAGGAGTTAGCAACTTGTCCAGGGTTATACAGCCAGGAAGTGGCGGAGCTGGAGTCTGAATTTAGAGTAGTCTGGTCTGCCAAATCCCTCATTCTTTCCCACTATACTGCTAGTTTTTTGTTTTTTGTTTTTTGTTTTTCCAGCTTATCTTTAAAGACTTGTCCTTAGGTAGCTGTAGGATGAGGGGCCTATGGGGACTGAGCCTCAGAGAGCAGATTCTGCCTCTATCTCATAACCACTTAGGGTGTGTGCCCATTGAGCCACATGGTCCTTACTTAATTTCTTTCTCTCTTCTTGTCTTTCTTTCTGTATTTTTTCTTTTTTCTTTTGTCTGAAGCACACGTTAAACTTGCATAAGCTGTAATTTTATTGTAATCAAACTGTCAAAGAGGCCCAAAGTGACAGGGAAGTGAATGCAACTGCCTCTCTTCCTGCAGTGGTCAGGGAAGGCTTCTGGGAGGAGGTGGCATTAAAGGCATAAAGGGTGAATAGGAGTTTAAACAGCACACAAGGAAGGCAGGCAAGAAGAGTGAAGGTACAGGTGAGAAGAGATTGTTTTGGGAGGGACTCTTAAGTCCTTCCAGGTGGCTGTGTGAGCTGCGCAGGAGGCGAGGTGGGGTGGCAGACAGGGCCTTTCAGTGCCTCACTAGGGAAGCTGGACTTTATGTTAAAAGCAGTGACCGTCAATGTGTGGACGGTGGGCTCCTTGGGGATTTCCGAGCTCCACATTGTAGCCAAGACAGGGAAACCAAGGCCCCGTAAGGCTCATCAGCCTGTCCCATCCCACTCAGTTCCCCAAGGCTCTTCCATGCTGACCAAGCACTTACCTAAATGCTCTTATCCTCATGTCTGGCTGATGGAAGCAGCTCAGTCTGGCAGGTCTCTCTAGAAGGGCATCTACTGGGGGATGGAGAGAGGGTTGACAGAGAAAATACAGGATATCTATGCCCAGTTACAGTTGAACTTCGGACAAACAGCAAGTGATTTTTATATCTCAAATATTGCATGATATATACTAAAAGTATTCATTATTTTTATGAAATTCAAATGTGATTGGGGGTCCTCTATTTTTATTTGTTAAATCTGTCTAGTCTAGATGGAGGGGAACAGGTCACTTCCCAAATAGAATTGAAACCCCTGTGCCTTAGTCAGCATCCCATCAGAGAATTAGAGATGCTGAGCCTTTAGGAGTCATCTAGAACAAGGGATTCTGCCTCTAGTGTGGACTTGCAAGGCCCACGGATCGGCTGGACCAGCAGTCGGAAGGAAGAGGTGCCACGGACAAGAGTAAGAACAAACGGGAACATGTGTCTGTCTGCCACCCCTGCCCATGTCACTGCCACAGTGACCTGCGGGAGAACCCGCCGCCTTCCATCTGAGAGGCTTTGTAACCATGGTTACAAAGGAAGGGCCCTGGGGAGTATGGAATCTGCACCTCAGTTCTGCCCTGGTCTGTAACTTTGGGTAAGTTACTAACAGTAGTCAACTTCTCCATGCCTTGGTGTCCTCACACATTAAATGTATACAAAAACTCACACCTCCCTTAGAGAGTTGCGGAGAAGATCCAATGGGAATGAGCCCAGCCTGGCAGCTGACATTTCCTAAGCAGTCAATTAGTAATAGTTACTAGCAGTGTCAAAGAGTTGCTATCCATTTATTTTGCTATAAAAAAAAAGTCACTTGTTTTAAAAGACAAGATAGGCTGGGTATGGTGGCTCACGCCTGTAATCCCAGCACTTTGGGACACCGAGGTGGGTGGATCACCTGAGGTCAGGAGTTCGAGACCAGCCTGGCCAACATGGCGAAACCCTGTCTCTACTAAAAATACAAAGATTAGCCAGGTGTGCTGGTGTGTGCCTGTAATCCCAGCTACTTAGGAGGCTGAGGTGGGAGAATCGCTTGATCTGGGGAGGCAGAGGTTGCTGTGAGCCAAGATCATGCCACTGGACTCCAGCCTGGGCGACAGAGTGAGACTCTGTCTCAAAAAAACAAAACAAAAACAAAAGACAAGATATTAAGAAGCAGTATGTTTCAAAATCCTCTCTTGATTAAGTAACTCACCAGGTAAGTCTTGGAAAGATAACATAAACCACCTTCAAAAGCATCTCCAAATGCCAAAGTGAAAATCAGATACCGCGCACAAGAGAGTTACGAATCTCTGAAATCTTAGCGATTCTTCCCCCAAATAAATGGAACGGAGAAGCGCTAAGTAATGGGAAAATAACAAAATTCTGCTTCAGCACTGTTACAGATGCAGTGACTGCTGATTACAAGAAAATACTTCCTTTAAAAAGGCCACTTATGAAAAGGAAACTCTGGTAGCAAAAGCTGGCATGGAATGGGGGTCAGGCAGCAGGTGGTGGCCACAACCAGGGGGCATTGATCACATGTGAGATGGGGAAGGCCAGTGGGCCTCCAGGGGGGCTGAAGGGCAGAGGACCCAGAGGACAGTGGCTCCCTTCCTTCCCGCTGCTCAGAGAGTGGTGGGGAGACGGGTTTCCTGTAACCTCAGGGCCTGTTTTCACTGCTTGTTTTCATGGCCATTCAATGCTCTGGCTTGTTTTCAGGCCTGAAGAGGGGGGGAAAAAAAAAGCCAATTCCTTGTATTTGGAAGAATAGGGGTAAACTGGCCCTCTTCAGGGTGTTGGAAGCCTCTCTCTGCCTCCTGCTGGAAAAAGAGGCCCCTGGGCAGTCTTTTTAGCCACTTAGCATGGTTCTGAGGTTTTCTTCTTAACAACTTATAATTCCAGATTGCAGCAAGAAATACAAATGCATTGGAGACCGGGTCTGTGCCAGAGGTGGAGGGGTTGGGCAGAGTGTTCCCAGGAGCACAGCAGGAGAAGAAAGTTCCAGGGTAGAAACTGGAACTCCTGCATGTTGGACACAAGTGGAATGGAGGCAATGTGGCCATCTGGATATGATTTAAAAAAAAAAAAAAAAAGTTCACCCCTTCGATCCAAGCATCTCATATCTGGGGATATCTATGCAATAATGTTTAAGACAAAATTGTTTGCAAGTAGGGAAAAAATAGAAACAGTCCAGCTCTCCATCAATAGGGAATTCATTAATTAAATTATTATGTTGACATCTGTCAGTGGCAACTTTTTTTTTTTTCCTTCAACTCTGTCTTCCCCATCAGCTGGTCCCGTGGGCTCTGCCACTGAGGCATGTTCCAGGCTGGAGGCTGCATCCCTAGTCCCTGCCACCATTGCCTCTTGCCCGTGCCTCTGAATCCTGTAGCCTGACAAACTTCCTACTTCCTCCATTGGTGCCTCTCCAATCTGTTCCTACACAGCTGCAGGACCCCCGGGTTCAGGGACTTCACATGTCTCTCAGGCTAAAATCCACAGGCGCTGTCTCATTGGGCCCTGGCCTGACTCTCCAACCTGGTTTCAAAAATGCTCATTCTCTACCTCCAGTTGAATCACACTTGAGCTTAGTCCAGCCTCCCAGCCTTTGCCCTGGCTGCTTCCTCTGCCTGGACTGCTCCATGCTCCTTCCTTCTCTTCCTTCCGGTGGCAGTAAAATGCCATATCCCTGGGGACTTCACACACGGTCTGTAAATTGTTTTCCCTCTCCCAACCAGTGTCTCTCTAACACTTTCTCCATCTTTTCTTTTTCTTTTTTCTTTTTTTTTTTTTTTTTGAGACAGAGTCTCACTCTGTCACCCAGGCTGGAGTGCGGTGGTGAGATCTCGGCTCACTGCAAACTCTGCCTCCCAGATTTAAATAATCCTCGTGCCTCAGCCTCCAGAATAGATGGGATTACAGGCATGCACCACCACATCCAGCATTTTTGTTTTGTTTTGTTTTTTTCTGTATTTTTAGTACAGATGGATTTTCTCTACTAAAACCCTAGGCTGGTCTTGAATGCCTGGCCTCAAATGATCTGCCCGCCTCGGCCTCCCAAAGTCCTAGGATTTCAGGCATGAGCCACAGAGCCTGGCCCCATCTTATTTTCTTCATAGCACTCAGTATAAGGTGAAATGCTCTCAACTATTTATTCATGCATTTGTCAATTATCCCTCCCATGAGAACTCAGAGCAAGGACTGAGTGTGTTGTATGCCCTTGCCTGGTGTACAGGAGCTGCCCGCTCTACACATGTTTGGTGAATGAATGAATGAATGAATGAATACAAGAATGTTATGAAGCTGCTTGAAAGAATGAGGTAGACCTGTATGTCTTACTTGGAAAGGTGCCTTAAATGTATACATGTAAATCCACTTATGAAAAACCAGAAATTAATCAAGTCTATGGAATTAGAATAGTGACTAGTTTTTGAGGGCTCACTATCATCTGGGCACAGTTTTAACCACTTTTACATCTATTATCTTGTCTCATTTGGTCCTCACAGTAACCTTCTGGGATAGGTACAGTTTTTGGCACCATTCTACAGAGGAGGACGCTGACACAGAGAGGTTAAGAAACTTGCTTAAGGTCACGCAGTCAGGAAATGGGGGAGCCAGGAAATGAATTTATAGGGTCTGACCTCTGAAAGAACATTCACTAAATGGTGTAGCGTGTTTATTTCGGGATGGACAGGGGCTGAGGTGAGATTCTGGAGGCCGTGGGGTATTAGCGGAGAGGTCCAGACGCCAATTCTATTCCTGCAGTACTGTGTGATCTTGGGCAAGTCATCTGCTTCTCTGTGCTTACCTGGGAACCAGAGGCGATGGTGCAGGGCTACCGAGAGAAGTAAATAGGATAACGTACCCACAGCGTCCAGCTCGAGGCCCTCCATCAGCCGACGATGGGAATGTTTGGTGGAGTAAGTCTGCCCTTCAAGGCCTGAAAGCCCCGTCCCGGTTCCCTGCGCCAGGGCCGCACAGGGGTGGGGAGAGGGCCGCAGGGCCTGGTTGCTTGGCTTGAGGCAGGGTCCTCCCTCGGGGCCTCGGCTCTCCCAGCTGCCGGCCGCGCTGCTGCTTCCCCTGCTCTGGACCGCGACTGCCTGGGCTGGGCGGCCGCACCACGGAATGCGCAGGGGTCATTTTTGGAAGAGCTCAGCTCCAGGCGCAAGGTGCCAAGAGCAGGGCGGATGACTTCAAAGGCCCTTTGCAGCATGTCCTGAAAGATGAGCCCTTGCAGCTCTCCCTGCCCCCGCAGAACACACAGCTTGAAAGGGAAATCGAGCTCGGAGCAGGTGGCTCAGGAATTTGGTGCACGCTGGGGAGGCAGCTCATTTGGGCACAAATACGTGAGGAGGGCGTGGCCTCCTGACACTCCCGGTTAGTATTGCGCGTTTGGGTCCGGGGTAAGCTCGCCTTCTGAGCTTTCATCGCTGGCCGCATTTCGCATTTATTTTTCTGTTTATTTCATGATCCCTTTCTTCCCCGACAAGGGCCTGGGATTTGTCTGTTGCTCTCTGTGTCTACAGTTCGACCTGCAGTAGAGGATGAGTAAATGTTTCCCTAGTGAATGAATGCGTTTTCCTCTTCCACCGGTTTCATCACGTTGGAAAGGCACCGGGATTTAATCCTGCCTCTAGTAATAACCAGTTGGGTAATCTTGGACTTCGCTGTTCAGCTATAGGCTTAAAATCTGCCTCCATTTGAACCCAGGCCCTGCCTCTTACTAGCTGCGTCACTTTAGAAAGTTGCCAAACTTCTCTGTGTTTCAATTTCCTCATTTGGGCAACGGGGTACTGAGTGCCTATGTCACAGATTGGAGTGAGGGATAAAGGGCTTAACACATACGAAGCACGACTAGGACGGTACATAGTAAGGTCTAGATAAATATTAACTCGTATTATTTTATTATTATTTTAAAATCAACTTTATTAAAGTATTAACTTACAAACAATAAAATGCACTCATTTTTAAGTATACAGTTTGATGAGTTTTGACTGATATGTACACCCATGTAAGCACCACCTCAATCAAGATAAGCATTTCCAGGTCCCCGAAAGTTCCCTTTGTCCCTTTTAGTCAAATGCTTCCCTCGCCCTAGCACCTGACAGATGAGTTTTGCCGGTTCTCGAACTTTCCATGAGTCTGGGAATGGTGGTTCACGCCTCTAATCCCAGCACTTTGGGAGACTGAGGCAGGAAGATCACTTGAGCCCAGGAATTTGAGACCAGCCTGGGCAACATAGGGAGACCCAGTCTCTACAAAAATTTTTTTAAAAAATTAGTTGGGCTGGTTGGCATGCACCTGTAGTTCCAGCTACTTGCAGGCTGAGGCAGGAAGATCACTTGAGCCCAGGAGTTTGAGACCAGCCTGGGCCACATAGGGAAACCCTGTCTCTACAAAAAAAATTAAAAAAAAATTAACCAGGCATAATGCATTGCACTAACACTTATTCCTACCTCCTCTCCCTTCTTCCTGTTAAAGGGGTCCTTCCAAGGGTATCAGGAGGCAGGAATCTAAAGGTCAAGGGCACTGTGGAGTTGATGGGGGAGAAACCACTGTGTTTATAAAGCAGGTTGTTATTTTTTCATTCTTTGCCTTGTGTCCTTTCCCCTACTTCCCTCTTTTGAGGATAATTAAAATGCAAGCTGGCACTCCCTTGGAGGAGACAGCTGAAGATTTAATTGCCCCAAGAAAAATTTTCCAGCAAAAGGTCCTGTGGTAATGGCAGCTCTCGGCCGGGCTGCCCGAATGCCTTTGCATCTGGCACAAAACATTAGCGATAATGCATTAATCTGCATGTGCACAGGGTCCATTTACTGGCATGGGGGGAGCCATGGCAGAATCAAGCCGACAGCCTTAGTCAGGCTGCAGCCTTCTTGCCATTAAACTCTCACCCGGCCTCATTCTGGAGACAGGTCTGTGGCCCAGATCCATGCGACCGGCTGCCGCACCAGCTGACCTTGCCCAGAGAGGGCCTGCGGGGGCAGAAGGCCCAGGTTGGTGGGAACGGCACCTTCTACCATGAGGGCTTGGCCTGTTGTCATTGAAGCAGAGCCAGGAGGACAAGTCTGTTGAGAGGCTGAGCCCCGCCAGCTCCCAAAGTTGAGCCATTGACCAGCCACGCTAGGGTTGTGCAATTTGAGAGTAGACAAATTTTTGCAAACTTTTATCCTGTTTTCTAAGTATAGCCCCAGTTTCTCTAGAAGAGGAACCAAAGGCTCAGACAAAGGTCCTTGGCTCCTTGCCTGTTGGGGATCATGCATCATTTTTTAAAAAAGGTGATTGCCCTGAACCCAGGATCATGATGAAAGGCAGAGAAACTCAGTGGGAAAAGTCAGATGTACTGAGGTTTGCTTCCAGTTCCAAACCTGCCAGCCAGGGACTCTCAGTTCTCCTAAAATGCCAAGCAGACTCCGACTTTTATGCTCTTCCTTCTCCCCCTTTGCTCTCTTCCCTCCCTTTCCCCCTTCCTTTCTTCCTTCCCACCCATCCACCCATCTGTGCTCTCCTGCATCAATCCAGCCATCCATTCAGCCTCCCTCCTTCCATCCATCTATCCTCTCATCCTCCTTCTCATCACTCCGTCCATCCTCCCATCCCTCTAATATTTGCTGGATGCCTCCTATGGGCTTAGCATAGGAGTTACACTGATGAGTGAATCAACACCCTCCTTGCCCTGAGGCAGCAACTGGGGCAGTAGAGGAGAGGATGGTAATCATGTAATCACAGTGCCAATGTATAATTACAAATTGAGATGAGGGCTACAAAGAAGGGCTGGACATGGTTACTATGGAAGTGTTTGACAAGGGAACTTAGCCCAGCCTCTGGATTGGAGGACAAGCAGGAAAGATCCAGGGAGTGTTGCAGGCAGAGGGAGTAGCTCATGCAGGGGTCCTGTGGTTCATTTTAGAAACTGGCAGGAGGCTGGTGTTGCCAGTGCAGGGAGTGATGGAGAGAGTGGTGTGAATCGGGCTGCAGAGCTTAGTAGGGGCCAGTGCACACAGGGACGGCTGGCCAGTGCACACAGGGACGGCTGGCCTCTGCCAGGCACTGGCTCCTTGGAACTCCTTTGCACTGGCTCTTTCGCACTTACCTGGCTTCTTGTTACTTATTTTTTAGATCTCAGTTCAGGGATTTCCTCTTCAAAAAGTCTTTTTCTGCCCTGTGCAGGCTGAATGAAGCCAGTATACTTTCCTTTAATAAGACAAAGTATCTCAAATTTGGAAATAAGGCAAAAGAAGGCAGTGCTTCATCTCGTTGCCATACTGGGGCATGGTTTAAAAGCCCCACTGAAGGATTAGTTAGTTCTGTAGAAGAATATACCTGAGTTTGTCTTTCCTATTTGATTAAGGCCCAGATTGGGGCTAATTTGTAGACTTTTGTCTGGTGGGTACAAATGGCTTCTGTCTGGCAGAAAAAAAATAGCTCCAAAGATATGGCCTTATTGCCTTGTAGAACATTAACCGGATTGATCTCTGACTTGAAAATGTTATTCTCACCTTCCTTTTTCAAAGCCTCTAAGTGCCCATTTACTCTTGGAACCAGCTCTTGCCCCACTGCTGGCTCACTCATTAGTGTGTTAATTCTGCACTTGTACGTCATGTTTGTCACGCCCTTCTCAGCAGCGCTCATCCCTGCACTGGGATTGCCAGTGGCTCTGGTTCCCTCATATATGAGCTCATATGGGTGTGGTCCATTTTTTGTCCACACTGTGTCCTCAGAACTTTGCACAGGGCCAGGTTCCAGTAGGAGCTTGAGAAATAATTACTAGTTGAAAGATCTTGAACTTATTACCTCTCCACCTCTCTGGGCCTCAATTTTCTTCCCTGTGAAATTGACATTCCATTTGTAAAGAATGTGAAGGTTCCATGAAGTAAAGAATTCGAGTGTCCAGAGTCCAGTGTGGCACATGGTAGGCTTTAGTCTCCCTTATCCTAGGGGCTGAATCCCAAAGGTAGAGCGTGAAGTTCTGGTTTGGGAGCTCATGTCTGGTCAAGAGGACACCAAGTCACTGGAGGAATGACTCATGGTGGGGTTAGGGAAGTCAAAGGAGTTGCTATATAGTATTTCTTGGGAGAGGAAAATCAACCTGGCCAGGGAGTCCAGTAGGGGCTGGGGAGGAGCAGGAAATGTTCTTAAACAGGTCAGGTGGTGGTATAAGGCAGAGGACTCCGAAAACCAAGCTGGGGTGTTGCACCCCATCCCCGAAAGGTTGGTAAGAGAGACCTATCTCAGGCTAATGAGAAAGAGAGGGACTTGATAAAATTATTCATCAGAAGAGAAGACCCACCATTGCAGAGATGCTCTAATAACCTGGCCTGATATGTGAGTGTGTGGGTGTGAATGTGTGTGTGTTTCTGTGCCTATGTCGACTGCTGTCTACACCACACTGCTGCAAAGAGTCTTAAATCTACTTTCTCATCGAACTCTCGCCAGAACCCCCGGAGGTGAAGGCTGCTACTATCCCTGTTTCACAGGTGACAAAGCAGAGGCTCAGTGGTGAATCTCTTTGCCCAAGGTCACAGGGCAAGGACTCTGGGGTGCAGTTGTATCCGATTCCAATGGGTGGAGGAGGAGGAAAAGTGATGGAAGGAATCTCAGGAGATGAAGTGATAACAGATAATGGCTTATCCTTGTAGCCATCCTTAATCTTTGTGCTGTTTAGCATCTTTCACTGTTTTCTGTGCTGTTTCGATCACGGGGATGTTCATCTTTCCAATGAACTCAGCGACACTCCTTGGGCCCCTCACTGGGGCCAGGCCCTGGGCTGGGTTCAGGTACCGAAGATAAGGTGTTGACACTAACTTTAAAAAACAGATTGGCCGGGGGTGGGGAGGGGCAGGCATCAAAGGTTGAGGGGGACAGGGCTGGGCATCTATCTTTTAAAAAATTCAAGGCATAACTTATATAAAGGGAAATGCACCCATCTTAAATGTGCAGCTGGAAAGGTTTTTACATATGCAACCCCCAGATAACCACGACTCAGGAAGACGTAGAGCATGTGCCACCCCAGGCTTCTCCTGGTCCTCCCTCCAAGGGCAGCCACTCTTCTGATCTCTGTTGCCAAGGTTTTGCCTGTCTTTGAACATCAGGAGCACGTCTTCTTAAAAAGCATCTTCAATGTCATAATCTTGTATTCAGAAAAGAAACCAAGAGCCTGGTCAGGCACAGTGAAGAGGGTGGTGAAGCGGGGTGGTGTCGGGGATCCCAGCAGTGGCAGGCTCAAGGGTGCCTCGGCTGGCTGGTGAGCAGGCAGGCAGCCATATCACCCTGATGTTCTGACACTTTGGTGGTGAGATGTGGTGTTTCTGGCTACTGACAGTGTCCAGTGTACCCTGAACATTATCCATGCCCCCCACTTTCTCACTGTCAGCCCCAGCCCCCATCATATGCCCATTCAGTGCTGGACTAGACCATACCCACAGTGGCGTCACTTCCCGGATGGCGACCTTGGAGCAAAATGCTTCATCTCTCTGTGTTTCTATTTCTTTATTAAGTGGGGGATAATCATAGTACCTAACTCATAGGTTTGTTAAGAGAATAAAGTGAATTAATTTTAATAAATACTTGTCCAGAGTTTAGGAGAGTGTCTAATATGTAGTATGTGTTTATGCCAAAATTAAGTAAACCTTCGTCAAAACTGGGCTGTTGGAAATATGCTAGAAGACACATGGGCTTTTAGAGTTGGGCATTCACATCTTGGGGTTGGGGGCCGGTGGAGATTTTCCTGATTATCACGTAAAATGGGCAGGGGCTTCAGGTGGAAGGCAGAGGACTCTGGCCTGGTCCTCATGGAGGAAGGGAGTCTTAGCATTCTCCTTTGCACCAGGAGGAACCCCAAGGAGGTGTCCGATAAATGCCAAATGCTTGACTGATTTCCTGGCGGGCTGGAAAAGGGCCACTTAGCTCCCATCAACTTTCATTTCGCCTGCCAGCCTCCAGCCCTGGAGATTTGGCCGTGGAGAAGCAAGGCCCAGGTGCTGCATAAAATACACACCCCCAAGTCTCCTTGTCTGGACACGCAGTCCATCATCCCCCACCTTCCCAGAGAATGGAAGGCATTTCCCCACCCACTCGGCCTGGATTCATGCCTTGAACACCCCATTCCTGCAAGCAGTGCACATATTTCATGGGTTGCTCCCGGAGGGAGGCGGAGAGCTGAACTCAGGCCACGGGCCAGGAAACTGCTGAGCTGTCTGTTACAGCCAAGGTCCTGGCCTGAGAAGAGGGTGACCTCTCTGAGCCCCGCAGAAGGCTCCTTGGTTCAGGTGGTCTCTGATCACATGGACCAGGCCAAGGGTGTAGGGATGATCCCCAGTGGGCTTGTGGATCTGAGTTCAAGTCTCAACTTGACTAAAGACTCTGCGTGAGATTGGTCATGTCACATGCACTTCCAGAACCTCATCTTTCCTTCTTTGCAAAATGGGCACAACCACAGCGATCTGATAGTCATGAGAATTAAATGAGGCAGTAAGTACAGTGTGGGGGAGAAGAGTCAGATTCCCTGGCTTCAAACTGCTCTGCCATGGGACATTGGAGAAATGACTTCTCCGTGTCTCAGTTTCCTTATCTGCAAAGCACAGAGAACAAGAGTTCCTCCCTCATGTAGTTGGGAGAAGGAAATGAGTTCTAACTGTGAAGCACTCGGCAGCACACTTGGCATAGCTGTTATTAGCTATCATGGTGGTTAATTTTGCAGTCAGTGGTCAATACATGATGTATTGATTATTAACCCAGTGGCTAAGCATCAGGCACTACAGTTATCCAGTTGGAACTGGAGGCTCAGTAACATCACTCATTAGCTGTGTGAACCTGTGTAAGTTGCACCCTCTCTCTGTGTCATCTACAGTCAGTAACATAATTGCCCTTGAGTCACAAGGTTTAAGAATTCATCAAGGTAAAGCGTTGACACATAGTAACCACTAAATATTAACATATTTATGCCTTAACTTTATTACATAATTAGCACTAATATCATTAATGATCTAATGGAGGGATAGAAAGGAAACTAACATTTATTGAGCACCCACTATAAACCAGCACTTGACATCAGTCATCTGGCAAGGATATTACAGGACAAGGATTAGATGTCTGCATTTGGTGGGGAAGGAAAGTGAGGCCCCAGGAGGAGGGTGAGCCGGGTGTCCGAGATCCCATCAGTGGTGAGAGGCCACGAGACTCAGCTATGCAGGGTCAGGGCAGGAAGGAAAGACACAAGCCTCAGTGATGGCCTACCCAGTGCCAAGCATGGGCTCAGTGCTTCCAACCTCCTTGAATCCACACAGTCACCCCGGCAGGGACTATTCCTGCCCCATTGTGCCGACACGGGGCCCAAGTCTCAAAGAGGTGCTGTTTGAATACCCACAGCTACAAAGCAGCAGAGCCGAGATCCAAACTCAGTTGTCTATATGGAATTTTATCTCAACCTTACACCGGCTCCTTCTGAGCCAGGGCAAACAAAAATCGTATGTCTCTAAAACCTATGTGAGGGGCTCAAATGCTGTAGGTTGTTTCCAAACCCTGGGGTCCATTCAATCCTCTTCCAGGCTTTGGCAGGAGGGCGGGCAGCCCCCGAGGCGGCCCCGGGACACACTCACAAAGACAAGAATACTGAACACCGGAAGGACTCGTTATTACCCAGAAATCTTTATTACAAAAATATTTTGCAAGCCAAAAAGTTTAAGTTGCAACTATATACAAAATGGGGCCTGTTTCCTTCCCAGCAGTCTTAAAATAAACTCCTGAAACCATGCTCCTTCCGCAGGGTTGGTTCGACCTCTTCCTTTTCCTGGGGTTCAATACACAAGGTATGTGGATTCTCCAGGTTGCCAGGCTAAAGCTAAAGCTATACGTCTTCCTTGGCCTTATTCCCTTATTTCCCCCTCCAAGAATTAAAAAATAAAATAAAATGAAAATGGCACCAAGAAAACATTCTTTTAAAATACTGAATGTGTGTGTGCATGCGTGTGCACACGTATGTGCTGTCTCTGGGTAAAAGAGAGGGAGACGAAGGTTTACAAGCCAATCTTTTGGAATTTGGAACTAGCCTGAGCCAGGTGGCTGGGTCACTGTGGCTCCCAGATGCCACACGGGAGCTCCGGCCAAAGCTGTCCACATGGTCTGTTGGCTCAGCTAATTCCTGGATGCCATCATTGAACTCACCAGGTGACCATCCCCCAGAGAGCTGCGTCTATGCTGAGCTCCTGCAGTCTCACCTGTAGGACCTCCAGGAATGGGCAGGATGGCTCAGCTACTTTTACAGCCTGAGCCAGAAATCCCTTGGGCATCCCAAGGCCAGGAGTCATGAACATTAGCGTCTCAACTCTAAGAGTTATAGTGAAGACTGAATAAATAGGGCTTGCGACATCTGCTTGCCCTGGGCCCGGTCAGGCCCTCACACCCGATGGAAGGGTGGGGGTTAAAGGGTAACTGGGTCACACCCTCTGGCCAACCTTCTGGGACAGAGGGGGAATCAGCCCGAGCTTCACAGCTGCACCATCCCCTGGCTGTCTTCAATTTATTCCAGTTTGATCCCAGTAGGGTTTGAGAGCAGAAATGGAAGATTTCTTCTTCAAGGATCAGCTCAGAAAGCCGGGATGGGGGCGGTCACTAAAGGGGTAGGACAGACGGCCAGGGCCACTATCCCTACCCTCTATGTGTTCCTAAAGTGCTTATGAGAGGTGGTGGGGAGGGGTGTCATCTTCACTATCCCCACTTTACGGATGAGCAGACTGAGGCGTTGGGTCTCGATAAGACTGCACTGTCAAGAGGCAGCCAGCCCTCAGCAGCCCTGGGCAGGCTGGACTTATCACAGCGGGGTCACAGAAGGCTGCACTACCAGCCGCGTGGCTCAGCTGAGAACATGGCCAAGTCAGTCCCAGCCAGAAGGCTGTGTCTCCAGGGAGCGGCTGACCTGATCCTTCTTGCCCATTCTTGGGGTTCTGGGACTTGGAGGAACTCAAGTCTTCGCTGTAAGAAAATCCCTCCAGGACAACAAACTGTTAAACCTCAGACTTCACAAGACCCAACCATGGACTTCAACACATGACAGACAGCCAAGATCACGTTGCTGTTGTTTTAAGAAAAAAAACAAAACAAAACACCACAGATCAAGTTTTCTAACACCTCAGTTTCAAGATTGCACGTTTCACATTTCTCAGTAATTTACAGGCGTCCACAGCGAGATGTTGCTTAGTGCTAGCTGGAGGGGCAAGCTCAGGTCTAGAAGGGAGAGATGGGTCCGGGTGGAGCAACACAGTTGGGCCCCAGGGAGTCTTGGAGGGACCCGAGGAAGCAGAGGGTTTTGTCTCCAGTCCTTTGGGAGGGGTCCTCTCCTCCTCCAGGACTCATGGCTCTTTAGCCTAGGGATGGGGGAGGCCAGGGCTGTTGGCAGCAACCTCACCCAGCCTGGATATGGGTTCCAGAGTTTTTTTCCAGCTTTTCCATGGAAGGGGCAGTTTGATCTAAAGGGGGAAATCTTCCCCACTCTAGCCCCAGTTGAGTGGTGGTAGTAGTGGTGGTGGTGGTGGTGGTGGTGGTGGAGGTGGTGGAGGTCAGGGGAGGTGGGATTTTCTCCTCCCCACCCTGGAAGATCAGGCTTCGGAGCATCGGGGAGGCAGTCGAGGGTCTCCAAAACCCACGTGGTGATGGACGGAGGCACAGGAGTTCTTGGACCCCAGGCAGTTCTGGCCACTTCCCAGGTTGGTTCCCTGGCTGGTTTGGCAACGTCAGCCTCCAGGTGTGTGGCAATGTGGGGGGAGGGGGCCGTGGCTGCCCAGGAAGTGCTGGAGAGCCAAGGAGGGGTGGGGAGAGAAGAGCCACCCTGGCCCCTGGGTCCCAGAGCCTGCACCGCCCCAGCCCTCCGGGAACTGGGTTGGCTGTGCTCATCACGGCGGCTCCCTGTGGGACAAGAAAGCGCGTAGAGATGGGTGCTAGAGCAAACCACGGTCCCATTCACTTCCTCGGGACCTGGACGCTGGCGTACTCTGAGAAGGACGGCTCAGGCTTGGGGGCCGGCTGCTTGGGGGTCCGGTTGAGGTGGACCATGTCCAGGTCAGCATAGGTGAGGGTGTCCTCCGACGCGGGCTGCGGGCTGGTCTGAATGCTGGCATACTCCGTGTGGTTGTTGGGCTCCGCAGCCTGGGGAGCAGGCTTCTTCCCCTTGGGCAGGTTCAGGTCTGCATAGGTGATATCATTTGTGTCCTGGATTTAAGATACCCAAAGAGAAAGTCATGAGAAGGTCATTCTATAGCCCCTGGGCCACTCACTCAAACTGAATACCAAGTCTGGATGCTTCTGTGTCCTCTCGGCCCACACTGGCTCAGCCATAAGTCATGTTCCCCTCATCTCTTGCCAACGTTACTTGCCTCCAGCCTTGCCCCTTCCCATCCGCCCTCCTCCTCACCCTGCCTGAAGGGTCTTTCTGACCCGCACAGTGCGGTCTCCTCACAGCCCCGCCTCAGTGTCACCTCCTCCCGTTCCTGCCTCCTCCCAGCCTGAACCACCTGCAGTCTTCACCCATTTCCCTCGAGGGTGTCTGTCCTGCTTCTCCTTGTAACAAATCCCAATCCACCCTGTAAATTTCAGATGAAGCATGGCTCATCCTAAGACCCTTCCTGGCCCTCCCCTCTCCTGGCAGCGTCCATGTTCCTTCTTTGTGCTTCCTCAGCCCATGTTTGTTTTCCATCACAGGGCCCACTACCCAGGACCATGTCTGTTTGGGGGCCTGAGGAGGTACTGATGGTGGTATGTGTGGGGACATTCATTAATGTATGCATTTATTCCACAAATATTCACTGGGCATTTGTTATGATTCAGAAACCAAGGCTGGCACATAAGAAGTCTGATCCATATTGAATGAATACATGAGTGGACGGCAATAATTTCACCTTCACTCAGGGCAAAGCTGGGGACAGGGAGACAGAGAACAGGGGCAGTATAAGAACGAGATCGCCAGTTAGTGAAGCGGGACACGTTCTGGAGTCAGAAAGCCTGGGTTTGAATCCTGGTTCTAGCTCAGGGATTTTGAGCAATTCACTTAACCTCTCTGGGCCTCAGTTTCTCCATCTGTAAAGAGGGGATGATAATAGTGTCTACTGCCAGGGTTGCTGTGAGGATGGAATGAGATTATCCAGGAAAAGCGTTTAGAACAGAGCCTGGTACCTATTGAGCATCTGTCTTCAATAAATGTTCGCAATCATTAACCACTTAGCAAACTTGGATACCTCCCATGTGCTAATCCTATCAACCTGCCACTGCCGCCTCAAAATCGCCCATCATGAATGATAAACTTTGCTCCCTCTGTGACTGGCCCCTGTGTGATAGAACAGAATAAAGCTACCACCAACCGGCACAACTCCTAGTTGGTGCACGGTAATGGCCGATTTCAGTTCTCAGGGCTTACACGCAGCACACAACCACACAGATCACCCCATCCACTCTCACCACAACCCTGCTTGGGAAGGATCATCTATTCCACTTTACGGCTGAAGACACTGAGACCAAGGGAGGTTCAATAAAGTGGACAAAGTTGTCCAGCTGGCAAAGAACCAAAGTGTGTTGGACTCTACGACTGTGCTCTTAGCACACAGCTCCTCTGTCCTGAGCCCTGCGTGCTCTCATTTGCTTCTGTCTGGGAAATCCGTGTTGACAGCATGCAACTCCCTCCCTGGCCAGGGCTGGCACCTGGTACTGGAATCGCAGGCACTCTGCCAGCTGGGCTGTGACTGTCTGGCTCACTGTCCAGTGCGTGGCACACAGTGGGTGCCCAGTAAGTCTCTGCTGTGAATTTCGTACGGGTTTCCATGACCCATTCTTCTCACCAGTGAAATTCGTACGGGTTTCCATGACCCATTCTTCTCACCAGTGAAATTCGTACGGGTTTCCATGACCCATTCTTCTCACCAGTGAATTTCGTACGGGTTTCCATGACCCATTCTTCTCACCAGTGAAATTCGTACGGGTTTCCATGACCCATTCTTCTCACCAGTGAAATTCGTACGGGTTTCCATGACCCATTCTTCTCACCAGTGAAATTCGTACGGGTTTCCATGACCCATTCTTCTCACCATCATTTTTTTCCCCCAGAAGATTCCAGAAGGAAGTCCAGAAGTAAAATGATGGGGGAGAAGATCTCCCTCGCTCATGACTGGAAATTGTTTTTTCTTAATTACAACTCGAGCTCATGTCCGGGGCTGCGGGGGGACCCCATGGGTCACAAGGGCAGGGCCAAGGCATTTTGGTCTACAAATGCTGCACCTTTCACCAGCCCGATTCCTTCAACAGATTACATCTAAAAAGATGACAACTGCCTTGGAAATGTCAAGGACAGCTGGCGCGCTCTCGTTCCGGGTTCAGAGCGGGGCCTGTCTTGTTACAAGATGCTGAGCAGCCCTCTGCCTTCAAGGTCTGACAGCATCAGCCGGTGATAAGCAGGGCTAGGTTTCTCAGAAACCGTGTTGCTGCAAAATCGTCTCAGCAATGCTGACCAGAAACCTCCAGCTTGAGTGAGTGTGCCCTTGTGTGAGGTAATTAATGACATGGGGTCTTTCCATCAGCAAAGGTGGGAGAGGCCCTGGCAGGCTGGGCTTTGCAGTTCCAGCATAGAAAAGCCTGGCTGTGAGGAGCGGACAGTGAGCTGGGAGTGGCGCTCCTGGTAGAGGGACGGGCCTGGGCAAATGTAGAGAGATAGGAAGGCACGATCCACACTAAGGGAGCTGCAGCCTGACTCCAGGGCACCATTTTCATAGGACGGATTGTGAATGGTGCCCCTGGGGAGTTGTGCAATGGGTCGCACTGAGTCATGAGGCTGCAACAGCCACTCTTGGCTGCAGTAGAGAGAAGGAATATGCACAGGACATGGGGAAAGCTAGGAGTGTAAGATCCTCCACCCTCCACCCCACAAGGAGTCTTAATTTAGAACCAGATCTGCAATTCCGGTTGATGTGAAGCAACCACGCCACGGAGTTTCCCAGGAAGGGCATCTCACCAAGGACTGTACCTGTGTTATTTCTCTGGCATTCTTCTCGGGCTCATGCAACCTAAAAAGGAAAGAGACACACAGATAAAAATACCCTCACTATCTCAAGTGCTCATGCAAACTGATAAGAATAACGTTTAGGCTCCATTTTCTATATGGGTTGAGGACACGAACGAAGGACTCATAACAGAAATACAACTGCATATCAAATGTTTGGACAAAGGGGTCAATCTCACTAAAAAGGAATTCTAAGCAATGCACTATCATTTTTTTAACCTACTCTATTGGCAAGGATCTTTAAAAATTATAATACTTGGTGCTGGGGAAGCTATGGTGAAATGAACTGGAGCTTTCATACGTCACTGGTGGGAGAGGCAAACCAGTACAATCCTTTTGGGAAGCAGCTGGCAAAATCAAGAGCTTGGAAGATGTCCTCATCCTTTGACTCATAATTGCACTTTTTTTGGGGGGAATTCAAAATATAGAAAAAGCTTTCAACACAAAGGCATTTGTCAAGGGCTGGATAGGGGAGGAGGTTTATGTCTTAGGGCTCTGCCAGTTGGGACTGGTTAGGGAAATTAGGATAAATCCACAGATAAAGATTTAAAAGGTTTATGAGGAGGTTTTTTTTTTTAAGTTAAAATTGCTTACATTAAAATGATAAGTGAAAAAGGAAAATTCTCTGTAGGATTATCTCAATTATGAAAAATGTGTGGATAACACTGGAAGGAAACATAGCAAAATGCAAACTGCAGTGGTCTTTGCATGGTATTTTTTTTCTCCTTTTTAGTTTCCCATATTCTCCAAATGTTCTGTATTATAAACATCTATGTATCATCATTAAAGAAAGAAAAGAAAAAGACCAAGATGTCCAAGTTAATCAAAGAAGTTGTTCGTGCACTTGCTTCTGTAATTGGAGGCCACGGCTTGACTCACTGGAGGGTCACGGTCAAGGTGATGAGCAAACCAGAGCCACTGGCTTGGCTGAAGTTGTGCAAATTCTCAAGCCGGCAACCCCGGGGATGTTAGCATGGATAATGTCAGAAATGAGCAGTGGGGCTTGGCAGCAGGGTTATTAATGGATTTGGCATCAGTGCTTGGCTCTGAAAGCAGTTCTGAGACATGACAAGCCCCACGTGGCCACAGAAAGAACCCTCCAGGAGCAGGGGCACGTCTGCTGGGGAAGATCACGCAGATCTGTCCCCACACTACTGGCCTCCAGCCCTCCTGGAGCTCCCCACTGGCTGGCTGGTTCAAGTCCAACTCATCGCCCTGCTCAGAGTCCCACGTGGTCTGACGTGCTGCCTCCAGGCTAATTCACTGCCCTGCCCTCATGTACCCACTCATCTACCCACCAGATATTTCGGGGGGGGGGGTGGCATTTGATGTTATGTACTTCATGCTTCAATAGCAGCCTCGAAGGACCCCTTTGATCATTTTTCCTCTTGGCTAACTTTCGTGTTTCCTTCAAGACTCAACTATGGTGTCACCTTGTGATGGCTCTGCTGACAGTGCTGCGCTGGCTGGGCTGACCCTGCATGACAATCTCAGATCTCCTGTCTATCTGCATATCTGGTTTCTATTGCTGTCTGCCTGCCTGCCTGCCATGCTTCCTCACCACATGTGCTCAAAAACAGTGACTTGGAATGAATGCCAGTCAGGCTGCCCCAGGGCCTTTGCATGCTCCGTGCTGCTGCCTCGTAATCTGCTTTAATCCTTTTCTTCCTTCAGATGCTATTTTAAACAGCCTTTTCTTGGGGAAATATTCACTGAACCCCCAAACTCCATTCTCAAAACAGTGGGTTCTTCTCTTTCAAAGCAATTTCAGACAATAACCAATGATCATTTTCCCCATATCTGTGTCTCCCCTGGATTTTCCTATTTCAGTGAATAGCTCTACCATTGGTCATCCTGTGCTGAGGCTGGAGAAGTGGGAGTCAGCCCTGATTCTTCTCTCTCTTCCTTTACAGCTCGCATCTAATCCAACCTAGGGCTCGTTGGCTCCACCTCCAAAATATCCATCAAAGCCAGCCACCCCATCCTCTCCACTATCCGAACTCCCCTGATTCCTGAAGAACCTCCTCCTTGATCTCCCCACCTCTATTCCTGCTTCCCTGCCCTCCATTCTCCCTATCTGAAATGCATAAGTGATGTCATGTTACTTTTCTGTTCAGAATGCTCAACCCCTCTATAACCACTCCAAGGTGGTCAAGTGACACCAGCTCCAAGGCTCAGCTTGGCCAACTGCTCTAGGCTCCATCCCTCTCCTGCCTCTGCTCTGCTCCAGCTCCTCTGGCCTCCTCTGCGTTCTGTGCATGCATCTGACTGCTCCTGTCTCAGGGTCTTGGCACTGGCTGTTCCCTTTGATTGGTGCAGTCTTGTCCCAGATATTCCCTTGGCTGGAACCTCCTCATCCTTCAGTGATCTTCTAAATGTCACCTTGCAGACAAGCCCTCCCTGCTCGCCCCAGACCCCACCGCCTTGATCTGCTCTATCCCATACCTGGCTTCATTTTATTTAGTCAGCAGCTGCACCACATCCCTTATTAACTTTCCAGCTTGTCTGGTAACCTGTCTCCTCAGCGGACACTGAGCTTCACACAGGGAGGAACTGGGCCAGTCTCATGCACTGCTGAAGCCCCAGCACCAAGAACTGGGCTGGCACATCGTCAGCAGTCCATATGTATTTGCTGAATGAATGAATGAATGAATGAATGAATCTTTCTCACTGGCTCTTAAGTGTCATGAGACCAGGGGTGGGCCTTTTCTGCTCCCCTTTGCAACCCTCTGCTCAAGGCTTGGCACTGAGTTAGGCTCAGTCCAGATGAATAAATGAAAGACTCAGGGAAGCCCTAAATATTCCAAGAATAAATGCAGTGAATGTCTGACAAGTGAATAAATGGCTGATCGAATGAACCCCAGTGCCCAATTAAGGGAGCAGAGACACATTTTTCTCTCATCTGAGCTGGGGAAGATTACAGACAATATTCTGTCTGTACATTCCTAACCCAGGGAGTTAGAGAGAGCCAATCCCTCCACCAGCCCTGCAACCTGAAGAACCCCTTGAGCTCAAAGTGGCAGCCTCCCCCCTTGCAGCCTCCCTGAGGTGCTCAGCTGTTACTCACACCAACGTCCTCTGGAAAATGTCTGATCCCAGCAAGCCAAAGCCGAAGCTGGCTGCTGCATGGGAAACCACCATTAGCACTCACTAGCTATTGCTTTGGTTTAGAGAGATGAAAGGGAGCAAGTGATCTCATGGCTCCCTTGGTAGGCTCACGCTAGAAAAATAAAAAACAGGCAGAAAACGGTTGGTTTCTCTGGGGAAGAAGAAATAGACAGCAAGAAGCATGGGAACAGTGATGAAGGCACTAGCTTTAGTACAAGAGATGTCGAGGCTGAAGTCATCATTCCGGTGCTTCCTAGCCGCAGGACCTCGGGAATGTCACGACTTCTCTGAGCCTCAATTTCCTCAACCATAGGATAGGGAATAAGAACCTTCTAGAACAGGGGTTCCCAAAGTGTGGCTGGGGAACAACAGCATCAGCACCACCTGAGAACTTGTGGAAATAGAGATTCTCAATCAGGGACTTTGGGGGTGGGGCCCAGTAATCTGTGTTTTAACAAGTCCTTTGGGGATTCTGTAGCACACTCAAGTTTGAAAAACACTGTTCTATGAACTTGGGACAGTGATAAATCATAGGGTTCCTGCAAGAATTAAAATCACAAGTGGGTTAATACACATAAAGGCATAGATAGCGCCAGGAGCACAGTAAGTGCTCAATAAATGGTAGCTGCTATTGCTGTTACTATTATCGACAATGTCCTATTCTTCCAGAAACTCATTGTCTAATCGGGGAGGTAAGACAAGTAAAAAATAATGACAACAGGGCCGGGCGCAGTGGCTTACGCCTGTAATTCCAGCACTTTGGGAGGCCGAGGCAGGTGGATTACCTGAGGTCGGGAGTTCAAGACCAGCCTGACCAACAAGGAGAAACCCCATCTCTACTAAAAATACAAAATTAGCCAGGGGTGGTGGCGCATGCCTGTAATCCCAGCTACTCAGGAGGCTGAGGCAGGAGAATCATCTGAACCTAGGAAGCGGAGGTTGTGGTGAGCCAAGATCGCACCATTGCACTCCAGCATGGGCAACAAGAGCAAAACTCCGTCTCAAAAATAAAAAATAAAAAATAAAAAAATAACAACAACAAAAACAAAAAAGAGAGATCCTCCTAGATGGGGCTGTGTAGCCACTGGGAAGCAGCATTTTAGGGATTCAGAGAAGGCAGAGTGGGACGTGCTACAGTGGTTTAGGATGGTATGCATTGTTCCATTCATTCATTCGTTTGTTCACTTGTTCAGTCAATAAACCTTTACTAAGCACCTATCCCATTCCAGGCATGGTGCCAAGTTTAGCAGCTATTTGCAGTGAACCTCAGGGACATTGGCCCTGGCCTTGAGGGGTGGGTTATGAAATGGGACAGGTGCAGAGACACCTTGAACACACCAGGGTGTCCATGCTGCGGCACCAGGAAGGATCACAGGAAGCCCCCCAACCCTGGAGGATGTCGTGCCCTTGCTGATCTCAGGAGAAGCAGGAGGTGAGCAGGTGACAGGAGGGGTCCCACTCTAGCTACCACATTGCATAACTCCAGGGGGTGCCATTCACAGAGCCCACTGTGCCTGCCACCCCTGGAGCTGGGGGACCCTGGGTAGTGCATGAGCAGGGGCAGGGAGCACACCCCAGCAGTGAGGGCAGTGTGCAAGGGGGAGGAGGGCAGCCTGTGGGAGGAGGGCAGGGGGGAGCACAGTGTGGTTGAGCCGTGAAATGTGAGGACAGGGGGTGGCTAGAAGTGAAACTGTTCAAGGCAACTGGACCACAAGGGGCCCAGGAGCCTCAGGGGGCATCTGGACTTTATCGGGAGGGACAGGTAGAGCCACTGAAGGTTTTTTGGCAAAGGATATAAACGAGTCTTGCCCTTGGAAGAGTGTCGTAGGTGTGGGAGTGTGACAGGCACAAGCATGACAAAAGGAAAACACATGTGCCCAGAAGGCAGTGAAGAGCCTAGTTTTGCTGGAGAGGCGGCTCTGCTTGTTCAGGAGAGGAAAAGGCCAGGAGGCTGGGCAGGGCTCAGACCAGGAGGCCCCCTGTGGAGATCAGAGCAAGAAGCAAGGCTTTATCCCAAGAGTACCTTGGACTCACACTGCTGGGCAGGAGCGGGGCACCTGATGCTTCCCAGAGCCTTCTCTGGCAGAAGAGCTGCTCCTGCTATATGCAACTGCTTTGCCTGATATTTGCCCCATCACTCCACCCATCACCTGCACCCCCCAACTCAGGATACAGCACTCCACTGCCCCCAACCTTGAGGTGGTCCTTAACCCTACAGCCAATCTATCACAAAGTCCTCTTGTGTCTACCTTCAAAATATATCCAGAATCTGAGCACTTCTCAGCCCATCCCACCACTTTGGCCCAGGTCACCATCTTTTTCTGCTTGGACCAGTACCGCTACGGTCACCTACACACCCTCACCTCCTGTAGTCTGGGCTCCACATGTAGCCAGGCGACACTTTTAAAACAAAATTCAGATCATGTCCATCTTTTGGTTCCTCATCCCACTGCGGATAAAATCCCGAGTCCTTCTAACACCCACAGGCCCCACTCCAGATCATCATGTCCTATTCTGTAATTCTGAAACCCAGAAAGCTCTAAACCATCAAAAGATTGGCACTATGCAGTTGCTGGCAAAACCTGGTGTGAACCAACATGAAGCTATTTATAGTTTTATTTATCACTCTTAGCACGGATGTCCACATGGTTCTATGCAGATGGGTTCACATGGCAGATTATGGTGTGCTGCCTCTGCTCTGCTGGGGATGAAGATCAGAGGCCTTCCAAAAAGCCGATAAAGGCTTTTCACAGAATAGTTCATAACACCTCTGACTGCAGGGGCATCTGCAAAGGACACCGAGATGCCGAGGACCTGTGTCTTCCTGACCTTATCTTCTTCCTCTCCTTCCCCCTGGCCCAGCACACAGGCCTCCTCTCTGGCCCAGCATGCTCCTCTCCAACATAGCTCACTAGTTTCAGGCACCCGTTTGCATCCCCTTTTCAGAGGCAGTCCCTTCCTCTGCCTAGGACAGCCCCCCACCATTCACCTCCATCTCCTTGCAGGGTAGGAGTTGTCACCACCTGATATGACACCATGAATCACTTTATTTCTGCGTTTATGCCTGTTCCTCTCACCGGCGTCTGAGCCCCATGAAAGCCTGGGCTGATTCTTGTTTACTGCTATATCACCAGCTGGTCCTGAGCAGGGCTGGCACATAGTAGGGACTCAAGTCACTAAAAATGTGAATCAACAAACTAAAGTGCCGTCGGTGACGTACATCAGTGATGTAATGTCACCGTCTGAGCCTCTGACCAGGCTGTGAGCTTGCAGAGGGCACAGATTCTATCCTACTCATCCCGGCATTCCAGGGCCACAGCACGCCAAGGTACTCAATAAATATTTACTAAACAAAGGAAAGAGTAAAGTATACAACTTGGATCTGGGAGGATGCATCCGGTGGCGTGTGCAGGATGTCTGTGAGGACAGAAAGCCCGGGAGGTCTCTGCCCCAGTCCACATGGGATTAGACAAGGGTCTCGTTGTCTGGGAAGAGCAGGCAAGAAATTAGCACCTCTGTGCACCAAAAAAAACCCCTCATTTGGGACAATAATTAAAAACAGCATGACCCAGTGCGAGGAGGTTACAAAGGAGAGAAAGAGACATGTTGACCAACACATTGGTGAGGTCAGTGGACATGGATTATGCTTTGTAGTCTGGGGGCTGTCAAATAACCAAATAATAACTGCAAGAGGGTCTGGACCAATGATGCACTTACCTTGTAGAAGAAGTGGAGCCCTGGGCTGAAAGACAAAAGAAACAAAAGCCAGTTGTTTAAGTAGAAGCACACTTTTCTTATGTAACTATTTTTTGGCAAAAGGTTTGCCTCCAGGGACATGGAGAGGAAATGCTGTAATCACATCCTTGGAACCACAGGAGACCCCCATGCCCACCCAGTGGGCATCCTCTTCCACCAAGGAAGCCTGGGAAGGAGTAAGCTAGATGGTCCTGCTTTTCCACTTCTGGAAGTTGCCAGGGGTCCAAAAGCAGCCTTCAGCCTGGGAGGCGACAACCGCCCTACCTCTGTCTGGGTCTCACCTCCATTCAACCACAAACCTCAGCGGAGACCCTCCAACAAGCCTAGGTCCCAATCAGTGCCCTTCATGGCTTGAAAACAGATTCTAGCAGGGCTGCAAATCAGGGATCAGGTGTGAACCCTGGGTCTGCTACCCACTCACTCACCATGTGACCCCGGGTGGGTCACTTCCTCTCTCTGAGCTTCTGTAACCTGCAGGGTTGGGCTGAGCATCCATTTATTTACATGCCACCACTTTCCAAAAAAAGGATCTTGGAAGGAAAGAAAGTGTCCATCTGGTTCAGAGGTTCTAAACCTGTGATATGGGGTAACCCACAGAGAAGCCTCCAGGGTTCAGCAGCCATTTGACTCCCATTTTGCTGTAAAATTGTAATTAAAAAGCAACATGCACACCCAAATGCACTCTGCACCGCACTTTAATAGGCTGGAGGCTGCCACAGTGCAAGAATTCTTGCTGCTGGGTTAACGCTTGCTGCCTGGGCAGGTCCTGGATCTTCAGATGAGGTGTACCAGTTGGAAGCTGTGCTCAGCACCGAAAGTCTGAGTGGAGGCTGACAGGTTGCAAAGTGCTGGACACAAGTCATCTCTGGGAATCCAGTGATAGGACACCAGTCACCCCCTTTTACACCAGAGAGACTAGGTGACTCCTCAGGGTCACACAGCTGGGTAGTGGTTGAGTTGAAATCAGGACATTTCACTGTGAGCACTGAGAGGCTGGGCAGACCCCTCCAGGGCCTAATGAGGGAGAAGGGGGTCTAGTTATGGCGGAGGGAGGTAGTGTGCAAGGTGGTCCTAGACACGGTCCTTCGGTTTAAATTCTGGCCCCACCACCTCCTGGCTGTGAGGCCCTGAACAAGTTTTATAACTTTCCCATGCCTCAGTTTCCTCATCTGTAAAGTGGGGTTAGTAATGTCACCCATGAGGTCTGTGGTGAGCACTGACTGTTACTACAGGGAAAGCACAGTGAGCAGTGCCTGGCACATTGGAACTGCTGGGGGATACTAGCCGTCCCTGTCACTGGAGCCTGTGTTTGAGAGCTAGGCTCTGCACACAGACCTGCCACTCGGGCTGGGTGGCCTTTACCAGAGCTGCAGCCCTGCAAACTCCATTCCTCTGCAACACCTAAGCCCACAGTAATGAGCTCACGTGTGCCAGGAGCCTGGCGCGCTGCCTGGGCCTGAGACTCAGAAAGGATGGCCAGGATTTCACTATCGGCTGCTATGAATGCTTCATCCCATGGGATGGGCTGTCACCCTTGGTGGGGAAGGGACCTGCTTCCCCATCCAAGGAGGAGTCCTCCCTGTGTGGGGCTCTCCAGGAACTTTAGGGAACCCATTGGGTAGATGTCTTGGTGGGACGTCTTGCAGATTCTGGAGAAGCAGGGCCTGACTCCAACCCTCCCAGACAGAAGCATCAGGCTTGGCCAGTATCTCAGAGCCAGCCCAGGAGGGAGGGAAACTTGGGAGGCAGAGGTGAAGGAGCTACTGAAGGGATACGTGATTAGTGTACAATGTGCCCAACCAAGCTCAGCTGTGTCAGGCCACAGAAAGGCAGCTCGGGACAGCACTTGTCCCTTTGGAGGCGGTGGGTCACAACCAGCATTTTAAACAGAAAAAAGAATATGACAAAAAAGAAAATATCAGTTTTAATTTTATATACAAAGGGTGTGTGTATGTGTTGGGTTGAGATGTGAAATGTATTTCTATCTCTTGTAATAAAAAAAGGTTGCAGAAATACCAGCTTAAAATTGTCTTCTCCAAGAGTGGGAAAGAGAACATGTATTTATGGCGATCCTAGAATGTGTCAGACCCGTTATTTCACATGGGCTTATTTGGATCTTGTAACTTCTCCAAGACAGGCGTTGCTAAACCCATTTTACAGGTGGGGAAACTGAGGCTTGTAGAGGCCAAATTGATTGTTTACAGTAGATAACCAGGGTCTGGAACCCTGTTTTGTCTGACTTCAAAGTCAGAGGCCCTGCCACAGCAACAACCAACCCTCCCAACAACCAACACACACACACAGACACACACGTAACACATGCACACAAACAAGGGGAAGTGGTGTCCTGGGCTTGACCCTGTGCCCTCCTGCTGTGCAGTCAAAGGCTATGCACCTTGCCCTGTGAGGGGGCTTTCTAGGGAGGTGGCTTATATTTCTGGGCTCACATACAATACGGGTAATAATCAGGGCTGACATTTATTGAGCACTTGTGTGCCAGGTTACTTCCCTAACATTTCCCATGCAATCACTTGTTAAGTCCTCCCAATCAAATGGTGGCGCTATTATCTCCATTCCCTCTGGCCTCCTGTCCAGGGGCTGGTCATGTAATCTAGACTTGTACCAGGAAAGCAGAAGTCTGCCGGGAGGCTCCTGGGAAAGACGATGTCCTCCCTGAGACAGGTAAGAAGAGTCCCTGCCTCCTCTCTTCCCAGGCTGGCAGCTCCCTCGCTCAGTAGTGGCCCCTTGAGGACCTGGGGCCTGGGGCAGTGATGAGCATCTTGTAACCATGAGGGGGAAGCCACAGAGTGACCCACCCAGACTCTAACATGGTGAGGCCACTGCCCCAGCCCTAGCACCACTACCTCTGGACTTCTTGCTACTGGCAGAAGCTGATGTCCTTAACCCAAAGCACCTAATGGCATCTCCCTCCGAGGACAGTCCAGGGACAAACCCTTAGGGAGGAAGAGGGGAAGGCACCCACCTTTCTTCTGTCTGATTCGGACGAGGTAGAGGGCCGCCATCAGGAGGGCCACCAGCAAGGTGCACACCACACCCACCACAATATAGATGTTCCGTTCATTAGATCCAGTGTTCTCTAGGGACCACATGGAATAGAGGCTTCACGTATGCAGATTAAAAACAGGGAAAACCAAACCCACCACTGCTTTTCACCACTAAGCAGGCATCATTAACTGAGAACATCTGGCTGGACCTTCTTAGATGTCTCGAGCCACATGGGCACACTCACGGGTCTGTACACACTTGCCCAAGAGGCTCATCCATGAACAGCACAAAAACCATGCTGAGGTGCCAGGGGGGAATATATTTGTAGCTGACAGCTACGGAGGAACCCCTGCTGCAGGATACAGGCAGAAATCTCACTCCTGAGGAACAGAAACGTTCCTTCTCATCTGGAGTGAACCACAGAGCGGTCATGAGGGCACCCCAGATCCACTGGAAACTGAATCAGCAGCTGGAAGAAGGGCAGTGCGGCCAGCAGGCTCTGCACAGCTCAGGGGCTGACGACCGGTCTGTGCCCAGCACCTGGGCCGTGCACATTGGGCTCAGGAGTTAGCATAGGGGCTCTGAACCAGGACTCTTGAAATGACAATGGAGGCTTGACTGCCCACAGCACAGGTAAGGGGGTCATAGACTAGAACACAGTGGCTCATCAGAAGCAGGGCTCTAAGCCACAGAAAAGTGCTTTCAAATCTATGCTACTAAGTAGCTGTGTGACCCTGGACAAGTCAGTTAAGCCTCCCTCCAAACCCTGGCTTCTTCTTCTGTTACTGGGGCCAACAGTCATCTCTACCTCATTGGCTAACTAAGGATTATGTAACCAACCAACCAACCAACCAACCAACCAACCAACCAACCAGCCAACCAACTGACTCTTTTATCCTCTTTCACTCAAAAAGCATTTACTGAGTGCTTACTGTGGTCAGGCCCTGAAGCTACAATGCTGAGCAAGATAATCATGGCCCCTACCAGCTGAGACTCAGAGCTGAGGGGTCATGAAGCTCATCCCCTTCAACACAGCCAGAAGCAAGTGGAGGCCCGGAGAGAGGCACTGACTTGTCCAAGGTCACACAGCCAAGTATGCAACACAGCTGGCGTGGAAAGCCGCACATCCTGTCTCCCAATGCCCTACACATCCCATGAAAACCCGGCATTGCCCAATGCCCTACACATCCCATGAAAACCTGGCATTGGTCGATGCCCTACACGTCCTAGGAAAACCCGGCATTGGCCAATGCTCCACACGTACTATGAAAACCCAGCATTGGCCGATGCCCTACACATCCTAAGAAAACCTGGCATTGGTGAAACCAAAGGGCCACTTTGACACAGCCCCAAGGCTGTCTTTTAGAGCTTGCCTGAAGGGTGCATGAAGGACAGAAATGGCTTCCATTCTAATCCATTCAAGGGTTCTACTATGTACAGGGCATCAGCCACATTGATAACAGGTGATGAAATATTCCATGGCTGCACTGAAATGCCAACCAGGTGCCACCATTTGAAAACAGAAGAGATGTACACCAACACCACGTTGCAGGGGCTGAGAAAATGATACCTTGACACCCTCACACTCTCTCAGGGGAGCGACAGCATTATCTCCTCCTTACATGAGTATGCCTTTTGGCCTAAAGTGTTCCTTGGGCAATCACACAGAAATAGTCACATGTGGGATGGAACATGCACAAGGATGTTCACTGAAGCACTGACTGTATGTGAGACAAGCTGCAAACACCCTGAATGACTCCACCCTGGCTTCCAGTGGGGCAGGCTCCCAATGGCAGCCAGGGAGATGAGGCAGGGGCTAGAAAGAGTAGGGAAGAGGGGCTGGGCCAGTGAGGAATGGGTAGCGTGACAACTGTCAGGTGAAGAAGGCAAGATGCAGGACACCATGAACAGATGGGCCCCCTCTCTCCCTCTTTCCTCCTGTGATATAAATCTATGTCAAAAGATCTATCAAGATGTGCATCAAACTCTTACCAGTGGTGACTCTTGGAGTGTGGGATTTGGGGAAATGGAGCTGACATTAAAATTCTACTTTATATTTATAGACTTCTAGATTGTTCTATAATAAGCATGAATTACTACTTTTAACATTTAAAAAACCCACAAAACTAAAAGTTTAAAAAAGCTGGGTCAGCTGAAATAGAGGCCTCACCAGCGGCGGTATTTGAGCCCTGCTCCTTCGGGTGGGCTGAGACCTTCAGGTCATGGCTTTTGCTGACCGCTGGCTGCCCGTCATGCTCCACCTGGCAGGTGAGCTTCACATCATCCCTGTGGGCAGATACATTCACCAGGAGCCAGCTCATCCAGTTGTAGGTACCATCCTTGTTCTCTGTAAGGGTTGAGGCCGTTTCTGTCCGGGACACGTTTCCATTCTCCAACCAGGTCAGCTGTAGTCTCTGGGGGTAGAACTTCCTCACCTGGCAGGTGACATTCACCTGGTTCTCTGCCCTCACGGGCTGTTGAGTAACCTCCAAGGTGGGTGGAACTGAAACAGCACAGGGCAGAAGCTCTGACCTTGTGGCACAGACAGATCACAGGGAGGGCTCCATAACGTAGCTCCCCCACCACGGTGAGGGCATCACCAGGACAGTGCTAGGCAGGCAGCAGGTGCTCGGACATTGAGGGTGCTCTTTGCATATGAATGAAATTACTAAGCACAACGCCCAGCACACAGTAGGTGCTCAAGGACTGGTAGCTCCTACTAGGCTAAGAATGAGGGAAATCTATAAGCACCACCCCCGGCATGCAGTTGGAATGTTGTAACTGTAGCAAAATAAAGAAAATCACCAAGCACATAGAGGCTTAGCTCATAGTAGGTGCTCATTAACTGTGTTTGCTATCAGTGAAATAAATGAAAGGCTAGCACAGTCCTTGGCACCTGGTGGGTGGTGTGGTCGCCCAGCCACTGCCATTAAAATGTTAGTAAGTGGCTGGCACCTCTAGGGGCATGGGAGGTGGGCAGTCAGGAATTTAGGTTCCAGGCATTTCAAGCCCTGGAGCAAGAGTAGAGCTGGATGAGTGGAGGGGGGTGGGGGGTGGGCTTGGCGGTCAGGTGTGGGCTTGGGCTGGGTGTGAGGGTCTTCTACCTCGGATGGTCTCAGACAAGTTGGCAGTCCCACGAAGAGGGTCCCCCTGCAAGGTGACGTGGGCCACCTCGCAGATGACTTGAGAGTGAACGTCCTCGCGGGTCAGCACCACCTTGGCTGTGCTGTGGATGCTGTAGGACACGCTCTCTCCTACGGGGTCCACGTTGGTCTGGAAGTCTGAGAGCTGATTCCCATTTTTGAACCATTTCAGGGTGATGTCTCTGGGTGAGAAGCCGTGGGACTCGCAGGTGAAGCTCACTGTGTGCTGAGGTGTGGCCCTCGCCGCAGGGCCCGATACCACGGGGGCAGAGGGTTTGGCTACAAAAGGACCATCGATAATCAGGAGACATGACTCAGATGACAATCACTAATGATAAGTGTGTGACACGTTAAGAACCTTCTGAGACATTATTTTTTATCCTTCCAATAATGTGGAAGGATTAATGAGGGCGGTGTCCTTATTCTCATTTTACAGAGCAGGATGCAAAGGCTGGGAGAGGTGAGGACCCATGTGAGGTCAGACAGTGTAGGGGCAGGGCCCAGAGGGAAGTCCAGGCCTGAGTTCAAACTTCTCCACTCCACACAGGGTGACTTCCAGCAATTTGGGCACAGGATCAAAATTAACGATCCATCTCATCCTTGGTATTAACTCTTTCTACCCTGCCTCCCCTGGCAACAGTGCCAACCTCAGAGAGAGCGTTTATAGAGGTCAGTGCAGGGAGTAAGTAGCAACATGGCACCACCATGAGAGCTGGAACCAGGCCGCTCAGCCCATGAGAGGGGCGGCCTGGCACACCCAGCTCCTTGTCTGTAAAATGGGACAGCAGCATTTCTCCTTTCTGGGATGCAGCGAGGATTAAATGAGGCAACAGAAGCAGTTTTGCTTTGGATAAACACAGAAGATGCTTCACAAAAATAAGCAAAAACAGATCTAACTTTAACCCAGACTTTATTCATATCCAAAGCTCTCTCTTCAGGTATTTATGAATTTACTTCATATTTTTCATTTTCTCCACAAATATTCCAGCAGGGTCTAATCTGTGCCAAGTGCTAAATTTGAAAGGAAGGGATACTGTTCTGAATCTGCGGTCTTCTTTGGTGTCAGTTTTGGATAGACACTAAAGATCACCAAGTGTGGAGAAAGCCAAAGTGGTTAATTATCAATTAATTACACAGACACAGGGCGCCCAAGCAGGCAGAAGCACTTCCTGGGTCCTGAAAGCACACAAATGGCTGAATCAGAACGCGGGCTGTTTCTCCCTGCAGATGGGTCCTAAACGTGTCTCCAAATTGCTAATCATTACCCTGTACCTCCTATCGCAGTCACCAGGAAGCACATATCACACATACTTGCATTTGTAAATATTAACTTCTCCCTAACACCCATCAAACATTTTGAGGGCACAGTAAGGAGGGTGTCACTTGAAGAAGTCAAGTCATTGAGGCCAGCGGCCTGGATGTCCTCACAGGGCTGAGGGGCTGCAATCAGTTCCCATTTATCCAGGGCTTCTCTGGAGCTGGACACTGGCTGCTCCCTCCATGCCCCTCAGCTCTTTAATCCTCACTCCATCTCTGTGAGGGGATCCTCGTGTGAGCCCCTTTTAGGACAAAGCTCAGAGAGGCCCAGGGCCAAAAGTGGATACAAACCCCACCCTGTTAAGAAGAGGGAGGATGAATGCAAGCACAGAGCCTGGTATGCAGCAGGTGCTTAATAAATGACCCCCGTGACTGTTATCAGGAGGTCTGGTCATTACTGCTTCCGAATCTACACATTTATCCTTCAGGCAGCAGAACAAAGCAGAGCAGAAACACCAAGAAAAGGCTCAAACCCTGCTCCCTGCGGCTCATGACAAACCCAAATGATAAAAGGAGCAGAAACCACCAAGTGAGGATTCTCTCCCCTTTTCTAAACAATCCCCTCAGGAAACAAGTTTGGCGAATTGGCTTTCAAAACACAAACAAGATCACAGGCGCCTCCCTCCAGAAGAGCCATTTACAGAAGCTGGAAGCATTTTAAAGGAGGAGGGAACAGACTCCTCCGTGACATCTTGGTGTGTTGAGGCAGGGAGGGTTCTGGGGCCGAATTGGAAGGATTTGCTGGGATTCCGGCGGTCATTTAGACAAAAACATTTTCAGGATGGAAGGTTTCCCCACACTGAGGCTGGATCTGAGCAGGGCTTTGTCTGGGGCCCCTACCTTGGCCCCCGAGGCCTGTATCATAAGAGGGGGTCTGGCCAGGCCACTGGGGCCTCCAAAGAGCTGTCCCGGGTGCACGTTGTTCAGAAGCATCCACACCCTGAAAAGCTGTTCTCGCATCTGGCACCGCAAGAGGACCATCTTTTCCAACTTGTCCTCTGTGACCTCTGGGTGTCTACCCCAGGGGTTTTCAGTCCTGACTCTGTATTAGAATCTTCTGGATTAATTAAAAACTTTAGATGCCTAGGCCCATGCCAGGCCAATTGAAGAGGCATTTCTGTAGTGGAGCCTGGGATTTATTTCAAAGTTTCCCAGATGATCCTAAAGAGCAGCCAAGATTGAAAACTACCTGAGTACATCCTAAGGACCATTTATCCTTGAGGCCTGGAGGAGCACTAACCCATCTGAGGTTGCATGGCTTCAGCATCACACAGCTCACATCTGTTGAACATTGACTGCAGGCCAGGCGCCTGCTGCCCTAAGCACTCTACAGGATTTAACTCATTCGGTCCCAACTCCTGGTCTGTGAGGTTGGTGTTATCACTGACAAGTGAGGACACTGAGGCCCATGGTGGTGGAGTGCCTTGTCCCAGGTCACAGAGCCAGGAGGTGGCAGAGCTGGGATGTGGCCCAGGCAGTTGGACTCTGGCCACACTCTCCTAACCACACTTCTGCAGGAGCTCAGTGATAACCCAAACACCGCCACCATTCCGAGGCTCTGTACATCCTCTCCAATCCTCACAGAACCTGTGAGGGTTGGCAATCATCATCATCATTTCATAGACAAGGAAGCTGAGGACTCAAGGGAAGCCAGGATTTGCCCAAGATCACATGATCTTGGGAAAACCCCATTGCTTACTAAGGTCTATCGTCTCCCCAGGCTCATTGCATCCTCATAACATCCTGGAAAGGTTGGTACAATTATCGACGTTCTATGCATGGGGAAACTGAGGCTCAGCAAGGGGAACTGGGTTGCCCAAGGTAACACATCTTAAAATAACACCTTGATGGCAGGGTGCAGTGGCTCACACCTGTAATCCCAGCACTTTGGGAGGCCGAGGTGGGGGGATCACCTGAGGTCAGGAGTTTGGGACCAGCCGGGCCAACATGATGAAACCATGTCTCTACTAAAAATACAAAAAAAAAAAAAAAAGCTGGGTGTGGGGGTGGGTGCCTGTAATCCCAGCTACTTGGGAGGCTGAAGCAGAATCGCTTGAACCCAGGAGGTGGAGGTTGCAGTGAGCCGAGATGGCGCCACTGCACTCCAGCCTGGGCAACAAGAGTGAAACTCCATCTCAAAAAAAAAAAAAAAAGAAAAAACAAACAAACAAAAAAAACCTTGATTTGGGGGTGTCTACTCTGCACTGGGTGTTTTATACACAAGAACTCAAATCCTT
The DNA here is from genome assembly GCF_029289425.2 of Pan paniscus. NCBI lineage: Eukaryota > Metazoa > Chordata > Mammalia > Primates > Hominidae > Pan > Pan paniscus. The sequence continues at coordinate 2,911,448 of NC_073270.2, read as the reverse complement.
TCCACTCTGCCAAAGGAGTCCCTGATTATCACCATTCTACAGATGAGGAAACTGAGGCTGAGAAAAGTGAAGGCACTGTCTCCTCATCCCTCATGTACCCAATGGGCATTTCCAGTGTTCCCCAAGCTCTCGTGCCAATCAATTGAGCAAGTGCCTGAACTTCATGAACCCTGACACTGACCACCACCTTCCCCTTTTCCCTTTGAGATCCCTGACTTCATGCAGTTCTAGGGAGAAGCCTCCCTTCAGGGTACCCAGATCTGGTTACCCCATAGCCATAAACTGAAGTCAGTGGGCTCCTGACAGCCTGAGGGGATAATATAAACTCTTGCTCCAATGAGCCCCAAGCACCCACCAGGAAATGCCTCATCTCCTCATCCTTAGTCCTCAGCACCGTGAGTAGGTGGGCACGTGGTCTGCTGGGCTGTAGGATGCCCAACTCTGCTCCATGGATGCTACTCAGTGATGTGCTAAGACCTGTCCTTTAGGAACAAGTTCCCATATCATGAGACATCTGCAGGACCTTTCTGATGGGGGCCAGTCCCTCCTACTCCCATAGGACTTGTTTGGTTTTTTTCTTTCTTTTCAGACAGTCTTGCTCTGTCACCGAGGCTGGAGTGCAGTGACGCGATCTTGGCTCACTGTAATCTCCGTCTCCTGGGTTCAGGCAATTCTCCTGCCTCAGCCTATGCTTATTGCTATAGAACTGCAAGAGTTTGCAATGAGAAGGCTGGAGCATTTCTCCACACTTTGACAAGCATAGCTGAGTGTTACAGAGACAGGGGCTGTGAGTCAGGCTGGTGGGGATCAAACCTTGGCTCCCCCACTGGCTCACCACACAGGTCTCCTCTCTCAGCCTCAGAGTCCTTATCTGTAAAGGGGGCAAGAAATGGCTCTTCCTTCATAGTACTTGTTATAAAAGGAGAAAGTGCCAGGATGAGGATCCAACCCAGCTGCTGCTCCCTGGCCCCCTCCCACCTCCCTCCTTTCTCATCCAGGGCATCATTTAGGCTGACAGCATGGCAAAGAGGAGTGAGCACTCTGCTAGGAGTCAGCAGATCTGGGTCACACCTGAGCCACGTACTTGCTGTGATTGTCTAGGCACGAGATGCATCATCTGGGAACTTCAATGTCTTTTCCTGTAATATCTGCACAATCAGGATAAAGCCACCCTCCCTGCCTATGTCCAGCGGTTGTGGGGAGACTTGATTGTTATAATGTCTAGGAGGGAAATTAGGCCATATCCACACACATTAAAACACACACCCCCTCTGATCTAGCAATGGCACTTCCAGTGGGCGTCTCCCACCTGAGTAAGGTCACACATGTATAAGGTCATCCACTGCAAGACTGTTTTAATAACTCAAGGTTGGGGACAACTTACGTATCCATCAGTGGAAGATGGTAAAATAAATCTGGTATTTCCATAAGCTGGAGTATTCTGTAGCTATTACACAATGGAGCAGGTCTCTATCCTGATATGAAATCTCAGTATCAAATGATATGGCTTACATTTGGGAGCGGTTTTCCAATCACCAGTGGGCCTAAGGGTCTGAATGTGAATATTCTGAACCTTTAGGAAACTGATGAAAAGGAGAAGTGCTGGCTTCCTGCTTAGCGGTTCTGTTCAAGGAGCTTTCAGTCGGCACCTGTGATGCACCAGGCTCTTCTGTGGAAACCATGTCTAATGAAGGAGCCTCCCTGGAATCAGATGTGGGCTCTGGTCCAGATCCTGTCACTAACTGGGCCTATGACTGTGGACAAGGCCCCTGTCATCTCCTGACTTCAAGTTTCCACCTGTAACTAGGGGTTGGGCTGGATGGTCTGAGGGTCCTTCCTGCACTAATGTCCCAGGATCTGGAGTTAGAACAAGGATCCTGGGGCTCTGGCAGTAAATACAAAATGAGCATCTTTGCTGCCTTAATGGAGGAACCCAAAGTCACCTAGAAGGGAGACCTCCTCCCTGGGGTGAGGGACATTCTATGAGGACCCAGCTTTGTTCAGAGCCTTTAGTGACGCATGAATCAGTCCCTAAATCACACAAGGGTTTTTCTAAAAGACCCACAGAAAATGCCCAACCCTCTGGCTTCTCCTCTCACCAGGGCCATCAGATTAAACAGTAAATCTGTGCCTTTTAGGAATCTTCTCAGTTGGTGTTTGGTGATGAAATAAAGGAAACACACCCTCTCTGCTCCCTGGCCTGGGTGGATTTCTTATTGGAAGGGATGAGAACACAAGCTTGGCGGGGCCTGGCACACTGTAGGTTCTCAGTGAGTGCCTGTCGCATAGAGGAGACTCGGCTGCCCTGAGAGGGAAGTGCTCTCTGGAGGCAGCAGGTGAGGTCTGGCCCTGTGCCTGGGCAAGTCACTCTATCTGTCAGTTTCCTCATCTGTGGAACCAAAGGGCTGGGTCAGCTTTGAAGAGGCCAGGGCTACACAGCCAGGCAGATGAAGGATGCAGATGTTCTCACCCTTTACCAGCCGTGGAGCCTTCAGCAAATAGCATGACGTCTCCAGGCCTCAACTTCCCTTATTTGTAAAAGGGGGAGACATCAATTCATGAAAAGGAGCACCCACCACCACACCTGATCATTGCTCAAAGAATGGAGGGTGTTATTATTGAGTTACTGTCACAAACCAGAGGCGAAGGAGGCCCACGCTGTACTCACCACGCACAGACAGCTCAGTGCCTGCTCCAGACTTAAACTCCACGTCGTCGGGGCTCCCTTTCCGGAACTTCACACAGTAGTAGGTGCCGGCATCTGCTGGGGTGATGTTAGCGATGCGGATGGAAAAGTCCATGTTGTTTCTCTTTGTGAGGTCTGAAACAGTTGTTACCCGGGGGAAGTGGCCTTCTTTTTGATTGTAGATTAATTCGCGGCTTGGTCCAGCTCCTCTGAACCACTGGATGGGCCCCACAGGGATCAGAGAGGTCGCAGTGCAGTACAGAGTGGCCGTCTCTCCAGCTGCAACCAACACGGACTTGTCAGGCTGAATCACCTGCAGCTCCTCCTCACCCGCCACTCCTGGAAAGGAGCACAAAGCAGTCATTTTTTCTTATCCTTATGTGATCCTCTGTGTTTCCTCAAGTGTTTATCAGTGACTGTCATTGACAGGGTGCACACCAGGAGCAGGCTGTGAGGTCAGTATATTGCATGTATTATCTCACTTAACCCTCACAACAAACCTGCAACATGAGCCTATATTCTAAGTGGGGACACTGAGGCACAGAACGCTAAGTGACATGGCAGAGAGTGGGTTTGAATGCCTGGACCCTCTCTGGAAGAGTCACATCTGAGCTGGGCTAATTCTAATCTGAATGAGCCAGAAGGGAGCCTGGTGTTCCAGACAGAGGGAACAGCCTGGGCAAAGACTCAGAGGTAGGGGCCTGGCATATCTGGGGCTGTACAAGGTGTTAAGATTCTGTTTCTGGCCTGGCCCAGGATGCAGGCCCCGAGAAGGGAGGCTGTACTCAGCGGTTTGGGCAGTAGGAGAATGTAGTTTGAGATCTGGATCAGTGGCCTATAGCTGTGTCCTTGGGCCACCACTCAGGTAACCAAGAATATCCAATGTAGACTCGTGCCAGTGTGTTTGAGTCCCCACCTGGAGCCCAGGACTGAGCCTGGCTAGCAAAGTGTCACACAAATGCAAGAGCTGCCCTTAGTTTGCCTTTACTGCTCTCAGCCTTGGTTTCTTCACCTATAAAATAGTTACTATGACCCCACCTCGATGGATCTCTGGGAGGACCAAACAAGCCAAGGCTGGGGACAGCGTCCAAATGCAGCATCTGGTCTTTAGCATCATCGGACCTGGTTTGAAACCTGGCTCGCCCCTTGTTCTTGTGGGACCTTAATTTATCCATCAGTTTTGAGTCTCAGTTTTCTTATCTACAGGATGGGTGGAACAGCCCCCAGGCCTCTGCCTTGTTCTGAAAAGAAAATGAGATCACACATAGAAGTCACTTAGCCCTGAGATGGGCCCTGGGGAAGTTGTTGTTACTATACATTGAATAAACAAGGAGGTGGCTGTGGCTCAAACTTCACTCTCACCAACACCTGCTGATGCCCTGTGATCCAGGCCTCAATGTGATGGGGACACACTGGAGCTGGACCCAGTCCAGGCCTCAAGGGCTCCCAAATGGGCAGCTGGAAGGAGTTGTAAAGGTCGGCTGCAGGAGCCTGAGCCCCAATCAGAGACACTGGGGCACACAAGACAGGGACCCTGGGTGGAGAGATTGGGGTGCACGGGGGGAGCCCAGACAGGAAGAGGGCAGGACGAGCTTGTCATGAGATGCATTGAAGCTGCTTAGGGACCAAGTGAGAACAGTTCAGAGCAAGGCAGAGCCAGGGCCTCGATTCTGAACAAGGTGAGGTACAAGAAACAAAAAAAAGAAAGATCATGATCATAAAGACCTCAGAGAAACACATGCCTGAGAGATAGACGCAGAGTGAGAGAGCGAGCTAAAATGGGGGAGAAGGAGAGAACCAGGTAGACAGAGGAGTGGCAGCTACCTGGTATGCAGGTGACAGGTGACCTGGGGCCCCAGTTGGGCTCTCCACTGACCCTTCATGTGACCTTGTCCTGCCCTGCCCTGGGCCACCTTTGCCTTGTACATCAGACAAGGCTGCGGCAGATGTGCAGAGCTGCTGTGCCCCTCTGGCTCTGGCTGGGGAGGAGAGAGACCCTGTGAATTTGCCCACCAACCCGTGGCCTGGCACCACCCCACTGGCAGGGGCAGGGCAGCCAGGGAAAGAGGCTCACAGACCCCTATCTGCCCTCACTGCAGCAAGCCCAGGGCTATCTGCCCATTGTCCTGCCTCTTTCTCCCATTCCCAGCCTCACCCAGTCTTGACTCTGGCAAGGGATCACCCTTGGGGCCCGGTTCTCATGGCAGGTGAGTGGAGTCTCTGAGTGCCTAAGACCACTCCACCTGCTTTGGGTGTAAATATGACCATTTCGACTTTCTTTTCCTGATCAACCACTTAAGACCTCAACTGCTTTTATTATCAGGAAGTCCAGCTTCTCATTTCATTTCCATTTGAAGTTGAACATGGCAAGATCTTCATGGCACAGGAGAAAAAAACAGAACCCACAGTGGACAGACAGAACCCACAGTGGACAGAGGCCCAGCCAGCATCAGACGGCCTGAGAGGGGTGAGGCTGGTGGCCAAATGTATGGGAGGCCCGGGAGGCCCATCCAGGCGGGGACATCAGAGGCAGCACCAGCAGCACTGAGCTGGGAACTTTCCTGATAGGTCTGTATTTCAGCCTCGAGACTGGACCAACTGGAAAGGCTGCCTCAAGGAAGCACAGTTGCTAGGGCCAGCAGGCCTGGGTGACAGCATGGCTCCCCTCTTAGCCACCTCTGTACCCCCCTTCCCTGGACCCCCATTCCATCATCCATAAAGTGGGGTGTCAGCATCCACCCCAGCACAGTCATGAGGACCCTGACATGGTGGTATGCCTGCTGCATAGGTGCTGGGTAAGCTTTAATTCTTATTCCCATTATTATCACATAGCTGTATTATTCACATATTTGATTTTCTCTGGATTGTCACATTCCCAATAGTAGGACGTAGGATCCACAAGGGACTGTTTCCAACCTCCTGCCTAAAACACAGTGTCATCGATAAAAATATGCAGAATGAATGCGGTAATGAATGAAGGAAGGAAGGATGTCGTTGGCTCCATGACCCTGGGCAAATCTCCTCTCTCTTCATGTGTTAGGTGGAGTTGATACTGGCATATCCAGGAGAGGGTGCAGGCCCGGAGCCCGGGACTCAGCCTGGCTTACAGTTATTATTATCCTTATCAATAACACCACACGGGGCTGTGAGTCAGCAGTTGGTGAGGGAGCAGGAGGCGCAGGAGAGGCTGCGGAGTCAGGCGTGCAGCATGTTGGAGCAGGGCTATTCTTGTGGTGCAGCCGGAGGCCTGTAATCACACCCCAGGCAGGCGACAATAAAATCTGGAGTTGTGTAGCGCTGGCTCCCCCATTTTTTTTTTTAGCTCCTCTCGAGCTCTCTCCACCAACTGCAGCCAGATTTAGGCGGCTTAATTAATTAGCTAGTGTTTATAAAGCGTTTGAAGAATTTTAAAAGTGCGACGTAAGTGCCAAATATTATTTTAATCTGTGTATGTGTATGTTTTTTCCAGTAGAGAGGTTTTTTTTTTTTTTTCCTTGCTTGCTTTCTTTTTCTCTGCAGGTTCTGTTCTGAGAATCAGGCTTGTTAAAAATCACTCCTGGCTCTGGGTCTGGGGTCACTTGCTGGCCAAATTATTTCCTGCTTTCTCTTGCCCTCCTGGCAGAGGATGCGACTGTCCAGGGGCCTGAACGGTCTCAGGGAGAGGAGGGCGGCTGAGCAGGCATTCCCACGCACTGCCGGTGGGAGGGGAAATTGGAACATCCTTTCGGGAAAGCAGCTTGGCAGGATGAACCAAAGGTGTGAAATCTGTTCACCAGCCTTTGCTGGGCTGCTCCCTGAGGACGTAACCCCAGATATGGAGTAGGTTTCCTGTATAACGATCTTAAAGATGTTAGAAAAAGCCCAGCCGGTCAATGATAGGGGATGGTTAAGTGAATTACGGCCTATCCCCTATGTGGAATTACAGGCAGCCGTAACAAGCCATTACCATGAAAACGGCGGTCATATAGAAATTTTCATGGCATCATTTTAAATAATATTGTGTTTATGCAAATAAAACCTGTTCATTGCAAGACATTTAGAGAAAATAAAGAAGTATGAAAACAAAGTAATAATCTCACATCATACCATCAAAGATAACTGTAATCAACATTCTGATGTAGTAAAAATATGAGTGAAGCAAAACAATCTAACGTCATACCTTTAGGTAACTAAGAATATGTGTAGACATTTTGCTTCATTCACTTAAGTGTTTGTATGAAAATAAAAAATTGAAAATATCCTAATATCCAAGGAAAGGAGATTGGCTGATCCCATTATGGTGAATCTACTTTCACAGCTATAGGCCAAGTCTATAGCCATGAAAATGATGGTATAGAATTACAATGGAAATGTGTTACAAGATCAGAGTCTGTTACCAAGTGGTAGATGCAGTGTGATCCCAAACTCCCAATTTTAGAAAAAAAAAAGATATTAAAGATTAGCCATGATTATTTTGAGTGGTAGATTTACATGGGATTTTGCTCTTGTTTATGTTTTCTGTTTGCATTTCTTTTGTAAGAAAAAAAAAGATGGAGAAAAATCTATACTCTCTGTATGATCATGACTTTGTAAAATAAAACTATATATAAACAACTGGAGGGTATTAAACAAAGCTATAAAATGTAACTCTCTTTGGATCATGAATCTAAACCTCATGAGGTTTTTCTCTTTTTTTCCCCTCCTACTTTGGGCATTGTTTCAGCTTCTCTAAATTGGATGAACACAAAAGAATATTTATAGTATCTCATTTTGTTTTTTAAAAAACCTGTACATGTAATGATGTGTGTTACCGTATGTGTACTGTTTAAATGAACCTCTTCTCCAGGGATTTAGTCTGTTTTGTTCACTGTTTCCCCAGCTCCTGCTACTGTGGTTGGCACAGTGTAGACGCTTGATAAATATTTGTTGATTGGTCAATCGCATGTCTAGAGAAAAAGGTTTGCAAGGATGATAAGTTAAACATGGCACTGCTGTGGTGTGTTGCATCTGGGAAATGGGACTGAGGTAGGACGGGGTCGGCATGTTTTCTTATTACTTTATAATACATCATATATGGTATTTTTTTGCAGTGAACATTTATTGGTTTTGGAAAAAAGTTAAAGTAATGAAACAAAACACACGAACACGTTTCCTAAGGGGAGCAGTCAGCACAGTGGGTGGTCACCATATGTTTGCTGTAAGAGGAACTCAGTCTCCACAGCAAGGGCGGTCAGTGCTGCATTCTCAATCCTTCCCTGTGCCAGGCCCTGAGCTAAGGGCTGTGAAATGGCTGTGTCCCTGGTCTCATGGAGCTTCCACCCTCGAGGCAAAGATGGATTTCAAAGAAATCACTCAAATGATTACATCTGGAATGTACCTAACCCCCCTGGGCAAGAGGCTCCTGCTGGCATCTTAGATCCCATCTCCTGGCCCCTTCCTGTGACCTGCTTCTCCCGCCACATCTCCTTTCTCTTCTTTGAATTGGCCAAGGAGGGTGTGACCACCTGCATTGAATGCCACTGAGAGATGCAATAAGATGGGGGCTGAGAACTGACCACTGGGATTTAGAAAATATATTTGATTTCTTAAAAAACAATGTTCATGTGTGTGGCTTTTGAGATTAAAAGATGAAAATAATTTCATAAAGGGTGAAAAAAATTAGCATGGATACTTTTTTTTTTCTTTTGAGACGAAGTCTCACTCTCATCACCCAGGCTGGAGTGCAATGGCACAATCTCGGCTCACTGCAACCTCCACCTCCCGGGTTCAAGCAATTCTCCTGCCTCAGCCTCCCAAGTAGCTGGGGTTGCAGGCGCCTGCCACCACACCTGGCTAATTTTTGTATTTTTAGTAGAGATGGAGTTTCACCATGTTGGCCAGGCTGGTCTCAAACTCCTGACCTCAGGCGATCTGCCCGCCTCAGCCTCCCAAAGTGCTGGGATTACAGGCATGAGCCACTGCGCCCTGCCCACATGGATGTTTTTTCTAATAGAAAAAAAATCAACTTAGAACCAAAGCTTGAGGCGGGGATGGGGAGGGCTGCCTTACCCTGGGGTGTGAGTCTTCCAGAAGCCTGTCTCAAGGGGTGGGGAGAAGGAAGCTAACAAGCACATTTCCCAAGAGCCAGCCTTGCCCAGGCGGGTGCTCACTGCCACTGCATGGGAGCTTGCCCATCCCCCGGAAGCAGTGGGTCACCACAGCACAAGCCACAGGGACAGACTGGAGGCCACCTGTTTGGATTCTTTGTAGATTCTTTGTTTGTACTCAAGGATCCCCAGGGGCTGGGAGGCTATGGCTGGAGCTCTGGCAGTACACAGGGCTCAACATTCTAAAGTGGCTGCAGCGATACCCAGCTCCCTTCTTCCCTCATCATTATTGTTATTCACCATCCTCAGAAGGCTGCGATTTTCCACCCCGCACTTATAGCAGCTCCTCATCGGGGGCTGCCTCTACTATCTTCTGGGTGTGATTTAATGCTGTGTGCAAGAGTATGCAGTGCAAGAGTGTGCATTAAAGAGGGTGCTCACAGGATGTAGTACAGGACCTTGCAATAGCACATGTGAACATAAATGTGCATTAAGGCGGATGCAAACAGGATGTAATAAAGGGCTATGCAGAGAACATGTGAACATTAAGTGTGCATTAAAGAGGATGTACACAGGATATAGTACAGGGCTGTGCAATAGAACACGTGAACATGAGTGTACATTAAAGCGGATGCACACAGGATGTAGTACAGGGCTGTGCAATAGAACATGTGAACATGAGTGTGCTGAGGGTGCATAAGAGTATGCACATGAGAACACACGTGTGTACATACATGTATGCGTGTACAGAGCATAAGCATCTACACACACATGTACACATGGGTGGGCACAAGGAGAAGTGTGAAAGAGACGGTGCCTGCGTGCCGGAATATGTCAGAGTACAGCACAGGAGTGTGTCTGAATGGGGGGCTAGGGATCATGGGCGTGGGCATGTGAATTGTGTGCAGGAGAGTGTCTGAATCATGGTGGCCTGGGCATGTGTGGGAGGGTGTGAGTGTGTGGGAGAGTGATGCAGGAGCGGCATGCACGTGAGTGTGGTGTGTATGTGTGTGTAGAGGGTGTGTGTCGGGGGTGGCACGTGTGTGACAGAGTGGTGTATGCGTAAATGTGACTATGAGGGTGTGTGCATTGACAAGCAGGGAGGTATGCACATGCCACTATTTGTGTGCACCCCAGGTGTCCGTGTGCCTGTGTTTGGGAGTGTGTCCAGCTGGGCATGTGCCTGGAATAGATGAGGTTGCTGTGTAAGTTTCCACAAGCGCAAGGGTGATGGAGGATGTGAGGAGACACACTTCCCTCAAGTCTACCATGGGCTCCTGGCGGTCAACACCCTGTGTGGTATCTGTCTAGGGTCGTGCCCTTGATAGATGCTAACCTTTCCAGAGCACCTACTTACTATGTGCTGGCCACAGGGCACAGCTGTGAACAGGCTAGCCCAGAACCATCTGCTGGAGCCCATGACCCCATGCAGGAAGGCGAAAGGTAGCTGGGGCTGCATTCATGGCCAGGGCTGCACCAGTGGATGGCTGCATGGATGCCACAGTTCCCAAGAAGAGAGCTTGGGGCTCCAACAGCCACGACTACATAGTGATTTCCTCTGGAGTCAGAATGATTCATTCATGCCCTCTCAAACCTCACTCTGCTGCCAGGCCCTGTCCTAGATACCACAGAAAACAGAGCCAAGTAAGACAGGCCCTTGCGACTATCTTAGCATGTGGGGCCGTCCTGGACATGAGCAATGACCACACACATGGCGATCGGTGTTGCAACAGGAGGTTTAGGGATGGGGTTCTGGAAGAGAGTGAAACCCAGGAAGACTTCCTGGAGCTGGTGGCCCCTGAGCTAGGTCTTAAAGGCTGACAGAGGCTGGGATGAAGGAAGGCATTCCAAGAGGAGGGAACCACATAAGCAAAGACGCAGAGGTGACAGGACTCAGGGTAGAGTCCTTGGAACATGCTCACTGGCTGTAAGGAAGCTGAGATGGGGAGGACCTGGGACTGGGCTAACCTAGCGCCCTGAAGGATGATTTCGGTTGCCCATCTGAAGAGCAGGCCAGCACTGGGAACATTCTGCCGGCACCACTGGATACACCCATTGGGCAGGGACAAACCAGGTGCTGTGATAGAAACTGCTACCTGCATTGAAGCCACCAAAAATGGGGATGCGTGTGGCCTGGTAAATAAGCTGACAGCTGGCCCAGGGGCTCAGGGTCCCCACTCCTTCACCCTTGCCCTGGGTAGCTCTGAGAACTCAGTGCTGTGCCACATCCCTGCAGGGAAGGGGCAGACTCTGGTGGCCCCATCCATGCAGTAGGTAAACTTCTAAGGTGCTAAGACTGTCCAGAGCTCAGGCTCTGGGGCCGGATGACCTTTATGTCTTGTCTGTAGCACGGTGCTTGGCAAAGTTGCTTTTCTCTAAGCCTGTTTCCTCACCTGTAAACAGGAAATGCAGCCCCCTCCCTCCCCAGGTCAGATGCTCTGTGGTTAGAAGTGCTGGACTCAGAACGAGACATTTCCTTGACTCCCTTTCATCCGTGTTCCACAACCCACCTGTTAGTAGATCCTGCTGGCTCAACTTCCAACACATGGCCAGTCCCTGACCTCTTCTTACCACCCTGACTGAACCTCCACGCTGACCTCCCTGCCTCTGCCTCAGCTCTCTACCAGCCACATTCCCCCAGCAGCCAGAGAAGCCTCTAAAACCTAAGTCAGGTGACGTTCCTCCTTTGTGCAAAACCCTCCCACAGCCCCCACTGCACTCAGAGTGAAACCCAGAATTTTTACAGTGGCCCCAGGGGCCTACAGCCTTGCTTTTCCCCAATCGTGCCAGATTCTCCACTCACCACATGACCTTTGCACTCGCCATTGCCTCTGCCTGGCACTCTCATCCCTAAATATCTACATGTCTGGCTCGCTCCCCTCCTTCAGGCCTATCTGAGAGGCCTTCCTTGGCCATTCTGTCTAAAATACTACCCACCTCAAGGTCCCTGGCTCTGCTTCATTGTTCGATATATCATCCTCACTCAAAAAAACTACGCATTTCCTTGTTAATTTTTTAAAAGCGCTCATCTCCCTATCATAGACTCACTTATAAGTCCTTTGAGAGCAGGAACTGAGTTTTCTTCCCCAGGGTTGGAGCAGTGCCTGGCACTGGCTGAAAGTATGTTTTGATTTGGATTCCAACTCTGCTACCCATGAGACTCCAGGAAATGTCTCGCCCACTCTGGACCTCTGGCTCTTTATCTGTAGAATGGGTCTCATGATGATGATGATGATGATGATGATGATGATGATGATGATGATGATGATACCACCACCACCAGGGCTGTTGAGGATGAAACGGGCTAGCGTGCCTGGCACAGAGTAAGTACTCAATGCAGAGCAGCTGTCACCATGCAGATGGGTGTCTAAAGATGAAGGGGGTGACAGATGACCACGTCCTTAAGCCTGAGAGGCTCGGGATCCTCTCCGAGGCAGAACCAGCTCTGCCTCGATGCATGCATGAGGCCCCTCTGGCAAGGGCCTGTAAGCAGGCTGAGCACACTGCCGGCAAGGAGGCAGCGGGGACAGGCGGCGCTGGGAGCCCTATGGAGCATTTGCCGGGTTCAGATGAAACCTGGAGGTGATGAAGCAATGCTTGCAGTGTGACCCTGTTTGCAAAGTGGCAGGAAAAGAACCGAAAATCTGTGTAAATATCCTTTAGAATTAACAGGCTTTGGGGGACCGGCAAAGGCTGAGAGAGCAGGTAGAGGACATTGACATCTACTAGGCTTGATGCCTTGACAACCTAAGGACGTTTCCTCCTCCTCATTTTGCAGAGGAAGAAACTGAGGCCTGGAGTAAGGCCTGGAGAGGCTGAGGTTGGGAGGTCCTCCCAATCTCCAGGTCCCAACCATTGCCCTGAGACAGGCCCTGGTGCTGCACAGCCACACTTTCATGGGGGAAATGCATGGGTTAGGCCAGATAACCAGAAGCCTTCATTTAGCCCTCAGGACATCCCGGCCCAGAGTGGCAGGTGCTATTGTCACTGTCCCCTCCTACAGATGAGGAAGCAGAGCCTGGAGAGGCAGGTAAGTGGCAGAGGTGGGATTCCAACACTGGAGGCTGGAGCCACCCCATGCGATCGCTTCTCCCTGTGACAGGTCCCCTCCAGTTCAGGCTTCTGGATTCTCAGGTTGCCAAGGATGCGCACACATTTTCCCAGCTGAGATAAAGGCCCTCTTAAAAGCAACACGCATTTATTAAACGACATTTGCCAGGGTTTCAGCACACTGCCGGCAGCAGACAGTCTCCGGACTGACAGGATTTTTCCCCTAGCTGACACTATTCATTGATTCCTTTTATAGAGCATTTTGCAGCTTGCAAAAGCACTTTCCACGGCTCTTAATTCCTTAACCCTCAACAGTCACCCATTTGGGAGGAAACAGTGTTAGCGGTTCCATTTTGCAGATGGGGAAACGGAGGCTCAGAGCTGGGAAGACACCTGCCCCAGAGCACACAGCCAGTAAGCGGCACATGCTGGACTCCAATTCAGGAATGTGCCCCAAAGCAGAAGCCCCTCCATGGCCTCTCCTGCCAGAGGAGTCTGTGGAGTCATCAGGACAAAGGGCCAGGAGGACATGCAGGCTGGAGCATCAGGGCTGGAAGGGACCTGCAAGAGAGGAGCCGAGCCAAGCCTCCTGGTCACAGAAGGGGAAACTGAGGCTGAGGGGGCAGAGGAGTGGGTTTCAGGTCTCCCCGCTGGCAAAAGATTGAGCTTTTAAAATTCCCAAACCATAAAATGATGACAATCACATAACAGCAGTAACAATAGCTAATAAGCATCGACGCTGCCCAGAGCAAGACAGGCCTCATGGACCCTCTGCAGGAGCCCAGTAAGACAGGGCTGTCACCACCCCCATTTCACGGAGGACCAGATGTGAAGCTTTGGGAGGTACAACCATTTGGCCGTGGTCACAGGGCTGCCGAGTGGTCTGATTCCACCTCCCTCTGTTCTAACCCCCACCCCGCCCCAGACTGCCTCGTGCAGTGACCCTCTGGGGGAGGCTAACCTCGAGGTGGGGCCTCCAAGCCAACCCCCAGCCAAGAGTGCAGCACTAATTACGTCATGTTTCATGGCTGCAGCACCTGATCATTCATCATGGTGTCTAAAGTTGGGCAAGCAGTTTGTGTAGCCAGAATTTTAAGTACGAATTCCGGGGTTTCTTGGCCGCCTCCTCCTATCCCTCCTGGCATTGATATCTTTGTGCTTCCTGATGTCTTAGGGCTATTCATGACAGCTTGATGGGCAGGGAATTGTGGTATGATCCTGGCCCTGGCTGCAGAGGGGGGACTGTGGTAGTTAGGGAATAAGCTTTGCTTGTACAACCTCATAACTCCAAGCCTCCTCTTTAAAAGGGGGATTTTAGTACCCACCTTGTTCTTTCATTCAATCAATATCTATTAACCCACCTACTGTGTGTCAGGCCCTGTGCTGAGGTCCTGGGAGGCCCAACAGTGAGTAAGAGACATAGCCCATCTCTCGCGCAGCTTATATCCTAGTGGGGGAGACAGGGCTGAAATAATGAAATGAATTAATATAGAAATGGCTAGGAGCGCTAGGCAACAGGCAGATTTGGCCCAGTGATAGAGAATCACAAGCGATAACCTCTTTTGGAATGGGGTGGTTGGGACAGCATCCAAGGAAGGGAGGTGGCAGCTGAGACCCAAAGGAAGGGAAGACCAGGGAAGATGCTCCCGTAGAAGAGACAGCCAGTGCAAAGGCCCTCGGGTGGGAAAGAAGCTGGTGAAGGGCCAGAAAGGAGGCTGCCAAGGCTGAAGCCCAAGGAGGAAGGAGAGTGGTAAGAGGTGAGGATGAAGAGACAGACGTGGTCCAGAAATGCCATGCTGGAAACCGAAAAAGGTTTCCAGCAGAACCAAAGATGACTTGATTCACTCCAGCTGCTATGGGTGAAGAGCCTGAAGGGGGCAAGGGTGGCCGCGGAAAGCAGCAATGGGGATGCTGCAGCATTTAGGGGCCTAAATCCTAGTTCTGCACATAAAAGCTGTGTGACCTTAGGCAAGTCACTTTACCTTTCTGAGTCTCAGTTTCTTCATCTGTCCAATGGATTAATGGTATTTCCCATCTTACAGAACCGTGGTGAGAATTAAATGAGAGAATGCATAGTGATCCTCTCACAAGCCAGACATGCTCCATGTTAGGTGCTCAATGAGCCAGATCCTGCTGGTCTGGCCCTGACCTCTGCTCACTCCCCACCTCTTCTACTTTCACTCCAGCCCCACCGGCCTCTTTGCAATTCCTGGAACATACAAGCTCATTCCTGCCTCAGGACCTTTGCATCTGCCATTCCTCCCACATGGAGGGCTCTTTTCCTGCTATCCCCCGTGGCTACTCCTCCATTTTCTTTTCTTTTCTTTCTTTCTTTTTTTTTTTTTTTTGAGACAGAGTCTTGCTCTGTCACCCAGGCGGGAGTGCAGTGGTGCAATCTCGGCTCACTGCAACCTCTGCCTCCTGGGGTCAAGCGATTCTCCTGCCGCAGCCTCCAGAGTAGCTGGGATTCCAGGCGCACGACACCATGCCCGGCCAATTTTTGTATTTTTAGTGGAGACGGGATTTCGCCATGTTGGCCAGGCTGGTCTCAAACTCCTGACCTCAGGTGATCTGCCCACCTCAGCCTCCCAAAGTGCTGGGATTATAGGCGTGAGCCACCACACCTGGACTTAATTCTACATTTTCTTGAGGCCTCTGCTCCTTAGAGCGGCCCTCCCTCTGTCCTGAGTAACCTTCTCCCTTCCCTCCTCCTGCTTTTCTCCCCAGCTACCTGGCATCATTTGTTTACTTAGGTGTGTTTTTCTCTTCCTCACTAGAATGTCTGCTGCATGAGAGCAGGTGTTTTTGTCTGTCTTGTTCACATTTGTATCCTCCAAGCACCTAGACCCATCCCTGGCACATAGTAGGTGCTCAAAAATATTCCTTGAATGAATATTTACAATTAAAATGACCCTAATAATGACTGCAAAGTGGTTAAAGGTAAAGTGAGGAGTGGAGCCTGGCTTTACCTCTCACTGGCTGTGTGGCCTAAGGATGAGCCCCACTTGGCCTTGGGAAGCCTCAGTTGCCTTATCTGTAAAGTGGGGATGAAGGGCCATACTGTTTGGCTCGTGGTGAGGGTCAGGTAACAGCTCACATGAAGGGATGTGGAGAGAGTATCGGTGGGTGAAATGATACCCCATGTTTAGCACTCGCTTTATATACTCCCCGATTCTCCTCTCCCTAGCAAAAATAGGGGCAGGGGACAAGCATGGTAGAGAGTTGATCAGTGTCAAAGCTGAGGCTCATTACATCATTCCTTCTCATTTTGCATATGTTTGAAATTTTCCAAAATAAAAAGATAAGGAAGAGCTAACACATGTTCAAGGCTCAGCCTGTGCCGAGCACATCGTGTACCTAGTATTTCCTTCCACCACGGGCTTCCATTTCTGGAGAACACCGACGGTCGGCCTGAAGAATGGAGCTGTAGAAACGGCGCTGGTATCACCGCCCACCTGCTCCAGCCGTCCCTCCTGGCTGGGAGGCCCATCGCTCACTCCCGGCTTCCAATTTCCCTCCTGATCCAAGCACCTGATCTCCTTGGGCTCTTGGCGCTAATCTGCAGCCATCTAACACCCTGCGCCCCCGAACGAATGTGCCAGGAAATCTTACAGACACAAAGAACCAATTCTGCAGCATTTCCGACTTCCACCTCAGCTGTTTTGCATCTCCCTGGACTGAGGGCCTGGCAAAACACCTGGCAGGGAAAATCCATCTCGTGGAGGGCTTCATCAGAATACCCTCCCCAGGAACACCAGCAGTTAACAGGAAAGCAGTTTCAGCTGTGAAAATAGATGCTTCCTTCTCTAGTATGGGGACAGGGACACACCTTGGGGACACACACTGCCCCCACCTCGTAGGAAGGTGCACGGATAGAAATATGAGAGGAGGCCGGGCGCGGGGGCTCACGCCTGTAATCCCAGCACTTTGGGAGGCCGAGGCGGGAGGATCACCTGAGGTCAGGAGTTTGAGACCAGCCTGATCAATATGGTGAAACCCAGTCTCTACTAAAAACACAAAAATTAGCTGGGCGTGACGGTGTGCGCCTGTAGTCCTAGCTACTGGGGAGGCTGAGATAGGAGAATTGCATGGACCCAGGAGGCAGAGGCTGCAGTGAGCCGAGGTCACACCACTGCACTCCAGCTTGGGCGACGGAGCAAGACTCCGTCTCAAAAAAAAAAACAACAAAAAAAAAAAGAAAAAACAAAAACAAAAACGAGAGGAGCACTAAGGGAGCAGGGTGCCAGCACAACTGGGCCTCAGTTTCCCTGTCAAGCAAGCCTCAGTGACGGCTAAGGAATGGCACAACAGTTAACCACAGAGGCTCTGTGATTAGGCCGACAGTGGTTATCCAAATCTGGCGCTTACTGTGTGGCCTTGGGCAAGCTGCTTCACCATTCAGAGCCTCAGTTTCCTCACAGATCCAATGGGTCCGAAGATAATGATGAGCATCACCAGGTGGCTCTGAGTACCACCAGGGTCACACACACCAAGTGCTGAGCCCAGGAAGCAGAGAACCCAGATGGTTCCTATTAGTATTACTTTAGTGTTTTCCTGGGGAATTCGGGATTTCTGGCTGAAACAGTGGAAAGTTCCAGCACAGCCCAGTTTTTAAAAGCCTTGGCCTGGACCACAGGAGGCTTGGCGTTCCAGCCGGGCCTTGCCATGGATCTCCCGCGTGGGCCCGGCCAGTTTTTTTCTCTCTGTTCTTCTGGCCGCACCATAAGGCACTGGATGAAAGCACAGAGGGCTCTCTCAGGCCCCCTACTGCTTTGCAGGTCCGGGAATCCACAACTGCAGACCTGTGGATCCAGATAGAGACACCTAGAGGCAGGCTGTGCCCACAGCACTCAGTCCCTAGTAACAGGCAATTAAATCACTCTAGCCTGGGTTTCTACTCAACTTGTCCATCCCCCAATAGCATAAAAGCTACAAGGACAGCTGGGTGGTGCGGTGGCTCAGCCTGTAATCCCAGCACTTTGGGAGGTGGATCACCTGGGGTCAGGAGTTCGAGACCAGCCTGACCAACATGGAGAAACCTTGTCTCTACTAAAAATACAAAATTAGCCAGGCATGGTGGCGCATGCCTGTAATCCCAGCTACTCGGGAGGCTGAGGCAGGAGAATCGCTTGAACCCAGGAGGCGGAGGTTGCAGTGAGCCGAGATCACGCCATTGCACTCCAGCCTGGGCAACAAGAGTGAAACTCCGTCTCAAAAAAAAAAAAAAAGAAAAAAAAAAAGCTACAAGGAAAATATCAAGCTGAAGGACATTTGTTCACTGAACAGCCTTTGCTGTTTTTTAAGTACCCCCTATGTGTAAGCAACTGCGTTAGATGTTTTATGAAAATCCGTCCCAATTGTTAAAAAAGAGGAATCAAACCAGAATAAAGCCATGCTAATTACAACACTGGTTAATATGCATTGAGTGCTTACTACATACAAGGCATGGCTTCCAGCATTATACACGCATTAATTAACTTAATCCTTGCAATAGAGTGGTTAATATCATTCCTCTTTTACAGATGAGCAAAATGAGACACAGATTCCTGCAAACTGTCCAAGTCAGTAGCAGGGCTCAGATCAACACCCAGGGGTCTTAGCACCATCTTAGCGCTAAGCCAGGGTGTGTGTCTGTGTGGAGAGGCTCCTCTGACCTCTCCCCAGGAGGCACATTAAATTGAACCTCGAAGGATGAGTAGGATTCAGACACAGGAAGACAAGGAGGTACAGGGAGGGCATTTCTGATGGGAGGAACAGCACGGGCCAAGGCACAGAGCTGAGAGTTCAGCTGAGGGCATGGATCTGTAGAAAACCGTTTACCAAACGGAGAGAGGCCGCATGCTAACGGGCATTCTACAAATCAAATGCCTCTTGTTCATAAGTTCAGGGAACACTGGAGTAAATGTGACCCAGCTCGGGATTCTACATTGCAGGGCTTCTCAGGGTCTTTGGGGTGCTCGTGTGGCTGAGTAGCTAGCAAAGCTCTGGTCTGCAGAGAGGAAGCCTGGTTATCCTGCAGCATCTCAACAGGTCAGCTTGTTGGAAAACATGTGGCTGGAAATCAGGCCTGGCAGGGAGGAAGCCCAGGCCTCACGGCAGCTTTGTGTGTTTTTTTTTTTTTTTTAAAGAAAACTTGGACCCACTCAACAGTTTTGAGCTGGGGAGTGACATGATCTGAGTTGTGTTGACAGGCCAGAAATCTGAGCACATTTAAAGAGAGAGAGAGAGGGGGGAAACCTTCCGTCAGTCCAAGACTACAAATAAGAAAATAACCTGTCGCACGGAGCCATTGGAAGCAGCAAGCGCGCGCGTGTGGGATCCGTACGACACTTTTAGACTCCCTTCCTCTCGCACACCCCCTCGCCATCTGTCGCAAAGGGCACCAGGAAGATGCAGGGAGGAATATTCCAGCTCTGGGGGCTCCAGAGCTCAGCAGCCCAGATGGGGGGCTCCTACAGGAGCCACATCACGTCTCATGTGTTGTTACTGGTGAGGACCAAGGGGCGGTCAGTATTTCCACCCTCAGCAGGCTTTCAGAGAAATGCCTGTGACTTCATCAAAACCTTCTGCCCTGAGAAAGAACTCTTCTACAGTCCTCCACCCAAGGCCAGAAAGGGGCCTCTCTCACTCCCTCTCCAGCTTGGACTAAATCATCCTGATTAAGTCATTGAACTTCTTCCCTAGAAGCCACCCAGCAGGAAGGCCAGCATCCAAAATCCTGGCTCCTCTCTATCACTTGTGGGTTAGTTCCCCAGTTTGGGACTCGATTTTCTGCATCTGCAAAATGGGGAGAAGAGCCAACTCATGTCTTGCAGATGAGACCATGCAGGAGCAGCATCCGGCCTGGAACGCCATTAACTATCTAACGAACGTTGGTTTTCCTGCCTTCTCTCAACACATGGTTCACACCAGCACTGCATAGGTGCTGCCTGACTGCAAGTACAGACATGAATTACCGTGAGTTTCCGAGGGGTTGGTAAAGGCCAGAAAGTACTCAGAGAAAACTATGGCTTTAAAGGAACTTCCAACAGCCTGATGTGTTGAGCCAAAGCACTCCCGCCCCGTTTTCTCTTCTTACGAAAGAGGAAGTGAGATTAACTTTACCATTTAGGAAAGTACAGAGGAGCCCCCAGAGTGCCACCCTCTACCAAACGGTGAGAGGTTCACTGGGGGGGCCCCGCTGCTCCCCAGAGCCTGAACTGCAACTTGGCTTGGCCTCCTCCAGGCCAGAGAGAAGAAATGAATGGGAGTTTATCTGAGGTCGGCCTGCGGGGTGACTCAGAGGTCTCAAGGCCTAGCTGGGGCCAAGCAGGCATCCTGCGGGTTCAGCGTCAGGCCCCGCTGACACAAAATCAGGTGCCAGGTGTCCCCAGGCCTCAGTCCCTTGCCCTTCTCCCAGCCTCAGAATCTCCCTCAGTGCAGTTGTTTTAGGAAACAGGCCTCACATTGGGTCCAAAAACATAGGTTGGTGACTTCACTGGGATCTTTTTAGAATTTCCCTTTGGCAGCATTTGTGCTAAAAGCAATCTTTAGAAACTTCTTCTCTTGCCTCCCCCACCCAGGATAATTCACATGATTGGCCCCACCCCCCCAAAACAGTGATCATGTGAAGACACAGGAATCATGTGACACCTCCCAGGCTGACAGTTCTGCCTGAGACACTAGTAGTCATTCAATCCAAAGCCGCCTTCCTAAACCTGACATTTTAGTTTCTCACTCGAACAAATCCATTTTCTTAGAAAATTGGACAACTGCCTCCTTGTACCTTCCTACCCTCATATCCTGTCTCTCTACTTCTTTGTTGTAAATTCCATGTCTGGAGCAATAGGGGGAGGGGCCTGAGGCCCCATCCTTCAGCCAAACCAGGTGACTTCCCTGCCCAGGCCCATGGTGTGACCAGGACCCCGAAGAACAGATACTGAAGGATAATGGGAGACTTGAGCTATGATGGTCGCACCTCATCCCTTCCCCACCACCCTCGACCAAGAAATTCATTCTTACCTCCTAAGATTTATTTATTTCAAAGCTAATCTTGGCCCCTCTGCTGCTCCCACTTTTTCAGGCTATTGATGCTGAATGGATTGGAACGGAAGTTTTATGGCCCAATCTTTACCATTTTATAGATTGTTTTTATAGGCAAAAGGGGGAGATGTGCTCACAAGAAAGGTGTTGGTGTTCCCAGCCAGTGCCCCAGGAAAGGCAGGCTGCCCATCTGAGCACTTGCTAATCAGCGTCACTGCTCATTTGCCAGGGACTGAACCACAGCCTCCTGGTCGGAGAAGGGTCTGGAATAGACATTTAGAAATTAACTCGGGCCCAATTCCCTGCTTCAGGAAAATTAAGCGCTTGTGAGTGACACTTGTGCATTTCCAGGCCAGGAAGGATGGCAGGGCAGGAACTCGGACTTTTGCAGGGTACAAATGGCCAGCTCAGGCAGGAAGGAGCAGATAGGAGATGCCACTCACTGGAGAGATGTGAACTGTATCAGTGCTCCCTTCAGCCCAGCAAGGACGCAACTATAACTGAAAAGAACTGGGGGTGGAGGGTGGGGTGGGGGTGGGGGTGGGGGGATGCCTATGTGAATTCCTGGGTTTCAGGGGAAACTGCAGGGCAGAGAGAAGCAGCTGTCTACCCCCCATACTTCTCCTTCCACCCACTCTTTGCTAGTTCTCCCCTTCTCCCTGCTATCAGATGGTTACCATCTCTAGTCAAACGCAAAAGGGGGTGTTGGACACTGAGCTCATCTTTACCTCCCTCCTCAAGGGTGGGAGGTACAGAGAGACCCCACTGCCTACAACACAGTTTCAAGACGACAAAAAACAAGATCCCCATTCTTCTCTCCCTCCCAACTCCCTTAATGCCATTTCTCTGCTCCCCCCGCCCCCCACCCGGTGCCCTCCCAGGAGACCCATGGTTTTGCAAAACCCATTTAAGAAGCAAGACTCCTGAATGGTGACCTCACCCTTTGGTGAACATGCACAGTAGCCTTCAGAGCCCGCCTGCCGGCGACAGCCAGGTGTTTGATGTAGGCCAACAGAGAGACATGGTCAGAGCCACAGGTAACATCCCCGCGGAGCACCTGAACTGCAGGGAGCTGCCTGGAAGCTCGGGGAAGGCAGGAGGAAGTGGGAGCTGGGAGCGCCTCAAGGAGCAAGACCACCAGGGAGAGGCTTTGGCAACCACAGGGACAATCCACCGTGTTTTTACATAAGGATCTGTTGCTCGCAGCAGCTCGCTCTGGGGTTACCGCGGCCTCCCGGTTCCCTCTCTCCCAGGCACACACTAACACTGGTTTACTCTGCGCACCAGAGGGAGGGCTCACTCTTCCCTAATCGCAACAGCTTGTCTCTGTTCCATTCCAGGCAGCATTGGGAGGACCTCTGCCCTCACCTCCTCCCCTCACACCCTGAAGTCAAACATGTGGAAAGTCGTATGTCCATGGGGAGAGATTCTGGGGAAGCTGGACGGCCCTGCTCTGAAAGCCACTGTCAGTCAGCCTTCCCCATTGGACTGGGCAGGGGCTGAGTGAAGCAACTCGGCTCTTTTGTCTCAGTGCCCAGCACAGTGCACAGAGTCAGAGTCCACAGAGACAAACTCTCATAGAAGAGACTTGGGTTCTACCCTTGGCTGTGTGACCTTGGGCATGTCGCTGGCCCTCTCTGGGCCTGAGTTTCTGCATCTATAACCCTGGTTACAGGCGTCTCTCCCCCTATTACTGCTCGGCATTAGCCGAATGGGTCCCAGTGCCAGTCTGAGAGGCCTGAGCCCGCAGTTTGGGGAGTGCAGCGGTGGGGAGCGGGGGGTGCTTACCTGACCAGGCGCAGGACGCGGCGAGCAGCAGGCAGAGCAGCGGCCCGAGGCGGCCGGGGGCCGGGCCGGCGGGCTCCATGGGCCGCGGCTGCGGAGCGAGGAGGGAGAGCGGCCGTGAGTGCGCGCTCGGGCGGGAGCAGGCTGGAGCGGGGAAATGACTAAGGCTCCCCCCCTTCCCCCCTCCCGGCTGGGCCTCCCCCCGACTCCGGAACGGGCGCCTGGAGCGGCTTAGGAGCGGCCGCCGCCGCCGCCGCGGTTTTTGGAGACCCCCCCCTCCCCGCCCCCCAGGAGAAATCGAGAGACGGAGACTGGGAGAGACCCCAAGCGCGCGAGAAATAAAGCCAGGGGCGGCCAGAGAGAGGCGGCAGGAGAGAGAAACAGACCCAAGGGAGCCAGGCAGAGAGCCAGAGACACGGAGAGGCGAGAGGGGGAGAAAGAGGGGGAGAGCGAGCGAGGAGCGAGGAGCGAGGCGGCGCGCAGATCGAGGCAGACTGCGCGGGAGAGAGGACCGCGCGAGCAGGGGCGAGGGGCAGCACCGCCGAGCCCGGCCGCGCGGAGCCGCCCCCGCCGCTGCCCACCTGCCCCGCCCGGGCTCCACACGGCGCGGGCGGCCGGGCTCGCTCCCGGCCCGCAGTCCCGGCCGCTGCCCCCGCCCTCCCGGCAGCCCGGCCCCCTCCCTCCTTCCCTTTCCCCTCCTCCCGTCTTCCCGCCGCCCGAAGAGGCTTCGGGGCTCCGGCCCCGCCGGCACCTTCTCCGCGAGCGAGCGCCCGCCTGCGCGCCCCGGGGGAGGGAGCGAGGGCTGCGAGCTGCGCGCCCGGCCGGGGAGGGCAGCGTCCTCCCCCGCGCCGGCGCCCGGGCCCCGGCTGCTGTCCCGGGAAGGCGGCCCCGCGAGCCGCCGCAGCCCGCTGGGGCTCGGGACTAGACGAGCCTCCGGCTCCGACAATGTGCCAGTTCAGAAGCCCGCGCGGCTGGTCCCCAGCCCCGACCGGTCCCGCTCTGCCCCTCCCCGTCCCTGCCAGGCTCGGACCTGCGCCGCCCGCGAGGGCTGGAAGGCACTAGAAGCGCCGCCGGGGCTGCCCAGAGGCCGGGTCCCCGCTCCACTTTGCGCAAACTTGTTTTTCTAAGGTCGGCGCTGCGAGCTGGCTACATCGTCCTCTTAAGGTGGACTGGGGAAGTTGCGGCCGACCTCCCCTCGCCTCCGGATTCCGGCCGCGCGGCTGCTCCCCGCTTCCCACTGGCGAGAGGCTGGAGGCGGCGAAGGAGTCGGGGCGCGGGGGCGGGGGGGGGGTGTCTGCCTTTTAACCCTCCCCAAGAGGTCGTGCCTCTGAGCCCCAAAGCTGAAGGCCCCTCTTGGGGGTGGGTGCGGGCCGGAGGGGCCCGATCCTTTCAGAGCCGGGCCGAGGTGAAGGAAAAGAAGGAAGTAAGTGAACGCAGGGGGAAGGGGAGAGGAAGAGATGACGGTACAAAAATAGCGTGTGTGTAGGAAGGACTTCGGTGCCGCCTGGAAAAGAGGCGCGGGGAGGAGAGGGAGCGAGAAGGGGGCTGTGGCGCGGAACCAGAGGGGAAGGGTCGCGGCCTTCCCAGGGAGGTGGAAGCCCCCTGGCCAGGTGTCTCGGTGGTGGAGGGCGGATTGAGGGGGTGGGGAGGCCCAGGCCGGGGCGTGTGTGGGAGAGCGGGGCCCTGAAGGCCTGGGTTCCAGGAGAAGGACAAGCCCTGAGGAAGATGAGGGGAAGGGGAGCCGGGGCCAGAGGCCTGGAGTTGGAGAGGACAGAACCCCGGTTTTCCTGGAGGGAACGCCGTTCCTGTAGTAGCCAGGTCAGTGATGGGGAGTGCCAGTGTCGTGGTCACCTGGCAGAAGGCTCCGCACTGTGGGAGGAACACAAGTTCAAGACCCCGCTGCTAATGGGAGAGAATTTTGCTTCACACAGTGGCGGTTAAGAGGATAGGAATGACACAAGGTGAGAGAAGGCCCAACCCTGTAAATGGACAGAAAGTTGAGGCCCAGAGCAAACAGGTTTGCTTAAGGCCGCACAGCAAAGCTTGGGGTAGAAACAAGATTTGAATTCCTGATTCCCAGGTTAAAGACCTATGCAAAGTAACACCACTGCCTCCCCTCCTGCCCCAAGCCTCCTGGTTAAAGGCATGGTCCTGCTGTTGTGCAGGGGGGCAGGGAAGGCGCCACACTTGAGAACATGGGCTGAACTCCCTGGGTTCAAATCCCGTGGCTACTGTTATGAGCTGGGTGGACTGGAAAGTACCTTACCTCTTCTGTGCCTCAGCTTCTTCATCTGAGACGAGGCCAGCGTGAGTCTCAATTGTGAGGATTTGATGAGTTAATATTTGTAAGACATGTTAAAAAGAGCCTAGCACATACCAAGTGCAACATAAGCATTTGATAAATAAGTGAAGTGTTTGACAACAGTCCTTGAGAACCCACAGGCTTCTGGGCAGCATTTGAAGTGCAAGGGAATTTTCATTTCTTTGGGTGTGGGAGAGCACGAGGTCCCTGTCCATGAGGAATTTATATTCTACTAGGGGAGACAGGTAAGTGGACAAGTAGAAATAATTAATGAAGAACGGAAGATTGAACTTAGAGAAGGAGAGGGGTGAGCGTATTTAGATAAGGGGGCCAGTAAGACCTCCCTGAGACATGGGTTGCTGAATCACAAGTAGGGTCAGCAAGGCGAAGATTTGGGGAGAAAGGTGTTCCAGGAAGAGGGCCCAGCACAAGGAGGGGAAGGCCCCAGGTGGCTAGGCTGGAGGAGAGAAAGCGCAGTATGCAGGACTGGGGAGGGTGGGATGGTCTCCAAGACCTGGGTAAAGAGCCTGCGTTTATTCTGCAGTTGGGAGACCCCTAGAGGGTTTTCAGCACGGGAGGGCCATGTCTGATTTATGTGTCTAAAAGGCCAGTCTGCAAGCGTAGGGTGGACTGGAGAGAGAGGAGCGTGGAATTGGGCACCAATGAGAAAGATTGTTCTGGGGTTATCCTGGTATCTGAGGTGGTTGCAGGGAAGGTCTCCAACTCTTCAGGCCACATCGGGTCTAGACCATGAAGGTAACCAGGGAGGCTCCTGGGAAAATCTGTCACCAGACTCCATCTGGGGTGGGAGTGGAGATGGGGGCTGCTGATGAAGTCAGAGAAGAGGCAGCCTCCTGCCCTGGACTTCCAGAAGGCTCTGCTGTTCACTGTTCCTCAAGACACATACACACTCACAAACCTGCTGGGGGATTAGGAAACTGGAGATTAGGGAAGGATAATAATTGAACCACCTGCTATTTATATATAGCACCTTTGGCAAAGGCGCTCAGCAGGGCTTCCCTCACCGCTCCCCCTGGAGGGGGCCCTGACCCTTGTTCTCTGTCCACATAAAAATCATCCTTGGCCAACCTCAAGGCTGAGAAGCCATTGGGACCCACGGGCCATGGGTAGACTGATGTGAGGGGCAACTTGTCTGAGGCCACACAGAGATTATGGCAGATAATTGACATGAATCAGCCACCCGCACAGCAGGAGGTCTGTGCTGCCCTGCGTTAAAATCTAACTGCCTTCACACATGTTCACGCACGCACTCAACAGTATTAAGCATCTGCTAGGTGCCAGGCACTGGGAATGCAACAGTTGGAAAACAGATAAAAATCCCTGCCCTCAAGAAGGTGACATTTTAGTGGAAGGAAACGAACCGATAAGATAAGTAAATTATTTAGTTTGTCAAATGGGACAGGTGCTACGGGGTGGGGGGAATTAGCCAGGGAAGAGGCCCAGGAGTGCTGATGAGAGGGATAGATTGCAATTTTGAAAACGGATCAAGGAAGGTCTCACCGAGGAGGTGAGATGGGAAGCCAGGGGTGGTTGCATCCCTGCTTTTGCTGCTTGACTCTCCTCTTACTCCTAGAGGGCACAATCTGTCAGCAAATCCTGCCTGCTGGGCCTTCTCATCACAACCAGAGCCAAACCACTTCTCAGCACCTCCGCTGCTTCCGCCCTCGTCTGAGCCTCCACCGCTCTCACCTGGGCGCCCTATTTCCACCTTGTGCCTTCTGTCGATTCCTCACTCACCAGCCCGAGGAATCCTTGCACAGAAGTCAGATCACATTCCTTCCCTGTTGTCAAGGGAAGAAGACAAATGGGCATGAGAAGGAGAGGATCAGGGGCTTGGAAGCCAAGATTTTGCCAATTTGACTTATGCAACTTGGGCAAAAAAAAAATTTTGAGCCTCAGTCTTTTCATCTGTGAAATAGGGATAACAAACTCTGATACGAGGGGTCAGTAGTGACAAGGATGTGAAAGCAGCCATGATGGCATGGCAGGGCCTATCTGGAGTTTGGCCTTTGCAAGGGGGTAGATGACACCCTTGTGTGTTCTAGGTCCTTTGAGATACATTATCTCACTGAAGCCTCAGCAACTCCGCGGTGTTCCCAGAGGTGAGGAAACACACTGAGAGACAGAACACGACTTGGCCAGGGCCACCCTGTGGGGCACGCTGGCACCTGCACAGCCCAGCTTCACCTGGTTCCAGCCCTGCCCGCGCTCTGCTCCCCACTTCCCGTAACTCTGGGCTGGCGTCAGCAGGCAGGCCTGCCAGGAGGCTGGAGCTGCCAACGACCTATTTTTCTAGGCAAGAAGAGCCATTTGGAGTTAGAGGTCTCAGCTGTGAAGCCAGAACAATAAAAATAAAAACAGCGCGGACTCCTGGGCAGCCTGGACCAGGGAACCAACTGCCCCAAGAGTTGCTGCTCACCAGGCTGGAAGGCAAGTGGGGTTGGGGGGTTGGGAGATGGGAGTGACCTTACGGAGCCCCTGCTATGTCCTCCGGCCCTTACAGAGTAAGGGTAATCTCCAAGGCTCACAACAGGCCCTCTGTCTGGGTGGCCAGACCAGTCAGGATTTGAACTCAGTTTTCCAAACAGTAACAATTCCCATCTGTTCAGCAGCTACTATGCTTTACAGACTTGTGACATTCATACCACACCTGGGGGGGTGAGCTCATCATTCCCTCATTTTACAGGTGAGGCAGCTGAGACTTCAGGAGGCCTCTGCTCACACGCCACCTCCTTGAGATGCCTTGCCAGACCACCCTGTTAAAGTAGTCACCCCCACCCCTGCCCAATATGCCCTACCCTCTTCCCTATTTTATCTTCATAGCATGCATCGCGACCTGCTAATATTGTGTGTCTCCATTGCATTTTGTCTGTCTCCCTGACTAGCTCCAGGTCAGTTTATCCTAGTGGCTTGCACTCCAGTGGTCTCTCAGACTAGCCCCGTGGGGCAAGTTATTTTGATGATCTGTGCTTCCTTCGGGGTAATGATAGGACCTTACCTGAAAGGTTTCTTGTAAGGGTTAAATGAGTTAATATCGGTTAAGTGTCGGCCACTGCCATTGTTTTGTCCCAGAGCTGTAGCTCCAGGGTCTTCAACAGTAAACAGTAGGTTGTCAATAAATACGTATTAAATTTAAAAACTGGGCTGGGCATGGTGGCTTACACCTGTAATCCCAGCACTTTGGGAGGCAGAGGTGGGAGGATTGCTTGAGCCCAGGCGTTCCAGGCTGCAGTGACCTGTGATTGTTCCACTGCACTCCAGCCTGGGCCACAGAGTGAGACCCTATCTCTAAAATAATAATAAGTAAAAATAATAAATAAATGAAGCTCTCTGCCCACGATCCAATCTCAGGGTAAGGAATTGGCACAGCCTAGATTTGAAGGTGGGTCTCTATGAACCTGTGCTTCAATCCATCCCACTTCATAGTCGCCTCTCCACAGGCCTCCATCCAACCACAGCTGCACAGGCATCAGAGCTTTGGTTCTACAACGTGAGCTGATACCAATAGCCCCTGGAGGGATTGTTAAAACACTGATTCCCGGGCCCTAGCCATGGAGTGTCTGATTCAGTAGGCCTTAGGTGAGGTCTGAAAATCTGCGTTTCTAACAAGGTCCCAGGTGATACTGACGCTACTGATTCAGGGATCACACTTTGAGAACCGCTGAATAGACTGCCATTCAAGCCAAGGTGAGACTCCTTTGTAAGCCTGGCCCCAGTTTCCGTGTTGGTTAGTCTGTCCATCCCTGTGGTTTCTGTCCTCCCCTTAGGGCGAAGGCAGAGGGCAGGACAGCGCTTGCTGTAGAGACTGTAGCCAGTGCTCTGATGCCTAGGGGCTGTGACAGATCACTAAACCCAGGGGAGCTTTGCTGGAATTAGTGCTTTCCTGGGGAAGTCAATGATTGAGCAACTCCGCAGGCAGGCAGGCAGCTCATAGGAGCCCATAAGGGGTGGGACCACACTGTCGGGCCCTAAACACTGTTCTCAGGCTCTGGGGATCTAGCTCCACCCAGAGCTGAGCCCAGCTGTGCTGAACTGAGCTGAGCCCTCCCCAACACCTCTGGGTGGGCGTCCCTGTACTGGTGGTGTTGCAGGGGCAGAGAGCTGATTGCCTCAGCCATCACGGAGAGACCTGGGTTTGAGTGCTGACTGCCTGATAGTACTAATCACAGGTAAACATAGGAGTGTGTGTTAAGCCCCAGGCCTGAAGGGTTTCAGCACATTATCTCATGATGCCTCCCTGTGATTATCTTACGTGGACACAATTCTTATCCCCATTTCACAGATGAGAAAACTGAGGCACAGAGAACTTAAGGAGCTTGTCCAAGAGCCCACACCTTGAGAGCTCCAGAGCCAGGCTTTGAATCCAGGAGCTCTCATTCCCTATTCCCTGCTCCCGACCTCTGCACATTCTGACTTCTACTTGCTTAGGATGAGCTTGGGATGCCCCACAGTGCCCTCTCTGGGTTTCCATCACTACTGAGGTGTTGGCTTGATGATTTCCAGGTCCTGTTGATTTCCACGTCCTTCTCAGGTGCCCAGCACCGGGCCTGCTAAAATGTCTTAGACACACAAGGATCTGGTGGATGAAAAAAGGAATGAACAGATGACCCTAACTCCAGTTCTGATGGGACAGTGTAGCTCAGTGGCTAAGAGATATGCATGCAATTCCTGGCGCTGCCCCTCACTATGTGTGTGATCTCGAGTGGGTCTCAGCCTCAGTTTTCTCATCTGAAAATAGGTGAGGGCAGGATTAATGCATAAAGAGGAGAGCGAGAGACAGAGACGAGAGAGAGAGACAGAGACAGAGAAAATATGCACCAACGCATGGCAGCTGAGAATGATGTTTGTTGCCTGCTCCATCTCAGTCTGTTCGTGCAGTTCCTCAGGCAAAATACCTTGGTGCCCTCCTTGACTTATCTCTTTCTCTTCCTTCCCTGCCAGCCAATCCTCTTGGCTCTACCTTCAAAATAAACCCAGAATCCAACCACACCTTCCCACCTGCATCACACTCCGGTCCCAGTACCTTCATTTCTCACCTGGATTAGTGCAGTCACTTCCTCACTGGCTCCGTACTTCCTGGACTCCCCACCTTGTTGCTTCTTCAATAAAAGCCTCCCAATGGCCTTCCACTCCTTCTCTTGGAGTAAAACCTGAAGTTCTCAATGCAGCTCAAAAGGCCCCCTGTGATCCCCTGCTTCACTGACCCGGTCTCCCCGCACTCTCCCCCTTGCTCACTCCACTCCAGTGAATTCACCATCTCAGTATTCCTTGAACATGCCCAGCAGGTGCCTACCCCAGGGCCTTTGCACGGGCTGTTCCCTGTGCCAAGAACCCTCTTCCCCAGCTAGCTGCCTAGTTTGCCCCTGACTCTTCCTTAGGGTCTATGCTCAAATATCACCTCTGCAGAGAAGCATGTCCTGACCACTCAGCTAAAACTGTCCCATCACTTCCTATTCCCTACTCCACTTTATTTTTTGATAGCATTTCCATTTCTTGACAGCATATCAATGTTATACATTGGATTGGTTGCGTGGCTCTCCTACTGATCTTTGAGCTCCATGTGAGCTCTTTGCCTTTGTTCGCTAGCATCTGGAGCTGAGCCCACACAGAGTAGGGCCTCAGGCAGAAACTACTGATAGAGTGAAAGAAGGAGCAGGAAGCAGGAAACAGGAAGCAGGATGCAGCTCTGTCCATGAGGGCACTGGCGGCTGGATCCAGGGGCTCAGGCTCCGCCACCCGAGGGCCTGGCTTGGCCTGGGTTTCCTGAAGGAACAGGTGTCCTCGTTGAACTCCCCCGGCTGCTTTCCTGGGCAGGGAAGCCAAGACTCTAGTTGGCCTCATTCCTGTACCCGAGAGAGGAAGTGTCCGTCCCTGGGCAGGAACTGGTTTGGCTCTCAGGGAAAGCCTAAACAACACATACCACTTTCTTTGCTGCTGCAGCTTCTGATTGGGACCATGCCCTCTGGGTAGCAGTTGGCCACACCAGCCTTCATGCTGCCACTGCTGCTGGAGCAAGGAGGGAAGTGGATTGGGAAGTCTCCCAGAGCCCTTTGGACTGTACCTGATGGGAGCCTCATAGCTGTGCCATACCTATTGTACAGATGAGTAAACAGAGGCTCTACCTGACCAACATATTGACTTAGTGGCACAGAAAGGCCATAAACCCAGATCTTTTGATAGCAAATCCCTTAGTCCCCCTCCTTACTCCCAACTCACACCCTGCTGCTCCAATGCCTACAACCCTGGGCTGGTTCATACTTGAAATTCCACCATTATAGTTTTCTTTCTCACTGTGTCTCATTCCCTCTTCAGCAAAAAAGGTGGTAACTATCCCCATGAATCTCTGGGAATAGATGAGGAGACTGAGGCGCAGAAAGGGAAATGGGTGGCCTGAGCTCTCACGGCCTGTAGGCATGACAGGCCAAGTTAGAAAATGTTAAGTCTGTTTTTCCTCTTTATGTTTCTTCTCTTCAGCTTTAAGCAAATAGTTGGGCTTAGTAAACAGGCGCTGCAGGGATTTAGGCAGAAAAATGAAGTCCCCTTAGTCTTTAGTAAAGTCTAAAACCAAAGAGATTCCCAGGAAAGACTGGGAGAGATTGGGGGCAAGCACACTGGAGAAGCTGGAGGGGGTCAGGCTGACAGGGGGTGCTGCCCCCACGCCAGCAGGATTGGGGAGGGGACAAGGCCTCCAGGGCAGGCCTCATGGTGGCTCCAGGTAGCCATAACTGTGTCTCAAGACCTCTGCCCTCACGGAAGACCCCACAGGGTGACTGAGATGGGGGTCCCTTAGGGTGGGACAATGGGCACGGCCTCCATCAGCCAACAGATATTTATTGAGCATCTACTATGGCCAGGGGCTCAGCTGGATGCTGGAAATGAGATAGTCACAGTTCCTGCACTCAAGGTATTCACATTCTAGTGGGGGAGATGGAAAGATAAATGTATGAATTAGCGGGGAGGGGATGCTATTCTATGCAGTGGAGGTCTCACTCAGGGAGTGGAGTTTCCTAAGGAAAGTATGAAGGAGAGCCATAGGAACACCAGGTGAAAGGAATGGCCAGTGCAAAGACCCCGGGAAGACCCTGGGATGACAAGTTCAAGGGCAGCTGGGCAGCCAGGCAACGGGAAACTAGCCAGGAGTGAGGCGGGAGATGAGATTAGAGAGGAAGCAGGGCCCAGTCTGTTGGGCCGTGCAGGCCAAGGTGAGGCCTTCAGCTTTTACTCAGAACCAGATGGGAGTCACTGTAGGATTAGGAGCCGAGGAGCTGCAGGCAAGCCATGTGGACAGATTCCTGGAAGCCACCTCAAATGTCCAGAGACTCTCTAAGACCCTGGATCTGAGCAGGCTCTGGAGAGGAGAGAGCCCCAAGAATGACCAAAGTTGGGCTTGCTTCACGTCACCCCCATGGGATACATTCACAGACCAGATGAATTTAAGTAATTTGGGGCTTCTCAAACTTTATTCTTGCTAAATGCAGATTCTGACTTAGTAGGTTTGTAGCGGGGCCAAGATTCTGCATTTCTGATAAACTTCCAGGTGAGGTTGAAGCTGCTGGTCCCTGGACTGCACTCTGAGCAGTGAAGATTTAAAGGAAAGAAATGGCCACGTCTGGCCCAACTGTGCCTGTGGTTTGAGAATCATACCTGCTGCTTGGCCTCAAGGCCGTCATTCAGGGCTCTTGACAAATCGTGCAGCCCCTCCACGCAGCCTGTTGCCCCCAAAAACCAAATGGGTCTTTCCCCAGCTCCATGCTTCCTGTATGACATAGGAGTGGTCAGGGTGGGCAGTGGGCTCCGGAGCCAGCTTACTTGGGTCCAGATTCCAGCCGTGGCAGCTACAGGTGGCAAGACTGTGGGGAAATGATTTTATTTGTCTTGCCATTTAGTTTCTCATCTGCAAAATGGAAAACTCATGACAGCTTCTTTGCAGAGCTATTTGAAGATTCAAAGGCATAATATATATCAAAAGTCTGGCACACAGGAGGGACTTCATAAATGTTATATCACTTTCCCTTCAGTTTCACCTGTCCTTTAAAGTAGTGATCTATGTACCTTTATCTCATTTTTTCAAATTTTTCTATTTTGTGTATGTGTTCTATGAAGTACATAACAAAGAAATATACAAAAATTTGTAAAAAGTATCAAATGTACATACATTGAGGAATACATGTTTTAAATGTTTTTACTAATAGGGAAGATGATACAAAACATTTTGAAGACCACTGTTTTGAAGCCCAGTGGAATTGATAGAAATAGACTCGCAGGGCTGGAATAGATTTTAAAGGCCTTCAATTCCCGTGGCACCCACTCTCCCATCTGATGCCCAAAACCCTTGGTTGCACTAGATTGCCTCCAGGGGTGGGGAGCTCACTACCTTTCCAGGTGATCCATTTTGTACAGCTCTGGGAATGGTTTCCTGAACCCAGTGCCTATCTGTATTCTAGCTGCCTCTGAGTTCCCAGGGACTGACTGAACTGCTCCTCCCCTTACTCCACTGTGTCAGAGCCCTGGGATCTCCCAGGGGCCCAGTGCCAGGTCGTGTGCAGAGTGGGCCTAAATAATGTCCCATGAATGAGAGGGAGTGGGAGATGGGGATGAGAAGGGGGATTCTGACAACTCTCATTTGGAGGTATGTTAACAACTCAGCGCTGTTGTCCCCCTGGGAGTGTGTTGATCTGTGTAACTCTGGATCTGTATCTATTTGTTTGGGTTTATTTGCATGTGTTTGTACATTTGAGTGTGTATGCATGCATTGTGTGTTTTGCTGTGTGGCTATATATGAGTGTGTGTGTATGTCTATGTTGCACCGCAAATATCCATGTGTGCTGTGCATGTCTTTCTCTGTTTTTCTGCATGCCTGTGTGTCCAGGTGTATGTCACTGTGGGGTTGTGTGTCTGTCTCTGGTTTGTTTGCATGTGTGTGAGTGCTGCATACGCGGGCGTGTGCTGTTTGCAGTGTCTGTGTGTGCGTGCACATCTCTCTCTGTTTCTTTGTGTGTCTCTGTGTGTGTGTCTGAATCTGCAGGAGTGCGTTTCCCTTCCCTGCTCAGCCCTTTCAGGGAGCTGGGGTGATTCGCTGCAGCCTGGTCGACTTAAGGCCGTCCGACTGGCAGGCAGCATGGGTTCCACACCCTCCTCTCTGTTCTGCTGTGCTAATCACTGGGTTATATGCAGATGGCAAATGTGTGGCTGCCCGGCTTGGAGGAGGGACTGTGGAGGGGGGTGTGCAGATGAGCAGACACCAAAGAGTGAAAAGACAATTTAAAGGCAGAAAGGGGGAAAACAAGCCTGCTTGGCTTTGGAGTTATGGGTGTGGGGTTCTTTCCAGAGGCGTGAATTTTATTAAGAGGATGTGATGACTACGACGTCTTCCTTCCCCTAATCAAGTAAGAGTCTTAGAATCACAGGATTCTAAAATCTTGGAATTGTCGAACTATAGAATTCTAGAATCTCAGCCGAATGCAACTCTAGACGCGTGGAACCTCTTCAAGGACCCTAATCCTCCTGGGATTTTAGCATCTTCACATGCACATGCAGTTCTTCTTGTCCCCCTTCTCTTTGTATAGAATCATGGCCAGAAAATGACCTTGAAAATTCATCCAGTCCACCCCACCCTGGCTCCGGGCAGGGCAGTGGAGACAGAGGTCCAGCCAGTGAGGACATTCTTGGAAGTGTTGCACTGGAATCTTCCCTGGCTCTCTTGCTGGACAAGGACTTGTTGCCTGAAGGGTCTGGGGTCTCATATTACTCTCCCCACCGCCACCTTCCACAGGGACTGAGTTCCTGGTGAAGATAAAGGCACCTATGTTCCTAGGATATGTTCTTAGCAGTTCAGGAGCTGGCACAGGCTGCAGGTGTGGGGAGAGTAAAGGAGCAGGGCTCTGTTTCTCTGAGATCCTCCCTCGGTGGAGTCTCAGTAACCTAGCCTGGGGTGGGGGTGGGTAGCCAACCAGGCAACCACACTCATGCCCCAGGATATTCAGTGGGGTGTCTTCTTCCTCTTATTGCTTCCTCTTACTGCTTAAAAGAGTAGACTATGTCCGGTCGGGCACGGTGGCTCACACCTGTAATCCCAGCACTTTGGGAGGCCCAAGTGGGTGGATCACCTGAGGTCAGGAGTTCAAGACCAGCCTGGCCAACATGGTGAAACCCTGTCTCTACTAAAAATACAAAAATTAGCTGGGCTTGGTGGCAGGTGCCTGTAATCCTATAATCCCAGCTAATCAGGAGGCTGAGGCAGGAGAATCGCTTGAACCTGGGAGGCAGAGGTTGCAGTGAGCCAAGATCACGCTATTGCACTCCAGCCTGGGGGACAAGAGTGAGACTTCATCTCAAAAAAAAAAAAAAAAAAAAAGAGAGCAGACTATGTCCTACCTCAGGAATCCTGGGAGCCATGGACTATTCCTGAGGGAGGGCATTGCACTGTACTTTGAAACCCTCCAGGACTCACCTATACTCTTTAATGTGGCAGCTTTTCAGGCTCTGGCTACTAGCCATCCCATCCCTCCCTCCCTCCCTCGCTCCCTGCCTCACTCCCTCCCTTTCACACATGTCCAGCCGCAGTGAACTCCCTATTCACCTTGAAGCTACTTGACTTCATGCCTCTGAATGTTTGCACAGGCTCGCTCTCTTCTTTATCTCTTCTTCTTGGTGCAAACCTTGTTCATCCTTGGAATACAAGCTCTCACTCAATTGTAAGCACCATGAGAGAGTTTGGTTTATTTAATACTTTATTTCCCTGAATCTACAACATTTGGCACACAGTAGGTATTGAACCAATGTTTGTTAAATGACTGACTGAATGTACGGTTCAAAGTCAGCTCATTTCTACTCTAAAGCCTCAATTCTCCAATCCCTTCTAGCTATTTCCCTGGGGCCCGCACCACGCCCGAGATTACCTGTGGTTGTGAGCCCTTGCTTACTTCTTCACCAGACAGGGAACCTCTTGAAGCTGGAGTCGTGTCTGATTAATCTTTTTACACGTAGCATCCAGTTCAGGGCCTGGTACCCAGCAGGTGCCCAGCAAATGTGGGGCCCTTGCCAGCAGCCTGGCTTGGTGACTTGAAATCCCCTGTTGGTCCCAACTGCATGCGCCGGTCCAAGCTGTTGGCAACATCTGCCTCAGAGTCTCATTTGCAATTATACATTCTCAGGCTCTTGCCACTTAATATTTAATAACCAGGCGGCTGGCCTTCTCTGGCAGCCACTTAAGTCCCTGATTGCCTCTTGTCTGAACTTGGCCCCAAGTGAGGCAGGGACTGCTTTGGGGTTAAGTGTAAAGTCTGTGTCCTGAGTTGGGGGCTAGCATAAGGCCAGACCGTTGGAGATGGAGGAAGGAACGGCTGCTGGCTCAAGGCTTCTGGGTGACCTTACCAGGCAAGAGGCAGGTTGGGCATTTGCTCCCTCCAACTGGTTCCACCTCTCCTCCCCTTCCATGTAGGTCGACGCCCGCTCCTGGCCTCATAACAGGGGAGGAGGAAGGGAGGAAAATTGTTAATGAGAGGGTCCCTGACTCACATCTGATTGGTCCAGGAGGACTCACATCTGATTGGTCCAGGAGAGAGAAAGGGGGATTCCGCCTGGGCTGTGTCCCAGCAGGAAAGGTGGTTCTATCCTGTGTGGTTTGGTCACCAGGAGCCAGGGCAGTCCCTGCGAGGGCCTATGGCGCCACGGAGTGGGGCTCTGGCAGCCGTGCCAGCCTCTCCTGGCACAAGGCTGGGGAATCCTTCCAAGTTGGCTGTGGAAGGAGATGAGGCAATGGTGATGACCTGACCCTAGGGGTAACCCAAGCTGCTGCCGAGCTCTGTGAAACCCTGCAGGCCCAGGGAGGCGTGGGTCAGTTCTAAAGGCTGACCTCTGCAGAACTGCTGGGGTGAGAGGGCGCAGAGAGGCCAAGTGACATCCAAAGGTCATGGGAGGCTCCAGGAAGGGGAACAGCAAGCACAAAGGCTCTGAGGCTGGACTCTGCTACCGAAGCCCGAGGTCCAGAGAAGGATTCACACCTGGGAATCTCAGACTTTAGATCCCAGAGGACATTTTACAGGGTCAAGAGATCCCACTCTGCCCCTAACAAGCCCAGTGACGTGGGACAAGTCACTGTGGTGTTTATACTGTCACCGCACATATTGGGCAACGTGACTGCCTGAACCCTTCCTGCATGGAGTCCTCTGTTATCCCCTCAGAGGTCATTTGGTGCAATCCAGGAATCTGAGACCAGAAATGCCGCTCTGTTGATCGACAGGGCTGGTTCCTGTAGAAGGTGGTGCTTAGTGTAGAACACTATGCTTTCCCAATGGGCAGTGTTTACCAGCACTTACTGCATGCAAGGGGCCATGCTCAATAAACCCTCTGCTAACATACATGGTCTCAATCACCTGTGCCATCCTTGTCCCTTCCCTTTCCCTCTCCTGCTCATCATCCTCAGATCCTGTGACAGTATCTTTAAAACCCAGCCCAGCCCTGGTCCACTGTCTCGTCCCACGTTCCCCCGCACTACCCTCATGGACCACAGCTGCTGTCATGCCCGTGGCTGTACCAGCCTCTTTTCAGCTCCCCTGCACCACCCTGGCCCCTGCAATCCATCCCCTACCAGCAGCCAGGCGGCCTTTGAACCATCAAAATCAGATCACGTCCCTCCCCTGCTCTGAACCTCCAGGGACTGCCATGGTGCTTCCAGTCAAAATGAATCCTGCAGCCACGCTGCTCTACGTGGCCAGTCCCCACTCTTCTCCATCCTGAGGTTGTCCATCTTTGCTGCCCACTCTGCTTTAGCCACACTGGCCTCCTTCCTCTCCTCAAACGTGTCCCTTGAGGCCAACCTGGGGCCCTTCAAGGCTGTTGATGTCACCTGTGCCTTAGTTCAAATGCCTCCCCCCAGAGTATCCTTCCTTCATTCTCTAAAAGACCGCTCCTTCTTACATCTGGCCCCTTGTTATCCCATTTCCAAGTTTTATAGCACTTATCACTTTCTCATATTTCTCTTATTTATTTATGTGCACCCTCCCCCACCTGGAATGCAAACTTCGTCAGAACAAGACTTGGTCCCTGTTGTTCCCTGCTGGTTCCCAGTGCCTAGAAGGCACCAGCACGTGGCAGGGACTCCATGGGATTTGTCAGAGGAGGGATGACACGGCCTCGAGGGATGAGTATAATAGTAGTATCCCATTTAGTAGAAAGCCCAGCAATGCTAGGTGCCTGTGCAACTTACCAAACTTGTCAAGGGTGGAGTCGGGATTCAAACCCCCATCCAGGGGGCTCCAGCATCTATGCTTTCGTTCAGGAGGCTGCATGCTGTGGTCATGGTCAGAGCCCCTGAGCCCCAGGGACTCAGAGGTCAATTAGGAGTGGGGGAGGGGGAGGCACTTGTGCTGGTGGTGCCTGGGATGTGCTTCTCGATTTTGCCCCCAGCTGGGGCCCTACCTTAAGGTTAGGGTTCTGGAATGAGGGGCAGCCTCACCCATACCCCTCTGCCCAAAGGCTACCCCTGTAGCTCCTGTTGAGGCTGCTGGGCCCCCTGGAAGTCCCTGGCTTAGCTGTGGGTCAGTGAGCTCATCCCCTGCCCACCCTACGGCTTTCCAACGCTCCCTCCCTCTGCCGCAGTCGTTGCTACACAAGTTAATGGAATAACAAGACACTTTACCTATTATCTGATGCAAATACCTTTCCTCGCCAGCACCAGCTCTACAGCTCAGATCTTCCTGTAACCCAGCAAACAGGCCTTCCGCTCCAGGCTCCAGCTGGAGAGGCCTGAGCACCAGCCAGGCACTTACAACCCCCTAGCTCGAGCCCTGGAAGGAGGGGTCAGGGGTGTTGTGCTGATGGGGTTGTGGCACCAATCTTAGTACTTTTCACCGGCGACCGTACAGTGAGGCCCACTGTGCACAGGTAGTTTGCATATTTCACCTTCACGTGATTACATACAATTCTGATCCTCACTAGGCAGATGTGAGGATGAAAGGCTCAGGCAAGTCTGTGTAGCGCTCAGGTGGTGGATCCAGGTGGGTTTCACACCCACATCCCAAAACTTGACCCCTCTCCTATCCACTTCCTAAGGGCTTTGTCTGAGTGGCTCCATTTAGACCCGATTTCTCTAATAGCTCCTTAGTAGGAGTTCTACTTATAGACAAAGAAGACAAAGGGGGTAGCACCTTGCTCAGCCACACCAGGGTAAGTAGGACTGTATGCCCAGGAAGGTGGATGTGTGTGGGGGGGTGCAGTTGGGTCAGGAGAGTTCCCAAAGCTTTCCCCTTGGGAAGCTCTGTCCTGGGACCCCCCCCACCACCAAAACACACCTGGCCTAGTTCATATTCAGTGCTGCAGGCATGTACAGGGCATGTACGCAGGCGTGTACAGGGCACCTAGCAGGTGCTGGGATCACCCAGATGGAAGGTGGACCTTCTCCAAACAACTACATGAATCTCACAGGATGGCAGGACAGACTTAAGCTCCCTGTGCCTCAGTTTTCTCATCTCTAAAATGGGGAAGATAATACTGTTACTTCTTCTGTAGAGTTGTGCTAAGGATGAAGTGAGAATGAAGCACTTAAAAGAGGACCGAGCACATACTCAGTGACCAATCAACAGCCGTTTTTATTGTCACCTCCAGATCCCACATAGGCAGCTCTTCTCGAGGTCTATTGTCCTGACAAATAAAGCGCTAGTTCTGTCTAGGTCAGAATTGCCTCTAAGCCAGTGGTTCTTAAACTCCAGTGTGCGCTTCAGAATCCAGTAGCATCATGTGAAAAATGTAGCCACAGCAGGTCTGAATGGGCTTTTTAGGAAGCTGCCTGCATCCCATTCTGACACCGGTGGTTTGCAGCAGGGCTCAGACCCACTGCTCTGGGGGCACCAATGAGACTTTGTCATGGGAACGTGACTCCTGGTGACCAGCCCCTCCTCATCGCCATCAAGGGAGGTTTAGGATGTAGCATAGTGGTCAAGGCCTTGCCAGGAGACCTGGGTTCAAATCCCGGCTTCCCTCTGCTGGGCAAATGGCTTCCCTCATTTCCTTTTCTGAGACACAGAGGTTCCACAGTTCCCATCTCCCTGTCTGAGGGTTGGATGAATGCCTATCCAGAGTGGGCCTGAGACATGTTGCACACCCAGCAAGCAGGAGTGGCTGCCGCCTTCGCCCTGCAGCAGTTTGTCTTCTGAGGCTTCTGTCCCTGAGTGTTTTATTTTCTGTTGATAGATTCCAGCTCATGTTCATGGGTCTGCACCTGCATACAAATGCCAAGAGGACTGGCCCACCCCCGGGATCTGTCCTCACCCGCTCCTCACCAAGCACCCGGCTGCAAGTTCCCAGCAGGGCTCGGAAGTCCCGGGGCCTCCTGTGAAGCTGGGGCCACCATGCTGGTCCAGCCTCCTTGGTTGTGGTCGTGGCCGGAAGCAGCCAGACTGCTGGCCCCTTTGAGAGCGGGTGTCTCTGTGAGAGAGTGACTGCTGGGAGGTCTTCAGGGAACTTGGGCGCCGCTGGGACAATTGGTCGCTGTTTGGGGGAGTGAGGTTGGCAGGCCCTTGGCCCTCGGCACTGAGCCTCTGCCAGGCCCCTGCCAAGCCTGGGGCTGGTTTCCCACTGCCTGCTAGTTTCAGGGCCATTTGGGGAGGGGGCCCAGGGGAATTCATTGCCCCGCTCTTCAGCGTCTTTGCTGTGGTCCAGGAAGCCCGGGCAGTGTCCGCTCTCAGACAGCAGGTCAGCACAGCCTCAGACATGTTCTGATGATGCCCGCTGTGTACCAGGCTAGGGGCGGGATACTTAGAACCAGCCTCCCAGATGCCTTAGAGACCTCTCCAATGGGCTGCCAGGGGCCTCACAGGCCATGGTAATGCAGAAGCCCTGGCTAGATTGAGCCCTTGCATGCTTGTTAACTCTGGTTGGCCCTAGTCAAGAGCCTTGGCTGGGGAAACAACTGAACAAAACAAAGCCTCTACCCTCCTGCAACTTACTTTCTCACGTGGGGAGGTGGGGGTCAAAGCTGTGACAGTGCGGGGGAGAAAAATAAAGTGGGGATGGATACAGGGGGATGGATACAAGGGGGTGGATACAGGGGGGTGGTTACAGGGGGATGGATACAGGGGGATGGATACAGGGGGGTGGATACAGGGGGGTGGTTACAGGGGGATGGATACAGGGGGATGGACACGGGGATGGATACAGGGGGATGGACACAGGGGGGTGGATACAGGGGGGTGGACAC
The DNA here is from genome assembly GCF_029289425.2 of Pan paniscus. Lineage (NCBI taxonomy): Eukaryota > Metazoa > Chordata > Mammalia > Primates > Hominidae > Pan > Pan paniscus. Next base: position 2,870,322 of record NC_073270.2, on the reverse strand, counting down.
GGGGATGGATACAGGGGGATGGACACGGGGGTGGATACAGGGGGGTGGACACAGGGGGATGGACACGGGGATGGATACAGGGGGTGGACACGGGGATGGACACGGGGGATGGACACGGGGATGGATACAGGGGGGTGGACACGGGGGTGGACACAGGGATGGATACAGGGGGATGGACACGGGGGTGGATACAGGGGGGTGGACACGGGGGTGGACACAGGGATGGATACAGGGGGATGGACACGGGGGTGGATACAGGGGGGTGGACACAGGGGGATGGACACGGGGATGGATACAGGGGGTGGATACAAGGGGGTGGATACAGGGGGATGGATACAGGGGGATGGATACAAGGGGGTGGACACAGGGGGATGGACACGGGGGATGGACACGGGGATGGACACGGGGGATGGACACGGGGGATGGACACGGGGATGGACACGGGGGTGGATACAGGGGGGTGGACACGGGGGTGGACACGGGGATGGATACAGGGGGGTGGATACAAGGGGGTGGATACAGGGGGATGGATACAGGGGGACGGATACAAGGGGATGGACACGGGGGATGGACACGGGGGATGGACACGGGGGATGGACACGGGGGTGGACACGGGGATGGATACAGGGGGATGGACACGGGGGTGGATACAGGGGGGTGGACACGGGGATGGACACGGGGATGGATACAGGGGGGTGGACACAAGGGGGTGGATACAGGGGGATGGATACAGGGGGATGGATACAAGGGGATGGACACGGGGGATGGACACGGGGATGGACACGGGGGTGGACACAGAGGGGTGGAAACGGGGATGGATACAGGGGGATGGATACAGGGGGGTGGATACAGGGGGGTGGATACAGGGGGGTGGTTACAGTGGGATGGATACAGGGGGATGGACACGGGGATGGATACAGGGGGATGGACACGGGGATGGATACAGGGGGATGGACACGGGGGTGGATACAGGGGGGTGGACACAGGGGGATGGACACGGGGATGGATACAGGGGGGTGGATACAAGGGGGTGGATACAGGGGGATGGATACAGGGGGATGGATACAAGGGGGTGGATACAGGGGGGTGGACACGGGGGGGTGGATACAGGGGGGTGGTTACAGGGGGATGGATACAGGGGGATGGATACAAGGGGGTGGATACAGGGGGGTGGACGCGGGGGGGTGGATACAGGGGGGTGGTTACAGGGGGATGGATACAGGGGGATGGACACAGGGGGATGGATACAGGGGAATGGATACAGGGGGATGGATACAGGGGGATGGATACAAGGGGGTGGATACAGGGGGATGGATACAGGGGGGTGGTTACAGGGGGATGGATACAGGGGGATGGATACAAGGGGGTGGATACAGGGGGATGGATACAGGGGGGTGGTTACAGGGGGATGGATACAGGGGGATGGATACAAGGGGGTGGATACAGGGGGGTGGATACAGGGGAATGGATACAGGGGGATGGACACAGGGGGATGGACACGGGCATGGATACAGGGGAATGGATACAGGGGGATGGATACAGGGGGATGGCCACAGGGGGATGGCCACAGGGGGATGGCCACAGGGGGATGGATACAGGGGAATGGATACAGGGGGATGGACACAGGGGGATGGACACAGGGGGGTGGATACAGGGGGGTGGTTACAGGGGGATGGATACAGGGGGATGGACACGGGGATGGATACAGGGGGATGGACACGGGGATGGATACAGGGGGATGGACACGGGGATGGACACAGGGGGATGGATACAAGGGGGTGGATACAGTGGGGTGGATACAGGGGGGTGGTTACAGGGGGATGGACACGGGGGATGGACACGGGGGATGGACACGGGGGATGGACACGGGGGTGGATACAGGGGGGTGGATACAGGGGGATGGATACAGGGGGATGGATACAGGGGGGTGGATACAGGGGGCTGGATACAGGGGGGTGGATACAGGGTGGTGGATACACAGGGGTGGTGTGGGGGTGATTTCTGCCAAGGGGTCGGGGAAGGTCTCTCTGAAAAGGTGACATATGAGTGGAGACATGTAGCTATGTGGAGGAAGAGTGTTCAGGCAGAAGGAACAGCATGTGCAAAGCTGCTGAGCAGGGACAGGGCCTGACATGTTTGAGAAAGGCTGGGAGGCGGGTGTGACTGGAGCAGAGGGAGGGAGAGGGGGAGGGGAGGCAAGGAGGCCTAAGCAGAGAAACTCCTCCCCACCACCATTGTCCCGTCTTACAGGCAGGAAACTGAGCCCAGAGAGGTTAAGCAACTTGCCTGAGGCCATGCACCTGGTCAGTGGAGGTGCCTGGCTGGATGCCCACTGTGATGTCAGAGCCACTTAGCACCATGTGACTAACATGCTCTGTTGTAAAGCACAAGTGGCACCTTGTCATCGGTGACCTGGGGTCTCTGAGTGCTAGTGGTTTCCCTTTTAACTGTAAGCCCATTTGGCAAGGTTGTGTGCTGGGCACCCAGGAGCTGGGCCATCTTTAAGGACCTTCCTGAGATCTGGAGTCTGACAGGCCTGGGTTCGAATCCCTCTTCTATACTCACTAATCACTGGGGTTTTCTAGGCCTTGGTTTGCTTCTCTGTAAAATGGGCCTAATGCTGCCTACCTCAGTGGCCTGGCACGAGTGAATCAGCCCGAGACCTGGTGGATACTTAGAAAACATTTACCACCTTCAGACCCCCTCACCCAGGCCTCTAAAGCTGTGGTCCTCAAACCTCACAGCGTCCTTCCCTGGGAAGAAACAGCCCTCCCCAGAAGTGCTGGGTCTGCATGCCTGGGGGCTTTAAACGGAATTCTGATGGGAGGTGCTGCAGGACCACCACTGCGGTAAGGTTTCTGCAAACCTTGTACAAATGGGAGATGTTGGCATCCCCCACTGTCCCCTCCCAGGGCCCTTGCTGCTTTTCCTTTGTGGCATCCATCACACTTGTAATTACTTGTTTAGCATCTGTCTGCTTCTCTGGGCTGTGTGTGCTGGCCTTGTTCATGGCTGGGTCCCCAGCACTGAGCAGCCTGCCTGGGGCGTGATAAGTGTGTGTTGGGAAAACAAACAAACAGACGCCTGGCTGGCTGAATAAATGCTCGGATGCTCTTCAGAGCAGCTGGACTCAGTGTCCCCCCACCCCCTCCCCCCCACCCCAAGTCCTGGGTTCTGACACAGGCTCTGCGGCCACACACTTCTTGTGTGATCTTGGGCAAGTCATCGTGTTCTCTGAGAAATTACATTGATTACTGAGGAGGAGTCGCATGCAGAGGATCCCTGAGAGCTCTGGAAGAATTTGTTGGAAGTGGGTTTTTGGAAGAAGAAACTGCGTGAGCAAAGGTAAGGAGGGAGGAAAGTGCACAGCTTGTTCAGGGGACGGCCAGATGGCCAGGGGGTCCGATGCTCTTCGTACACCATGGTGTGCGTGTCTGTGTATGGGGGAGTGTGGGATGTGTGTTTATGTTGCTGTGTGTGTGTGAGTTTCAGAGTGTATATGTGTGTGGTGTGTTACTGTGTGTTGTGAAGAGTGAGAAGCTGAGGCACAAGGAGGGTAAGGGTCTTACTTGATGTCCCTGGGGTGGGTGGCATGTGGTAGCCACCCTCTCATGCATGCCCTTATCCTCTGCTCCCCTGGCCTCAGGATGTACCAGGCACTGACCCAGGCACTGGGGTTCCAGCAGCTACAATGGCAGACAGAATCCCTGCCTTCACAGGGACTGCTGTCGCAAATAGAGGGGTGACGTTGTGGAGCAAGGGCGCAGTTGGCTCTGGGGGCCTCGAAGGTCAGCCTGTTGAGCTTAGACTTAGGCCTGGAGGCATGGGGAGCCGTGGGAGGGATCTTGGAGGGGAGGTGCCCTGGGAGACATTGAGGAAGGAAAATGCACCATGAGGTAAGTTCTGCAGCTGCAGAGCACTGGGCGCTGCTGATGGAGTAATCAGGAGACATTGTGCTCACTTCTTCCCTTCCTAGAAGAGGAATCGCAGCGCAACCGGGGTGAGGCAAGTGTATGGGCAACTTAGCTCAGTAGCTAGTGTCTGTGTGTGCGGTGTGTGTGTGCTTGTGTGGTGTGTGTGTGTGTGTGTTGTAGAGTGAGTCAGAGTGGACTCTGCACCTCTGTGAGAGGGAATTCTATCATGGAAATAGTTTGGTGGCCCTCGGAGGCACAGGGTCATGCAGCAAGCTGACACTAGAATATTTCAAGCTCGCAGTAATGAAAGCAAATGGCAATTTGGCGTGTCTTCAGGCTTGAAAGCCGCAGAACAGTGTTCAGTCATCAGCGGCGGTTATCACCCACCGATAATGGGGGCTGCTGCTCGGGGCCCGTTGAGGGAGAGGAGGGCTCAGAGAGGTTAAGTGACTTGCCCAGCATCACATGGCCGGTAATGGGAGGGCAAAGTCCAAGGTGCAGAGTTTGGCCTTTCCCCCTCCCCCAAGGCCAGGCCGCTCCCCAGAATGGATCATCTCTGAGCATTTTCTGAGTGCTGGTTTCCATAGCAGCAGGGCCATTCCTGCACAATGGATCCCCATCTTTCCCCAGCTTTGCTGCTGTGGGGGCTGCAGGGGTGGGGATGCTTGGTCTTGGGGACTGCTGGGGTGCCAGTAGGAAGGAGCTGGACAGGCCATTTGGATGATCTTGGGGCCTCCAGCCTTTACAGAAGGGCCACACCTGTTCGGTGTTTTCCATTTCAGCTCTGGAGTTGGGTCCACTTCCAGGTAGAGGGTAGGGAGAGAGAGGACAGAGAATGAAATAGGAAAAACACCAGAAACAGAGAATGGGAAAGTCAGAGACAAAATAAATTTTACAAAAGCCAAGACAGAGAAAAGGTGTTTGCTTTCCAGACAAATTATTTCATTTCATCTTTACAACCTTGGGAGGTAGTTTCTGTTTACTCCAAATTGACAGATGAGGAAACTGAGGGCAAATGCAGTGCTTCTCAAAGTATAGTTCAAGAGCCAGACTGGGAGGTCACAGGATGAAAGGTTTTGGAGAGGATAGTGGTTAAAACGCAGATTCTCTCACCCCATCCTGGACCTATAGAATCTGATTCTCTCCGGTGGAACCAGGACTCTGCATTTAGCCAGTTCCCCAGGAGAAATTTCTATAAAGTTTGAGAATATCCACAGTCAGGAGGGTTGCCCTGTGCTATGCTGAAGTTTATGCAGCACATAAACTCAGAGCCAGGATTTAGGACCCAGAAGGGACCAAGATAGAGAGGAAAGTGACAAAGAGAAGCTTTTCAAAGCAAGACAGATATGCCTCAGAAGAGATGGCAAAGAGCAAGAGAGAGAAATAAGACTGACAGAGACACATTGGGAGAAGTCCTCTGAGCTAAGAGAAGGAGGAATCTGGTAGGACCAGCGTGTACTTTTATTGATTATGGATTGCCTATCACTGTAAACACAGCCCTCACTTAATCCTCACAGCAGTCTGATGAGGTAGGTCCTATTGCTCCCATTTGCTGGATAAGGAAACTGAGGCAAGGAGAACAAAGGGGAAGAGCCTAGCTTTGACCCCCGGTGGCCTGGCTTTGGAAGGGGTCACAGCTTTAACCACCAGGCTAGGCTGCCTCCTAAGCAGAAAGCTCGGGGACTCAGACTTAGACTCCAAATTTTTCTCCATCGCCCTACCTGTGTGACTCTGGGAAGCTTTCTGTGCCTCAGTTGCCTCACCTGCAAAATGGTGATAACAATACCTGTGTCAAGGAGTTCCTGTGGGGCCTTGTCTGAGACGGTACAAGAGCGCAGAGCAGTACCTAGTGCTAGAAGTGCTCCGTAACAGTTAGCTGTCAGTAAATACCTAGAAAGTCCAGGAAACACATAAAAGTTTCTCACAAATGGTGGGTTTCTTGAGGCCTCTTTGCCCTGAACTGGGGCAAAGGATGGTGTCTTAGTCCATGTTATGCTGCTATAATAGGATGCTGCAGACTGGGTAATTTATAATGAATAGAAATTTATCTGGCTATGATTCTAGAGACTGGGAAGTCCAAGAGCATGGAGCTGGCATCTGGAGAGGGCCCTTGGGCTGCATCATCCCATAGTGGAAGGCAAAAGGGTAAGAGATTGTGCAAGAGAGAACAAGAGGGAAGGGTGCTGAGCTCATCCTTTTACCAAGAACCCAATCGCACGATAACCAACCCACTCCCATGATAATGGCATTAATCATTCCTTAAAGGTCCTACATGTCACCACTCTTGCACTGGGGATTACATGTCCAATATGTGAACTCTGGGGGATACATTCAAAACTTAGCAGAGGGGAAGAGGCTCCCAGTGAGTCTTGCTCTTCTCTGAGTCTAGAGCAAACCTACCAAACACAAAATCATTGATGACACAGAGACAATGGCCCGACTCATGGCCCTATCTGCCACTCTAAGCCATTGGACTCCTGTGAGCCTCACCAGGTTACATAGGGAAGCCCCAACCTGTGATTCACAAGAGCTCACTCCCAAGTCTGCTCTGCCAGATGCTACGGTGGCTCTGGTTGTCACTGTTATGTGGACTATTATGTCTACTGTGCACCTGCCAGATATCCTCTGGGTACATTGGTGCCATACCTTCACCCTGTGACTGAGGCGCAGGAGCCCTGGGGTTGCCCCACTCACCCTTCCAGGGAGGAATGAGTCCTCCCATTTTACAGATGAGGTAACAGAGGCTCAGAGAGGCAAAGTGATGGGCTGTGGGACACACATCTGGAAAATGGTACAGTCAGCACATACACACGCACACATCTGGCTGTGCTCTGGTTGCCTCTAACAAGCATTTATTGAGCCCCTGCTGTATACCGAGCATTTGTGATATTTGTGAGCATAGTCATTACCTACATCCTCTCATAGGCTGGAGGCAGCGTAAGAGGAAGGAGATCCTCCTACATGGCGTGATGGGTGCAGCAGCAGCAGCAGGAGACACTCATGCAATGTGCCAGGCACACACCCAAGGATGTCTCATCACTCCATGCCACAGCCCTGTGGTCACGTGGTGAACATTGCTTGGGTGGCGATGAGCAGCCAGCCTTGGTCCAGCCCCTGTTCTCAAGTGTGGGCGGTCTTGGGTTGACTGGGGTGGGAGGAGGTTAGGAAACAAGCCCTGTGACCATTGGACCTTTCTCTGGTGGGCGTGGGTGGTGTGAGCTTTATGTCTTTGCTCTCAGGACAACACAGAGCAGCTGATAATGCTGCTGTTCATTGACCCTGTGATGGTACTGCGGTGTAGTTTATACAATTGAATCTTTGGATTTCACTTACTACCTGAGGGTGGGTTTTTAATGGTCTGTTATTATTATCTCCATTTTACAGATGAAGAAAACTGAGGTTCAGAGATTCTAAGTAGGGAGGATTTGAATCTGGCACTTGATTGCCAAGGCCTGTCCCCTAACTGCCTCCTGGTTCTCTGGGGAGGGAGGGATGAGGCAGGTCAGGGGCTCTGGGCTGGCTTCCCAAAGGAGGAGGTGAGGGCTAGACTGAGACTTGACGGACAAGCAGGCGTGGGACTGATGGAGCGCACGTGTGTGTGTGGAGAGGGGGTGGTGGCTTGGGCAGGGCTTACTGGGTGGGGCCCAGCGGGGCTGGAAGGTGGGAGCAGGGCCTCAGCGAGGAGCCGGCTGCAATCTCAGCTTGTCACCTGGGTTACCCTGTGTTAGTAAAATCAAAGTGAGGTCACGCCCCCTCCTGCACTCAGAAGACTCCTGTGGCTCCACGTTGCATGCGGAGGAAAAGCCGAAGTTCTGACAGTGGCCTGCCAGGCCCTGCCCTGGCTGACTCCGGCCGCTCCTCTGACCTCATGTCCAGTCTAGGTCCCCTTTGCTCACTGAGCTCAGGCCGTGCATTCAGGAACCACGTCAGGCACATTCACGGCCCTTCTGCCTGCAAAGCTCTGCTCGGAGATACCTAGAGGGCCCCCTTACCTTGCCAAATCTTTTCATAGACAGGCCTTCCCTGACCATCTTATTTAACATTGTGACATCCCCCTTTCCGCACCCCTGCCTCTCACACTCTCGCTTCCCCTTTCTTGGTTTAATTGCTACTTTTTCACAGCACTTATCAGCATCTGACACGCTGTGTATTTTACTTGCTTATTTGTTGAGTGCCTGGCAGTCCCTGTAATGACGTCAGCTTTAACTGAGATTTTGTCCCTGTTATTCACTGCTATATCCCCAGAGCCTAGAACAATGCCTGGCACATGCTAGGTGCTCAATAAAATAAATTGTTGCCTAAATAAAAATACCAGCAATGACCCCATCTCATCATCATCCCTCTGCAAGTCATTTTATTTTTTTTCCAGTTTTGGAAGTTGAGGCTCAGAGAAAGCAAGGAGCTTACCCACGGTCGTGTAGCGAGTAAAGGGGCAGGGTGGGTGCCCAGCTCTCCTCAGGAAAGAAGGACTTACTGCCCAGCTATTGGTGGTGCAGCAAAGTCCCTGTTGGAGATTGCCCAGTTAAGGAGAGCAGTCTTGCCTGAGGTCACGTCCCCTCCCTGGGCAGCTCATATCTGATGACCGATTTATTCAGGGTCTAAAGGCCCAGCCCAAGCCACTGACCGCAGCCCCAGGCTCTGGTGGCAGTGGAGAGAGAAGCACAGCTTACTTACACCTGACAGCCCGAGGCAGAATGTTTTAGATGCCATATAAGTTGAATTATGTCTTCTCCCACCCGCACCAAATTCATATGTTGAAGCCCCAACCCCCAACACCTTAGCATGTGACTGTATTTGGAGACTGGGTCTTTAAAAAGGTAATTAATTAAATGAGGTCATTGAGGGTGGATCTTAATTCAGTATGACTGGTGTCCTTTATAAGGACAACTTTATAAGAAGAGGTGATTAGGATGCAGACACACACAGAGGGAAGACCAGGTAAAGACACAGAAAGAAACAGCCATCTACAAGCCGAGGAGAGAGGCCTCAGAAGAAACCAGCCCTGCCAACACCTTGATCTTGGACTTCTAGCCCCCGGAATTGTGAGACAATAAACTTCTGTTGTTGAAGCACCAGAATATCCTGTGCCTCCGCATTGTGTGCAGAGGAAAAGCGAAAGTCCTTACAGTGGCCCGCGAGGCCCTGCCCTATCTTCTCTCTCTAGACCATAAGTTCCCTGAGAGACGGGTGCTTGTCTGTCTTCTATACTGTGTCTCCAGTATCTAGTGTAGTGTCAGAAACACAGTAAGTGCTCAATAAGTATTGATTGATTGGATTTGCAAAATGACCAGATGTACAAAGTCATTGTGATGCTTAAGTGAGGTTTTAATTGTGAAGCATCATGGTACAAAACAACAGAAATTTATTGTCTCACAATTCTGGGGGCTAGAAGTTCATGATCAAGGGGTCAGCAGGGTTGGTTTCTTTTGAAGCACCAGTATCACAGCCAATTGTGACACTTCGTTTTTTGTTTGTTTGTTTTTGTTTGTGTTTTGAGTTGGAGTCTCACTCTGTCTCCCAGGCTGGAGTGCAGTGGCATGATCTTGGCTCACTGCAACCTCCACCTCTTGGGTTCAAGCGATTCTTCTGCCTCAACCTCCCAAGTAGCTGGGATTACAGGCACCCGCCACCATGCCCTGCTAATTTTTGTATTTTTAGTAGAGAGGAGATTTCACCATGTTGGCCAGGCTAGTCTTGAATTCCTGACCTCAAGTGATCTACCCACCTCAGTCTCCCAAAGTGCTGGGATTACAGTCATGAGCCACAGCGGCCGGTTGAGTGTGATACTTCGTTATGGCAGCGCTAGCAAATTAATCCAGTGCATTTGCTCATCCAGTCCTTACAAGATCTGCACAGTAAGTCTCATAATTACCCCATTCTGCAGATAAGGAAACAGGCTCAGAGAGGGGCAGCGACTTGCCCAACATGACCCAGTTCAGCTCTGTTCTGACCCCAAAGCCAGAGGCAGCGTGCAGTCTAGTGAGAAGATGGGCTTTCACAAGCAAAACTGATGAAGCTGCCTTGGCCATCTGCCCTCATGACTGGGCAGTGCTATGTGAGCTCAGAGGACCAAGGGCTCCATTTAGGGCAGTCAGCCAGGCTTCCTGCAGGAGGCAGAAGCCCCTGGGCCTTGCAGAGTAAGTACAATTTAGTTAAGGATAGTGAAACCACAGAATTCAAGGTAGACAGCTGCTGTTCAGGGGTGTGGAGGGAGGAATCCTCATGGCCTCCTTGGGTAGGTGCCTCAGTTGCTCATTTGGACAGAGCACAGGGTCCAAACTAGGTCATGGCCGGTCGGGGGAGGAGAGGAGGAAGTGAAGAATTGACGCCAGGTGAATCATCTGGCATGTGTAGTGTGAAGTTATCACATGAGACTGGATTTTAATGTTTTGGTTTTAGGACCCCTTTATACTCTTAAAAATTACTGTGGACCCCAAAGAATTTTGTTTATGTCAGTTTATCTATTGATAGTTACCATGTTAGGAATTAAAACATTTAAGAAACACACTTGGCCGGGTGTGGTGACTCATGCCTATAATCCCATCACTTCAGAAGGCTGAGGCAGGCAGATCACTTGAGGTCAGGAGTTCGAGACTAGCCTGGCCAACATGGTGAAACCCCATCTCTACTAAAAAAAATACAAAAACTAGCTGGGTGTGGTGGTGCGCACTGGTAGTCCCAGCTACTTGGGAGGATGAGGCAGGAGAACTGCTTGAATCTGGGAGGCAGAGGTTGCAGTGAGCTGATATCACACCACTGCACTTCAGCCTGGGCACAGAGTGAGATCTGAAATAAAAAAGAAAAAAGAAGAAGAAAGAAAGGAAAGAAAGGAAAGGAAGGAAAGGAAAGAAAGAAAGAGAAAGAAAAAAAGAAAAGAAAAGAACATTCCATTAGTTGTCAAAGCGAGGTCATCTTCCTAACAATCTTCTAGTGTGTTACTATTATAATCCCATTTTACAGATGAGAAAACTGAGGTCCATATAAGCTGAGTCATCCAAAGTCTCACAGCTACCATGTGAACTGAGCCAGGATTTGAACCCAGGCATTCTGCCTCCAGAGCCCAGGCTGTTAACTGCTACATTATGCTGGACACGCTGCACCTGCCCCCATTCCTACCCCAGGTATGGAGTTTGGACATTATCCTAGAGTCTTGGGCTAAATCCCTGGAGCCTGTCTATAGCCAGTAGAATGGGGTACAAGGAGTTAAGCTTTCCTGAGATGAGATTTCAAACCGTGAAAGGGATGCTTTACCCCAGAGGCACACCAGGCATCCCACACCCACCTCCACACAAGACAGGGGTGAGAAGTCTGCTCTCACAGCCAAAGCCTTTGAAATGTTATTTCCTGAAGTGTTGCCTCACCCCACCACAGCTCAAAGCCTCTGGGACTGGGGCTCCCTCCAGGAAGCAGCTGGTCCCCATCCTTCCTCCTGCATAGAGCCTGGGACCAGCCAGGACCAGAGATAACTTAGCTCTCTGCAGGGTATAGGGCAGGATAAGTCCTGGCTAAAATCTGCCCTCCCACTGAAAGCCTTGCCCAGCCCACATGCACCTTGATTTAGCTCATTTTTACTGTATTTGCAGGGGACCTTCTGTGTGCCATGACGCTTCACAATCAGAATCTCGCTTAAGCCTCATGACAACTTTATGCATCTGGTCATTTTGCAAATCCAATCAATCAATACGGAGCACTTGCTATGTTCCTGATGCTAAACTAGATACCAGGGACACGGTGCAGAGAATGAAGACAGATAAGGACCCATCTCTTGGGGAACTTACCGTCTAGAGAGAGAAGACAGCCAGACGAGGAGAGAGGCAATCATGGGCAGTGCAGGAGAACAGGAAACACAGGGGGCTTTGCAAGCACAGAATAGGGACTCAGTAAATATTCGTGGTTGAATGGAAAGCTCTTAGGATAATGGCTTTCAGGTAGCTCTCCAATGTGCCAGCCTATTGTGTTAGTTAGGGCAGGATAACTGCTGTTACAGACAACCCCCAAATCTCAGTGACTCACAATCTGTTTACTTGTCACTCAGGTCACAGTCCAGTGTAGGTCAACTCCTCATGGTCACTCAGAGACCCAGGCCCTTCCATCCAGGGGAGGGGATCTTGATTTCTTTTTTGATCTTCTGCATCCCCCGGCAGAGGAGAGGAAAAGGCAGGGTGTGGAGGAGCATGGGGGAGGTTTTATGGGCAGGCCTGGAAGGGATTCATGGCCAATTCACCTGGTCTTGTGTGGGGGTGTAGGTAGTGACCTAGGAGTGAAGGAAGGAGCAGTGTCATGCCCAGCAGTTCCCCCAGGTGAATTCAATGGAGGAGAGGTGATTTTCCTAAACAATGAGGGTTACTTAGGAAGGGGGCATGGATTCTGGGTGGTCACAGCCTTCTAACCGGTATATATTCACTGCAGTATGCTAGTCAGGATTCTTTTAGCTTCAACTGATAAAAACCCAACTCAAACTACTTAAGGAAAAGAGAATGGTTCTGGTCTAGGAAGGTGGTTTCAGGAATGGCTGGATACAGGAACTCAACAGGGTCATCTTTTCTGGTTGGCTTTAGCCTCCAGGCAGGCTGTCAATGTGTGGTAGGGAAGCAGGCCACCAGCAGGTGCACCCAAACATGTATGCAACAAGCCCAGCAAGCCTGGCAGGAGCGAGGCATATGTATCATTTATCTGTGTACATCTATAATATGTATGTCATATATCATGTATCCTCTCTATATATCATATATCCATGTACATATCACATATGTCATATATTGTATATCCTATATATATCATATATATGCCATATATCCTCTATACACATCATACATCCATGTATATATATGTATCATATACATGTCATATACCTACATATATTATATATCCATATCTATGCCACATACTCATCCCAGAAAATCACTTTGGTCCTGAATGGGACCCATGACCACTCTTGTTTTGGTGATCTTGATGGAAACCCCAAGTTTACATGGTGTGGAGGAGGGACCATTTTCCGAAAAAGGGACTCAGACAGACAATACCGTCAAGTTCACTACAGGAGAGATTACTAGATCTTTCCAAGAACATTGGGTCTATCTCACAGTCCTAGGTGTCAAAAGGAAAAGAGAAAAGGAAGGTGTCAAAAGGAAAAAAGAGGAAACTTGAGAAAAATAGGTGTCTAATCTCTTTGTTAATAGCCAATTTCTAGGAGCCAGGTATGGACTATGTGATTTTTATGGCATCAGCATATAATGTTGCTTTCTTCCTCACTTAAGTTCAGAAGCAGTAGGAGACCGAGGAGTCAAGAGGTGAGGAACAAAATGTCAGCTTATTACAGATAAAGCTGTTTAGAGAACGTGGCTTGGGCATGCAGGCAAATGGAACTGCTAACACTGATCCTCAGAGTTGGACAGCCTTACCTTTGCAATCACAGGTAGATGGATAAACACAGACCTCTCCCCTCTGACTCCTGGGACAGAACATGTCTTCACAGGTAGCTGATCCCAGGGTGAGAGAGGGCTCCCCTCTTCATACTCACCAATCATTCAGTCCAGGTTTGTTGCTCTGATGGAGGCCACCCCAACCCCCAGCCCCTTTTCAAATGTGCACCACAGTAGGGAATGAGGCCAGGACCTGAGACCTGGCTGCCTGGTGGGTAGACCCTGGAATGTACAAGCAAACAGCCCCTAATGCCGGGAGCTCCTGGTTCCTGAGGAAACAGATGAAATTTGTGATGGGCAGAGAGTCAGAGAAAGAAGCATTCTTGTTTTCCTTTATTTTTTCAAAAATGACTATTCGAATAATACAATCCACTGTGAAAATTTTAAAAGGAAAAAAAAGCCAGGAAAGAATTGTAAAACTGCAAGCCACCTTCAATTCCATCATCTGGTGTTAACTATCATTACATGTTGGTGTATATCCCTCGGGCCTTTGTGAGTGTGTGTGTTTAAACAAAATTAGAATCATGCTCTATGCATAATTTTTTATCTGGCTCTCTTTAACATTCTATATAAAGCATTTCAGCATGTCCACAAGGCTGGAGGCAGCACGAGGGCAGGAACCAAGTCTGCTTGATGATTGCTGTCTCCCCAGGGCCTTCCATGTGGACCATGCTAAAAAAAAATATTGCAGAAAAGAACGATATGCACAGGTAATATTGATTAGGTGACTTCTAGGCATCACCATGCATCATCGAATTACATTCTTACAAGATAATGCAATGGGCACCTCTATGAACCATACCTTGTAGAAGAGGAAACTGAGGCCAGGGGAGGTGAAGTAGCTCACACAAGGTCACCATCAATGTTACATCCCTGCATGAACACATCCTGTATGTGCATCTTCCTACTTGACACATTTTCTTCTTGCCACTTTCCAGTTTTAATCAGGGATAGAGGGAAGCTCTGTTTACTTGAGAGAGGACTCTTTATTTGGAAAGAAGGTCTATCCCATTATGAGAGGGGGATGTGCTGAGGACTGTCACCCAGCCTTTGAGCCCCATTGGGATTCTTTTTTTTTTTTTTTTTTTTTTAATTTTTCTTAAGACAAGGTTTTGCTCTGTCACCCAGGCTGGAGTGCAGTGGTGGGATCTTAGCTTACTGCAACCTCAAACTCCTGGCCTTAAGTGATCCTCCTCCCTCAGCCTCCTTGCAGCGTGAGCCACAGCATCCCACTGGGACCCTTAAGCAGCCTGGGCACAGGATGGTGATGGGTCTGTCCTCACTTGGGCCCTGTTGCCCATGACCCACCTGTCCCAGCTGTGTGTGTCAGTGCGTCTGCCTCTCTGCCAGATGTTGGAGTCTCCCAGTATGCCCCCACTGACTATCTTTCAGAATTCCACAGGGGCAGATGCTCTTAATGCCCCACCTGAGTCCCCTTGGCATTTCTTTTCTGTTTCAGGACACATGGGCCCTGTGTCTGGCTGCTGGCACATGAGTCTCTGCTTGAGGGTTTATCTGGCACTGGACCCTGCTCACCAGAAATTGATGCCTCCTGGGAGTAGCCTCCAACCAATTACTCTAGGAATTGGCATTGAGATCCTCCAGCCTCCTACCCTTGAAGTGGGCAACTCTGAGGCACGCTCGGTGCCGTCTCGCAGAACTCCCAGGAGGACTGAGCTCCCGTGGCCCACGGTGCTAACTGGCTTTCTAATAAACACTTTATGAGCCTTCTTCCCTTCCCTGTCTCACTTCCCTCTCCCTCCTCCCCATATCAGTGCTTCCTGGGGTCACATCTCAGATAAGATTGGATCCTTGGCTCAAGGTTTGCTTCTTAGGGAACCCAAACTGACACTTTTTCACTCTTTTCTTCCCTGCAGCCACCACCCACCTGAATTCCCCCACAGGCTTCGTCTGCACTCTTTGCCCTCTAATCCATTGGCCACACTTGTCCTCAGAGTGGCCTTTTATGTTTTGCCCCACTCCCTATGTGGCTGATTTCCCCTGGCCTCCAAGCTGAAGTCAGCCCAGCATTCAAGGCTCTGTATGTTTCTCCCTTGTCAACCTCTCCAGTATCTTTTTGAAGTATGACTGTTATCCTATGCTTAGGCCATACTGACCTATGTCATCTGTTTCTGCCTTTGCACGTGCTGTTCCACCTGCCTGATGTGCCCTTCCCTATGCTGGTCATTCAGAAAACTTCTACTCATCCAGCAAGACCCATCTCAGAAGTCACCTTCTCTGTGAAGCCTACCTAGATCATCCTAGATATTGACAGCCTCTCCCTTCTTTTGTGCCCCATTTGTATATTATTTTTCCCTTGTATACAATACTTATATTACTTTATTGTAATTATGTGTTTGTATTCTGTCTCCCCAACAGGACTGTGAGCTCCTCAAGGGCAGGATCAGTCCTATTCTCTCTCACCCCAGGGCCTGCCTAGCACTGACTCTGGGACAAATTAGGTCCCCAATGAATACAGGTGTCCCTTGCTATCCAAATTTTCCTATATACTCAAAACCTAGAAACAAAATAGGTTAGGACAACATGGCGTCCCACATGATTCTGAGTCCATTGTCCAATACCTGCTACCTGAATTTAGGAGTTCTATGGATTTGGATGGCAAAAGATACTTGTGTATGAATGAATTAATTACTTAATGAATGAGGGCATTCAAAGCTGAGAGCGTTCATCAACTCTGGGCACAGACCTGTGTGAAGTTGGTGGAGAGGAGGGAAGGAGGGAACATGAAGATGCCAAGCCAGAGCCAAGAAAGTTGTTTTGCTTTGGAATATATTATTTTTGCAGGTTGCTATAGTTACCGCTGTGAAATTAAAAATTAAAACCTTGTGAAAGAGAGAGGGTTGACTGAGATGAGGCAGTTCCTTGACAGGCTGAGTTATTTATCTTTTCCCCATGTAACATCTGGTTATGTGCTTGCAAATTTATTTTTAATTCAGAGCTCTAAAAAGGATTTCGTGGCAGTGCGAGGTGCCTGGATGATTGGCTTGGGAGGGAAAGGTTAGAGGGTGGTATTTGGGGCCTGCTGGTGACCCCCAGCTTCTCTCCTGGCCCTTGCTCCTGCTTCTCACACAACCTCTAGGAATCAAGGGGTAGCTCGAATGTGTCTGGACCCCCTGCCAATCAAGCAGCAGCCGTAACCATGGTTCCCAGATGCAGAGCCAGGATGGAGGCTGCTGTCTGGTTCCTGTGGTTCTTTGAGTGTGAGGACAAGCATGGCTGGGAGTGGGGAAGATTTCGAGTTCCTATCTCTCCAGTCTGTCTCCTAACTTATGTGTCTCTGAGTGTCTCCTGGGATCTTTCTGGACCCCTCATTCTGCCTTCCAGAAAGACAACAACTGTGGTTTAGGGGAGGCAACACTGGCCAGAGTTAAGAGATGTGGGATCTGGGTCCAGCCCAGCCACTGCTGGCTGTGTGACCTGGGGAAATCACCTTCCCTCTCTGGTCCCTGTTCTCTCCATTCTTCAGAGACTGGTTGGAGGCTGCAGTCACACACTGGATCCCTACTGTAGGAATCTAAGTGAGCCTAAGGAGGTGCCAGCCATCATTGGAGCCTATTTTTGTGCTTTCGCCTGACTGGCCAAGGTGACAAGTTGGGAACCTGGGACAGGCTGCCCCATGGGTTCCTTTACCCTGCCAAGCTTCTTCCTGCCTTGTACCTTTGCACTCTGTGTTTTCTGCCTGGAGCTTTCTTCCCCTAGATGTTCACAGGACTCCCTTCTCCGTCCCACCCAGTCTTATACGTCACCTCCTCAGCAGGGACTCTCCACCCAGCCAGTCTGGAATGGTCTCGTCCTCCCTCCCCCACCTTGAAGCCTCTGCTTTTCTCTTCCAGCATCTGCGCTGCCTGTGAGTGTGGTATATTTTCTGTCTATCTGTCATCTGTCTGTCTGCCTTCCTGTTGTCTGTCTTCCTTGCTGGAATGTCAACCCCATGAGAGCAGAGACATTGCCTGACGTTGTCTGTTTGGGTCACAGCTGCTTCCCCAGCTCGCGGAGTGGGGCCTGGCATGTTGGAGGAAGTAATAAATGTTTGTCAAGTAAATGAATGAACGAAGGAAGGAATGAAGAAAACATTTATTGGTCTCTGCTATATGCTGGATTAGGTTAGGACAGGCTACGATGGGTTAGGACTAAGGGGAAATGAATGAAATTAAAAACTCCCAGACTAGGAAAAATGAATGCCAAAGACAACCTTAGAGGAGGAAATGAATTCTTTCATAATGGCCTAGGTGTGAGTTGCGTATGTGTATATATATGTGTGGGGTGGATAGAGGGGGCGTTTTCTGCCATGGTAATAATAATCATATAGGTGGGTAACAGCAAATAATTGTATGTGTAAAACTTAAATCCTCTGACAATAACAAAAGTCATAATGACCATGAATCAAGTACTTACATGTGGGACACAGTACTTTAGATACATTAACTCTTTACACAAGCCCCCGTGAGAACAGGACTTGGCTGTTCTTTTCACTGCTGTATCCGCAGTGCCTGGGACATAGCAGGGGCCCAATATTTACACAATGAATGAATCTCCATTTTATATTTGAGGCCTTTGATCAGAAAGGGCAAGTGACTTGTCCAAGGACACGCAGCTGGAAAGTGACAGAGCCAATTGAAGCCAGGTCCGTTTGGCTCTGTCCATCTTGCAAAAGGAGCTCTTCTCTCTACGTTCATTGGCCTCTTTGAGTCACTGCCCACCACCACCACTCCCCTGAAGAAATGACTCCCCACCCGCTTCCCTCACTAACCCTCACAACATGCCTAAAACTCTGCTTAGCTCAAAGTCTGAAAGATCTTGGGCTAGCTGGGAATGGAAAACAGGCCGAGCAGTTTTAGCTACCAACATTGCAAACACAGCCTGGGCCCTGGTGTCTCTGAAGCCTCCTGGCTCATTGTCATCTTTCACTATGCCTGACGAGGCTGGTGTGGGAGGACCAGGGAACAATTTGTAGGCAGACACATACATTCCAAACTTCTTAACAGGTCTGGGCTTATCACCGAGGCTCCCCCATGGTTGAGCTCCAAAAACCATGGCTGAAGCCCTGGGCCTGCATGTTCAGCAGGGATGAATAATTAAGCAGCCATCAGGCGCCAACAGCTTGATGAGGGGGGTTTTGTGTAGCTGACAATGCTGTATCCCAGCCCAACACTGATTTTGGGTAGAGGCTGTTGTTTCTGATGGCTGTCTCAGTGGTGCCCAGAGCAACAG
Organism: Pan paniscus; assembly: GCF_029289425.2. NCBI lineage: Eukaryota > Metazoa > Chordata > Mammalia > Primates > Hominidae > Pan > Pan paniscus. Next base: position 2,851,754 of record NC_073270.2, on the reverse strand, counting down.
ATCCCCATGGCAGAGGGACTTATTTGATTATTCTAGTAGACAGAGGATGTGCCCTGGGGAAGGCAATTGCTGCCAGACTGACCCTCCTGGACATGGCTGGGTGATCTTGGGGAAGCCTCTTCTTGGTCCCCGTTTTGTGCCTTTGTTTCTTTGGCAAAATGGAAAAATGAGGAGTTATTGAGGAGGCGAAGTTAGGTCTCCTTAAAAAGCCCTTCCCTTTATGTTTATCCCTTTCCCTTCTTCCTACATGGAACAGGGATGTGATGCCTAAGACCTGGCAGTCATCTTGCAACCATGAGGCACTAGGAATGAGGATAAAGGACAGATAAATTCTTAAAAGTATACTGTAAAGCACCTTGTAAAGGTGAGGGACCTCTCTGCTGACTTGGTTATGGTTTGCTTCCCCCATTAGGATATGAGTTCTGATGACAGGGACTTTGCTGATTTTGTTCACCTATGAGCACCTGAAACTGGGCATCCCCTCAACAAACATTTGTTTAGAATGATGGATGCTATTATTTGTTTAGAATGATGGATGGATGGTTATTACAGGTCAAATCAAATATGTTTCCTGGAAGTCCAATCTGTTGGATACTTGGGACCCTGGAATTTTCATGGGAGGTGGGTTCAGGGCAAGACCCCACCCCCACTCCTCATGGGTTCACATGGGCAGGTCTAGTGGCTGCGTGGCCTGAGGAGCAACTGCTCAGCACCCTTTTCTCGGCCCTGAGCCAGGCAAACGCCTAATGCTGGTGCATTTTGGAAGAGATAGAAAGGGGGAAGGTACATCCCCTGGGAGGTAGTGTGATTCCATAGAGGGAACAAGGGCTTGGTGACAGGCAGTCCCTGGGTCCTATCTTGACCCCACTCTTGGGAAAGTTAGGAATGAACTCAGCTAGAAATAATAGAAACCCTTCTGCAGAGGCATAATCCAGTTGGTGTTTATTGTCTTATAAGTCCTGGGCAGGCCACCTGGGACCAGTGTGGCTCTCACTGATGCCACTGGAGACTCAGGCTCTGCTTGCCATTCGTCTTTGCCATCTTTAGCATGTAGCCGCTTATCCTCATTCCTAGTGCCTCATGGTTGCAAGATGACTGCCAGGTCTTGGGCATGGCATCCCTGTTCCATGTAGGAAGAAGGGAAAGGGATAAACACAAAAGAAAGGGCTTTTTAACTGTGGAGGAAGACTGTTTCTGAGACTTCTACCTACATCTCATTGATTAGATCAGCGAGTGTCACATGCCACTCCTAGTTAAAAAGGAAGCTGGGCAAGTTAGCGTTCTGGGTTTTCTTGCAGCTAGCATGAGAATAACTATTAGCTGTGTGGGAGGAAGCTGTCCACACATAGTTTCCACAGCCACAGGCCGATTTCCCAAACCCTGAAGCCTCCTTCACCCATGCTCACTGAGTGATGCTGGAACTTCCAGAAAGAAGGTCCTCTTCCTGCTGTCAGTGTAGTGATCAAGATGGGTTGTGAAGCCCAGCTGCCGGGTCTGAATCCCTCCTCTACCGAATACCAGCTGTGTGGTCCCAGGCACATTCTGTAACTTCAGTGTGCCTCATTTTCCTCATCTGTAAAATGGGGATGCGGACCCTTCCCCGTGGAGTTCCTTTATGAGGGTGGAAAATGTTCAATCATCTGAAGGACCTAGAATAGTGCCTGCCTTATTGTAGGCATTCAAAAAAAATACAGCTCTTAACAACCTAAATGGCCACCAGTGGCAGGCTGGATAAAGAAAATGTACATATACACTGCAGAATACAATGCAGCCATAAAAAAGAACAAGATGGTGTCCTTTGTAGGAACATGGATGAAACTGGAGGCCATTATCCTCAGCAAACTAATGCAGGAACAGGAAACCAAATATTGCATGTTCTCACTTATAAGTGGGAGGTAAATAATGAGAACTCACGGACAGAAAGAGGGGAACAACAGACACTGGGCCTTCTTGAGGGAGGAGAGTAGGAGGAGGAAGAGGATCAGGAAAAATAACTATCAGATACTATGCTTAGCACCTGGGTGACAAAATGGTCTGTACACCAAACCCCCACGACACGGGTTTGCCTGTATTAACGAACCTGCACATGTACCCCTGAGCCTGAAAGTTAAAAAAACCAGGAAATTCTTTTTCTCTCAAAAAACAAATTTTATATGTACATATAAATATATATCCGTCTTGTGATTGTTGTTATTATTATTATGACTATGGTTACTAAGATAAGACTTTGATGTTGGTGAAAACAGTAAGGCCTCAAATGCCTGGGGGTGGTCCCAGCTTTGTCCCAACCTGCTGTGTAACTTCAGATGAGCCCCTATCTGGGCCAGTGTCCCCTTTGTACGATGAGAGTCTGGATCCTGATGGTTGGGTCTTACAGGCCTTCCCGGAGAGGACTCAGATGGAATCCTCCTATCAGACACTCACAGGCAGAGTGTCCTGTGATCACATCTTCCCGGAAAATGGGTCTTATCACAGGAAGAGCAGAGTCCAGGAGCAGGGGAAATTTTGGCAAGTTTGGGGGCTCTCCCAGGATTGCTGATCCCAGGCTTGGTGTCTGGAGCTGGGCCAGGGCTGATCAAGCTTTTCTGTGTGGGGGGTGGAGGCTCTGGGCTGCCCCCACCCCCAACCTGCAGCCTCATCCTGCCCCCGTTCTGCTAGGCTTAGCTCTGGTTCCTGCTACCCTTCTTTCCTTTCTCTAAGTATTACTTCCTCTTGCTGATTTCCCAGCAGAAGCTGGTTTCCCTCCTCCAAAACCAGCTTCCTGCAGTGGGAGGTCCTGCACCAGGGAGGGGCATTAAGGAGGCTCTCTGGGTCCCTCTGTGGCAATGTCGAGAGGGGCAGTGGAGTTCGCACTGGGACTGTGACCTTGTTGTGGTTGTTTGTTTTTCTGGGAAGGCGGCAGAGAAGCCCCTCTGCTCTCCAGAGGGAACTTGGCTCTTAACTGGTTGGTAACCTTAGCAGGCCTCTCTAGGCCTCAGTTTCCCCATCTGTGAAATGTGGCACTGAATGCATAGTTTTGAGAGGCCCGAGCAGATTGGATTTTGACAGCAAGGACACAGCCACTGAGGTGCAGGCGCCTGTGGTGGCATCGGGCCATGGCAGTGTTTTTGCAGGCTATTGCAGGAGGGGGTCAGATTTCACAGGGCTCCAGTGCTCCCAGCCCCTGACTTCTTCAGGTCAGTCAGCTTTTCTTTGTTTTATTTGTTGTAACATCAGTATCCACTGAAGTTTTTAATGGAAGACAGGACTCCAAAGTTAATATAAAATGTTTGAAAGTAATAGCTAACACTTTATAGACTTACCATGTGCCAGGCACTCTTCTAAGTGTTCCACACATATTACTTTATGTAATCTTACAGTAATGCAGTCAGGTAGGTACTATTATTAGTTCTATTTTAAAGGTAAGGAAATTGAACAAAGAGAAGTCTAGTAACTTGCCCAAAGTCACTCAGAAAAGTAAGAGGGATTTGAATTCAGGCAGCCTGGCTCTTAACAAGTATTTGTTTGTTTTTTTCCAAAAAGCCACTGATGTAGCTCATCCTCTTTGCCTCCCATCTGGTGTTGGAATCCCTACTACAACATTCCACCAAATGTACTGCCTGGTCTCAGCTTGCACACCTGCAGGGATGGGGAGCTTGCTACCTCCCTGGGGATCTGTGGCCAGCTGTACCAGTTTTAAAACTCTCCCCCAAATTTATGAATTCCTTAATAAATCCTCAAGGCTCCACATGGTTTCCTGGGAAACAGAGCAGCTTGCTCAGCCCCCAGGGACCTGTTATGGTCTGAATTCCAGATGGAGAAATCTAGAAGGAGCCAACAAACCTCACATTTTGTGAACATGAGAGAGGGCACAGGGTGGACACCAGAGTGGAAGCTCTGCGTGTCTGCTCTGGAGTCATTTTTCTGCCTGAGCCTCAGTCTCATCTTCTGTGAAATGGCATTTACCAAGACCACCTTCTTCATACGGTTGCTGTGAGGATTAAAAGAGATAATCCACAGGCAGTGCCTGGCACTTAGGTAGCATTAAAAACAGTTAACTAGTATCTTGGTATCGTTTTAATCATCATCATCATTATCACCTGTGAAGTCTCTGTTCTCACTCTGGAATTTAGGAATGACTTGGTCAGTGGCTTGACCATAGAATGAATAAGGCCAGCAGCTTGATCCCTGGATCCAAATAGTCCTCTTTGGCATATGGAGAAATTGAATCTCAGAGAAGGCTGGGGACTTGCTTAAGGCTTCCCAGCTAGTCAGTGGCAGAAAAAAATAGAGTTCCATGGAGCAAAGGGAGAGGTGACTGGTTAATTCCACTAGATCCTCTTGGAAATAAATGTGAGATCAAAGGTCAGAAGCAGGACCACTGGGAGGCTGGGGCCAGCTCCTTGACACTCAAGCTTCTGGGAGGAGCACAGTGTGGGTATTAGAATGGTCAGGTGCTCAGATTCACACATCCATACATGTTGCCTGACTAGGAGTTTTTATGTTACATCTGGGTGTGATCCTGTTGCAGGGATGTAGCTTGGATTGGGCAATAGTCATAAACTTTTTGGAATTTGTTTGGGTGGCTTTGGAACACCAGGGGCAGGGCACCTCAATATACCTGAATGATTCAGTAGAGAAAGCAGAGGTTCAGGAAGCACATACAGGCTTGAATCCCAGCTGCTCCACTGACTTGCTATGTAAGTGACCACTTCGAGGCTCAGTGTCATCATCTAGAAGATAAAGACAGAGTTGTTGGAAGGATTAAATGTGATGAGGGCAGCTGAGTAGCTACAGAAGTTGCCAACCCAGAATCTGTCTTAACCATATTTAAAAATTAGGAGAATTGATAACCAAATCCAGATTGCCTCTTTCTTTCCAAAATTCAGAAAGATCCTGCCACCTTAAACTGCTTTTTCAGGAGCCCAAGTTGGGCATCTCTGGCCCCCTAGAGCTGCACTCTCTGACCTGTCAACCTGACACCTGCAGATGGGTCAGAGGTCAGCTTCTCCACCTTCCTAGCTCGACAAGTCTGTCCCAGGCCACGGAGGCAGCTGCCCCCGCTCCAGGAGCAAAGATCACTGGGAGAGGAAAATTCCCCATCCCTGGAGGTGTTTGCTCAGGGCCGCTACAGGATGAATCTTTCCTTTCATAATGTTGCTAATCATTTTCCCCTCCAGGCAGGAGCGGAGGCTCTCCTGAGCTCCTCGCAGCTGTGGAGCCCTGTGGGCTCTTAATCAATGTTACATGGTAATTAATAATAGATCCTCCTGCTCCAGCTCCATCACTCCTGGCTTCCCACTCTCTCTGACAAGCTGGCATCTTCCTGGCCAGATGAGGCCGAAATCAAAGGCCTGAAATTAGAGCTGAAAATTTGTCCTCCAATTGCTTGTGGGAAGGAATCAGGATAGCTCAAACCCCTGGCAGGTCTGGCGCTGGCTGAAGTTCTCATTTTACCCTGTGATCCCATGGGTGCTCAGCCTTGCTTTATGGATGGGGCATCAGGCTTGGGGACGTTCGCCCATTTGTCCCAGTGGTTCTCACACTCTAGCGTGCATTGGTATGATTCAGTAGATCTGCAATGGGAACCAAGAATCAGCATTTCTAACAAGTTCCCAAGTGCTGCTGCTGCTGCTGGTCCTAGGGCTACACTTCCAGAACCACTGATTTCTCTCATCCTTTTCCAAGGGCAATTCACCTGGTGCCAGGCACTGGGAATATGGCGATGAATAAAGCAGATGTAGTGCCTGCCCTCTTGTTGGGTGGAATTGACCTGGGCATCACATGGTGGGTAGGCAAGTAGGTTTTAGAATCAGACATGCTTGATTCAAGTCCTGACTCTGCTAGCGATGCTCTCTGATCTGGGCAGCACCTGCCTTCCCAGCGCCTTCGTCCCTGCAGCTGTCTAATGGGGATAATTACGTTCTCTGCTTCAGATGACTGATGTGAAGATCAAATGAGGAAAGGAATGTACAAATATATGCTCAGGGCTGGGGGCCTGGCTCATGCCTGTAATCTCAGCATGTTGGCTGTCCAAGGCAGGAGGATTGCTTGAGACCAGGAGTTCGGGACCAGCCTGGACAACATGGTGAGACCCTGTCTCTAAAAAAAAATTAAAAATTAAAACATTAGCTGCACATGGTGGTGTGTGCCTGTAGTCCCAGTTACTTGGAGGCTGAGGTGGGAGAATCACTTGAACCCAAGACAAGGGCTGCAATGAGCTATGATTATGCCACTGCTCTCCAGCCTGGGGAACAGAGTGAGACCCTGTCTCATAAAAAAAGGTGCTCAGAAATGTTAGTTATAAAGAGTGATGTATCATTAATAACTATGGTATTATTGTTGCTGGGTCATTGTCCAAGATTGTGTAACTAGGCTCTGGGGAAGTTGAAATTCACTTATTTATTCATTAATTCATTTGACACATATGTCTTGAACAACCAAGTATGTACCAGGTGTTGGAAACACAGAGCTGAGCCCAAAAGTTAACTCTCTACCCTCATGGAGCGGACTTTCTTGTCAATAAGCAAATACGTATGTAGTAAGTCGAGAGGTGTCAAGCATGACGATGCGAAACCAAGCAGGGCGGGGACAGAGATGTTGGAGCTGGGAGAGGTGAGCAGGTGATGCTCTTTTAGGTAGAGTAGTCAGCTGAGGCCCCTCTGATAAGGTAACCTTTTAGCAGAGAGCTGACTGGGGAATTATAGTGAGCCAGTAGGTGTCTGCAGGGGGCGTGTTCCAGGCCCAATGAGTGTAAAGGCCAGGTGGGGACCAAAGTCTGTCTGGGACTTACAAGCATTCCACCTGGATGTCTAACATTGCATCCAGGAGTTCCAGACCTTCATGCTTTATGGTCCCAACAACCTATACATCTCTTCTCTCCTCCACACTGAGGACTGACCCTAGATCCCACCAGAGGCACCATATGCACTTGTATCCCAGGGTTGCGTAGCCTGGTCATTAGATACCACTGGCTTTGGAGTTGGCTGGTCCCGCTGTGACGTTGCATAGGCCACTTCCCACTCTGAGCTCCACTTGACTTGCCTTCAAACAGTGGATGATAATATTACCTTCATCACAAGCGATGATGAGTGGTAGAAGAGCTCCAGGCCATGAAAATGCTTTGCAAGAGGGACACTTAGTAGGTGCTCAATGAATGGGGTCATCACTATGCCCTCCTCTCACTGCTTCCTTTCCTCCTCAGTGAGACCCAGGATCCAGGTGGGAGCTCAGACCTGGAATTCTTGCTTAGCCAGAGAGTGTGTCCTATTTGCATCGATTTGCATAAGGCAGGGAATGGTGTGTACCTCTTTCTGCCTTTAGTTCCTGCAAGCTCACGTCACCATTTAACAATAGGGTGTTGATCTTCCCCTTTCCCTACCATTCATTTTGCCTCTTGAAAGAATTTCAAGCTGTTAATCAAATATGCTGGAGTTGGAAGCTGTTTTTATTTTGGCCTGGTGCAGAATGGGGTCACCAGCTCTGGGCAGTCCTTGATTACCTGCTTTACTGGAGGAGAGACAACAGCAATGATCTCACAAATTGGAGGGTCCTGGAAGCTTTTAAAAGAAGAGCCAGTTTTATTTTTTATGCTTACAAAAGTAGAACATATAGGTAAAATCGAAAATATATAACAGCAGGAAAAATTCCCCAACAAATTACCCATAATAACGGTAACCAAGCATAATCACTATTAACATGTTACTGTCTTTATTTCATGGTTGATTTTTCCCTCATGCAATTTTTCTATAATTGAGATTATACATAATATATATAATGCTACAGCCGGCTTTTCCCCTGTGCTATAATATTATAAACTTGCAAACATCATTTTTTATGATCATGTAATATTCCACTGAACAGATAGTTTTAAAATCCTTCCTCTGTTATAGGACATCTAGATTTGTCCAGTTTTTTTGGTGGGGCTGGGCAGGATGAGGAGGATATTGTAAATGTAACTGTCATGAAAATTATGTTCCTGGCTTTTTCTCTGCTTATTATGGGTTATTTTATCAGAAGAGAGCTCAGAAGTAAGATTACTAGGATATAAGAAGAGTGAGATAAGCTTAAGACTGTGGATAGATTTCGCTGCATCTCAATCAGTATCTGAATTCAAGAATGTACTTTTGAGTTGGCATTGTCATAGCTTCCTCTATAAACCTCAAAGCAACATGGGACACTCTGCCATGGGATTTGATGGGCTCCCAGCCTGACGCTCCATGACTCCTGGTGCCCCTCTCACACAGGGAACACTCAACTCTTTGCTGGGGTGGATGCAAAGCTTGGACAATCTGCTTTCTTATAACATCTTTGGGCAGAACTTGTTTATGAAAGTATCTGGAATTCAAGGATACTCAAGCTGTGTCTTCAAGGCTGTGTCTCAAGGCTCTCACAAGTCCTATTTTACAAAAAATGACTTGGCTTTGGTCAGTTAGTAATGAATGTCTTTGGCTCAAACAAATATGTATTTCCAATCCAATTTTTCATAATAAGATGTCAAGAGATAGCATTCCAGACTATGCACAGCTGCCCAACAATGTTGTCTAGCCTTTAGGCCCTATTTTTCTGTTCTGCAGTCTCTGGGACTGTGGCATTTATTCTTGCAGTTTTTGCCTCTTGGTCCCATGATGGCTGCCACACCTCCAGGTATCAAATCCTCATTCCAGGTATGAAGAAGAAGGAAAGGTGAAGGAGCAAAGGAATATGCCATCTAAGTCTATTTTTTGCACCAGAAGACAAAAGCTTTTCTAGAAGCCCCACCCAGGAGATGCTTGCATCTCATTAGCTGGAACCAAGTCCTATGGCCATCTCTGAACCAATCGTTGGTGAAGAGAAATAAGGTTACCATGATCTTTGGACCAATCAAGATTCACCCCCAGAGTTCATGTTAGGCCCTACCCTCTTTGAGATCAGTGGCTCACCAGTGCTGTGGACACAAATCAGTTTCCTTAGCAAAGAATGGGATGGGATAGCTGAGATTACTGGGATATGTGTTACTAGAAGGAGGACATTGTCATAGGCTTCGTGGAAGATGTTATGATTTCATCCCAGGGGTAAGCTCTCATTGGCTGATGCCCATTTATTTCTCTTGCCCAGTGATTGGCTCAGAGATAAGTACATGGTCTAAATACAGCAAGGACATCCAGTCTGTAATGAAAAGAGAAGGCTCCTCTTCTTTGTGCAGTGGGGTACTTGAATATGATGCCCAGAACTGCTGCAGCCATTTTGTTCTTATGGGGTAAACCAGGCTGAGGATGAAGCTTACGAGTGTACAGAAGGGGGGATAGAGGCACAAGGGAAGCCTCAAGAGATGGAGCCGAGGCCTTGATTGAACTCTACCTGAGGCCCTTATGTTTTCTAGACTTTCAGTCTCAAAAGCTAACGTACTCTTCCGGTTGCATAAACCAGCTTGACTGAGGTTTCTGATGCAAGTTAAAGAATGATAACTGACAGAGATGCAAACAGGAACTTTGAGAAAAAGAGTTATGTGGTTAAATAAGTTTGAAGAACTGGATTAAGCAAAGTTTGACAAACTTTTTTTTTTTTTTTGCTTCCCTTAGATTCTTCTATATGCAAATGTGTAATGTGAAGCTTCAAGAGGGGGAGATTTCATGTAGCATTTCCAGAATGTATTGTCCCCAGAATTGTTTTATCGTGGGACAGGACATCATTGGGAAATGCTGACAAGCCTAGCCCCTACCCTATAAACCTTGAATTTTTGACTTGAGATTAGACATATGGTTAATGTAGACAGAGTTAGGAGGCGAGTCTAAAGGGAAGGCAAAGGTTTCAGTTCCTGGAACATCTCCGCAGTGGTCTCTGTGTTTCCTCCCGAGGGACACATTGCATCAACTAGACAGGAAAGAATGCTAATTGCAATTAGACACAAAGGAAATTCCAGGAAGCTCCAAGTAGCCTAGAGAGCCTCAGCTGGGTGACAGGTTAAAACTGATTTTTTCATCCCCAGTTGCCTACATGCAACACACACACACACACACAGACACACACACGCACACACACCACACTCCCTTCACCTTTAGTCCATGGCTTCCTGGATGGCAGGGTTAAGTGTCTTATTCATCTCTTTCTCCAGGACAACACAGAGGGCCTGGCACTGAGTAGGTGCTTATAAATCCAGCCCTGACACTTGGGAGACATCTGGGAAGAATGTCACTGACAACTTGGCCCTATTGCCACATTTCACAGATGTGAAAACTGAGGTCCCGAGAGAAGGCATCTGCCCAAGCTACAGGGAAAGCCAGAGGCAGAGCCATTCAGGACGAGAACCTGATAACCAACCCCATCCTCCTTCCCCACCTCCCCACCCCCTACCCCACCCCGCCAACCCAGCTGCCACCGCCTCCTGCCTTTCCTACACCCCCTCCCGCCTTTCCTACACCCCCTCCCAGCCTCCTGGTCAGGAGTTCGAGACCAGCCTAGCCAACATGGCGAAATCCTGTCTCTACTAAAAAAATAAAATAAAAAATTAGCTAGGCGTGGTAGTGGGCGCCTATAATCCCAGCTACTCAGGAGGCTTTCTAATTATTTTATTATTATTTATTTATTTATTTATTTATTTTGAGATGGAGTCTTGCTCTGTCGCCCAGGCTGGAGTGCAGTGGCACAATCTCTGCTCACTGCAACCTCTGCCTCCCAGGTTCAAGCAATTCTCCTGCCTCAGCCTCCTGAGTAGCTGGGATTACAGGTGCCCGCCACCATGCCTAGCTAATTTTTTATTTTATTTTTTTTAGTAAAGACAGAGTTTTGTCATGTTGGCTAGGCTGGTCTCGAACTCCTGACCTCAGGCAATCCTTCCGCTTTGGCCTCCCAAGTGCTGGCATTACAGGTGTGAGCCACTGCACCCGACCTCTTTTTGATTACCATGAGCTCTAGAATGCTGCATTCCTGAGGCCATATCCGGGCTCAGGGGGGAAGAACACCCTGATCGTTTAGTGATGTCTGCCATGGACAATGGGAGCAGGGCATGCCTGCCAATGTGTTGTCATTATCCTTGTAATATAGTGCAGCTGAATAAGGAGGGAGAGCAGAGGGAGCTGTAGGAGCCAGCAGGGAGCCTAGCCTGGGGTGAGTTCCAGCCATCTGGAGAAGAGGGCAGTGACCCTGCAGGTGACAAAGAAGTGGGAGTTTGCCAGGTAGAGAAGGGCAGGAAGAGGATTCCATGCTAGAGCCACCTGGAGGAGCAACTGTGCAAAGTTCTGCCGGGGTGCTTTAGGTACAGCTTCTTACAGCTGGCAGGTACTGTGGTGGTGGGGTGGGGGGACAAGAAGGCCATGAAGAGTGGGACCAGATCACACAGGGCCTTGAAGGCCACTATTAATGTTCTAGATGTTATCCCAGGCCAGGGGGAGCTATGGTGGAGTTTTAAGCACTCGCTGAGTGACATTGTCACCCTCTTCAGAATGGCCCCTTCCTGCTCTTAGTGGGGTGGATGGGAAAGGGTTGGGTGGATGCAGGGGTACCAGCAGGAGCCCATGACAGCCGTCAGGTGGAGGGCAGGAGCCAGATGGGGCAGTGCTGTGGACAAGTGGTGGCAGGAATCAGGCATCTGAGTCGAGGTGTCTTGAGGAGGTTGCCCGCCTCCCCTCTCATGAATGTTTAGGAAGTGAGATGAGGGCACCTGGGGCTGCAGGGACCAGATTCTCCAGATGAATCTGCTGCCTCTGAGTAAACCAACAACTAGAACCTTACAGCTGTGGAGCTGGGGGCTGCTCAGAGCAACCTTGAGCCTGCAGCTACCCTGGGCTGCCTGGAGGGTGAGGAGCCTACAGGGCTGGGCTCTGGGGAGATGGACCTTGGCCACCAGCTACCCAACAAGTGCAGCAAGATTCCCCTGGCAGGTGGGGCCAGGTGAGCAGCTTCACTCCTGCTTGTCTGGGTTGGGGCTCCTTGAAAAAAGTTTGTGGGAGCCTGGCTAGCCCTAATAACAGCAACACATATAAAAACAATAAGAGCTCTCCTGACATCAGCATAGCCATCATAATGCACCCCAAATCTAAAAGCTGCCATCATCTCTATGGCTACTACCTTCATCCCAGGTGCCATATCTCACCTGGATCATCACCACAGACTCTCCACTGGCTTCCCTGCTTCCACCCTGGGCCCCTCCAGTCCATTCTCCAGGTAGCAGCCAGAGGAATCCTGTTAAAACAGAAGTCAGGTCATGGGGCTCTTTTGAAGGAAATCCTCCAAAGGCCTCCATCTCACAGCTGAAGCCAAAATCCCTACATGATAATCTGCTTCCCTCCTGGGGTGATGGGGGGCCACCTCCCATTTACCTTCCTCTCTGACCTTGTTTTCCATCATTCAAGATCATTCCTCTCTGGCCACCTCAGCCTCTGGGCTTTCCCTGGGGCATAACTGGCTATGAACATTTATGCCCCAGGACCTTTGCACCAGCTGTTCATTTTGCCTGGAATGCTCTTCCCCCAAATATTTGCCTGGTTCCTCTATTACCTCCCTTGGGTCTTTGCTCAAATGTCACCTTCTTATTGAGGCCTTCCCTGACCTACCGCCTTATTTAAAATTGCATCCCCTGAATCTACTCTTCTTGGCCTGCTCCCTTGCTTTTTCTCCATAGGACACATCACCACCTGATATGGTTTGGGTGTGTCCCCACCCAAATCTCATCGTGAACTGTAGCTCCTATAATTTCCATGTGTCATGGGAGGGACCCAGTAGGAGGTAACTGAATCATGGAGGTTGGTCTTTCCTGTGCTGTTCTCATGATGGTGATAAGTCTCATGAGATCTGATGGTTTTATAAAGGGGAGTTCCCCTACACAAGATGTCTTGCCTGCGCCACGTAAGACATGACTTTTCTCCTCATTCACCTTCTGCCATGATTGTGAGGCCTCCTCAGCCATGTGGAACTGTGAGCCAATTAAACCTCTTTTCTTTATAAATTACCCAGTCTCAGGTATGTCTTTATTAACAGCATGAGAACAGACTAATACACCATCTAATATACTATGTATGTATTTTACTTATTTAGGAGTCTGATCCTTCCCTTAGGTTGTGTGCTCCCTGAGGGCAAGGACCTTGTCCTTTTCATCACTGTTGAGATTCTAGCACTGTAAACACTGTCTGGTGCATAACAGGAGCTCAATGTACTTCTGTTAAATGGTTGAAGGAATGGTACTACTTAATCCATTGTGTCTGACACTGGCCTTCACCTTCTTAACAAATCTAGGAAAGCTACATTGTGAATTTTCATTCTTTTCTCTTTTCAGTTTGGAGAATTTCTGTTGACCCATCACTAAGTTTCACTTTCCTCCCCTGTGTCCAGTCTGTTGCTAATCCCATCAACAGAATTCTTCTTCTTTGATATTATCTTTTTCTTGCTGGTTGCAGCATTTCCAGTCAGCTCTCTCTCTCTCTTTTGTTTCTCATAGTTTCCTTCCCTCTTCTGAAACTTCCCATCTGTTTATGTATGTTGTCCACCTTTTCTGCTAGATCCTTTAATCTATTTATTACCATTATTTGAAAGCCCCTGTTTCAGAGTGGATGATCATTTATTGAGTACTATATGTCAGACATTGGGATAATGGATGACTTTAACCCTTTTAACAAGTTGAATTGCATGAGAAAATGGAAGTTTAATAGTAGGAAGTGACCAGGGGGTGAGGGCATTGGGATTCCAACCTCAGACTGACAGCAGAGCTTTTGTTCTGTTAGTCTGCCTTTAGCTACCAGCTCTCCCAGAGACCTGGGCTCAGTTCACCAGTTTATTCACAATGAAGGATCCAGGTGGCCGGTCCCCATGGCACCTCACTGTGGCCAGGTCTCTGAAGAGTAGAGCCAGCTCAGATGCAAGCTTCCCCACTTGGCCTTCCAGACCCCTACCATCTGGCCCCATCCACTTTTTCCTTCCCATTCCCAGGGCTCCCCTGCAGGGAGCCAAGCTGGCCCCTTCCTCTGCCAGAACCACTCTCCACCTTGTTCTCCATCTTTCCACTCCATCGCAAACATGGCTTTTCTGTGTCTCATTCAATGAGTTGGGTCACTTAACATGTATTTAATCAGCTTGGATTCTGGTCTCTTCACTTACCAGCTGTGTGAGTTAAGTAAACAATTCACTTCTCTGTGCCTCAGTTTCCAAACCCATGAAGTGGGGACAATGGAAGGACCTATCTCAGGGAAATGGCATGAGGATTGGCAAGTTAGACCATGTATCAATACAGAACCAATACAGTGCCTGCCTCTCAGCCAGTCCTTAGTAAGTGTTAGCCATCATTAACAGTGACAGCTATGATGTGGGGACACAAAGGTGGCTCAGGCCTGACTCTGCTCTCTTGGATCCCCCAATCCCGAGGGGCATCAGGCGTGTAAACCCAATCCCTGTGATCAGGGATAGAGATGGCACAGGCCGGGGACAGCCTGGAAGAGGGGCACTTCCTTTGCCTGCCTGTCTAGCCACTTGGCCGATCAGAGGGACAAAGTCACTGGGCTGTGAAAAGTCCAGCTGGCCAGGCCATGGCAGGAGCCCCCTCCTGCTGGCCCTTCCTCCAGTCCCCATCCCAGCCAGCCACATTTGCTCTTGTCAGGCAGAGAGGAGGCTGGGCACTGCACATGCGGGGCTAAGACTGAGGTTGTGCACACAGAGACGTAGGTAAGGTGTGAACTTAGGCATGCCAACTTGCATGCTACGAGGCATATCAGCTGGGGCAAGTGTGCTCAGTCAGCCAGATAGACCCAGACAGACACATGCACGCAGAAAGAGCCCTAACATCACAACGGCTCACACATGGCTCCTAGTATGTGCCAGGCATCAATCCGAGCATTCCACATATATTCATTTATTTGATCCTCACAACAACCTTATAAGGTATGTTTTATTAATATGCCCATTTTACTGATAAGGAAAGTGAAGCAGAGAGGGGGTTGAGTAATTTGCTCAAGGTCATACCCAGTAAGTGGCAGACCTAGATTCCAACCCAGGGAGTCAGGCTACAGAGACAGGACTCTTAACGGCTGTGCAGATTCATGAAACACATGCACAATGACACACACTCATTTTGGACATGCAGACATGGATACATGCCTCCTGATGAACATGGATACCTTCCCAGGTATGTATAAACACAAAGACAAGATGTATAAACACAAAGACAAGATGATGTGTAAACACAAAGGGATGTATAAACACAAAGACAAGGGATGTATAAACACAGGGATGTATAAACACAAAGACAAGACGAAGATGCCCATGCACACTTGCATTCACACAGTTGGGGAGGGCTAAGTAAACCACTGTTTAACTTGTGGGCAGCAGACTCAAGACCCCTACGCAGCCATAAACACTCAGGCAGACACACTCAGAGGTAGGAATGCACATGCTGTGTGTACACGTGCTAAGACTCCTTCCACAACCAACACACAGAGAAACGGAAAACAGCAATCACGATGGATTCTTATAGTATCTGCTCAGGCTCTTAGCTGACTTCTCAGTTTCCCTTCCTCTCTACGGCAGCAGCAGCCCCAGAAGGGTGGGGGCTTCCCCCATGTGATTCCCCAACGTGTTTGGCGCAATGCCTGGTAATAACATACGCTCACCCTTTCTGGCTTTCCTCACTAGAAAGTGTCAGGCCCTTTGCAGTTAAAAGCTTCACTTTACAGTCAGACAGGCCCAAGATATTGCTCTCAGCTGCCCTACTTGTGAGGCAAGGGATTTCACCATTCCAAGCCCACCACTCTCCCCCTAGAACATGTCCTAGCCACGGTGGCCATTGCTCCTGTATACCAGGGATGTGCCCACCTCAGGGACTTTGCACTTGCCTTTGCCTGGATAAATCCCTGGCTAAGTCCGTTTTGTGTTGCTATAGCAGTATACCACAGAATGGGTAATTTATAAAGAATGGAAATTTTCTTTGGCTCATGGGTTGGAGGCTGGAAAGTCCAAAATCCAGGGGCTGCATCTGGTAAGGGCCTTCTTGCTCCATCATCCCATGGCAGAATGTGGAAGGGCAAAGGGGTTGGGAAAGAAAGAGAGAGAAGAAGGGAGTCATACTCATCCTTTTATTAGGAATGCACTCTCTCTTTCTTTTCTTTTCTTGTCTTTTTTTTTTTTTTTTTTTTTTTGGAGATAGAGTCTCACTCAGTCGCCCAGGCTGGAATGCAGTGGTGCAGTCTCGCTCACTGCAACCTTGCAACCTCCACTTTCCGGGTTCAAGTGATTCTTCTGCCTCAGCCTCCTGGGATTATAGGCACCTGACACCACGTCCAGCTAATTTTTGTATTTTTAGTAGAGACAGAATTTTGCCATGTTTGGCCAGGCTGGTCTTAAACTCCTGACCTCAGGTGATCCGCCTGCCTCAGCTTCCCAAAGTGCTGAAATTACAGATGTGAGCCACCACGCCTGGCCTAGGAACCCACTCTGTCAGTAACCCACTCCTGTGATAACAGCGTCAATTTATTCATGAAGGCAGAGTCCTCATGACCTGATCATGTCTTTAAGGTCCCCCTCTTAACACTGTTGCATTGAGGATTATGTTTCCAACACATGAGCTTTAGGGGACACAGTAAAATCAGAGCACCCCTTCACCTCCTTTAGGTCTTAAATGTCACCTTCCCAGTGAGGGCTTTCCTGGTGTCGCTGTTAAATTGCAAACCTCCACTCACCTCCCTTGCTCTCTCTACGCTCGCCCCTTCACTCTGTACACTTCTCCATTCTGTTCCCTGCCCCAACAGACTTGTTTTAATTATTTATTTATAGTTCATCTGCCCCACTGAAGTGTAAGCTCCATGAAAGCAGGATTGCTTCTTCACTCTGGTGTCTCCTGAGCCCAGAACCATGCCTGGTGTGTAGCAGGAGCTCAGTGACTCTGGGGAATGCAGAATGCGCTTCACTTCATAGAAGGGTAGGAGTAACAACGCCCTTGCAGGATAGTTGGGAGGCTGGGGAGAATCACTCATAGACGCTACATGGGACATAGCATCACCTCAGAGCTCTTTTTGAAAACTCACATACCTATGCTCTGCATGGTAAGAGTTGCATGCAGCAACTGAGTGAACTCAGTGAACCCTGAAAGGGCCCCTTGACAGCCACTCCCCCATCCTCTTTGCCCACCCTCCTCCCCGGTTCACCACTGTATGTTGGTGGACATGTTTCCAGGCCTTTCCCATATATTTACATCTGCACAGATATAACATGTGTGTCATAGGTATGCATCATACATCAATAAGATCATTCTCCATTTATTTGATAACTATTCATTGAGCACCTACTATGTGCCAGGCATTGTTGTGAGGCATGAAAAAGTGAGATTCCTACCCTCCAGAGCTGACACTCTAACAGAGGAGCCAGCAGACAAAGCTAAAGTATTCTTCCAGGTAGTGATATTAATACATGTTATGAAAGACATACATTTAGGTAAAGGGATAGAGGAGGATAGGAGTGGGGTTGTGGGGGGGTGCTTTCAGTCCAGGGGGTCAAGGAAATGTCTCCTCTGTGGAGACATTTGACTTGAGCTTGGAGGATGGGGAGGAACAAGCCCTGCAGATATCCAGGACAGATTCTTGGTAGAGAGGACATTGGGTGCCAAGGCCCCAAGCATGGCATGAAATTAGTGGGTTGGAGAACGAGTGAACAAGCCAGCAGGTCTGGAGCAAAGTGAGCGAGGGGAGGGGCAGGAGATGGGTCAGGGAGGCGGAGTGCAGGACATATGGGGTGGCATGGGGAATGCAGGTTGGGGCATACAACCAGAGCCTCAGGAAGATGGAGCAGAGGAGAGGACTGAGCTAGGATTGGTTTCATTGGGGTTTTTTGGTGCAATTTTTTTTATTGTGGTAGAATATACACAGCATAAAACTGGCCATTTTAACTATTTTTAAGTGTACAGCTCAGTGGCATTAAGCACATTCATATCACTGTGCAATCGTTACCATCATCCGCATGCAGAGCTGTTTTATCTTTCAAAACCGAAACTCTGCACCCATTCAACACGAATTCTCCCGTCCCCCAGCCCCATTCTACTTTGCGTTGCTATGGATTTGACTACTCAAGATGAATCATATAAGTGGAATCATGCAGTATTTATCTTTTTGTGTCTGGCTTATTTCCCTTAGCATAATATCCTTGAGTTTCATCCATGCTGTACTGTGTGACAAAATTTCTTTCCTTTTTAAGGCTGAATAATATTCCATTATATGTATATACCACACTTTGCTTATCCATTTATTCATCTGCCAGTGGACACTTGCGTTGCTTCCTCCTTTCGGCTATTGTGAATGATGCTGCTATGAAGATGGGTGTGCGGATACTTATTTGAGACGCTGCTTTCAGTTCTTTTGGGTATAGAGCCAGATGTGGAATTGCTGGATCCCATGGGAATTCTTTGACCTGGTATTTTATGTAACAGAATCCAGGGGCTACCAGGGGAGAACAGCCACCATGGAAGGGCAGAAGCTGGGAGGCCAGCCAGGCAGCAGTTGTTGCAAGGCGCCTTGTCTTACGTAACAACCCATCCTGCAGATCCCTCCAGGGTGGCACAGGGAGTTCTGCCTGTCTCTTTAATGATTCAGGGCACTTTCACTTTCATCCTTTATTTGGGTTCATCCCAGCTCTGGAAGTCAGGTGGGAAAAGGCCTATGATCCCCTTGGAGAGACAGGGACAAAGGGGCTCAGGGAGGGAGAGTGTCTCGGCCAATGTCACTGGGCTCTAGGACGTCCTTCAACCCTGGGCCTGCCTTGGGACTGACTCTGGGGGTAGATGACTGCACTGTGAGTCTCCCTTCTATTCCCTACTCCTGCCAGGCAAGGCTGGGCAGCTGGAGAGAGCTCACAGCCAGAGCCTCTCTGCCAAGACATTAATGAGCCTGAAATCCAACTCAGGGTATCCCTGGGACCTGGAGAGTGAGAAGGAGGCAGCACCCTAATTAGCCACCATTCTTCTCACCTGCAGCTTAGGTAGCCCACCCCGACAGCCCTGCCTGAGGCTGGGAGTGTCTCCCGGCAGGCTTAGGAGCCCTGAAACTGGCTGCTATTGGCTGTGTGTCCTCTTTCTGTGCCTCAGGCCCAGGAATGCATCCTGAGGAGGACAGTGAGAATTCCATCAGAGCCACAAGAAGTCACACCCCACCCGGGCTGGGGTCTGACCTGGGTTCAGGCAAATCTCAGGGCCCTTCCTCTCCAGGGATCAGTTCCTCCCTTTTTAAACTTTCACTTTTTGGCTGATGAAGCTTTGTGGGATGAAAGGAGGAATGGGAGATGCTGCTTCCTTGGGTCGGGGGAGCAGGATGGAGAAGGGGCCAGGCCCTGTCTCGCTGGTTTCCCTCCTTCCTATAGGCATCCAGGTCCCAGTCTCTTCTGCCCATTCAGCCCCTTCCTCCTTCCCTTCCTTCCCTGCATGATCTGTCCCACCCCCACCAGCTTAGTCAGCTCAGCCACAGGGACCTCCTTGCTTTCTTCAAACAAACCAGGAGCGGGCCTGCCTCCGGGCCTTTGCACTCACTGTTTCCTCTGCCTGGAACTCTCTGTCCCAGATTCTATCTCATGCCTCCTTTACATCTTCACTCAAATGTGGCCTTTTCAATGAGACTTTTCCTGACTCTCCTGTTTAAAACTACAAATTGCCCCACTCCTCCCTGGCGGATCTCCACACCCTTCCCTGCTTTGATTTTTTCCACAGCACTTGTCATCACTTACCACTGGCATATATTATATTCAGTTACCATTCTCTTTCCTCTAGATTGCATGCCCTGTGAAGGCAGGAATTTCTCTCTTGTTGGCTTCTGCATCCCCAATGGCTGGCACAGAATAGGAGCTCAGTAAAGAACTGCTGAATGCACAGTTTCAAGGACCATCCATGGCCATTGCCATCACCCTGGTCCAGCCTGCAGCCACCCTTCCCCTGGATGCTGTGACAGCCCCCAACGCTGGGCTCCCGATGTCCTGTTTTGCCCCATCCAGGCAGTTTCCTGCCAGCAGCCAAAGTGAGCTACTTAAAAGGCGATTCTGACCAGATCATCCCTGATAGAAACACTTTTGTGGGTCCCATTTTATGGAGAATGAAACCCACAGTACATCACTCTGTCTTCAAGTCCCTGCCTGCTCCGGCCTCCAGTTACTCTCAAACTCATCCCCTGTCTCCTCCCTCCATTGCAGCCACACTGATCTCCTTGGGGCTTCTTGGCCACATGGAGCCCTGCTCTGACCTCAGCGCCTTTGCACCTCCTGTTCCCGCTAACTGGGACACTCTTCTCTCTACCCTTTCTGGTCAGTTCCATCACATTCCTTCTGTCTCAGGCGAATGTCACCTCCTCAGAGAAGTGTTCCCCGACTACCCTAACCGGTTCCTCCACCGAGTCACTCTTAGCTGTTGCTTTGTTCCTATATTTATTGTCTTCCGAAGGAGACTGTGAGCTTCCTGAGGGTAGGTCCTTGTTAGCTCCCTGTTCTCAGCTCGGAGGAGGCACGTGGCACATAGTAGATGCTCAATAATATTGTCTGGCTGGACGAATGAAGGTGTCTGAGCACACACAGCCATTTTCCTCGTTATTCCTCCCTGTCCTCACAAGCTAGGATTGTGATGCCCTTTTGACAGATGATGCAATTGAGTCTCAGAGAGTTTGGGCAAGCTGCCTGGACCACACAGGCAGTGAGCGGTGTGTGTCTGTACGTCCTTTGTGTGTCTATACGTCCTTTGTGTGTCTATATGTCTGGATGTATCTCTGGGTGTCCAAGTGTCCTCTGTGTGTGTCTTTGGATGTCTGTGTGTCTGTGAGTCTCTGGGCACCCAGGTATTCCTATGGATTTGTGTATGTCTGTGTGTTTGCAAGTACCTTTCTTTGCTATGCACATGTGGCTGCCATGTGCATATCTCTGTTTCTCTGTGTGAGTCTGTATCTGTATATCATTGTGAGTCCCTTCATGTCAGCTGTCCTAGTGTCTCTGTGTACCCCTAAGCATGTGTGTCCACGGTCCAGCTCTGTCAGCTCTCCCAGCCCCCACTCGGTGGTCCATGTCATTCCCTGCTGCCCCAGGCTCCTCCAGGGCTCTAACAGCCTGTCATCTTTCAGCTGTGGGGTCCTTGAGTTCTTTGGGCACCTGGGGAGCTGGAGCAGAGGAGAGAGGCAGGCAGTCAGGCAGGCACTGTGCATCCCTGGGGCCCACAGACCCCAACCCATGGAAACCCTCGCTAGCCCCAGGATTGGCTCCTGACTTAAAATTGCCAATCCCTGATTGAGCTGCCAGGAGCCCGCACTGGGCTGGTTCCCATGGCAACGTGGAAGCTGCCAGGCCTCCCGCTCATAAAACAGGTCATAAAGCAGGGGGATGGGAGGAGGATCAGGGGCTGCCCAGCTGAGGGAGGGGCTGGCTGCCTGGGGGCTGCTGGGGCCACTTCCCTTGGAGACCTGGCCATGCACCTGTTGGCAGCCAGGCCAGGTTCTGCTCTGCCCCTCACACTGAGCAGCCTCTTTGTGAATAGGAGTAGTCATGGCCTCTAGTCCTGCCTCTAGGTACGATGTTGCATGGATCCAGGAATGCTTTGGGTGAAAGGGCCCAGCAGGACTGAGGCCTGGGAGTGAGCTCTGTAACCCTCTGTCTCCCCATCAGTAAAACAGAGAGCGAAGGGAAAACAGCATGGTGAGTGGAAAGAACCAGGCTTGAGAGTGCACTGGGTTCAAACCCAGCTCCACCTGCAAGCTGTGGGACCCTGGGCAAATGGCTTCAGTCTCTGAGCCAAACTTGTTCACCTCTCAAATGGAGACAAAAAAGGCGTAGAGTATTTGTGAAAATTAAATCAAAGTTTATAAAAACTTCTGATGGTGCCTGGTCCAGAGACCAGCTGTGGTTGTTAGAAATAATAGCAGCTATTATAATAATAGTGATAATTGTGTGCCAAGCACTTGTCTAAACACTTTACACGCAGCAGTTTATTTTATCCTCGTAAGTGATAATTATTCCCATTTCACAGATGAGGATGCTAAGGCACAAGAGGTTAAGTGACTCACTCAAATCACAGAAACCAGAGGGAGAACTCCGGTTTAGACGTGGAGTTGGGGTGCTTTCAGCCACAACCCAGTACTGCCTCTCTCTTCCCTCCCTGCAGAATCAGTGAGGCTAGGGGAGGAGTCAGCACGAGCCCCAGCCAGCCTCCTCAGCTTCAGGGCCTCCCCACTGCAGCCACGAAGAGGAGAGGGCTTGGTGAGCGTGGGCTTGGTGCTCCAGAAGGACTTGGGGAGGCAAGTTGCAGGGATCACAAAACAACCTCCTTCAATACCCTTTTCCCATTGCTCAGAGGGAGAAATTGAGGCCCAGAGAGGGCTAATGACTTGCACAACGTCATATAGCAAGATGGTAGCTGCAAGGATTCAACCCAAGTCCCTTTCTTTGGAGCCAGTTATACTCCCAATAAGCCCTATGGCTGCCCAAGTACCCCAGGCCACTGGCAAAATTGAGAAGACAGCAAAGCAATAGGGGCAGCAGTAATTCCTGTGTATTGTGGATTTAGCAGGTATTGGGTATCGTGCTGCAACCCTTCACGTGCACCTTGTTTAGTCCTCGCTGCAGTCCTATAAGGTTAAGGCACATGATACACATTATCAGCATCATCCCCATTTTAGAGATGAGAAAATTGAGGATCAGAGAGGTTATGTGATTTCCTCCAGGTCAATTCAAGAGACTTGAACCCAGACCTGCTGATCCCAGAGCGGCATACAAGGACCCAGCCCTCAATCCTGGGGTCTTTCTGTGGTGTAACTCTTGGGGTGTGCCCATGGGGGCTGCCTCGTGCTGACCACAGCAAGGCCCAGGGAATGAGCATTTCTCCGTCCATCCATCTGTCTACCTACCTATCCATCTGTTCACTCAACAAATATTTACCCAGGGCTTTCTCCATGCCAGGCAATATTCAGGCATTGGGAGGCACACAGCAGTGAACAAAGCAGGCAATGCCTGGCTTCGTGGCCCTCATACCCTCGTGGGGAGAGGCAGACTATAAACAGAGAAACAACAAAGATGAGCGTCAGGTGGTGGTGAGGGCTATGGAGAAAAACAAAGCCAGAGGAGGGGGCAGCGCAGGACGGCGGGGTTGGAGAAGGCTTCTCTGAGGAGGTGACATTTGAGCGGTGATCTGAAGGAGGTGAGGGCTTGGGCCGTGTGGGGATCACTAGAGAGGGGTTTCTGGCAGAGGAAATAGCGGGAGCAAAGGCCCTGAGGCGGGAGCGTGCCTGGCATGTTGGAGAACAGAGAACGGGTCAGTGCAGCTGGAGACGGCAAGCAAGCGGCAGGGCGTTGGGGAGGTGGAGAGGTCAGTGGGAATCAGACCAAGGGCGGCCCTGTCAGGTTTTCTTCTGAGTGAGATGGAAGCCATTGGAGGTTCTGAGCAGAAGCGTGGAATCATCTGATTGAGTTTTTAAGAGCATCTTCTGGCTGCTGGAGTGAGGATGTACTACAGGGCTCAAAGGAAGAGGGAGCGGGGGTTAGAAAGGCAACGTAGTGTGTGGGTGTCCGATGGCAGAGGCTAGGGCCACGCAGAGTGAAGGAGGTGGAGAGGGAGGCCAAGATCTGAATGTATTCTAAAGGCTAAGCCACAGGATTAGGGTCTGAGAACCCTCTAGGATGGCTCCAGGTTTTTGGCTTAAACCAGAATGAAACTGTCATTTACGCAGGTGGGGAGGGCTGCTGGAAAAGCAGTGCGGGCCCGGGCTTTGCACGTCTCAATTCGTTTGTGCCTTATATTCCTCAAGCATCAGAATCACCGGAGACGCCTGTTAAAGTCCAGATTTCTGGGATCCTCCACCAGAGTTTCCCATTCAATAGAGCTGGGTGGGGCCTGAGAATGTGGATTTCTAATCAGTTTCCAGGTGACGGCGATGCTGCCAGTCACACGACCTCACCTTGAGATCCACAGATTGTTGCAGCTGGGGAAGTGGAGGCTCACAGCTGGAAGGCGACTGGTCACAGCTGGAAGGCGACTGGTAATAAAGTCATAAATTGAGCCAAAGCCTCTTCAGTCCTTGGCCAGCTTCTAGGACCCTGATGGAGAGAGAAGGGAGCCCTCAGACATTTGTCCCCAGAGAATGAGAAGTGGGTGTGGCTGGAGCTCCTAGGGACCCTCTGGTTTCTGCTTCTGTTTCCATGGAGGCCATAAAAAAGGGTAGTGGCCGAGCGTGCATGTGACATGCATTCTCTCCAGCTTCTCCACCCCCGGGTGTAATCCTGTCTGGCTTCCCTGAGCCCTGTGCACAGGGGGGATTCTGGAGAAGCTTGCTGCAAGACCCAGCGGTGTCCTCATTCCTTTGTTTTACAACCGTTTGCCGTGTTCACATGCCGCAGTTGTCAGGAGTGCTATCCACCATCTGGGTCCATTTCTGGGTCTCCTCATGTGGGGTGCGTGGAGAGGCTGTACTTTCCAGCCTTCTTGAAGTTAGGCACGTCCTTGGCACTTGATTTCTGCCAAGATCTGTGAGCAGAACTGAGGTGTGTCTCTTTCTGATGGGAGCCTCAAGAGCTGGTGAGCAATTTGCTGTCTGCATCCCCTGCCAGGGAGACTGGTGGGTTCTTCAAGGGAGGGCTCGCCAGCCTGGGCCCCTGACTGTGGACGTTATGGAGGAGAAGCCTTGCCAACTGGAGATGGACAGGGAACCGGAGTAAGAAGCAAACCTGTGTTTTTTTAAGCCAAGGGTTGGCAAATTTTCTTGGCCAGAGAATGAATATTTTAGGCTTGTCACAGCTACTCAACTCTGCTGTTGGAGCAAGAAAGCAGGCACAGACAGTACGTAAATGGGTGGTTGTGGCTGTGTCTCGATGAAACTTTGTTTACAAGATGAGTGACCAGCTTGCAGGCTATAGTTTGCCAACCTGTTTGAAGTCTTGAGAATTGGGAGTTGTTTGTTCCTGCAGCATGAACTAGCCGTAGTGACAATTGTACCTTCCATAGTGACCTTGCTGGCATAGACAACAGAACCTACTATGCCTATGCAAGCACAAGGCAGTAGATAAGGAAAGTGTACTTGACTTTGGCTGGAGATCTTGTGGTTCTCCTCTCAGATCCTCTTCCCACCCTTCTCCTTGCTCTCTGTCCTGAGTGGTTGGCCTGCAGGGATTACGTCAATCAAGGGAACCCTTGTTGTCTGGCTTTCCATTGGGTCTGGCCCATTGGGAGCACTGGTGGGATCTGGGAAGAGAGAGGATAGTGAGGCTGGTGTATTTATTCCCCAGTTCTCTGCCTTCAAGATCCCCTCAAGCTGCCTGTGTCCTTCAACTGAAGGCCACATCTCCTATTGGGGGCTCTCTCTTGTCTCCTAGTGACAGCAACTTCTCCCTTCTCCCTCCTCTCACCCTTTGAGCCCATAATAGTTCGACTTGCACCAGCTCTGAGGTACTACCTTATCCTTTGTGGTTTGCTATACTCTTTTCTCATCCCTCCTAAGTGATCCCTTTATTAAAATCAAATCAAATGACCTACCTGGAGGGTGCCATCTGCTCCTGCTGAGACCCTGACTGCTGCTGCTTTGAGGCACACATGTCTGGGCTTGAATTCTGATTGAGTCACTGCCTTAGTTAAATCATGTCACCTCTGAGACCCCTGGGTTTTCTCTTCTGCAGACTGAAGCAAAACTAACCTCTAGGAAAGGAGGAGGGGTTTCCTAAACTATGGTATCTGTACAATGTCAGGAGGCATCTCAATTAGTGTTAGGAAAGAAGGAAGGAATCCTCATGACAGCTTGGAGAGGGTGGGGCCTGAGTGCCACTTGCCACTTGGGAAATGAGGCCAAGGCTGTGTGGGATGGAGTGTTCCGGGGCTCTGAATGGGCCTGAACCCTGGACAGACATCAGTGCATACACCTCTGGTTCAGTCCCTTCTGGGGATATTGCTGGAAAAGGGTCCCTCAGGACAGAAAACGTGGCATCAGCTAGGCCCAGGTTCAAATGTGGGCTTTGCACTCCTTGCTGTGTGACCTTGGGCAAGTGACACTGCCTCTCTGTGCTTCATCTAAAAATAGATAACACAAATACCTACCACAAATGAGAAACAGAACATAAGGCAGGCATCCTGACTCTCTTTTTGACTGCTGCATGCATGGTATCTAAAGCAGTACCTGGTGTATAATAGGTGCTTACTGCTTGTTACATGAATGAATGAGTGAACAAACTCACCTGCCTGAATTCAGCTTCTGATGCTACCAGTTTCCAGCTCTGTGGCCTTGGGTGCCTCATTTAAATTCCTTTATGTGGAAGATGGGATTCAAAAATACCTGCTTTGTGGGATTGCTAAGGACTACATGAATCTTCACATGTGCCAGGCAGAACCAGCACTCACTCATGTTAACCATCGGTGGTCACACTTTTGCTGGGGGTCAGGCTTTTTAAGCTGTTTAAGCTCTTTTGACCATGCATACAGCAGTCAAAAAGAGATTCCGGATGCCTGCCTTATGTTCTAATCCTCACTCGAGGTAAGTATTTTTATCCCTATTTTTAGATGAAGCACAGAGAGGCGGTGTCACTTGCCCAAGGTCACACAGCAAGCAGTGCAAAGCCCACATTTGAACCTGGGTGCCTGACCAGTTGGCTTACTGGAATTACCCCTGGGCTGGGGACAGAAACCTGGGCAACTTGCCACATGATATTGGATGACTGTTGCCCTCCAAGAGCCTCAGTGTTCCTATCTGTGAAGTGGGAGGTGGTGGCTGAAGTGGGAGCCTTCTGAGTCCCCTTGTAGCTTGCACCTGCACATGGGTCACTTTCGGACCAGGCTGTTGCAGGGGATGCCCTATGCACAGCCCCAGAGATGGGACATCTGGATGTGAATGGACTCAGGGCAAGTTCAGGGTCAGAGCCCTCCTCACATGCCTGGGCCAGTGGCAAGCATGTGCCAACACTACTACTACACTACATCACAAACACTACTACTAATGGTATTGCTGACCTTATCATCATCATCATCATGAGGTGGGAGCTGGGAGGAAGCCCTCGTTGGGGTAGGGGTCCCAGCTTCTGGGCCCTCCGCCCTGTTCCCGATTCCTCTATCCTTGGCCAGTGGTGCAGCGGGGAGGGGGCAGCCCGTTGGTGCTCAAAGCTGGAAGAGACGTTCTTCACAAGTGCCATCGAGCCTTCTTTTTTTAACCGCCACGAGCTGACTAATGCCTGAGAGTGTCAGTCCCTCCAGCTCCGGGTGGCCCTGCAG
Source organism: Pan paniscus (assembly GCF_029289425.2). Lineage (NCBI taxonomy): Eukaryota > Metazoa > Chordata > Mammalia > Primates > Hominidae > Pan > Pan paniscus. The sequence goes on along the minus strand of NC_073270.2, from coordinate 2,824,627 downwards.
GGGTGTGAAGTGCCGAGAGGAGAGGAAGCTGCTGCCTTCCAGAGCTGCCGGGCTGCCTGGGGCACTGTAGGCCCTCAGAGCCTGAGCCCAACGTCTCCGAGCCCCTGCCCCTCTGTCAGGGCTCCTGTATGCTCTCCAAGCTCTCATGCCCCTCTCAGACCTCAGCCCCCTTTCTGAGTCTCCCCATCCTTTTCGGGTCTCCCTGTCTGCCCTCCGAGCCCCAGCTCCCTCTCTGGAAATCAGTCTCTTTTTTGCCCTCCTCCCGCTTTCCTGTAGTAGTCCCTTGACAGATGCTGGCAGGGTTGCCCGCAGGGGGCCCAGCCCTGGCCTGGGTGCTGGGAATCCTGGCTGGAGCCTCAGTTCAGCCAGTGGCTCTTAGGGGACTTTGTGCAGCTCCTGTTCCCATTCGGGTCTCGCTTTCCCTATCTGTGTAATGAGAGGGTTGGACTGGATGGGTGAGAAGTCCTCTTCCCACACTGAGCCGAGAAGATTCCATAGAAACCCAAAAAACCTTCCAGTAGGGGGTTAGGGGTCCAGCGCCCCAGCACGGTTCCTTGCCTGGTGCTGGAGCCCCTTTCCCCTTTCCTCAGGGGAAAGTTCATTGCCTCTGAACAGCATGGGCTCTTGGCAGCTATCTCCTGAGTAGATTTTTGGATGTGCCTTTCCAATTCCTCCCTTCCTGACGTCAGCAGTGCCTGGTCCAAGTGGGCCCCCAGTGGTCTTGATTCCATCCTATTTTCCACCTTGCACAATCTAAAACTTGACCAAGGTGTGCACCTCTTGATGCTGGCCAAGTACTCTCCCCATAGATGCCCTGGCTGGTTAATGTATCACACTGAAGGCACAGAATGCTGCATGAACTCATTTTGATGGGCTGTGCAGAGTTTCGGAACCCTCTGGCTCCAGGGCCAAGTCTGGTTACTGCGGCAGCCATGAACGTGCACTGCTCAGGTCTCCTACCGTGGGGAGCATGATTGACTGACGGCCCCAGCTGCTGTCCCTTGGGATGTGCTGCCATATCTGTGCTGAACCCACATTTCCTGTGGGCTGCTGTCAGCCAACCACCGAGCATGGCAGGAATACTAAAGGCAGGCCCACTCTGGAGAGATGAAGAACTCTTCCAGTAAGTGACTTTGGCTCAAGGACTCTCCATTGGCATGGCTTAACCTTTTTTGAATTGTACTGCAGTTCAAGACTCTTCCTACGCAATCTGCCTTCCTTCTCCCTCTCCTTCCCCAGGTGCCAGACCTGCCTTCTCCTGCTCCCTCTCTCAATAAATCTCTTGTATGTTGAACTCAATCTTGACGTCTGCTTTTCAGTGGACCATCCTAACACAGTTATTACCTACTAGGCTACTGAAGTTATGCTATACACAGGAATTGATAACAGCAACAACTAGTATTTAATGAGCACATACTGTGGGCCAGGCCATATCTCATCAACTGTTTACTTCAGCCTCATGAGGGAGGAACTCTAACCATCCCATTTTATAATGAGGAAACTGAAGCTCAGAGAAGGAAGGAACTTACTCAAAGCAGAATTTTAAAATGACTGTAGAGTTTCCAAATTTTTTGTTGATATCTCTCTCACCCTCTATGTAATACAAGCCGGTGAGTGTAGATATGAAGTCACTTTTTGCTAATTGTCGTGTCTCCCTCCTCAGAGACTCATGTAGTCTCTGGCATGTAGAAGGCTCTTGATAAATATTTGCTGCAATTGCCAATGAATAAATGAGCAGTAAAAGAGCTGTGCACAATGGCCAAGCGGCTTAGCCACATTGCAAAAAGGCTGCAAAAAGAAGAAGCTTTTCTTTGAAAGTCCTCGGCCCTGGTAAAACATGAGGGTGTGAGTTTCTATATTTATTAAAACATATTTAGCTTCTCTTCCTTTCTCTTTCACACCCGTCTGCTTCATACTGGGGAGGCAGAGCAGAACAATGGAAAGAACTAGTCAAACATAGTAGGATTCTCCTGGCTTGGCCACCTACAATGTTCTGTGCCTCAGTTTCCCCATCAATAAGATAGGAGTATTACTGTCTACTTCATCAAGTGCCTGGCAGAGAGAAGATGGAGTGGGCACACAGCAGGTCCTGTGCTCCTGCCAGTGTCTCCTGGTAGCCCACAGAGGTTGGGCACAGCCCCATGCCAAGCTTGGGCCAACTGGGAAGGTATGGTGGCTGCGGTGGCTGCAGTGGCTGTCACATCAGTCCCCAGAGGGGCTCAGGAAGCCCAGTGCTGGCAGCCTGCTCCCTTCCCCCAGCTGCATAGAGGCATCCTGCCAACCTTTCCCAGCCTGCGGGTGAGTCTCAGGCCCCTGGCTGTCCCAGTTTCTGCTGATAGCAGAGGACCACGCGTGAGTCAATGCATCACCCCCAGGTTTCTGCAGCTGCCCTTGGATGAGCCAGGCCTGACTGGATTAGTAACTGGATCACAGCCTCCGCCCCTGCAAGCGTCAGAGGCTCAGGAATGCTGCAGGAGACCTTGGCGTCAGCTGTCCCAGGCTCCTTGTGCCTTGCATTACAGATGGGGAAACTGAGGCCCAGAGAGGGGAAGGGATCTGCCCAGGGTCACACTGAAACTCAGTGGCATTACAGGAACTCGAGCCTAAATTTTATCCCTCAGGGGCTCATTCATTCATTCATTCTGGATCCTAGCTCTAAAAAACAGATCTCAACTCTGCCCACTCTCCCCTGCTCCACTGTCACGCCTGTAGCCTAGCTGCTGACAGCTCTCACCTGGATGGCTGCAGTAGCCTCCTCCATCCATTTTCCACACAGCAGCCAGGGGGGCCTTTTAAATAAAAAAAATTAGATTGTGTTACCTTCTTGCACACTCCTATAGTTTCCCATCTTATTCAGGATAAAAACCTGAGGATGTGACCAGGAACCACCAGGCCTTATGGGTCCAGCCCCTGCCACTCTGAACCCTTCCTCTTGCTGTCGCCCCTCCATGCACTTGGTGGGAAGCCAATGCCGTTGGCCTCAGTGTATCTGGAAGGCTCCACCCTGGCCCAGCCCTGGAGCCCTCGTATGTACAGTTCCCTCTGCCTAGAACACTTGTCCCCAGCATCCCCACGGCTGGTCCCTTCCACCCCTCATGTCTCAGCGTGATCCCCTCCTCAGGGAGCCCGGCCAACCCAGTCCTTCCACCGCATCCCAGCTGCTCTGCCTCGCCACCCTGCCCCATCCTCTCACAGCACGTACCCCTGCCAGAATGGTCGTTAGTCATGCACTTAATTGTTTATCACCAGGAAGAGTGGACACTTCCCGAAGACAGGGGTCTGAGATTCCGTTATGGCCTCAGTGCCTAAAAGAGTCCCTGGCATAGAGTATGTACTCAATAAATATTCCTCTCTCTCTCTCTCTTTTAACAGCGTAGTGTGGGGATCATCATATTTTCTCTTTTTTGTTTATTATTATATTACAAATATATAACTGTATACTTTTTTATTTTATTTTATTTTAGACAAGGTTTTGCATTGTCAGCCAGCCTGGAGTGCAGTGGCGCAATCATAGCTCACTGCAGCCTCGAACTCCTGGGCTCAAAGGATCCTTATGCTTCAGCCTCCTAAGTAGCTGGGACAACAGGTGCAGCCCACTGCCCCTGGCTTTTTAAAAATTATTATTTTTTTTGTTGGGACAGGGTCTCACAATGTTGCTCAGGCTAGTCTTGAACTCCTGGGCTCAAGTGATCCTCTTGCCTTGGCCTCCCAAAGTGCTGAGATTACAGGCACGAGCCACTGTGCCTGGCCATAAATATTTCTTGAATGGAGTAAAGGAGAAAAAAGGAAGAAAGAAAGGAAAGAAAGGAGAAAGGGAGGGAGGAAGAGAGGGAGGAAGGGGGGAAAGAGGGAGGAAAGAGAGATGGGGGAAAGAGGGAGAGGGGAAGGAAGGAGGGAGGGAGGGAAGGAAGGGAGGAAGGAAAGGAAGGGAAGGAAGGAAGGGAAGGAAGAAGGGAAGGAAGAAGACTAAGCAATGGTGTTGCTGGATGTGGAGGGAGAAGGCCTGATATTGAGGAAAAATTACCAAAGAAAAGTCTGCTTTTGTTTCCTCCCTCATGTAATCTCACTTCCTCTGTGAGTAGTCCCTCATTCTGCCAGCTTCCCTCTGGGCTCCTGGTGCCTGCTGCCCCGCCTCACCTGCTGCTTGTTCTCTTCTGACTCACCTCTCTTCTCAGGAAAACTAATTCTCACTCACTTGTGACAATAGGGCATTCCCATTCAAAGGGAGTTTTTATTTTTAGCTGTCTTCAAAGGGTAAAGCCAAAGAAATGAATACCTAATGGTGGAATCTCTGCTTCTAGTGAGGTTGGACGACTGTCCTAATCCCCTGAAATTACATTATGTGGCCATCCCTCTGTCCCAGGTAAGGGCTGGGTGCCCACCCCCAAGTCAGGCCAGGATACATGGCCTTCTGGACTGTGCCTGTCTCTGTCACCTCTCTCCCCTCCCTCATTCACCACTTTCCCAAGATAAATCAACCAGGTCAGTCAACACGTTTTGGTGAAAAAGAAACAAGTTAGTCTTTTGACTCGACAAAGTGGGCCTTTCTCATGGCAGAGGGGCTGGGGCAGTCGGGAGCATGTGGAATCAGCACTGCTGGGCCAAGACAAGGCCCCTTTTGTGTTCAGGGACAAAGATAGAGTGTCCCGGCAAGATGGGGCCAGGGCCTTTCCAACGCCAGCTCCGGCAGCCTGGATTGGCTGGCAGGCAGACAAGTCTACCCTGTGACTGGGCGGCCCAGGCTCCCAGCCACCGGCCGCCCCACCCCTCCCTTTGGCAAACAATTGGGTGGGGGTGAAATAAATTGTGAAACCAGACTGTCTGCCCTGTCCTGGCCACCAGTGCTCTCGGGGCTGGGGATACTCAAACCTAGCAGACCTGGTACTTGGGGGCTGAGAGTCCTTAAATCTACTATTTCCGTGGCCTTTGGAGATGAAAAAACTTGGCTTTGGTTCCAGGTTGGGTGACCTTGGGCAAGTCACCCCACTTCTCTGAGCCTCTGTTTCCCAGTCTGCAAAACAGTACAATAATTGTTCACCTCCAGCCGTGGTACAGGTTCAATGACATGGCATCTCTAAGGAACAAGGCACATGCCTGGCACAGAGAGGGCACACAACCGTCAAGTTCACAGCTCTTTACAGTTTACCACTTCATATCTACTATCTCATTAGGTGCTCAGAAAACTACCCCTACCCGTGGAGGCAGGATAATCACCCCCATAGACTGAAGAAGAAACTGAGGCTTGAAGGAAATTTAGAGAATCTGAATTTCTGGGGATGTGAGCATTCTGGAAGGGCACCTGGTAAGGTTATGTGTGGCCCAGGCTGATAGATCCTGAGGAAGGCGGTAAGAGGGAGAATCTCCAAGGTGTAAAAACTTGAGAGGGTCAGAGACGGAAGTAGGGTCATACCCCCAGGTCGTTGCACTGGCTGTGCCCTCTGCAGAGAACACCCTTTTCCTCCCCTCCCCACCCGCAGGTTAATGCTGGTTGGCTTTTTAAGACAACTTAGCCTAGGAAAGGAGGAAATTCACTTTTCACTGGAAATCTTCTGTGTTTAAAATTTTTGCTACGTGGAAAAATTTTTAAATGGAAATATTTTGTTGAATGGTTTATTCATTCAACAGATATTTGTGGAGGACCTGCTGTCCATCAGACAGTGATGCCAGATGCGGTTAAGCGAGATAGAAGTGGTCCTGGCCTCCGGGAGCCAACAGGCTAGTTCAGGGGGCTCTTCGCTTTCGCCACATCGGAATCACTTGGGGAGCTTTAAAAATTATTGATACCTGGGCCTCACCCCAGCTACCTTGACTCAATTGCTCTGCAATGGGACATTTTCTTCTTCTCCTTCTTCTCCTCTCCTTCTCTTCCTTCTTCTTCTTCTTCTTCTTCTTTTTTTTTTTTTTTTTTTTTTGAGACAGGGTCTCCCTTTGTTGCCCAAGCTGGAGTGACTGCATTGGCCCTATCTTGGCTCACTGCAGCCTCAACCTCCCAGGCTCAAGCAATCCTCCCACCTCAGCCTCCTGAGTAGCCGGGATGACAGGGACATGCCACCATGCCTGGCTAATTTTTATTATTTTCTGTAGAGACAGGGTTTTGCCATGTTGTCCAGGATGGTTTCAAACTCCCGGACTCAAGTGATCCATCTGCCTCAGCCTCCCAAAGTTCTGGTATTACAGGTGTGAGCCATTGCCACACCAGGCCCTGCAATGGGGCACTGGGATTTTCAGTAGCCACTCAGGTGATCCCAGAGGCCAACAGCATGGAGAACCATGGTTTCGGGGAAAGGAGACAAATGAGCAAATCACCAAAATGCACAGACCATAATACATGCATACGGTGAAGGAAATCTATACCAGGAAAAGGGACCAGCATGATAGGGTTGCTGTTTAAGATGGCCTGACCCTAGAGGGCCCCTTGGGGTGGGGGGGTACTGCAGCAGGGAGTGGGGCAAAGAAAGTGAGGAGATGGATCATTGGAAACCTGGGGGAAAGCAGTCCAGTCACAGGGAAACAGCAAGCGTGAAGGCCCAGGGATGGGAAATGGTGAATGTGATGAACAGCAAGGCGGCCGGTGTGGCTGGAAGGCTGCAGATGGGTGGGGAGGGAGAGAACAGAAGGAGGCAATGTTGAGAGGCATCCTGTGGTTCCCCCAGGCCTGAAGGAGTCAGTGCTGCCTCAGGAACCTGACTATTTTCCTCTTATTCTTAGTCCTAGTAACCCACATAGAAACTGGCAAGAAGTGTCTGGTCTGAATATTGGGATCATTCTTGCCTGTCCCAGCAGGCTCAAAGTGAGCCCAGAATGGGTGGCCTCTTCCTCCTTCTCCCTTACCCCAACCCAGAGCCCACAAAAGCATGTGGCTTGGAGGAGACAGGTAGCTACCAGAGGTCAAGGAGTCCCTGCCCTGTGCCTTGGGAAGGACCTGCCCTCCCTCTACAAAGCTAGACAGCTGGACCTACCTGACCTGGGTCCTGGGGGCCGCTGGAACTAGGAAGGGCTCTGGCCTCATGAATCACAAACTGGCATGACATCACCTTGTCCAGTGGACATTCCAGAGGCTTAAAATCTCAGAATTCTTAATATTAGAGTAATAACTTAGTTATTTTAGAGTGTCGTATTAGAATTGCATTCAAATAATACAGAAATGTCATATTGCGTTAGCAGCCTAGATTGGAATGTTGTGGTACAATGTCTTATAATATTGCATTAGGACATTATGTAATGTTATGTGTTAGAATGGTATGTTGCTCCAGAGTGTGGGATTAGAATATTGGTTAGAATTGTGCTGAAATGTTGAATTAGAATATTAATCTGTGTTAGAACATTATATTTGAATGCAATGTTATAATAGTATATTAGTGTTACATTAAAATATTATATTGTGTTGAAATGTTTTCTTAGCAAGTTTTCTTAGAATGGCATGTTGAATCTTAAAATCAAAAGGGAGCGCGTGAAACTGTGGGGTTCTTTGATGGCATGCAGAACACCGCCTGACCTAGGAATGGTGGAGTAGCGGTGGCAGGGCCTGGATTTGGGCTCAGCTCTGACACTGACTCCTTTCCCTGCTCTTCCTCTCTCTGGACCTCAGTTTCCCCATTTTTACATCAGGAGCTGTTGGGCAGTGTTGGCCTTTAGGGCCTCTCTCATGCTGACTGTTTATGGGGCTCTGAATGCTGGACATTCGCCCTACGCCAACTCCCGGGCAGGAAGTGAAAATTCTGCTTAACAATGAGATTGATCTTATCAGGGAATGAATGACTTTCTGGGAGTAAACAGCTTCCTCACTGACAGGAAAAGTAAGAGGATCAAGTGACCAGGGTGAGAGAAACTCCAGACCAAGCAGGCAGGAGTATAGACCTCCAGCCAGCTGCTCACTCTTCCCTAAAGGCACAATGACTCCATCCTGCAAACTGGGGGTGAACCAGAGTCTCCTTCTTCCTTCTAGAAACATTTCCCCATCCATCCCACCCAGTCTTCTCCAGACGCCATGGCTGACCACAGTTTTAGGCTGCTATCCCTGACTGATGGGCCGAATTGCTGAGTTCTGAGCCCCTCATCTTTGCCCCTAGACGTTGGCTGGACTCTCGACCATCTCTGTTTTCCCCCTCCCCTATGTGGATCAGGGCATTTCAGAAGTAGGCCTAGAACAGATGGTTTCAGCAAAAATATCCCGGGCCTTCCCACCTGAACTCTCCCTGCCCCTCACTCTCTAGAAGAAAAAACAAGTGATGGCAAGGCAACCTGGAAAAATCCACACATTTACACAAGCTCTGATCCTTCTGTACATCTTCATGTTTTGCATGCACCACCACCCACAGACCCTGTGGTCCCTGATCCAAGACAAGGAGGGGGTTAAGAGCAAGGCCCAGCAGACCAGCTAATGACCATCAGTGCTCTTGTGCAACCCACTTCCCCTTCTGAAACTGTGTCCTCCATTGCAAAACGAAGTAAGGGTTTTGACCTTATTAAGCATGATGGGCATGAATTTGAGGTAACACCTGCAAACCATTCAGCTCAGCACTTATCAAGTGGCAAATGCACTGAGCTTGTTGAGGTTGAAATTGTCTAGAACTGGGCACACCCTACACCCACCCTAATGCCTTCAGCTTGAGGTCTGGGCCCCAGCCTTCCTGCATGCTACAGCTTGGAGGGTAACATTCATATCTCACGGTCATCCTAAGATGAAAGGGAAAATCCACAGGAGAAAGACAGCCAGGGGTCTTGGTGATTGGAAGAAGGCTTTCTTAAGAAGCTTGTAGTGAGCATGATGTTTTTTGCTTAAATAAATCTCTTGATACTTTTGAGGGCAGACAAGGCCTTGGAACCTGGAGTAAAGAGGCTGGGCAGAGTTCTAGGCCCACATGGCGTCACTGGCTGACCTCTTTCTATCTCAGGGTTTCATTTATCTAATCTGGAAAATGGGGCTTTAAAAGGCACTTCTTTCACAGGTCATTGTGGGGGTCAAATGAGATGGTCTAACTCATAAATCTAGGAAAGGCCATGAGACGCCTGGTGTGGTATAGGGATGGAGAACAAAAAATAACATGAAGAAAAGGAGAAATGAAAGGGGAAATGGAGGGGAAGGGATAACTTAGAGAGATTGCATGCTATGGGCAGTCCCTGAGGCAGTCGCCAAGGCAACTTAGAGAAACAGCAGGTGGTGGGCAGTCAGCAGCTCTGCCACTAGCTTGTGTGACTTTCAGCTGGTTCCCTGCCCTCTCTGAGCCTCAGGGTCCTCATGGGTAACACTGGCCATTCAGACTGGACAACTCCAATGGTGAACTCACCTGCCTCCCTTGGTCCCCTGGATTCCCTGATATGCAGCCGTAAGCCCTGAAGTGCTTGGCTGGGGAGACTACAGTTGATCACAATTCCTAAACACCTTCACTCCTATTTTCATGGTTGGACCATGGATGGCAAGGAAAGGATCTCAGATTTCTGGAGGTGACAGCTGGGACAGCTGAAGATGGTCAGGTTCAAGCTCCTGCCTGAAGCTTGCCAGACCCTATCTGTCCACTTTTGCTGTGGTCACCTAGTGGGGATAGTGGAAATTGAGCAAATGTGTGTTAGTCATAAATGCCTGGTATGAGAACAAAGCAGTAAGCAAGCCAGATCCAGTTCTTGCTCTCATGGAATAACATTTGGGGAGTAGGGTGAATAATACATTAGAACTCTGCTATTTGGTGCATATATGTATGTAATTGTTATATCTGCTTGATGAATTGACACTTTTATCAGTATATAATGTTTTTTGTCTCTTGTAAACATATTTGACTATTATGTATAGCATTCGTATAGCCATCTCAGATCTCGTTTGGTTACTATTTGTATGAAATATATTTTTTCATGTTTTCACATTCAATCTATTTGTATCTAAAATGAGTCTTTTGTAGACAGCATATAGTTGGATATTTAAAAAAATTCATCCTGTCAATTTATGCGTTTTGATTGGTGAGTTTAATCCATTTACATTTAAACTAATTACTGGTAATTGGGAACTTACTTTTGCAATTTTGTTATTTGTTTTCTCTCAAATGTGCTGTTGAACTCTTCTAGTGATTTTTTCATTTCAGTTATTGTATTTTTCAGTTCCATAATTTATATTTGGTTCCCTTTTATAATTGCTATCTCTTTGTTGATATTATAATTTGGTTCATATATCATTCTTCTGATTTCCTTTAGTTATTTTTCTGTGGTTTTCTTTAGCTCTTTGAGCATTTTTAAGACAGTTGTTTCAAAGTCTTTATCTAGTAAGTCCAATGTCTGGGCTTCCTTAGGGATAGTTCCTGTCAATTTATTTTATTCCTTTGAATGAGCCATGTTTTCTACTTCTTTGTTGTGTTTTTGTTGTTGTTGTTGTTGTTGAAAACTGGACATTTGAAAAAACAGCTGCCTCTCCCAGGCTTTGCAAACTGACTCTGTGTTACACAGTCCTTCACCAAGGTGAAAGCTTCAGGTCTTCTCAGGTCTTTTCTGAGAATGAATCTTGCCTGCTCCTAAATGTGGCTTACTCAATTCCTCCATATGTATAGCTGCTTTTGAATGTCTTACTTTTTCAAAGAATCTTACCCCAGCACCCAGCTTCTCCTTAGGGCCACAGATGGTCTATTGTGTGCGTCCACTCATAATCTCTTGCCCCAGTCATCTATGGGTCTATGGTCTCCCTGCAGCTTCCACCAACAGTGCCCTTAGCTTCCCTCTACCTGAGATTTTAGTTAGACAAAACAGAGAGCTGTCCTCCAGGTAGGCCTCAGACCAGTTAGAGTGTTGCCAGTAAGGTAGGCTTGCTCCCTCTGGCTCAAGGGAGGGAAATGGGCTGCTGTGCCAGGGAGGGGGTTGGGCAAAAGGGAGTAAAAATGCCACAAAACTTTTTCTACTGTTTGAAGGTGGCTTTTTCTTGATTAGGTATTCACCTGGGTGCTGTAAACCTTTGACTGTTTTCCAAAGCTCCTATATTAGTTCTAAACCAGTCTCTGGTTGTTTTCTTGGTGCTTCCATGGGGTGAATGACAGCTTGGAGCTTCCTAGTCTGCAATTTTGCAGCTGCCACTCCTCCAACCGACGGTACATTAGAAGCATTCAGATATCTAACCGCACATTACAGGGAAATGAACAGCATCGCTGGTGTGAATGTCTGCAGGGAGGAAGGTACCAGGGATAATTGGGATCAGAAAAGGCCTTGGGGAAGGCATGATTTTTGAACTGAAAGAGAGGAAGGAAAAAGCCAGGAAAGCAATTCAGGAAAGCATAATAGCAAAGGCCTTGAGGTGAAGAAGAACCTGGTTTGTTCTAGGCCCTGTTGGAAGGATGGTGTGGCCAGAGCCCAGGGAGGCCTGGGGATCAGAGCACACAGGGCCTGGGGGCTGGGATGAGCAGCTCGAGCTGTATTCTGTGGGGAGAACCCACGGAGGGCTTTAAGAACTAAAGAGACCTTGTGATTTTTGCTTAAAATGACAAGGCTGCATTGCAGGTAAGGTCTAGAGTGGGAGCAGTGAAGAGGCTGGTGTAGATGCCCCGGTGAGAGATGAAGCTACAGTCTGGGAATTAAGGGTCAGTTCTTGGCAGGGGTCAGAGGAAGCAGAGTTTAGTGGGAACAGCAGGAAGCATCCCTGCAGACTTTCAGAGGTGGACCGGGGAACATTCTTGGCCAAGTCAAACCAAGACTGGTGTTGGGACAGGAGGCAGGAGGGATATTTTTGCCCCTGTGGCTTCCTTTGAAGTTCTAAGCTCTACCTCTCCCAGATGAGCCTTTCCCCAGGGAAAGGAAGACAAACTGTGTCTCCAGGGTTTACAGAACCAGCCTCTGAAAGGTTTTTCAAACAGGAACTGGACCATTGAGAAGATGGGGAAGCTGGGCCCAAGGAAGGGCTGTGGCCATGGCCTCACAGCACATGGTCCTCCTTTATGGGAGGTGAGTCAGGGACTGCATCACCCAGTTCCTGCTAATACTCAAGTGTCAGCATTTTCAGTGCGTTTGAGGTTAAACTCAAGGATTCCAGAGTTGGGCTGGCCCGGCCAGAGTCCTGAGCTTTCTGGCTCACAGAGTGATGCTGTGCTGGCCACTCCCCCTCTCTGAGTCTCAGTTTCCTCATCAGTACCACTGGGGCGATGATAGTCCTCACCACACTGGTTATTGTGAACTGTGTGAGATAACACATGAAGAGCACTTAGCAAGGTACCTGGCTCACAGTGTGTACTCAATAACTGATTTTTGCAATGACATTGCTATTTACTGTGAAAGGGTAAGTATTATCTGGGGACCCTGGTGACAATTTTAGGCACCCAGCAGAACCACAGAATCTCACTTGGTTTGGTTTGGGAGAATGTCAGAGAGTGGTCTCCACTTCCTGTTCCGGTTTGGGAGACTGTCAGAGAGTGGTCTCCACTTCCTGTTCCGGTTTGGGAGACTGTCAGAGAGTGGTCTCCACTTCCTGTTCCGGTTTGGGAGACTGTCAGAGAGTGGTCTCCACTTCCTGTTCCGGTTTGGGAGACTGTCAGAGAGTGGTCTCCACTTCCTGTTCCGGTTTGGGAGACTGTCAGAGAGTGGTCTCCACTTCCTGTTCCTTATTTAGCCACGGACCTCACCTGTTCTCAGGCCACACAGCCTATCTCATGTCTAAAGCGAAATGTCATGGGTCAAAGAGAAGGAAAGATAACCCATGACCAGGAGGACCACGAGGACCATTTGAGCTGGAACTTAAGGTTGGGTGGGAGCAACAAAGGCCAAGACAGCAGGATGCCATTCCAGGAGAAGAGAGGAGCCACAGCCAGGGCTTAGAAGTTGAAAAATGATTCTTATTCCGTTCGGGTAGGCAGAAGAGAGTGAGTCATTTTGGCCACAGTGGAGAACTTGTGATGGGATGGTGGGTACAAGGAAATCAGGCTGTAGCTAGATCATGGATGCCAGGGTGGGGGAAATTGGCCTTCACCTTAGAGGTGACGGGGACAGGGGGCTCTGACTGTTTCTGAGAAAGAGAAGGCCATCCTCAGAGCTGGACTATGCGAAGGTCACTCCGTCAGCTTGAATATAGGCAAGAGGCCCAGAGACCTGCTGGAGCCTCTCCGTGGTCTAGGTCAGGGGTGCGGAGGCCCACTCTGGGCAGTGAAAATGCAGATGTAAGGAGATCCCACAGGTATGAAGGGGGTAGAATCAACAAGACTTGGCAACTAACTAGAAGGGGCAGGGGTGAGGGAGGACCCAAGCCTGACTCCCAGATGCCAGCTTGGGCAATGCAGTGGTTGAATAGAGGCCAAGGATGGAGGTGGTGTGGGGAGGAAGATGGCGGGGGCTGGGGCAGCTCTGAACACACCTTGCCTGAAGAGCCCATGGGCCACCTGCACCGGCACTTGCCTCTATAAGTCCGGACTTGGAGATGGGTCTCGGGATCGGGGACAGGTATTTGACAACGTTTATAGCCCTGAGTTTGGCTGGCTTGTTGAGGAGACAGGCGAAGGAGAGGAGGTGGGGCAGGTATGCCGGCTGCTGCTCTCTTTGGCCTCAGCCCTGGGACAAGCTTGTCCATCTCCTCTGCTACCCTCCCCCTCTTCTCCTCATCTTACTTCCTTCTGGCTCTTACTTAGCTGCGTCATTTTAGGGAACTTGGAAACCAGGCCTGGTGTCTTTAACTTACAAAATTATACACTCCAATGAGCCGGAAAGGGGCTTTTGGAATAATTCTATTGAAAATATGTGGGTTTTCGCCTTGAAATGATCTTCCTGAAATTATCCCCTTTCTCTCTTTATAAATATTAAAAAGAAGGAATCTGAGCTTACTGCTTTAAATCTCTATTCAGGGACTTTTTCTTCTGCCTCCCAGGAAAGCAACCAGTCATTTCTGAGGAAGAAAAGGACGAGGCTGGCGCCGTTTCCTTTAACATATCAATCCCACCCCGCTTCTGAAATCCACTTTCTGGAATACCCCTGACCAATCCCTCCTTGTTCCCCCCTACAGCTAAGCCGGGATTTGCTGGAATATTGTGTGTCAGTGTGGGGGTGTGACAGAGGAGCCACTCCAGGAAGGGTGGCAAGGGGAAGGTGAGGAAGGCTAGAGAGACAGGCAGAGAGAGAAGGGGAGAAGCAGCGACAGGGATGAAGGGGAGACAGAGACAGCAACAGCGACAGAGAGACAGAAACGAGAGATATGCAGAGAGATACGAAGAGACAGAGAAAGAGACAGAGGGACAGAAAGAGAGAGAAAAACAGAGAGGAAGACAGAAAGAGACAGAGAAGCAGAAAGAGACAGAGACAAGGACAAAGGGAGGGAGATAGAGTGACAGAGGGATGGAGAGAGGCAGGGAGAAAGAGAGAGAGAGAGAGAGAGAAAGAGGGAGAGAGAGAGACAAGGCACATACACACCCACACACACCCAGAAAGAGAGGCAGGAGGGAAAGCAAGGGAGGATAGAGCAGAGACAGAGGGAGAGGGAGATAATGCTAGGGAGAAAGGGAGAGATGTGTAAGAATAGAGAGGGAGAGATGGGCTGGGGGAAGAGACATGGAGACACTGAAACCCTGGATACTGAGGATTAAAGGAGAGACAGAATATTGTGGGGGGAGAGGTGGGAGGGAGAGACAGAGAGAGAGAGAGAGAGAGAGACAGAACAAGCATGCTGAGGAGAGAGAAAGTAGCACACAGATGCAGAGAGACAAAAAGGGAAGACATAGGAATAGAGAAATGGGGAGGGCTGGGGAAGAGACAGAGCTAGAGGCAGAAAATGATAGAGAGAGAGAGGCCCACAGAATGGAGACGATGCAGATTGACAGATGGGGTAGAAAAGAGCCAGATAAATTGCAAGTCAGGAAGGAGGCAGGGGAGAGAGGCTGACACGGAGGGGTGGATGAGGAGACCTGATGGGCTCTGCAGCCTGCGTGCAGGTGCGAGTGTGTGGCTTGTGAGCACAATGGCCTCCAATGGAGGGAAGCCCCTTGTTCCCAGCCCGGTCCCTCTGCTGCCTTCCTCAGTGCCTGAGAGTGGGGTGAAGCATTGCCTGCCTTTGATGCACAGAGGGTGGGGCAGAGCAGACCAGTTAACAGAGTGTGGTTTAGAAGACAGGCAACCCCGAGTTCAAGCATCAGCTCTGCCAATCCCGGCCAACCCCCTTGGGGCCCTTACTCAGTCTTTTGGAGCCTTGGCTTTCTTGTCTGGAAAATGGGGCTAACAATGCCTATCTACATCATAGGGTCGCCACGGTGCCTACAGGAGGCCTCACTGCAAAGGGCTTGGCACAGCACCTGAGTCAGCTGCTATGGTCCAACCTGGAGTGTAGGGTGGACTGTAGTCCTTCTGTGATCTCATAATCCATCAGCAGACCCCTGCTGTGTACCCCTCTGTGTACTCCTGCTGTGTACCTGGAGACCCCCAGGTCTCCAGGGGTCAAACCACACCCCACAGGCACCTTGAAAGAAGAAATCCACAGGAGGAAAAAAAGAAGTAGGAATCTTGGTGGCTGGGAGAGTTCTGAGAGGGTATCTCAGGCAGCTGTGATGGGTTCAAGAGGAAATGGAGGCTTGGGTGCACTTCCCTGGTCTCCACCTCCTTGAAAGAGAACCCAGGGAGCAGGAAAGTGTGACCTTGAGCCTGTCCAGGGCTTCTGCCTGCCTGGCTGACCCAGAGCGGGTTGGATTCCATGCTCTGTGAAGGCCTTTGAGGTCCTAACAGTCAGGGGTTCTCGAAGTCCATGATTGTAAGCAGCCCGACTGGGGCTGGGGGGCGATGGGGAAGGGTGTCCCCTGCTCCCCCACCTCCTCCTGCCAAGGCTGCAGAGGGAACAGAGGCCGTTGCCTTCTGAAGGATTTGTCACAAAGCGCGGTGGTCGGTTACCGGTTACCACATAAGCCAAGGCCTTGATCTGCTGTGTTTGAGGAAACCCTTTGTTCCTTTCAAGTCTCTATTCTCTGAGCCAGGGCTAGTGCGGAGACCGAAGCAGTGAGCTTTCTCTTTCTTCCTTTTCTTTTTGGATTTTTAAAAATAACTGGCTTGCGCATTCAGGCGGTGTTCCAGAATTGGGTTCCCAGGCTGTGGTTCAGGGCCAGGGACTCCAGCAGCCCCTTCATCCCAGGAAGGCCTCGGGGGAGGGAGAGCCTAA
The DNA here is from genome assembly GCF_029289425.2 of Pan paniscus. Lineage (NCBI taxonomy): Eukaryota > Metazoa > Chordata > Mammalia > Primates > Hominidae > Pan > Pan paniscus. The sequence goes on along the minus strand of NC_073270.2, from coordinate 2,808,543 downwards.
GGGCTGATGGGGAGGGGAGGGCACACACAGGTGCTTGTGAGAGGCTTGGGCTCAGGAACCAACACTGAGGGGAGACTGAAGATGGGGTTCTAACTCTGGCTATGCACCCCATGCATGCCCAGTGCATCTTCTTCTGGACCTCAGTTTTTTTCAGTGCAGGGTTGGAGGCCAGAGCAGAGATGGCCACTTTTTCCCATGGCTGAGTCTATGCCAGACATTGCTCATCAATTGCCCTTCCCCACGGAGCTTGGATGAGCCCCAAGAAGTCTTTTCAACACCGTGCTCTGGGTATCTACTGCCAATTGCATTTGGCATGCAAAGTGAGACCTGCTTCCCGTCCTGAGAGAAGATCATCTCTGAGGCACCAATATGAAGTGGGGATGCAATAAATATTTTTTGGATGAATGGGCACTGCTTTTTTTAGCCCTTACTTCATGCCAGGCATTGTTCTGAGTACTGTTCTAAACGTTGAACAAAACAAAGTTCCTGACCTCAATCTCACATGTGAGGGAGACAGGCAACAAGCAAATAAACAGCGAAATAGATCAAATGTCAGGTGGTGATCAGAGCCATAAAGAAAAATTAAAACAATAGAGAGTGACAGGCTGTGGGTCGGTGGGGGGGAACGTTGTGGATAAGGTACCCAGAGAAGATCTTCTGGGAAAGAGATATGGAGTAGACAAAGTGACAGTCTCCTCAGAGCCCATCACTCTAGGACTTTGAGTCTAAATTTGTCTGACTTTAAGATTCTAATTTCATTGAGTAAGATTCTAGAATCTCGTGAATCTAGGAACCTATAACCAAAATTATAGATTTTCACTGCTCTCATATTCCATGACAATGATGCTAGAATTCTGTGACTCTGAAATTCTAGGCTTCACTGATGCATCTTTTTGCTTGAACAGACCAGGATTCATTGCCTACCCTCTCCCCACTACCCCTAGGAAATGGAGCTGAAAATAGAAACAGTCAAAACAACAAGCCATTCCAGCTCTAAGTGCCATAGTAAACAAATGGTCCAATGTTGCTCTGATAGTTTAATTGCGGCAGTTCCAGACAAGCCCATTCATGAAGGATCTTTAGTTGATGGAGAGGAGGAGTGAGCACCCAGGGAAGGGATGGCTTGTAGGGTAGGCACTTGGGGGAGGTCTGCGTCACGACCCCAGCTGAGGATGATGCTCTGGGAAGCCTGTTGGGTTTCAGCAGCCAAAGCATTGGTATTTGGATCAGGCCCCTTGGCCTTTAAGGACCACAATGGTGGCTATTTTAACTGGCAAAGTAAAGAAGTGTCTCTTTGAGGATGTGGCATTAGAGCTAGACTGGAAGACTTTAGAAGATACTAGCTTGACAGAAATCCAGGGAAGTGAGTCCCAGGCAAAGGGGAAGAGCAGATTCAAAGGTCCTGAGGTGAGAGAGAGCTTGGCAGGTTCCCCAAGTATTCAGAGCATAGGACAGAGAGGAGATGATATCAGAGGGATAAGCAGGGGCTGTTTCCTATAGGGGTTTGGAGGTCAGGGTTAGGAATATGGAAGCCACTGGAAGGTTTTTAACAGGGGAGTGACATGATATAAATCCATATTCAAAAGATTACTAACTGCTTTGAGTAGAAGAGACTACTGGGGGCAAGAGTAGAAACTGAAAGACCAGTGAGAGACCCCAGTGTTTCAGTGAGAAATGATGGTTGTTTGGATTTAGATGGTGGCAGTGGGTCCATCTGTTTGTCTACCGCTTTGTTCTTCCCTCCTTTCTTCCATTCTTCTATCTCTTCATCCATCCATTCATCCATCCACCCATCCATCCACCCACCCATCCATCCACCCACCTATCCATCCACCCACCAACCCATCCACCCATTCATCCACCCACCCACCCATCCATCCATGCATGCATGCATGCATGCATCCATCCATCCATCCATCCATCCATCCATCCATCCACCCTCCCATCCACCCACCCACCCATCCATCCGTCCATCCATCCATCCACCCGTCCATCCATCCATCCACCCACCCACCCATCCATCCATCCATTAACTAAACACTCAGAGCCAGGGGCTGTGCTGGGTGTGTCTATGGGGAGTCAGGTACAATGCTGAGATAACAAGAATGAAATAAACATGGTTCCCAGCCTAAGGGGCTTACAAAACAGCAGGGTACACAAAATTGCAATGTAATGTTATGAATGCTCCAGTTAAGGAATGCATGAAGCACCGAGAGAGCTCATGGGAGGTAATTCCCTATGCTCTGTCCTGGAGGAGATACTGATGTTTGAGTTGGGCCTTTCGAAGGACACGGGAGTTGGACAGGCAGCAGAAGAGTGTTCCTGGCAGGGGCACACAGCTTGAGTAAAAAGCAAGGAGGCAGCATGAGTGAGCATGGCCGGTTCTGGAAATGTACAGATGTCTAGGTTGGTTGAATCAACAGATGCGAGTGGGGACGCTGTGGGAGAGGAGTTTGGGTCAACTTGGGAAGACGTGGAGCAGCATATGCCCATGACTGGGCCTGCCCCTTCCGCTCAGCTCTGCCTGCCCCTATCAGAGCTGAATAATTGAATTAAGTACCAGCTCTTAAACAAGATGCAGCTGTTTAGCAGATGTTGCTTCCACCCCAGATGGAGGTGCATCTTGGCGACGGGCACAACATTTCCAAGGCGTCTAATTTGCGAGGCTGTGGAGAGGAAAGAACTTCAAGATGCTGGCATTATTATTTAATAACTATCATTAATTACACACTCCCTCCCTCCAGCACCACTGCATGTCAAACATTCCTGCTGGATTGGGACTGGGGGCACAGAGGCGGGCTGGCAGGTGGGCTTGGGGGTTGGACTTGCTGATTCTGATTCAGAAAAACAAAAGAAGAAAAGGGAATAAAGTCATCAATCCACAAAGCCTTCAAGAACTTTTATAATAATGGAAAATGACTTCTCTTGCATTTTTCATAAAATGAGTACAAATAATAACTGCTATTGATTGAACCCCCACTCAGAGCCAGGGGCTGTGCTGGGTGTGTCTTAGACATTGCCTCCAATTCCCTAATCCTCCCAACAGCCATGCATGGCCCTACCTCAGGGCCTTTGCCCTTGATGTCTCCTCCGACTGGGAAGTTTCTTCCTTCAGACACCCACATGGCTAACTCCCCTACATCTTTCAAAGCTCCACTTAAATGTCAGCACCCCAGAGAGGCCTTCCCTGACCACCACTCCCTGAAATAATGTCCTCCACATTCTTGACCTCCTTCCCTTGCTTTTTCTTTCATCACCTGATATACGTATATTTGTTAATTGTCTATTTCTCCCTTTTAGATTTTAAGCTCCCAAGGGCAAGGATTTTTGTTTCATTCACTGTGGCCTCCCCAGCACTCAAAACAATGCTTGACACAGGACAGAGTTCTTTTTTCTTTTTTGAGATGGAGTCTGGCTCACTTGCCCAGGCTGAAGTGCAGTGGCACGATCTTGGCTCACTATAACCTCTGTCTCCTGGGTTCAAGCGATTCTCCTGTCACAGCCTCTGGAATAGCTGGGATTACAAGTGCACGCCACCATGTCCAGCTATTTTTTTTTCTTTTTTGGGGGGGTATTTTTAGTAGAGATGTGATTTCATCATATTGGCCAGGCTGGTATCCAACTCCTGCCCTCAGTGACCCGCCTGCATCGGCCTCCTGAAGTGCTGGGATTACAGGCATGAGCCACCGTGCCTGGCCCAGAGTTCTATAAATATTTGTTCAATGGGTGGGTGATTCATCAGTGGGTCTCATTAAAAAATGTGCAGAAGAGTGTTAGGGAGATAAAATCTCTTTCCCAGGCATTACACAGCCAGCAAAGAGCAAGCTGAGATTTGAATTCAGCTCTGTCTAATTCTAAAGCTCTGCTCTTTTCATTAAGGACTTTGTTTTTCTTCTCCAAAGAACTTATTACCACTTACATATTATTATTATTATTATTTTTGAGACGAAGTCTTGCTCTGTTGCCCAGGCTGGAGTGCAGTGGCATGATCTCGGCTCACTGCAACCTCCGCCTCCCGGGTTCAAGTGATTATCATGCCTCAGCCTCCCGAGTAGCTGGGATTACAGGCATGTGCCACCACGCCCTTGTATTTTTAGTAGAGATGGGGTTTCACCATGTTGGTTAGGCTGGTCTCGAACTCCTGACCTCAGGTGATCCACCCCCCTCGGCCTCCCGAAGTGTCGGGATTATAGGCGTGAGCCACCACGCCCGGCCCACTTACTTATTATTTATCTATTCATGTGTTTAATGTCTGTCCTTCCCACTCCAATGGCAGCTCCACTGAGGGCAGAGTTCATCTGTTCTGTTCACAGCTGAATCCCCAGCCCCAAAACAGTACCTGGCACCCAGGAAATGCTTCATAAATATACGCTGAATGAAGGAAAGAAGGTCTGGGATATGGGAGGCTGGAGGTGTTCACACCCTTGCTGGGTCTCTGACTGGGTGAGACGGTGGGGAGCTCCAAGATGTTTTCCACTTCCCCAACCCCTCCCACATACAGACTTCTTATTTACTCTTGGAAGCAATGCTGCAAGGGAAGTATTATCCAAACCATTTTACAGATGGGGAAATTGAGGCTCAATCAGAGAAATGATTTGCCTTTCTCAAGGTCACCCAGCTAGTAAGTGTCAGAGCTGGGATTTAAACCTAGGTCTCCAGAGTTCACTTGTCATGCAAAAGGGACCCTTAATGCTTGCTAGCTCTGCCCACCCAAAGGCAATAGCTAGAAGGTCCAGAAGGTCCAGTCACAATCTATGCATTTCCCCATCAAGGTCAGGGGTGTCAGGACCAATGTGAAACTCACGCTTAATTCACAACTCCCAGCTTTGTCCATTTAAATGAAAACTTTCATGTTATTTTAACCAAAATCCCCTGTCGACTTCAATGAAAGCTTTGAATCCATGAGGAAGGTCAGAAAGGGTTTTTTGGAGGTAGCACAGGCGCCCAGTGGAAATCATATTAGCATATTCATTATCATCAGGGCCCTTTGAATGTGTTTTTGAGCTGTTCCCTTCAAGTGACTGGAGACAATGGCTCCTTTCTGTTCACAAATTCCTGGGCTTGAAGTGGGCTGTGGCCAGCTCCTGTGTGCTTCTCTGCACTTTCCAAATGGTCACAGGGAACCCGTGTTGCATAAGGTAACAGGGAGGATGCCATCCACCAGGAGTGGTGGTGGTGAATGAGGCTCTTTGTCTGGGTTTGGAAGAAATATCTCCTCAAGTCACTTAGGCAGCTATGGTGGACCCCAAAGATGGGCTCAGGTAACAAAATATGTTGTTAAACTGTCTTCTAAGGAGGCTGGACCCTACTAACAGGAGATCCCTGAGTGTGGCAGAGTCAGGGCTGGGTCTGGGGTAACAAGGTAGTTGCTCAACTCTAGAAAGTGCCAGGATCACCCAGGGAGCATTTAGCAACCATCAGTGCCCAGCACCACCTCACCAGGCCATCTGGACCCAAATCTTGGCGAGTGGGGGAATAAACAGGCATCAAAGGTTTGTAAGTGTCCCCAGATGCAGACAGGCAGCTAGTAAGCAGAGCAGAATGGCTCTCTCCTCGAATCAGAGGGGAGGAGAAAAGAGAGGTTGTGGGTGGGGTATGGTGGGGAGGGAGGGCTACAGGAGATCCTCTGGGCATGTGTCGGGAAAAGAGAACTTCAGGGGAAAAACACTCTTTTTTTTCTCTCTCTCTCTCTCTAAAGAAAATTCTCAAACTACAGGAAGTGGAGAGAACAGTACAGTGACCCTACACGCTTGTTACCAGCCTCACCTGTCACCCACATGGAGTCCTTCCCATTCGTGGGGTTTCCAGGTATGTGCCTGTCCCAGGGAGGCCATGTGCCCCTGCTGCCCCAGAACCTTCCTTCTGTAAAGCCCACGCCGCTCCTCAGTGATTCTGACAGTAGATCCTTGGTGGGAACACAGAGCTCCAGCTCTCAGCCCGGGACAAGCTTTGACAGGAGAGCCAGCTACTGGGACACAAGTCCTTTTGTGTGAAGGGAAAAAAAAAATAGTTCTAATTAAAAAGAAATCCCCACCTATTTGGACTAATTCCTGCATGACTAGCTTCTCCTTAGTTCTCCTGTTTTCGGACAGGGCCTGAGGCCGATTTCCCCTGAATAGGATCAAAGAAGTGAGGGGACTAGCCTAGGGCCTGGAACACCCAGAGGGTGGCTGCCGGGGGTGTGAGAACTGGGTAGGGGCGTCTCCAGGAAGTCCTCTTATGTGTGCTTCTTTGTTCATTTGACGAGGATTTGCTGAGCACCTACTATGCACCAGACGTTGTGTTCTAGGCAAGGGGGATACACCTGATGGAAGAAGGTGCTTCCCTAGACGTAGCTAACATCCCAGTGTGGGACATGACAAGAAACAGTAAGTAAAATCTACCGCATGTCAATAGATGGTGTTAAATGCTACAGAGAAAGTTAAAGCAGGGAAGGAGACGGGGGAGGGACTGCTGGAGTGGGTGGTAATTTTTAATGAGGTACCCAGGGAAGGCATCTCTGCAGACCCACACAAGTGAGATAGGGAGCCGTGCTGGAGGGGCACCCCAGGCAGAGGGCACAGCAGATGCAAAGGCCCACGGGTGGGAGTTCTCCTTCCAGGAGCGGTGAGCACCTTGAGTGGTTGGAATAGAGGAAGGGCTGGGGAGAGTGCTGGGAGGTGAGGTCAGGGAGGCAGGTCTGTAGGGGAAACTGAGGAGGTCAGACTGTGTGACTTAGGAGGCCTTTGTTTTTCCTCTGAGTGAGAAGGGCAGTGATGGGTGGGTTTTGAGCAAGAGGACTGCAAGCTCCAGCCTAGGTTTTAACAGGACATCTCTGGCTGCTGAGTTCAGAACAAGTTGTAGAAGGCAGGCCAGAGGCAAGAGGAGGCTGTTGTGTCACCCCAGGTGACAGACGATAGTGGGTCAGACTAGGGTGATCATGGAGGGCATGGATACGTTTGGAAGGAAGAGCCAATAGAATTTGTGGACTGCAAGAATGTTGGAATAAGACTCAGGACAGCCAGGGCTGACTCCAAGGTATTTGACCTAAGCAGCTCGAATTATAGAGTTGGCATTTCCTGATATGAAAATCCTGCAGAAGGGGTGGGTTTTGGAGGCACAATCAGGAGTTCCATTTTGGACAGGTGAGATTTGACATGCCTGTGTAACACAGGTGGAGCTGTGGAGTTAGTAGCTGGGCATGAGGCTGGAGTGCAGGGGAGACGCCTGGCCCGGAGTCACCCCAGATGGTGAGTGAGATCACTTAGGGTATGATTGTAGATGGTGAGATATGGACTAAGGTTCTGATATAACAGGAACTGGGCCAGGCCATGTCTTCTGGGCCTCGTCACCTGGGGTTGATGGAGGGATGTCCTGATCCTACCTCCCTCTCCATTCACCACTTCCAAATCTTAGCATTTACCCTAAAGATAAATGGGAGAGCTGAGCTAGCCTAATTTTGGTTGAAAAGAGCAGAGCCTCTCTCCTAACTTGAGCCATGGGGGTTGTTGTAAAGCTACATGCAGGGACTGGAAGGCAGGAATTTTGACCGCACATCACAGGATACAATTTAGCCACTGGAACATCATTCAGGACCCAGTGCTCTGGGACTGAGTCAGTTCATAGTCATCTCAGGAGCAGACGTTTGTCAAATTTCTCCTCCCCCTTATCTGTCTTGGAATTTTGGCTTACTCATTGCCCCTGTGCCTTCACATTTGTTTGAATTATGTCATCTTTTAGGGTCTTTCAGCTTGTAGGCATTATCCCAACTCTTTGTGGTCCAATTCAAACTGGCAGCCACCATCACTGCTGATGAGTTTAGTTAATTGGGCTCAGCCCTGCTGGGTGGAGCTTCTGTCCCAGGCTGTATCACAGGCTGCTCAGTCTATATTTTGGCAGTCTTTGGGTCAGGTGGCTCTTCCTGCCCCCACCAGGTGTTGTGGAAGTGTGGAGATATTGGGTACAGAATTCAAGGTCAATAATAGTAATGTCAACAGTAATAGTAACAGCATGGCTATTGATTAAGGAAGACTGCATCAGACAGACTGGGTTCCGGTTCAAGCCCAGCTTCTACCACTTACTATGACCTTGGGCAGCTTGTTCAGCCTACCTGCATCCCCATCTCTACATCTACAAGTGGGAAATAATAATGTTAACTACATCTTAGCATTGTGGTGAGGAGTATATAAACTAATCAAGAAGACTCTTATGGCATATAATTTAATCAGGGCTCAAAAAACACCAGTCACTCTTACCATGACTATTGGTTGAACAGTTCTTCTGTGCTAAATGAGGTGCTTTAAAGGTGCACATTCTCATTTGATTCCTTATAAAATCCCAATGAGATAGGTTCTTTTTTCAGCCCCAACTTATAGCTGTGAAACTGGAGGCAGAAGTGATATGACTTATCCAAAGGTCCTTCAGCTAGTACGAGATGAAGCTGGGACACTCAAACACAGGTTTATCTGGTTTCAGAACCGGTGGTCTCACTGTGTCCCCCCAGCAGGGCATCTATATGTAAATGCTCACCCTGGGCCACTTCCTCTGCAAGACTGTGGGCAGGAGCCCCCCCAAGAAGGTGCAGGGCACTCCCTGATCCCCCACAACCCCACTCACTACCCCAGATCTTTCTGCCTTCCAAAGAGATAATGCCTAGTCTTCTAAATACTACTCAGATCCAGTGGGATTGTGCCCCTCACCTGCTCTGGCCTGCAAAGGCCATTCCTATTCCTTGTCCTGTGTGGTCCTCAACATTTCAATTACTTAGCAAAGCAGGGATTATTTCCTCCCATTTGACAGATGCAGAAACTGAAATTCACCGAAAGGATGGAACCGTATTCTCCCCAGTCCTTACAAGGAGCATTTGGAGAAAGGCAAAACTGAACTTGAGGGGAACAGGGAGTCACTGCATGTCCTCGAACAGGGGTGAGGCAAAGGCAAGAAACACTGGGGTCAGAACAGAGAAGCTTGGAGCTGGAGCAGAAAGGTGCCTCATTTAACTGGGCCTGTGCCCTGCTTAGCAATGTAGCCAGTTCTGCAAAGTCTCCTCCAGACTTGGGGTTCAGTTAGGGTGTAAAGGAAATAGAATGATATGAATTCCTGGTGCCAGTTTGATTTCATGAAATATGCCAGCATGGCCCTGGGGCTTGATGCAGTCTTCCCTACGGAAGGATCACAGCGGGAAGGGAGCATCTGCAGGCTCTTGGCTCACATTTGTCGCCTGTAACCTTCACACACCAGGCACAAGTCTTGCCCATGCTCCGGGGCTGTCATCCATAAACAGTCCCTGAGCTTCACATGTGTGGGTTTCACAGCACAGCTCTGGAATCTGACAGTCGAGGGTTTGAATCTCAGCCTTGCACCTACTCTCTGTGTGGCCCGGAGCAAGTCATTTAACCTCTCTGGGTTTCTGCTTCCTCGTCTGTGATCCTCACTCAGTGGGATACTGTGGAGATCAAGTGAGATCAAGTGAGATATGTTCATTTAGTGCTTGGCACAGTGCCTGGTGTGTGGCAACCCCCATTACTGTTTCACACAACACAAAATAATTTGGACACTTGCTGTTGGCATAGGAATGATTAAAAGATATACGGTATAGGAACATAACAAATAATAAAAAAGGAAAGATTATTTTGATGACAGAGTGGATGATGTATTAGGAAGGAGAAGACTGGTATGGAAACATCTCTGCTAGGAACAGTGTTTGGCTGTTGGTAGCAAAAACAACAACAACAACAACAACAACAAAACACCTAACCATGGAATAGATTTTAGTTGGTCCTCAATACCCATGCTCCCCTTCTTCCTTAGTCAACAAAATCCCTAATTTTCATCAGAATACATGGCATGCCTCCTGCAATAAAGATTACAGTTTCCAGTTTCCCTTCCATATCCTAGGTATGCCCATGTAAGTTCTGGCCAATGGAAAATGTTGTGTGTGACTTCTAGAAAATGTCTTAAAAGGGAAGGTAAACACCTTCCTCCACCAGTCCTCCACACTTTCTGGAATTTGAGACATGATGACTACATCTCAAGCAGCTCGGACCATGTGATAAGTTAAAGATGGCTGTGGATTCTTTGATCCTCCTCCCTTTGAGAGGAGGAGTCAATTTCCCCTGTACTTAAATCTGGGCTGACCTGTGACTTCTTTGACCAATAGAGTATGGTGGAAATGATGTCACGCCCACTCCAGGCCTAACCTCTAGGAGGACTGGCAGTTTCCGCTATGGCCTCTGGGAGACATGAGCTACCATGAAAAAGGTCAAACTACTCTGCTGGAGACACCCACCTGGAGAAGCCCTGGGATTCCATGGAGAGGCAGACGGACCCAGCCGAGCTCAGTGTTCCAGCCATCCCCAAGAAAGCACCAGGAACCTGAGTGAAACCATCTCGATCCTCCAGCATAGCACAATCAGCAGCTGAAGATCACTGAGTGACTCTAGTCGGCGCTCCATGGATCACTGAAGGATCACCCAGCTGAGCCCTGCGCAAATTTCTGACTCACAAAACTGTAGACAATACAATGGTTGTTGTTTGGGGGCAGTTTGTTATGCTGTAGCAATAAATAGCCAGAAGACACCAACAGGCAGAAGTTGTTTGCTGAAAATAATGCAAAAATTATATCAGCCCTTGCCCAGCTACCTCCGGATTTCTTGCTACATGAAAAAAAAAAAAATCCCTATTTGTTTAAGCCTCGTTGACACCTTGGGCTATTGCTCAGTCCTCAGTTTTCCATTTGTTAAATGGAGCATTAGCTCCTGTCTTATTACTTCCCAAAGGTGCCTGAGAGGGTAGAGTAAGAATGAAGAAGAGAAGGCCTTTTTCATGTAATATAAACAGTGCTTATGTTCCCAAAGATCAGTGAGTGACATGCTCAAACAGTTATAATATATTTAATGTGGTCATAATGGGAGTGAACTTGTCATGAACCAATTGCAATGGATTTTGGAATCAGACACGTTAGGGCTTGAGGCTCTCAGCTCTGCTAGACAAACTTCTAACTTGACAAATAGGCCAGTCATTAAATCTCTCCAAGCCTTAGTTTCCTCATCAATAAAGTACAGACGATGTGCTTTCCCTCCATTGAGTCTGTGTGAGGATTAAATTAAATGAGATTCATCCATCTATTTGATAAATATTGAATATCTCCTAGGGTCTAGGCCAAACACACTCTTGATATTGGTGGAGGCTGGTGTCCACTCACCCTTAAATCTAAATATTTAAAAATTATAAATCAGACCAATACCTTCTCTTAAATGTTCTGTCCTTCTCCTCAGTAAGTATAACTTCTCAGCAGCCCGAAAGGCCAGGATTGATTTGGATTTCTTAGATACTCGCACTGAAATGTGGCGGTGCTGGGGAGAGCCAGCCCCATTCCCTGGTCGCTCATTTCCCAGCCTATAAACTGCCACCTTCCCTTCTCATCCCCAGCTCCATCCTGTACCGTGCACACCTCACCTGCATGTGTGTAGACATCCCAGGCTGCAGGTCCAATCTCCATCCACACCCCATCCTCTGCAGTGCCCCTTGGCTACACCCTGGGCTTAGTGTTCTGCCTCCAGACAACAGACCAGGAAGAGGCCTGGCAGCAGGCTTGGGACTTTTAGGTAGGGAGCTCAGGAATCCTAGGAATCTGTAGTATTCTAGACAAGGAGCAAAGACTTGGATGGGTATATCCCCTTGGCACTGCAGACTCTCTAGCTTGTGGGGATGTATGCAGCTGGAGGCTGGCCAGGGCAGAGCCCTGCTTGCCTGGGTCCAAGGATGGGCTAGGCAGCCTGTGCTAGGTGCTGCAGGTACATGAGTAGATGAAGCAGATACCACCCCTGCTTCTCCTACTCAAAGGTGAAGACACATCCCTGAAGTCAGGGCCTCAGTCTTAGCCCTATCTATAAGATGAGGGCTTACCTGATCTGACATCAGGTAATGTTGGAGACTTGGTGTACGTCCTCAGGAATCTCCTAGAAGCCAGGAGGTCAGATGAGGAGGGGCAAGCTTAAGGCCTGAGCAATCAACTTCCTCCTTGAACCTAAGGCTGGCAAGGCAGGAAGGGCACCCACCCTCTAGTCCAAGTCCATCCACGCAACTCCTTCAGTGGCCATAACAACACAACTTCCCATCACACCTAGAATAAAAGTCCAGCTCCTTGCCGAGACCTGCAAAGCCTGCTACCCCCAGCTGCTGACCATCTCCAGTCTCCTTACTACAGCTCACTGAGTTCCATCCTTATGTTCATGAAACCCCACATCTACTCTCCCACCTCAAGGCCTTTGCCCTTGCTGTTTTCTCTGCTGGACACGCCCAGCTCTTTGCATGGCTAGTTCCTCTCATTGTGCAGGCCTCAGCTTACTCCCTTGCACAGAGATGTCCATTGACATCCTTTTAGGAGCAGCTCCTGTCTAGCCCCAGCTCTCTCTTGGGCGTGTCACCACTTTACGTCCTTCCTAGTACAGCCAAAACTGGTGTAATGGAGTGTGCAAAAGCTTCCACTTGGGGCTGGACTGGCTGGGTCGAAACCCAGGCTGGGCCCAATATTCTCAAGTGCCGAGCCTACCTACTGCGCACTTGAGGCTATTGTTCAACCTGGTTCCCCACATATGGTGCAACCTGTTTCTCCACATATTGTTCAACTTCCTATTTCCCTTCAATAGATCATTCAACCTGCATTTTCCTATCTGTACAAGGGAGTGAGGATTACATGACCTAATGTGCATATAGCATAGAGCAGAGCCTGGCACAAGCGCTGCATTGGTGTTTGCTACGATATTAACACTTGTTGCTATTTGAAATTATTTTGTCTGTATGCTTCTTGTTTATTTCCCTCTTCTCTCTGACAGGCAAACTCCCCACAACAGCCTCCTCAACGCTGCCTCCCACAGTGCTTGGACAAAATAATTACAGCAAGATGCGGGCACTGAGCTGACTCCTTATATAGGACATCCCAGTGCAGGTAGAGAAACTGAGGGACAGTTGGAGGTTCCTTGCCCTTGGTGATGCGGTGTGAAGGCCTGCGGGCACCAGCCCGGCCGCCTGCGCCGCTTCTCGCGGACCCCAAGGGAGCTGCGCTTCTCGTGCCGCTCCTGCGGGTTTCCGCGGCGCCGGCGTTTTTGTTCCCGGCGCGTTTAAGTCGTTGAGGCCGAATCAAGCGAAGGCGGAAAAGCGGCGCGCAGCCCGCGTCAGCTGCAGTTCCGTCCCCCTGGTTCCCGGTGCGCTAACAAAGGCATTTGCATGAAAACAGGAACCCCGTTTGCAGAAAGGACTCGCTGGCGGGGTGCCTCGTGCGCTCCAGTGCCCTACCGCTGCGCCCCGCTCCCCAGGTGGGGAAGAAGCGGGGTGCGGGGACTGGCCCTAAACACGGCTCGGCCGGCGGGGACCGGCACGCTGCGGCCCGGGCGACCCCCTTCTCTGCCCCTTTCCCAGGCCGGCGGAAACGGCCGTCTCGGGCGTGGGCGCGCTTCTGCAGACTCCTCGGGACCTTTTACCCAGGCGTGCGGCCCGGGCGCCCGGGGCCTCGGGGAGCCGCGCCTGCGTGCGGAGCGGAAGGAGCGGCGTCAGTGGCTACTCCAGGTCTGGGGCGCAGCCTGCAGGCTCGCCCTGCACCGCTCGGCCTCGGTGTCTTCGCCTGTGCGACAGGGGCGCAAGCATGTCCCAACGCCTATCTGCAGGGGGAAGCGGGCTTCCCAGAGGCGTGCCGGCGCGTGGCTCGCAGAGGGGCTCAGGGAATATCTGCTCCGTCGGCCCTTTCCAGAGCTTTTCCTTAGCTGCTTCTCCTTTGAAATCCGCCTTTTTCCCAGCAGCCCTTGGAGGCAGGATAAATTAAGTGGTAAAAGCAGAGGATTAGGGACCGGGAACCCTGGATTCAAATCCTGCCCGCCGCTGACCGGCTTTGTAACCATGAGCAGGTTACTCCGCCTCTGGAGGCCTCAGCTTCCTCATCTGTAAAATGGGGCCTGACACAGTCCAGAAAGTGCTTAGTTCCGCAGTGTCACACATCAAGTGCTTAATTCATTCTTAAAATTATCACTTCCGGCTGTGGGACAGGCGCAGGGTGGAAAGGGGTTTTCTTAAGGTCACAGGCGGGGTCAAAGGCAAACCCTCCGGGTCTTCGCAAGTAAGACTTGCGAAGCAGCAAGTTCCCCAAAGGGTTTTATCCAGCCGGGTAAGGAGCGCCGGGGCATCTCCCCCTCTCTCCGCGAAGACGCACAAGCAATGGCTGGCGAACCTACTGCCTGGAATGGGGTTCTTGGGTCGAGACCTTTAAAAAAATAAAGAAGAGGAAGAAGAAAGAAAGAAAACAAACAAACATGCACACAAAAACGGAATGCCAGAGCCTCTGATCTAGGAGCCAGCTTGCTATTCAGGGCCGACCACCGTCTCGCCGCAATTCCTCCCCGGGAAGGAAGCCTGGCGCAACTCACAAACAAGCGTTTACCAGAGAAACCAGCTTCGCTCTGCGCAGGTGGGGGCTGTGGGGGAGAGAGGAGAGAAAATAGGAATTGTTCCCTGACTGCTGTTTTTTGGTCCCGGTGGATCTTGGGAGTCTTGGAAAGAGAATAATAAGGCTCTCTGAATTTGAAAGGCATAGGAGTTTTTACATTCTGGTTTTATTTGTTTTTGAATAGATAACACATTTACACGATTCAAAAGATAAAAAAGAGGATAGCGTGAAAAGGAAGTCTGGCTTCCACTCTTGTTCCCCAGGCACCCAGTTCCCCTTCCTAGAGACAGCCATTGTTACATGTTTCTGTGTACCCACCCGGAGATAGTCCATGCAAATGCAAGTATTTTACAGGATCAATAGTAGCTTGCTCTGTATACTCTTCTGCCTCTTGCTGCTTTGCTTAAAAATGCATCATGGAGTTTGTTCCATGTTGATTCACATAGGGCTGCCTCATTCTTTTGGACAGCTGCATAATATTCCATTGTTTGGCTCTCCTGTAATTATTTGATCAGTGTTCTATTGATGAGCCTTGAGGCTGCTCCTAATCTTCTGTAATCACAGTGTGTTACAACAAATAACCACCTACATGCATTGTTATGCCTAGGTGCCAGTGAGGCACATAGCTATTGCGGTATAACAAACCACTCCAAAATTCAGTGGCTTTAAATAGAAAGCTTTTGGTATTGCTCATGTGGGTCAGCTGGGTAGCACTGCTGATCTGGGCCAAGCTCAGCTAACTTTGCATTTGCTCCTTGTGTCTGGGATCAGAAAGGGTGGGTCAGCTGGGGCCGGTTTATTTAGGATGGTCTAAATCACATGTCTGGTAGTTGACTGGCTATCAGCTAGGGTTAGAGGGGTGTTCAGGCTATGTGTCCGTCAACATCTGGTAACATGCAGTGCCTCCTGAGACTGTATAACTGGTGTGAATTTACATCCATTACATTCTGTTGGTGCAAACATGTCACAAGCCAGCCCAGATTCAAGAGGTGGGGAAATAGAAATCACTTCTCCCAGGGAGGAGCAGCAAAGTCACATTGCAGAGTATGATGCAAGGGCCCTGACGTATTGTGGCCATTTAAAAATATATTTATAATGTTATAGTTAGCATTATGGTGATAACATTACCTTTGGATATAAACATTACCTTTGCCATTACCTGACAGACGTTACCTCAAGCCTCAAGGCTCATCAACGGAAGACTGATCAAATAATTAACAACAATAATAATTAACAACAACAATAATTTCAACAGAAGACTGATCAAATAATTAACTAGGCGATCAGGGTTGACATTAATTGATATTGATATTGATAGCATATTCTCTTGATATAACTTTTTGAGAATGACACTGTACCTCTGTGGTTTTCCTCCCCCAAACCAGTCTAATAATAACCCCAGTCTAATAATGAGAATAGCCTCACAGAATAGCCGCTATGCACAGCCTCCACTTAAGGGATGGGGAGTTAGGCTTCACTTCCTTGAGGGGGCAGTATTTAATAAGTTATTTGGAATTCTTCTGCTATTTGTTTATTCAGTCATTTATTCTATCCATGTGCACTCATGGATATTTATTTTGTACTTTTCATTATAATCCAATACTATGTTATTTATATTGTTGCTTAAATTGTTCCAGTTTTGGCGCCTGGGAGCTCTCTCTATTGGCTCCTGTTTCCCTTTGCCATAATTTTTTCTTATGTTTTTGAGCCCTTCCTTACTTTCTGGCACTAAAGCTGCTCCAGACTCATCTTGCATATTTTCTTCCCAGCCCTAGAATCAGCCGTTTCTCCAGGGAGCCCGGTTCCTTTCACTGGAGAATGTTCTTAGAAACAGATCTGGATGGTGGGTTTGCATGTTGCTATTGGGGACCCACTACCAGGGGGCAGAGCTAGGAAATACATGTATGTATCCTAGCCCGTGTATTCACGTAACTGTAATGATTCTGTATCTATCATTAGTATCTATATTAAGTTAAACATGAGCTCATGCTACCGTCTCTGATTCTAACACATTCATACAATTCATTCTATCCTTCTCCCTTTGCTTATCTATAACCTCCCACTTCAGCAGTGAAAAACCTGGCTCCTACCATCTGCCATCCATTTACTTAATTGTTCAATGTTAGTACACATGTACCGGGGTTTCAGAATTGTCAAGCCATACCCCTGTGAGACACAGCTCTACCAACTGGAGGGCAGTGCTTATGGACAGCTCTTTTCATCTTGAGTCTTCTTGTTTCCAGTCATTTCCAAAGTTGTTTAGGTCAGCACCTCTAGTCTCCATGCCCTTCAATGAGATCCCTCATACGTTTGTAATACAATTAGATTCTTTTATCATCATCTGCATTTTATCCTGTGATTCCCCATCCTCCTAGTAGATTTTTAAAAATTGGCATACATTAAGGTTTACTTTTTTTTTTTTTTTTTTGAGATGTAGTTTCCCTCTTGTTGCAAGATCGTGCAATGGCGCAATCTTGGCTCACTGGAACCTCCGCCTCCCGTGTTCAAGCGATTCTCCTCCTCAGCCACCTGAGTAGCTGGGATTGCAGGCGTGCACCACCACACCCAGCTAATTTTGTATTTTTAGTAGAGATGGGGTTTCTCCATGTTGGTCAGGCTGCTCTCGAACTCCCGACCTCAGGTGATCCACTTGCCTCGGCCTCCCAAAGTGCTGGGATTACAGGTGTGAGCCACCGCGCCCGGCCAAGGTTTACTTTTTGTGCTGTAAAATTCTATGGTTTTGACAAATGCATAGTGACAAATGGATAGTGTAGGACCTCTTTATATGTTCTAGATATCAAGCCCTTAGCAGATATATCAATCACTACAGTACCACACAGAATAGTTTCATGGCTGTAAAATATCCACTGTGCTTCACTTAGCCACCTGTCTCCTTCTTCTCAGTCCTCTGGCAACCACTGATCTATTTCCCATCTCTATCATTTGCTTTTTTAAAGAAATCATATAAACGGAATTATCATATATATATATATACGTATATGTATATATATACACACACACACACACACACACATATATATATAAAACATTTGGAAACTGGCTTCTTTCATTTAGCAATATGCACTTAAGATTCATCCATATTGTTGTGTGAATTAACAGTTCCTTTTATCTCCAAATAATGTTCCATAGTATGACTGTTCCACTGTTTGTTTATCCATTCACCTATTAAAGGACATCTTAGTTGCATCTGGCTTTATTATGAATAAAGCTGCTATAAACATTGTGTGCAGGTTTTTGTGTAGACATAAGATTCCTTATCAGTTGAGTAAATACCTAGGGACATAATTTCTAGATTGTATGGTAAATCAATGTTTAACTTTATAAGAAACTGCCAAACTTCCAAACCGTACTTCCAAATTACCATTTTTCATTCCCACTAGCAATGAGTGACAGTTTCTGTTGCTCTGCATCTTCATCAGCACTGGTATTGCCAGTTGGTTGTAATTTAGCTATTTTTATAGGTGTGTAGTAGTTGTTTTAATTTCCATTTCTATAATGACGAATGATCATTTCTTCAAATACTTATTTGCCATTTGTATACATTCTTTGGTGAGATGTCTGTTCATATCTTGTGCCCATTTTTTAATGCAGATGTTTGCTTTCTTATTGTTGAGTTTTAGACATTGTTTGCATATTCTGGATATGATCTTTGGGATGGTTAATTTTATGTGTCAACTTCTCTGGGCTATCACAAGGGATGCCCAGATAGCTGGTAAAACTATTTCTTGGTGTGTCTGTGAGATTGTTTCCAGATGAGATTAGCATTTGAATCAGTACACTAGGTAAAGAACTTTGCCCTCAGCAATGTAGATGGACATTATCTAATCCATTGAGGGTCTGAATAGATCAGAAAGGCAGAGAGAGTGCAAATTCTCTCTTTCCTTGAGCTGAGCATCCTTCTTTTCTTCTTCGACATCAGAGTTCTCCTGGTTCTTAGGTCTTCAAACTCTGGGTCCTATAATAGCTGGTACCCTCCCCTCAGGCCCCTGGCCTTTGGAATTAAAAGTTCTGATTCTCTGAGAAGCCCTGACTAATACAATCTTTCATTAGCTATGTGATTTGCAAATATTTACTCCCATCCTGTGTCTTATCTTTTCATCCTTTTTTTTTTCTTTTTAGTGACAGGGTCTTGTTCTGTCACCCAGGCTGGAATGCAGTGGCATAATCATCGCTCACTGTAGCCTCAAACTCTTGGGCTCAAACAATCCTCCTACCACAGTCTCCTGAATAGGTGGGACTACAGGTATTCTACAATGCCCAGCTAATTTTTTTTTAGAGGTGGGGTCTTGCTATGTTGTCCAGGCTGGTCTTGAACACCTGAATTCAAGCAATCCTTCCACCTCAGCCTCCAAAAGCACTGGGATGATAGGCGTGAGGCACCACAGTCAATGCCTGGCTGCTCTTTTCATCCTCTTAACAGGCCTTTTTTTTTTCTTAAGATGGAGCCTCACTCTGTCACCTAGGCAATGGAGGGCAATGGTGGGATCTCAGCTCACTGCAGCCTCCACCTCCCGGGTGCAAGTGATTCTCCTGCCTCATCCTCCTAAGTAGCTGGGTCTACAGGCACGTGCTACCACGCCCAGCTAATTTTTGTATTTTTTTAGTAGAGTTGGGGTTTCACCATGTTAGCCAGGCTGGTCTCGAACTCCTGACCTCAAGTGATTATGTGCATGACTCAGCCTCCCAAAGTGCTGGGATTGCAGGCCTAAACCACCACACCTGGCCAACAGTGCCTTTTGTAGAGCTAAAGTTTAATAAAGTTCAACTGTCAATCTTTTAAAATTATGTTTTTGGTATTGTATCTAAAAACTTGTCACCACGCCCAAAGTCAAGTAGATTTCTCCTATGCTTTCTTCTAGCAGTTTTATTGTTTTGTGTTTTATGTTAAGTCTATGATCTATTTTGACTTCATATTAATTTTCATGTAAGCTGTAAGGCCTATGTTAAGGATTTTTTTCTTTGTCTATAAACATCTAACTGTTCCAGCATCTTTGTCAAAAATGAGTTGACTGTATTTGTGTGGATAGCTTTCTGGGCCTTCCATTCTGTTCCATTGATCTATGTGTCTGTATTTTTGACCACACTGTCTTTGATTACTGTAGTTTTATAGTAAGTCTTAAAATCGGGCAGTGTGAGTCCTCCAACTTGGTTGTTTTTCACAATATTGTTGGCTGTTCTGTACTTTGCCATCCCATGTAAAAAAAAAATTTTTTTTTTTTTTTTTTTTTTTAAGACAGAGTCTCGCTCTGTTGCCCAGGCTGGAGTGTGGTGGCACGATCTCTGCTCACTTCAACCTCCACCTCCAGGCTTCAAATGATTCTCGTGAGTCAGCTTGCAAAGTAGCTGGAATTACAAGCGTGTACCACCATGCCTGGCTAATTTTTGGATATTTTTCATAGAGATGGGGTTTTGCCATGTTGGCCAGGCTATTTAGTTGTTTGAGTTTCTTATACGTTTTGAATATTAACCCCTTATGAGATGTATGGTTTATAAATGCAGGATGTTCTTCCATTCCATAGTTGTCTCTTCATTCTCTCCATGATTTAGATCTTTGATTTCTTTTGTTTTTGTTTTTTAGTTCTCTGCATACAGATGCTGTATATATTTTGTTTGATTTGTATCTCAGTAGTTCATCTTGGGGGATGCTATTTCAAAAGGTATTTAGTTTATTAAATTTACAATTCTATTTGTTTATTACTGGCATATAAGAAGGTAATTGACTTTTGTATATTAATCTTGTGTCCTATGACCTTGCTAAATTCTCTTATTTGTTCCAGAAGTTTTTCTTTTGTTTGTTTGGTAGATATTTTGGGATTTTCTATGTAGACAACCACATCATACATGAATAAAGACAGTTTTGTTCCTTCCTTTTCAAACTGTATACTATTTATTTCATTTCCTAGCAGTACCTAGGACTTCCAGTATGATGGTGAAGAGAAATGATGTGGGAGGGCATCCTTATCTTTTTCTCAATTTTATTAGGAAAACATTCATTCATTTACATTAAATATGATGCTGCATATTGGTTTCTTGTATATATCCTTATTAGGTTAAGAAATTTCCCTTATATTCTTAATATTTTTGGAGTTTTAAAATCTTGAATGAGCAATGCACTTTGTCAAATGCTTTTTGTGTATATATTGATGCGATCATATGCTTTTCTTAGTCTATTAATTTGATGTATTACACATTGATTGATTTATAAATATTGATCTGGCCTTCTCTTCCTGGAATGAACCTCATTTAATTGTGATATATTATTATCCTTCTTAAATATTGCTGGATTCAATTTGTTGATACTTTATTAAGGATTTTTACAGTTATGTTTATGAGAGATATTTGTAGCTCTTTTTTCTTTTAATGTCTTTATCTGATTTTGGCATTAGAGTAATTCTAACCTCATAAAATGAGTTGGGAAGTGTTCCTTTCTCTTTTGTCTTCTGGAAGATATTATATAAAATTGGTATTACTTCTTCCTTAAATGTTTGGCAGATTTCATCAATGAAATCGTATTGTTCTGTTATTTCCTTTTATAGATGGATTTTAACTACCAAATGAATTGGTTTAATAGGCATAGAACAATCTAAGTTATCTCTGGTTCTCCTTAAGTTTTGGTAGTTTGTGTCTTTCAAGGAATTGGCTAATTTGATCTAAATTATCAAATTTATGGGAATAGGGTTGTCCATAGTATCAACTCATCATCGTTTCAGTTTCTGTGGGATCAATGGTAATGACCCCTCTTTTTTTCTCAGTGTTAGTAATTTGTGTCTTCTCACTTGCTTTTCCTTCGTTAGCGTGGCTAGGGGCTTATCAATTTTATTAATATTTATAAAGAACTAGCTTTCGGCTTTTATTGATTTTCTCTATTGTTTTTCTGTTTTTAATATCACTGATTTCTGCTCTAATTTTTATTATTTTCTTTCTCCTATTGTCTCAATTTTAACTTTCCGTTCTTTATTTAGTTTACTAAGGTAGAAGTTTAGGCTACTGATTCTGGAATTTCTTCTTTTCTAACACACATTGGATGCTATAAATTTCCTTTTATGCACTACATTAGCTAAATAACACAAAGTTTTCTAATTTTTATTTTCATTTAGTTCAAAATATTTTCTAATTTCTCTTGAGACTTCTTTTTTGAACCATGGTTTATTTAACGGTGTACTGTTTAATTTCCTACTATAGTCAGCTTTCTGTTTTTGATTTCTAGTTTAATTCCTTTGTGATCTAAGAACGTAATTTGTATGATTTCTATTCTTTTTAATTTGTGAAGGTGTGTTTGATGGTCCTGAATGTGGTCTGTCTTGGTGAACATTCCATGAGTGTTTGAGAAGAATGTGCATTCCGCTGTTATTGGATGAAATACTCTATAAATGTTAATTAGATCAAGTTAATTAATAGTGCTGTGCAGGTCATCTGTATCCTTACTGATTTCCTGCCTGTTTGATCTATTAATTACTGAAAGAGGGGTATTGAAGTCTCCACCTGTAATTGTGGATTTGCCTATTTCTCTTTTCAGTTCTGTCTATTTCATGTCATGAATTTTGACACTTGTTGTTAGGAGCTTAAGATGATTATGACTACTTGGATAATTGACTCCTTTATAATTATAGAATGACCCTCATTAGTTCTGATACTCTTTCTTATTCTAAAGTCCGCTTTGTCTAAAATGAATATATTAATAGCTACTCCAGTATCCTTTTGATTAGTGTGAGTATACTATTCCCTTACTTAAAAAATTGAGATATAGTTCACATACCATAAAATTCACCCTTTCCAAGTGTACAGTTCTGTGCTGATTAGTGTATTCACAAAGATGTGAAATTATCGCTGGGCACAGCGGCTTATGCCTGTAATCCCAGAACTTTGGGAGGCCAAGGCAGGTGGATCACTTGAGGTCTGACCAACATGGTGAAACCCTGTCTCTACTAAAAATACAAAAATTAGCCAGGCTTGGTGGTGGGTGCCTGTAGTCCCAGCTACTCAGGAGGCTGAGGCAAGAGAATCAATTGCTTGAACCCAGGAGGCAGAGGTTGCAGTGAGCTGAGATCATGCCACTGCACTTCAGCCTGGGCAACAGAGCAAGACTCCATCTCAAAAAAGAAAAAAAAAAGATGTGAAATTATCAACAAGAATTCCAGAAACATATAATTACCCTACAAAGAAATGCATACCCATTAGCAATTACTTCCCATTCCCCCTCCCTGGAGAACCTGGCAACCACCAATCTACTTTATGTCTCTATGAATTTTCCTGTTCTGGACATTTCATATAAATGGAATCATATAATGTGATTCTATATTGTGTCTGGCTTTTTTCACTTGGTATAATGATTTCAGAGTTCATCCATGTTCATCCAAGCAATCCTCCTGCCCCAGCCTCCTCTGTAGCTGGGACCATAGGTGCGTGCTACTGTGGCCATGTATCACTACTTCATTCCTTTTTATGACTGGATAATATTCCATTGTATGATGTCATATTTTATTGCATCATCCCATTTTTTTTATCAGTTGATGGACATTAGGGTTATTTTCATCTTTTGGCTCTGATGAACAAAGCTGCTATGAACATTGATGTATGAGTTTTTGCGTGGATATATGTTTTCAAATCCCTTAGGTAAATACCTAGAAGTGGAATTGTTGAGTCATATGGTAACTGTATATTTAGCATATCAAATAATCACCAAACTGTTTAACAAAGCAGATGCACAAAGCGGATTTCATATAAGTGGACTTATACACGTTTTGTCCTTTTGTATCAGCCTTATTTCACTTAACATAATAATGTTTACGAGATTGATCCTTTTGCAGCATCTATCAGAACTTTATTCTTTTCTATGGCTGAATAATATTCTATGATATGTATATACCACATTTTGTTGAGTAATTTTTCTGTTGATGGACACTTGATTTTTCACGACAGCCAAAACATCTTTTGGCTATTGTGAAGAATGTTGCAATGAACATTGGCATGCAAGCATCATAGTCCCTGTTTTCAATTCTTTGCACTGTAAAGCTAGGAGTGGAATTGCTGGATCATATGCAATTCTATGTTTAGCTTTTTGAGAAACTGGAAAACTTTTCTACAGTGGCCGCACCCTTTTACTTTCTCACTATCAGTGAACAAGGGTTCCAATCTCTCCACATCATTGCCAACACTTGTTTCTTTTTTTTTTTTAGTTGTTATTTGTAAATAGCCATCCTCTTAGGTATGAAGTGGTTTTGATTTTGTGTTTCCTAAATTACTAATGACGTTGAGCATATTTTCTTGTGCTTATTGGACATTTGTGTATCTTCTCCGGGAAAATGCTAATTGGGTTGTTTGTCTCTTTAATTGTTGAGTTGTAGGAGCTCTTAATATATTCTAATAATTATATTATTAGATATATAATTTGCAAGTATTTTCTCCCATTGCATAGGTTGTCTTTTCACTCTCTTGATGATAACATTGGATGCACAAAAGTTTTTAATTTTAATTAATTTATTTTTTCTTTTATTGCTCATGCTTTTGCAACTGCTGCCAAATCCAAGGTTGTGAAGGTTTACAACTATGCTTTCTTCTAATAATTTTATGATTTTAGCTTTTACATTCAGGCTCTGATGGATTTTGGGTCAATTTTTACATATGGAGTGATGTAGGAATCCAACTTCATTTCTTTTGTTCATGGACATCCTGTTGTCTCAGCACAACCTGTTGAAGAGGCTATTCTTTCCACACTGACTGGACTTAACACCCTGGCCCTATACTTTATGGGGTTATTTCTGGACTTTCAATTCTATTGCACTGGTCTATATGTCTATATATTGGTTTATATAACCTTATGTCATTATCATACTGTGTTAATTACTATAGCTTTATCCTAAGTTTTGAAATTGAGAGTGTGAGTCCTCCTACTTTGTACTTCTTTCTACATGTCTCCATATAAGAGGGAGACAGAGGGAGATTTGATACACAGAAGAGGAGGAGGTGACATGACCAGACAGGAAGAGATTGGAGTGATTTGGCTACAAACCAAGGAATGCCAGCAGCTACTAGAAGCTGGGAGAGGCAAGGAAGGGATTCTCCCTTATAGAGCCTTAAGAGGGAGCACAGCCCCGCCGACACCTTGGTATCGGCCCAGTGATTCTAATTTTGGATTTCTGGCCTCCAGAACATTAACAGAATAAAATTCTGTTGTTTTTAGCCACCCAGCCTGTCCTAATTTGTTACAGCAGCCTTGGGGAACTAACACAGATTGAGTATGTCTTGCCTAAAATATTTAGGACCAGAAGTGTTCTAGATTTTATTTTTTTTTATTTGGGCATGTCTGCATATACATAATGACATATCTTGGAGGTGGGACCCAAGTCTAAACACAAAATTCATTTATGTTTCATACACACCTTACACACATAGCCTGAAGATAATTTTATACTATGTGATATGGTTTGGCTGTGTCCCACCCACACCCCAAATCTCATCTTGAATTCCCACGTGTTGTGGGAGGGACCTAGTAGGAGGTAACTGAATTATGGGGGCAGGTCTTTCCCATGCTGTTCTCGTGATAGTGAATAAATCTCATGAGATCCGATGGTTTTAACAAGGGGAGTTTCCCTGTGCAAGCTCTCTCTGCCTGCTGCCATCCATGTAAGACATGACTTGCTTCTCCTTGCCTTCCACCATGATTGTGAGGCTTCCCCAGCCACGTGGAACTGTAAGTCCAATTAAACTTCTTTCTTTTGTAAATTGCCCAGTCGTGGGTATATCTTTATCAGCAGCATGAAAATGGACTAATGCTATGTACTATGCATATAAAATTATAGTGTATAATTTTATACTATGTGTATAAAATACACACATATACTCTGTGTGTGTGTGTGTGTGTGTGTGTGGTGTGTGTGTGTATAAAATATATATAGAGATGGACTGTTGTTATGTTGCCCAGGCTGGCCTTGAACTGCTGGGATCAAGCAATCCTCCTGCCCCAGCCTCCTAAGTAGCTGGGACTACAGGTGCATGCCAATGCAACCAGCTATACAGTATTTTAAAAATTTTGTGCGTGAAACAAAGTTTTGACTGTGTTTTGCCTGCAGACCATCCCATGAGATCAGGTGTAGAATTTTCCACTTGTGTTTTCATGTTGGCCCTCAAAAACTTTCAGATTTTGGAGCATTTCAAATTTCAGATTTTCAGATTAGGGATGCTCAGCCTCTACAGCTTGCTTTGTAAATTTTTGCTGAAAGCTGGACATGTTGAATAAGAAAATAAACACTGAGGTAAATAGACCTTTAGTGTGAGGACTGATGTTAATCTAGCTAGGAGTTGGGCAGCATTTAATGCTTGTTGTAGATATAGGCACCAGGGACTTCCAATTCATTTAATGTCCTTATTTTCTCCTCTCTTGGCTCTGGAGCTTTCCTTTATACAGCTCCTCAGAGAGTCTGTGTCTTGCAGCTGTAAGTCACTGTACTCTACTGGAGCCTTATTGGTATGTGCTAGAATGTGGGGGACAGAGGGCATTCCCTAATCCTCTAATTAAGTCTCAATCTGGGGCCTCTTGCTTCACGAGTGTGGACTTCAGAAGTGTTTTTCTTCTTCCTGCAGGGGTAGAGCTCCCTCCCCTGCCACCACTTTTTTCCTCCCTAGATGGGACAGGAAGTCTGGAGAGGCCTGGAGTGATGCAGAGCTCCTTTAGCCTAGCTCAGATAGAGTTTCAGAAGTGCCCTCTGCCAAAGTCCTTCCCTCTGGCGATGAGGGAAGAGATCCTGGGAGGGTTTCACCATAGCTTTCATTGCATCTCCCTGCTCGGGCCACGTGGGGACCTTTCTCATTGGAACTTGGTGAGCTTTCTGGAGTAAAAACCTGCAAGAGTGTGAGGTCTTCCCTCTCATGCTTCTCCCTCCCATGCTAGTCTGCACGTAGCCTTGGCAATTCATCAGAATTACTGTGTAAGCATTCCCACTGACTGACTTAGGCCTTGCTGCAGGGAAGCAGAACTTTGGGGTCACATCTATCTAGACTCATCTGATTCTCCAGATTTTTAGGTGGTAGTTTGCTCTGCAACCTCAGTTTTCTAATGGGCTCAAGGAAAGTCATTGATTTTCAGCATATCCAGCATTTTCTTGTTGTAAGGTCAGGAGTAACGACTTCCAAGTTCTTTGCATGTCAGAGTTGAAACCAAAAGTCCCCACTGTGGGGACTTTTAATATCAATCTACTACAGCAAGTAAGAAATATTAAGAGTCACAAAATCATAGGACTATAATCTTGGAATCATAAAGACTTTGGCACGTAGAGTCATAGAGTTTTACAACTGGAGAATCGTAAATTCTAAGAAGAAAAATCCCCCAGATTGAAAATCTCCGTGGACTCACCACTATTTATAGGACGACATGACATAAAACGATTTTTATGATCTGACCCGTTCCATCTCTCCAGCCTCATTTCTCACCACTTATCTCACCTCCTGCCCAAATCCTATTCTCCCTCCCACTCCCCAGCAAACAAATTCCACCCAGGGCTCCAGCCTTGTCCTAACCTACTTCGTATTCTCTGCTGCACCTTGAATATTGCCTGGAACCTAGCAAACCCTCAATGATCATTTGTTAACCTAATGAATAAATAAAATGGTAAAACTCTCTGCATGGTGTGTAGCACACAGAAGTATTAACAGTGACCTACCTCTATCATCCACCTGATTTTTGCCTCATACTCTTCTAAGCATGTCACGTGTATTCATTTTATTTTCATAACCTTATGTGATAGGTGCTATTATGATTCCCATTTTAAAGATGAGGGAAGTGAGGCACAGAGAGGTTAGCAATTTGCTCAAGGTTCCTCAGCTGGTAGGCAGCAAACTGTCATAAATAGGTTGTAATTAGCATGAGGCTTCTATTATTTTCCAGGCACTGTGCTAATGCTAGATGCATTGGGTGCGTAATCTCTCATTTCATAATAACTCCCATGTAATGCATGAAGAAATGGAGGTTTAGAGGGGTTAGGTGACGTATCCAGGGTCACACAGGTAGTAAAAGCTGGAACTAAAATTCGCACCAGGTCTGCCTGCTGTACATCCCACAATTTTTACTATTCTTCGAGCGGCTTCTGCTGGCTGTATGGAAGGTGACACCTTTGCCCCCTTGTCAAGCCATCCAACTCCTCTTCCTTCAAGACATAGCTGAATGATCCCTTGTCTGTGAAGCCTTCCCTGGCCTCTTCCCCACCCCACCCCCAGCTGCTGCAGTCAGCCTTCCTTCTCTGAGCCTCCATATCCCACCCACCTGCCCTTCACACCCCAGTGGAGCCCAACGGTTAGAAATTCAGGCTCTCCTGGTGGTCTTAGGTTCAAATTCTGGTTCTGCTGGGTGGACCTTGATTCACCCTTTGTGTGACCATTTGAGCTTTGATTTTTTTTCCATCTGTAAAATGGAGATAAGAAAATCAGTTTGCACAGGGGGCTGGGTGAAAGGTGCATAAATCTTAGCCAAATGCTTACTGAAGCATATACTACACTGTATTATAATGATCTGCATAAATGTTCATCTCCATCTCTTGAGGGCAGGAACTGATTCTGATGTATCTCTTTGCCCCTAGCACCCAGTATGGCTTAAAATAGGTATTAAATAAATGTGGAGTAAGTGAATAAAAAATGAAATAAATGGATCTTAGAATCCTATTCTCATAATTTGATACATAAAACCTAAGGACCTAATGTCACATAACTGCAAAGTTTGAAGGATCTTAGAGATCAACTTCCTGAGGTGTTCAATCTTTTTTACTATCACCCACACTTAGTAATATACTTTATATTGCCACCTAGTGTGTGCACACACGCGCGCACACACACAAACACGGACGCACACACACACACACTGAAAGTTTCAGTGAACAGTTCTTGCCTTTCCTATGTGGGATAAACTCACATAATTCCTCTCCTTTTCTTTCCTCGCCTCACCTCCCCTTCTATCTTCTAACTTTTCCCTTCTCCTCCTTTCCTTCTTTTCTTTCCTCTCTCTTCTATCTTTTCCATTAAAAAAAAATTGCTGGTTTAGGTCCACTAAATCGATTTCATGCCCCATGAAGGCGTTGTGAGCTATGGTTTGAAAATCACTTATCTAGTCTAATTGGACTCCTTGTCCAGCATCTCTAACTGGAGTTCTATACTTATACTTCCCTGATGAAAGGAAGTTCCCAAAAGATAAACAGTTTTGTTACTGGACAGCATTTATTGTTAGAAAGTTCTTCCTTCTCTTAAGCAGAAATGAGCCTCTTATAACTTCCTTATTGGTCTTAGTTGTTCCTATCTAGCTTGCTGGTCTCTCTGTAAGTTATCAAGCAAATCACCTCATCTCATTGAGTTTCCTTTCTTCTCCTCTTCCTACAGATGTGCCCCACCTAAGTGCTGACAGCCTAAAAGTCCACCATTAAAGCCATTCTTCAGGGTTAAGGCATTGATCTTCACCCATCATCTCCCATTATTATATCTGCTTGCTCTCATGGAGACAGGGGTCACTGGGGTCAGTCCACCTGTAGTGGCTGAAGTCTTCATCTCCTGCAGCAGAGAAGTTTGTTGGGACTATGTGAAATATCAAAAGAGGGTTTCTTTAACCCTTAAATCTCTTTTGCTTGTTTTCTTTCCTCAATGGCTTGGATCTTCCCAGTGAGATGCTCAGCGGGGTTAGCAAATAGCATTTTGGAAATCACAACCAATATTGAAGGGTGAAATGGTATGTTAGCCTTTAACACCTTAGTCTACATTTTCCCCTGCCAGTCTCTTTTCCATCACTCTAAGATCAGCCAGGGGAGGGGAATTCTAATGCTAGCCCTCTATAGGGTCTCCTCAGGCAAGAGGCAGTAACCAGCCTTCACTCCAAGGTAAGTGTCAGATTCCTAGGACTGAAAGATTCCCTTGGCCCTATACATCCAAACTCTCTCTTCATTCATTCATCGAACAAGTATTTGTTGAGCATCTTCTGTGTGCTACACCTTGTGCTAGGTGTTGCAGATACCATGGAGACCAAGAGAGTCCCCATTCCTGGCCTCCATGGTGCATGCAGTCTAGCAGTAGTGACAATCACCAATGATAGGAAGGTGCTCTGCTAAGGTCAGGAGTTGAGGGAGCTTGGAGCAGGGTCTCAGCTCACTGTGTGCTGGAGTCAAGGGAAGGCTTCCTGGGGGCGGACATTTGAGCTGAGACCTGAAGGACAAGGAGCATATGGCTGAGTAGTTAATCTCTCCCTGGCTTCCCTCCTTCTCCCCACCCCCCAATCCAGGCAGCATCAATGTCCCCATCAAGTCATCTTCCTGAACTCATCTGGGTCACTAGCTTAAATCAGCAGTTCTCAAGTTTTAACTCAGTCAGAATGCTGTTTTGTTTAGTTTGTTTAACTGCAGACTTTAGGACCTCTGTAGGATTCTACATCTGGGGTAGGACTGTGATCTGCATGTCAGTCCATGGCTCATATCTTCGGAAATCCTGGTCTATATCAGAATTCCATGGTTTTGGTATTTACCCTTGACTATTTGTTCAGCTTCTGAAGGAAAGAGGAAAAGGAAGTTCAGGAATGCCAAGGTTGTCTTTCTGGGATTGCGGAGTCTGGGGAGGCATTGGGAGGGTGGCGTTGGTGACAGCAGGGACTGGGGAGTCCTCAGAGGGGTCCAGCAAGGGCCCTCAGTCCTGGCACCCAACAACCTGAGGGACCTCCCAACAGCCAAATCGTGCTCCTGCCTCACCTCACGGCAGTAGACCAACGGCACATGGTAGCACTGGCCGCATAATTAGCAGAGCATGTCCCAGAATAATTAAACATTTCAAAACAGTAACAGCAGAGCAGTAAATCAAGTGTGGGTTCCTCTGAGAGTGGGGCCCTGTGCAATGCAGGGATCAGATAGCCAGCCGGCTCAGCAGTGGGGTGAGTGGAGCCCCGGCCCAGACTAAAACTCCTGGGTACAGGAAATGAAACCAAGCCTGTGAATATTCAAAGAAGAAGGATCCTTAGAGATCACCTGGCTCAGTTCCCTTCATGCCCAGTTGTAGAATCCAAAGCCCACAGAGATGGCCCAAGCTCACCCTGCAAATTGGTGGCAGAGCCAGATCAGAATCCCAGCCCTGGGACTCTCCTTCCCCCTCTCCCTCTCCCCCAATCTCTTCTTTCCTGAGGTGGTCTCATCCTATGCAATGTCCATGTGGAAACCATCCACATGTTGACAGCTTGCAAATATCTATCCCCCATCTCCATCACCTATCTCTCCCCCAGCTCCAGAGTCCTGTGTCCAGCCATCCCTAACTGCAGTGGCCTCTTGCTTCCTCTTCTCCCCTGCTTCCTTCCTTACCCCCCTCCAGCCTGTCCCTCCTCCAACACACACATACACACAGCCACCAGAGTGTGAGTTTCCAATCTGTGACCTGGATCCTGCTCCGGTACTGCTCTCTGCCCAAGGCATTGCACACAGATTACACTCTAACCTCATCAGCACAGCCTCCAAGATCAAGTCCTGCAGTTTCTCCCATGACCATCTGTTCCTTCACTCTGCTCCCACCACAGTGACCTTGCTGTGGCTCACATATGCCCAGCTCATGCCTGCCCTGCAAGTGCATTCCTCTCTCTGGAACATTCTTCTCCTAGAACTCCCTATGACTTCCACTTCCTTCATTCAGGTCTCAGCTCACAGGCACCTCCCCAGAGAAGGCTTCCTGTGCACATGGTCCAAAATATACGCAGCTACTGTCTATCCCCTGACTTCTTTTTCTTCATACCAGTTAACCTCCCTGGAATTATACTGCCTAGGTATTCCTTTATTTTTACTATCTTGCTCACTGCTCACTTGCTCAGTGCCCCAAATGATGCCTGCCACATAATTGACACTCTATAAAGAATTGCAGGAATAAGTAAATCAATAACGAAACACATTTATTTAACACATGCATGTTCAGGGGCTATTCAGTGTCAGGGGCTGTGTGAGGCACTGAGGTCTCAGACATGGAGCAAGTGGACAAGGAAGGGTTCCTGTCCTCAAGGAGGCTGATCATCGTCTTGGGGAGACACGGACTTGTGTTCGCAGGAGGCTCAGAGTGACATGTGCAGCTTGTCAAGGGTAAGTCTAAGAAGATGGGGTGAGGGTAAAAGATCCATGGGTCCTTGCAGCAAGGAGTTGGATTTTAGGGTCATTGATGTCCTTTTTTTTTTTTTTTTTTTTTTGAGACAGAGTCTCTCTCTGTCCCCAGGCTGGAGTGCACTGGCGCGATCTCAGCTCACTGCAACCTTTGCCTCCTGGGTTCAAGCGATTCTCTTGCCTCAGCCTCCTGAGACTAGGATTACAGGCGCATGCCTCCGCGCACAGCTAATTTTTGTATTTTTAGTAGAGACAGGGTTTCTCCATGTTGGTCAGGCTGGTCTCGAACTCCTGACCTCATGATCCGCCTTCCTTGGCCTCCCAAAGTGCTGGGATTACAGGCATGAGCCACTGCACCTGGCCCAGTGTCCCTTTTCTGAAGAGCTAGCAACTCTCTGTCCTCTCTGGGCCCTCAGCCTGTTAGGCCAGCACAGGGGCCCATATTCATGATGAGGGCTCTTGGGTCCCCAGCTCCTATAAAAGGTTGTGCTTATAGAGTACGTGACAGCCAGTTCTTGCTGGTGCTAGAATAAGGAAGGAGACTGACGTGACTCTACTCAGAGGAAGCCAAGCCTTAC
Organism: Pan paniscus; assembly: GCF_029289425.2. Classification (NCBI taxonomy): domain Eukaryota; kingdom Metazoa; phylum Chordata; class Mammalia; order Primates; family Hominidae; genus Pan; species Pan paniscus. The sequence goes on along the minus strand of NC_073270.2, from coordinate 2,776,441 downwards.
CCAGTGGATGCATGGCCCAGCCTGGGCGAGCCCTGTGGGTACTTTGGCATTCCTCAGGCCACTCCTTGGAAAACCCCATCTTCTCCACTTCCCCTTCAGCCGTCCAGCCCCACAAGGCAGGCTGCCCATGGCTGCCCACCCACTGCAGCTTAGCCCTAGTGTTGCCAGTCTTCTCCTTCTGTGTAGATGGTGTGATTAAGCTGGAGGGCTGAGACAGGAGCCCTGAAGGAAGCCCACTTCCTCCAGGAAGCCTTCTCTGCTTTCTCAGTGGGATTGCTTCCTTCTGTCCCTTACCCTGTAGCACATACCTTCCTCTTAGTCTGTTTATCCATGGATCCACCCATCCATCCACCCATCCATCCACCCACCCATCCATCCATCCAACAAACATTCATCCGGCACTTATTTACACTAGTGACCAAGGACATGGTCCCTGTCCTCCAGAGCCTACAGTCTAATAAGGGAAAGAGTTATTATGCAACTAGTTTCAAGTTAACAGTTTAATTATAACTGTGATAAATGCTCTGCAAGAGAAGTACTTGAACCCACAGGGAGACATTAGGGTAGAAAAGACTTCCCTGATGAAGAATGTTTCACCCAAGACCTCACTGTCGACTATGGTAGCCAGTAGCCACATGTGACTATTGAGCGCCTGAAATGTGGCTAGTGTCACCAAGGAACTGAGGGTAGATGAATAATTTTACCAAACTTTATAAAGTAACTATTCTGTGTCAGGCCCTGCCCAGTCCAAACTAGTCTGGTTGAAAATGCCAACATTACATCTAGTTCAGCATCCGCTTCCTTCTCTCACCCCAGCCCAATGCTGCCCCCAAGTCCCTGCTGAGGGATCTGGAAGGGATGGAGGTGAAGCATTCTTTTGTTCCTCCTCCTTTCCCTGAATTGGGTCTGTCTATCATCTGGTGTGTTAGGGCCTGGGAAGGGAGATGGAAAAAGAGGGACTTCTTTTACCCAGCAATGCTCTGTTCACTATGGCTGGACTCTGGAAGCCAGCTGCCTCCTAGGGCAAGGTGTGGATTCCTAGGAGGATCCTGAATGTGTGCATGTGTGCATGCATGTGCACATGTGTGTGCCCATGTGTGTATGTTGTGGGGGTACACAGTCTGCTGCACAGTCTCTCTTATGCATGATCTGATCCAGGTTCACAGCTCCCCGCTGGAGTCCATGCTGCAGTCTCTTACTCCTAGGCCCTCTTGCCAGTGGTCATCTCTCTTGAGTGGGATGCTCTAAGGTCGGCTCCCCCCTTTCAATGAGGGTCTCTCCATGGACCTCACCCCCTTGCCACTCTGCATGGAGGAAGCTTGAGCTGCTGCCCTGCCACCCCGTCACTCTACCCTGCTGTCTCTTTTCAGTTCCTTTTTCTCCTGCTCAGGGCAACATCAAGGTGGATCAGCAAATCCACTGTTGCTTCAGGAGACACCTGGAAAAAAGAAAAGCCAGCCTCCTCCTCCCGCAGGCACGTAATATCTAGGAGTCATTTTGGGGTGCCTTGCTTGGCTGAGTAGTGGTGGGGGGTTGTGAGGTCAGGGGAGTTTCCATAACAGCCTCGCCCAGGCTAGAAAACTCCTCTCTAGCCTCTCCCTCCACTTTAGCTGAGTGTACAGACCCCAAAGAGATGGGATGGCTGGGGAGCAGGCTGGGCTTGGCTGCTTTGTAATCAGTCTTGAGAACATACCTGGCCCCAAAGGTTCATTTGTTATTAGCGAGTATCTATTCTGTGCCCAGCACTGTGTGGCTGCTGGTTACAGCCATGAACAAAAAGCAGTAGTCTTCAGGGCAAATCATTTGTTTTTCATGAGGGAAATGGATAAAAACGAGTAATATACATCAGGGCTAACCATTGGAAAGCCCAGTAACGTAGGGTAAGGGAATGGAGAGAGACCAAAGGGAGAGGTTGTTTTCATAGGGAGGTCAGGGAAACTGGTGGCTGTGTTTCAAACTCATGTTTCCCCAACGTGGAGCCTAGTAGACAATTCTGGGCCATGGGAAATCCGTGCCACCATTGTCCAAGCCTAGTTAAGCCGTGAGGCAAGGGTTGGGTTTCAAAGTCTAGGGTCTTTCTTGGTTGCACGTGGTTGTGTATGTCAAGGCTCACTTCTCAACCCTCTGGGCCCATATCTGATCCATTCTGCATTCCCAGAAGCCATGTCTGGGTCTGGGACAGGGCAGGCTCTTGATGCTGCTTGTTCAGCATGGAGGAGCCTCCAGGAGAAGGGACATCAAGGCTCAGCCTATCAGAGGCCAGCTCTGTGGCTTGAAGCTTGAGGCAGAGCTCAGCCACTTTCTGGTTTTGCTCATGGGGAATCAGGGACAGTCGGAACCCATTAAAAGGCTCCAGATGCCTCCCTGGCTAGACACCTCAGGCCTGAAGGTTTGCAGCTTGGAAGGAGGCCTTGGCTACAGTGACCACTTCTCTCACTGTGGCTCAAGCCTCTGTTCCAGGCATGGCAGAGAATGGGGTGGGGTAAGCAGCTGGGAAGTATAAGGCCTGCTCCAGGCTGTCAGAGGCTGGTCAGTGGCTCCTGGGCTCTTTCAGGGCCTTATCCAGTGGTTGCCACCAGGAACAGACCAGGAGCACTGTGAGTCTCTCACCATGGCTACCACACCTGGGCGGGCCCTGGGCTCCCTCCTGCCCACCCTTCTGCTGGGGCTCACAGGTGAGTTCTGATTCCTGCCCAGAGAGACCCTCAGGGCAGGCAAGGAGACCCCCAGGAATGACCAAATCCAGCCACTGTGTCTTTCTGAAGGAAGACTGAGGCTCAGAGGAGGTGACCGAGCTGTTTTCCTGCCAGACAGGTGCTGTTTTTCATCTTCTCTTCAATGTAGACCTTGCGGACAAAGGGAGCTGGTGGGAGCTTGGGGGTCAGAAGAGGAAGTGACCTAAGGGTGAGGGGCTCGGGGGAGGTCAGGGCGTAAAAGAGGAGCCCACCTCCCAGTTTTCCCGATGTCAGCTCTAGTCTGGGTGGCTACCTGTTCTGGGTCAGAGAGGGTGTAAGGGTGGAAAAGACAGAGAGAGAGAAAGAGAGAGAGAGAAAAAAAAGAGAGAGAGAGAAGTCGCCAGAGTGATGGAGCCTCCGGCATTGGAGGCATGGAAGAGTCCTGGACCCAAAGTCAGACAGGCCTTCTTACCCTCCCTCCTTAGCCACTGATAGGCTGTGTGACCTTGAGCAAGTCACGAGACCTTTCTGAATCTCTGTTTCCTTTTCTGGAAAGTGGGGACAATAATACCAGCCTCCCACAGCTGAGATGTGGAAGAAAAGAAGCACACATGGCTGAAAATGTTTTCTGAACCACACGGTGCTGTGTGCAGGGTGGGTGATGAGGGCAGAGCACAGTCCAGAAGGTACCAGAGCTGTGTACTAAGAGGACAAGTTCCTGTGGCCTCCTGCGCTGCCCTCTGCCTGTCATCCTGCTTGTCATTGGTTGTTTATTTGCCTTTCACCCCCATCTGACCAGATGCTTCTCAAGGGTGGGGGTCCTGTCTGACTCATCTCTGTGGTCTCAGCACCCAACTCTTGACCTGGTGCAGAGCAGGGGCTTAGGGAATGCTGTGAAGACTTGGGGAGTTTCTTGCTCCAGAGCTCTGCAAGGCTGTCCTTAGGAGGAGGGGTGAGTCTCATCCTGCAGTTTTCCTGGGAAAATTCTGGGAGACAGATCCCAGGTTATATCCCAGAAGCAGGAAATATTTTGTCATAGTCCTAGCTGGGTGTGAGGGTGAATGGAGCTGCTTCTCATGGAGACAGCTCCCTGTCACTGCAGGTAAGCAAGCAGACAACGGGGGTCTAGTGAAGTGTTGATGGGAGGCACCCGAGTAGGGGGGCCAACCATCCCTGTTGGGGTGATTCTTGACTTCACACTCAAGTCCTTATAAACTTACATCCACAATGGAAATCCTGATTCATCACCATTCCCTTCCTATCCCAACTTGGTCCTTCTCCAGATCTTCCCAGCTCAAAAAGTAGAGCTACCACCCACACAGCTGCTCTAGAGAAAACCTGGGAATTGTTGATCCAGAATTCATTCTGTCCCTCACCCCCCATCCCGCCCATCACTGAGTCCTGTGGGCTGTAGCTTCCAAATGTGTCTTGAGTCTCCTTTTCTCACCACCCTAGTCCAGGCTACCATCACCTTGGCCTGGAGGCCTGTACCAGCTTCCCCACTGGTCTCCCTGCTTCCATTCCTGCCACGCTCCTTCCCATTCTCCACACAACAACCCCAGTTATCCTCTAAAAAATGTGCATCAGACCACTTTGCCCCTCTGTTAAAGTCTCTGCTGGTTTCCCATCACTCTCAGAATAGAATCAAGATCATCACCATGGTCCCCAGGGTCTTCTCACTCTGGACCTCTTTGCCGTGACACTAGGGTCCCCTGCAGACTTCTCAGTTTCTCAAGCCCACCGAGCCCTTCCCGCCTGAGGTCCTTCTCTCCTGCTGTCCCCGCTGTCTGGAATGTCCTTCCTCTGTCCCTTCCCATGGCTGGCTCCTATTCATTCCTGAGTTTCAGCTCAATGATGTCACCTCCTCAAGTAATTCTTCCCCAGCTGCCCTTCTAGAATAAGTCCTCCCCGTATTCTCCATCTATGCACTCTTTGGGTTTCCTTGATGGCACTGGGCTCAGTCATAATCACATTTGCATTTACTTGTTTTCTTATGATCAAATGCCGATATGCTGCCTGAAGACAGAATCAGACACAGCATGTAGTAGGTCCCCAGGGCCTGACACAGCTCTGGTGCCACTGGTGCCTGTGGGGTGTGTCCCACTCTCAGTGTACAATCACAGTTGCTCTTTCCTTAGCTGGACAGCCCTTCATCTCTCTGACTGGTCCATCTCAGAGGACAAGCCCTGGAGACTCAGTGCCTTTCAACTGTACTGCTGTCCCCTTCAACTCCCAGGACTTCTCCCGGGACTTCAATGTTACGTGGTTGAAGGACAGTGATGAACATCCAGCCTCAGCTCAGCGCCTGGTGCCTGACAATGGAGGCAATGACTTCATCACCAGCAAGGCATGGGTGACACTGACCCGACAGGATGTCTCATCTGAGATCACCCGTGAAGTCACCCACAGGGCCCTGGCAGAGCCCCTGAAAACAACCATGAATCTCTCCCAAGTGCTCTGAGGTGAATGGGCAGTCAGGTGGGGTGGACATTAACCCTGGAAGCATCCAGCTTTCAGGGTTTTTGCCCAAAGCCTCATTTCATAAATGGGGAAATGAGATTCCTCATGGATTTCTGATCATGTGTATTGTGGTTATAAGCGCAGGTTCCAGGGGCTCACTGTCTGGGTTTTAATCCTAGCTGTGCCACTTTACAACTTGTGGGATCTTGCGAGTTACTTGACTATTTAATGCCAGTTTCTTTATATAACAGGAAAAAAATGAGGACCTACTTCATAGCTGTCCTGTGAAGATTAAATGAATTATTCCTTATAAAACACACATAACAGTGCCTGGCATGCAGTGACTTACTTACGAATGTTTGATCTTGTTATTATCTGGTCCCAGACTCCCTTTCTAAACATCTTTGTTCTATTAATGTCATTGTTACAGTTTTTTTTTAAATGTTTATTATTCATTTAATAATAATGAATATCCACTGTATGCCAGACCCTGTGCTCAGTGCTGGGGATGCAGCAACGAGCAAAATAAAGTCCCTGTCGTCATGGGCATCACCTTTTACTAATTCTTAAAATTATATTTTCTGATATGAAATATTTCAAAAATACAGAATATAGCAGACACCCAGGTACCCTTACCCATATTTAATGAATATTAACATTTAGCCCTATTTGCTTTACATTACACATACAAGAAAAAAATATTTCTTTAAAAAAAGGCGAGAGACCTTGAGGCTGTTCCCTGGGAGACGGAAGCATGGGTGGCCACAGGCAGGGGCTGATTTCACCAGATCTTACTTCCTATTCCTCTGTCTAGTTGTCCCCACCCTGAAGATCACCACTGAAACCTCTGGGACCCATGTACGTGTGCAAGACAGAGTGAATGTCACCTGCCACGTCCTCCACTTCTATCCCGCCCACCTGCAACTCACCTGGATGGAGAACAGGCGCATGATCCAGACCCTGGTGTCCCCTCAGGCCACCAGAAATCCAGATGGGACATACTCTCTGGAGCACACGTGGCAGGCAGAGGCCACGCTGGAGGAGCGTGAGTTTGCTTGCTGGGTTCACGATGAGCAGCCCCCACTCAAGGCCAACGTCACCCTGCAAGCCCAGGTGCGCAGGCAGGGGAAAGGTGGGTACAGCCTCTGGCCCAGCCCCTCTGGACATCCCCTGTGGGCAGCACGGCTGGGGAGGGTCAGAGACTCAGGGGGGCATTGGATGATGGTGAAGGAAGGAAGGATACCCGCAGCTGGTGATACAACTCTCACATATTCGCCCCCAGACTCCACTTCTCACGCCTTCCTCCACACCCTCCCCAAGAAGAAAGGGTGGGACTCCCCTTCCCTAATTCCATGCATTCTTGATGTTGAAAGTTCTCCACCTTAACACTTGACTGCAAGAAATGGCAGAGGTTAAGGAGTGCTGAGCACCAAAGTGCCTTCTAGAAAGGCTATTAATCAAGACTGGCACAGTTGAAAGTTTCTGGATGGCAACTTTAAACAGAGGCCAGAATTCTGAATTCAGCTGGAAAAGAGGGTCCATGCATGGCCTTACATAGGGTCAGGGCAGGCCCTTACACGGGGTCAGGACAGACCCTTACATGGGGTCAGGACAGGCCCTTACACGGGGTCAGACAGGCCCTTACACAGGGTCAGGACAGGCACTTACATGGAGTCAGGACAGGCCCTTTGAGTCAGTGCAGGCCCTTACACGGGGTCAAACAGATCCTCCTCCTCCTTTCCCCTTCCTTTTCCCCCTCACTTTCCTTCTCCTTCCATCCTTCTCTTTTTCCTTGTCCTCTTCACTTTCTTTTTTGAGTATTTTTATATTATCTTATTATTATTTTTTTAACTTTGGTTTTAGGTCTGGGCCCATGTGCAGATTTTTACATAGGTAAATTGTGTTGGGGGGAGTTTGGTGTACAGCCTCTGTTATTTTTTGACTTTTGAATAATAGCCATTCTGGCTGGTGTGGGATGGTATCTCATTGTGGTTTTTATTTGCATTTCTTTAATGATTAGCGATGAACATTCTTTCACATGCTTGTTTACCGCGGGTGTGTCTTCTTTTGAAAAGTAGCCGTTCACATCCTTCGCCCACTTTTTAATGGTGTTATTTTTTTACTTGTTAGTTTATTTAAGTTCCTTATAGACTGTGGATCTTAGACCTTTGTCGGATGCACACTTTGCGAATATTTTCTCCCATTTCGTGGGTTGTCTGTTGGCTCTGCTGATAGTTTCTCTGGCCGGCCTCGCCTTCTGGAATCTTCTCTACCTCCGTCTCTCACTCTTTGCGGCCTCGAACCGTTTTCTCCACAAGAGGGAGCTGTCTGCTGGCAGTTCAGACCCAGAGCGCGCGGGCTGCTTTCCTTCCGTCCAGCTTGGATGAGCTTGAGAGAATGAATTACTGGCCCAGAGGGGGCCGGCTGGGGGGTGGGGGCGGACAGTGTCCCAGAGGGTGGGTGGAGGTTATTAGGATTGGCCGGGCCTTGTGAGCTAGGGGGAAGCCAGCATATGGACTCACAGCCCTCCAGAACCACGTGAAGTCAAAAAGGACAGTCCCTTGGGGGCAGGGAGGGTGTATGCCTCGGTGTATTACAGCGCAGGCCACTGCCAGGGCAAGGGTGCCGGCCCGGCAACAACAGCCCATCTTCCCACCAGGGCCCTCGCATCCTCTCTCTCCCTGACGGAATTGGCCTCTTCTCTGGCTGCTGTAAGAATTCTTAAGAGGAATGATCCCACTCAGCTTTCAATCTCCCCGTGCCTTTTTGTCTGTTGTCCAGCAGAAATAAGAAAAACACTCACCCAGCAGGATATACAGGTCTGGCTGAAAAACTCAAAACTGGTCCTTTCTGATCAGAAGCAAGTTACGATAGTTCTTTATTGACTCATGCTGGTTTTTTCTTCTTTTATTTTTCTCTTTTGCCTGCATACAGTATATCTGGCCCACTGCTGCAACATTAACCCCCTGGGAGCATCCTTCTGATTATATGGCTCCGCTATGCAGCTTTGTGGGGCCCCGTGGTCTGCAGGGGGAAGGGCAGCCCCTTCCTTTTCTGGCATTTAGGCCCCTTTCTATTTGGTGTTAACAAAGCATTGCAGCTGTCCTTCCCCAACCTGGCCCATAAATGCCTTCATCAGCACCCTCACCTGTTATGAACTCCCCACTCTGTGTCTCTGTTCCTACTGGGTGACACCCGTAGAGCATTTACTGCACACTAGGCATCCTCAAATACATTATCTGATCCTACAGCAGAGCCCAGAGCTAGCACAGAGGTCTCAGAGGTTCCAAACAGCATAGCTGGGGTTAGAATGCAGGCGTGTCTGTTCAAAAATTCAATGTGTTTTTCTGCATTTTTCTTTCCTATCCTGCCCGAGAATACAAAGCTTAGTGTTATCTCAAGTCTCTTCTCAAATCTCAATTTTAAATGCTCTATTTCTGATATTTATTTCTTCCTGAATTGTGTGGTCTTATCGGTCCATACCAGTTAGTTCTCACAATTAGTACTTAAACTACAAGGGCGTTCCCAAAGTCCCCCGACCTGGGGTTTTATTCCATTTACACCCATCTTCCATGATTAGACTCTCACATCCTTGAAGCAGGGACTGGCTGTTATGTTTTGAGGTGGCCAAACGTTGGAGTCAAACAGATCAGTGTCCCCAGCCACTTCGATGAGCTCTTTGTTCCACTGATCTACTTGTCTAGCTCTCTGTCAATACAGGCAAATTAAATTGTGCTTCACTTTATTGCACTTCACAGACACTGCGTTTTTCACAAATTGACGGTTTGTGGCAACCCTGCATTGAGCAAGTCTATTGGTGCCATGTTTCCAACAGCATGTGCCCACTCCGTGTCTCTGTCACATTTTGGTAATTCTTGCAATATTTCAAATTTTAATAATTATTATATCTGATCTGATGATCTGTGATTAGTGATCTTTGATGTTATTATTGTGATGGTTTTGTGGCTCCGCGAACCATGTCCTTATGAAACAGCACACTTGATGAAAAAATGTCTTGTGTGTTCTGACTGCTCCACCTACTGGCCGTTCCCCCATCTTGCTCCCTCTCCTCAGGCCTCCCTACTTACCCTGAGGCACAGGGAGACGCATTGGCCTGAAATTAGGCCAATTAATAACCCTGCAACGGCCTCTAAGTGCTCAAGTGAAAGCGAGAGTTGCAAATCGCTCACTTTAAATCAAATCTAGAAATGATGAAGCTTAGTAAAAAAAGGCTTGCCCAAAGCTGAGACAGGCTGAAAGCTAGGCTTCTTGCACCAAACACTCAGCCAGCTGTGAATGCAAAGGAAAAGTTTTTGAAGGAAATTAAAAATACTACTCCAGTGAGCACGTGAATGATAAGAAAGCAACACAGTCTTATTGCTGATAAGGAGAAAATTTTAGTGGTCTCAAGAGATGATCAAACTAGCCACAACATTCCCCTGCAATATCTCCGAGGTATGCTTGTGCCTGGCCTAGCAGAGCTCCACAGTAAGTTTTGATATATTTTGGGCAAGTCATCTCACCTTTTCTTATCCAAAATTGTTGTGACTATTCTTGGCTTAAATGCATTTTAGACTCACTTTATCAACTTTCATGAAAAATCCTTTTAGATTTATTAATTGATTCCATGGAATTCATATATTATTTTGGAGACATTTACATTTTTCCAGTATTGAGACTTCCCATTTATGGGCATGGTATACCTCTATTTATTTAGGTTTTCTTTTATGAAGTTCAGTTTACAATTTTACAGTTTTTTTCTCTATAATGGTCTTTTGCATCATTAGTTAGAGACGCCTTTAATATATTCTAGTTTATGGAATCTTTAAAATTTATTATTACTTTTTTCAGTGGTTGTTGACTACTGAATAGGATTGCAATTGAGTTTTGAACATCAATCTTAGAGCTGGAAAGCTTATGAAATTCTCTTACTAGTGCTAATAGTATGGATATTCTTTTTATATATAACTTCTTTTTTTTTTTTTTTTTTTTTAAGATGGAGTCTCACTTTGTTGCCCAGGCTGGAGTGCAGTGGTGTGATCTTGGCTCACTGCAACCTCTGCCTCCCAGGTTCAAGCGATTCTCCTGTCTCAGCCTCCCAAGTAGTTGGGATTACAGGCGCATGCCACCATGCCAGGAGACAGGGTTCCACTGTGTTGACCAGGCTGGTCTCAAACTCCTGACCTCTAGTGATCCGCCATCCTCACCTCCCAAAGTGCTGGGATTACAGGTGTAAGCCACCCCACCTGGCCTTTGTGTGTAACTCCTATAACATTCGTGTAATGATCTAAATTAGTGTTTATCTTTCTCAAAGTTACATGTACACACTAAGTGTCAAATAAATAGTTATATAAGTTTTACATATAAAAATTGGAGTCTCCCTAACATCCAACCATATTCTACCTCCCAGAAGCAACTATTCTCAATTTTTAATAGATTATCTTAGATTTTTACTGCCATATCTCATATAACATGTTCATATCGCCACTTCTTCATTTTTCAGTATTAGGCGTTACTTTTGACTTCCCACAATTGCAGATGGTAATATAATGCTCCACCATTGCTGACTTAATGCCACAGGTGAACACTTTCTATTCCCCATCAACTGAATATGATTATATCATAATTTGGGATAATTTAAGAGTCAATGTCTATATTGTAATAAGTGTTTGAATATTCTTACTTTCTTTTTTTTTTTTTTTTTTGAGATGGGGTCTCACTCTGTCGCCCAGGCTAGCGTGCAATGGTGCAATCTTGGCTCACTGCAATCTTTGCCCCCTGGGTTCAAGCAATTCTCCTGCCTCAGCCTCCCGAGTAGCTGGAATTACAGGTGTGCACCACCACGGCTGGCTAATTTTTGTATTTTTAGTAGAGACAGAGTTTCACCATGTTGGCCAGGCTGGTCTCGAACTCCTGACCTCAATTGATCCACCCACCTCAGCCTCCCAAAGTGCTGGGATTACAGACATGAACCTCCCCGCCCGGCTGAACATTATTTCCAGCTGGGTCTGGTAATATTCCTAGCTTTTGCTTATGTTCAGTCTCTCCTGTGTATGTTTGTGTAATCACCACTATAGTCAAAATACAGACAATTCCATAACCATAAAGGTCTCCCTGGTGCTACCTCATTATAGTGACACCCACCCTCACCATACTAAGTCTCTGGCAAATGCTAACCTCTTCTATATCTCTGTAATTTTGACAGTGCTATATAAATGGGATCATACAGTATGTAACATTTTGAGTTTGATTTTTCACTCAACATAATGCCTTTGAGATCCTTACAAGTTGTTGCATATATAAATAATTAATTTTTTTATTGCTGAGTGTTATTTTATTGTATAGATGCATACTGTTTGTTTAGCCATTCACTTGTAAGACAAGTTTGTCTTACACTGGTTGTTTCCAGCGTTTTGCTGTTACAAATAAATCTACTACAAACATTTGTGCACGGTTTTTTGTGTGTACATAAGTTTTCATTTTTCTGGGACAAATGCATGGGAGGGCAATTGCTGGTTCATGTAGTATAGTGAGTGTATGCTTAGTTCTTTTTAAGAAGTTGACAACCAGTTTTATAGAGTGGGTGTATTATTTTACATTCCCATTTTCAATGTATTAGATATTCAGTTTCCCCGCATCCTAGCCAGCATTTGATATTGTCACTATGTTTTACTATAACTGTTCTATTAGGTTCATAGTAATAATATCTCACTATGATCTTAATTTGCATTTTCCTGATGGTTAGTGATGTAAGCATCTTTCATGTGTTTATTTTCTATCTATATATCCTTGTTGATAAAATGTCTCTTTATGTCTTTCACCCGTTGTGATATTGTGAAATATATATTTGGTCTTCAACCCTGTTTCCTGCCAAACAACCCCTAAAATCCTTAGACTCTCCAAAGAGATGTCTTTTTGTGTCTTAATGAATTGACTGATGGCTGGGAGCACCTACGTAGCTTCAGGATGGCGACTGGTCACCAGAAAGTCCAATTTTTAAAGACAGACAGGGGACCTGAAGAGTAAGTCGATTAAATGATTTAATCAATTATGCCTACATAATGAAGCTTCTGTAAAAACCCAAAAGGACTGGGTTCAGAGAGCTTCTGGACAGCTGAACACATACAAGTTCCTGAAAAGTGCTGCACCTGCGGACGTCATGGAAGCTCCGTGTCCCTTCCCCATTCCTCTCTTTATGCATCTCTTCATCTATATCCTTTATAATAAACTGGCAAACTTAGTGTTTCCCTGAGTTCTGTGGGCCGCTCTAGCAAATTAATTAAACACAAGGAAGAGGTCGTGAGATCTCTGATTCATAGCCAGTGAGTCAGAAGCACATTCCTTGCAATTGGCATTGGAAGTGGGGAGAAGTTCCATGGGACTGAGTGCTCATCCCCGTGGTATCTGACGTTACCTCCAGATAGATAGCATCAGATTAGAATTGGATTGAGGACACCTAGCTGGTGTCTGCTGCAGAATTGATTGCTTGCTTGTTGGTGGGGAAGAAATCTCCCACATTTGGTCACAGAAGTCTTCTGTGTTGATTGTTGCTATATGAGTGCAGAGGAAACACAGTTTGAGTTTTCCCACCTTTACCCACTTGTAATGGAAGTTTTTGTCTTGTTTTGTTGTTTTTAACTGTTGAGTTTTGAGAGAGATATCCTAGATTTGAACCCTTTGTCAGATGGGTGGTTTGCAAATATTTTCACCCGGTCAGTAGCTTTGTTTTTATCCTTAACATGGTATTTTGGAGAGCGAAAGTTTTAAATTTTGATGAAATCCAACTTATCAATTTTTAAAATTGATCATGCTTTTGATGTCAGGTCTAAGAATCTGTCATCAAGCCCTAGATCCTGAAGATTTTCTCCTAAACATTTTATAGTTTTATGTTTTATCTTTGAACCTATGATCTATTTTGAGATAATTTTTGTATAATGTATGGTATGAGGTTTCGGTTGAGGTTCATTTTTTGTTTATGGATATCCAGCACCTTTTGTTGAAAAGACTGTTTCACTTGTGGAATCAATCCTTCCTCCATTGAATTGCTTTTGCTACTTTGAAAAATCAACTGTCTGTACTTGTACGGGGCTGTTTCCAGGTTTTCTATTTTGTACCATCGATCTATGTGTCCGTTCCTCTGCCAATATCACAAAGTTTTGATTACTGCATCTTTATCATGTCTTAAAATCAGGTATATTGATTCCTTCCACTTTATTCTGTTTTGACTCTTTCAGTTCTCTTTTTTTCCCTTTGTTCATATAAATTTAAAAATAGTCTTATATATATTTACAAAAATATGTCTAGAATTCTGACAGAAATTGTGTTAAACCTATATATCAGTATATATCAGTGTGGATAGAATTGACATTTTTATTATGCTGAGGCTCTCAGTCCATGGATATAGCATGTCTCCCTGTGATGGTTAACTTTAGGTGTCAACTTGAGTGGGTTAAGGGATAGCCAGATAGCTGGCAAAACATTATTTCTGGGTGTGTCTCTGAGGGTATTTCTGGAAGAGATTAGTGTCTGAATCAGTGGACTGAGTAAGGAAGATCTGCCCTCATCTAATGAAGATGGGCACCATCCAATCAGTTAAGAGCCTGGATAGAACAAAAAGGCAGAGGAAAGGTGAATTCACTCTTTCTTCTGGAGCTGGGACACCAATCTTCTCCTGCCCTTGGATATCAGAACTCCAGGTTATCTGGCCACTGGACTCCAAGACTTATACCAGTGCTATGAGATTACCCAGTCCCAATCTCTACCTCTGTAGAGTCTGAGGCCTTCAGCCTCTGACTGACAGATACGCCAACATCTCCCCTGGTTCTCAGGCCTTCAAATGCAGAATGAGCCACTCCACCAGCTTCTCTGGTTCTCCAGCTTGCAGACAGCATATCGCGGGACTTCTCGGCCTCCATGATCACATGAGTCAATTCCCATAGTAAATCCCATCTCATCCATCTATTGATATATGTATTCTATTGGTTCTGTTTGTCTGGAGAATGCTGACTAATACATTCCTCTTTATTTGAATCTTCTTTGATTTCTTTCATCAGTGTTTGCAATTTTCAGCATACAAGTCTTATATATGTTTTGTTAAATTTATAGCTATTTCATTTTTGAGCAAATTAAATGGTATTATATTTTAAATTTTGGTTTTCATGGGTTTATTGCTAGTATATAGAATTAAAGGTAACTTGGCTGGGCATGGTGACTCACACCTGTAATCCAAGCATGTTGGGAGGCCGAGGCAGGTGGATCACCTGAGGTCAGGAGATTGAGACCAGCCTGGCCAACATGGTGAAACCCTGTCTCTGCTAAAAATACAAAAATTGGCTGGGCATGGTGGCGCGCACCTGTAGTCCCAGCTACTTGGGAGGCTGAGGCTGGAGAATCACTTGAACTCTGGAGTCGGAGGTTGTGGTGAGCCAAGATCATGCCACTGCACTCCAGTCTGGGCGACAGAGTGAAACTACGTCTAAAAAAAAAGAATTAAAGTTAACTTTTTGCATGTTGATCACGTAGTCTGTCACCATTCTGAACTCACTTATCAGTTCTAAGAGTCTCTTCTGTAGATTCTGTAGAATTTCCTACAAAGGCTATTATGCCATCTACAAATAGAGATAGTTTTATTTCTTTCTTTCTGATATGTATGCCTTTTATTTCCTTTTCTAGCCTTATTGCCCTGGCTATGACTTCCAGTACTATACTCAATAAAAGTGGTGAGAGAGGAAGAAACACTGTGACTGAGAAGTCACGGTGAGGCCAGGGCCTGTCACCACCACTGCTGCCACCGAACAACAGAGAAAGCTCCAGGAGTACCTAGAAGTCGAAAGGAACTTCAAGTGCCAAACACTGAGCTTTATCTAAAAGCCAAAAATAATTGCCCAAATCTATCCAAGAGAATGTTATCAATCATGCTGTTTTGCCTGTTAAGCATAAGGCCCATCAGCATTAAACTCCAGGCCAGACAAGCCAATATTACAAGGTCCCAGAAGCCAAAGTTGAAGCCACTAAAACTGGGCAAAAGGCTGAATATGTTCCTTCTAACCAAACTGTAAGCCTCCAGCAGTAGCTTACAGCAGCACAAAGCTGGATCATTCACCACGGAAAAGCTGTCAAGAAAACCCATGGGGTCACTTAATGCACAGGATTTGAAGACTACAAAGCAGCAGTTAACATATCAAGGAATGTTAAGTGTACAGACTCCATAGGAAATGCCCGCATTGAAAATTAATCTTTGGTTAGCTTTCTAAAAGAGATTAATGAAGAGAAGTTGCCTCAAACCTTGTCAGACCCTGAGAGGAAGCCAGATTCTCAGTTATGTACTATTAAGAAGTTAAAGAATAACTCTCATAATTGAACCAAGAGCAATTTGGTT
Source organism: Pan paniscus (assembly GCF_029289425.2). NCBI lineage: Eukaryota > Metazoa > Chordata > Mammalia > Primates > Hominidae > Pan > Pan paniscus. The sequence continues at coordinate 2,760,928 of NC_073270.2, read as the reverse complement.
CCTCAACAAGCCTTGGGCAGATATTCAGTGACTAGTGCTGCCCTGAAAGACAGAGTTCATAAACAATTTGTTGGAGAAACACAAGTCAAGCTTCTATCAGTACAGTCATAGCAACTCTCTCAAGAAGACCTTCCAAGACTGGGAGAAAAGCCCCCAAGACAGTTCCCTCTCTCTTTGTTCAGACCCTTAGTAGGACTCAAGCATTCAAAAAAAAAATTAATGGTGGAGGGTACAAAGGTTAATAGGGTTAATTATTAAAGAGCATGTATAAGTTAGTGAATAGGAAGTAAAACATACCAAAACCAGGACATACTCCAGTTTGTTTCAGGGAGGATATAGTAACAGACATGTAAACATTAAGCAAGATCAGCAGTCCATTCAACCTCGTTTTGGGCCTTGGTCGTGTGCACTGCAAAAAATCAAAAGCTATAAGCCAGAGGCCTAGTTTGACAGTTGGCAGCTTAAATTCAGTCATTCCCAGTGCCCACGGCGTAAGAGCAAATGGAACTAATGGGGACAAATGCCACAACAGCTTACAACACAAAGCACAGGCATTGGACTCCAAGTTGAAAAAGGCTCTTCTGTTTTCTAAACAAGAGAGCTCCCAAAACTCAAGCTGGTAACACAATCATGAAGGGAAAAGGAGTGTCAAAAGGGACCCAAATGAATCCAAATACCGAAAAGAAGACAATAGCAGAGGATCAAAGGAAACAACTGGAAGAATGACAGAAATCTAAGGGGAAAATCTATAAGAGGCCTCCTATGACACGTAAAACAGAAAGAAAAATAATAGAGAAAATAAATATTCTGGAAGACCGTTGAAAAAAAAGAGGAAGAAAAGAAAGCACAGCTTCAACTGCTCCATAAAACTAACAACACTCTGACAGAATGTCTGCAGCTCATTGAAAGGGGTGTGGTTTTTAAGGAAATATTTGCCATATTGTCTAGTATTCCTGAGGCTGAAGAACTGCTAAGTTCTGGTTCTACAAAGCAAAGTTGTTAGCCAATAAAGGCACCTATGATGCTACTGGGCTATATGAAAAGGCCATTAAAAATGAGGCAATACCAACACAAGTGTTACAGGAAGTTGTTCTTAACATTTTGCAAGACCCAAACAAAACCATGGAAGGAATTACCTCTGACTTTTTAGTTGCTAAAACTGACATGACATCAGCAGAAGAGCTGGCCAAGAAGATGGAATCTGGAAAGTCTTGTTCTTCCCCCCAAAAAAAACAAAAAAAGGAACAGGTGCAGCAACACCCCAAATAATGAAGGCATAACAGGATAATCATCCTGATATCAAATTGCAGATCGCTCCAGCCCTGGAATAAATGGAGTGGCAGAATTGCAAGACATGAAACTTATCACTCCTGTACGGGGTTCAGTGGAGATCAAACAAGCAGTATCCCACTACCTGGAAAGGCTGCAGGAATGCAATTTAGTAGTGACTTCTCCTGACAAGCTATTAGGTGTGAAAGAAACACAGCATTTTATATTTTATAAAAATGAGATTTTGCCTGTAACGTTAGGATTTCAAATCCTTGAATTGTAAGTTTTTTAAAAAAGGTGTTTTAGAGGGCTGGGCGTGGTGACTTACACCTGTAATCCCAGCACTTTGGGAGGCCGAGGCAGGCGGATCACGAGGTCAGGAGATCGATACCATCCTGGCTAACACAGTAAAACCCCATCTCTACCAAAAATACAAAAAAATTTAGCTGGGCATGGTGGCGGGCACCTGTAGTCCCAGCTACTCGGGAGGCTGAGGCAGGAGAATGGTGTGAACTTGGGAGGCGGAGCTTACAGTGAGCCGAGATGGTGCCACTGCACTCCAGCCTGGGCAACACAGTGAGACTCCGTCTCAAAAAAAAAAAAAGGTGTTTTAGACCCTCTGAGGTAAGAAATGCTCTTGTTCAAGTGACCTAGAAAAGAACGTATAATAGAGAGGCATAATGGATGCAGAAGATTATGTATGGCCTCTCAGGATTTCAGGTAATTTGCTTGGCTTACTCAGATTTTCTATACCCACAGGAAAGTCTTTGGTGTATGTAGGTTGACAGAGTTTTATGGTATACATATATTTCAAACTATTAAGAATTAATTTGTCCTGTAAGTATGGTAAAAATTTGTACTTTATTGATGTACTTTAACCCCAACATAGTTCTTTTTTATATTAGAAGGTTGGTGCCACAGTATGATGGTCTTTCCTTTCTGCGTCCACCTTAGCGGGGAGGGCAAGTCCTTTCACGGTGGAAGATCTGAGCTTTCACGCTGGCTTGCCAGGCTAGATGGGATATAACAGACCACCTGGTTCAAATCTCCTCACTTGCAGATGAATTTATACTAGGTTTGTCTTTGCTCAGAGCCTACAAATGATATTCATGTATGATCTTTGATTTCTGTTGCAGTAACCCTGTAGATGAAGGGGAATCCTTTCTGTGCCAGGTCTCCTGGAATGAAATGCAATCTTGAATTGGGGTGGTCATCTGGCTCTTTTGGTTTATATTCAACCCTAATTTTGCATTTATTATTCAGAAATACTCAAAGTAAAAACAAAAGGGGCAAGAGAGAGGGGCGAGGAGGAGAGAGAGGGGTGAGGACACTGCTTCTTCATTTCAGTGCTTTGATCTGCCAGGGGACAACAGGCCTGAGCAGGCAATGCAAGCCCCAGAGACTGTTATTAGTTCTTTTACTTTCTTTCTGAGAAACTGCTCCAGGAAAGGTAAAATCAGAGTCATCATGGTAATATAATACATAGAAAACCCTGGTCAAGATATTTTAAATTTTTACTTTGTAAATATTTAAGTGTTATTCTTTAAACAATCATTAATATTTTGTTTATTCCTGCTTTTAAAAAAAGAGTGATGAGAGAAAACATTCTTGTTTCTACCCCTATCTAGGGAGAAAGGCTTCAATCTTTCATCATTAAGCATGTTAGCTGTAGCATTTTGTTTTTGTAGATGTTCTTTTTAAAAAAAATTTTAGTTGACACATAATAATTATACGTATTGAAGGTGCACAGAGTGATATTTTGAAACAGGCATATGAAGTATAATGATCAAATCAGGGTAATTAGGATATCCAGCACTTCAAACATTATCATTTCTTTGTGTTGGGAACATTCAAAATTCTTTCTTCTCGCTTTTTGAAAAATGCAGTAACTTATAGTTTACCATATGCACCCTACAGTGCTGTGGAACATCAGAACTCATTTTTCATATCTAGCTGAAATTTGTAACCATTCACCAACTTCTCCGTATCCTCCCTCCCCTCCTACCCTTCCCAGCCTCTGATAACCGTAAGTCTCTACTTCTATGGGCTCCATTTTTTTTTTAGTTCCCACATGTAAGAACACGTGGTATTTCTCTTTCTGCGCCTGACTTATTTTACTTAACAATGTCCTCCAGGCTCATCCATGTTGCTGCAAATGACAGGATTTCATTTTTTTTTTAATGGCTGAGTAGTATTCTATTGTGCACATAATACCACATTTTTTTATTCATTCATCTGTTGATGGACATTTAGGCTGATTCCATACCTTTGCAATAGTGAATAGTGCTGCAATAAACATGAGCATCCCTTTGAGAAACTGATTTCCTTTCCTTTGGATAAATACCCAGTAGTAGGATTGCTGGATTGTAAGGTAGTTCTATTTTTAGTTTTCAGAGAAGTCTTTATACTACTTTCAATAATGGCTCTACTAATTTACATTCCCACCAACAGTGTATAAGAATTTCCCTTTCTTCACATCCTTGCCAGCATTTGTTATTTTTTGTCTCTTTGATAATAGCCAATCTTAACTGGGGTGAGATATCTCACTGTGGTTTTGATTTGCATTTCCTCATGGTTAGTGATGTTGAACGTCTTTTCATATATTTGTCGGCCATTTATTTGTATGCCTTCTTTTGAGAAATGTCTAATTAGATAATGTGCCCACTTTTAAATTGGGCTATTTGTTTTTGGTTGTTAAGTTGTGTGAGTTCCTTGTATATTCTGAATATCAGACCGTTGTTGGGTGAATAGTTTGCAAACTTTTCTCCCATTCTACAAGTTGTCTCCTCACTCTGCTGATTGTTTTATTTGCTGTGCAGTAGTTTTTTAGTTTGATATAGTCCTATTTGTCTGTTTTGTTGCCTTGTTGCCTGTGCTTTTGAAGTCTTATCCATAAAATCTATGGCTATAGCAATGCCCTGAAGCAGTTCCTCTGTATTTTCTTCCAGTAGTTTTATAGCTTCAGGTCTTACATTTAAGTCTTTAATCCATTTTCACGTGATTGTTGTGTACGGTGAGAGATAGAGGTCTAGTTTCATTCTTCTGCATATGGATATCCAATTATTCTGGCACCATTTATTGATAAGATATCCTTTCTCTGATGTATGTTTTAGGGGTCTTTATTGAATGTCAGGTGAATACACAGATTTATTTCTGGGTTTTCTACTCTGTTTCATTTTTTTATGTGTCTATATACCAATACCATGCTGTCTTGGTAACTGCAGCTTTATAGTATGTTTTGAAGTAAGGAAGTGTGATACCTCTAGCTTTGGTTTTTTTGCTCAGCATTGCTTTGGCTATTTGGGATCTTTCGTGGTTCCATACAAATTTTAGGATTTTTTTTTCTGTCTGTGAAGAATATCATTGGTATTTTGATAGGGATTGCATTGCATCTGTGGATTGTTTTGGGTAGTATGATCATTTTAACAATATCAGTTCTTATAATCCATGAGCACAGGATGTTTTTCCATTATTTTGTGTTCTCTTAAATTTCTTTCATCAGTATTTTGTAGTTTTTATTGTGGAGGTTTTTCACCTCCTTGGTTAACTGTATTCCTAGATATTTTATTTTATTTTTATAGCTATTGAAAATGGGATTGCTTTTTAAATGTGTTCTTCAGCTATTTATTGTTGGTGTATAAAAATACTACTAATTTTAGTGTTGATTTTGCATCCTGCAACTTTACTGAATTTGATTATTAGTTCTAAGAGGTTTTTGGTGGAGTCTTTAGTCTTTTTCTATATATAAGATCATATCATCTGCAAAGAGGGATAATTTGACTTTTTCTTTTCCAATTTGGATCTTTTATTTCTTTCTTCTGCTTGATCATTCTGATTCAGACTTCCACTACTATACTGAATAGGAGCGGTCAAAGTGGGCATCTTTGCCTTGTTCCAGTGCATAAAGGAAGAAAGGCTTTTGCTTTTCCCCATTCAGTAGCTGTGGGTTTGTTATATATGGCCTTTATTATGTTGAGGTATGTTCTTTCAGTGCCTAATTTGTTAAGAGTAAGTTTTATTTTGAAGGGATGTTGAATTTTATCAAATCCTTTTTTCTGCATCTATTGAGATGATCATACGGTTTTTGTCTTTCCTTCTGCTGCTGTGATGTATCACATTTATTGATTTGTGTGTGTTGAACCATCCTTGCATCCCTAGAATAAATGTTATTTGATCATGATGTATTATCTTTTTGATGTGTTGTTGGATTTAGCTTACTAGTATTTTGCTGAGGATTTTTGCATCGATGTTAATCAGGGGTATTGCCTGCAGTTTTCTTTTTTATTATTTCCTTGTCTGGTTTTGGTATCAGGGTATCAGTTAGTATAAATTCCCCTTCAATTTTTTTGAGCAGTTTAAGAAGAATTAGTGTTAGTTTGTTATAAGTTTGGTAGGATTTAGCAGTAAAGCTGTTTGGTCCTGGGCTTTTCTTTGTTGGGAGAGTTTTTTATTACTGGTTCAATCTTGTTACTTGTTATTGGTATGTTCAGATTTTCTGTTCCCTTCTAGTTCAATCTTGGTGTGTTGTATACGTCCAGGCATTTATCTGTTTACTCTTGGTTTTCAATTTGTTAGCATATAATTGTTCATCATAGTCTCTGATGATCCTTGGTATTTCTGTGGTATCAGTTGTAATGTCTCCTTTTTCATTTGAGGATCCAGTCTCATTCCCCTACATGTGGCTTGCCAATTATCCCAGCACAATTTGTTGAATAAGGTGTCCTTGCTCCACTTACATGTTTTTGTTTGCTATGTCAAAGATCAGTTGGCTGTAAGTATTTGGCTTTATTTCTGTGGTCTCTATTCTGTTACATTGGTCTGTGTGTTTATTTTTATACCAGTACCATGACCATTTTATCTCTTTTTATGTTTTTTGACTTAAAGTCTATTTTATCTAATACAAATATAGCTAATCCTACCTGCTTTTGGTTTCTATTTGTGTAAAATATCTTTTTTTATCTCTTCAGTTTCAATCTATGTGTCTTTACAGGTGAAGTGAGTTTCTTGTAAGCAGCATATAATTGTGTTTTGTCTTTTTTATCCATTCAGCCAGTCTATATCTTTTAACTGGATATGTAAAGTGTTTACATTCAAGATTGTAATTGATAGGTGAGGAAGTACTCCTGTCATTTTCTTATTTGTTTTTGATTGACTTGTACATCCTTTGTTTTTTCTTCCTCTCTTATTGGTTACTTTTGTGATTTGGTGGTTTTCTGTAGTGACAACATTATATTTCTTTCTCTTTTTCATTTGTTCATCTGCTCCACCAGTGATGTTTACACTTCTGTGTGTTTTCATGATGGTAGATATTTTCCCTTAACTTCCAAATGTAGAATTCCCTTAAGGAGCTTGGGTCTTGAGAGGTGAGTGGGATCCAGTGTGAATTTTCTCCCTGAAACAATGCAGTCACATGAACTCCAGGCAGCTCCCATACTAGGCTTATGACCTGTAAGGGCCAAGAGGTTCTCCTGTGGCTAGGATTATAGGTGTCCATGGTGAGAATGTGCATCACTGTGAATCTCTTGCTTACCATTTTCCCACAATGGGGAGTTCTTCCTGGCACTGAGCTGATCCCAGCCAGGGCAACTGCTCACTTGCCTTTCTTTCAGTGCCTCAGAGGGTTCCTGTCACTTCCCTGATGAATTCCAGTGTTTCCTCTTACACACTCTATTCAATAAGTGGTTGTCCACTCTCTGTTTTGATCTTTCTTTGTGAAAGAGGTGAGTGTTGGGCATCTCTAGTCAGCCATGATGTCTCCTTGGTAGATGTTATTTATCAAGTTGAGAAAGTTCCTCTATAATATCTAGCTTTCTGAGTTTTTAATCATGACAAGGTGTAGAATTTTGTCAAATGCTTTTTCTAATGACTTGATGCAGTCATCTGATTTTTCTTCTTTAGACTGTTATTGCAGTGAACTATACTGACAGATTTTCAAACATAGAATCAGCCATGCATCTTCATTCTGCTCATTTGGGGTTTATTTTGCTATTTTTTCCTAGGGTTTTTCTTTTTTTTTGAGATGGAGTCTCGCTCTGTCACCTAGGCTGGAGTGCAATGGCATGATCTCAGTTCACTGCAACCTCTGCTTCCTGGATTCAAGTCATTCTCCTGTCTCGGCCTCACGAGTAGCTGGGACTACAGGCACCCACCACCACGTCCAGCTAATTTTTGTATTTTTAGTAGAGATGGGGTTTCACTATGTTGGCCAGGCTGGTCTCAAACTCCTGAGTGCAAATGATCTGCCCACCTCCAAAAGTGCTAAGATTACAGGTCTGAGCCACCATGTCCAGCATTTTTCTAGCTTTTAAAGGTGTGAGCTTCGATTATTGATTTGAGATCGTTTTTCCTAATGTAAGAATTTAGAGATAGAAATTTCCCTCTCAGCATTTCTTTAGCTGTATCTCACATATTCATTTTTGTGCATGTGCATGTATGTGTGTGTGTGTGTGTGTGTCTAGATAACAAGAAATTTGAAAATAAACAGTACACTGCTAAATAACCCAAAGGCTTCTGTGTGGACACATTTTTAAAAATTTCTCTTGGGTATTCTCTAGGGGTGTAATCGTTGGATCATATGGTAATTCTATGTTTAAACACTTGAGGAACTGCCAGATTATTTTCCAAAGCAAGAATACCATTTTAAGTTTCCACTACCATATAAGGGTATCTCATTGTGGTTTTGATTTGTATTTTCCTGGTTATTAATGACATGGAGGATCTTTTCATGTGCTTATCTTTGGAGAAATGTCTACTTAGATACTTTCTCTTTTTGAAAATTGAGTTATTTGTATTTTTATTATTGAGTTGTAAGTGATTATCTATCTATCTATCTATCTATTTATCTATCATCTATCTGTCTATATCTATTTTCTAGATACCAGTTCCTTCTTAGATATATAATTTGGAATATTTTCTCCCATTCCATGAAGTATTTTTTTACTTTATTATCCAAGGTCATGAAGATTTATCCCTACATTTTCTTTTAAGAGATTTACAGTTTTAGCTCTTGCATTTAAATCTTTGATCCACCTTGAGTTAAATTGTTTACATTGTATATGTATGTGGTTATCCAGTTGTCCCAGAATCACATTGAAGAGACTATTCTTTCATCATTGAATGGTCTTAGCATGCTTGTTGAAAATCAGTTGACCACAGATGTGTGGGTTTATTTCTTGACTCTCAATTATATTCCATTGATATATATGTCTATCTTTATCAGTACTAAATTTTCTTGGTTACTATTGCTTCATAGTTAAGTATTTCTTTGGATATACCCAATAATGAGACTGCTGGGTCAAATGCTAATTCAATTTTAAGTTCTTTGAGAAATTGCCAGACTACTTTCCGTAATGGCTGAACTAATTCCCATTAGCAGCATGTAAGTATTCCCTTTTCTCCACAACCTTCCTAGCATCTTGTTTTTTTTAAAACTTTTTAATAGTAGCCATTCTGATTGATGTGAAATGGTATCTCATTGTGGTTTTGATTTGCATTTCTCTAATGTTTAGTGATGATGAGTATTTTTTCATATGCTTGTTGGCTATGTGTATGTCTTATTCTGAAAATTGTCTGTCCATGTCCTTTGCCCACATTTTCATGGAGTTGTTTGTCTTTTGCTTGTTAATTTGTTTAAGTTTTTGTAGAGCCTTGATATTAGGCCTTTGTCAAATGCATAGTGTGCTAATATTTTCTCCCATTCTGTAAGTTGTCTGTTTACTCTCTTGATAGTCTCTTTTGCTGTGCAGAAGCTCTTTAATTAGGTCCCATTAGTCAATTTCTATTTTTGTTGCAGTTGCTTTTGGAGTCTTCATGATGAAATATTTACCAGGCCCTATATCCAGAATGGTATATTCTAGGTTATCTTCCAGGGTTTTTATAGTTTATAGTTTTAGGTTTTACATTTAAGTCTTTAATACATCTTAAGTTGATTTTTGTATATAATGTAAGGAAGAGGTCCAGTTTCAATCTTCTGCATATGGCCTGCCAATTACCCTTACTAGGCAGTTTTTATGTGAGGTTGAGTCAATCTAGTTATTAGATGAAAAGTACCCTAAGTTTGGGTACTGATAATGCTGTGTTTACTTTCAGTGCACCCAGGCTTCTAATTCCTCTGTTGCCTTGTGTTCTGGATGGACTTGTTTGCAGGAGATTTTTCTCAGTGGATGCTTTACCCTCTGCTTTAGGTCTTCCCTTTGCACACCTGTGCCTCAGAGTGGGTCCTTCTTTGTATCTCCCCTTTATCAGTAGTAGACTGCTGTTACTTATTACTCAGGACCTATTAACCTAGTTGGGGCGGGGGGTGTATGCACAGGGAGCTCTGTTGTTATGGTTCAGTCACAGTGTTAGTCACTATGGTCCAGGGTTCCAGAAGTGGAGACTTCTCAGTGGTCCTTCCCTTGGGCATCTCAGTAGATCTCTAATGGTTTAGGCCCAGGACATTTTTCTATCCTTTCCCCAGTGGTACAAAAGGGTTTTCTTTCTGTTCCTTTACCTGAGGAAAAGCAGATTTGCTGTTCTTTCCAGCTGCTTAATGCTTTGTTCCATATGGGAGACAGATGTGAAGGATCTGGGTGGGGCTTCGGGCTTTTTCCTACAGTAGCTGTTGCCCACGTCCCCTAGGTCTGCACCATGAAGGAACCTTTCTCTGAACTCTCATCCTGACCCAACCTTTCTGAGAATCCAGTAAAGTCTGTGGAGAAGAGCCTGCATGTACATGTAAATTTCTTTCATGTCCATGGATCTCTGGGGTTCTATATTCTCATGTTAGCCCACACATACTCACTTTAGCAATTTGGCAAAAAAACTTTGAATTTTTCTTACCAGTTTATTTGGCATCCAGCCTCTGCCCCAGGGAGGCATTTGCACATGGCTCATGTCTTCTTGGAGGCATCTGTTTTTCTTTAGATTTCGGATTAGCCAATTGCCCTGCAACTTCAGCTCTCTGATCAGTTCAAGAAAAGATTTTATTTTGTAGATTATACAACTTTAAATTTTTGTTGTTAGAGTGGAGATGACACTCTTTCTGAATTTTATCATCCTAAGCAGAAGCTGAATTTCCCTGGATATATTTTCCATATAGAACTCATAGGATTTGCTAATCTGTAGAGTGAGAGAGAGAGAGAAGTCAGTGATGTCCCCAAGATTTTGGGCCTAAGAGACTGGAATAACACATTGCCGTCAAGTGTGTTAGAAAAAGCAGCACATGGAGCACCTTTGGATGGGGAGATCAGGCATTTAATTTTGAACATGTTGAGTTTTAGGGCTGTAATTGGAAACCCTATTGTCTCTCATAACATTTCCATTTCTGAGTGTGATGCTTAAAAACCTCTGTTCTTCAAACCTCCACCTTTAGATAAATAGCATATTTTCTAAAGGAAAGGCTCCCTGCACTTCCCACAGGATTGTGAATGAATAATAAGGGTCTCCCCCATCTCAAGAGGGAAGAATAATGAGGACCTTCAGACACGCATGCATGAAGTTGGCACATATTTCTAAGGACAGCAGTCTGGTTTCTTGAATATTTCCTCAAGAAGATAAGTTGCTATGTGAATAATGAAATTTTGTTAGAAGCAAATCTTTCTATTGTCTTTACAAGTTGAGAAGGTCAAGGACAGTTGAGCCCATGGCAAATACCTTCAGGACCCTAGACCACCTAAGCGGAACATAGGAAGAGGCTGCAAAAACAAGTCATGCCTGCATTAGCAACCACCCACCTCCAACCTACATGAGAAGTTGAAGAGTAGAGAGAAGCTGTATTTTAAATGTATTTTAATAAAGCAAATATTAAAACAAGTATTTATAAGTATTTTTCTTTCCATACCAAAAGCCTGCTTTGACAGTAAAGCTTGTTGACACATAGTTCAAACACTTCCATCCTGCCTTTTAAGAAATTTATTCTGCTTTTCAAGGAAGGTATGTTTCTATTTTATCTACAAACCTTGTAGACTGGCCTTATGGTTTATAGCAATATAAAAACACACAAAGTGATGTGTTTTTTAAATGAAATTATGTAACAACACATAATGTATGTATTTTACCACTCTTACAAAGATAACTTACAGTAAATAATGTTAACAATGTTAGTTTTACTTTTAAAATACAGCATTTTAAAATCTCTAAGCTCAACTTGAAGATATCATAAGAACAGTAAATTCGATAAAAATGAGAAATTACATTCCCATTTCTTTAACAATTTGTAAATTCCAATTATCCTGAACATTTAATACCACTTACATAATTTGTTAATCACATTTTCTTAAACATTTGATAAGAGATTTAATATTGTGATCCAACTACCACAAAGGTAGACTTGTGTACTTGACAGATTTTTCTAAACACTTGACAACTCAGGATTCAAACAAAAACACAAAATAGCATATCAAAAGTTAATCACTCAGTGGGAAAACATTTAGACCACAGGCTTTGATTCATTTCTTGAATAATTTTGTTATATCTTCCTCTTTTAGGCTGGCTGCAATGAGCTATAATTGCACTACTGCACTCCACGCTGGGTGACAGAGGAAGACCCTATCTCTGAAAATAAAAGAAGTATATATATATATAAAAGTATCTTCCTCTATTATAATTTAATTCATTAAGCCATTTATTTAGATGGAAACTTGGCCCCCTGACATGTGCTATGAAACAAATAGAAACCTAGAAATTTAGTGCCTATTCAAATATTAAGACAGACACTGGTGTGGTGACTTTTGACTATCGCTTCATTGGGACGTTTTTTCTTTCTGATCAACTTAATGAAAGTATAATTTACTATAATTAAGTGTAGCCATTTTTACTGTAGAGTTCAATGATCTTTGATGAACGTGTACACCCATGTAACCACCACCCCCAATCAAAGTAAAGAACATTTTCTTACCAGAATAAATTTCCTCTCCCTTTGCAGTCATGCTCCCCAGCCCTAGGTCACCACTGATCCACCTTCTGTTACTGGAAGGTTAGTTTTCTTCCCTGATTTAGAATTTCATATGAATTAAATCAGATAGTATATACTCTTGCGTTTAGTTTCTTTACCTTAACATGTTTAGAGATACTTGCTGTTGCATATGTCTGTAGCTTTTTATTTTTATTGCTGAATAGGATTTCATTGTAATATACCACAATTGGTTTATGTATTTGCTGATGAATATTTGTGTTATTTCTAGTGTGGGATCATTATGAATAAAGTTGCTACAAAAACAAAAGTACAGAGAAGCAGGGAAAGGAAAGATCTTTGGAAGGAGTCGTTAAGGGCTATAGCAAGTTTCCTCCCATCCTCAGGGTCAGGAGTGAGGGGGAAGTACCTGAAACCAAGCAAGAGAACTCTCAGACAACACTTCAGAGATCTTGACACTTATGCCAAGGGTTTGGGAGAGCAGAAGGGCTTGTACTAGAAGTGGTAGCTCCAATGGCCTAAGGCAGCAGAGCAAAAAGAGGCAGGGCTGCGCCCAGGGCAGCTGCACTTCCTCCAGTGGTGGGACAATTAATCTGTAGAAGTTCCATCTCATTACACATGACTTTCCTATAAATATTGAGAGTATCCATCAGCCAACACAGTTTTCTATGAAGTCTGGCCATATCCCAGTCATTTCAAGGAGTCTGATCCATGTCATTACAGATATCCCAGTGAAGGGCTAAATAAAGCTTAGTTCATGATTTTTGCAAGTGAGAATGGAATAAAAGCTAATCAGATTCAAGGTTTGGTTATCCTTTGAACTCAACATTATGTTCTTGACAACTGATAAAAGCAAAAGAATTTAGACATACATCTTGCCCAAGCAGAACTAGTTTGGAAGGCTTTCAGGGAAAAGGCTGCTTAGAAGCATGAGACCAGAATGGGGAGAACTTGTGTGTACACTTCTACTCAAGTTTTTCCATTTTCCTTCTCTAACATCTTCTTTTGTCATAATCATTGTTTCTCTTTATAGGCACAGACTCAGAGATTAGTCATTACCTTGGACCTAAACTTTTTTTTTCAAATATACATTTATAGGTTGCTACCATTTTTCAGTGGCCTGAGGAAAACTACTATTTTGAAGTAAAGTAATACCATAGAGTATTTTATGTACCTTCATTGTCTTTTACTGGCTTGATGAAGCCAGTCACGGCCCCCACCCGCTCTCTTTTTTTTTTTCCTTAAGCAGATGAAAGGAAAGGGCAACCTTATTTTTTCTAAAAATCTATCTTCTTCTGACATGTTGGAGGGCTTATGTATTTTGTTTTATTCTCGTTCAAAGCCTTTAGCTTAAGCTATGTCAAGGCTGTCTATAGCAGTTGACTTCTGCTTTCTGCTGGGTCTTCAATTCCTGTTCCTCCTGCCACAAAAGAGCGGTTGCTGATGCTACTTTAGAAAGTGAAGTCATTTGCCTTTTCGGATAGAATGAAGAAAGCCCGGAGGAGGCTGCAGAATCTTTTCACATGGTGAATATAGCAGGAAGAAAGAAAGGGAGGGAGGGAGGGGAAAAGAAGAAAGGGAAGGAAGGAAGAAAGAAAGAAGGAAAGAAAGAAAGGAAGAGAGAAAGAAAGAAAAAGAAAGAAAGAAAAAGAAGAAAAGACAGAAAGAAAAAGAGAAAGAGGGAGGGAAAGAAAGAGAAAAGGAAGGAAGGGAAAAAGAAAGAAGGAAAGAGAGAAGGGAAGGAAAGAGAAAGACAGAGAAAGAAAGAGGAAAGAAAGAAATAGAACTTTCTGTCTTACAGAACTAGATGCTGCTCCTGGAGGCCTGGGTGTGACTGTGACGGAGACTCTGGAGCCACAGGATAGACCAGGGAACTCATTTTTCCTGCCAGGTGAGGTCTGTAAGATTTTGATTTGTCTATAATCTGGAATAGAATTGTGCCTTCAAATAAGTGACTTTTCTAACTTTAGGTTATACATGGTGTGATACTCACTTAAAAATAAGTGCATTTTCCTTCAAATAAACTGTTTCTTATGTACAGCAATTTGTAACTTAACAACAGTGGGGTTCTCCTTGGGTGTCTTGTTTTGCATTCTGTAGGTAAAGAGCTGAATTTAACACTGGTTGCAAGAAAAAAAACTCCCAAGTGCATTTTAATTTCTCTTTCTCAAATTTCTTTTCTTGGATATGTAATATTAAGTGTATACGACACCAATTTAATAAATATCCTATACATTGCCTATATATAAGACCTCTTCTGGGGAATTTGAAAGTTATCAATGTTTTTAAGCAGCATCAGTTCTCATGAATGAAATAGCTTGTGTACAGGATGATGAGCTATTCGTTAAACATAATCATTGTGCAGGAAGTAGTAGGGGTGGTGTTTTGTTCAGAGTTTGTATCAAAATACCCATTCTCCTAGGCTTTATGTTCTCAACAAATGACTACATTTTATAACATAAAATGTGAAGTTGTTTTGTAATTGGAAAAGGGGACAAAGAACATGTACTGCCATTAGGAAATATCCTTTTGTGTTCAGCTTTGTCATACACTTTTTTAGTTCAGTTAATTTAACTGTATAAAATCTTTGTAAATTATGACAACTGTACCTTCTATTTCAAATGGTGGAATGGTGCAGCTTATTTGGATATGGTTAGAAATTAGGCACATGCAACAACCAAGTCCAAGTGCATTTCTAGTTACAGGTTTCTTAATTTAGTAAGAACATTATTTTTACCAATATAAGTAATTTTATCTCTGTGTTGCACTTGTCAACTGATTTCAATATGAATCACAATAATGTCAAATGCTTAAACTACAAGAGTGAATTTCCAAAAGACTTTCGATTTCATGAATTAAATGAAAAACATTAAATCATGATTTTCTATTTGAATCCTCTGATGGCATCATTTAACTGCTGACTTCTCTTAATGGAGCCAACACATTGACAACCATTGCTTCACTTTTCATGTGTGCATAAAAAAACTTGGAGAAAGTAATGAGTATAATTAACTTAGAAGAACAGTCTTTTGATCTAAATGAAGTCATGCTTCATAAAGTAATAGGTAGGCTCACCTTTTGTAGCCCTCATTTTAATCATTATCTTTTAGCACCCTCTTCTTAATGTAGCTATTAACTTTTGAAGTAGATGCTGATGGTTCTTGTGATTGGCAATCTGTGTCTTCTGATTTCCATCTAATCAAGCTTTTTCTAGGCTGCTGGCATGAGACTGCACTTTGCTTTATCATTGAGTGCCCCTCATGCTGTTCTCAAAAAGAAGGGGTTAGTTACACTGTGACCAAGTGCTAAAAAAAGCACTTCGCTCACTACACATGTATCTCACAGCCTATAAGGTGAGAGCACGGCAGAAGCTGCAAGTACAAAGTGGAGGTTTACTAAATCCACCCCAGCTTCAGTTAATGCAACTATTGACAATAATACTTTGTTAAAACAACAACAAAAAGGACAAATACCCAAACAAGCAAAACATGAGGACAACAGGTATAACCCGAGACTGTTCCAGTGAAACCAAGCCATAGGCTTTCCATAACTGATGATAAGGATGCCAGCTCTGTGGATTAACAAGTGGGAGGGACCAAAGGAATCCCAGAGGGAGGAGTTGGCCTTGGAGAGGCAAGAGAAATTCTGCAATACCAGATAAGAAAAAGTGTCAGTAGGTCCACAGCACCTGGAAAAGCCAGAGGTCAGTGACTGACAACATACAGTAAGATTCATTCAACACTTAGCAATTTCCTGTTGTTTGCCAAGCATCAGGTATGACAATTAGTACTATTTATTCAGCATCATTGCATAACAAACACTTTATTTTATTTAATCTCCACAAAAGAGTGTAAGGTAAGTATTGCTACTTCTGGTTTACAGGGGATAAAACTGAGCCCAGGAGGGGCCAACTGACTTGCCCAACTCCTGGCCATTCCCTTCTGTTCTGGGCATTTCTCCTCTGCCTCTCCCCATTTCCCTGCCTACATGAGGAGTAGATGGGAATGGTGACTTCCCATCTTAAAGGTGTTAAAATCTGTGTGACCTTCTCTCCCACAGAGGTTTGATTATCGTTTTCTCCTCCCATCATTTCTCCTCCCTTTCCAAATGACCCCTCCCAAAACACATCCTTGTTTAACTAAACCTATTTCCTCTGCTGGCAAGAGAGAGGAAATGGGTTTTGATTGTGTTGCAAAAACGTCAGGGGTCCACAACACACTTTACATCTGATTCAATTTTATGTTTTATCATTTTATATTACTAGAGAGACTTTGTTTTTACTTTTTTTAATTTAAAAAGAAAAGAGGTTTATTTTGCTCATGACTGATGGCTGGAAAGATCAAGGCTAGGCATCTGCATCTGGTGAGGGCCTCAGGTTGCTTCCACTCAAGGCAGAAGGGGAAGGGGAGCTGGCATGTGCAGAGATCACATGGCAAGAGAGGAAGCAACAGAGAGAACAGGGGAGATGCCATGCTCTTTTGAACCACCAGCTCTTAATCATAAGAAATCACTCACTGTGCCCACCCCCCCACCCTCTGCAGGGAGGGTATTAATCTATTCATGAGGGATCTGCCCTCATGATCCAAACACCTGCCATTAGGCCCTACCTCCAATATTGGGGATTGTATTAGTCTGTTCTCACACTGCTAATAAAGACATATCCAAGACTAGGTAATTTATAAAGGAAAGGAGGTTTAAGGGACTCACAGTTCCACATGAGAGGGGAGGCCTCACAATCATGGCAGAAGGCAAAGGAGGCACAAAATCATGTCTTATATGGCGGCAGGCAAGAGAGCTTGTGCAGGGGAACTCTCATTTATAAACCCATTGGATCTCGTGAGACTTATTCACTACCACAAGAACAGTATGGGGAAACTGGCCCCATGATTCAATTATCTCCACCTGGCCCCACCCTTGACATGTGGGGGCTATTACAATTCAAGATGAGATTTGGGTGGGGACACAGCTAAACCATATCAGGGATCAAATTTCAACATGAGGTTTGTAGTGGACAAACATCCAAACCACAGCAAGTGATCAATTCACCTATCAATAACCAATAAGCATATAAAAAGCTTCTTACTCTCTAGTAAATAAAGATGGCAAATTAAAATAATAAAATGTAATTTTCTATCCATCAAATTGAGAACTTAAAAAGTGATAATTCCTCAAGCTGGAGAAAGTACAAGGAACCAGACTCCCATTATCTGCTGGCGGGAGTGTAAACTGTTGCAACTTTTCCTTCACAGAAATACCTACCTAAGGATGTTTCGATCTGTTGTATTAAGTATCAGATGGCAGGTTCAGAACAGTGCATATGATTTTCTCTCATTTAGAAAATGTACCAGTGGTCTTCTCTGGAGAGTGGGGCTGAGGGTCTAAGTAGAGATGGAAGTTTTTTTTTTTTGAGACGGAATCTCGCTGTTGCCCAGGCTGGAGTGCAGTGGTGTGATTTTGGCTCACTACAACCTTCACCTCCCAGGTTCAAGCAATTCTCCTGCCTCAGCCTCCTGAGTAGCTGGGACTACAGGTGCCTGCCACTGTGCCAGGCTAATTTTTGTATTTTTAGTAGAGACAAGGTTTCACCATGTTGGCCAGGCTGGTCACAAACTCCTGACCTCAGGTGATCCACCCACCTCGGTCCTCCAAAGTGCTGGGATTACAGGCATGAGGCACCACATCTGACCCATTTCATTTTATATAAAGATTCTATATCAGGACATAGACAGCTGCTCAATTAATACCTGTAGAGTACTCCAACTTATGGAGCTATCAACCTTAGTTTACAGTCTTCTGTTAATGGATATGTAAGTTGTTCCCAATCTTGGGCTACTAAAACAACGCTGCAGTGGATGGCCTTGTACATGTACATGCGTCATCCTGCTCAGGTGGAAGACACCCACTGGAAGTGGCATTGCTGGGTCAGAGGGTATGTGTGTTTTAAGATATGTAGCTATTGCTAATGTTTTCTTCTTGATGTTGAAATAATCAACACCCCCCACCACCACCCTGCATCCCTTGAACATAGGTAGGGAAGGTGATTTTACCCTGATTTTGCAGATATTACAAAGACATTGAAATTCCACGATGGTTCATATTGTGCCTAGGCAAGCACCCTTATTAAGGCTCAGGAGTAACTCAGATGTGCTGACTCCTAGTAGAGTGTTCATTCCTCTTTTCCAAGCCATTAACCTAAACGATGCCCTGGATGAGATTGGAAAAAAGTGAGGAGGGGACCAAAGAGTGGCAGCTGTCCCAGATGCTGTGTCTTCATCTGGCATTTTCTCCTTATAACCAGTGCTATGAGAGGGAGACCATTTGCTGCCTCATTTATAGATGAGGACACAGGTTTAGAGAGGGGACCTGACTTGTGAGCAGGTAGAGGAGCCAAGGTTTGACCCCCAGCTGCCTGACACACAGCCCTTGTCTCCGCAACACCCAGCTGTGCTTGCTGAAGTGTAGGGAAATGCTTCAACCTTCTCGTTCTAAACTGTTGTATTGTTCTGTTCTATATCACTAAACATTAAAAAAGAAAAAGAAAAAAAAGGCTTCTTCTTGTATGGGTAGGAGGGGCTGGCTTGACAACCCCCATCAGAAAGATCCTGCAGGCATTATATGTTATGTTGAACCTGTCCTAAAAGATATGTCTTGGCATTTAGGACTCTTCTTACATGTGCCATTTCTCCTTCATCGAGCAGCATCCATGGAGCTGAGTCCAGCCTCCTGCCTTTCAGCAGACCACACTGAAACCACCTTTGCAAAATTATGAGAGACAGTGAAAGAGATCTAACTTAACTGACTCCATCTTGCTTCTAACCTCCAAGCTGTCCTCGTTCATTCCTGGACATAGGCTGAACTAACTTTGGGAGAAACTTAGTTTATAGTTTAAACAAAGATGGTAACAGCCCTTTCCCAAAGCAGACCTTCTTGCCTGGAGACTAGAATGCCTTTGTAGGACTAACATTAGCCACAAGATGAGAAATTATGGTTTAGGAGTCATGCAGCTGGAGGCTACAAGATTCTGACCCTCCCTAAACTGCTCCTAAGATCAGTGCTTGAGATATTTGGCAGACCCTGAACTTGATGGATCAGCCGGCACCACCCAGATCCAAAAACTGGCTCATCTGCTCTTATGGCCACCTGCCCAGGAACTGACTCAGCTCAGGAAGACAGCTTTGACTCCCTATGATTTCATCCCTGACCAATCAGAACTCCTGGCTCACTGGCTTCTCCTTACCCACCAACTTATCCTTAAAAACTCTGCTCCCCGAATGCTCGGAGAGACTGATTTGAGTAATAATAAATCTCTGGTCTCCCACAAAGCCAGAATTGTGTGAATTACTCTTTCAAGCAATTCCCCTGTCTTCATAAATCAACTCTGTCTAGGCAATGGGCAAGGTGAGCCCCTTGGGCCATTACAACGTGCCCACCCACTCATGGCGCCGAAGACTAAGGATGTGGGAATGAGACATTTCCTAGAGTTCTCATGCCCCATGTGAGCAAGAGTTTACATTCTTTTTTGGGCTATTAGGAACCCAAGGTCTTCTGTTTATGGGTACAGAGTAACCATAGGGAGCCCAAGGGGAGAACTACAGAGTAACCAGCCCTGGGCACCCAGAAGGGAGACTTCTCCCTAGAATTGCATTAAGTCAAGAATCTGAAAGGGACAAGGGAGGTGGCAGTCATTGTTGGGGATGTTGAAGTTCTAGTGCTTACTCTTTGATGAACAGGGAAGCTTGGCAAAACACAGGAAATGCCCAAGTCATGCATGGGGGATGAGAAGACAGAGCCTTCATTTCTCTTAGTCTCAGTTTTCTCATCTGTAAAATCATGACAATCTTGGACTCCTTTAGGGGAGTGGAAAGGACTTAAGATTCTCTCTGTAAATCACCTAACACATTGTAGGCACTCTCCCAAATCACGTGTTATTTCAAGGCTGTGTGATCTCAGGCAACCCAGTTCCCTTTGCTGGGCCTGTTTCTTCATATGTAGGGTGTAGATAATTATACCAACCATTCCAGGATGTTAAGAGGATACAGCTAATCTGGGGAGAGAATAGACCAGTAAATGATGGGGTTGTTTTCCCAAGGTTGTGTGATCTTGGTAAAGTCTTGGCTACCCTCGAGTCCTCAGTTTTCCCATTTGTGAAATGGTGATGATCATGGTCACCATTATGGACTCTGTGGGGATTGGAGAGGATGTGCACAGAGTTCTGGATGGTGGTGGTGTTAGGGTTATTACTGAGTGTCAGTAGCACAGTGGTTAGGAGAGCATGGGTTGGAGCCCCATCACCTGTGCCACATCTCAGCTCTGCCATTTCCCAGCTCTGTGATCTGGGACAAGGCACTCCACCATCGTGGGCCTCGGTATCCTTACCAGTCAATTGTAACTCAACTTGGGAATATTTTCTCCAACTCTATGTGTTGTTTGTTTACTCTGCTGATTATTTATTTTGCTGTTCAGAAGCTTTTTAGTTTAATTAGGTCCCATTTATTCATTTTTGTTTTTGTTGCATTTGCTTTTGGGGTCTTAGTCATGAATTCTTTGCTGAGGCTGATGCCTAGAAGAGTTTTTCCAACCTTGTCTTCCAGAATTTTTATAGTTCTAGGTTTATATTTAAGTCGTTGATTCATCTTGAATTGATTTTTGTATGAAGTGAGAGATGAGAATCCAGTTTCATTCTTCTACATGTAGCTTGCCAGTTTTTCCCGGCACCACTTATTAAATAGGGTGTCCATTCCCCAACTTATATTTTTGCATGTTTTGTTGAAGATCAATTGGCTGCACGTATTGGGTTCTATTTCTTTGTTCTTTATTCTGTTCCATTGGTCTATGTGCCTACTTTTATACTAGTACCATGCTATTTTGGTAACTATAGCCTTGTAGTATAATTTGAAGTCTGGTAATGTGATGCCTTCAGGTCTGTTCTTTTTGCTTAGTATTGCTTTGGCTATGCAGGCTCTTTTTTTTTTTGTTCCATATGAATTTTAGGATTGTTTTTTCTAATTCTGTGAAAAATGCTCCTAGCGTTTTTATGGGAATTGCATTGAATTTGTAGATTGCTTTGGGCATTATGCTCATTTCCTTAATATTGATTCTTCCAATCCATGAGCATGGGATGTGTTTCCATTTGTTTGTGTCACCTATGATATCTTTTAGCAGTGTTTTGGAGTTCTTGTTGTAGAGATTTTTCACTTTCTTGGTTAAGTATATTCCTATGTATTTTATTTATTTTACAACTGTTGTTTGTTTTCCTAGGTATTTTATTTTGCAGTTGTTTGGGACTGAGTTCTTCATTTGATTCTCAGTTTGGTGGTTGTTGGTGTACAGCAGTGTTGCTGAGTTGTGTACGTTGATTTTGTAACCTGAGACTTTATCGAATTCATTTATCAAATCTAGGAGTCTTTTGGAGGAGTCTTTAGGATTTTCTAGGTATATAATCATATCATCTGCAAAGAGCAATAGTTTGACTTCCTCTTTTCCCATTTGAATGCTCTTTATTTCTTTCTCTTGCCTAATTTCTGTGGCTCCAGAACTATGTTGAATAGAAGTAGTGAAAGTGGGCATCCCTGTCTTGTTCTTGTTCTTGGGGGAATACTTTCAACATTTTCCCATTCAGTAGGATATTGGCATAGGTTTTTCATCTATGGCTTTTATTTTTTTTTGAGGTAGGACTCTTCTATGCCTAGTTTTTTGAGAGGAGAGTTTTTACCATAAAGGAATGCTGGATTTTGTTGAATGCTTTTTCTGCATATATAGAGATGATCATATGGCTTTTGTTTTTAATTCTGTTTATGTGATGTATCACATTTATTGACTTGTGTATGTTAAACCATCCCTGCATCCCTGGGTTGAAGTCCACTTGATCATGATGAACTATCTTTTTGTTGTGCTGTTGAATTTGGTTAGCTAGTATTTTGTTAAGGATTTTTGCATCTATGTTCATCAGGGAAATTGGTCTGTAGTTTTCTTTTTTTGTTATGTCCTTTTCTGGTTTTGATAATAGGGTGATACTGGCTTCATAGAATGATTTAGGGAGGATTCCTTCTTTCTCTATCTTTTGAAATTGTTTCAGCAGGATTGATATCAATTCTTCTTTGAATGTCTGATAGAATTCAGTTGTGAATCCATCTGGTCCTGGACCTTTTTTTTTGTTTGCCATTTTTTTGATTATTGATTCAATCTCACTACTTGTTATTGGTCTGTTCAGAGTTTCTATTTCTTCTGGATTTAATATAGGAGGGTTGTATGTTTCCAGGAATTCATCCATTTCCTCTAGATTTTCTAGTTTATGTGCATAAAGGTGTTCATAGTAGTCTCAAATGATCTTTTGTATTTCTGTGGTGTCAGTAGTAATGGCTCCAGTTTCATTTCTAATTGGGCTTATTTGCATCTTTTCTCTTCTTGGTTAGTCCAGCTAATGGTCTATCTATTTTGTTTAGTTTTTCAAAGAACCAGCTTCTTGTTTTATTGATCTTTTGCATTTTGTTGTTGTTGTTTGAATTTCATTTAGTTCTGCTCTGAGCTTTGTTATTTCTTTCCTTCTTCTAGCTTTGGGTTTAGTTTGGTCTTGTTTCTTTAGTTCCTTGAAGCATGATAGTAGGTTGTCAATTTGTGCTCTGTCAGACTTTTTGATGTAGGCATTTAGTGCTGTAAACTTTCCTTTTAACACTGCTTTTGCTGTTTCCCAGAGGTTTCAATAACTTGTGTCATTATTATCATTCAATTCAAATAATTTTTTAATTTCCGTCTTGATTTCATTATTAACCGAGTTATCATTCAGGAGTGGATTATTTAATTTCTATGTATTTGTGTAGTTTGGAGGGCTTCTTTTGGAGTTAATTTCTAGTTTTATTCCACTGTAGTCTGAGATGATACTTGATATGATTTTGATTTTTAAAAATTTATTGAGACTTGTTTTGTGACCTAGCATATGGTCTATTTTGTGCTGATGAGAAGAATGTATATTCTGCAGTTTGGGGGTAGAATGTTCTGTAAATATCTGTTAAGTCCATTCGTTCTAGGTTGTAATTTAAGTCCATTATTTCTCTGTTGACTTTCTGTCTTGATGATCTGCCCAGTGCTGTCAGTGGTATATTAAAGTCTTCTACTATTACTGTGTTGCTGTCTGTCTCATTTCTTAGATCTATTAGTAGTGGTTTTATGAATCTGGGAGATCTAGTGTTAGGTGCTTATAAATTTAGGATTGTAATATCTTCTTGTTGGATTGATCCTTTTATAATTATATAGTGACCATCTTTGTCCTTTTATACTGTTGTTGCTTTGAAGTCTGTTTTGTCTGATATAAGAAAAGCTACTCCTGCTTGCTTTTGGCTTCCATTTGTGTGGAATATCTTTTTCCACCATGTTACCTTGAGTTTATATGAATCCCTCTATGTTAGGTGAGTCTCATGAAGACAGTAGATATTTGGATTGTGATTTTTTATCCATTTTGCCATTCTGTATCTTTTAAGTGGAGCACTTAGGCCATTTACATTCAACATTAATATTGAGAAGTGAGGTACTGTTCTCTTCATCATGTTAAATGTTACCTAGATAATTTTTTTTCATTGTGTTATTGTTTTGTAGGCCCTGTGAGTTTTAGGCTTCCAAGAGATTCTATTTTGGTGCATATTGGGTTTTTGTTTCAAGGTTTAGAACACCTTTTAGCATTTATTGTAGTGCTGGTATGGTAGTAACAAATTCCCTGAACATTTGTTTGTCTGAAAATTACTTTATTTCTTCTTTATTTATTAAACTTAGTTTTGCAGGGTACAAAATTCTTGGCTGAAAATTGTTCTGTTTAAGGAGATTGAAGAGAGGACCCCAATCCCTTCTAGCTTGTAAGGTGTCTGCTGAGAAGTCTGCTGTTAGTTTGATAGGTTTTCCTTTGTAGGTTTCCTGATACTTTTGTCTTACTGCTCTTAGAATTCTTTCCTTCATGTTGGCTTTAGATAGCCTGATGACTATATGCCTTGGTGAAGATGTTTTTGCAATGAATTTCCCAGAAGTTCTTTGAGCTTCTTGGATTTGGATATCTAGATCTCTAGCCAGGCCAGGGATATTTTCCTCAATTATTCCCTCAAATATCTTTTCCAGACTTGTTATTTTCTTTTCTCCCTAGGAACATCAATTATTCTTAGATTTGGCCATTTTACATAATCCTGTATTTCTTGGAGACTTTGTTCATTTCTTTTGACCCTTTTTAAAAAAATTTTTGCCTAATAGAATTAATTCAAAAGCCTTGTCTCCAAGCTCTGAAATTCTTTCTTCTACTTGTTTTAGTGTATTATTAAAAGTTTCTACTGCATTTTGTAATTCCCTAAGTGTGTCTTTCATTTCCAGAAATTCAAATTGGTTTTTCTTGATGATATCTATCTGTCTAGAAAATTTTTCATTCATATCCTAAACTTAGAAAAATTTTTTATGATGGTTTTCACCTTTCTCTGATATCTCCTTGAGTAGCTTAATAAGCCCTTATCTGGTATTTTCAAGTATTTCATCTTGGTTTGCATCCATTGCTGTAGAGCTAGTGTGATCCTTTGGGGGTGTTATAGAACCATATTTTGTCATATTACCAGAGTTTATATTCTGGTTCCTTCTTATTTGGGTAGGCTATTTCTTCTAACTATTCTTGAATTTATGTTTGATTTGACTAAGTTTGTTGTTTGTTTTAATTTCTTTTTCCCCTTAAGGATGAGACTTTAATACTTATAGTTAGTTACAGCCTAATTTGGTTCTTGGTGCTTCCAGGGATGAAGACTGTAAGAGTTCCCTGGTTATAAAGTCTTTGTATAATGGCTTTCCCACATGCTAGTTGTAGTAGGGGCCAATAGGGGAGGTGTCCCTGGGTAGGGACTAGTTGTGGCTACAGCAGATGGGCAAATGCGATACCCAATGGTGGGCAGAGGTCCCAGTTTTGACAGAGGTTCTTGGAGGAGCTCTCAGTGAGTTGCACTGAGGTCTTATCAGAAGGAAGGGTTGAAGCCACCTTAGCTCCCCTGCCAGGTTCAGCAGGAAATTTATTCACCTCTCAGAAACACTCCAGTCCTAGTACTCCAGCATTCAGATCAGACAGGCACCTCTTCATGGGTAGGAATGTTGATGTTCAAGTAGAGAGGAATTGTGACTCTGTCTCTTGTGCAAGCCGGCACCTGGAGGATGCTCCTCCTGTGGGGATGCCATCACCCTGACGTGTTCCAGAAAGGGCGTCTATAGTTTAACCCACACTTAACTCCCATGGGAGAAGCCCTAACCGTGCCTGTGGTGGTGGACAAGGGAGAAAAGATATTTCCTTATCCAAAGCCCTTCATGGGCACCAAGGCTGTCTGACTGTTGGGCTAGAGCTGAAGATTTTCCCTGCTGAGGCCAGCACTACAATCGTGCCTCTGTTAACTTCCCACCAGTGGAAATATCTGATGCTCAAGTCCTGTTGTCTGGATTCCTTTGTCTCACAGGATGTTCCCTTGATGTGGTGCACTCCCCCTTCTCCTAAGAGTGGGGATCCCTGGGAGCCAGGCTACTCTAAGTGTTATTGTTCCTCTGGGTCTAGCCATCCAGTGAAGTTGCCACACTCCAGGCTCATGTTGGGGAGTGTCTGCAAGGGATCTGGTGATACAACCTGTCCTCAAGTCTCCCAGCAGTGGGTAGCAGCACTAGCTCTAATGGTGGTAGCAGGTGAGTGATGTAGACTCTGTGAGATTCCTTGTTTATTGATAGCCTTAGTGTACTCACTTTCTTGAATACCAGTTAGAGTGGAATGATCTAATCATATGGACAGGCTCAGGACCTCCTGGTTAGCCAGAGTGGTGCAGGCAGTAGTGATAACTGAGATTTTACAGCTGTCTTCTCCTTCTTGGGTGCAGTGCTATTCCACCAGGAGATGCTATCATGGACTGTGTTGGTTGGCTTCCAGCCAGGAGGTGACGCTTGCAAAAGAGCACCAGCCGCTGTAGTAGCAGTAGGATTTTTGCTTGCCTTATGTTGCCCAGTGCGGGTACTCTGGTTTCTCAGGCAATGAGGAGAGGCATATAGTTCTCAAGATTTTCTGTCCTTTATGTGAAGCTACCAGGGCAAGTGGCAGAGCAAAGCCAGATGGGAGCTGGGTCAGGCGGGTTTGCGCTCTGAGTCTTTGCTGGCAGGGTACACAGCAGCCCCTGTGGGTGTTGGGGGGATGGGAGCAGGTCTCAGGTCACTGGGTTGACCTTCCGGAGGGGAGTATTGCTGCCTGTGCTGCACAGAAGGCTTCGCACATGGAATGGTGAGTAGCAGGCAGCGGTAAGCCCCCACACAGTTCCCACGTACTTGGCGAGGCAGATCCACTCCCACAGTGTTACACTGGCAGCAGTGAGCTAAGTTCCAGTTAGCCTGCACTCAGAACTCCAGTTGCCCATGTGAAAATAACAGCCGCTTTCAGACCACGCCTCTCCCCATCCACTGCAAAGCCTGGTGCCTGGCTCCTGCACTTGCGGTTGCAGCCCACTTTTCACTCTCCCCTGCCCTGGTCCTGGCCAAGGGAGTTCATCCCCACCCAAGGTTCTATTGTGAAACCCCCTTGGGGGCTTCCTTCAACCTGAGACCAACTGCTTGAACTTTTCGGCTGTCCTCCGCAGAGTCCCCAGTGTGGAACAGTAGGGAATGGCTTCCATCGGTCTACACGAGGATCTGGAAGTGCATTCACGGGTCTTCCCGCCGTTGCTCCTACTTTTATATTCCACAGGCCTCCCCAAGTCGGTTCCTGCGCCGGCTGGAGTTAGAGCCTTCCCCCATTGCCTGGACTTTCAGGGTCCCTGGTGGGGGTGTCTATCCCCAAGGCAGTCTCTCCCTTCCTCTCACTCTGGGGACTCGCAGCCCTTGCCTGACTCACAGTGTAGGCGGCAGCCTCCTGCTTCCTTCAAAAGATCTGTCGATTCCTTCGGTTTTCCTATTCAGTTTCTGTGTCGCTTCTTGGAAATAAGTTCTCAGTGTGACTCTCTACACACTATTTTTTCCTTCCAAGTGGGAGAAGTATGCTAGCAATGCCTCTAATCTGCCATCTTGAAAAGCTTTTGTGGTATATCTTTTGCTATTCCTATATTTGTACCTATTTATATTACTTTGTTTGGGTGTGTCTCTTTGTGCTGGATGCTTGGAGATTTCCCTGACATGATCACCCAGCTCACCAACTTACTACTTACTTATATATCTCAGCTACTAAACCTATTAATTTAAAAAATTCAGCACTAATTATGTTTTCATTTCCAGTCTGTGTTTTGGTATTTTCCTTAGATGCCTGTTGTTATTTCATGCCTGCCTATTCTTGTTTCATAAATACCTGATGTTTTATGGATTTACTTCGGTTTTCTTTATAAGGTTATTGAATATACTAATTTTAAAGACCTTTTCACATTGACTTTTTTAAATGTTTTCTCTGTGGAGAAGTTCTCTTTATTGCTGTTTTTGCTTTTAGTTATTGTTGTTCTTGGATTGGTTAGCTATCTCTCATGGCGCTGCTGTTCTCCAAATCTTTGGAGATTCCTGCATGCACTGCTATCTTTCCAGGAATAACGCCCCAAGTGATTAGGGGTTGTCAGGGTCTCATGAAGCATGGCACCTGCCCCAACCTCCCTGTGGTGGCTGCTTCTAATTGAGGCTATGGCTTCTTCTCTGCTTTCTTCCTGAAAGATGTCTCTCTGGTACGGTTTGGCCGTGTCCCCACCCAAATCTCATCTTGTGTTGTAGTTTCCATAATCCCTCCATGTTATGGGAGGGACCTGGTGAGAGGTAATTGAATCGTGGAGGCCGTTACCCCATGCTGTTCTCATGACAGTGAGCGAGTTCTCATGAGATCTGATGGTTTTATAAGGGGCTTTTCTCCCTTTGCTCAGCACTTCTTGCACCACCATGTGAAGAGCGATGTGTTTGCTTCCCCTTCCACCATGACTGTAAGTTTCCTGAGGCCTCCCCAGCCCTGCAGAACTGTGAGTCAATTAAACCTCTTTCCTTTATAAATTACCCAGTCTCAAGTTTGTCCTTATAGCAGTATGAGAACAGACTAACAGACTCTCCCTCCCGATGAGAACTGTCATAGAGCAAACATTAAAAGTGAAGGCTGTGGAGTGTGACAGTCTATGTTCTAATTCTGAAAGCTGGGTGATCTTGAGCAAATTCATTACTCTCTATCTGCCTCAGGTGTCCTCACCTGTAAAAGGAGGTTAATGGTAGCACTTACCTCATGGGGTTGGAGTAATGATTTAATGAGATCTGACATACCATGTTTGATGCAGTATCTGGAGCATAACACATCTTCAATAAATGATGCGGCCACTATTCCTTCATGTTATGTGGAGACTCATTTCTTGTTCATAAGTGTAATTAGACATTGATTGATATAATTATATACTTTTTCATTTTCATTTCTGTGAGTGTGGAATCACAGAGAGGGGAAGATTTCACCATGTGCATATCTGCCACATTGAAACATTTGAATGAAAATATGATAAATTTTACAATTTTATTTGACAATTTCTCATGACAGATGAAGAATCTAAAACCCAGCATGCAACAGAAATGTTTTTGGACAGGCCTTTGTTAGTCATAGATGATGGAAGAGAAACCATTTCTCCCAATAAAGTGGTTTTTCTAAAGTACAGCTGTGGCAGGGAAGCAGTGAATGCTTCTTCTACACAAAAAAATTATTGCCACAGTTTTTTGGCTATAATTAAGTAGAAGTCTAGCATTTTGTATAGCTTATATTATTCTACCGTATCTCTACAAGGTGCACGTTATAACCTCCATTTACGTACAGTCAAACTAAGGCTCAGAGAAGTAAAGTGTCTTGTTGAAAGCCACACAGTTGGAAATTATAAGTGGAGGGATTAATGTATGGATTGACAGGGAGCAGGATGAAGAAAATCCCAGAGGGAGCCATAATATCAGAATGGCAGGGGTAGTCCAAGGGCTTCATGTAAGCTGGGTCCCAGGAGGACCAGGGAGTTAGATAGGAGGAAGTCCCTGCAACTTGCCAGACAGTAAGGATCCATTCAAAAGCAATACCTGAGTTCCCTCTGTTTACATGGCACCATGAGTATCAATAATGCTCGACTGTGTTTCAGGCATGGTATAGTTATAACATCTCTTTTAGTCTCCACCATAACATCTGCAGGGAAAGCCTTGTTATCCACATTTAGGAGATATTATCCTAAACTTATTATCCACAGTTTAGCGAAACTGAGCCTAGGAGGGCCCAGTAGCTTGCCCAACTCCTTAGCACACCGTCTTGGTTGGGGCATTTATTCTTCCTCCCTCCTCAGGTTTTATCTGAATACAGTAGTGAATGAAATAGGTGTTCTGTTTACAGAACAAAAGGTACTGAAATTGATGTGATGGCCCCAGGAACCTGTCCACCATATTCTCCTCCCATCATAACCCTGTCCCATCTCTGGAATCCATAATCCCCACCTACCTCCTAAAGCAGATCCTTATTACTCATGGTGTAGAATCCTTCTAATATGCTGTTAAATTCAGTTTGTTAGTATTTGGTTGAGAATTTTTGCATCAACAAATTATAAGACCAACAGTCCACAAAATGGTGTGCAGCTGCACCTGACGGAAATTTTAATTTTGCTTTTCAGTGGAAGTTTAGGTTCCAATGGGCCCCATTTCAGATGAGCAGAGCCTTGCATGTGGGACAATCTATGGTTCATGATTGCAACAGGAGAGTATTGTTCCTAGATCTGGACTCCAGGATAGGAGATCCCAGTAGGTAACCAGGCATTTGTTGTTTTAATGGGATATAGCACAAGGGTGAGAGGGGCATTGTTTTTGCATCAAAGGCCCTGGGGAGATGTATGGCCATCATGAATGGTCTAGAAACTCCAAAAAGCATGAAAGAAATTGCTAAAGTCTCCACAGAGAAGAGGTATTTTTGTTTCTTTGTTTATAGGCACTAACAGGGGTGCCTATTGATTATAATTTGTAAATAAACTTTGTAAAAGAAGAATATGTTGCCACTGGTGCCTCAAAACAACTTAGAGATGCTGGATAATGTGATGTTAATATGCACATCACATGAATCTCCTTTGAAGAGGTTGTTATCAATGTTATGTCATCCCGTGCTCTTGAAGAAATGTAGATGTCATTATTGATATTTAAACAGGATCCTCACTTCAGGATAGAGACTCTTGGCAGAACTCCAAAAGGTAACATGAAGCTGCACATAGCACAGCAAAAGAAAGCCATCAGTGTAAAAAGCCTTCTCAAGTTGTGGAGCCATCAGAGTAGCAAATTAGTAAGCCATGAATAGTTA
Source organism: Pan paniscus (assembly GCF_029289425.2). Lineage (NCBI taxonomy): Eukaryota > Metazoa > Chordata > Mammalia > Primates > Hominidae > Pan > Pan paniscus. Next base: position 2,730,482 of record NC_073270.2, on the reverse strand, counting down.
AAGAGCATCTCCTAGGAAATTTCCACCCCAGTTTAGAATGATCCCATTCTCATTGCCATTAGTATTGAAAATGCTAAAGTCAGGCTATCGGGTCTTTATGAATCACTCTAAGATGGTCATGAAAATTTCACTTGGAAAGGCTATGGAATATGATTTATTTTACTCACAGGTCCTAGAGAGGGAAGTAGGGCATGCCACGTAGAAAGCCATATGAGAAGAGCTCCTAGGAAGCAGGCTCAATCAAGCAGATGGGGAAGCAAGAGAGAAAGAATTCCTCAGCAAGTGCCTTTACTGGGAGTCAGGGTAGAGGGTACAAGCAAAGAGCATGATGGGATTTACTGGTGTCTTTTTATGGGATTAGGTCACAATATGGGAGGGCAAGAAAGGGAACTTGTGCCAGGAGCCAGCCTTATCACACTGGTGCACCTGGTCACCTGGGCAGGGTACTCACAGCATGATTGTGGGATGTTGAAGCATCAGAAAAATATGAACTAAAATAAATTTACACGTAGCAGGACTTTTTTTTTTTTTTTTTTAGACAGAGTCTCAATCTGTCACCAGGCTGGAGTGCAGTGGCATGATCTCGGCTCACTGCAACCTCCAACTCCCTGGTTCAAGCTACATGATCTCGGCTCACTGCAACCTCTGACCCCCTGGTTCAAGCTATTCTCCTGCCTCAGCCTCCTGAGTAGCTGGGATTACAGGCATGCGCCACCACGCTCAGCTAACTTTTGTATTTTTTAGTAGAGACAGGGTTTCACCATGTTGGCTATGATGGTCTTGATCTCCTGACCTCGTGATCTGCCCGCCCTGGCCTTCCAAAGTGCTGGGATTATAGGCATGAGCTACCATGCCCAGCCTGGACATTTTTATTTATACAACTTGCAGTTGCCATGTAGCATCCTTTTATTTCTACCTGAAACCACTCTTGTAGGTAAAGTTTAATGGTAGTGAACGCTCTTAGTTTTTTATTCATCTGAGAATATCTTAATTTCTCCCTCGTGTTTAGAGGATAGTTTTCCCAGGTATAAGATTCTTGGTTGATAAGTTTTTCCTCTTTCAGCATTTTCAGCATATCACTCCTCTGCCTTCTGGCTTCCAGTGCTTCTGATAAGAAATCGGCTGATCATCTCATTGAAGAACTCTTGTATGTGAGGAATCCATTCTCTATTGCTGCTTTCAGGATTCTTTCCCTGACTTTAGTTTTCAACAGTTGGATTATAATGTGTCCTAGTGTGGGTCTCTGAATTTTTCCTTGAGTTAAACTTGAGTTTCTTCAGAATCTTAAATTTGAGGATTCATGTATTCTATCAAGTTTCAAAAGGTTTTGGGGTATTATGTCTTCAAATAATCTGTTCCTTTCTCTCTTCCTCTTTTCTTCTTCTAGAACTCTAACAATGTTTGTGTTGATCCATTTGATAATGTCCCACAATGTCCTCAGGTTCTGCTTGTTTTTCTTTATTCCTTTTTCTTTCTATTCCCCAGTCACAATAATTTCAATTATTCCATATTCCAGTTTTCTGAATCTCTCTTCTGACTGCTCACACCAGTTGGAGAACACCTCTAGTGGATTTTTCAATTATTGTACTGTTTAACTCTTAAGTTTCTGTTTATTTTTTATAATTTCTCTTGCTGTTGTTCTTATTAATGCATCATATTCCAATGTTTCTTTAGTTTTTTTGTCTGTTGTTTTCTTTAGCTGTTTGAGCATGTTTAAGACAGTGATTTAACATCTTGGTCTAGTGTCAGAAAGGGCCCAGTATATGACAAGGGTCTTTGTAGGACATATGACAATGGAAGCAAGATGTGGGAGTGATGGGAAGATGTAACTGTGAGGAAAGGAATGTGGCAGCAAGGAACAGAGCCTCTAGAATACACACAGCTTTGCTGACACCTCTTATTTAAGGGGTAAAACATGGTGCTTTCATATACATAGACATAGTGTAATGGTTATTACAGTCAAGCAAGTGAACATATCCACCCTCTCACATAGTTACTGTGTGTGTGTGTGTGTGTGTGTGTGTGTGTGTGTGTGTGTGTGTGTGTGTGTGTAGGGCATCTAAGATAGACTCTTTGAGCAAAAATACTGAATTCAATGCAATGCTATTAACTCTAGTCCTCATATTGCACATTAGATCTCTGGACTTCTTCATCCTACCTACCTGCAGTTTTGTATCTTTTGGCCTGCATCTCCCCATTACCTCTCCGACTTCACTCCTGGCCACCAACATGTCATCCTCTATCTTTGTATATTTGAAGATTTTTCTCCTTGATTCTATCCAGTAACATGATTTTGGACTTCTGACCTCCAGAACTATCAGATGATACATTTCTTTTGTTTTAAGATGCTAAGTTCTGATAATTTGTCACATCAACATTAGGAAACTAAGGTAATGTAATTATGCTATGGGTGAGAAATTCTCAGGGGCTTAAAACAATGTTGTACTTGTTAGTTAAGCTGTATGTTCAGTGTGTGTGGAGAATTCATGGTCATTCAGGCATCCAGGCTGATGGAGCAGACCTCATCAGAGCCTTGTAGGTCTCTGTGCAAGGGAGAAGTTAATCCACAGAGGCTCTTGCAGTTAAATGCACAGCCCACAAATTATACCCATCATTTCTGCTCACAACTCAGTGGCCTAAAGCAGTCACATGGCTCCACCCAATGCAATGATTCAGAAAGTCTGGCCAGGCGAGGTGGCTCACGCCTGTAATCTCAGCACTTTGGGAGGCCAAGGCAGGCAGATCAACTGAGGTCGGGAGTTTGAGACCAGCCTGACCAACATGGAGAAACCCCATCTCTATTAAAAACACAAAATTAGCCAGGCGTGGTGGCGCATGCCTGTAATCCCAGCTACTCGGGAGGCTGAGGCAGGAGAATCCCCTGAACCCAGGAGGCGGAGGTTGTGGTGAGCCGAGATCATGCCATTGCACTCCAGCCCGGGCAACAAGAGCGAAACTCCGTCTCAAAAAAAAAAGAAAGTGCAACATTCCATATGGCCAGAAAGTGGAGGCACAAATATTTAGCAAAGCATGACACTTCCAAGGGGGGCTCAGGAGCTCCACTCAGGTTAGCAACCGCATGCTCTTCCATGAAACTGAACCTCTCTGTGTCTCAGTGTCCTCACTTATAATACAGTCTCATGTTACAGACTTGTTGTGAGGGTTAAATGAGATAATACACACAGTGTGCTGAGCTCAAGGCCTGCTCCTGGTATGCACCCAGTCATTGAAGTTCATTGATAAACACTTGAGGAAACATTCAAGATCACGTAAGGATGAGTAAATGACTACTCTGTTACTTTCTAGGAGTGGCAGGTGAGGAGCTGCAGGTGATTCAGCCTGAGGCATTTGTGTCAGTTGCAGCTGAAGGGATGGCCACTCTGAACTGCACTGTGACCTCCCTGCTCCCTGCTCCTGAACCCATCCAGTGGTTCAGAGGAGCTGGTCCAGGCCAGAAATTAATCTATAGTCCAAAAAGATGCCACTCTCCCCGGGTAACAACTATTTCAGACCAGAGAAAGAGAAACAGCACAGACTATTCCATCCACATCAGTAGCATCACCCTCAAAGATGCTGGCACCTACTACTGTGTGAAGCTCCGGAGAGCAATTCCTGCCAACGTGGAGGTTAAGTCTGGACCAGGGACTCAGATGTCTGTGCGTGGTGAGTACAGTGTAGGCCTCCTTCATCCCCTAAGGTGTGACAAGAAGTTAATAATAGCACTGTCTTCTGTCAGCAACAATCAAGGGTGGCAGTGGGTGCTCACTTTCATGATCTGATGCCACCCTCTTCTACAAATCAGGTATATTGAGGCCTGGAGATGTCATGCTATTCACTCAAGTCTCCGTGACTGGTAAATGATGGGGAAGTCTGAAACCTTAGTCTGCCTGGCACCATAGCCTTTGCCTCTTCTAATCTGGCCCAGCCATGTTTCCACAGATAAGGGAGCTGATGGTTTGAGTGATTTTCCCAGGCACAAGGCTAGACCTTGCCTGCTGCGTCCACAGAGCACGTTCCCCCCAGCGTGGCCGAGTCTCTTCTTTACGTAACACGCATTCATCAAGAACCTACTGTGTGTGAGTCTCCACCGTGGTTGCTGGGCAAATAGTTGTTAAAAAAAAAAAAGGCACAAGCTCTGCTTTCACCAAGCTTACATTCTGTTCCCTTCTAATGAGGATAAATCCATCCAGAGCACTGAGGGAGTAAATTGGGTTTTTCTTTATTTAATCTTCAGAACCATCACACTGGGAAGATTCCTGAAGGACACAGATTCACTGTTTAATCTGATGGCCGTGGTGAAAGGAGATGCCAAGAGCTTTATGGGTCTATCCAGGATGTTTGTGGGTTGTTCAGGAAACCCTTGTGTGATTCAGGGACTGCTTCACACAGTCACTAAAGGTTTCAAGCAGAGCTAGGCCATCTCAGAATGTCCCTCGCCTAAGAGAAGAGGTCCCCTATATGGGTGACTTAGGGGTCCCCCAGTTAAGGCAGCAGAATGCTTATTTTGGGTTTTCTTTCAGAGGCCCAGGTTCCTCAATTTAACTCCTGAATCCTGGAATATCAGTGCAAAAAGGACCTTCAGACCATTTAGCCCAATGCCCTTTTACAGATGGGAGACTGAAGCCAAGAAATGACAGGGGCCTTGCCCAAGGTCACAGGGCCAGTTAGGGTTGGGGCAAGAGCCCAGATCCTATTCCAGGCAGGCTTCGTTCCATCCTGGCATTAGATACTCTCTCCATAGAAGAGTCTGGTGCATAGTAGGTGCTGAATGAAAGCTTCTTGAAAAGAACCGAGTAGGAAGCCAGTATTTCTCCTTTTCATAGTTACTCAAAGGTTTAGAACGCCTCTCTCATTCATTCTCTGTGCTCTGTTGGTGATTGGAAAACCTCTCCCAAATGCAAGCCATATAATTTCTTATTGAGATTCCATATAAGGACATAGAGACCTGCTCCATTGTTTACCAGCTGCAGAATATGTCAATTTATGGAAATATCAAATGTTATTTTGCAGACTTCTGTTGATGGATATGTAAGTGGTTCCCAACCTTGAGCTTTTGAAACAATTCTGCTGTGGATGACCCTGCACATATGTTATCCTACTCTGGTGGCAGATGCCTGCCAGAAGTTGCATTGTTAGGTCAGAGAGTGTATGTGTTTTAATTTATATGGATGTTGCCTAATTTCCCTCCTAGATGATACAGCAATCAAGGCTCCCCAGAACCCTTGAACATAGGTAGGAATGTGGCTTTATCCTAATTTGCAAATATTACAGACAAAGACACTAAAATTCCCAGGTGGTGCATCTCATACCTAGAACAATGACAGCTAGCAAGTGACTCAGGTTTAACTGAGATCTGCTAACTCCTAGTAGGGTTCTCACTCCTCTTTGCCATGCTATTGGCCTAAGTGACCACTTGGATGAAAGAAGAGGGAGGTGGGAGGGGGCCAAGGAGCAGCGGTTGTGTCAGATACTGTACCGTCATCCTGGCATTTTCTCCTTTTAACCAGTGCTATGAAGTCGGAGCCATTTGCTGTCCCTTTTACAGATGAAGACATTGAGGCTCAGAGAGGGAACCTGAGTGGTGAACAGGTCAGGGATCCAAGGTTTGAATCCCACAAGCCTGATTGATAGCCCCTGTCTCTGCAACACCCGGCGCACTTGTTAAACTGTAGAGAATCCCTCCAAACTTCTCATTCTGAACTCTTGCTTTGGAGAACTGAACAGCCCAGGTAGCCTCAGATGGGGTAAGTGGAGGCCCCTGGGATGGCCTCCCAGGTGGCCCCTCTAATGGATCCTCCTGTCTCCTGATTTCCAGTCCAGGTGCCAGCTCCTACTGCCTCACTCCTCCTAGGTCTCCTCCTGGGCTCCAAGGTGCTGCTGCTGGTTGATGTCTCTGCTGCCTACGTCCACCGGAAGCAGAAGGCCTGACTGTAAGTGTAGAGGAGGGAGGGTGGGCCAAGGGCTGCTCCAGAAGGTCAGGCCAGCAGGAGCCACGCAGCCTCAGGGTGAGTGGAGTTTGGAGAAGGTGATGGGGCTTCCTCAGCACCCTCAGAAGTCTCAGGGAACCCTCTAGGAGAATCCCAACCCCAGGAAGTGTGTGGGTGCTGCAAGAGGTGGGCTACCGCAAGGGTGTTCAAAGGTGTCCACAGCACCCTAGGGGCCCATAGGGGAGGTGGGGAGAGGGGGCTGAATGAGGGCCAACTTTGTGGGTGGTCCCTTGCAGGCCATCTCTCAATTATTTGATGCTGTACTCCATGGCGTCTAAGGAATCCCCACTGTAGAGTACTGTTGAGACGCCTCAAGTGGGCTGCTCTTAGTGCTCTCAGGCTCTCAGCGCCTGAGTGGCAGGTATGAGGGAAAGAGCGTCAGGACTTGGGAGGAGGGCTGAGCAGGTGAAATTCTGTCTCAGGGCTCCCTGTCCACCCACAATAGGCATCCCAGGAGGAAGACCAGCACTGAGGACATAGCAGACTCTCAGGAATCATTTCTTGAATGATGAGCAGATGACTAAATGTGGACGTGTTTCCCACAGCTCCTTTCCTCCTCCCCCGCCATGTGGGACCCTCAGTCTGTGCTGCCTCCTTCCTTCCTTGAAGGGCTCAGCTGGAGAGAAGGAGCTGGCGAGAAGCTTCCCCAGACTCAGCTCCAAATGCCTATCCTCCCAGGACATCTTCCTGCCCACAGGCTCCTGTTACTCCTTTGCAGAGTCCTTGATGCTCCATAGCAGGGTCTTCATTCATGGTCCTGAGCAGAGGCCATGGGATGGGGCTCTGGGGAGTGACTCACAACACCTCCCTAGGATGTGGGAAACATGCCAAATCTAAACACATTAGGACTCCTTGCATCCATCGCCTTGGGACTGGCCATAAACCACAGACTCTCTCTAGCCTCTCAAGAGTTATTCTGCCATCTGGATTCCTGCCTACTCCAACTTCCCAGCCTTGGTGAGGTTCACTATTGCCTCCTGAATACAAACGAACCCCCATCCCAATTTTAAGAAAAAAATGATTCTCCTTCCTCTTTGTCTCACACCAAGAAAGAAAGAAGCTCTCCCTGCTTTCTCTGTGATGGGACACTAGTTCTGCTAGCATCCTGCAGCCTTCCCAGCCTTGCTGCTCGTGGTAGAAATGCTGCCACAGTCCAACATCCTGGAGTCCTCCTTGATTTCTCACTCTCTTTTTTTTATACTCTGCATTCAATTCTGCCTTTGAAATGCTTATGTCCACTTATATGAGACAGTAAATGTTTAACAATGGACTTTCTGAAAGGGAAAAACAAAACGCTGATTTGTAGTGCTTGCCAATCTCTGTAGTATGAAAATTCCCAACATAGACAGTTTCAAGCCATCAACAGTTAAACAACCAGATTGCAAAATTCCTGAAATTTAACAATTGGCTCTCAGCTGCTCCAGCACAGCACTGAGTTACATGCCTAATTCACGCATTTCTCACCTCCACCACCTCTCCCTGTCGCAGCTAGCATCATCTCTTCTGGTAGCATTCCAATTGCCTCTACTGGCTTTCAGTTTTCAGCCACAGTGATTCTTTGGAAAAGTCTAGTTGTATACTCCTCTGCTTCTTCTCCAACACAGCTACATGGTTCCCTTCATCCCTCCTTCAACTCTTTCTGCCTAATGTCTACTAATGTAAACCACCCTGTATAAGATATCAATTTCCCTCCCTACCCTGATACTCTAATTTATCTTAACATGATGAATTTTTCCTTAGCACATATTACCATCTGTATTATTCTGAATACAGGCAGTTCTCACTTTTCATGGCAATGCAGGATTGTAAAAATGACCGTGCAACCTGAAACCTGGGAAAGCAATCTCCATATCCAATTGGAAAAACAACGATCATTCTGTGACTTTTACAATTTTTTGTCAAAATATTAGAAACAAAGTTACAAACGTAGGAGGCAGATTTTCTCACCTTTACATGAAGGTTAATGGTAGCACTTACCTCAGGGTCAGAGTGTTGAATTAATGAGGTAACTGACATAAAATGCTGGATACCATGTCTGGTGTCCAGGACATCTGCAAAAAATAATAGCTTCTACTATTCCTTCATGGCATATAGGGACTACTTTCTTGTTTTAAAGTGTAGACATTGATTAAGATAATTTTATCATTTTTTATATTCGTTTCTGTGGGTATGGAGCAGGAGGTGAAGATTTCACTCTCTGTACATCTGCCACATAGAAAAAGAAATTTGGATGGAAACATGATAATTTTTATAATTTCATTTGACAATTACTTCTGAGAGATGAAGGACTTCAAACCCAGCATGTGACAGGGAGGGTTCCACACAGGCCTTTCTTAGTCATAGATGATGAAAGAGAAACCATTTCTCCTAACAGGGTAATTTTTCTAAAGCACAAGTGTCACAGGGAAGCAGTGAATGCTTGCTGTACACAACATATTAATATAGCCACCATTTTTTAGTTATAATTAATTATGAGTTGAGCATTCGGTACGGTTTATATTATTCCTACCATATCTTTACAAGGTACATGTTATAACCTCTATTTACATATAATCAAGCTAAGGCTCAGAGAACTTAGGTGTCCTGTTTAAAGTCACACAGCTCGATATTGTGAGAGAGGAATTCATTTATGCATTGACAAGAAGCAGGGTGCAGAGGATCCAGAGGCAGCAACTGATCTCAGAGTGGCAGGGATATTTCAAGTACACCATATAAGCTGGGTCTCAGGGGCCTGGAAATCTCGGAGAAAGCCACTGGTGGGAAACTCAGCCTGCAGTAGGGATCCATTCAAAAAATTTTGAGTTCCTTCTCTTCACCTGGCACCATGGTATCAATAATGACCTACTGGGTTTCAGGTATGGTACAGTCATGATCTGTTTTAACATCCACAAAAACACAGCAGTGAAAAACTTATTATTTGCAATTTGGAGAACAAAACTGAGCCTAGGAGGGCCCAGTGACTTCCTCAAATCCTTAACACACCCTCTTGGTTGGAGTATTTATTCTTCCTCTCTCCTCACCTCCAATCTAAATGCAGTGGTGGATGGAATAGGTGCTCTGTGTGCAAAAGAAGGACCATTGATGTGACTACCCCAGGAAATTGCATACCATATTCTCCCCCCATCATAACCCTATCCCCTCTCCATAACCCATAACCATAATTCCCACCTCAGCCCACAAAGCATATCCTTATTAACCTAAACCCATTTCCTCTCCTGGAGGAAGTCAGGAGATGATTCCTTCTGCTGGATGCAGACACATGAAAGTGCTGCTGAGGTCCCTGATTAGACTGAATTTGGGCTAAGTTTTGCCAGTTACATTGATAAAAGTTTGGAATAGGGAACAATTTCAGAAGCACACCTGGTTCCTCTCAAATATTGAGCAGTAGCTTTTGTGAACCCTCCTCCTGCCCCGAACTGAGTAGCACTTGGTTGAGGCCTGGTGCAGAAGAAGAAAACAAGCCGGCAACATCCTAGGGTCTTGAGATGGGAAGTTTAGAAAACAGTTCTTAATCACAGGTCCTTCTTGAACTAACAGCCCCAAATGGTGAATCACCAAGAAGACCTGAAGATGGTGTTAGGGGCCATGTGGAGAGAACATATGGTCAAGGTGTTCAGGAAGCACTATTTCTGCTAAGCCTGTCTGATTCTCCTGAGAATGGAGCATGAGTAACTGTTTGCGTTGTAACTGCCTACTGTGCCTGATTTCTATTTCACTGTTGTACTCTATCATTGCCACTTCCTCTTGAATCAAGGGAGACAGTGCTTGTCTTCTCAGAGAAGTTTGAGATCTCCCTAGCACAGACATTTGGACGGAGCAGGCTCCTGAGGTCTCCAGGATACCCATCCCAGCCACCTGGCCCCACCCTCCTGGTCCTTTCCTGCTGCTGATTCTGCTGCTGGGATGCACAGGTGAGCACTGCCTTGGGCTAGAACCCTTTCTCTCTGCTTGCAGCCCTGAAATCCCTGCCCCTGGGCTTTCAGGGATTCCAGACAAGCACAAGTGCTCCCAAGGTAGGCCAAGGACTGGGCATTGTCTGAGAGCAGAAGATCAGGGAGCTGAGCACTTTCTCTGTGGATCTGCAGCTGGCTACCAAGGGATGGAATCAGGTGATCCTTCAACCAGCACCATAATTAGTTACATTTTAAAAATAATATTTCATTTGACAAACACAGAAGAATCATTATTTAAATGCTTACCAGAAGCAGACCTGGTTCCTGTCAAATATTGAGCAGTAGGTTTTGGGAACCCTTCTGCTGCCCCAAACTGAGTAGCAGGAGCCTTGAGCCTGGAGCCTTGAGGCTCCAGGAGGCAAAACCACCTGCCCAAGGCCACAGAGTGAGCTGAGAGACAGCCTGACAGGGTGTGTGGCTCCAGGCTCAGCCCTCTGTTCAGCACCCTGAGGATGTGAAGTCTGAAACAGTGCCTGAGTTGGGCAGGGGAGCAATGTTTCCTGGGGATGTTCAGCCACTGTCCTTCTTCAGGATGCTGCATACTTTGCCCTCTGTTCCCCCTGCTTCCCACTCCTCTGTAATCTCAGTGTTACCACATATTTTTTTGTGCCCTCTTCCTCTTTAAGAAGGAATTTGCTGCTTTCTGGGCCCTGTAATCCTTTCCTAGGGCTTGCATAACAAAGTACTACAGACTGGGCAGCTAAAATTACAGACATTTACTTCCTTGCACTTTTGGAGGCTGAATGCAAGATCAAGGTGTTGGCAGGGTTAGTCTGTACTGAGGTCTTTCTTACTGGCTCGTAGATGGCCGTCTCTGCTCTGTGTCTTATTACGTGGTCTTCCCTCAGTGTATGTCTGTGTCCTCATCTCCTCTTCTTCTGAGATCGCCAGTCATATTAGATTAAGACCCCCCCAATGACCTCATGTAACTAAATAGCTTCTTAAAGACCCTGTCTCCAAATACAGTCAAATTCTGAGGTTCTGGGGACTGGGGCTTCAACACATGCATTCTGGGGGACACATTCAGCCCATAACAAGTACCACAATCTACCTTGGTTCTTTCGACTTTACCGTGGAGAATTTATTTTCCCTTCCCCAGGACAGGCAGGATTGGAAGACCTTTCCTGGTGCAGCCTGGGAGAGCCCTGCTCACAGCCCACAGACAGGCTGCCTGTCCTCACACCCTACTAAGGCCAGGGAGCTGACCCCAGAATCACAGGGCTGGGCACAGCAGCCTCCCTGCTCCCCACTGGCCCCTGCTGTGAGTCACCTCACAGGTCCTAGAGGACAAGGTTCTCACTTTTCAAATTATTTTTCTTACATATACACTTTACCCAAGTGACAGTGGTAAGAGTTCAGCAATTGAGCTCTTCCTACAAGGTAGACACAGTTCTTAGTAATTTGTGTATTTTAACTCTACTAATCCTCACAACATCCCTATTTGAAAGCTACACCTATTAACTCCTATTTGAAAACAAGGAGTCAGGCAGAGGGAGGAGCTTGTCCATTGTCCCCTACCTCAGTCAATGGAGCAGCTGGGATTCAAGTCCAGGTGGACCAGCTCCAGAGTTCACTCTTTTAGCCATGTTATGCTACTTGTAGAAATATTAGCACATGCAGGGAAGTAAACATAGGAATAATCATCACCCATCACACCAGTCAGAGAAGTGACACTCAGAGTTAAAACGCTGGTGTATATACTCCCAACATTTGTTACAAATGTGTTGGATGACTTTTATGTGCCAAATATTTTACTGAGATTTTAACAGGTTTCATAATTTTATTTAATGCACAAAACATCTTCATGTAGTATAATGACAGAACAAACTTTTATATATATTTGTGAATGCATGTGTATATATGTATACATATATACATATGTGTGTATAAGTGACTATAAGTGTACATACATGTACATAAGATTTCACATTGTTATCTTTTTATTTGCAATGAAATTTTTCAGAAAAGAAATGTATTTTATTTTTGTTTGAAAAAAGCATATATACTTATCATGTACAACATATTATAAGATATGTGTACATGATTAATTTGAGCTAATTAACCTATGCATTACCTTACATGTATATCACTTTTTGTGGTGAGAACTTATAAACTCTGCTCTCTTAGCAATTTTCAACAATACAATTCATGTTATTCACTCTAGAAATCATATCGTACAATACATCTCTTAAACTTATTTCTCTTATCTAAACTAAAATGTTGTATCCTTTGACCAGTATCTCCCGACTACACCCCCTCCCCTGCCCCTGGTAACCACCACTCTAGTCTGTACTTCTTTTTTTTTTTTTGAGATGGAGTTTCACCCTTGTTGTCCAGGCTGGAGTGCAATGGTGAGATCTCGGCTCACTGCAACCTCCACCACCCGGGTTCAAGTGATTCTCCTGCTTCAGCCTCCCGAGTAGCTGGGATTACAGACATCCGCCACCATGCCCGGCTAACTTTTTGTATTTTTAGTAGTGACGGGGTTTCACCATGTTGGCCAGGCTGGTCTCAAACTCCTGACCTCAGGTGATCCACCTGCCTCAGCCTCTCAAAGTGCTGTGATTATAGGCTCTACTCTCTACTTGTGTGAGTTCAACTTTTTTAGATTCAGTGTATGAGTGAGACCATGTGGTATTTGTCTTTCTGTGCCTGGCTTATTTCACTTAGCATAATATCCTCCAGGTTGGAAATGACAGAATTTCCTTCTTTTGTAAGGCTGATTAGAATTTCATTGTGTATATATACCACATTTTCTTTCTCCATTCATCTGTTGATAGACACTTAGGTTGATTCCATTTTTGCTACTGTAAATAATGCTGCAATGGATATGGGTGCAGATATCGCTGTGACATGCTGATGTTACTTCCTTTGGATATACACCCAGAAGTGAGATTGCTGGATCTAATGATAGTTCTATTTTTAATTTTTGGAGGAAACTCCATACGGTTTTCAATAATGGCTGTACCAATTTACATTCTCACCAACAGTGGGATGGATTCTCTTTTCTCCACATACTCTCCAATGCTACTTAAATTTCCTCATTTTGATAATAACCATTCTAACAGGTGTGAGATGATACCTCACTATGGATTTAATTTGCATTTCTCTGATGAATAGTAAGATTGGGTATTTTTTATATGCCTGCTGGCCATTTTAATGTCTTCTTTTGAGAAATGTCTATTCAGGTCTTTGGCCCATATATTAATTGAGTTGTTGTCTTATAATTGAGTTGCTTGGGTTCTTTATATGTTTTGTGTATTGACTCCTTATCAAATGTATAATTTGCAAATATATTTTCCCATTCTGTATGTTGTCTCTTCACTCTGTTGATTGTTTTCTTGGCTATGTATGTAATCACACATTCATTTCTATATCCACGAGAAATGCACATGTAGAAGCTTTTTAGTTTGTTGTAATTCAATTTGTCTATTTTTGCTTGTGTTGCGTGTGCTTTTGGGCTGATATCTAGAAACTGATTGCCTAGACCAATGTTACAGAACTTTTCTTCTAGTACTTTACAGTTTCAGATCTTACATTTAAGTCTTTAATCCATTTTGAGTTGATTTTTGTATGTGGTATGAGATGACGTTCCAATTTTATTTCTCTATACATGGATATCCAGTTTACTCAATAATATTTTTGAAGAGATTGACTTTTCCCTATTGTGTGTCCTTGAAACTTTTATCAAAGGTCAATTAAGTGTAAATATGTGAGTTGATTTTATGGAGTTGTCCCATATGGCATTTATTATGTTGAGGAACAATCATCCTATATGTAATTCATTGACAGTTTTTATCATTTAAAAATGTTGAGTTTTTTCATATGCATTTTTGGGGCCTGTGTTGAGATGGTCATAGGGTTTTTGTCACTTATTCTGTTTATGTAGTGTGTCACATGGAGAGATTGCTGAATATCAAACCATCCTTACATTCCTGGGATAAATCTCACTTGACTATGCGAAACACACACAGGATTTTTAAAAGACTTTTCTTATTATTTCCTTCTAACCATTTCTTAGTCTATATGAAATGCACATTAAAGAGATGTTTGGTTTTCCCTCTTGCCCACACTCTCTCTTCTTTTTTACTTCTCTGATCTTACCCCTCAAAGTCCCCCAATCTGTTAAGATAAGCAATAGATAAGCAAACCTCTTGGTAAAATGCATAGTCCCTCAAAATAGAACTTCCATGCATTACTGTATTAGTGTTCCCACTTTCATGAAGGGTAAGTGTGAGGAAGAAAGAAGTGGATAAAGTTGCAGAAACTTCAGCCTATAGCATCTATATCTGTATAGTAACTATATCTATAGTTATATCCATATCCATAGTCATACCTATATCCTCATCATCTAACGTCCATTGAAGCCTCCAAGCTTCAGGAAATCTACTGAGTAAAAACTTTATTTTATTTATTTATTCATTTTTTTGAGTCAAGGTCTCACTCTGTCACCCAGGCTGGAGTGCAGTGTTGCGATCTCAGCTCACTGCAACCTCTGCTTCCTGGGTTCAAGTGATTGCCATGTTTCTGCCTCCTGAATAGCTGGGACCACAGGGGTGTGCCACCACCCTCAGCTATTTTTTTTATTTTTATTTTTAGTAGAGACAGGGTTTTGCCATGTTGGCCAGGCTGGTCTGAAACTCCTGACCTCAGGTATCTGCCCACCTCAGCCTTCCAAAGTACTGGGATTACAGGCTTGAGCCACTGTGCCTGGCCAACTTTTTAATTTTTGAACACCCTCCATGTGGCAGACACTGTTGGAAACATCTTACAGCTCTTACTTTGGATGATCATTATATCCAAGGTAGAGATTCTTATCACCCCCTGCCCCCCACCACACACACACATAGATAAGGAAACAGAAGCACAAAGCATTCCCAGGTCATTCATTGGTAATTGGCAGAGCTATGATTTGAGCTCAGGCACTCTTAATCTAGAGATCACAGTTTTCACCGTTACTCTTCCCAAATACTTCTGGCCCTGATTCTATTCCATGAGATTTCTGCAGCTGCTGCTAGTATGAGTGTGTGCAGGGGTGTGGTATGAGGAAGAGGATGTGTGGTTTTCTTCTCCTGGGCTCTTCTGCTTTCTGTATGATTGCAAATTGATTTTTTCTTCACCAACTCATCTACATGGGAAATTTATTTTCTCCAAATTCAACAGAAACAATCCATTTAAAATAAAAGATTTCAGTCTCTTAAGAAAGTATCCCACTGTGCAATTCACACATTATACACATATTTATTGGATATCTACTATGTTCCAGGACCTGACATAGAAATGTTGGGTGCACTGGTGAATAAAATAGAAAAAGTAGTTCCCCTTTTGTTCCTTATATCCACTGGAGAATGACAGTAACCAATACCCATGATAAGGAGGTAAATAAAATAGTAAATTAGACAGTGAATAGTAAATTAGATAGTGCCAAAAAAACAAGAAAGTATGAGTATATGACTTATAATTTTGAATGTTTTCATATATTCCTTTTATTGATTATTTTTGTCATAGAAAGCCACATTTGTCAAAGGCTTTTCTGCATCAAATGGATAATCATGTGTTTTTCCCTTTATTCCATAAATATGGTACATTACATTGTTGTCATTTGTTTACTGAAACATCCTTGGATTTCAGGAATAACTATTATCTGCTCATGGTGTATTATCCTTCTACTATGCTATTCAATTCAGTTTGCTAGTATTTGGTTGAGTATTTTTGCATTAACAAACCTAGCAGTAATAATGCCAACTGTCAACAGAATGGTGTGCAGCTGGACCTGGCAGTGATTTTAATTTTGTGTTCCAGTGGAAGCTTAGTTTCCAATGTGCTTCATATCAAGTGAGCAAAGCCTGGATGTGGGACAATTTATGGTTAATGATTGCAACAGGAAAGCATGCCTTGTAGAACTGTACTCCAGACCAGGGGATCCCAGTAGGTAACCAGTCATTTGTTGTTTTAATGGAGTATAGGATGAGGCCAAGAGGGGCATTGTTTTTGCATCAAAAGCCCTGGGGAAATTCATGGCCAACATGAGTGGTGAAGAGACTCCAACAGGCATGAAAGAAGTTGACAAAATTTTTATAGAGAAGAGGTATTTTTGTTTGTTTGTCCGTTTGTTTGAAGGCACTAACAAGAGTATTGTTTTCGATGATGTGTAAAAGAATATGTTGCCACTAGAATTTAACAGAAACTTAAAGGTGTTGGATTATATGACATTAATAAGTGTGTCAAATGAATCTGTTTTAAAGATGTTGTTATCAATGTAATGTCATCTCTGTGCTCCTGAAGAAAGGTGGATGTCATTATTGATATTGAGACATGATCCCCACTTTAGGATGGAGAGTCTTGGTAACACTCCCAAAAGGCAACACAAAGCTGAAGAAAGCAGAGTACAAGAAAGCCATCAGGGTAATAGCTCTCCCAAATGGTTGAGCCAATCAGAGTAGCAAATTAGCAAGCCATGAGCATTCAAAGGGAATCTCCTAGGAACTTTCCACCCTAGTTTAGAATGATCCCATTCTCATTGCCATTAGTGTTGAAAATGGTAGAGTAAGTCCTGCTGATTGGGTCTATAAAGAACACTCTAACATGACTGTGAAAATTTCATTTGGAGAGACATATGAAGATGAACAATTTATTCTACTCATAGTTCCCAGAGAACAGGGTATGGCATGCCAGGTAGGAAGCCATATGGAAGGAGCTTCCGTGAAGCAGGCTCAACCAAGCAGATGGGGAAGCAAGAGAGATTGGAACCCCAGGCAAGCGTCTTACTGGGAGTTAGGGTGGAGGACACAAACAAAAACCATGATGGATTTACTGGTATGTTTTAATGCCACTACTCTACTAGGTCACAGCAGAGGAGGACAAAAAGGGGAATTGTGGCAGGGACCAGCTTTATCACACTGCTGTACCTGGTCACTTGGTAGGGTGCTCACAGCTTGTTTCAGGGATGTTGAGGCATCAGGAAAATATGAATTTTTTAAATGTACACCTAACTGGACATCTTTATTTCCTCATACAACTTTGAGTGCCATGTAGCATCCTTTCATTTCCACCCAAAGCACTCCTTTTAGCATTTTTGTAGGTAAGGTTTAGTGGTCATAAACTCTCACCACACCAGTTGGGTATGGTGGTGGGCGCTCATTTTCATGACCTGATGCCACCCCTTCTACAGATCAGGGAAGTTTGGGCCTGGAGACATCGTGCTATTCATGCAAGGATCCATGGCTGAGGATTTATCTGAGAATATCTTAATTTCTCCCTTGTGTTTGAAGGATGTTTGCCAGGTGTAGAATTCTTGGTTGATAGGTTTTTCCTCTTTCAGCATTTTAAACATATCATTCCTCTGTCTTGTGGCCTCCAATGCTTCTGATAAGAACTCAGCTGATAATCTTACAAGGATCTCTCGCGTGAGAGGAATCGCTTCTCTTTTGCTGCTTTCAGAATTCTTTCTTTGACTTTAATTGTCGACAGTTGGATTATAATGTGTCTTAATGTGGGTCTCTTTGACTTTATCGCTGAGTTAAATTTGGGTTTCCTTGGCACCTTAAGCTTGTAGATTCATGTATTTTATCAAGTTTGGGAAGATTTTGTTCATGATTTCTTCCAATAATCTTCTGCCCCTTTCTCTTTTTCTCTTTTCCCCCAGAACTCTAGTAATGTGTATTTTTATCAATTTGATAATGTACCACCATTCCCTTAGATTCTATTATCTTTCATTTTTGTCGTATCTATACCTCACTCTCAATAATTTCAATGATTTCATCTTCCAGTTTCTTGATTTTTTTCCCACCTGCTCACTTGTTAGAGAACCTCTTTAATGAACTTTTAGTTGTAATACTTTCAACTCTAAAGTTCTCGTTTGATTTCTTTTTATAATTTCTCTTTGTTACAGTTCTTATTTTGTTACTGTATCATAATCCTGAATTATTTTAGTTGTTTGTCTATTGTTTCCTTTAGCTCTTTGAACGTGTTGAAGACAGTGGTTTTAACATCTTGGTCTAGTATCAGGGTGGGCCCAATGTATCACATGAGTCCTTATAAGAAGGAGGAGGCAGGAAATTAGGAGTCAGAGAAGCACATGTGAGGATGCAAGCCAGAGGCTGGAGTGATGGGAAGATGTAACTATGAGAAAAGAAATGTTACCAGCTTCCAGAATTAGTAAAGGCAAAGAACAGAGACTCCAGAAAACATAGCTGTTTTTTTAAAAAATTGTATATATGTAAGGTGTACCACATGATGCTTTCCTATACATATACATAGTGTAATGATTATTATAGTCAAGCAAATGAACATATCCATCATCTCACAGTTACTCTGCATGTGGGTGTGTGTCAAGAGCCCATGAAATATACTCTTTAAGCAAAAATACTAAATTCAATACAATATTATTAACTCTAGTTGTCGATATATGGCATGTTCGATCTCTGGGCTTCCTCATCCGACCTATCTTCAATTTTGTATTTTTTGACCTGTATCTCACCGTTACCTCCCTGCACTTCACCCTGGTCAGTACCATTTTATTCTTCACCTTTACATACTTGACTTTTCTTCTTGATTGTAACTCAGTCACACAATTTTGGGCTTCTGAATTCCAGAACTACAATATGATACATTTCTTTTGTTGTAACACACCAAGTTTTGGTAATTAGTCACATCAGCATTAGGAAACTTATGCTATGGGTGAAAAATTCCCAGGGGCTTAAAACAATGTTATTTCTTTTTAAGCTGCATCTTCATGGTGTGTTGGGGATTCTGCATGTCACTGTCGCTCAGGAATCCAGGCTGATGGAGCAGACCCCATCAGAGCCTTGTGGGTCTCTGCGGAAGGGAGAAGGTGATCCATAGAGGTTCTTGCATTTGAATGCACAGTCCACGTATTATGCTCATCATTTCTACTCACAACTCAATGGTCTAAAGCAGTTACATGACCTCAGTAAATGAAATGGTCCAGAAATTGCAATACTCCATATGGCCAGAAAGTGAAGGCAAAAATATTTAGCAAAGTATGACACTTCCAAGGAGGGCTCAGGAGCTCCATTCAGGTCCTCAACCCAAAGCTCTATCTTAAAATTGAACCTCTCTGTGCCTCATTGCCCTCACTTCTAATACAGTCTCATGAGACTTCTAATACAGTCTCATGTCACAACAAGCTACAGGCTAGTTGTGAAGGTTAAATGAGATAATATATGCAATGTGCTGAGCTCAAGCTCTGCTCCTGATGTGCACTCGATCAATGAAAGTCTTTGATACACATGAGGAAACACACAGGATCATGTAAGGATGAATAAATGGCTGCTTTGTCATGAAAGTGAAAGCTAAGGAGGAGTTGCAGGTGATTCAGCCTGAGAAGTTCATGTCAGTCGCAGCTGGAGAGATGTCCACTCTGCACTGCACTGCGATCTCCCTGTTCCCTGTGGGGCCTGTCCAGTGGTTCAGAGGAGCTGGACCAGGCCACGAATTAATCTACAGTCCAAGAGAAGGCTACTTCCCCCAGGTAACAACTATTTCAGACTAGACAAAGAGAAACAACACGGACTATGTTCGAGGAGCTAAATAAAAGCTCCTTAAACAAAACCACTGACCGGAGAGCCAGCAATTCTCCTTTTCATCGGTTTCCTAAAGGCTCAGAATGCACCTCACATTCAGACACTAAAGCCCATTGGTGATTGGAAAAACTCTTTCAAACATAAGCCCTATCATTCCTTATTGAGATTCCACATCAGGACATAGAGAGCTGTTCCACTCTTTGACAGCTGCAGAATAGTCCAATTTATGAAAATATCAAATTTGTTTTACAGTATTCTGTTGATAAATATGTAAGTTGCTCCCAATGTTGAACTATTAAAAGAACCCTGCAGTGGGTGACCTTGTACATGTGTTATCCTACTCAGGTGACAAATGCCCATTGGAAGTGGCATTACTAGGTCAGAGGGTGTGTGTGTTTTCATATGTAAGAATACTGCCTAATTTCCTTCCTAGATCATTAGCAATCAAGACTCCTAACAACCCTTAAACATAGATGGAGAAGGTGGCTTTATCCTGATTTTGCAGTTATTACAGGTAAAGATGCAAGTTCCCAGTTGATGCATTCCCACCCTAGGCAATCACATCGAGTAAGTGGCTCAGGTGTGACCCCAATCTGCTACTTCCTAGTGAAGTGCTCACTCCTCTTTGCCATATTATCAGCCTAATTGATGCCCTGGATGAGAAAGGAGGGAGGCAGGGAGGGAAGCAGGGAGCAGCAGCTGTGCCAGAGTCTCCTCATAACCAGTGCTAGGAAGGAGGAGCCGCTTGTGGCCTCTTTTAACCCATTTAGAAAGAAAAAAACAGGGCAGCTCACTGCCGGAGCTCATTCAATTTTACATAAACATGCTCTTTGAGGTTGAAGCAAATCTGACTGATTTTCATTGTGAAAATAAAATATAAAAACTGTTCTTGGAGTCATTTCTAAACAGAACTTGTCTCTAATCCTAATGTAACAGAAATGTATATGATATTACGTTCGAATTAGAGACAAGAGTATTCTTGGAGCAAACAGGGTATGGGTTAAAGATGAGGCACTAAAGCTCAGAGAGGAGACCTGAGTGGTGAGCAGGTCAGGGAGCCGAGGTCTGATCCCAACCCAGCCTGACTCACAGCCCCTGTCTCTGCAACCCTCAGCTATGCTTTTTAAAGTGTGAAGAAATGCTCTAACCTCATTCTAAACTCTTGCATTGCTCTGTTTTACAGCAAAAAGCATTCAACACAAAACAAGCAAAAAAAGTCCTGTAGGGGTAGGAGGGGCTGGCTTTACACTCTCTTTAGAAAGGTTCTGCAGATGGCTCATTATATGTCAAGCCCGTTCCTAAAGGACAGGTCTCAGCACACATGAAGCATTTAGGACTCTTCCCCCATGTTGTGCTGTTTCTCCTTCACTCAGCAGCATCTGTGGAGCAAAGTCGGGCCTCCTGCAGCCCAGCAGAGCACGTGCCCACCACTTCTTGGTGCTGAGGACTAAGGATGAGGAGATGAGGTATTTCGTAGTGGGTGAGTGGGGCCACTGTAAGCAAGAGTTTCCATTCTCCCCTTGGGCTGCCAGGAGCCCATAGTGTTTTATGGCTACAGGGTATCAGGGCCCGGGCACCCAGGAGGGAGGCTTCTCTCTAGAATTGCATAAAGTCAAGAATCTCAAAGGGACAATTGGGTGTACGGTCAGTGTTGGGGCTCAAGAATTCAGGGCACTTGCTCTGTTAATGGACATGAGTGCTTGGTAGGACACAGGAAGTACCCACTGGGACACATGGAGGACAAGGAGGCAGTGCCTTCATTTCTCCCAGCCTCAGTTTCCTCATCTGTAAAATGGTGATCATCACGACTCCTTTAGGAGAGGGGATAGGATTTGAGGTTCTCTCTGTAAATCACCTAGCACATTGTAGGCACCCCTAAATCAAGCTGTTATTTCTTGTGATCTTGGGCCAGTCTTGCCTTCCCTTGAGTCCCCAGTTTCCCTATCTGTGCAATGCTGATAATCATGCACCAAACCCACTCTGGGTTCTGTGAGGATGGGAGAGGATGTGCACGGAGTCCTGAATGGTGGTGTTGTTCAGGTTATTACTGAGCTTCCGCAGAACAGTGGTTAGTGCAGGGCAGGCAGGAGCCCAACTGCCTGGGCCACTTCCGGGCTCTGGTACTTCCTGGCTCTGTGACCTGGGACAAGGTGCTCTACCACAGTGAGTCTCAGTGTCTGCACCTGTTGATGATAACACTGACCTCACAGACTGGGGACAGAAACTGAAGGAGTTAAATCCTTTTAAATGCTCAGAGCAGCACCTGGAGTGCAGTAAATGTTCCATAAATGTGAACTGTGTGATGCCGAAGCTATGAGACCTCAGATGGGTCAGTGCTTCTCCAGGCCTCAAGGATACATGGGGTTTGGGGTGGGGTCTGGTGGCTTTTGATCTTGGCTGCTCATTAGAATCATCTGGGAAATTTGAAAAAAAAAATTTAAATCCAGCCCAAGGCTCCCTCCTAAAAACAATGCCAGTTTAATTGGTCTGACATGAGCCTGGGCATGCAAAGTTCTCAATGACTCCAGAAGATTCTAACACACAGCCCCCTAGCAAAAGTGGTCCTCCATTGTGTTGAGCATTGACAGCAGCTTTTCTGGGTGTGGATGCTTCGGAATAACATGGGCCAGAGACATCTCAGAAGGCCCCAGTGGCCTGGCCAGGACCCCTCCCATGGAGCAGGCCTTAGGGGACGAGGAGGAGAAGCCTGGTGTAAGTCCTGCTCAGATCCCAGCCTCAGTGTTGGGAACAACTTTAACAAGTTTGTGTTTAAACAGCACTGGAATCCCAGCAAATCCTCACTCCTCAGCCCCAGGAGCCTCCCTGCCTCCACACACGAAGATGTCATGGAGGAATCTGTTTCCTATTCCTTCCAAAATGCTTCCAGCTTCTGTAAATAGCTCCTCTGGAGGGAAGCATCTGTGATCTTGTTTGTGTTTTGAAAGCCAATTTGCCAAACTTGTTTCCTGAGGGGATTGTTCAGAAAAGGGGAGAGAATCCTCACTTGGTGGTTTCTGCTCCTTTTATCATTTGGGTTTGTCATGATCTGCAGGGAGCAGGGTTTGAGCCTTTTCTCGGTGTTTCTGCTCTGCTTTGTTCTGCTGCCTAAAGGATAAATGTGTAGATTTAGAAGCAGTAATGACCAGACCTCCTGATAACAGTCACAGGGGTCATTTGATAAGCACCTACTACATGCCAGGCTCTGTGCTTCTCACTTGTCTTCTCTTATCTTACCAGGGTTTGTGTCCACTTTTGGTCCTTGGCCAGCCGGGCCTCCTCTCTGAGCCTCATCCTATAAAGGGGCTCACATTAGGACCCCCTCACAGGGATGGAGGGGGGTTAAAAAGATTAAAGAGAGGTAGAGAGGGAGCAGGCGGCATCAGGCTCCCATAAATGGAAATTGATTACATCCTCTCTTCCCGTTAGGGTCCCCATGCTGGTGGTACCTTGATAACTTCTCTTCTTCAAGTGACACCCTCTTTACTGTGCCCTCAAAATGTCTGACACATGTTAGGGAGCAGGTTAATATGTACAAAGGCAAATATGTGTGATATATGCTTCCTGGTGATTGTTGTAGAAGATGTAGGGTAGTAATTCACAATTTGGAGGTGCCCTTTAGGACCTCTCTATGGAAAGAAACTGCCTTCATTTTTCTGATTCTCTAATCTGTGTGCTTTCAGGACGTAGGATGAGTGTCTGTCTGCTTAGATGGCCTGGGTCTGTGTTTCTTGTAGTTAACTAATGATGAAAAAATTAACCACCTTTTGGCTTTCTCAGTACTCAGTGATCTTGTTTGTCAACCCAAACCTGACCCAACTGAAGACCCAGATTCCAAAAACATTCCCTCTTTGGAAAGGCAGCACTTGGCACAGATTAGACCTGCTAACAATAACAACAACAACAACAACAACAAATGATTGGCCGAAAAGCCAAAAGAAATAGCATTTATTTGGAAAATAAAGAATTGTACTTTGGGTACACAGAGTCAGAGAAGTGCTGAATAGAGTCTCATACAGCAGTGCAGGAAACGTTTTGTATAGGGGATTTTCAAAAAAGTTGGTTTTGGAGACAATTCATTGGCTGGGCAAAAATTCTAAACTGCAAACCTGTTTTCATTGGTTACTTAAAGTAGTCCAGAATGAGAGAGATCAAAATCCCACGTACCTTGACTTCAGTTGTTACTCAGATCTGTAGCAACATCCTGTGGCTTGACCTTTAGCAGGTGTGGGTGCAATGCTCTTACAGACTCTTGGCTCTACGTTAAAGCTTTAGCCTTAATTACTTCATTTTCTTTCACAGATCCTGCTGGAATATTTGTGAACAGAATGAACTATGTGGAACAAATTCATAAATACCTCAGAGAGATCTCGGTGTATTCACGAAATTTGGGTTAAAGATAGAACTGTGTTCACTTATATGAAGCATCCTCTGTGTTTGATCCAAAGCAAACAGGGCCCCATTTAATCCTCACTGCATCCCGGGAAGCACAAATGCTGTCCTATTTTATAGATGAGGAGCTGGGTGTGTCAGGCCACCCGTCTCCTGGGCTGAGCAGCCTGGTTCCAGCTCTCACAATGGCACCACTTCGCCATTGTTCCCTGTACTGGCTTCTGTAAATGCCCTCTCTTGTTGGGAACAGGTCCCCTAAAATCTGGCCATAAACTGGCCCCAAAACTGGCCATAAACAAAATCTCTGCAGCACTGTGACATGTTCGTGATGGCCATGATGCCCACTCCAGACGGTTGTGAGTTTACTGGAATGAGGGCAAGGAACACCTGGCCCACCCAGGCTGGAAAACCGCTTAAAGGCGTTCTTAAACCACAAACAATAACACGAGTGATCTGTGCCTTAAGGACATGCTCCTGCTGCAGATAACTAGCCAGACCCATCCCTTAACTTCGGCCCATCCCTTTATTTCCCATAAGGAATACTTTTAGTTAATCTATAATCTATAGAAACAATGCTTATCACTGGCTTGCTGTCAATACATATGTGGGTAAATCTCTGTTCAAGGCTCTCAGCTCTGAAGGCCGTGAGACCCCTGATTTCCCACTCCACACCTCTATACTTTCTGTGTATCTTTAATTCCTCTAGCGCCGCTGGGTTAGGGTCTCCCCGACCGAGCTGGTCTCGGCACTCTCTGAGATTGGTGAACTCTCCAGGGGAGGCAGGCTAGGACCAGTCCATACACAGAGGGAGACCAATCAGTAACTTTGTTCCTGTGCCCAGATTGGTGGAAGTCACCCTGTTTAGAGAGGAGAACTTTGAACTCAGGTCTGGACTTCCTCACCTCTCAGAGCCTTTCCAGCCTGGTTGGTAAAATGAGGACACCACCCTCTCCACATTATTAGAAGGATTAAAAACTAATGTCCATGAAGGTTCTTAACATGTCACACACTCATCATTAGTGATGGTCATCTCAGTCATGTCTCCTGTTTATCGATGCTCCTTTTGTAGCCAAATCCTCTGCCCCTGTGGTATCATGCACTGCAGTGAGGACCACAGCTGAGCACACAGTGAGCTTCACCTGTGAGTCCCACGGCTTCTCCCCCTGAAACATCACCCTGAAATGGTCCAAAAATAGGAATGAGCTCTCAGGCTTCCAGATCAACGTGGACCCTGCAGGAGAAAGTATGCCCTATAGCACCTGCAGCACAGCCAGGATGGTGCTGGCCTCTGGAGACCTTTGCCCTCAGGTCATCTGCGAGGTGGCCCACATCACTTTACAGGGGGACCCTCTTTGTGGGACTGAAAACTTGTCTGAAGCCATTCAAGGTAGAGAATCCTCACTCCTAGCCCAATCCCATATCTGGTTGCCAAGCCTGCTCCTCCTCTCTGGCTTTTACTCCAGGGCTTGGATTTCCTGGAATCTAATTCCTAACTGTGCTGCCCACCTTCCATGCACCTAGATGTACTGGTCACTTACTATCATTTCCATGGTAGCAGCTAGATGTCTACCCACCAGGTGGTAGACATCTGTGCTAGATAGATAGATGAGCTACCGCGCCGGGCCATGATTTTTTTTTTTTGAAAAGTCAAATCCTGTCATTCCTCTGAGTCTTCCCCAAAACAGCTGCATGGCTCACTCTCTTCTTTCCTTCAAGTAAGTTTCTGCTGAAATTTCACTTTATTAAAGACACATTTTGTAAACCATGGTGAGGAAAAATAGTCATTTTCCTCTCCTACCCTAGAATTTCAATTCCTCTTATCCTGATCAGTTTTTCTCCTTAGCACGGTATTATATTACCATGTGTGCTTATTTTGCATGTCCTCACTTTGCATGGCAGTGCAGGATTGTAAAAATAACTGGAAACCATGAAGCCCTGGAAAACAACTCTACATTCAATGGGAAAAATAATGGTTGTTCTGTGATCCTCATAATTTTTGTCAAAGCATTAGAAACTGTCATATTGTCAGTTAGAAATGTAGCAGGAAGTTCAAATATTTAGTATACTGTAATTCAAAGCATTAGAAACATTGAGAGTTAAATTGTTTTATTTCTTTGTAAAAATGTATCAACAGTAGTTGGAACAGTGCTTGCCTTTGTCTTGCATATTTACTATATGGAACAAGCGAAAGAACAATAGGACACTCTGGTATATTTTTAAGTGATTGCTTTTCCTTTCCGTGTCCTGAGAGCACAAGTGAATATTTCTCCCATATTCACTCTGACGAGCTAACCAAGCTCCCAGAGATAAAACTCACAAAAGTGTGGGAGACCTCCATTATTGGGTCCTCCTCGAGTTTGTGTCTAAGACTGGCCCACACTGAGCCTCAAGAAACTCTTCAATTACAGTGCAGGCTTTCTTTCCCCGGCACTGGTTCCCACAGAGGTTTTGGCTTCAGGAAGTTGTGATTCTCTATATTACCCTGCCCAACTCCTCAATTCTGGGGACAGTGGTTTGCCCTGTGACCTCATTTTTCTGACAGTTCTAAGAAGAGTTGTCATTTTTGATTTGCTCAGCTTGTTCCTTGGTGTTGACTTAAGGGACTTTTTGCAGGGGTTGTGCAGGGGACTGGGTTTCATCCCAGAAAGCTGCTACAGCCACAAGCCCTCAAATGTGCCACACCTGGAATTATGGTCTCCGAAATTGCAAGCTCAGTCCTTAGCTACAGAGCCCTCTTGGTCTGGGCTGTCAATGAGGAAGGGTCATGGGACCCCTGGCATGAGATGAGTGCCTCTGAAACAGAGAGCAGGTTCTGGGGCAGTGGACCTCTCTCCAGTACTGGCTAAATCTACCCAGGCCTGGGAACCCCAAGCACAGACATCCACAACTTCCCAGAGGTGGCAACTGTGTCCGCTTCCTCTTTCACAATGGAAGATTGTCCCAGTCTCATGTCCCTTTCTCCCTACAGCTACCTCACTCCTCAGACAACATAGCAGATAAGCAGATGCCCTCCTTTCCTGCAGAGTAGAGTCTGGATTCTCTCCATGAGACAGTCTGACAGGGCAGGCAATGTCCATCCCTGTCTCCCAGCCCATCTGGACAGCCCCTGCCACTTCCTGTGCTGCCAGGACTCACAGGTGAGTGAGTGCAGCCTGCTCTACATGAGTGTATATCTACATGGTGTCTCCTCACCCTCTCAGCCCATGTTACCTGCTCCTATTGATTTACATTTGGGAGCATTTTCTTCTCTCCCATCCCAGCATGAGACAAGATTTGGAACAGCTTTTCCATGAGCATTTGAGTAGACCCTTACTGGGGTCATATTGATTCCCCCAGACGTCATGCCTATAGCATGCCCCTGGTGCTGGTAATGACTCCATGATTCTAGGGCTGGGCACATGACCTCAGCTCATCGTCGTCGTACTCCACCTCCACCAGCCACTGGCCAAGGTTGTCACACTGCATCATAAATTCTTGAGGGCAGAGGATCTGTTTTTTAAAATTGTTGCTATTGCCAAAACACTACCTAATAACGATAATATCTAACTACTATCTATAATGATAATGGTAATACTGAATATATAACTTTTGGAGGACATGGTCAGATAGTATTAAGTAATTTGCATATATTAGTTCATTTAATTCTTATCACAAATTTATGAAGATGGTATGACTATTCTCTCCGTTGTACACTTGGGGAAACTCAGGAAACAGGGAAGTTAATAGTGACCCCAGGATCACACAGCTGGGACCCATTAGAGCTGGATTTCAGACCAGGAAGTTTTGATTCTTAAGCCCACAGTCTTACATCTTTAGTCTTCTGGAGCATCCACTGGCTCCCAGTTTCTCATGTGTCCCAAAGTCGTCCCTGGTTATCTGCACCTGCTGTGATGAGTCAGGGTGAAATATGGCAGATAAAGGGCAATTTTGGCTCATGGACTCCCAGGCTCCTGGTCCTCTCAAACATTCAGATTTTATCTATGCTTCCCCAAGTCACCTAAATTTAAATTTCAATTCTCCACATGATTTCCACAAAAATTGTAAGCATCTGTGTACTTAGTTGATCTTTACTGAAGGATTGAAGTTCACAGGAAGGCACTTGCTGCTCTAAGCACAGATTCTGCCATCTTCCTGACACTATACTACGCATTTTTGAGTCATATATGCCCAATTCTTATTTTTGGAGACATAATACTTTATGAGTCACACCTCTCAAAGTAATGTAGTAATGTAGATAGGTAAAAATAGAGCAATAGGAAAAGATATACCACAATATTGTGGTATATTTTTACCTATCCACATTACTTTGTTTGGGTGTGTCTCTGTGCTGTACCACAGGAGATTTCCCCTACATAATCACCCAGCTTACTAACTTACTATTATACTTATTTATGTATAGTCAGCTAGTCAACCTATTAAGTTTTTTAAAAAAATTTCAGCACCGATTATGTTTTCATGTCTGAAGTCTGTGTTTTGGTATTTTTTCAAGATGGTTGTTGTTACCTCATGCCCACCTATTTCTGTTTCATATTATTACATGCCTCATGTTGGTTTATGAATTTACTTCTCTTTTGTTTTCCTTATAAGATCATTAAGTATACTAATTTTAAAGAACTTTACACATTTTGTTTTTTCATATTTGCTCAGGTGTGAAGTTCTTTTGATTGCTATTTGTTTTTGAGTTATTGTTTTTCTTGAATTCGTTAGCTGCAGTGCTGTTCCTCAAATCTTTGGTGATTCTTGCTTGCACTTCCGTCTTCCCAGGAATAATTCCCCATGTGATCATGGGTTGTCAGGGCCCCGTGGAGCATGGCACCTGCCCCAGCCTCACTATGAGGGCTGCTCCTAATTGAGGCTATAGCTTCTTCTCTGCTTTCTTCCTGAGGGATGTCTCTCCCTTCCTGCAAGAGGTATCATAGTACAACTCTTAAAAGTGAAGGCTGTGGAGTGTGGCAGCCTATGTTCCAGTTCTAAAAGCCGGGTGATCTTGAGCAAATTCATTACTCTCCATGTGCCTCGGGTTTTCTCACCTGTGAAAGGAGGTTAATGGTTGAGCTTACCTCATGGGGTCAGAGCAATGATTTAATGACATTACCAATAGAAAAATGCTTGGCACCATATCTGGAGCACAGGAAACTCTCAATAAATGATAGCTGTTATAATTCCTTCATGTCATATGGAAGCCAATTGCTGGTATTCAAGTGTAATTAGACATTGATTCATATATTCTTTTCATTTTGTGTTTTCACTACTGTGGGTGTGGAGAAGGAGGAGAAGATTTCACCCTGTGTACATCTGCCACATTAAAACAGGACTTTCAATTAAAACATGATAGCATTTACAATTTGATTTGACAATTATTCATGACAGATTAAGGACCTAAAACCCACATGTGAGATGAAGGATTCTGGACAGGTCTTTCTTAGTCATAGATGCTGGAAGAGAAATCATTTATTTGAACAAGGTGGCTTTTCTAAGGCACAACAAGGTGGCAGAGAACCAGTGGACTCTTCCTGTACACAGAAAATAATTATAGCCATTTTTTTTGCTTATAATTAATTATGAGTCAAGCATTCAGTATGGCTTATATTATTCCTACCATAGCTCTACAAGGTGCATATTCTAACATTTATTTACATATAATCAAACTAAGGCTCAGAGAAGTAGTGTCTTTTTGAAAATCACACAGCTGGAAATTGTAAGAGGAGGAATTAATCTATGGATGAAAAAGGAGCGGGATTTAGAGAATCCAGAGGGAGAAACTGATGTCAGGGTGGCAACGAGAGTCCAAATACACTATATAAGCTGGGTCTCAGGAGGCCTGGGTTGCTGGGAGAAAGCCACTGGCAGGCAACTCAGCATGCAGTAGGGATCCATTCAAAAGCAACATTTGAGTTCCCGCACTTCACCTGGCACCGTATCAATAATGACCTACTGGGTTTCAGGCATGATATGCTCATTACCTCTTTAATCGTCACTAAAACACTGCACAAAAAGAGTTACTATTCCAAGTTTAGGAGATTGAAACTGAGCATAGGAGGGCCCAGCGACTTCCCCAACTCCTTGGCACACACTCTTGGCAGGAGCATGGATTTTTCCTCTTTCCTCATTTCCCATCTGAACACAGTGGTGAATGAAATAGGTGCTCTGTGTGTAGAAGAAAGGGTATTGAAATTGACGTGACGGCCCCAGGAACCTGCCCACCATAATCTTCCCTCATGATAACCCTATCCCCTTTCCATAACCCACAATCCCCACCTCACTCCACAAAGCAGTTGCTTATTACCTCAAGCCCAGTTTCTCTCCTGGAAGGAGTCAAGAAATAATTCCTTCTGCTGGGTGCAGGCACATGAAAGTGCTAAGGTCCACAAGAGACTGAATTTGGGCTAAGTGTTGCCAATTACAGCAATTTGGAATAGAAAAATCATTTCAGGAGAAGATCTGGTTCCTCTCCAGTGTTGAGCAGGTCCTGTGAACTCTTCTCCTACCTCCAGCGGAGTGGCATTTGGTTGAGGCTGGTGCAGAACGAGACCACAAGCCAACCACATCCTAGGGTCTTGAAATAAAGACTTTAGAAAACAGTACCTAACAACAGATCTTTCTTGACTTAAAAGCCTCAAATGGCAAATCACCAAGAAGACCTGAAAATGGGTTTGGGGACATGAGGAGGGAGCACAGGTCCCAGGCAGGCAGGAAGCATTATTTCTGCTAACCCTGTCTGATTATCTTGAAAATGGAGCACGAGTAACTCCTTGCTTTGTAGCTGCCTACTGTGCCTGATTTGTAAGTCACAATCTAGAAGCAGGTTACTGTTGCATTCCATCATAGCCACTTCCTCTTGAATTGAGGGAGGCAGGGCTTGTCTTCTGTCTTCAGAGCAGGGCCTGACATCTCCCCAGAACAGACGTTTGAACAGAGCAGGCTTCTGAGGTCTCCAAAATGCCTGTCCCAGCCTCCTGGCCCCATCCTCCTGGTCCTTTCCTGCTTCTGACTCTACTGCTGGAACTTACAGGTGAGCATTGCATTGGGTTAGAACCCTTTCTCCCTGCTTCCTGGACCTAGCCTTGCCCCTGGACTTGCAGCAATTTCAGATAAGCACAAGCACTGCCAAGGAAGGTCAAGGACTGGACATTGTCCAAGAGCAGAAGATCAGGGAGCTGAGCACTTTCTCTGTGGATCTGCAGCTGGCTACCAGAGGCATCAAACCTTGTGAGGCTTCTGCCACCATCACAATTACTTACATTTTTATAATATTTTATTTGACAAACACAGAAGAATCATTATTAAATCCTTACCTGTCTTGAGTCCTCCTACCCATTTTTGTGTGCCCTCCTGCTCTTTAAGAAGTTCCACATTTCATGCTTACAGGGTCCTATATTTCTTTCTTAGGGCTTCCACAACAAAGCACCACAGACTCAGTGACTAAAACAATAGACATTTACTTTCTTTCTTTCAGTTCTGGAGGCTGAATTGCAAAATCAAGATGCCAGCAGGGTTAGTTTCTACTGAGGTCTTTCTCCTTGGCTTGTGGAAGGCCATCTCCTCCACGTGTCTTAACACATGGTCTTCCCCTGTGTGTGTCTGTATTCTCATTTTCTCTTATGAGAACATCAGCCATATTGGATTAAGGCTCCCCGCCAGTGACCTCATTTAACTAAATTGCTTCACCCACTTATGCCTAGTGCTCCATTATTGGAACGCTAGGCTTGCGGGAGTTATTTATATCCTACTGCTCAAGGGCATCGCCAAGGTCTGATTTTTCAAATTAAAAAAATTGCAACCTCGGGCATAAATGGGTTAAAGACCTTGTCTCCAAATATGGTCAAATTCTAAGGCGCTGGGGATTGGGGCTTCAACCCATTCGTTTTGGGGGCACATTCAGCCCATAACAGGCACCACCATCTCCCTTGGTCATCTTGACTTTCCTCTGGAGAATTTATTTTCCCTTCCCCCAGGCAGACAGGATTGGGAGGTCTTTCCTGGTGCCACCTGAGAGAGCCCTGTTCACAGCTCCCAGACAGGCTGCCTGCCTTCACCCCTTTTTCAGACCATACAGCTGACCCCTGGTCGCAGGACTGGGCACAATAGCCTCTCAATTGCCCACTGGGCCCTGCTGTGATGTCACCTCACAGGTCTTAGAGGGAAAGGGTCTCACTTTTCAAATTTTTTTTTTACACATAAACTGCACCCAAATGACAGCAGTAATAGTTCAGCAATTGCTCTCTTCCTGTAAGGCAGACGCACTTCTTAGCATTTTGTGTGTATTAAGTCAACTAATCCTCACAGCATCCCTGTGTGAAAGCTATAACTCTTGTGCTCTATTTGCAAATGGGGAGTGAGGCAGAGGCAGGAACCTGTTCATTGTCCCCTACCTCAGTCCATGGAGCAGTTGGGATCAAGTCCAGGTTGACCAGTTCCAGAGTTTATCACCCTTTTAACCATGTTATGCTATGTGTAGAAATATTAGAAAATGCAGGCAAGCAAACATTAGATTAATAATCACCCATCGCACCAGTCAGAAACAATCAGAGGTAAAATGCTAGTGTATGTATGTTTTCCCAAAATGTTAAAAATGTGTTGGATGATTTCTATGTGCCAAATATTTTACTGAGATTTTTAAATTTGTCATAATTGTAATTAATGCACAAAACAACCTTATATACTAACATGATAAGCCAAACTTTTATATATATTTGTGAATGTGTATATATACACATTATATACACATATATATGCACATGTGCCTATGCATGTACATGTACATGCACAGATGAGATTTCATTTTTAATCATTGTTTCTCTAACTTTCTATTTTCAGTGAAATTTTTAACAAAATAAATATTTTATTTTATTTTTATTTGACAAAAGTATGTATACTTATGTACAACATATTAAGAAATATGCATACATTGTGGAATGACTAATTTGAACTAATAAACATATGCATTACCTTAGATATTTATCATTTTTTATTGTGAGAACTCGTAAACTCTGCTCTCTCAGCAGTTTTCAAGAATACAATTCATATTATTAAGTATAAACACCACATTGTACAATAGATATCTTGAACTTATTTCTCTTATCTAAATTGAAATTTTGTATCCTTTGACTAATATCTCCCCAACTACACCCCATCTCTAGCCCCCGATAAACACCATTCTACTTTCTACTTCTATGAGCTCAACTTTTTAGATTCTACATACGTGAAATCATACAGTGTTTGTCTTTCTGTGCCTGGCTTATTTCACTTAGCAGAATGTCCTCCAGGTTCATCCATGTTGTTGCAAATGACAGGGTTTCCCTTTTTGTAAGGCTGATTAGAATTTCATTGTGCATATATGCTACATTTTCTTTCTCCATTTATCTGCTGATAGACACCTAGGTTGATTCCATATCTTGGCTTTTGTAAATAATGCTGCAATGGACATGGGAGTGCAGATATCTGTGTGACATGCTGATGTCATTTCCTTTGGATATATGCCAGTAGTGAGATTACCAGATCAGATAAGAGTTATATTTTTAATTTCTTGAGGAACCTGCATACTGTTTTCACTAATGGCTCTACTAATTTATATTCCCACCAACTGTCTGCAAGGGTTCCCTTTTCTCCACATCTTCTCCAATACTAAATTTCCTCTTTTTGATAATAGCCATTCTTAAAGGTGTGAGATGATAGTGCACTGCGGTTTTAATTTGCATTTGTCTCATGAATAGTAAGGTTGGATTTTTTTTTATATGCTGACTTGCCATCTTAATGTCTTCTTCTGAGAAATGTCTATTCGGATCTTTGGCCCATATTTTAATAGGGTTGTTTTCTTATGGTTGAGTTGTTTGACTTCCTTATATATTTTGTATACTGACTCCTTATCAGATGTATGGTTTGCAAATGTTTTCTTCCATTCTATAGGTTGTCTCTTCACTCTGTTGATTGTTTCCTTGGCTGGGTAGAAGCTTTTATAGTTTGTTGTTAATGGCTTTTGTCTATTTTTGCTTTTGTTGCCTGTGCTTTGGAGCTCAAATCCAAAAATGTATTGCCAAGACCAATGTCATGAAACTTTTCTTCTAGTTCTTGTACAGTTTCAGATCTTACATTTAAATCTTTATTCCATTTTGAGTTGATTTTTGTATGAGGCATGAGAAGAAGGCCTAATTTCATTCCCCTACACATGGATATCCAACTTTCCCAGCACCACTTTTTGAAGAGACAGACCTTTCACCATTGTGTTTTCTTCACACTTTTGTCAATAGTCAATTGAGTGTGAATGTGTGAGTTTATTGCTGGGCTCTCTGCTCTGATCCATTGGTCTATATATCTCTTTTTATGCCAGTGCCATGCCATTTTGATTACTTTGACACTGTAGTCAATGTTGAAATTAGGCAGTGTGGTGCTTCCATCTTTGTTCTTTTTTTTTTTTTTTTTAGATGGAATCTTGCTCTGTCGCCAGTCTGGAGTGCAGTGGTGTGATCTCAGCTCACTGTAATCTCCACTTCCCGGGTTCAAGTGATTCCCCTGCCTCAGCCTCCCAAGTAGCTGGGACTACAGGTGTGCACCACCATGCCTGGCTAATTTTTTGTATTTTCAGTAGAGACAAGGTTTCACCATGTTGGCCAAGACGGTCTCGATTGCCTAACCTCGTGATCTGCTTGCTTCGGCCTCCCAAAGTGCTGGGATTACAGGCATGAGCCACCATGCCCAGCCCCATCTTTGTTCTTTTTGCTCAAGATTGCCTTGATGTAGCATATCACATTTGGAGATTTATGAATGTTGTACCATCCTTGCATTCCTGAGATAAATCTCATGTGACCATGCTGAAACACACACAGGATTTTAAAGACTTTCTTTACTATAAACTTCAACTCATTTTTTCAGTCTATATGAAATGCACATTGAAGAGATGTGTGGTTTTCCCTATTGCCCAGCCACTCTCCCTCCTTCCTACTTCTCTAATCTTACCACTGAAAGTCCTCCAATCTGTTAATAGAAGCAACAGATAAGCAAACTTCTCTCTTGGTAAAATGCATTTTCCCTCAAAGCAGAATGTCTGTGCATCTTTATCCTGAAATTCCCTCTTCCATGAAGGTAGAAATGAGGAAAAAAATGTGGGGATACAGGTGACACAGGTCTGCCTATATTACCTATAACTATAGTTATATTTATATCCGTATCCATATCCTTATCCTTATCCTTGTCATCTAATGTCCACTGAAGCCTCCAAGCCTCAGAAATCTACTGAGCAATAACTTTACAATTTTTGAACGTTCACCATGTGGCAGACACTGTTGAAAATGCCTTACCTCTTTTACTTCATGTGATCATTATATACAAGGTAGATTTTCTTGTCACCTTCCCTAACAGATAAGAAAACAGAAGCACAAAGTGCTCCAGGCTCACTCATTGGTAACTGGTAGAGCTACGATTTGAACTCAGGCACTCTGACTCTAGAGGTCACAGGTTTCACCATTACTCAAACACTTCCAGTCTTGATTCTATTCCATGAGATTTCTGCAGCTGCTGCTCTTGGGTGTGGAGTGGGCAATGTGGTGTGAAGGGAGATTGTGGTTTTCTTCTCTGGGCTCTTCTACTTTCTGTATGTTTGCAAATTGATTTTTTTTCACTAAGTCCTCTACATGGGAAACTCATTTTCTGTCAAATTCCACAGGAGCAAACCACCTAAAATAGAAGATTTCAGTCTTCGAGGGAAATGTCCCACTGAGCAATTCAAACATTACACACATATCTATTGGATACCTACTATGTGCCAGGATCTGACATAAAAACATGGGGTACTTTGGTAGAATAAAAGAGAAAAAGTAATTGCCCTTTTGTTGCTTACATCCACTGCAGAGAAAGACAGTAATCAATACACATGATAAATAGGTGAATGAAAAAATTAATTTTTGACAATGATAAGTGCAATAAAAATAAAGTATGAGTAGGTGAATGTTATCATCTTGTGAAAGTACTCATATATCCCTTTTATTGTTTTCATCATAAATAGATGTACAAATTTACCAGATGCTTTTCTGCATCAAAATAGATGATCATGTGTTTTTTCTATTTATTCTATAAATAAATATTTATAGAATACCATATTGTTTGTCTGTCATTTGTATATTGAAACATACTCATATTCCAGGAATAAATACCACTTGTTCATGGTTTATAATCCTTCTTACATGCTGTTCAATTCAGTTAGCTAGTATTTGGTTGAGGATTGTTGCATCAACAAATCCAGTAGTAATAAGGCTACTGTCAACAGAAAGGTGTGCAGCTGCACCTGACAAATTTTAATTTTGTGTTTCAGTAGAAGTTTAAGTTCCAATGGGACCCATTTCAGATGAGCAGGGACTGGCCTGTGAGACAACCAGTGGTTAATGCTTGCAACAGGAAATATTCCCCCTAGATCTGGACCACAAGCCAGTAGATTCTAGTAGATAACCAGTCATTTTTTGTTAGAATGAAGTAAAGAACAAGGCAGAGAGGGGCTTTTTTGTTTTGTTTTATTTTTTGTTTTGCATTAGAAGCCCTGGGGAAGTTTATGACCATCAGGAGTGGTCTAGAAATTCCAAGAGGAATGAAAATCATTGCCAAAGTCTCTAGAGAGAAGAGGTATTTTTGTTTGTTTGAAAGCACTAAAAGGAGTGCCTGTTGATTTTAATTTGCAAGTAAAATTTGTAAATGAAGAATACATTGCCACTGGCACCTCAAAACAACTCAGAGATGCTGGATTATGTGATATTATTATAAGTATCACGTGAGTCTTCTTTGAAGAGGTTGCTATAACATCCTGTGCTCTTGAAGAAAGGCAGCTGTCATTATTGATATTGGAATAGGATACACATTTTAGGATAGAGAGTCTTGGCAGCATTCCAAAAGGCAACACATAGCTGTGCATAGCACAACACAAGAAACGCATCAGGGCAAAAAAAAAAAACCCTCTCAAATTGTGGAGCCAATCTGTAGCAAATCAGTAAGCCATGAACAGTCAAAGTGCATCTCCTAGGAACTTTCTACCCCGGTTTAGAATAATCCCCTCCTCATTGCCATTAGTGTTGAAAATGGTAGAGTAAGTCCTGCAGGTTGTGTCTTAAAGGATCACTCTAACATGGTCATGAGAATTTCATCTGGAGAGGCATAGCTGGGTAGGGCATGCCACACAGGAAGCTGTATGGGAGGAGCTCCCAGGGAGTAGGCTCAACCAAGCAGATGGGGAAGCAAGAGAGATGAGAGATGAGAAGCCATTGCCTTTAATGGGAGTCAGGGTGGAGGACACCAAGAAAAAGCATGATGGGTTTTACTAGAATGTTTCAGTGTCACTAAGTCACAGAAGAGGAGGACAAGAAGAGGAATTATGGCAGGGACCAGCTTTATCACAGTGGTGTACCTGGTTTGGCAGGGTGCTCACAACTTGTTTGTGGGATGTGGAGGTATCAGGTAAATATGATTTTTTGAAAAAAATTTACATATAACTGGACATCTTTATTTCTTCATATAACTTTGAGTTGCCATATGGCATCCTTTCATTTCCACCTGAAGCACTCCCTTTAGCATTTCCTGTAAGCAAGGTTTTGTGGTCATGAACTATCTTAGTTTTGTTTATCTGAGAATGTCTTAATTTCTCCCTTGTGTTTGAAGGACACTTTCGCCAGGTATAGAATTCATGGTTGACAGGTTTTTCCTCTTTCAGCATTTTGAACATATCATCCCTCTGTCTTCTGGCCTCCAATACTTTATATAAAGAGCTCAGCTGATAATCTTACTGAGGGTCTCTTGTATGTGAGGAATCGTTTCTCTCCCACTGCTTTCAGGATTCTTTGAATTTAGTTTTTGACAGTTGAATTATAATGTACCTTAGTGTGGGTCTCAGATTCTATCCTTGAGTTAAACTTGCATTTCTTCAGTGTCTTTAAATTTGTGCATTCATGTATTTTATTAAGTTTGTGAAGGTTTTGACCATGATTTCTTCAAATAATCTTCTGCTCCTTTTTCTCTTCCTCTTTTTTTTCCCCGGAACTCTAATAATGTGTATTTCAATCCATTTGATAGTGTCCCAGAATTCCCTTAGATTCTGTTCTCTATACTATACTCCATTTTCCATCCATATCTCAGTCTTAATAATTTTAATTATTCCATCTTGCAGCTTTATGATTTTTCTTCCACCTGTTCACACCTGTTGGGGAACCCCTCTACTGAACTTTCAATTGTTGTATTTTCAACTTCTAAGTTTCTGTTGGATTTCTTTTTATAATTTCTCATTCTGGATGTTCTTGTTTTGTGAATGTGTTTATATCCCTGCTGTTGTAGTACTTTGTCCATTGTTTCCTTTATTTCCTTGAGCATTTTTAAGACAGTGGTTTTAATACTGGGTCTAGTGTCAGAGTGCACCCAACATATCAGAAGGGTCCTTATAAGAAGGAGAAAGGAGATTAATTCTTTGAGAAGGACATGTAAGGATGCAAGCAAGACATTAGAGTGATAGGAAGATGTAACAGTGAGAAAGGAATGTGGGCAGCCTCTAGAATTTGGAAAGGCAAAAAATAGCCTGCAAAAGACGCATAGCTTTACTGACAGTTTTTAAATACATATATATATATAAAATATATAAAAATATATATGACAGTTATATGACATATATATATATATAAACACTTCAAAGTAGAGTTCAGGAGTTCTATTCAGGTCCTCAACCCAAAGCTCTACCTTGAAATTGAATCCCTTGGCTGGGCTTGATGGTTCTCACCTGTCATCCCAGCACTATGGAAAGCCGAGGCAAGTGGATCACTTGCACTCAAGTAAGGGCAACCTGAGCAGAATGGTGTGACCTGTTTCTGCAAAAATACAAAGCTTAACCTGGCATGGTGGTATACACATGTGGTTCTAGCTACTCTGGAGGCTGAGGTAGGAGGATCACTTGAACCTGAGAGGTTGAAGTTGCCGTGAGCCATGATTATGCCTCAGCACTCCAGCCTGGGCAACAGAACAGGACCCTCTCTCAAAAAAAAAAAAAAAAAAAAAAAAAATGAACCTCTCTGTGCCTCAGGCCTCAGTGCCCTCAATTGTAATACAGTCTTATGTTATAGGCATGTTGTGAGGGTTAAATGAGATAATACATGCAGTGTGCTGAGTTCAAGTCCTGCTCCTGATTCCTGATGTGCACCCAGTCACTGAATATCTTTGATAAACATGAGGAAATACAGGATTATGTAAGGATGAGAAACTGATTGCTTTGTGCTCCTTTCCAGAAGTGGCAGGTGAGGAGGAGCTACAGATGATTCAGCCTGAGAAGCTCCTGTTGGTCACATTTGGAAAGACGGCCACTCTGCACTGCACTGTGACCTCCCTGCTTCCCGTGGGACCCGTCCTGTGGTTCAGAGGAATTGGACCAGGCCGAGAACTAATCTACAATCAAAAAGAAGGCCACTTCCCCAGGGTAACAACAGTTTCAGACCTCACAAAGAGAAACAACATGGACTTTTCCATCCGCATCAGTAGCATCACCCCAGCAGATGTCGGCACCTACTACTGTGTGAAGTTTCGAAAAGGGAGCCCTGAGAACGTGGAGTTTAAGTCTGGACCAGGCACTGAGATGGCTTTGGGTGGTGAGTACAACATGGACCTCCCTCATCCCCTGATGTGTGACAATAACTCAATAGTAACACCTTCCATTCTTTGAGCAACAATCAGGTGTGGTTGTGAGTGCTCATTTTCAAGACCTGTTGTCACCCCCTTCTACAGATCAGGTGAGTTGAGGCCCAGGGACATCATGCTATTGCTCAAGGTAAATGATTGCTGGTAAATGATGGGAAAGACTACATCTTCAATCTGTCTGGCTCTACAGCTCTTGTCCTTCCCAATCTGGCCCAGCCCTTTGGTTCCATGAATGAGGAAACTGACAGATTGAGTGACTTGCCCAGGTACGGGGCCAGAACTCACCTGCTGCCTCCAAAGAGCGCTTCTCTCTCAGGCTGGCCAAGTATATTCTTTTTTTAATTTTTTTTTAATTTATTTTATTTTATTTTATTTTATTACTATTATACTTTAAGTTTGCAACAGGCACTCACTGAGAACCCACTGTGTGCCAGACTCCGCCCTGGATGCTGTGCAAACAGCAGTGAATGAAACAGCCCATAGCTCTTCCCCACACCACGCTTACATTCTCTTCCATTCTAATGAGGAGAAATTCATCCAGGGGATGGAAAGTGTAAATCCTGTTTTTCTTTATTTAATCTTCAGAAACATCACACAGGGAAGATTCCTGGGAGGCACAGATTCACTGTTTAGTCTGATGGCCTGGTGGGAGGAGATGCCAATAAGTCTCGCATTTGCTGTGGGTCTATTTGAAGCCTTGTGTGATTTAAGGACTGAGTCATACAGTCACTGTGGGCTCTGAGCAGAGCTGGGTCATCTCAGAATATCCTTCACCTCAGGGAAGAGGTCATACATATCGGTGGCTCAGGGGTGACCAATTTAAAGCAGCAATAAAACTTATTTGGGGTTTCCAGCCAGAGGCCCAGAATCCTCATCCTACCTCCGGAATCCTGGAATTTCAGCACGGGAAAGATCTTCAGACTTTCAGCCCAACTCCCCTTTACAGACGGGGGACTTAAGCCAAGAGATGATAGGGGCCTTGTCCACAGTCACATGGCCAGTTATTGATGGAATCAAAGCCAGAGTCAAGGTCCGAATAGAGGCAGGCTCCTTCCTTCCCCAGTGTTTGTTAGACACTGTCTTCATAGAAGAACCTGGTGCATCACAGGTACTAAATAAAAGCTCCTCAAACAGAACCATGGATCAGGGAGCCAGGATTTCTTTTTTCATCCATTTCCCAAAGGTTCAGAATGCACCTCACATTCAGACACTAAAGCCCATTGGTGATTGGAAAACTTCTTCCAAACATAAGCCCTAACATTCCATATCGAGATTCTACGTCAGGACATAGAACTGCTCCACTCTTTAGCAGCTGCAGAATACTCCAATTTATGGAAATATCAAAATTTATTTCACAGCATTCTGTTGATGGGTATGTAAGTTGTTCCCAAACTTGAGCTACTAACAATCCTGCAGTGGATGGCCTTGTACATGTATCACCCTCCTCAGGTGGGAGACACCCACTGGAAGTGACATTGCTAAGTTAGAGGGTGTGTGTATTTTCATATATGAGAATATTATCTAATTTCCCTCCTACATGACATAGCAACAGGGCTCCCCACCACCCTTGAACATAGATGTGGAAGTGGATTTACCCTGATCAGATAATATAGGCAAAGACACCGAAGTTTCCAGATGGTGCCTCCCCAGCCCAGGCAATCACAGCCAGAAAGTAGCTCAGGTGTGACTCAGATCTGCTAACTCCTAGTAGGGTGCTCACCCCTCTTTGCCATGCTCTCAGCCTAAATGATGACCTGGATGAGAAAGGAGGGAGGCAGGGAAGGGGGCCATGGAGTGGCAGTTGTGCCAAAGTCTGCTTATAACCAGTGCTATGAGGGCGGAGCCATTTGTTGCCTCTTTAAAGATGAGGACACTGAGGCTCAGAGAGGAGATCTGAGTGGTGAGCAGGTCAGGGAGCCAAGATTTCCTCCCCACCAGCCTGGCTTACAGCCCCTGTCTCTGCAACACTCACTCAG
The DNA here is from genome assembly GCF_029289425.2 of Pan paniscus. Lineage (NCBI taxonomy): Eukaryota > Metazoa > Chordata > Mammalia > Primates > Hominidae > Pan > Pan paniscus. The sequence goes on along the minus strand of NC_073270.2, from coordinate 2,688,984 downwards.
ATGTGGTTTTCCAAGGGTAGAGAAATGCTCCAACCTTCTCTTTCCGGACTCTGGCATTGTTCAGTTCTATAGCGAAAAGCATTAAAAACGAAACTGAGGCTGGGTGCAGTGGCTCATGCCTGTAATCCCAGCACTTTGGGAGGCCGAGGTGGGTGGATCACCTGAGGTCAGGAGTTCAACACCAGCCTAACCAACATGGAGAAACCCCACCTTTACTAAAAATAAAAAAGCAGCCAGGCATGGTGGCGCATGCCTGTAATCCCAGCTACTCGGGAGGCTGAGGCAGGAGAATCGTTTGAAACTGGAAGGCGGAGGTTGCGGTGAGCCGAGATTGCACCATTGCACTCCAGCCTGGGCAACAAGAGCGAAACTCCATCAAAAACAAAATAAAACAAAACCAAAAAAATGAAAAAAAGTCCTGTAGGGGTAGGAGGGGCTCGCTTTACCCTCTCATTAGAAAGGTTCTGCAGATGGTTCACTATATGTCAAGCCTGTTCCTAAAAGACAGGTCTCAGCACACATGAAGCATTTAGGACTCTCCCCCAATGTTGTGCTGTTTCTCCTTCACTCAGCAGCATCTGTGGAGCAGAGTTGGGCCTCCTGCAGCTCAGCGGAGCACGTGCCCACCTCTTCTTGGTGCTGAGGACTAAGGATGAGGAGATGAGGTATTTCCTACGGGGTGCGTGGGGCCCATAGGAGCAAGTTTCCATGCTCCCCTCAGGCTGACAGGAGCCCACAGTGTTTTGTTTCTGGCCACAGTGTATCTGGGCCTGGGCACCCAGGAGGGAGGCTTCTCCCTTGAATTGCATGAAGTCAAGAATCTCGAAGGGACAATAGGGTGTGCAGTCAGTGCTGGGGCTCAAGAATTCAGGGCACTTGCTCTGTTAATGGACATGAATGCTTGGTGGGACACAGAAGGTGCCCACTGGGACACATGGAGGACAAGGAGACAGTGCCTTCATTTCTCCCAGCCTCAGTTTCCTCATCTGTAGAATGGTGATCATCATGAACTCCTTTAAGAGAAAGAAAATGATTTGAGGTTCTCTCTGTAAATCACCTAGCACATTCTAAGCATCCCCAAATTGAGGTGCTATTTCAAGGTTGTGTAATCTTAAGCCAGTCTTGCCTTCCCTTGAGTCCTCAGTTTCTCCATCTGTGTGATGCTGATAATCATGGCCCCTACTCTAGGTTCTGTGAGGATCGGAGAGGATGTGCACAGAGCCTCTAATGGTGGAGGTGTTTGGTTTATCACTGAGCTTCGGCAGAACAGTGGTTAGGAGAGCATGGGCAAGAACTCAACTGCCTGGGCCACTTCCCAGCTCTGCCATTTTCTAGCTCTGTGACCTGGGACAAGGAAACCACCACTGTGGGCCTTGGTGTCCTCATCTGTTGATGATAACACTGACATCACAGACTGTAGGGAGAGCTGAAGGAGTTAAATCGTGTAACATGCTCAGAGCAGCACCTGGAATGCAGTAAATGTTCCATAAATGTGAACTATGTGATGCCGAAGCCATGACACCTCAGGTGGGCCAGTGCTCCTCCAGGCCTCAAGGATACATGGGGTTTGGGGTGGAGTCTCGTGACTTTCAATCTTGGCCACCCATTAGAATCACCTGGGAAACTTTGACAAAAATGTTTACAAACCTGGACCCAGGATCCGCCTAAAAATGCCAATTTAATTGATCTGACATGGGCCTGGGCATCTGAACTCTTCATGACTCCAGAAGATTCTCATACGCAGTCCCCTGGCAAAGGTCATGCCCCATAGGGTTGGGGCTTTGAGAACAGCTTTTCTGGGGGTGGGTGCTTCAGAAAAAATGTGGTGGAAACAGCTCAGGAGGCCTCAGTGCCCTGGCCAGGACCCCTCCCACAGTACAGGCCTCAGGACCCAAGATAGAGTTTCCGGATAAAGCCCTGCTCAGATCCAGCCTCAGTGCTGGAGGACCTTCCATCATGAAAACGTGTGTATCTAAAAAAGCATTGAAATCCCAGTACTCCTCAGCCCCAAAAGTCTCCCTGCCTCAAAACACCAAGATGTCACGCAGGACGGGGCCAAGATGGCTGACTAGAAGCAGCAGCGATAGGAGGCTCCCATGGAAAAGAACCATAAAAGCGAGCAAATCCTGCAACACCAACTGAAGTATCCAGGTTCTGACATCAGAACTGACTAGGCAGCTGGCGAGACCCATGGAGAGGAAGAGCAGTGTGGTGCAGCGGCCCCCTGAGAGCTGTGGGGCAGGGAAGCCCCCACCCCCCAGCCAAGGGAGGCGGTGAGTGAGCTGCTACCTAGCCTGTGAAACAGTGCTTTTCCACAGAACTGTGCAACCCTCAGATCAGAAGATCCCACTCATGAGCCCATGCCACTGGGGCCTAGGGTCTCAATCAACCGCAGAGCTGCACAGATTCTCAACAGCCATTCAGCCAGAATCTCCTTAAGGCTGCTGAGCTCCCAGGGGAAGGGGTGGCCAGGACCACAGCTGTGGCTGCCTGCTGTTTAAGCCATCTGAGCTCCTTGGGGGATAGGCGGCAGCCAGCATTGGGACTGATCACTGCCTAACACACTAAGTTCCCAGGGCAAGGGAAAGGTGGCAGCCATCTCTATAACTGCAGGCCATGCTTTTCCCCTGCTGGAGCCAGGGAGGCTGGATGGCTTGTTCCCAAGAGGTATCCCCCACAGCCCAACACACCAGCTGTGGCAAACTGCGGCCAGAGTGCCTTTTCAGGACTGACCCATCCCTCCTCACTGGGCAGGGCATCCCTCCAGGAACTCCAACAACTCCAGCCTGGGGCTCAGGGACAGAACTCTGATCTCCCTGGGCCTGAGCCCCTGTGGGGAGGGGTGGCCACTGTCTTAGTCTGGCAGACTTAGTTTTTCCTGCTGCTAGTTCTGAGAAATCTGGGCAGCCCAGATAAGTGGGTTTTTCCCCACTGAAGCACACTCACTCCACCAAGGGACAGTCAAAGTGCTTCGTTAAATGGGTCCTGCTCCCCATGCCACCCAACTGAGAGAGACCCTCTAATAGGGGTTGTCGGACACCCTACACAGGAGTGCTCCTACTGGCATTAGATCAGTGCCCCTTGAGGTTAGAGATCCTAAAGGAAGGAGCAGGCACCCATCTTTGCCATTCTCCAGCCTCTTCAAGTGACATGTGCAGGTGTGGGAGCCAACCAGATGAAAAGGCCCGAAGTGAACCCTCAACAAACTGCAGCAGCCTTGCAGGGAAGGGACCTGACCATTGAAAGAAAAACAAACAGAAGGCAATAACAGCATCAACAAAAAAAGTCCCCACAAAAACCCCATCCAAGGGTCAGCAGCCTGAAAGATCAAAACTAGACATATTCATGAAGATGAGAAAAAATCAACAGAAAACACTGACGACCCAAAAGGCCAGAGTTGCCTCTTCTCCTCCAAATGATCGCAATGAGTCTCCAGCAGGGGTGCAAAACTGGACAAAGGAGGAAATGGACGAATTGACGGAAGTAGGCTTCAGAAGGTGAGTAATAACAAAGTCCACTGAGCTACAGGAGCATGTTCTAACCCAACGCAAAGAAGCTAAGAATCTTAATAAAAGGTTACAGGAGCTGGTAACTAGAAAAAACAGTTTATAGAGGAACATAAATGACCTGATGGAGCTAAAAAACATAGCACAAGAACTTTGTGAAGCATACACAAGTATCAGTAGTGGAAATGACCGAACAGAAGAAAGGATATCAGAGTTTGAAGACCATTTTGCTGAAATAAGGCATGCGGACAAGATTTTAAAAAAAAGAATGAAAAGGAATGAACAAAACCTCAGAGAAATATGGGACTATGTAAAAAGACCACACCTATGATTGATTGGAGCACCTGAAAGAGATGGAGAGGATGGAACCAAATTGGAAAACACACTTCAGGATATTATCCAGGAGAACTTCCCCAACCTAGCAAGACAGGATAATATTGAAATTCAGGAAATACAGAAAACACCACTAAGATACTCCACAAGAAGATCAACGCCAAGACACATAATAATCAGACTCTCCAAGGTCAAAATGAAGGAAAAGATGTTAAGGGCAGCCAAAGAGAAAGGCAAGGTCACCTACAAAGGGAAGCCCATCAGACTAACAGAACAACTATTAGCAGAAACCCTACAAGCCAGGAGAGAGTGGGGGCCAATATTCAACATTCTTAAACAAAAGAATTTTCAACCCAGAATTTCATATCTAGCCAAACTAAGCTTCATATGTGAAGGACAAATAAAATCCTTTCCAAACAAGCAAATGCTGAGGGATTTGTCACCACCAGGCCTGCTTTGCAAGAGCTCCTGAAAGGAGTACTAAATATGGAAAGGAAAAACCGGTACCAGCCACTGCAAAAACATACCAAAATATAAAGATCAGTGATCACTATGAAGAAACTGCATCAACTAGTGTGCAAAATAATCAGATAGCATCATGAAGACAGGATCAAATTCACACGTAACAATATTAAGCTTAAATGTAATTAGGTTAAATCCCCCAATTAAAAGACATAGACAGGCAAATTGGATAAAGAGTCAAGCCCCATTGGTGTGCTGTATTTAGGAGACCCATCTCACATGCAAAGACACACATAGGCTCAAAATAAAGGGGTGGAGGAAAATTTACCAAGCAAATGGAAAGCAAAAGAAGGTGGGGGTTGCGATCCTAGTCCCTGACAAAACAAACTTTAAACCAACAAAGATCAAAAAAGACAAAGAAGGGCATTACCTAACGGTAAAGGGATCAATTCAACTAACTATCCTAAATATAGGAGCACCCAGATTCATAAAACAAGTTCTTAGAGACCTACAAAAAGACTTAGACTCCCACACAATAATAGTGGGAGACATTAATACCCCATTGTCAATATTAGACAGATCAATGAGACAGAAAATTAATAAGGATATTCAGGGCTTGAACTCAGCTCTGGATCAAGTGGACCTAATAGACACCTACAGAACTCTCCACCCCAAATCAACAGAAAACACATTCTTCTCAGTGCCACAAGGCACTTATTCTAAAATCAACCACATAATTGGAAGTAAAACACTCCTCAGCAAATGCAAAAGAACGGAAATCATATCCAACAGTTTATCAGACCACAGTTCAATCAAATTAGAACTCAGAATTAAGAAACTCACTCAAAACCACACAACTACATGGAAATTGAAGAGCCTGCTCCTGAATGACTCCTGGGTAAATAATGAAATTAAGGCAGAAATTAAGAATTTATTTGAAACCAATAAGAACAAAGAGACAACATACCAGAATCTCTGGGACACAGCTAAAGCAGTGTTTAGAGGGAAATTTATAGCACTAAATGCCCACATCAGAAAGCTAGAAAGATCTGAAATCAACACCGTAACATCACAATTAAAAGATCTAGAGAAGCAAGAGCAAACAAATCCAAAAGCTAGCAGAAGACAAGAAATGACTAAGATCAGAAACGAACTGAAGGAGATAGAGACACAAAAAACCCTTCAAAAAATCAGTGAATCCAGGAGCTGGTTTTTTGAAGAAATTAACAAAATAGACCACTAGCTAGACTAATAAAGAAGAAAGGAGAGAAGAATCAAATCAATAAAAAAAAGATAAAGGGGATATCACCACTGACCCCATGGAAACACAAACTACCATCAGAAAATACTATGAACACTTCTACGCAAATAAACTAGAAAATCTAGAAGAAATGGATAAATTCCTGGACACATACACCCTCCCAAGACTAAACCAAAAAGAAATCGAGCCCCTGAATAGACCAATAACAAGTTCTGAAATTGAGGCAGTAATTAATAGCCTACCAACCAAAAAAAGCCCAGGACCAGATGGATTCACAGCCAAATTCTACCAGAGGTACAACGAGGAGCTGGAACCATTCCTTCTGAAACTATTCCAAATACTAGAAAAAGTGGGACACCTCCCTGACTCATTTTATGAAGCCAGCATCATCCTGATGCCAAAGCCTGGCAGAGACAGAACAAAAAAAGAAAACATCAGGCCAGTATCCCTGATAAACATCAAAGTGAAAATCCTCAATAAAATACTGGCAAACTGAATCCCACAGCACATCAAAAAGTTTATCCACCACAATCAAATTGGCTTCATCCCTGGCATGAAAGTCTGGTTGGTTCAACATACGCAAATCAATAAATGTAATCCATCACATAAACAGAACCAATGACAAAAGCCACATGATTATCTCAATAGATGCAGAAAAGGCCTTCAATATAATTCAACACCGCTTCATGCTAAAAATTCTCAATAAATCAGGTATTAATGGAACATATCTCAAAATAAAAAGAACTATTTATGACAACCCCACAGCCAATATCATAATGAATGTGCAAAAGCTGGAAACATTCCCCTTGAAAACCAGCACAAGACAAGGACTCCCTCTCTAACCATTTCTATTCAACATAGTATTAGAAGTTCTGGCCAGAGCAATCAGGCAAGAGAAGGAAATAAGGGGTAGTCAAATAAGAAGAGAGGAAGTCAAATTGTCTTTGTTTGCAGATGACATGATTCTATATTTAGAAAGCCCCATCATCTCAGCCCAAAAACTCCTTAAGCTGATAAGAAACTTCAGCAAAGTCTCAGGATAGAAAATCAATGTGCAAAAATCACAAGCATTCCTATACACCAACAATAGACAAGCAGAGAGCCAAATCATGAATGAACTCCCATTCACAATTGGTACAAAAAGAATAAAATGCCTAGGAATACAACTTACAAGGGATTTGAAGGACCTCTTCAAGGAGAACTACAAACCACTGCTTCAAAGAAATAAGAGAGGACACAAAAAAATGGAAAAACATTCCATGCTCATGGATAGGAAGGATGAATGTCATGAAAAAGTAATTTATAGATTCAGTGCTATTCCCATCAAATTACCATTGACATTCTTCACAGAATTAGAAAAAAAACTACATTAAATTTTATATTGAACCAAAAAAAAGCCCATATAGCCAAGACAATCCTAAGCAAAAAGAACAAAATTGGAGGCATCACGCTACCTGACTTCAAACTATATTACAAGGCTACAGTAACCAAAACAGCATGGTACTGGTACCAAGACAGACATATAGACCAATGGAACAGAACAGAGACCTCAGAAATAATGCTGTACATTTACAACCATCTGATCTTCAACAAACCTGAGAAAAACAAGCAATGGAGAAAGGATTCCCTATTTAATAAATGGGACTGGGAAAACTGGTTAGCCACATGCAGAAAACTGAAACCAGACCCCTTCCTTACACCTTATACAAAAATTAACTCAAGATGGGTTAAAGACTTAAATGCAAAACCCAAAACCATAAAAACCCTAGAAGAAAACCTAGGCAATACCATTCAGGCATAGGCATGGGCAAAGACTTCATGACGAAAATGCCAAAAGCAATTGCAACAAAAGTGAAAGTTGACAAATGGTATCTAATTAAACTAAAGAGATTCTGCACAGGAATAGAAACTATCATGAGAGTGAACAGGCAACCTACAGAATGGGAGAAAATTTTTGCAATTTACCCATCTGACAAAGGTCTAATATCCAGAATCTACAAGGAACTTAAACAAATTCACAAGAAAAAAACAACCCCATCAAAAAGTATGCAAAGTATATGAACACACACTTCTCAAAAGAAGACATTTATGTGGCCAACAAACATATGAAAAAAAGCTCAACATCACTGATCATTAGAGAAATGAAAATCAAAACCACAATGAGATACCATCTCATGCCAGTCAGAATGGTGATTATTAAAAAGTTAGGAAACAATAGATGCTGGTGATGCTGTGGAAAAATAGGAACGTTTTTACATTCTTGGTGGGAATGTAAATTAGTTCAACGATTGTGTAAGACAGTGTGGTGATTCCTCAAGGATCAAGAACCAGAGATACCATTTGACCCAGCAATCCCATTACTGGGTATGTAACCAAAGGAATATAAATCATTCTACTATGAGGACACATGCACATGTATGTTTATTGCAGCACTATTTACAATAGCAAAGACATGAAACCAACCCAAACGCCCATCAGTGATAGACTGGACAAAGAAAAGGTGGTACATATACACCATGGAATACTATGCAGCCATAAAAAAGAATGAGTTCATGTCCTTTGCGGGGTCATGGATGAAGCTGGAAGCCATTATCCTCAGCAAACTAACACAGGGACAGAAAAGCAAACACCACATGTTCTCACTCATAAGTGGGAGTTGCACAATGTGAACACATGGACGCAGGGAGGGGAACAACACACACCAGGGCCAGTCAAGGGGTGGGGGGGTGAGGGGAAAGAGAGCATTAGGACAAATAGCTAATGCATGCAGGGCTTAAAATCTAGATGATGGGTTGATAGGTGCAGCAAACCACCATGGCACACATAACCTATAAAACAAACCTGCATATTCTGCACTTGTATCCCAGAACTTAAAGTAAAATAATAATAATAAAAAGATGTCACAGAGGACTCTGTTCCCCCCTCCTTCCAAAATGCTTCCAGCTTTACCTATGATCTTATTTTTTTTTGAAAGCCAGTTGTCCAGACTTGGTGGTTTTGCTTCTATTATCATTTGAGTTTTTCATGAGGTGCAGGGAGCAGGATTTGAGCCTTTTCTTGGTGTTTCTACTCCTCTATGTTCTGCTGCCTAAAGAATAAGTGTGTAGATTCAGAAGTAGTAATGACCAAACCTCTTGATAACAGCCATAGGGCTCATTTATTAAGCACCTGCTGCATACCAGGCTCCGTGCTTGCATTCATCCTCCCTCATCTTACCAGGGTGGGTTTTTTATCCACTTTTGGCCCTTTGCTAGCTGGGGTCCCCTCAGACCCTGGTCCTATAAGGGACTCACACGAGGACCCCCTCAAGGCAATGAAGGGAGGATTAAAGAGCTGAGAGGTACAGAGGGAGCAGCCAGCATCAGGCTCCCAAGAAGCCCTCAATAAATGGGAACTGGTTACGCCTCTCAGCCCTCTAGGGATGCCCAATGCTGCTGGTGTCTTGATGACTTGACTTCTTCAAGTGACACCCTTCTTACTGTGCCCATAAAATGTTTGCATGTGGTAGGGAGCAAGTTAATATTTACAAATGCAAGTATGCCTAATATGTGTTTCCTGATGACTGCTATAGGAGGTGCAGGGTAATAATTAGCAATTTGGAGACACGTTTAGGACTCATCTACAGGGAGAAACTACCCTCATTTTTCTGATTCTCCAGTTTGTGTGCTTTCAGGACCCAGGATAGATTTCTGCCTGTTGGGGTGGCCTAGATCTTTGTCTCTTGTAATGAATTAACGATGAAGAAATCACCCACCTTTGGCTTTCTTAGTACTCAGTGATCATTGTTTTTGAACCCAACCTGGCCCAACTGAAGACCTAGATTCCAAGAAACCTTCCCTCTTTTCAAATTTGGGACTTGGCACAGATTAGACCTGCTAACTAAAAAAAAAATAATGATTGATAGGAAGGCCAAAGGAAATAGCATTTATCTGGGAAATAAAGAGTTGCAATTTGGGAACCCTGAGTCATGGCAGTCCTGAATAGTGTCCCATAGGGCAATGCAGGAAAAGTTTTGTACTGGGGACTTTCACAAAATGTTGTTTTTGAAAACAGTTCATTGCCTGGCAGAAATGCTAAACTGCAAACTCGTATTAATTGGTTACTTAATTAGGACACTCCAGGATGAGAGAAATCAAAATCCCATGCACCTTGACTTCAGTCCGTTGTTATCCAGGTCTACAGCAACATCCTGTGGCTTGACCTTTAGCAGGTGTGAGTGCAATGCTCTTACAAACGCTTGACTCCATGTTAAAGCTTTAGCCTTAACTACATCATTTTCTTTCAAAAACTGTACTGGAATATTTGTGAAAAGAATGAAAAATATGGAATAAATTCATAAATACACAAAGAGAGCTCTGGGTATATGTCAAGTCTGGATTAAAGACAGATCTGAGTTTATTTTTATGAAGCATCTTCTGACTTTGATCCAAAGCAAAACTTCTTCCATGGCCCCATTTAATCCTTGTTGCATCCCTGGGAAGGGAAAATGCTGCTGTCCCACTTTGCAGATGAGGGGCTGCATGTTCCAGGCCACCCCTCTCATGGGCTGAACAGCCTGGTTGCAGGTCTCATGGTGGCGCCACTTTGCCATTGTTCCCTACTTTGGCTTCTGTAAACACCCTCTCTGAGGTTGGTGAGCTCTCCTGGGGAAACAGGCTAGCACCAGTTAATACACAGAGGGAGACCAATCAGTAACTTTGTTCCTGTGCCCAGATTGGTGGAAGTCACCCTATGTGGAGAGGAGGACTTTGAACTCAGACCTGGACTTCCCTCTGGGACCTTCCCCTACACTGTCTGACGTGGGGCTGGTCCTCACCTCTTCCAACATTTGCATCCTGCTCTGTAAAATGAGAATAAGAACACTATCCTCTCCACATTATTAGAAGGATTAAAATTAATGTATCTGAAGGTTCTTAACAGTGTCACACACTCATCGTTAGTGATTGTCATCTCAGTCATGTCTCCTGTTTATCGATGCCCCTTTTGTAGCCAAACCCTCTGCCCCCGTGGTATCGGGCCCTGCGGCGAGGACCACACCTGAGCACACAGTGAGTTTCACCTGCGAGTCCCATGGCTTCTCTCCCAGAGACATCACCCTGAAATGGTTCAAAAATGGGAATGAGCTCTCAGACTTCCAGACCAACGTGGACCCCACAGGACAGAGTGTGGCCTACAGCATCCGCAGCACAGCCAGGGTGGTACTGGACCCCTGGGACGTTCGCTCTCAGGTCATCTGTGAGGTGGCCCATGTCACCTTGCAGGGGGACCCTCTTCGTGGGACTGCCAACTTGTCTGAGGCCATCCGAGGTAGAGGACCCTCACACCCAGCCCAAGCCCACACCTGGCGGTCAAGCCCACTCCCCTCTCCCCAGGCTGTTGCTCCAGAGGTTGAATGGCCTGTAATCTAATCCCTGACTATACTGCCCGCCCGCCATGCACCTAGGTGTGCTGGTCACTTACTATCATTTTATTGGCAGCGGTCAGGGGACCAGCAATCACGTGCCAAGCTCTGCGCTAGAGAGTTTCATTTATCTCACCAGGAACAACTACTATTAGTGAGTACCTACTATGAGCCAAGTCCCTATGTGCTTGGCGATTTCACTGATTTTGCTACAGTTCTTACATTCCAACTGCATGCCAGGGGTTGTGCTTGTAGATTTCACTCATTCTTAGCCTAGTAGGAGCTACCAGTCCTTGAGCACCTACTGTGCACCAGGCATTGTGCTTGGTAATTTCATTCATATGCAAAGAGCGCCCTCAATGTCTTAGCATCGGCTGCCTGCCTAGCACTGTCCTGGTGATGCCCTCACCGTGGTAGTGGGAGTTAAGTTATGGAGCCCTCCCTGTGATCTGTCTGTGCCACAAGATCAGAGCTTCTACCCTGTGCTGTTTCAGTTCCACCCACCTTGGAGGTTACTCAACAGCCCATGAGGGCAGGGAACCAGGTAAACGTCACCTGCCAGGTGAGGAAGTTCTACCCCCAGAGCCTACAGCTGACCTGGTTGGAGAATGGAAACGTGTGCCAGACAGAAACAGCCTCGACCCTTACAGAGAACAAGGATGGTACCTACAACTGGACAAGCTGGTTCCTGGTGAATGTATCTGCCCACAGGGATGATGTGGTCCTCACCTGCCAGGTGAAGCATGATGGGCAGCTGGTGGTCAGCAAACGCCTTGCCCTGGAGGTCACAGTCCACCAGAAGGACCAGAGCTCAGATGCTACCCCTGGTGAGGTTGCTCAAAATTTTTAAATTTTGTCTCTTTCTTTCATGTTAAAAGTAATATCCACACTTGCTCTAAAATAAGCTAGAAGTCTATAAATAAAAGTAAAATTTTAATGTCAGCTCCATCCCTCCAAATCCCACATGCCAAGAGTCATGACTAGTAAGAATTTGATGCACAAGTTAATAGAACTTTTGACATAAATATATGTTTAATTTTTTTTTTTTGAGACGGAGTCTTGCTCTGTCACCCAGGCTGGAGTGCAGTGGCGCGATCTCGGCTCACTGCAAGCTCCGCCTCCCGGGTTCACGCCATTCTCCTGCCTTAGCTTCCCAAGTAGCTGGGACTACAGGCGCCCGCCACCACGCCCGGCTAATTTTTTGTATTTTTAGTAGAGACGGGGTTTCACTGTGTTAGCCAGGATGGTCTCGATCTCCTGACCTCGTGATCCGCCTGCCTCAGCCTCCCAAAGTGCTGGGATTACAGGCGTGAGCCGCCACACTCGGCCTACATAAATATATATTTAAGGAGCAAAGAGGCAGGCAGGGGGAACCATCTTTTCATAGAGTCCTTTGCCTTCCCTTATTCCTTGAGAGTTGTTATGCCCCTGTTTCTCATCAGCCCACCCTTGTGCTCCCTACTTTTTCTAACCTCTGCTTTGTTTCTGTTTCATCCTAAACTTTTCCATCCACATTTATGACCTCATCCCAGTACACCCTGACATCTGCTGTGTATGTTTCAGAAAGACAAATGTAGTTTAAAACTCTACCAGGCCTGGCGGCTCACGCCTGTAATCCCAGCACTTTGGGAGGCCAAGGCAGGCGGATCACGAGGTCAGGAGATCGAGACCATCCTGGCTAACATGGTGAAACCCCATCTCTACTAAAAATACAAAAAAATTAGCCGGGCATGGTGGCGGGCGCCTGTAGTCCCAGCTACTCTGGAGGCTGAGGCAGGAGAATGGTGTGAACCCAGGAGGCAGAGCTTGCAGTGAGCCGAGATCATGCCACTGCACTCCAGCCTGGGCGACAGAGTGAGACTCTGTCAAAACAAAAACAAACAAAAAAAAAACTGTACCAGGCCTGCAGGTGACCATGAATGGTCACAGAACGGACCTCTTCTGTTCCGATTGTGATATTTGAGCAACAATAATCACAAACCCCTCTGCAAATTTACTAAGTGCAAATTTCCATTCATCCATGATCTCTGTTTTTGCTTCAACCACCCAGTGAGTCTGGAGTTTTAAAGAAGGGGAAACTAGGACTTGGGAAGTCATGGGGGATGTTGTTGAAGACCTCTTGCCTTTAGATCAGGTTATTGGTTCAAACTAATTAAAGTAAATCTGGGTCCCTGAGAACAAGGTCAGTTACAGCCTAAAATGCAAATTTGTGCTAGTTAGAGAAACATTCCTCTTCTGCTGGGCATTGTCCCATGGACCTGAAGTTGGCCTGTGTTCCACTCCGTATGACCAAAATATGTCTTACTTCCCTCTTGTGTAATACCAGGAGGGGTCTCAACTCCAGGAGACTTTTCAAAGGCCCAGGTTCCTCCCACATACCTTATGGTGGTTAGTCTTATCTGCTGGGTCAGTGCTAGGTCACGGATTTTTCCATGTCCCTGTCTGCTGGAAGAGTAAATATAGGAAATGGAGGGCAAAAAATGTCTTCTATAATCAGAGATGTATGGAAGGCATGTGATCATGTCCACAGCTAACTCAGTCATGCATGTACACGCAGTTCCAAATGGAATCCATAGTTGGGTGATCTTATGACTAAAGACAGCTTTACAAAACCAGTATCATTATTACAGTTAATACAATTTCAAATTTTTAATCACTGAATTTCATAAAATTATTAAAACAATTCCCTTATATCATCTAAAATGGAGTATACATTCAAATTTTCCTCAAATTTCTTTTACGACTATCTTTCTGTGCACTAAATTTGGTTTTAATTCATATTTAAATGCTTTGCAGTATTTTTCTTTGAAACACTTGGGCCTCAAGAATTTTTGGGGGTGTTTTAAAATTATAAATTTAATTTCCTCAGTAGTTTAGGGTTACTCATGTTATTCATTTCATATTGGGTGAGTTCCGGTAACTCGTGCCTTTTGAAGAATTTTGTGTCCATTTTATCTAAGTTGTCATATTTTTGTGTGTAGAGTTGTTCATAATATCTCCTTATTATCTTTTTGATGTCTGAAGGGTCTATGGTGATATCCCCTGTTTCAACCTCATATCTAAAATATGCCATTTCTGTTTTCTTCTTCATCAGCCTTGCTATAGCTTTTTTCCATTTTATTGGTCTTTTCAAAGGACCACTTTGTTTCCGTGAGTTTTTAAATTGTTTTTCTGTTTTCAGTTTATTCATTTTTTGCACTCTTCTTTTTATTAATTCCTGTCTCCTGCTTGCTTTGAGTTTATTTTGCTCCACTTTTTCTAGTTTCTTGAAGTGGTGATTTAATTGACTTGAGGCTTTTGCTCTTTTCTATGTCATTCCTTTGCCTCCGTTTATGGCTGGGGCTGGTGTTGGGGGGTGGGTCCCAGGTGCCTGGCTGCAGGGCTGTCCCTCAGTCCTGAGGCCCCTAGTCAGTCTCCCTTCTTCCTCTCCCACCTTGGAATTTCTCCTATTCCTGATCCTTGTGATGTTTCTAGGGTTCACAGTTTTACTTCTCAGGGAGGTAAAACTGCACCATCAAGACTGGATTGCATTTGCTTTTCAGTTATTCATCCACCCACTGGCTTGGACCAGGACCAGGGCTGGCATTTTTGGGTGCTTTCGGTTTGCCAGATGTAGCATCTTTGCTCAGGTACTAAGGCTGGACATGCATTTTAAGTTGTCTAGGCTGGCAGGTAAAGTGCAAGATGCCTTGTGATTACATAAGTGCTGCACCAGTGGCGTGGGAGCCCGGTAAGAGATTGTGCACTAGGGTTAGGTGAGTGTTCTCTTTCGACTCACAGTCATTTTGCAGTTTGGCTTTCTCTCTTCAAGTAATACTGAGAGCCAGGGTTGTACAGAACTTACTTTTTTGTTTTCATTTTTTATTTGATTTGGGGAGGATATTTTATACAGATAAGTAGCTATGCTGCTGCAATTGTACCCAGCAACTCCTAAGTCAACCGAAGATCTTTGAGTGCTTTGACCCAAATGTCCACTCCCACATTCCAGGGTCCCACAACTTCCCCATCGGGGCCCTACCCCAGCATAGCAACCGTTGAAGCTGAGATTCATCCTCCTCTGTGATTCTGCTACTCTTTTAATGATGTCCAGGGCCCAACCCTCTATTCTTTCTGCCCTCTAGCCACAAGAGATAAGAAAGTGCAGTGCTGCCAAGAAGTCCTCTTGCTTTCACGCTGAACCTTAACTCATAATCAATCACTCGTAGCTTCTCAGCATCTTTCCCAAAAAAAAATATGCCCAGTGATAGCCATGGAACAACTTAGTCCTTATAACTACCATTTCCCAATTTGTTTCAAAAGCCTGATGCCAAGGAATTTCCTGCCTGTGGTTACACCATCCCAGCTTACTGCCAGTGAAAGTTTTATCAATTGCATCCCAGCCATGGTGCCCAGCCCCACTCACTGCCAGCCCTGAGGTCCTCATTGCGAGCTGATGAGTATTCAGGCTTCAAATTTATATTTTAGAGTCAGTTTTCCAGACAACTTACCAAGGTCAGTTTCTCTGTAAGGCAGACTAGAGATGGATACAGGAATGCAGGAAGCATCCTGAAGAGCTGTAGGGTCAGCATGCCTCAGGAAATGGGGAGGCAGCACTGTAGGAGGAGCGAGGTGCTGAGCTACAGTGCAGGTAGGACAAAGACCCAGCTGCTCCTGCGGAGGATCCCAAGGGCTGAGAGGGTCATGTAGTGTTTTGTAATTGAGGAGAGAAGCGTGGCCTTCCTATTTTCAATTCAGCCAGTCTTTCTTGTGGGCTGTCCCCTAGAAGGAGGAGTGAACTTGGAATTGGGCAGTGCAGCTTTCCTCGAGGGAGAAGAAGTCCCAGAGAGCCACCCAGCTGAGAACTGCCGGCCTCCGACACCCCAGCAGCCACAGATGCTGAGTTCTCCATTTCTTCCTTAAGGACCCACCAGCACCATTTTATTTATTTAAAATATACTGTAATATCTTTAATGGCCCAAACTGCTCGCGTTAAAAATGTTGATTTTAAAAGCCTGAACTGCTCATGTTAAAAATGCAGCGTCCAAACACGTGCTTCCCGGTAACTGAGTGTGCCCAACTTAACAGAAAGATTTCAGATGACACCTGCACTGGGGTGGAGGTGGCCTAGGTGACGTCTGAGGCCCTCCCAAGCATGAGACCCATTTCCGTGACTCACCAGGGTGTTTTCTAGCCAGAAGGTTTCATTATGTCCAGCGCTCCATGGCTCCTCCAGGTTCTGAGAATACGGAGTCCTCCCCTTACTTCTGGGGCTAAGCAGGGAACCTGCAACTCTCATTGTGAAGCCATCCTCAAGCCACCTGCCTACCCTTTTATAGTCATTAAAGTGTCCCTATGAATTTGGACTTTTGTTCCAAAGGACATGGTCTCAGGGATCAACCTAAGGAACACTAGTGATGAGCTTCTTTAGGTTTGAATGCAAGTAACCTTGTGACCCTCCCTAAAATCCATGGGCCTCAGTTTCCCTAGCAGAATGGAATGACAATCCCTGCTCCCATAGGCTTGTGAGGGTCAAGTGAGGAACCCCATTGCCACATGTATGAATACCTGAGTACACACCCCCTCCACCTCTTCCCTCCAGGAGAATAAGCTGGCAACCTGGGACAGGATGAGTGAGAATGGGGAGCCTCTTTCTGTGGCTTCTGCCTTGTGCTGGAGTGAAGATAGCCTGGGCAGGATGCAGGTTCAAAGGTGGGGCATAGATGGGCCCAGGCAGCCTCAGATGGGGTAAGTGGAGGCCCCTACAATGGCCTCCCAAGTGGTCTCTCTCATAGCCCCTCGTCTTCCCTGATTTCCAGGCCCGGCATCATCTCTTACTGCGCTGCTCCTCATAGCTGTCCTCCTGGGCCCCATCTACGTCCCCTGGAAGCAGAAGACCTGACTGTAAGTACAAGGAAGGGAGGACAGACCAAGGGCTGTCTCAGAAGGGCAAGGCCAACAGGAAGGCCCAGCCCACATGCCATGCAGCACCAGGGTCCATGGAGTTAAGCTCCCTCTGCACCCTCGGAAGTCTTGGGGAACCCTTTAAAAGGCTCCCAACCCACAGAAATTATGTGGGTGGTGTACAATGTGGGATGCTTGAAATGTGTTCAAAGATGTCCACAGTGCCCTAGGAGTTTCATGGAGGCAGTGATGAGTGGGTGGTCCCTTGCAGGCTATCTGTAGATTATTTGAATGCTGGGACTCCATGGGGTCAGAGGAATCCACATTGTAGACTAATGTTGAGAAACCCAAATGGGAGGCTGTTTGTGCTCTGACCCTCTGTGTGTCTGAGTGGAAGGAATATTGGAAAGGGCATCAGGACTTGGCAGGATGGCTGAGCAGGCAGAGTTCTATCTCAGGACTGCCTGTCCACCAGCGACAGGTATCCCAGGAGACCAGCCCCGAGAACATAACAGACTCTCAGGAAACATGTCTTGAAAGATGAGCAGATGACTAAGTGTGGATGTGTTTCCTACAGCTCCTTCCTTCCTCCCCTGCCACGTGGGACCCTCATCTCTGCTGCCTCCTCCCTTTCCTGAGAGGCTCAGCTTGAGAGAATGAGCCAGTGAGAAGCTTCTCTAGACTTGGCTCCAAACACCTCCCCTCCCAAGACATCTGCCTGCCCACAGGCTCCTGTTGCTCCTTCACACAGACCTGGATGCCCCAGAGCAAGGTCTTCATTCATGGTCCTGAGCAGGGGCCATGGGATTGGGCTCTGGGCACTGACTTAACGGCACCTCCCTAGAAGGTGAGAAACATGCCAAATCTAAACACACGAGGACTCCCATCCATCGCCTTGAGACTGACCATAAACCACAGATGCTCTCCAGGTTCTCAAGAGTTATCCTGCCTTCCAGATTCCTGCCTATCCCAACTCCCCAGCCTTGCTGAGGTTCTCTATTGCCTCTTGAATACAAATGCACTCCCAAAGTGGTTTTAAGAAAATAAAAAGATTATCCTTCCTCTTTGTCTAAGGGTCCTACTCCTCACACTCAGAAACAAAGAAGCTCTCCCTGCTCTCTCTGTGATGGGAACACTAGTTCTAGCATCCTGCAGGCTTCCCAGCCCTGCTGCTGATGGCAGAAATGCTGCCACAGTCCAAAAGCCTCCTTGACTCCCGGAATCCTCCCTGATGTCTCTTTACACCCCATATTCAATTCTGCCTTCAAAATACTTATGTCCACTCATGAGATGGTAAGTGTTTAAAAATGGACTCTCTTAAAGGAAAAAAAAAGCTGATTTGTTGTACTTGACAATTTCTGTGGTGTCATCACCCCCAACATGGCCAGTTTCAAGCTACCAGAAGTTTAACAACTGGATTGCAAAATTCCTGAAACTTAACGGTTGGCTTTCAGGGGCCAGTCCAAGCCTGCTGCAGGACTGCACTGAGTTACATCCCTAACCTGCACACTTCTCACCTCCAACACCCCTCCCTGTCCCGGCCAGCATCATCTCTTCCGGGAACACTTCTGTAGCCTCTGTTGGCTTTCATTTTTCAGCTACAGTGATTTTTGGAAAAGTCAAATTGTATCACTCCTCTGCTTCTTCCCCAACACAGCTGCATGGCTCCCTTCATCCCTCCTTCAAGCCTCTGCTCAATGTCACTTTATTAAAGGCACCTTTGGCAAACCACCCTGTACATAATATCAATTCTCCTGTCTACCCTGGCATTCTAATTTCTCTTATCTTGATTAATTTTTATTTAGCATTTATTACCGTAAGCATTATACCGAATACAGGCAGCCCTCGCTTTTCACAGCAGTGCAAGATTGCAAGAATGACTGTGCAGCCGTAAACCCAGGAAAGCAATCTCCACATCCAATCAGAAAAACAATGATCATATTGTGACCTTTACAATTTTTTGTCAAAATATAGGAAACTCTCATAGTGTCAGTTACAAATGTGGAAGGCAATAAAAAATAATAAATGAATATTTATTAGTACCCTGTAATTCAAAACATTGGAAACATCGAGTGTTTAAGTATTTTATTTCTTTGTAAAAATGTTTCAAGAGTAGTTGGAAGAGTGCTTACCTCCTTCTTGTACACTTCGGATATGGAGCAAACATCCTTTCTATCTGGGTGTTTTATCACCTTCCTCTCTAAGTTTGGATTTGTTTCCAGCACCTTATCATTTGCACTTTCAGAGTCGTGAAATCTCTGCAAAAGTTCCTTTCACGTGAAGATTTTTGCTGTTGTCGCATCCTCAGGGACACCTTCACCCTATTTGTCAGCACCCCATCCCGTATCTGTTAAATTCACCTTCTCTAAGTCCTGCGGGCTGCCTATCTGAAGTTTCTCAAACACTACCAGGGTCTACGTTGCTTCACCAGCTATTCATGCTTCTATAACTCCACTGACATTCAATTTGAACTTTATCTCCAGCATTTTCACTGCTCATTTATTCACTGCATTTTCACTGTGGTTGTCCAATCTCTCTTTCAATTATTTGTTTCCCAAAAATGTCACATGGGCTCATCACCAGTTACATGAGGTTGCAGTCTTATGTGAGCCTGTGCCCCTGGCCTGTGGACTTCACAAGTGCCTCTCAGTTTTTTCCCCTATGGTGGGACAGGATGGCTAGAGGGGGCTGGAGTTGGGTGCTTGCCTTCCCCATTTAGGTTAGGCTCTGATCAAAGCCCAGCAGATTAGGCACTGGTAAAATAGTTTCTCCTGAGAGCTGGGCTTGGTAAGAAGAAAGAATGCTCTGGTGTAGTTCAGAATGATTCGCTTTCCCCTCCCCACCCCCCAGGAAGCACAAGTGAATGTTTCTCTCATATTCACTCTGAGCACCTAATCAAGCTCCTGGAGGTAAATCTCACAACAGTGTTGGAGTTCCCTGCGATTGGGTCCTGCTGGAATCTGTTCCTCAGACTGGCCCACACCAAGCCTCTAGCAATTCTTCAATTACAGTGCAGGTTTTCCTACCCTGGCACTGGTTCCCATGGAGGTTTTGGCTTCAGGAAGTTGTAATTCTCTATATCATTTTGTCTAACTTCCAGTTTTGGAGACAATGGTCTGCTCTGTGACCTCATTTCTCTGACAGACCTGAGAAGAGTTGCCATTTCTTATTTGCTCAGCTTGTTACTTGATGTTGGCCCTAGGGACTTTTTGCAGGGCACATCCAGGAGTTTTGGTTCCATCCTTAAAGGCTGCTACAGTAACAAGACCTCAAACTTTCCACACCCAGAATTACAGTCTCTGAAAATCCAAACTCAGTCCTTAGCTACAGGGCCCTGTGGATCAGGGCTGTCAACTGAGGAAAGGCCAAGGGAACCCTGGCATGAAGTGAGTGCCCCTGGGACAGAGAGCAGGCCCAGAGCAGTCAAACTCTCTCCACTACTGTCCAAGGCTCCCAGGCGTGGGAACCCCAAGGTGGATATCAGCAACTTCTCAGGGGTGGCAACTCTGCCTGCTTCCTCTTTTACTATGAGACCGTGCCAGTCTCGTGGCCTTTTCCTTCCACAGCAAATTCCCTCCTCAGATATCATGGCAGGTGGGGCTTCTCCTTCCCTGCAGAGCTCAGAGGCTGGGGTCTCTCCATGATAAACTTTCAACAGAGCAGGCAATGGCCATACCTGTCTTCCAGCCCACCTGGACAACCCTTGCCTCTTTATGCTATTGGGACTCACAGGCGAGAGCAGCCTGTTCTACACAGGTGTATTTATATGTAATGTCTCCTCACCCTCTCAGCCCATCTCACCCGTATCTGTGGATTTCCATTTGGGAACATTTTCTTCTCTCCCATCCCAGCAGGAGACAAGATTTGGAGTACACTTTCCGTGAGCATCTGTGCAGACTCTTACCGGGATTTGCCTTTCTTTAGTCACAGTGATTTCCCGAGGTCATGCTTGTACCATGACCCAGGTGCTAGTAATGACTTCGTGATTATAGGGCTAGACACGTGACCCACACTCATCATGTGGTGGTATCTGCACATCCCCCAGCCATTGGCCAGGGTTGTTGCACTGCATCGTAAATCCTCGAGGACAGAGAGTCTGCTTTTTAAAGGTATTACTATTGCCAAAACACCACCTAATAACAATAACATCTAACTTTTGGAGCACAATCAGCAATTATTAAGGAATTTGCATATATTAATCCATTTTATGACCATAACAAACCTCTGAAGTTGATATGATTATTTCCATTTTATATTTGAGAGAACTCAAGAAACAGAGATGTTAAACAGATTCCCCTGGGTCACACAGCTAGAACTGATAGAACTAAATTCAAATCTAGAAGTTCTGATTCCTAAGCCCACAAGCTTAATCTTTGCTCTCCTCAAACATCCACTGACTCCTCACTTGTCCCACAGCCTTATCTCATTATCTGCACCTTCTGTCATGAGTGCAGGGCTAAACTTGGCAGAAGGAGAATTTTAGCTCATGGTTCCCCAGGCTCCTGGTTTTCTCAGACATTCAGGCTGTATCTGTACTGCACAAAGTCAACCTAAATTTGAAACTCAATTCTCCACATGATTTCCACAAAATTTTTCACTCAAATTGTATCTATGCGTCTAACAGATCTTCATTGAAGGATTGGAGTTCACAGGAAGTCATCTTGCTGCTTTAAGTAGAGATTCTGCCAAAGCATGGAAATTATTCTATCAATATTTGAGTCATATATTTCAAATCATAATTTTTGGAGGCATAATATTTTGTGACTCATCTTTCAGGTTAGTTGTTACTTTCATAAAAGGAAACATTTCTCTTTCAACCATTTGTGCTTTTTACCTTAAACTATGCTTCTTAAGATAGTATTTCTATTGCAACATTTTCAAACTATTTTGTGTTATAGCTTTTACCATTGCTATATTTATACCTATTGTCATTAATTTGTTTGGGTGTGTCTCTTTGTGCTGGGTTCTAGGAGATTGTCCCTGCATGAAGAGCCAGCTCACTAACTTACTACTCATTTATGTACAGTCAGCTACTCAATTGATATGGTTTGGATCTGTTTCCCCACCAAAATCTCATGTCAAATTGTAATCCCCAGTGTTGGAGATGGGGACTGCTAGGAAGTGATTGAATCGTGGGGGCAGGTTTCCCTCTTGGTGCTGTTCTTGTAATAGTGACTGAGTTCTGGTGAAATCTGGTTGTTTAAAAGTGTGTAACACCTCCACCCTCTCTATCCCTCATGCTCCAGCCATGTGAGATAAGTCTCCATCCACTTTGCCTTCCACCCTTACTGTAAGTTTCCTGAGGCCTCCCAGAAGCCAGGTGTATGCAAGCATCATGCTTCCTATACAGCCTGTGGAACCAGGAGCCAATGAAACCTCTTTTCTTTATAAATTACCCAGTCTCAGGTATTTCTTTTAGCTGTGTGAGAATGAACTAACACAAAAAATTGATACTGAGGAGTGGGGCATTGCTATAAAGTTACCTGCAAATGTGGAAGTGGCTTTGGAACTGGATAATGAGCAGAGGTTGAATGAGTGTAGAGGGCTTAGAAGACAGGAAGATGAGCGAAAGCTGGGAATTTCCCAGAGATTTCTTGAATTGTGACCAAAATGCTGAGAGTAATATGGACCATGAAGTCCAGGCTGAGGAGGTCTCAGATGGAAATGATGAACTTCCTGGCAACTGGAGCAAAGATTGGTTTTGTTAAGTCTTGGCAAAGAGCTTGGAGGCACTGTGCCCCTGCCCTGGGGTTCTGTGAAACATTGAACTTGGGAGTGACAATTTAGAGTATCTGCTGGAAGAAATTTCTAAGCAGCAAAGCATTCAAGAAATTTCCTGAGGCGGGGCACAGTGGCTCATGTCTGTAATCCCAGCACTTTGGGAGGCCAAGGCGGGCAGATCACGAGGTTAGGAGTTTGAGACCAGTCTGGCCAATATGGTGAAACCCCATCTCTACTAAAAATACAAAAAAAAAAAAAAACAAAATTAGCCAGGTGTGGTGGTGCATGGCACACACCTGTAGTCCCAGCTATTTAGGAGGCTGAGGCAGGAGACTCACTTGAACCCGGGAGATGGAGGTTGCAGTAAGCCAAGATTGCACCACTGCACTCCAGCCTGGGTGACAGAGTAAGACTTTATATCACACACAAAAAAGAAGAAGCAGTTACCTCGCTGCTTCTAACAGCCTAATTCATATGCGTAAGCACAGAGATGACTTGAAACTGGAACTTATATTTAAAAGGGAAGCAGAGCATAAAAGCTTGGAAAATTTGCAGCCTGGACATGTGGTAGAAAAGAAAGGCCCATTTTCAGGCAACGAATTCAAGCAGGCTGTGAACTTTGCATAAGTAAAAAGAAGCCAAATGCTAATATTCAAAACACTGGGAAAAGCCTTCAAAGGCATTTCAGAGACCATCTCATTACAGGCACAGAGGTCTAAGAGGGAAGAATGGTTTTGAGAGCCAGACCCAGGGCCTGCTGCCCTGTGCAGCCTTTGGACATGGCCCACTGCACTGCATTCACTCCAGCTCCAGTCTTGGCTCAAAGGGGCTCAAGTATATCTCGGCTGCTGCTTCAGAGGGTGCCAGCCATAAGCCCTGGTGGCTCCATGTGGTGTGAAGCCTGCAGGTATGCAGAGTACAAGAGCTGAGGATTGGGAGCCTCTGCCTAGATGTCAGAGGATATATGGAAAAGTCTAGATGTCCAGGCAGAAGCCGGAGCCCTCATGAAGAACCTCTACTAGGGCAGTGCAGAAGGGAAATGTGGGGTTGGAGCCCCCACACAATTCCCACTGGGGCATTGCCTAGTGGAGCTGTGAGAAGAGGGCCACCTTCCTCCAGACCAAAGATTGATAGATCCACTAGCAGCTTGCACCATGTGCAGGGAAAAGCTGCAGGCATTCAACACCAAGTATGAGAAGAACCGTGGAATTTGAATTTTGCAAAGGCACAGAGGTGGAGCTGCTCAAGGTTTTGGGAGTGCACCCCTTCCACCAGTGTGCCCTGGATGTGAGACATGGAGTCAAAGGAGATAATTTTGGAGCTTTAATGGCTGCCCTGCTGGGTTTCAGATTGCATTGCATAGGCCTGTATTCCCTTTCTTTTGGGCAATGTATCTCTTTTGAAATGGGAGTATTCCCATTCAATTGGCTAAAGCCAATGCCTATACCCCATTGTATCTTGGAAGTAACTGACTTATTTTTAATTTTACAGGCTTATAGGTGGAAGGCACTTGCCTTGTCTCAGATAAGACTTTGGACTTTTGACTTAATACTGAAATGAGTTAAGACTTTGGGGGACTTCTGGGAAGGCATGATTGTATTTGCAATGTGATAAGGACATAATATTTGAAAGTGGGCAGGAGAAAATGATAAGGTTTAGATCTGTGCCACCACCAAAATCTCATGTTGAATTGTAACCCCCAGTGTTGGAGGTAGGACCTGGTGGAAGTTGGCTGGGTCTTTGGGTCAGATTTCCCTCTTGGTGCTGTTCTCATGATGATGAGTGAGTTCTCATGAGATCTGGTTGTTTTAAAGTGTGTGGCACCTCCCTACTCTCTCTCTCCCTCCTGCTCTGGTCGTGTAAATATGCTCACTTCCCCTTCACCTTTTGCCATTTTTGTAAGTTTCCTGTGACCTCCCAGAAGCTGATATCAGCATTATGCTTCCTGTAAAGCCTCTGAAACCATGAGCCAATTAAACCTCTTCTCTTTATCAATTACCCAGTCTCAGTCTCAGGTATTTCATTATAACAATTATAGAAAGAACAGATTAATACATCCACCTATTTGTTTTTTAAACAATTTAGCACTAATTATATTTTTTCAAAATTCTTCTTTTTATTACTTTTCTCAGATACCCGTTGTTACTGCACACCTACCTATTCTTGTTTCACACGTGACTTTGTTTTATGGATTTACTTTCTTTTCATTATCTCCATAAGGTTACTAAATATGTTAATGTTGAAAATATTTTCACATTTTATATTTTTATTTTCTGAGGTATTATTTTCTAAGATGTTATTTTCATTGCTGTTTTTGTTTTTTAGTTATTGTTTTTGAATTTATTATGATGTTGCTTTTCCCCAAATCTTTAGTGATTACTGCTTTCACTGTCATCTTTCCAGGAATAATGCCCTGAGTGATCATGGGCTGTCAGCACTTTGTGGAACATGGCACCTATCGCAACCTTGCTGTGGAGGCTGTGCCTAATTGACGTTATGGCTTCTTCTCTGCTTCCTTCCTGAGAGATATCTCTCCCTTCTTATGAGAGGTGTCATAGTGAAGGCCATGGAGTGTGAAGGCCATGGAGTGTGACAACCTGTGTTCTAGTTCTAAAAGCTGGATGATGTTGAGCAAATTTATCATTGCCTGTGTGCTTCAAGTTTCCTCCCCTGTAAAAGAAAGTTAATGGTAGTGCTAATCTCATGGGACCAGAGTGAGGACTTAATGAGGTAACTGACATGAAATGCTTATTACAGTATCTGGAGCACAGTACATCTGCAATAAACAACAGCTGCTATTACACTTCATGTCATATATAGAGACTAGCTTATTGTTTTAAAGTATAATTTGACATCGATTAACATGATTTGATCATTTTTATATTGACCTCTGTGGGTGTGGAGCAGGAGGTGATGATTTCACCCTCTACGCATCTGCCACATTGAAAAAGAAATTTGGATGGAAAAGAAGTGATGACTTTCACAATCTCGTTTGACAATTACTCATGATAGGTGAAGGACCGTAAACCCAGCCTGGGAAAGAGAGATTTCCAGACAGGTCTTTCTTAGTTATAGATGATGGAGGAGAAACCATTTCTCCTAACAAGGTAATTTTTCTAAAGCACAAGTATATCAGGGAAGCAGTGAACTCATCCTCTACACAAATGTAATTAGAGCCATAATTTTTGGTTATAATTAAATATGAGTCAAGCCTTCTGTATGGTTCATATTACTCTTACCATATCACTACAAGGTGCATGTTATAACTTCATTTACATATAATTAAATTAAGGCTTAGAGAAGTCAAGTGTCTTGTTGAAAGTCACACAGCTGGATATTGTAAGAAAAGGAATTCATCTACAGATTGACAAGAAGCAGGTGCAGAGGATCCAGAGGGAGCAACTGATCTCAGATTGGCAGGGGTAGTCCAACTACACCATATAGGCTCGGTCCCAGCTTGTGGGAAGCTGGGAGAAGGCCCCTGGTGGGAAACTCGGCATGTGGTAGGAATCTGTTTAAAAGCAATATTTTGAGTTCCTCTCTTCACCTGGCACCATGAGTATCAATAATGACCTACTGAGTCTCAGGCATGTATAGTCATTATCTCCTTTGATGTCCACTAAAACATGGCAGTGAGACTTATTATCCCAAGTTTAGAAGGCAAAACTGAACCTAGGCAGGCCCAGTAACTTCCCCGACTCCTTAGCAGACCCTCTTGGTCGGGGTATTTATTCTCCATCCCTCCTCAGTTCCCATCTGAACACAGTGGTGAATGGAATAGGTGTTCTGTGTGCAGAGCAAAGAGTATTGAAATGGATGTGACTGCTCTAGGAATCTGCCCTCCATATTCTCCCCCATCATAATCGTATCCCCTTTCCATAACCCATAATTCCCACCTCACCCCACAAAACAGATCTTTATTACCCTAACCCCACTTCCTCTCCTGGAAGAAGTCAGGAAATAATTCCTTCTCCTGGGTGCAGGCACATGAAAGTGCTACGGGCCACATGAGACTGAATTTGGGCTAAGTTTTGCCAGTTTTACTGATAAAAGTTTGGAATAGGGAAACATTTCAAGAGCAGACCTGGTTTCTCTCCAACATTGAGCAGGTCCTGTGATCCCTCCTCCTGTCCCCAAATGAGTAGTACTTGGTTGTGGCTGGTGCAGAATGAGACCACAAGCCAGCCACATCCTAAGAGCTTGAGATGGAGAGTTTAGGAAACATTTCATAACCACAGGTCCTTCTTGGCTTAAGAGCACCAAATGGCAAGTCTCCAAGAAGACATAAAGATGGGGATAGGAGCCATGGAAGGAGTACAGACCCCAGGTGGGAAGGAAGCATTATTTCTGCTAAGCCTGTCTGATTCTCCTGAAATGGAGCATGCGTAACTGCTTGCATTGTAGCTGCTTGCTGTGCCTGATTTCTATCTCACAATCCAGAAGCAGGTTACTGCCTCACTCCATCACATCCACTTCCTCTTGAACTGAGGGAGGCAGGGCTTGTCTTCTCTCCTCAGAGCAGACTCTGCAATCTTCCCAGCACAGACGTTTGGACAGAGCAGGCTCCTGAGGTCTCCAGAATGCCCGTCCCAGCCTCCTGGCCCCACCTTCCTGGTCCTTTCCTGCTGCTGACTCTACTGCTGGGACTCACAGGTGAGCATTGCCTTCAGTTAAAATCTTTTTCCCTGCTCACTGAGCCACGGCCTGTCCCTGGACTTTCAGGGATTCCAGACAATGACAAGTGCTTCCAAGAAAGGCCAAGGATTAGGGCTTGACTGAGAGCAGAAAATCAGGGAGCTGGGTGCTTTCTCTGTGGATCTGCAGCTGGCTACCAGAGGCATTGAACCACAGGACGATTCAACCACCACCACAACAATTACTTACATTTTGATAATATTTCAATTGACAAAGCAGAGAAGAATCATTATTTAAATCCTTACCAGTTCTGAGGCCCTAGGCCAAGTGAAATGCCCAAGGTCACAGAGTGAGCTCAGAGACAGCCTAACAGGGTTATGTGGCTCCAGGCCCAGCCCTCTCTCTTCACCACTCTGAGGAGGTGAAGTCTGTAATGGTGCTCATTTGAGATGGCCCGTGGTGCAGTGTGTCCTGGGAATGTTCAGCCACCGTCCTAACTAAGGGTGCTCTCACTTTGTCCTCTGTTCCCCCATGCTCCTCCCGCCCCTGTGACCTGATTCTTACCACCCATTTCTCTGTGACCTCTTCCTCTTTAAGAAGTTCCACATTTGCTGCTTACTGGGTCCTATATTCCTTTCCTAGGGCTTCCATAACAAAGTACTGCAGGCTGGGTGGCTAAAACTACAGACATTTACTTCCTTGCAGTTAGGGAGGCTGAAGTCCAAGATCAAGGTGTTGGCAGGGTTAGTTTCTACTGCAGTCTCTCTCCTTGGCTTATACAGGGCCATTTTCTCTCTGTGTCTTAAACACATGATCTTCCTCTGTGTGTGTCTGTGTCCTCACCTCCTCCTCTTATGAGAATATCAGTCATGTTGGATTAAGGCCCACCCCAATGACCTCATTTAACTAAATTACTTCTTAAAGACCCTGTCTCCCAAACTGTAACATTCAGAGGTGCTGGGGATTAGAGCTTCAACACATGCATTTTGTGGGACACATTCAGCCCATAACAGGTACTGCAACCTCCCTTGGTTCTCTTAACTGTCCTATGGATAATTTCTTAACCCTTCCCCAAGACAGGCAGGACTGTAGAGCCTTTCCTGGTGCAGTTGGGAGAGCCCTGCTGACCCCAGAACCACAGGGCTGGGCACAGCAGCCTCTCAATTCCCCACTGGGCCCTGCTGTGATGTCACCTCACAGGCCCTAGAGGGCAGGGGTCTCACTTTTCAAATTATTTTTCTTACACATACACTGTACCCAAATGACAGCAGTAAGAGTTTAACAATTGAGCTCTTCCTACCATGTAGACACAGTTATTATCATTTTGCCTGTTTTATCTCCACTGATCCTCACAACATCCCTGTGTGTAAGCTACAACTATTATCCCCTCTTTCCAAACAAGGAGCCGGGCAGAGGGAGTCACTTGTCCATTCATTGTTGCCTACCTCAGTCAGTGGAGCAGCTGGGATTCAAGTCCAGGTCAACCGGCTCCAGAGTTCATTCTTTTAGTCATGTTATACTACTAGCAGAAATATTAGAAAACGCAGGGAAGTAAACATAGAATTAATTATTACCTACCACACTGGTTAGCAATAACCAGAGTTACAACTGTGTTGGATGTACTTCTAAATTTCTAAATAATGTGTTGGATGCGTTCTATGGGCCAAATATTTTACTGAGATTTTAACGTGTGTTGTAATCATATTTAACACACAAAACAAACTTATATACTGTCACAATAGGACACACTTTGATATATATTTATGAACGTGTGTATCTATATGTGTGTGTACATATACATATATGTGTGTGTATATGTATTTGCAAATGTGTGTACAATATGTGTGTGTGCATATAAGTAAGTGTACATGCACACACAGGAGATTTCATTTTTTATAATTGTTTCTCCAAGTTTCTAATGTCAATGAAATTTTTAACACATTATTGTATTTTTAGTTCACAAAACTATATATACTTATCATGTATAGCATATTAATGAAATATGTGTACACTTCAGAATGACTAATTTGAGCCAATTAACATATGCACTGCCTTCTATATTTATCATTTTTGTGGTGAGATCTCTTAAAATCTGCTTTCAACAATTTTTGAGAATACAAATCGTGTTATGAACTATAGACTCCATATTATGCAATAGATTTGCGGAACTAATTTTTCCTAACTAAATTGAAATTTTGTATCCTTTGACCAATATCTTCCCAGATGCACCCCCTGCCTAGTGCCTGGCAACCACTATTCTACTGTCTGCTTCTATGAGTTCAACATTTTAAAATTCCACATATGAGGGACATTATGCAGTATTTGTCTCTCTGTGCCTGGCTTTTTTTACTTAGCATAATATCTTCCAGGATCATTTATGTTGTTGGAAATGACAGGATTTCCTTCTTTGGTCAAGCTGATTAGAATTCCATTGTGTATATGCCACATTTTCTTTCTCCGTTTATCTACTGATGGACGCCTTGGTTGATTCAATATCCTGGCTATGGTAAATAATGCTGCAATGGACATGGGAGTGCAGACATCTTTGTGACATGCTGATGTCATTTCCTTTGGATATATGCGCAGTGGTGAGATTGCCAGATCATATGATAGTTCTATTTTTAATTATTTGAGACGTCTCCATCCTGTTTTTGCTAATGACTCTGTTAAATTGCATTCCCACTATGTGCAAGAATTCCCTTTTCTCCACATCCTCTCCAAAACTAGTTATCATCTTTTTTATAATAGCCACTCTAACAAGTGTGAGATGATAGCTCACTGTGGTTTTAATTCGCATTTATCAGATGAATAGTAAGGTGAGTATTTTTATAGGTCTGCTGGCCATTTTAATGTCTTCTTTTGAGAATTGGCATTTAAGATCTTTGGCCCATGTTTTAGTTGGATCATTTTCTTATTATTGAGTTGTTTCACTTCCTTACATATTTTGTATATTGACTTTTCATCAGATGTATGGCTAGCAAGCATCTTCTTCCATTCTGCTGGTTGTCTTTTCACTCTGTTGATTGCTTCCTTGGCTGTGTAGAAGCTTTTTAGTTTTTTGTAATTTGTCTATTTGTAATTTGCCATTTGTCTATTTTTCTTTTGTTGCCTGTGCTTTGGAACTCATATCTGAAAATTCATCGCCCACACCAATGTCATGGCACTTTTATTCTAGTACTTTAACAGTTTCAGATCTTACATTTAAGACTTTAATACGTTTTGAGTTGATTTTTGTATGTCATGTGAGATGAAGTTCTAATTCATTCCTCTAAACATGAATATCCAGGTTTCCCAACACCACATTTTGAAGAGATTGACCTTCCCCATTGTGTCTTCTTGACATTTCATCAAAAGTCAATTGAGTGTTGATGTGTGAGTTTATTATGGGGCACTCTGGTCTGATCCATTGGTCTATGTGTCTATTTTTATGCCAGTGCCATGCTGTTTTGATTACTATGGCACTGTAGTAAATTTTGAAATCAGGCAGTGTGATGCCTCCAGTCTTTTTGCTCAAGATTGCCTTTTCTATTCACAATTTTCTTTTTTTAATTATTATTATACTTGAAGTTTTAGGATACATGTGCACAATGTGCAGGTTAGTTACATATGTATACATGTGCCATGCTGGTGTGCTGCACCCATTATCTCGTCATTTAGCATTAGGTATATCTCCTAATGCTATCCCTCCCCCCTCCCCCCACCCCACAACAGTCCCCAGAGTGTGATGTTCCCCTTCCTGTGTCCACGTGCTCTCATTGTTCAATTCCCACCTATGAGTGAGAACATGCGGTGTTTGGTTTTTTGTCCTTGCGATAGTTTACTGAGAATGATGATTTCCAATTTCATCCATGTCCCTACAAAGGACACGAACTCATCATTTTTTATGGCTGCATAGTATTCCATGGTGTATATGTGCCAAATTTTCTTAATCCAGTATATCATTGTTGGACATTTGGATTGGTTCCAAGTCTTTGCTATTGATCTATTCACAATTTTCTATGGCTAATGTGAACTTGAGGATTGTTTTGTCCATTTCTGAGGAAAATGTCATTAAAATTTTACTAATAATGAATTGAATCTTTAGATCTCTCTGGGTAGTATGTACACTTTTAACAAAAGTAATTATCTAATCCACAAGCATGAATATCTTTCCATTATTTGCCTTCTATGTTTTTTTTCATCAGGGCTTTACAGTTTTTTGTGTGGAGTTCTTTCATGTCCTTCATTAAATTTGTTTCTCGCTATTTTAGCTTTTTTGATAGTAATCATAAATAAGATTGTCTTACTGATTTCTTTTTCCAATAATGTCGTAATAATGACAGTAATCAATATTCATGATAAATAGGTAAATTAAATAGTAAATTAGTCAGTCATAAGTGAAAATAAAATAAGGTATGTGTATATAACTTTTATAATCTTATAGAAGTTTTCATAAATTCCTATTAGTGATGTATTTTGTCACAAAAAGATGTCCACATTTCTCAAATGCTGTTTTGCATCAAATGAGATAATCATGTGTTTCTTCTCTTTCTTCTATAAATATAGTGTATTACATTGTTTGTCATTTGTATATCGAAACATTCTTGTATTCCAGGAATAAATACCACTTGCTCATTGTGTATATTCCTTCTAATATGCTGCTGAACTCAGCTAGTGTTTGGTTGAGGATTATTGCATCAACAAACCCAGTAATAATAATGCCAACTGTTAACAGAAAGGTGTGCCGCTCTACCTGGCAGTGATCTTAGTTTTGTGTTTTCATGGAAGTTTAGATTCCAGTGGGCTCCATTTCAGATAAGCAGAGCCTGGCTTTGGGACAATTTATGGTTAATGATTACAACAGGAGAGTATGCTCCCCAGATCTGGAAGCAGGGAGAGCCCAACAGATAACCAGAAATTCATTGTTATAATGGAGTATAGCAAAGGCCGAGAGGGGCATTATATTTGCATCAAAGGCCCTGGGGAAAATGTATGGTCATTGTGAGTGGTTTAGAGACTTCAAGACGCATGAAAGACATTGCCAAAATCTCTGCTTTTAGCTTGTTTATTTGAAGACACTAACAGGAGTGCTTGTTGATTTTAATTTATAAGTAAAATTTGTAAATGAAGAATACGTTGCCACTGGCACCCCAAAACAACTTAGAGGTGCTGGATTATGTGACATTAATATGTGTATCACTTGAATCTCCTTTGAAAAAGTTGTTATCAATGTTATGTCATCCTGTGCCCTTGAAGAAAGGTGGATGTCATTATTGATATTGGAAAAGGATCTACACCTTAGCATAGAGAGTCTTGATAGCACTCCAAAAGGCAACACAGAGCTGTACACAGCACAGCACAAGAAAGCCAACAGGGTAAAAAGCCTTCTCAAATTAAAGTAGCCAATCAGAGTAGCAAATCAGTAAGGCAAGAACAGTCAAAGAGTGTCTCCTAGGAACTTTCCACCCCGGTTTAGAATGATTCTATGCTCATTGCCATTAGTGTTGAAAATGGTATAGTAAGTCCTGCTGGTTGAGTCTTAAAGGATCACTCTAACATGGCCATGAAAAGTTCATGTAGAGAGGCACATGCAATGGAATGATTTATTCTATTCACAGGTGTTAGAGAAGGGGTAGGGCATGCCACACAGGAAGCCATGTGGGAGGAGCGCCAGGGAGTAGGCTCAACCAAGCAGATGGGAAAGCAAGAGAAATGTGAAGCAATTACCTTTACCGGGAGTCATGGTGGAGGACACAAAGAAAAAGCATGATGCGTTTTACTAGAGTGTTTCAGTGTCACTAGGTCACAGTAGAGGAGAACAAGAAGAGGAATTGCGGCAGGGACCAGCATTGTCCCACTGGTTACCTCGTCATGTATTTAGGGTGCTCACAGCTTGTTTGTGGGATATTGAGGCATCAGGAAAATGTGAATTTTTAAAAATGTACATATAACTGGACATCTTTATTTCTTCATACAACTTTTAATTGCCATGTAGCATCCTTTCATTTCCACCTGAAGCACTCCCTTTAGCATTTTTTATACATAAGGTTTAGTGGTAATGGACTCTCTTTGCTTTTATTTATCTGAGAATATCTGAATTTCTCCCTCATGTTTGAAGAACAGTCGTCTTCCCAGGTATAGAATTCATGGTTGACAGGTTTTTCCCACTTTCAGCATTTTAAACATATCATCCCGCTGTCTTCTGGCCTCCAATGCTTCTGAAAAGAACTCAGTTGATAAGTCTTATTGAGGGTCCCTTGAATGTAAGAAATCACTTCTCTCTTGCTGCTTTCAGAATTCTCTCTTTGACTTTGGTTTTTCAAGAGTTCGATTATGATTTGTATTATTGTGGATCTCTGAGCTTATCCTTGAGTTAAATTTGCATTTCCTCTGCATCTTAAATTTCTAGATTTATGTATTTTATCAAGTTTGCAGACATTTTGGCCATTATGTCTTCAAATAATCTTCTGCTCCTTTCTTCCCCTTTTATTCCCCTGGGACTCTAATAATGTTATTTTGATCCATTTGATAATGTCCCACAATTCCCTTAGATTCTATTCTCTTTATTTCTTTTTTCATCCATACCTCAGTCCAATAATTTCAATTATCCCATCTTCCAGTTTTCTGATGTTTTTCTACCAGCTCACACGTGTTGGGGAATCCCCCTAGTGAACTCTATTTATTGTACTTTCAACTCCTATGTTTCCATTTGATTTCTTTTTGTAATTTTAATTTCTTGATATTCTTATTTTGTTAATGCATGTATAATCCTGTGGTTTTAGTTTTTTGTCCATTGTTTCCTTTACCACTTCAAACTTTTTTTTCTTTGTTTGTTTGTTTGTTTGAGATGGCATTTTGTTCTTTTTGCCCATGCTGGAGTGCAATGGTGTGATCTCGGCTCACCACAACCTCTGCCTCCCAGGTTCAAGCAATTTTCCAGCCTCAGCCTCCCAAGTAGCTGGGGTTACAGGCGTGCATCACCATGCCGGACTAATTTTGTATTTCATAGAAATGAGGGTTTCTCCATGTTGGACAGGCTGGTCTCGAACTCCCGATCTTAGGTGATCTGCCCGCCTCAGCCTCCCAAAGTGCTGGGATTAAAGGCGTGAGCCACCGTGCCCAGCCCCATTTCAAACATTTTTAAGACAGTGGTTTTAACATCTGGGTCTAGCATCAGGGTGGACACAATATATAAGAAAGGTCCTTACAAGAAGGAGGAAGGAGATTAATTCCTAGAGAAGGATATGTGAAGATGCAAGCAAGAGGTTAGAGTGATGGGAAGATGTAACTGTGAGAAAGTAATGTGGGCAGCTTCCAGAATTTGGAAAGGCAAAAAATAGAGCCTCCAGAAGACACATAGCTTTACTAACAGCTTTTTAAAAAATGTGTACATGTAAAGCTTAAAACATGATGCTTTCATGTACATGTATTTAGTGAAGCAATTGGACACACCCAGCATCTCCCATAGTTACCCTGCACGTGTGTGCATGTCAAGAGCACATAAAATATGCTTTTAACAAAAATACTGAATTCGACACAACATTTTTAATTGGAGGCCTCATATTGAACCTTCATGCTCTGGACTTCTTTATCAACCATCTGCAATTTGTATTTTTTGACCTACATCTCCCCATCACCTACCCCAATTTCATCCCTAGTCACCACTGTTTTATTCTCTACCGATGTGTATTTTTCTTTCGTCATTACTTCTTGGTTGTATCCCAGTAGCATTATTTTGGACTCCTGACCTCTGCAACTATAATATGATAAATTTCTTTTGTTTTATGACACTAAATTTTGGTAATTTGTCACATCAGTATTAGGAAATTAATGTAATCTGATTAAGCTGTGGGTGAGCAATCACCAGGGGCTTAAAACAATATTGTATTTATATTTTAGGCTGAATGTTCAGTGTGGGTCAGGATTCTGCATACAATGGTCATTCATGCATTCAGGCTGATGGAGCAAACACTGTCAGAGTCTTGTGGGTCTCTGTGGAAAAGAGAGCTTAATCCATAGGTGCTCTTGCAGTTGAACATACAGCCCACAAATTATACCCATCACTTCTGCTCACAACTCAATGGTCCAAAGACGTCATATGGCCTTGTATGATCAATGCAATGGTCCAGAAAGTGCAACACCCTATGAGGCCAGAGAGCAGAGGATAATGTATTTTCCAAAGCAGACACTTCCAAGGAGGGTTCAGGAGCTCCCCCCATATCCTCAATCCAAAGTGCTACCTTAAAACTGAAACTCTGTGCTTCCATGTCTTTACGTGTAATACAGTCATATGTTATAGGCTTGTTTTGAGGGTTAAATGAGATAATATACACACTGTGTTGAGCTCAAGGCCTGCTCTTGGTGTGTACCCAGTCAATGAAAGTCATTGATAAACACTTGAGGAAACACAGAGGATCAGGTAAGGATGAAAAAATGATTGCTTTGTGCTCCTTTCCAGGAGTGTTGGGTGAGGAGGAGCTGCAGGTGACTCAGCCTGAGAAGTCCGTGTTGGTTGCAGCTGGAGAGACGGCCACTCTGCACTGCACTGTGACCTCCCTGATCCCTGTGGGGCCCACCCAGTGGTTCAGAGGAGCTGGACCAAGCCGCGAATTAATCTACAATCAAAAAGAAGGCCACTTCCCCCGGGTAACAACTGTTTCAGACCTCACAAAGAGAAACAACATGGACCTTTCCATCCGCATCAGTAACATCACCCCAGCAGATGCCGGCACCTACTACTGTGTGAAGTTCCGGAAAGGGAGCCCTGACGACGTGGAGTTTAAGTCTGGAGCAGGCACTGAGCTGTCTGTGCGCGGTGAGTGCAGCGTGGGCCTCCTTCATCCCCCAGTGTGTGACAATAAGTCAATAATTACATTATCCATTCTTAGAGCAACAGTCAGGTGTGGTGGTGGCTGAGCAGCCACCCTTTCATGAACTGATGTCACCCTTTCTCCAGATCACATGAGTTGAGGCTTGGAGATGTCATGGCAGTCACTCGAGGCTCCACGGCTTGTAAATGATGGGACAGAAGGCATCCCCAGTCTGCGGCTCTACAGCTCTTGTGTTTCCAAAGCTGACCCAGCCCTTTGGTTCCACAGATGAGGGAACTGACAATTTGAGTGACTTGTCCAGGCACAGCACTGGACCTTGCCTTCTGCCTCCAGAGAACGCTTCCCCCTCAGGGTGGCCAAGTCTCTTCTTTATGCAGCAGGCACTCACTGAGACCCCACTGTGTGCCAGGCTCTGCCCTAGATGCTGTGTAAACAGCAGTGAATGAAACAGCCCAAAGCTCTTCCCCACCAAGCTTACATTCTCTTCCCTTCTAATGAGGAGAAATCCATCCAGGGCATGGAGAGGGTAAATTGTGTTTTTCTTTATTTAATCTTCAGAAACATCACATGGGGAAGATTCCTGGGAGGCACAGATTCACTGTTGAATCTGATGGCCTTGTGGAAGGAGATGCCAGTAAGTTTGGCATTTGCTGTGGGTCCATTTGGGAAACCCTTCTGCGATTTGGGGACTGAGTCACACAGTTACCATGGGCTCTGAGCAGAGCTTCATCATCTCAGAATGTCCCTC
This sequence comes from Pan paniscus, assembly GCF_029289425.2. Lineage (NCBI taxonomy): Eukaryota > Metazoa > Chordata > Mammalia > Primates > Hominidae > Pan > Pan paniscus. Next base: position 2,652,227 of record NC_073270.2, on the reverse strand, counting down.
ACCTCAGGAAAGAGGTCCCACATGTGGGTGACTTAGGGGTTTCCCATATAAGGCGGAAACAATGCTTATCTGGGGTTTCCTCCCAGAGGCCCAAGAGCTTTGTCCTAACTCCTGAATTCTGAAATGTCAGCACAGGAAGGACCTTCAGACCATCCGGCCCAACCCCCTTTACAGATGGGAGACTGAAGCCAAGACATGACAGGGGCCTTGTCCTTGGTCACAGGGCCAGTTAGTGACAGAATTGGACCCAGAATCCATATCTGAATCGAGACAGTCTCCTTCATTCACCAGTATTAGACACTGTCTCCATAGAAGAGCCAGGTGCATCATAGGTGCTAAGTAAAAGCTCCTCAAACAGAACCACGTGTCAGGTAGCCAGCATTTCTCTTTTCATCAGTCTCCCAAAGGTTCAGAATGCACCTCACATTCAGACACTAAAGCTCGTTGCTGGTTGGAAAACTTCTCCCAAACGTACACCCTATCATTCCATATGGAGATTCCATATCCGGACATAAAGGCTTGCTCCATTATCTAAAGCTGCAGAATACTCCAATTAAAGGAAATATCAAATTTTATTTTACAGTCTTCTGTCAATGGACATGTAATTTATTCCCAACTTTGAGCTACTACAGCAATCCTTCAGTGGATGACCTTGTACATGTTTCACCCTCTTCAGATGGGAAATTCCAACTGGAAGTGACTTTCCTAGGTCAGAAGATATGTGTGTCTTCATATTTGAGAAAATTGCCTAATTTCCCTCCTACATGATGTAGCAATCAGGGCTCCCCACAACCCTTGAACTTAGGTGGGGAAGGTGGCTTTATCCTGATTGTGCAGGTATCACAGGCAAAGACACAGAAGTTTCCAGGTGGTGCCTCCCCAGCCCAGGCAATCACAGTCAGTAAGTGGCTCACATGTGACTCAGATTGGCTAACTCATAGTAGGGTGCTCACCCCTCTTAGCCATGCTGTGGGCCTAAATGATTCTCTTGATGAGACAGGAGGGAGGCAGGGAGGAGGCCAGAGACCAGCAGTTGTGCCAGAGTCTCCTTAAAACCAGTGCTATGAGGGAGGAGCCATTTGTTGCCTCCTTTAAAGATGAGGACACTGAGGCTCAGAGAGGAGACCCGAGTGGTGAGCAGGTTGGGGAGCCAAGGATTCATCCCCACCAGGCAGACTTACAGCCCCTGTCTCTGCAGCACTCACTCAGCTTTACTTTTTAAAGTGTGGAGTAATGCCCCAACCTTCTCTTTCCAAACACTTGCATTATTCAGTTATACAGCAAAAAGTATTAAAAACAAAACAGACTGAAATATTTGTGAAAAGAATAAAAATATGGGATAATTCATAAAGACCTAAAGAGAGACCTCTGTGTATCTGTAAAGTCTGGGTTAAAGATAGATCTGTGTTTTTTGGGGGAAGCATCTTCTGTGTTTGATCCAGAGCAAAACTGCTTCCATCGCCCCATTGAATCCTGGCGACATCCCAGGAAGTAGAAACGCCGTCCTCCTATTTTGCAGATGAGGACCTGGGTGTGTCAGCCCACCCGTCTCGTGGGCTGAGCAGCCTGGTTGCAGCTCTCACGGTGGTGCCACTTTGCCATTGATCCCTGTATTGGCTTCTATAAATGCCCTCTCTGAGGTTAGTGAGCTCTCCGAGGGAAGCCAGCTAGGACCAGTTAATAACATGGAGGGAGACCAATCAGTAATTTTGTTCCTATGCCCAGATTGGTGGAAGTCTCCCTGTGTGGAGAGGACTTTGAACTCAGGCCTGGACTTCCCTCTGGGCCCTGCCCCTACACTGTTTGACCTCACATGGGTCCTCACCTCTCCCAACCTTTGCATCCTGCTCTGTAAAATGAGAATAAGGACACCGCCCTCATTAATCCTTCCACATTATTGGAAGGATAAAAAATAATGTCTCAGAAGGTTCTTAACGTGTCACACACTTATCGTTAGTGATTGTCATCTGAGTAATGTCTCCTGATTATCGATGCTCCTTTTGTAGCCAAACCCTCTGCCCCCGTGGTATCGGGCCCTGCGGCGAGGGCCACACCTCAGCACACAGCGAGCTTCACCTGCGAGTCCCACGGCTTCTCACCCAGAGACATCACCCTGAAATGGTTCAAAAATGGGAATCAGCTCTCAGACTTCCAGACCAACGTGGACCCCGTAGGAGAGAACGTGTCCTACAGCATCCACAGCACAGCCAAGGTGGTGCTGACCCGCGAGGACGTTCACTCTCAAGTCATCTGCGAGGTGGCCCACGTCACCTTGCAGGGGGACCCTCTTCGTGGGACTGCCAACTTGTCTGAGACCATCCGAGGTAGAGGACCCTCACCCAGCCCAAGCCCACACCTGACCGCCTAGCCCACCCCCCACCCCCCTCCACTCATCCAGCTCTACTCTTGCTCCAGGGCTTGAAATGCCTGGAACCTAAATTCCTGACTGCCCACCTCCCATGCCCCTAGATGTGCCAGCCACTTACTAACATTTTAATGGCAGCGGCTGGGCGACCACACCACCCACCAGCTGCCAAGGACTGTGCTAGCCGTTTCATTTATTTCACTGATCGCAAACACAGTTAATGAGCACCTACTATGAGCTAAGCCTCTATGTGCTTGGTGATTTTCTTTATTTTGCTACAGTTACAACATTCCAACTGCATGCCGGGGTTGTGCTTATAGATTTCCCTCATTCTTAGCCTAGTAGGAGCTACCAGTCCTTGAGCACCTACTGTGTGCTGGCCGTTGTGCTTAGTAATTTCATTCATATGCAAAGAGCACCCTCAATGTCTGAGCACCTGCTGCATGCCTAGCACTGTCCTGGTGATGCCCTCACCGTGGTGGGGGAGCTACGTTATGGAGCCCTCCCTGCGATCTGTCTGCGCCACAAGGTCAGAGCTTCTGCCCTGTGCTGTTTCAGTTCCACCCACCTTGGAGGTTACTCAACAGCCCGTGAGGGCAGAGAACCAGGTGAATGTCACCTGCCAGGTGAGGAAGTTCTACCCCCAGAGACTACAGCTGACCTGGTTGGAGAATGGAAACGTGTCCCGGACAGAAACGGCCTCAACCCTTACAGAGAACAAGGATGGTACCTACAACTGGATGAGCTGGCTCCTGGTGAATGTATCTGCCCACAGGGATGATGTGAAGCTCACCTGCCAGGTGGAGCATGACGGGCAGCCAGCGGTCAGCAAAAGCCATGACCTGAAGGTCTCAGCCCACCCGAAGGAGCAGGGCTCAAATACTGCTCCTGGTAAGGTTACTTCAAATTTTTAAATTTTATCTTTTTCTTTCATGTTAAAATTAATATTTATGTTTGTCATAAAATAAGCTAGAAGTCTATAAATATAAAGTAGAATTTTAAAGTCAGCATCATTCTCCCAAATCTCACCCTCCAAGAGTCATCACTATTAAAAGTTTGAGGTACAACCTGACAGATTTTTTGACATAAATGTGTACTGAACGAGGAAGAAAGGAGGCAAGGGGATCATGTGTTCATCACGTTCTGCATCTGGCTTTTTACCCCTGACAGTTGTTACATTCCTGTTTCTCATCAGCCACCCTGTCTCCTTCCTACTCCTTCTGACCTCTGCCTTGTCTGTTCCTTCCTAAACTTTTCCATTCATATCTGTGACCTGCCCCCTGCAGACTCCTGCATCTGCTGTATGAATTTCAGAAAGACATGTGGAGTTTAAGCCTGGACCACGCCCCCAGGTGACCATGAGTGGTCAAAGCAAGGGCCTCCTTTGGGTCCCGATGGTGATATTTGACCAATAACAATCACAATGGCTCTCCACAGATTTATTATGTGCAAGTTTCTGTTCATCTATGATCTCCTTTCCTGCTTCAACCATCCAGCGAGTCTGGAGTTTTACAGAAGGGGAAACCAGGACTTGGGAAGCAATGGGGGATATTGTTGAAGACAATTAGATCAAGGCATTAGACCAGATGACTGGTCCAAACTAGTTAAGGTAAGTCTGAGGTCCTGAGGACAGGGTCACTACCAGCCTATAATGCAAATTTATGCTAATTTGAGAAACGTCTCTTTCTGCTGGGCATCGTCCCAAGGATGTCAATTTGGCCAGTGTTCTTCCCCCATCTATGACCAAAATATATCTTATTTCCCTCTCATATAATACCAGGAGGGGTGTCTATTCCAGAAGACTTTCAGAAGGCCCAGCCACAGACTCTACGGCGTTGGCTTTATCTACTGGGTCAATGCTGGGTCGCTGATTTGTCTGCTGGAAGAGTGAAGACAGGAAGTGGAGGACAACAATGTCCCCTATAATCAGAGATGTATGGAAGGTGCATGGTCACATCCACTGCTCACCCAGTTATGCGCCCACGCAGTTGCAAGAGGAGTCCGCAATTGGGTGATCTGATAATAGAGGACATTTTTTACAAAAACAATATCATTATAAACTTCATAAAATTTAAAATTTTATACCATTAAATTTCATTAAATTGTTAAAATAATTATCTCACATCACCTAAAATGGAGCATACATTCAAATTTCCCCAAATTTCTTTTGTAAACGTTTTTCTGTGCACCAGATTTGGTATTAATTTATCTGTAAATGTTTGCTAGTATTTTTCTATGAAATTACTGTACCTCAAGAATATGTTGGGGTACTTTAAAATTATGAATTCACTTTCCTCAATAGTTTAGGGCTATTCACATTATTCATTTCATATTGGGTGAGATCTGGCAACTTGTGCTTTCCAAAGAGTTTTTGGTGCATTTTATCTATGTCGTCATATTTCTGTGTGTAGAGTTGTTCATAATATCCCTTATGATCCTTTTGATGTCTGCAGGGTCTGTAGTGATAGCCCTCGCTTCATCCTGATATTTAAAATGTGCCATTTCTTTTTTCTTCATCATCAGCCTTGCTATAATTTTTTCCCATTTTATTGATCCTTTCAAAGGATCAGCTGCTTCAGTTGGTTTTTGTATTGTTTTTATATTTTAATTTCATTAATTTTCTGCTCTCTTCTCTTTTTTATTAATTCCTATCTCCAGCTTGCTTCGGGTTTATTTTGCTCTACTTCTTGTAGTTTCTTGAAGTGGGGATTTATATTAGTGAATAGACACTTTTTCTCTTTTCTGTGTCATTTTTTTTGTCATGTTCTATGGCTGGGAGCTCATATTGTGGGGGTGGGTCCCAGGTGCCTGGCCTCACGGCTGTTCCTCAGTCCTCAGATCCCTAGCCAGTCTGCCTTCCTTTTTCACCTTGGAAGTTCTCCTATGCCTGCTCCTCATATTTCCAGAGTTCTTAGTCGTACTTCTCAAGGAGGAGCCGGAAGAGATGAATCTGCGCCATCTATCTGAAGCTGAATTTGCTTTTTAGACTTCCATCCACTCACTAGAGCTCTGACCAGGGCTGCCATTTTTGGGTGCTTTCAGTGTGCTGGATGTAGCATCCTTGCTCATGTGCTATGTCAGGAAATGCATTTTAGGTTGTCTGGGCTGGTACACAACATGCAAGATGCCTTATGTGACATACTGCACCAGCAGCGTGGCAGCCTAGTGAGATTGTGCACTAGGGTGTGGTGAAGGTTCTCTTTTGACCCACAGTCATTTTGCAGTTTGGCATTCTTTGTCCAAGTGATACTCAGAGTCAGGTTTGTGCAAAATTTACTTTTCCTTTTTTGTTTTTTCTTTTGGTTTGGGGAGGTTCGTTATAGAGATAATTAGTTATGCTGCTGCAACTGTCCCCAGAAACTCAGAAGATGGCTGATGATCTGTAAGTGCTTTGACCCAAACATTCTCTCCCACATCTCAGGGTCCCACAACTTCCCCATCAGGGCCCTAGCCCAGCATAGCAGCCCATTGAAGCTGAGATTCATCCACCTCTGTGGTTCTGCTACTCTTATAATGTTCTGGAACCCAATCTTCTATTCTTTCTGCCCTCTGGCTCCAGGAGATAACAATCTACACTGCTGCCAAGAAGTCCTCTGGTTTTTACACTGAGCCTTAATTCACGATAAGTTACTCTTAGCTTCTCGTCGTCTTTCCCCAAAGAATTGATGCCCAGCAACAGCCATCAAACACCTTAGTCCTCATAACTATCATTTCCCAATCCGGTTTCAAATGCCTGATGCCAAGGAATTTCCTTCCCACTTCACTGACAGTGAAAGTTTTATTAATTGCACTATAGTTGCAAGCCAGGGCCTGCCCAGCTCCATTCACTACCAGCCCTGGGGTCCTCATTGCCAGCTGATCTTGATGAGTGGTCAGTTTCCAAACTTGCATTTTAGAGTCTGCTTTTCAGACCATTTCCACTGTCAATTTTGCTAGGAGGCCAACTGGAGGTGGATACAAGAGTTCAGGAAGCATGCTAGAGTGCTGTCAGGGTCAATATGCCTGAGGGAGTGAGGCAGAAGTGTAGGAGAGGGACCTGCTGAGCCACAGTGCAGGCAGGACAAAGACCCAGCTGATTCTGCAGAGAAGCCAAGGGCTGAGAGAGTCCCTTAGAGTTTTGCTAATTGAGTAGAGAGGCGTGGCCTTCCTATTTTCAATTCAGCCAATCTTTCTATGGGCTGCCCCCTAGAAGGAGGAGTGCACTTGGAGAGTACAGCTCTCCTCAGGGGAGACAAAGTCCCAGAGAGCCACCCAGCTGAGAACTGCCGGCCTCCAACATTCCAGCCACATATGCTGAGATCTCCATTCCTTCCTTAAGGACCCATCAGCACCATTTTATTTCCCAGAAAACGTACATGAAAACAGAAGTAAACATATCTTCATTTGTTTGCTTTTAACAGCAAAAAAGTGCTCATTGTAAAAATGCAAAGAATCCAAATGTGTGCTTCCCCAGATCTGACTGTGTGTCCAACAGAGAGATTTCAGATGGCACCTGCTCTGGGCTTGATGTGAGCTTGATGTCTGAGTCCCTCCCAAGCGTGACAGTCATGCCAGGGTGTTTTCTATCCACCACAGTACATTAGGCCCAGCCCCTCAAGGGCCTCCCCAGCTCTCAAGAACATGGGGTCAACCCTCACCACTGGGGCTAAACAGAGCAGCCTGCAACTCTCTCACTCGGAAGCCATCTTCATATAACCAAAAAGCATGTTAGTTGCTTGCTGCATGTAGAATCCAATCAAGGAGCGCGAGGTCTGATACAAAAAAAAGTGAATTTATTCCAAAGCTAGGTTGGGGAAGGGACACAATGTGTCCTGCTTTCAAATGTGCTGCTTCCCCTTTGGAGAAGAAAGCAGACACTTTTATAAGGTAATGGGGATGGGAACAAGGGCAGGGGTCCCTCTACTAGCCTGGTGACTTAGCTACCTGACAGTTGAGGTGGCGCCATCCTGAGCAGAAGTAAGTTGCAAACGTGGCCAAGGGGGCATGCTTTCCATATGCCCTCCTGGTGGATGAAAGTCTGGAGGCTACCCCTGGAGGTGAAGTTTCCATGGTGGGTATGCTTTGGTGTGCCAACTCTCCAGGAGAGATCTGTCTTGGAGTATACAGAACAACTTGCCCTGCAGGGAATGTCTGGTGAGGGGGAGGTGAAAGGTTATATTTGCATTTCTGAAGGGCTAAGTAGGAAACTGGGAGCAGGGGGAAAGGGGAAAGAAAACAAAGAAAATAAACTGTCTTTTAGCAAACTGGGGGTACTCAGTTATACTCATGACACCTACTTTCCCTTTCGTAATTCTTCCTATGACCCTGGGAAATTGGACTTGTCTTGTTCAAAAGGACACAGTCTCAGGAATCATCCTAAGGGACATAATGATGGGCTTCCCTAAGTTTGGATGCGAGTAACCTTGTGACCCTCCCTAAATTCTCTGAGCCTCAATTTCCCCATCAGAATGGAATAATAATCCCTGCCCTACAGGCTTGTGAGGATCAAGTGAGGGACTCAGGTGCCACACATGAATGCATGAGTACACATTCTCTCCACTTCGTCCCTCCGGGAGGACAGCCTGGCAGCCTGGGACAGGGTAAGGGAATGAGGAACCTCTTTCCCTGGCTTCTGCCTTGGGTTGGAGCTAGGGTAGCCAGGGTAAGATGCAGTTTCAAAAGCTTTGGAGCATTGATGGTCCCAGGTAGCCTCAGGTGGGATAAGTGGGGGCCTCTGGGATGGCATCCTGGGTAGCCCCTTCCTAACTTCTCCTGTCTCCTGATTTCCAGGCCCAGCACTGGCTTCTGCTGCTCCACTTCTCATAGCTTTCCTCCTGGGCCCCAAGGTGCTGCTGGTGGTTGGTGTCTCTGTCATCTATGTCTACTGGAAGCAGAAGGCCTGACTGTAAGTGTGGGGGATGGATGCCTGACCAAGGGCTGCTCCAAAAGGGCAGGGCCAGGAGGAGGGCCCAGCCCACATATCATGCAGCATCAGGGTCAGTGGAGTTTAGAGAAGGTGACAGAGCTCCCTCAACATCCTCAGGACTCTCAGGGTCTCTAAGAGTCAGGACTCTAAGAGTCTCCCAACCCCAGGAAGTGTGTGAGTGCTTGAGGAGGTGAGCTATAGCCAGGGTGTTTAAAGGTTTTTACAGCACCCGAGGGGTCGCATGAGGAGGTGAGAAGAGGAGCATGAATCAGGGGCTGCTGAGTGGGTGGTCCCTTGCAGGCCATCTCTAGATTATTTGATGCTGATCTCCATGGGCCCAAAAGAATCCTCACTGTCAAGTCATGTTGAGAAACCACAAATGGGCAGCTCTTAGGGCTGTACCCATTCTGACCCTCTGTGTGCCTGAGTGGAAGCAATGAGGAGAGAGGCATCAAGACTCAGGAGGAGGGCTGAGCCAGCAGAGTCCTATCTCAGGGCTGCCTCTCCACTTGCAACAGGCATCCCAGAAGGAGACCAGCACCAGGAATACAACAGCCTCCCAGGAAATGTTTCTTAAATGATGAGCAGATGATTAAATATGGACATGTTACCCACAGCTCCTTCCCTCCTCCCCTGCCACATGGGACCCCCAGTCTCTCCTGCCTACTTCCTTCCTTGAATGGCTCTGACTGAGAGAAGGGGCTGGTGAGAAGCTTCCCCAGACTGAGCTCCAAACACCTCCCCTCCCAGGACATCTTCCTGCCCACAGGCTCCTGTTGCTCCTTTGCAGAGTCCTTGATTCTCCAGAGCAGTCTTCATTCATGGTCCTGAGCAGACGCCATGGGATGGGGCTCTGGGGAGTGACTCATGACACCTCCCTAGGATGTGGGAAACACGCCAAATCTAAACACATCAGGACACCTCTCCTCCATCGTCTTGGACTCTCCATAAGCCACAAACTGCAGTCCAGATTCTCAAGAGTTATTCTGCCTTCTGGATTCCTGCCTACCCAATTACCCAGCCTTGTTGAGATTCTCTATTGCCTCCTGAATACAAATTAACACTCATCCAGGTTTTAAGGAGAAAAATGATTATCCTTCCTCTTTGTTTATACATATGATATAATTTGGATATTTTTTCCCTACAAATCTCAATGTGAAATTTCATCCCCTATGTTGGAGGTGAGGTCAGGTGGGAGGTGTTTGGGTCATGGGGATGGATTCATCATGAATGACTTGGTGTTACCTTGGTCTATTAGCACCCACAAGATCTGATTGTTTAAAAGTGCCTAGCAGCTCCCTCTTCTCTGTTTCTCTTCCTCTCTCCCCATGTTATGCCAACTCCACTTCACTGTCCACTGTGAGCAGAAGCACTCTGAGGCCCTCAGCAGCAGATGCAAGTACCATGCTTCTTGTACAGTCTGCAGAACCAAAAGCCAAATAAACCTCTCTTTATAAATTACCCAGCCTCATGTATTCTTTTATAGCACCATACATGGACTAAGACAGTGTCCTACTCCTCACACCTAGAAAGAAAGCATCTCTCCCTCCTCTCTCTGTGATGGAAACACTAGTTTTTCTATCATCCTGCAACCTTCCCAACTCTGTTGCTCATGGTAAAAATACTGTGACAGCCCTAAAGCTGTGAAGTCCTTCTTGATTTCTTCTTTGTTTATATCTCATATTCAGTTCTGCTTCAAAATGCTTATGTCCCCTGGTGAGATAGATGGTAAATGTTTGAAAGAAAACAGAAGGCTGAATTGTAGTGTTTGTCAATTTCTGTGGGGTGAATATCCCCAACATGGCCCATTTCAAGCTTCTAACACTTTAACAACTAGAATACACAATTCCTGAAAATTTAACAGTTGGTTCTCCTGAGCCAGTCCAAGCCTGCTCCAGCACACAAAGGAGTTGTACTCATAACCTGCACACCTCTCACCTCCACCACTCCTCCATGGTCCCAGCTAGCATCATCTCCTCCTGGACCACTTATAGAGCCTCTGATGGATTGCATTTTTCCAGCCTCAGTTATTTTTTGGAAAAGTCAAATCCTGTCATTCCTTGGCTTCTTCCCCGCAACAGCTGCGTGGCTCACTCTTCTGTCCTTCAGTTTATTAAAGGCAACTTATGTAAACCTCCCTATGTAAAATATCCATTTTCCTCTCCACCCTAGCATTCCAATGTCTCTTAATTTGATTAGCTTTTCTCCTTAGCACTGTATTATATTACTACATATATTATACTAAATACAGGGCAGTCCTCACTTTGCATGGCAGTGCAAGATTACAAAAACGACTGTGAAAATACTGAAACCCTGGAAAGCAACTCTACATCCAAAGGGGAATATAATGACTACTCTGTGGTCCTCATAATTTTTGTCAAAATATTAGAAAATATAATACTATCAGTTGCAAATGTGGACAGAAGGGAAAAATATTTAGTTTATGGTAATTCAAAGGATTAGAAACATTGAGGATTAAATTATTATTTCTTTGTAAAACATAGCAAGGATAGTTGGAACAGTGCTTGTCTTCTTGTATATTTCTGATATGGAACAAGCATAAGATGATGAGAACACTCTGGTATAATTTGAAATGGTCCCCTTTCTCCTTCCTCTTCAGGAAGCACTACTGAATATTTCTCTCATACCCACTATGAGGACCAATCAAGCTGTTGTAGGTAAAATTCACAAAAGTGTGGGAGTTCCCATGACCGGGTCCTCCTGAGTTTTTAGCTCAGACTGGTCCTCACTGAACTTATAGCAATTCACCATTCATGGTGCAGGTTTTCTGACCCCAGCACTCTTTCCCATGGAGGTTTCTAATTCAGGAAGTTGTAATTCTCCATATCACCCTGCTGTCTCTCTAATTTTGCCCTATGACCTCATTTCTCCGACAGATCTAAGAGCAGTTGTTGTTTTTTGATTTGCTCAGCTTGTTACTTGGTGTTGGTTTGAGAGACTTCTTGTAGGGGATTTGGTTCCACCCCCAAAGGCTTCTGTAGCCACCAGCCCTCAAATGTGCCACACCTGGAATTATGGTCTCTGAAGCTGCAAGCTCAATCCTTGGCTACAGAACCCTATAGGTCTGAACTCTCAAATTAGGAAGGGTCATGGGACCCCTGGCATGAGGTAAGAGTCTCTGGGACATAGAGCAGGCTCTATGTCAGTCAACCTCTCTCCAGTACTGTCCAAGGCTCCCAGGTCTGGGAACCCCAACCACAGACGTCAGCAACTTCCTAGCAGTGGCAACTGTGTCCACTTCCTCTTTCACAATGGAAGATGGCCCCAGTCTCATGCCCCTTCCTCCCGCAGCAACTTCCCTCCTGGGACATCATGGCAAGGTGGGGCTTCTCCTCCCCTGCAGAGCATAGAGTCTGAGGTCTCTTCATGAGAGTCATTCAGACAGATGTCCCCAGCCCTGTGTCCCAGCTCACCTGGACAGACCCTGCCGCCTTCTCTGCTCATAGGACTCAGTTGTGTGCAGCCTGCTCTATACAGGTGTATTTCTATGTGATGTCTCCTCTCCCTCTCAGTCCGTCTCTCCTGTTCCTCTGGATTTCCACTTGGGAGCATTTTCTTGTCTCCTATCCCAGCATGAGGCGAGATTTGGAGCACTTTTTCTATAAGCATCTGTGGAGACCCTAATTAGGATGCACCTTGCCCTCGTCATAGTGATTCTCCCCAGAGGCCACGGCTGCACCATGACCTTGGTGCTGAGCACATGATCTCAGCACCCATGATTCTAGGGCTAAGCACATGACCTCAGCTCATCACCATGGTACCCCCACCTCCCCCAGACATTGGCCGAGGTTGTCACATAACATCATAAATCCTTGAGGGCAGAGGATCTGTTTTTTAAAATTGTTGCTATTACTAAAATTCTACCTAACAACAATAATGTCTAGCTAATATGTATAATAATAATAGTAAAACTGAATATCTAGGTTTGAGGATACAGTCAGATATTATTAGGCACTTTGCATACATGAGTTCATTTAATTCCCATAACAATCTTATGAGGTTGGTGTGATTATTATGTCCATTTTACAGTTGAGGAAACTCAAGAAACAGAGAGGTTAATAGTGTCCCCAGGATCACACACCTGGGAGCTGGTAGAGCTTGATTTCAGACTAGGAAGTTTTAATTCCTAAGCCCACAGGCCTAATCTTTAGTCTTCTGGAGAGGCCTCCGTGGGCTCCCAGTTCCTCATATATCCCGAAGTCTTCCCTAGTCATCTGCATCTAATGTCGTGAGTGGGGGTGAAATATGGTAGATGAAGGGGGAATTTTAGCTCATGGACTTCCAGGCTCCCCGTTCTTTCAAATATTCAAATTTTCTCCATGCTGCACCAAGTCAATCTAAAGTTGAAAATGAATTCTGCATGTGATTTCTACAAAAATTTTTTACTTGAATAAGCATCTATGCATCTAGCATATCTTCATTGAAGGATTGGAGTTCCTTGAGAACTCCTTGACAGTTCCTTCCTTGGGAAGGCAACTTGCTGCTCCAAGCACGGATCCTGCCATCTTCCTGACACTATTGCATCAGTTAAAATAATTTTTTGTCTGTTTGTTTGGTTTTTTTTGAGACGGAGTTTCGCTCTTGTTGCCCAGGCTGGAGTGCAATGGCGCAATCTCGGCTCACTGCAACCTCCACCTCCCGGGTTCAAGTGACTCTCCTGCCTCAGCCCCCAAGTAGCTGGGATTACAGGCACTCGCCACCACACCTGGCTAATTTTGTATTTTTAGTAGAGCCACGGTTTCTCCATGTTGGTCAGGCTGATCTTGAACTCCTGACCTCAGGTGATCCACCCGCCTCGGCCTCCCAAAGTGTTGGGGTTACAGGTGTGAGCCACCGAACCTGGCCTATTGCATCAATTTTGGAGTCCTGTATTCCAAACTATGATTTTTGGAGGCATGAAACTTTATGTCTCACACCTTCCAAGCCAATTGCTATTTTCATGGAAGGAAATATTCCTCTTTCAACCACTGGTATGTTTTACCTTAAATTATAAATCTTTAAATATTAATATTTCTGGGATTTTTTTCCTTTTTCCTTCGTAAACAGTAGACTTTTATACAAATATAAAGTTTTGTACCTTCAAAGTTATCACTCCAATAAAGACACCTATTAAAATCAGCAAAACATCTTGAAATATATTTTAATAATGTACAAATGTATTCGCAACATAATCTGATTAAGAGACTCCACTAAGTCTATAGTACCTACAACGCAATTTACAGATACCTACAATAGTTTCTAGGTAGGTTTAGTTTATAATTAAATCTACTGCTTTAAGAAATGCCATTAATACAAATGCATAATCTATAACATTCTCATTATAGTAAGAAAAAATATAGATTCATAAAACAAAATGTCTTTACCCATTATGTGAAGTATGTAAATGATTATTCTCATTAAAACATAAAAATAATGCGTTTTTAGTAATAAAAGATAGATATCATTAGGTCAAAGAGCATTGAAGAGCTCCAGGAGGTTCCAAAGTAAAATCTGGCTATCCTCTTATAAAATAAATAGAACAGCACAATTTCTGGGTATTCCTTAAACATAAACTATGATAATTCATTTATATTAATTGGACCTTAAGTAAATGGCTTCTTACAAATGAAAATAAACAAAACTTTAGAAACTAATACCAATTCCCTAAATTTGGTTTTTACTCATTTATGTATGTCTAAGAAATTTTACCATGAAGTACATATTAAAAATTAACAATTATTTCTAACTTACACATTAGCCAATGTGCTCACTCGTACCGTGGAAACAAAACTTGCTTCTGAAAATAATCTACAGAAATAATATGTAAACACATAGACCTTTGAAATAGACTAAGAACATCCTATGTTCTATGGATCAAATAGCAAAGGCCTTCATGACATATATCAATAAACACACTTTGGTTAATTTGGGATATATTGATATTACATGACCTTGTGCATACCTCTGTATACCATTAAATAAATTTGGACGTTTGTAGTGACAACACACTTTCTAGCCCCAAGTGCTGGAGAGAAAATAAAAACTTAATATGAAAACTACTTTTGTTTGTTTTAAATAAAGTTATTAAGTGGGGGGAAAAAAGCCAACACTTTCTGTTGCAACATAAACTGAGATCTAAAAGGTTCAGAGTCAAGAATCTCTTAGGTTGCCCCCCAACATCGTAAAACACATAAACTTTCTCCCTCTATTTGAGAAGTCTGATCATGTCTAGCGTTCAACCACTTTACTCTGAAGGAGAAGAGGGCACTGTATTAGTCCATTCTCATACTACTATAAAGAACTACCTGAGGCCGGGCGCAATGGCTCATGCTTGTAATTCCAGAACTTTGAGAGGCTGAGGCGGGTGGATCACCTGAAGTCAGGAGTTCAAGACCAGCCTGGCCAACATGGTGAAACCCCGTCTCTACTAAAATACAAAAATTAGCTGGGCATGATGGTGGGTGCCTGTAATCCCAGCTACTCAGGAGGCTGAGGTGGGAGAATCGCTTGAACCCAGGAGGCGGAGGTTGCAGTGAGCCGAGATCATGCCATTGCACTTCATCCTGGGTGACAGAGTGAGACTCCATCTCAAAAACAAACAAACAAACAAACAAAACTGCCTGAGACTGGGTAATTTGTAAATAAAAGAGGTGTAATTGACTCACAGTTCTGCATGGCTGGGGAGGCCTGAGGAAACTTACAATCATGGCAGAAGGTGAAGGGGAAACAAGGAATGTCTTACATGGCAGCAGGAGAGAGAAAGAGCAAGGTAGGAACTGCCAAACGCTTTTAAACCATCAGATCTTGATAACTCACTCACTATCATGAGAACAGCATGCAGGAACCACCCACGTGATCCAATCACCTCCCACCAGGTCACTCCCTTGACACATGGGGATTGTAATTTGAGATGAGATTTGGGTGGGGACACAGAGCCAAATCAAATCAGGCACTAAAAGCAAATATCACTCACAGCACTGGACAGGCCATTAGTCCCAACCAGAAGATTCTTCTTTCAGACTCTAAGACAGTTTTACTCTCTTAAGAGGATGCCTCCCCGGACTCAAATGCCCAATGGCCCTTTCCATTGTCATCAATGTGATTCCACCAACATAGTCCAATCATTACTCTACTGGTGACATTCTTCACTGCCCAGAAGCCACCTGACAATGAGATCATTGCCACCACTCAGGCCACACAGGCAAGAAAGCTACTGCTGGGCAGTTCATAGAGAAAATAGGTGGCGATTGCACTGACTCGAAATAATTAAAGGAAAAGTGATGCCACTGGATCTCTGAATTTAAATTTCTTTGGTCTATTAGTTGTCTGCCCTCCCTTCTAAATCAAACAGTGAAATATCTTCAGTATCATCATCACTGTGCCTTCAGAGCCAACCCTGGGCACCACCACCCTCTCTGCAAGTGCTCAGCTCCTCAGCTGTTTCTGGGAAATTTTTTGACATGTTTTGTGAGATATCTTTTGTTATTCCTATATTTACACCTATTTACCTTACTCTGTTTAGGTGTGTCTCTGTGCTGAATCCTAAGGGATTGCCCCACATGATCCCCCAACCCAATAACTTACTACTTATATGTATATAGTCCCCTAGTCAACCTATTACATTCTTTAAAACTGTCCTCAGTAATTATGTTTTCATTTCCAAAGTCTTTTTTTTGGTTATTTTTCCAAGATACCTGTTACTTCATGCCTGACTATTCCTATTTCATACATGCCTGATGTTATTTTATGGATTCACTTCCCTTTTGCTATCTTTATAAGGTTACTGTGTATGCTAATTTTAAAGACCTTTTTATATTTTATTTTTTCATATTTTCTCAGTTGTGAAGTCCTCTTGATTGCTGTTCTTGTTTTTGAGTTATTGTTGTTCTTGAATTGGTTAGCTATCTCTCATGGTGCTGCTGTTCCCCACATCTTCAGTGATTCCTTCCTGCACTGCCATCTTTCCAGAAATAAAGCCCCACCCCACGTGATGGAGTTATCAGGGCCTCCTGGAGCATGGCACCTGCCACAGCCTCACTGTGCAGGCTGTTCCTAACTGAGGCTATGGCTTCTTCTCTGCTTCCTCCTGAGGGATGTCTCTCCTTTCCAATGACAGATGTCATAGTGCAAACATTAAAAGTGAAGTCTGTGGTGTGTGGCAACCTATGCTCTAGTTCTAAAAGCTTAGTGATCTTGAGCAAATCCATTACTCTCTGTGTGCCTCAGGTTCCCTCGCCTGTAAAAGGAGGTAGGTTAATAGCAGTGCTTACTTGATAGAGTCAGAGTGATGAATTAATGAGGTAACTGACATAAAATGCTTGACACCACATCTGGGGCACAGGACATCTGCAATAAATGATAAGTGCTGCTATTCCTTCATGTCACATAAAGACTATTGTCTTGTTTCTAAGTGTAATTTGACACGGATTAATATAATTTTATCCTTTTTCATTTTCATTTTTGTGGGTGTGGAGTAGGAGGGGAAGATTTCACCCTGTGCACATTTGCCACATTGAACAGAACTTTGAATGAGAATATGATAACCTTTACATTTCATTTGACAATAACAGATGAAGGACCTAAAACCTAGCATGTGACAGGGAAGCTTCCAGACAGGCCTTTCTAAGTCATAGATGATACAACCATTTCTCCTAACAAGGTGGTTTTTCTAAAGCACAACTGTGGCAGGAAAGCAGTGAGCCCTTCTCATAAAAAAAAAATTATAGCCACATTTTTTGGTTAAAATTAATTATAAGTCAAGCATTCATTATGGTTTATATTATTCCTAACCCATCTCTACAAGGTGCATGTTGGTGCATGTTGTAACTTCCATTTACATACCATCAAAATAAGGCTCAGAGAAGTCAAGTGTCTTCTTGAAAGTCACACAGCTGGAAATTGTGAGAGAACAAATTAATTTGTGGATTATAAGGAGCAGGATGCAGAGAATTCAAGAGAAAGCAATTGATCTCAGAGTGGCAGGGGTAGTCCAAGCACATCATATAATCTGGGTCTCAGGAGGCCTGGGTTGCTGGGAGAAAGCCACTGGTGGGCAATTCATGCAGTAGGGATTCACTCAAAAGCACCACTCGAGTTCCCGCTCTTCACCTGGTGTCATTAGCATCAATAATGACCTACCGGGTTTCAGGCATGGTACAGTCATTATCTCCTTTAATCGCCACTAAAACACTGCAATGAAATACTTATAACCCCCAGTTTAGAGAACAAAATTGAGCATAGGTGGGTGCAATGATTTCCCCAACTCCTTAGCACACCCTGTTGGTCAGGGCATTTATACTTCCTCTCTCCTCATTTCCCATCTGAACACAGTGGTGAATGAAGTAGGTCCTCTGTGCAGAACAAAGGATATTAAAGTTGATGTGATGACCTCAGGAACCTGTCCGCCACATTCTGCCCTAATCATAACCCTATCCCTTTTCCATAACCCACGATCCTCACTTCACCCGACAAAACAGATCCTTACTAAACTAAAACTACTCCCTCTCCTGGAAGAAGTTGGGAAATGATTTCTTCTGCTCGATTCAGGCCCATGAAAGTACCAAAGTCCAGATCAGACTGAATTTGAGCTACGTTTCGCCAGTTATATCATTAAAAGGTTTGAATAAGGAATCATTTCAAGAGCATACCTGTTTCCTCTCCAACATCAAGAGGCTCCTGCAATCCCTCCTGTTGCCCCCTGCTGAGTAGCACTTGGTTGAGGCTGGTGCAGAACGAAGCAACAAGCCAACCACATCCTAGGGTCCTGAGATGAAGAGTTTAGGACACAACTCACAACCACAGACCTTCTTGGCCCAAGACCCTCAACTGGCAAATCATCAAGAAGACCTGAAGATGGGGAAGGGGGCCACGTGGACAGAACACAGGCCTCAGTTGAAGAGGAAGCATTATTTTTGCTCAGGCTGTCTGATTCTCCTGAAAATGGAGTATGAGTAACTCTGTGCTTTGTAGCTGCCTGCTGTGCCTGATTTCTAAGTTACAATCTAGAAGCAAGTTGCTGTCGCAATCCATCATAGCCACTTCCTCTTGAACTGAGGGAGGCAGGGCTTGTCTTCTCTCCTCAGAGCAGAGCCTGACATCTCCCCACCACAGACGTTTGAACAGAGCAGGCTCCTGAGGTCTCCAGGATGCCTGTCCCAGCCTCCTGGCCCCACCCTCCTTGTCCTTTCCTGCTGCTGACTCTATTGCTGGGACTCACAGGTAAGCATTGCCTTGGGCTAGAACCCTTTCTCTCCGCTGGCAGGGCTATATCCTGTCCCTGGACCTTTGGGGATTCCAGACAACCACAAGTGCTGCCAAGGAAGGCCAGAGATGGGGCCTAAGAGCAGGACATCATGGAGCTGAGCACTTTCTCTGTGGATCAGCAGCTGGCTACCAGAGGCATCAAGTCACAGGATGATTGACTCACCACCACAATTACTTACATTTTGATCTATTTCATTTGACTAACACAGAACAATCACTATTTAAATCCTTACCAGTCTTGAGACTCTGGGGCCAAACAACCTACCCAAGGACAGAGTGAGCTCAGAGACAGCCTGAGAGGGCTGTGTGGCTCCAGGCCCAGCCTTCTGTATTCAATACCCAGAGGAAGTGAAGTCTGAAATGGTGCCTGCTTGAGTTGGACAGGGGTGCAGTGTTTCCCAGGGATGTTCAGCCACCGTCCTCCCTAAGGGTGCTCCTTATTTTGTCCTGTGTTCCCCCATGATCCTCCCTCCCCTGTGACTTGAGTCTTAACACCCATTTTTTTGGTCACCTCTTCCTCTTTAACAAGTTCTGCATTTGCTGCTTATTGGGGCCTATATTCCTTTCCTAGGGCTTCCATAGTAAAGAACCACAGACTGGGTGGCTGAAACTAGATATTTACTTCCTTGCAGTTATGGAAGCTGAAGTCCAAGATCAAAGTGTCAGCAGGGTTAATTTCTACTGAGGTCTTTATCCTTGGCTTGTAGAAGACAATCTCCACCCTGTGTCTCAACCCATGGTCTTCCCTCTGTGTGTGTGTCTGTGTCCTCATCTCCTCTTCTTATGAGACCATCAATCGTATTGGATTAAGGCCCACCCCAATGAACTCATTTAACTGAACTGCTTCTTAAAAACTCTGTCTCCAAATACAGTCACATTCTGTGTTGCTAGGGTTGGAGCTTCAACACATGCATTTTAGGGGACACATTCAGCCCATAACAGGTACCATAATCTCCCTTGGTTCTCTTGACTTTGCCATGGAGAATTTATTTTCCCTTCCTCAGGATGGGCAGGTTGGAAAGTCTTTGCTCCCAGCTCCCAGATAGGCTTCCTGTCCTCACTCCTTACTCAGGCCATGGAGCTGACACCAGGGTCACAGCGCTGGGCACAGCAGCCTCTCAGCTCCCCACTGGGCCCTGCTGTGATGCCACCTCACAAGTCCTAGAGGGCAGAAATTTCACTTTCCAAATCATTTTTCTTACCATACACTGTATTCAAATGACAGCAGTAATAGTTCAGCAATTGAGATCTTCCTGTAACGCAGAAACTGTTCTTAGCATTTTGTGTGTTTTAACTCCACTAATCCTCACAACATCCCTGTGTGAAAGCTACAACTCATATTCCCTATTTGCAAATGGGGAGGCAGGCTGAGAGAGGAACTTGTCTATCGTTCCCTACCTCAATCAGTGGAGCAGATGGGATTCAAGTCCAGGTCGACCAGCTTCAGAGTTCCTACTTTTAGCCTTCTTATGCTACCTGCAGAAATACTAGAAAATGCAGGAAAGCAGACACAGGATTAATCATCACCCATTACACCAGTCAGCAACAGAGTTAAAACCCTGGTATATGTTTGTATTCCAAAAGTTTTGTTAATCTGTTGGATGATTTCTATGTGACAAATATTATAGGTCACAGTTTTATATATATTTGTGAATGTGTACACACACACGCTCACACACGTGTGCAGTGGTCCCCAATCTTTTTGGCACCTGGGACTGGTTTCATGGAAGATAATTTTTCCAAGGACCCAGAGTGGGTGGGTGGGGAGGTTGGTTTCAGGATGAAACTGTTCCACCTCAGATCATCAGGCATTAGTTAGATTCTCATAAGGAGCACACAACCTAGATCCCTCGCATGCACAGTTCACAATAGGGTTGGCCCTCCTATGAGAATATAATGCTGCCGCTGATCTGACAGGAGGCAGAACTCAGGCGATAATGCTCACTCACTGGCTGCTCACCTCCGGCTGTGCGGCCCAGTTCATAACAGGCCACGGACCTATACCCAACCACAACCTGGGGATTAGAGATCCCTGCATGTGTGCATATAAGTGAGTGTAAGTGTGTACACGCACACACATGAGATTTCATTTTTTATCAGTTTCTCCAACTTTAATTTCAATTAAAGTTTAAGAAAATATTTTTAATTTGAGAACAGTATACTTCTCATGTACAACATATTATGACATATGTGTACATTTCTGAATGACTAACTTCAGCTAATTAACATATGCATAATCTTACATACTGACAATTTTGTATGGTGAGAACTCCTAAAATCTATGCACTTCGCAATTTTGAAGGATATAAATCATCTTATTAACTATAGACTCCATATTGTACAATAGACATCTGGAGCTAATTTCTCCCATCTAAACAAAAATTCTGTGTCCTTTGACTAATACTTACCGAACTGCACCCCTTGTCTAGCCCTGGTAACCACCATTCTACTCTAGTTCTTTGAGTTCAACTTTTTTAGATTCCACATATGAGAGAGATCATGCGGTGTTTGTCTTTCTGTGCCTGGCTTGTTTCGCTTAGCATAATACCATCCCGGTTAATTCATATTGTTGCAAATGACAGGATTTCCTTCTTTTGTACAACTGATTAGAATTCCATTGTGTATGTATACACCACATTTTCTTTATCCATTTATCTGTTGATACACACCTAGGTTGATTCCATATCTTGGCTATTGTAAATAATGCTGCAATGGACATGGGGGTGCAGATATCTCTGTGACATGCTGATGTCATTTCCTTTGGATATACGCTCAGTAGTGAGATTGCTGGATCATATGATAATTCTATTTTTGAATTTTGAGGACACTCCATACTGTTTTCACTAATGGATGGCCTAATTTACATTCCCACCAACTGTGTGGGAACAGGGTTTCCTATTCTCCACATACTCTCCAAAAACTTTTTGATAATAGTCATTATCATCTTTTTGATAATAGTTATTCTAACAAGCGTGAGATGATAGCTCACTGTGGTTTTAATTTGCATTTATCTTAAGAATGGTGAGGTTGGATATTATTTATATGTTGACTGGCCATTTTGATGTCTTCTTTTGAGAAATGGCTATTTGGCTCATATTTTACTTGGGTTGTTTTCTTATGATTGAGTTGTTTGACTTCCTTATATATTTTGCATATTAACTCTTCATCAGATGTATGGTTTGAAAATATCTTCTCCCATTTTGTAGGCTGTCTCTTCACTCTGTTGATTGTTTCCTTGGCTGTGTAGAAACTTTTTAGTTTGTTGTAGTGCCATTTATTTATTTCTGCTTTTGTTGCCTGTGCTTTGGGGCTCATATCCAAAAATTCATTGCCCAGACCAATGTCATGGAACTTTTCTTCTAGTACTTTTACAGTTTCAGATCTTACATTTAAGTCTTTAATACATTTGGAGTTGATTTTTGTATGTGGTATGAGACAGAGGTCTAATTTCATTTCTCTACACATGGATATTCAGGTTTCCCAACACCCCTTTTTCAAGAGACTGACATTTCCCCATTGTGTCTTCCTGACCCTTTTGTCAAAGGTCAATTGAGTGCAAATGTGTGAGTTTATTGCTGGGCTCTCTGGTCTGATCCATTGGTCTATGTGTCTCTTTTTGTGCCAGTGCCATACTGTTTTGATTACTATGGCACTGTAGAAGATTTTTAAATCAAGCAGTGTGATGCCTCCAGCTTTGTTCTTTTTGCTAAAGCTTGCCTTAGCTATTCATAGTTTTCTATGGCTAATATGAACTTAAGGATAGTTTTGTCCATTTCTGTGGAATTTCATTGAAATTTTACTGATATTGAATTGAATCTGTAGATCTCTTTGGGTAGTATGTACATTTTACAATAGTAATTCTCCAATCCACAAACATAGGTATCTTTCCGTTATTTGTTTTCTATTTTTTTCATCCAAGTTTTATAGTTTTCAGTGTGTAGGTATTTCAGCTCCTTGATTAAGTTTATTCCTAGCTGCTTTACCTTTTTTGGTAGCAATTGTAAATAAAATTGTTTTACTGATTTCTTTTCCCACTAATTTGCTATAAGTGTATGAAACTACTGATTTTTACCAATTAATTTTATATCTTATATCTGTGGCCTATTTGTTTGTTGATTCTAAAAGTTTTTAGAGATTTTTAAGATTTTCTCCATATAAGATAGTGTCATGCAAACAGGGAAAATTTATCTTCTTCCTTTGTGATTTGAATGCCTTTTATTTGCTTCTTTTGTGCAATTATTCTGGATAGAACTTCTGATACTATACGTTGAATAGAAAACTTGAGAGTGGGCATCTTTGTCTTGTTCCTGATCTTAGAGTAAAAGGTGACAACTTTTCACCACTGGGTATGATGTTAGCTATGGATATGTCCTGTATGGCCCTTATTGTGTTGAGGAACATTTATTTGGTATCTAATTTCTTGAGAGCTTTTATCATTAAAAAATGTTAAATATTGTCAAATGCTTTCTTTGCCTGTGTTGTAAGGTCATATGGTTTTTGTCCCTCATTCTGTTGAAATACTGTACCACATTTAGAGATTTATGAATGTTGTACCATCCTTGAATTCCTGGGATAAATCTTACTTGACCATGTGGAAACACACAGCAGTAGTAGTAGTAGTAGTAGTAGTAGTAGTAGTAGTAGTAGTAGTAGTAAGACTTCCCTTACTACAGTCTTCAACTCATTTTTTAGTCTACAGGAAAAACACATTAAAGAGATGTTTGATTTTCTCTGTTGCCCAGTCATTCTCCCTCCTTTCTACCTCAGTCATTTACCACTGAAAATCCCCCAATCTGTTAAGCAAAGCAACAGGTAAGCAGACTTCTTAGTAAAATGCACTTTTCCTCAAAACAGAACTTTTGCGCATTCCTCTCTTTGAGTTCTCTCTTCCATTAATGGTAGGGGTGAGGAAGAAAGAAGGAGATAAAAGTAACAGAGAACCCTGCCTATATTATCTATATCTATAGTTATATTCATATCCATATCCATAACCATATCATCATCTAATGTCCATTGAAGCCTCCAATCCTCAGGAAATCTGCCAAGTAATCACTTTACAATTTTTGAATACCCACCGTGTGCCAGATACTGTGGGAAATCACTTACATTTCTGACATCAGGTAACCATTATATCCAAGTTCACCCTCCCTCACAAATAAGGAAACAGAAGCACAAACTGCTCCTAGGTTACTCATTGGTAACTGGTAGAGCTACGATTTGAACTCAGGCACTTTGACTCTAGAGATCACAGGTTTCACCATTACTCTTCTCAAACACTTTTGCCCTTGATCTTATTCCATGAAATTTCCGCAGGTGCTGCTCATGAGGGCAGGGAGGTGATGTGGTGGGGAGAAGAGGATTTGTGGTTTTCTTCTCCTTGACTCTTCTGATTTCTGCATGTATACAAGTCGATTTTTTTTCACCAGTTCACATGGGAAACACATTTTCTGGCAAATTTCATGAAAGCAATTCACTTAAAATACAATATTTAGTCTCCTGAGAAAGTGTTCCACTGAGCAATTCACACATTATACACATATTTGATGAATACCTGCTATGTGCCAGGACCTAACAAAGAACATTGTTGAATAAAAGACAAAAAGTAGTTGCCCTTTTGTTGCTTACCTCCACTGGGGAGAATGACAGTAATCAATACACATGATAAATAGGCAAATAAAATAGTATATTAGACAGCGATAAGTGAAAATCAAGTGTGTGTTTATGACTTTTATTATTTTATAGAAGTTTTCATATATTCCTTTTATTGATGGTTTTTATCATAAAAAGATCTCCAAATTTGTCAAATGGTCTTCTGCATCAAATGAGCTAATCATGTGTTTCTTGTCTTTCTTCTATAAATATGATATATTACATTGTTTGTCATTTGTGCATGGAAACATCCTTGTATTCCAGAAATAAATATCACTTGCTCGTGTTGTATAATTCTTCTAATATGCTGTTCAATTCAGTTTGCTAGTATTTGGTTGAGGATTGTTGCATCAACAAACGAAGTACTAATAATGCCAACTGTCAACAGAAAGGTGTGCAGCTGTACCTGGCAGCAATTTTAATTTTGTGTTGCAGTGGAAATTTAAATTCCGATGGGTGTCATTTCAGATGAGCAGAGCCTGGCCTGTGGGGCAATTTATGGTTAATGATTGAAACAGGAGAGTATTATCTTCAAATCTGGAATCCAAATCAAGAGATTCTAGTGGGTAACCAGTCAGTTGTTTTAATGGAGTATAGCATAGGCCACAAAGAGCATTATTTTTGCATCAAGGCCCTGAGGAAATATATAGCCATCATGAGTGGTCTAGAGACTCCAAGAGGCATGAAAGACACAGCCAAAGTCTTTACAGAGAAGAGATATTTTTGTTTAATTCATGTAATGACACTAACAGGAGTGTCTGTTGATTTTAATTTGTAAGTAAAATTTGTAAATGAAGAATATGTTGCCACAGGCATCCCAAAAAAAACTTACAGATGCTGGATTATTGACATTAATATGCATATCACATGAATCTTCTTTGAAGAGGTGCTACCAATGTTATATCATCTTGTGCTCTTGAAGAAAGGTGGATGTCATTATTGATATTGGAACAGGATCCTCGCTTCAGGATGGAGAGCCATGGCAGCACTCCAAAAGGCAACACAAAGCTGTACATAGCATAGCACAAGAAAGTCATCAGGGTAAAAAGGCTTCTCAAATTGTGGAGTCAATCAGAGTAGCAAATCAGTAAGTCATGAGTCAAAGGCATTCCCTAGGAACTTTCCACCCGAGTTTAGAATGATCCCATCCTCATTGCCATTACTATAGAAAATGTTAGAGTGACTCCTGCTGGTTGAATCTTAGAGGATCACTCTAACATGGCCATGAAAAGTTCGTATGAAGAGGCATACTCACAGTTCCTAGAGAAGGAAGTAGGGCAGGCCATGCAGGAAGCCATGTGGAAGGAGCTCCCAAGAAGCAGGCTCAATCAAGCAGATGGGTAGGCAAGAGAGATGGGATCCCTGGGCAAGTGCCTTTACTGGGAGTCAAGGTGGAGGACACAAGCAAAAACACTTTTACTAGAATGTTTCAATGTCACTAGGTCACAGTAGGGGAGGACAAGAAGAGGAATTGTGGCAGGGACCAGCTTTAAAATACTGGTTACCTGGTCACCTGGGCAGGGTGCTCACAGCTTGTTTGTGGGATATTGAAGCATGATTTTTTAAAAATGTACACATAACTGGATATCTTTATTTCTTCATACAACTTTGAGTTGCCATGTAGCATCCTTTCATTTCCACCTGAAGCACTCCCTTTAGCATTTCTTGTAGGCAAGGTTTAATGGTCATGAATTCTGTTAGCTTTTGTTTATCTGAGAATATCATAATTTCTCCCTTGTATTTGAAGGACACTTTGCCAGGTATAGAATTCATGATTGACATGTTTTTCCTCTTTCAACATTTTGAACTTACCATCCCCCTATCTTCTGGCCTTCGGTGCGTTGCATAAGAGCTGAGCTGAAAATCTTATTGAGGGTCTCTTGTATGGAAGAAATCGCTTCTGTCTTGCTGCTTTAAGGAGTCTCACCTGGACTTTAGGTGTCAACATTTGGATTATAATGTGTCTTAGTGTGGGTCTCTGAGTTTATTTGTGGGTTCAACTTGCGTTTCTTCTGTGTCTTCAATTTGTAGATTCCTGTATTTTAACAAGTTTGTGAAGATTTTTGTCCACTCTGTTTTCATATAATCTTCTATTCCTTTCTCTCTTTCTCTTTTTTCCCCCTGGAACTCTAGTAAGGTGTATGTTGATACATTTGATAATGTCTCACAATTCCCTTAGATTCTGTGCTCTATACTTTATTCTATTTTCCACCCACACCTCAGTCTCAATAATTTCAAATATTCCATCTTCCAGTTTTCTGATTATTCTTCCACCTGCTTATACCCATTGGGGGACCCCTCTAGTGAAATTTTAGTTATTATACTTTCAATTCCTAAGTTTCTGTTTGATTTCTTCCTATAATTTCTCTTTCTTTACGTTCTCATTTTGGTAAGACATTTATATTCCTTTAGTTCTTGGTCCATTGTTTCCTTTACCTCTCAGCATTTTTAAGACAGTGATTTTAATATCTGGGTCTAGTATCAGGGTGGAGCTAATACATCACAAGGGTGCTTATAAGAAGGAGGAAGATTAATTCTTGGAGAAGGACATTGAAACATCCTTGTATTCCAGGATGTTTGCATGTGAAGATGCAAGAGGTTAGAGTGGTGGGAAGATGTAACTGTGAGAAAGGGATGTGAGAAACCTCTAGAATTTGGAAAGGCAAAAAACAGAGCCTCCAGAAGACACACAGCTCTGCTGAAAGCGCCTTAAAAAATGTAGACATGGAAGGTGTAAAACATGGTGCTTTCATATATGTATACATGTACATATACGTAGTGAAATGGTTATTAAAGTTAAGCAAATGGACACATCCATCATCTCCCATAGTTATGCTGCATGTGTTGTATATCAACAGCACCTAAAATGTGCTTCTTAAGCAAAAATACTGAATTCAATACAACATTATTAACTAAAATCCTCAGATTGCACATTCATTCTCTGGACTTCTTCCTCAGACTTATCACAATTTTGTGTCTTTTGACCTCCCCATCAACTCCCCCAAGTTCACCCCTACTCACCACTGTTTTATTCTCTATCTTTGTGTATTTGACTTTCATCATTTCTTCTTCATTGTACCCCAGTAACACTATTTTGGACTTCTAACCTCCAGAACTATAAAATGTTACATTTCTTTTAACACACTAAGTTTTGGTAATTTGTCACATCAGCATTAGGAAACTTAGGTAATGTGATTATGCTATGGGTGAAAAATTACCAGGGGCTTAAAACAAGGTTATATTTCTACTGGAAGCTACATATTCAGTGTGGATTGGCAGTTCTGCATGCAACGGTCATTCACGCATCCAGGCGATGGAGCAGGCCCTATCAGAGCCTCGTGGTCTCTGGAAGGGAGTAATTGATCCATAGAGGCTCTTGCAGTTAAATGCACAGCCCACAAATTATACCCATCATTCTGCTCAAAACTCAATGGTCTAAAGAAGTCACAGGGCCCCACCCAATCCAGTGATACAAAAAGTGCCACACTCCATGTACCACAGAGTGGAGGCCATAATTGGCAAAACATGGCACTTCCGAGGAGGGCTCAATAGTTCTACTCAGGTCCTCAACCCAAAGCTCTACATTGAAATTGAACCTCTTGGCCAGGCGCGGTGGCTGACACCTATAATCCCAGCAGTTTGAAAGGCCAAGGCAGACGGTTTGCTTGAGCCCGAGTTAGAGACCACTCTGGGCAACATGGTGAAACTGTGTCTCTAGAAAAAATACAAAAATTGGCCAGGTATGGTGGAATGCACCTGTGGTCCCAGCTACTTGGCAGGCCAAGGAGAAAGGATCCCTTGAGCCTGGAAGATTGAGGCTACAGTGAGCTGTGATTGCACCACTGTACTCCAGCCTGGGCAGCAGACAGAGCAAGACCCCGTCTCAAAAAAGAAAAGAAAGCAAACAGAAAGAACAGAAGAAAGTAAGGAAAAGGAAATTGAACCTCTCTGTGCCTCAGTGTTCTCGCTTGTATTACAGTCTTACGTCACAGGCCAGTTGTGAGGGTTAAATGAGATAATACATGTAGTGGGCTGAGCTCAAGGCCTGCTCCTAATATGCCCCCAGTCAATGAAAGCCATTGATAAACACTTGAGGAAACACAGAGAATCAGGTAAGGATGAAAAAATGACTGCTTTGTGCTCCTTTCCAGGAGTGGCAGGTGAGGACGAGCTACAGGTGATTCAGCCTGACAAGTCCGTGTTGGTTGCAGCTGGAGAGACGGCCACTCTGCACTGCACTGTGACCTCCCTGATCCCTGTGGGGCCCACCCGGTGGTTCAGAGGAGCTGGACCAGGCCGGGAATTAATCTACAATCAGAAAGAAGGCCACTTTCCCCGGGTAACAACTGTTTCAGACCTCACAAAGAGAAACAACATGGACCTTTCCATCCGTATCAGTAACATCACCCCAGCAGATGCCGGCACCTACTACTGTGTGAAGTTCCGGAAAGGGAGCCCTGACGACGTGGAGTTTAAGTCTGGAGCAGGCACTGAGCTGTCTGTGCGCGGTGAGTACAGCGTGGGCCTCCTTCGTCCCCTGGTGTGTGACAATAACTCAATAATTACATTATCCATTCTTGGAGCAACAGCCAGGTGTGGTGGTGGCTGAGCAGCCACCCTTTCATGAACTGATGTCACCCTTTCTCCAGATCACATGAGTTGAGGCTTGGAGATGTCATGGCAGTCGCTCGAGGCTCCACGGCTTGTAAATGATGGGACAGAAGGCATCCCCAGCCTGCGGCTCTACAGCTCTTGTGTTTCCAAAGCTGACCCAGCCCTTTGGTTTCACAGATGAGGGAACTCACAATTTGAGTGACTTGTCCAGGCACAGGGCTGGACCTTGCCTTCTGCCTCCAGAGAACGCTTCCCCCTCAGGGTGGCCAAGTCCCTTCTTTATGCAACAGGCACTCACTGAGACCCCACTGTGTGCCAGGCTCTGCCCTGGATGCTGCACAAACGGCAGTGAATGAAACAGCCTAAAGCGCTCCCCCACCAAGCTTACATTCTCTTCCCTTCTAATGAGGAGAAATCCGTCCAGGGCATGGAGAGGGTAAATCGTGGTTGTTGTTTTTTTTTAATTTAATCTTCAGAAACACCCCACGGGGAAGATTTCTGGGAGGCACATTCACTGTTGAATCTGATGGCCTGGTGGGAGGAGATGCCAATACGTTTGGCATTTGCTGTGGGTCTATTTGGGAAACCCTTCTGTGATTTGGGGACTGAGTCACACAGTTACCATGGGCTCTGAGCAGAACTGCGTCATCTCAGAATGTCCCTCACCTCAGGAAAGAGGTCCCACAAATGGGTGACTTAGGGGTTCCCCATATAAGGTAGCAACAATGCTTATTTGGGGTTTCCTGCCAGAGCCCCAAAAGCCTCGTCTTAACTGCTGAATTCTGGAATGTCAGCACAGGAAGGACCTTCAGACCATCCAGCCCAACCCCCTTTACTGATGGGAGACTGAAGCCAGGACATGACAGGGGCCTTGTCCATGGTCACAGGGCCAGTTAGTGACAGAATTGGAGCCAGAGTCCATATCTGAATCGTGGCAGTCTCCTTCCCTCCCCAGTATTAGACACTGTCTCCATAGAAGAGCCTGGTGCATCATAAGTGCTAAATAAAAGCTCCTCAAACAGAGCCAGGTGTCAGAGAGCCAGCATTTCTCTTTTCATCAGTTTCCCAAATGTTAAGAATGCACCTCACATTCAGATACTAAAGCTCATTGGTGACTGGAAAACTTCTCCCAAACGTAAGTCCTGTCATTTCATATCGAGATTCCACATCAGGACATAGAGAACTGCTCCAGTTTTTTTACAGCTGAAAAATACTCCAATTTATGGAAATACCAAAATTTATTTTACAGTCTTCTGTTGATGGATATGTAAGTTATCCCCAACATTGAGCTACTACAACAATCATGCAGTGGATGACCTTGTACATGTGTCACCCTACTCAGGTGGGAGATTCCCACTGGAAGTGGCGTTTCTAGGTCAGAGGATAGTGTGTTTTCATATTTGAGAATATTGCCTAATTTCCCTTCTAGATGATGTAGCAATCAGAGATTACAGACTTGAGCTCCCATGCCTGGCTAATTTTGTATTTTGTAGAGACAGGGTTTCTCCATGTTGTTCAGGCTGGTCTCGAACTCCCAAACTCAGGTGATCCACCCGCCTCAGCCTCCCAAACTGCTGGGATTACAGGCGTGAGCCACCGTGCCTGGCCCCACTTCAAACATTTTTAAGACAGTGGTTTTAACATCTGGCTCTAGCATCAGGGTGGACACAATACATAAGAAAGGTCCTTACAAGACAGAGGAAGGAGATTAATTCTCAGAGAAGGACTTGTGAGGATATAAGCAAGAGGTTAGAGTGATGGGAAGATGTAACTGTGAGAAAGGAATGTGGGCAGCCTCTGGAATTTGGAAAGGCAAAAAAACAGAACCTCCAGAAGACACATAGCTTTACTAACAGCTTTTTTAAAAAATGTATATATGTAAAGCCTAAAACATGATGCTTTCATGTACATGTATGTACATGAAAATGTACATTGCTCAGTAATGACTGAAATCAGCTCCCCACAACCCTTGAACTTAGACAAGGAAGGTGGCTTTATCCTGATTGTGCAGATAATATTGGCAAAGACACTGAAATGTCCAGGTGGTGCCTCCCCAGCCCAGGCAGTCACAGCCAGTGGTGGCTCAGGTGTGACTCAGATCTGCTAACTCCTAGTGAAGTGCTCACTCCTCTTTGCCATGCTCTCGGCCTAAATGATGAGCTAGATGAGAAAGGAGGGAGGTGGGGAAGGGGGCCAGAGAGCAGCAGCTGTGCCAGAGTCTCCTTATAACCAGTGCTATGAGGGAGAAGCCATTTGCTACCTCCTTTAAAGATGAGGACACTGAAGCTCAGAGAGGAGACCTGACTTGGGAGCAGGTCAGGGAGACAAGGCTGGAACCCCGCAGCCTGACTCACAGCCTTTGTCTTTGTGACACTCAACTGTGGTTTTTCAAGAGTGGAGAAATGCTCCAACCTTCTCTTTCTAAACTCTTGCATTGTTCAATTCTACAGCAAAAAGCACTAAAAACAAAACAAGAACCCTGTAGGGGTAGCAGGGCCTGTCTTCACACTCCCATCAGAAAGGCCCTGCACGTGTCTCATGATATGCCAAGCCGGTTCCTAAAGGACAGGTCTCAGCACACATGAGGCATTTAGGACTCTCCCCCCGTATTGTGCTGTTTCTCCTTCACTCGGCAGCATCCACTGAGCAGAGTCGAGCGTCCTGCAGCCCAGCAGAGCACGTGTCTGCCCGCTCATGGTGCTGAGGACTAAGGATGAGGAGATGAGGCATTTCCTAGAGAGTGTTTGGGGCCCATGTGAGCAAGAGTTGAGCTTCTCCCCTCCGGCTGTCAGGAGCCCACAGTCTTTTGCTTATGGCTGCAGGATAACCAGGCCTGGGCACCCAGGAGGGAGGCTTCTCCCTAACATTGCATGAAGTCTAGAATCTCAAAGGGACAATTGAGGTGGCAGTCAGTGTTGGAGCTCAAGAAGTTAGAACACTTGCTCTGTTAATGGACATAAGTGCTTGGTGGGACACAGGAAATGCCCACTAGGACACATAGACGATGAGAAGACAGTGCCTTCATTTTGCTCAGCCTCAGTTTCCTCATCTGTAGAATGGAGACAATCACGGACTCCTTTAGGAAAGTGGTAAGGTTAACATTCTCTCTGTAAATCACCTAGCACAATGCAGGCACCCCCATTGTCAGGTGTTATCTCAAGATTGTGTGATCTTGGGCCAGTCTTGCCTTCCTTTGAGTCCTCAGTTTCCCCATCGGTGAGATGCTGATTATCATGGCCTATTCTGGGTTCTGTGAGGATTGGAGAGGATGTGCACAGAGCCCCTAATGGTGGTGTTGTTCAGGTTATTACTGAGCTTCTGCAGAACTGTTGTTAGGAGAACACAGGCAGTATCCCAGCTGCCTGGGCCTCTTCCCGGCTCTGCCACTTCCTGGCTCTGAGACCTGGGACAAGGCGCTTTGCCACTATAGGCCTCGATGTCCTCACCCTTTGATGGTAACACTGGACTGGGCAGAGTCTGAAGGAGTGAAATTGTGTAAAATGCTTAGGGCATCAACAAGCACACAGTAAATGCTCAATATATGTGAGCTGTGTTAGGGTGAAGCTGTGTGACCTCAGACAGGTCAGGGCTTCTGTAGGCCCCACGTATAAATGGGGTTTGGGTTGGGGTCCAGTGGCTTTCAACCTTGGCTGCTCATTAGAATCATTGGGAAAACTATCAAAAAAAAAAAGTTTGCAAAGCTGGACCCAGGATCCCCCCTTAAAAATGCCAATTTAATTGCATCTAATTTGGGCCTGGGCATCTAAAGTTCTTAATGGCTCCAGAAGATTCTCATACACAGCCCCCTAGCAAAAGCGGTGCCCCAGGTTTTGGGGCTTTGAGCACAGCTTTTTGGGTCATGGGTGCTTCAAAACAGGCATTCTGGAAACATTCTGGGAGGCCCCAGAAGCCTGAACAGGACCCCTCCCATGCTACTGGCCTCAGGGCCCAAGATAGGAGATTGGGACAAAGCCTGGCTCAGATGCAGCCTCAGGGCTGGGGAACCTTCTGTCTTGAAAACATTTGTATCTAAACACGTGCTGGAGTCCCAGCAAATCCTCACTCCTCAGCTCCAGAAGCCTCCCTCCCTCAGCACTCCCAGATGTCACTGAGGTATCTTTTCCCTCCTTCTTCCAAAATGCTTCCAGCTTCCCCTGTGATCTTACTTGAAAGCCAGTTCGCCAAACATGGTGGTTGCTGCTCCTTTTATCATTTGGGTTTTTTCTGGCAGCTGCGGTGAGTAGGGTTTGAGCCTTTCCTTGGTGTTTGTGTGCCTCTTTGTTCTGTTGCCTAAAGAATAGCTATGCAGCTCCAGAAGCAGTAATGACCAAACCTCATGATTACAGTCACAGGGGCTATTTATTAAGCACCTACTACATGCCAGGCTATGCCCTTGCACTTACCCTCACTCATCTTCCCAGGGTGGGGTTTCTATCTACTTTTGGCCCTTGGCCACCAAGGATCCTCTCAGAGCCTTTCCCTACATAAGG
This sequence comes from Pan paniscus, assembly GCF_029289425.2. Lineage (NCBI taxonomy): Eukaryota > Metazoa > Chordata > Mammalia > Primates > Hominidae > Pan > Pan paniscus. The sequence continues at coordinate 2,618,941 of NC_073270.2, read as the reverse complement.
GCTCATATGAGGACCCCCTCTAAGAAATAGAGGGAGGATTAAAGTGCTGAGAGGTACAGAGAGAGCAGCCAGCATCAGGCTGCCAAGAAGCCCTCAATAAATCGGAACTGAAGACAGCCTCTCAGCCCTCTAGGGACACCCATGCTGCTGGTGTCTCAAAGACTTGACATCTTCAAGTGACACCCTCCTTACTGTGCTCTCACATTATTTCACGCATATCAGGGAGCAAGTTAATATTGGCAAAGGCAAACGTATAATATGTGCTTTCTAAGAGGACAGCAGAAGGTTCAAGGTAACAATTAGCAATTTGCAGACACCCTTAAAATTCATCTACAGGGGGAAACTGCACTCGTTGTTCTGATTCTCCAATGTGTTTGCTTTCAAGGCCCAGAATAGGTTTCTGTCTGTTGGTGTGGCCTGGGTCTTTGTCTCTTGTAATTAATTAACGATGAAAAAGCTAACCACCTTTGGCTTTCTTAGTACTCAGTGATCCTTGTTTTTGACCCAAACCTGACCTAACTGAAGATTCAGATTCCAAAAAATTTCCTCTTTTCAAATTTAGGACTTCCAGCAGATTAGACCAACTAACAACAACAGCAAAATGATTGTTAGGAAGGCCAAAGGAAATAGCATTTATTTGAAAGATAAAGAGGTGCAATTTGGGTACACTGAGTCAGCAAAACCCTGAATAATGTCCCATATGGCAATACAGGACAGGTTTTTTATAGGGGATTTTCACCAAAGGTTGTTTTTGGAAACAGTTCATTAGCTGGTTGAAAATCCTCAACTGCAAACCCGTTCTCATTGGTTATTTAATTAAAGTACTCCAGGTGAAAGAGATCAAAATCCCACAGACCCTGGCTTCAGTTGTTATCCAGGTCTATCTACTGCAACATCCTGTGGCTTGACCTTTAGCAGGTGTGATTCCAATGCTCTTACAAACTCTCGGCTCTACGTTAAAGCTTTATCCTTAATTAATGCCTTTTATTTGACAGAACGAAATATTTGTGAAAAGAAAAATACGGAATGTTTCATATTTTTATAATACCTAAAGAGAGACCTCTGTGTATCTGTAAAGTCTGGGTTAAAGATAGATCTGTGTTTTTTGGGGGAAGCATCTTCTGTGTTTGATCCAGAGCAAAACTGCTTCCATTGCCCCATTGAATCCTGGCGACATCCCAGGAAGCAGAAACGCCGTCCTCCTATTTTGCGGATGAGGAGCTGGGGGTGTCAGCCCACCCCTCTCCTGGGCTGAGCAGCCTGGTTGCAGCTCTCACGGTGGTGCCACTTTGCCATTGATCCCTGTATTGGCTTCTGTAAATGCCCTCTGTGAGGTTAGTGAGCTCTCCGGGGGAAGCCAGCTAGGACCAGTTAATAACATGGAGGGAGACCAATCAGTAATTTTGTTCCTATGCCCAGATTGGTGGAAGTCACCCTGTGTGGAGAGGACTTTGAACTCAGGCCCGGACTTCCCTCTGGGCCCTGCCCCTACTCACTGTCTGACCATGGCCTGGTTCTCACCTCTAAGAGCTGTTGTGTCCTGATCTGTAAAACGAGAATAGGGACACTGCCTTCACGACATTATTAGAAAGATTAAAAATTAACGTCTCAGAAGGTTCTTAACATGTCAAACGCTTATCATCAGTGATGGTCATCTCAGTCATGTCTCCTGATTATCGATGGTCCTTTTGTAGCCAAACCCTCTGCCCCCGTGGTATTGGGCCCCGCGGCGAGGGCCACACCTGAGCACACAGTGAGCTTCACCTGCGAGTCCCATGGCTTCTCTCCCAGAGACATCACCCTGAAATGGTTCAAAAATGGGAATGAGATCTCAGACTTCCAGACCAACGTGGACCCCGTAGGAGACAGTGTGTCCTACAGCATCCACAGCACAGCCAAGGTGGTGCTGACCCGTGGGGACGTTCACTCTCAAGTCATCTGCGAGGTGGCCCACATCACCTTGCAGGGGGACCCTCTTCGTGGGACTGCCAACTTGTCTGAGGCCATCCGAGGTAGAGGACCCTCACACCCAGCCCAAGCTCACACCTGGCTGCCAAGCCCACTCCCCTCTCCCCAGGCTCCAGAGCTTGAAAGGCCTGGAATCTAATTCCTAACTGTGTTGTCCACCTCCCACGCACCTAGGTGAGCTGGTCACTTACTATCATTTTAATGGCAGCTGTCAGGGGACCAGCAACCATGTGCCAAGCTCTGGCCTACAGAGTTTCATTTATTTCACCAAGAGCAACTACAATTAGTGAGCAACTACTAGGAGCCAAATCACTATGTGCTTGGTGATTTCACTGATTTTGCTACAGTTATGACATTCCAACTGCATGCCAGGGGTTATGCTTGTAGATATCACTCATTCTAAGCCTAGTAGGAGCTAACAGTCCTTGGGCACCTACTGTGCGCCAGGCACTGTGCTTAGTAATTTCACTCATATGCAACGAGTGCCCTCAATGTCTGAGCACCTGCTGCCTACCTCGCACTGTCCTGGTGATGCCCTCACTGTGTTGGTGGGAGCTACATTATTTAGCCCTCCCTGTGATCTGTCTGTGCCACAAGATCAGAGCTTCTGCCCTGTGCTGTCTCAGTTCCACCCACCTTGGAGGTTACTCAACAGCCCATGAGGGCAGAAAACCAGGCAAACATCACCTGCCAGGTGAGCAATTTCTACCCCCGGGGACTACAGCTGACCTGGTTGGAGAATGGAAATGTGTCCCGGACAGAAACAGCTTCGACCCTCATAGAGAACAAGGATGGCACCTACAACTGGATGAGCTGGCTCCTGGTGAACACCTGTGCCCACAGGGACGATGTGGTGCTCACCTGTCAGGTGGAGCATGATGGGCAGCAAGCGGTCAGCAAAAGCTATGCCCTGGAGATCTCAGCGCACCAGAAGGAGCACGGCTCAGATATCACCCATGGTGCGGTTACTTCCCATTTTTAAATTTTGTCTTTTTCTTTAATGTTAAAAGCAATGTTCATGCTTGTCATAAAATAAGCTAGAAGTCTATAAATATAAAGTAGAATTTCAATGTCTACATTAAAATCCTACACTTCATGGGTCACCACTACTTAGAAGGTTCAAGGTAACAATTGGCCATTTGCAGACACCCTTAAGCCCCATCTACCAGGAGAAACTGTGCGTCAAGACTTTGATGCACAACTTGATAGATATTTTGACATAAATATACATTAAAGGAAAAAAGAGAGAGGGAGGCGATCCGTTTGTTTATGAAGTCCTGTGTCTCGCCTTCTTCTGCATTTCTCGCCAGCACACCACCTTGCCTTTTACACTTTCTAACCTCTATCTTGTCCCTATTCTATCCTAAACTTTTCCATCCGCATCTGTGACCTCAGCCACCAGTCTCCAGCATCTGCTCTATGAATTTCAGAAAGACAAGTGAAGTTTAAGCCTGGACAGACCCCCAGGTGACCTGGTCACAGCACAGGCTTCTTTTGTGTTCTGATGGTGATATTTGACCAACAATAATCACAACCACTCTGCACATTTACTATGTGCAAATTTCTGTTCATCTCTGATCTCCTTTCCTGCTTCAAACACCCAGTGAGCTTGGAGTTTTACCAAAGGGGAAACCAGGACTTAGGAAGTAATGAGGGATGTTGTTGAAGACTTCTTGTCATTAGACCAGGTTATTGGTCCAAAGTAATGAAGGTAAATCTAGTCCCTGAGGACAGGCTCACTACCAGGCTATAATGGGAATTTGTGCTAATTAGAGAAACTTTCCCTTTCTGCTGCGCTTTGTCCCAAGGACCCAAATTTGGCCAGTGTTCCCCCTCTCTATAACCAAATATGTCTTATTTCCCTCTCTTATAATACCAGGAGGGGCCCCTCCACTCCAGTCGAAAGACAATCTTTCAGTGCTGTGACCCCAGTACATCCTCCCACATCTCAGGGTCCCACAACTTCCCCATCAGGGCCCAACCCCAGCATAGAAGCCATTAAAGCTGACATTCAACCTCCTTTGTGATTCTGCTACTCTTCTAATGATGGCCGGGGCCCAATCTTCTATTCTTTCTGCCCTGAGGCTCCAGGAAATAAGAATAAGGACTCAGGTTCCTTCCAAAACACCCTATGATGTTTGCATCATCTCCTGGGTCAGTGCTGAGTCACGGATTTGTTCATGTCCCTGCCTGCTAGAAGAGGAAAGACACGACATAGAAGACAAACAATGTCCCCAATCATCAGAGATGTGTGGAAGGTGCATAGTCACGTCCACTGAAAACTTGCTCACGCACGCACCTGCAGTTGCACATTGAGGGATCATGTGATCAAGGACATTTTTCACAAAACCAGTGTCATTGTCCACTTAAATTTTAAGTGTTCAAAGCACTAAATTTCATAAAGTTATTAAAATAATTTCCTCATATCATCTAAAATGGAGCATACATTCACATTTTACCAAATTTTTTAGAACCGTTTTCCTGTGTGTTAAATTTGGTTTTAATTTATCTTTAAATGCTTGTGTTTTCCTTTGAAAGATCTGGGCCTCAGGGATATTTTTGGATATTTTATAATCATAGACTCAATGTCGTTAATAGTTTAGGGTTATTCACATTTTTCGTTTCCTATTGAGTGAGCCCTGGTAAGTTGTGTTTTGCATAACTTCTGGTCCATTTCATCTAAGTTGTCATATTTATGTGTGTAGAGTTGTTCATAATATCCTCTCATAACCCTTTTGGTGTCTGCAGGGTCTGCAATGGTATCCCACGTTTCATCCTGATACTAAAAATGTGTCATTTCTCTTTTCTTTTTCATCAGTCATGCTAGAGTTTTTTCCCATTTTATTGGTGTTTTCAAAAGATCGACTCTTTGTTTCAATGGGTTTTTGTATTGTTTTTGTGTTTTCAGTTTCATTAATTATCTGCTCTCTTCTCTCTTTTTTTTTTAAATTAATTCCTATCTCCTGCTTTCTTTGGGTTTACTTTGCCCTACTTTTTGTAGTTTCTTAAAGTGCGGGATTTATATTTATTGACTTGAGATCTCCTCTTTTCTATGTCCTCCCTTCATCACTTTCTGTGGCTAGGGGCTGGTATTTGGGCATAGAGTCCCTGCTGTTTGGCTGCTGGGCTGTTCCTCAGTCCTCAGGTTCTTACCTTGCTCTTCCACCTTGGAAGTTCTCCTATGCCTGCTCCTCATGATATTTCTTGGGTTCATAGTTGTACTTCTCAAGGAGGCACAGGATGAGATGAGTCTGTACCATCTGGACAAGGTTGAGTCTTTTCTTAGACTTCCAACCACCCACTGGGGCTGAGAGAGGGCTGCCATTTTTGGGTTCTTTCAGTGTGTCTGACATGGCATCCTGGCTCATATGCTAAGTCTGGAAATGCATTTTAGGTTGTCTAGGCTGGCAGGCAAACTGCAGGATGCCTTCTGTGAGGTGCTGCATCAGTGGCATGTGAGCCTAGTGAGAGACTGTGCCCTAGGGTTAGGTGAGTGTTCCCTTTTGACTCAGCCATTTTGCAGTTTGGCATTCTCTCTTCAAGCAATATTTAGGGCCTGGATTGTGTAGAATTTACTTTTCCTTTTCTGTTTCTTCTTTTGGCTTGGGGAGGATATTTATAGCGTCAAGTAGCGATGCCACTGCAATTGTCCCCAGTAACTCTGAAGTCAACTGACAATCTTTGAGTGGTTTGACCCAAATGTCTCCTCCCACATTTCAGGGTCCCACAACTTCCCCATCAGGGCCCTATCCCAGCATAGCAGCCATTGAAACTGAGATTCATCCTCCATGGTGATTCTGCTACTCTTCTATGATGCCCAGGACCCAATTCTCTATTCCTTCTGCCCTGTGGCTCCAAGAAATAAGAATCTACAGTGCTGCCAAGAAGTCCTCTGGCTTCCAGCTGAACTTTAATTCATGATGAATCACTCTTAGTTTCTCATTGCCTTCCTCCCAAGAGTTCATGCCCAGCAACAGCTAACACCTTAGTTCTTATAACGACCATTTCCCAATCTGTTTTCAAAAGGCTGATGGCAAGGAATTTCCTTCCTGTGGTAACACTATCCCAGTTTAGTGCCAGTGAAAGTGTTATCAATCGCAACACAACAGCAAGTCACGGCTTCTCCAGTCCCATTCACCACCAGCCCTGGGGTCCTCATTGCTAGCTGATGAGTAATCAGATTCCCAACTTATATTTTAGAGTCTTCTTTCCAGACCACTTCCCAAGGACAGTTTCTCTGGGAGGCCACCTGAGGATGCATAAAGCAATGCAGGAGGCATCCTAGAGTGCTGTCAGGGTCAACATGCCTCAGGAATGAGGAGGCAGGAGTGTAGGAGGAGGGAGGTGCTGAGCCACAGTGCAGGCAGTACAAAGATGCAGCTGCTCTTGCAGAGAGGCAAAAGGCCGGAGGGTCCTGTAGATTTTTTTCAAATTGAGGGGAGGGGCTGGCCCTTCATATTCCCAATGCAGTCTATCTCTCATGTGGGCTGCCCCTTAGAAGGAATAAACTTGGGCAGTGCAGCTCTCCTCAAAGGAGAGAAAGCCCCAGGGAGCCACCCATCTGAGAACTGCCGGCCTGCAACACTCCAGCGGCTATAGATGCTGAGGTCTCCATTCCTTCCTTAAGGACCCACCAGCACCATTTTATTTAAAAAAAAATTTTTTTTTAATACCTTTGTTACTTTTAACATCCAAAACCCCTTATTTAAAAAATGCAAACAGTCCCAACATGAGCTTCCGTAGATCTGACTCTCTGTGTCCAACAGAAAGATTTCAGATGACATCTGCACTGGGGTTGAGGTAGGAGAGATGATGTCTGAGGCCCTTCCAAGCCTGAGGCACATTCCCTGACTCACCAGGGAATTTTCCAGCCAGCAGGTTTAATTGGGTCTTGTCCCTGGAGGGCTCCCTGAGATCATGAGAATATGGGGTCCTCTCCCTGCCCCTGGGGCTAAGAAGGGCAGCATGCAACTCTCTCACTCTGAATCCATCCTCACACCACCTGCCCACCCTTTACTAATCATTCTCATGTCCTGGAGTGTTGGACTTGTCTTGGACTCAGGAGTCACCCTTGGGGACATAATGATGGGCTTCCCTAGGTTTGGATCCTACTAATCTCCTGACACTCCCTAAACTCTCTGGCCTCAGTTTCCCCATCAGAATGGAATAATAATCCCTGCCCCATGGGCGTGTGAGGATCAAGTGAGGAACCCAGTTGCCACGTATATGAATACCTGAGCACACACTCTCTCCACCTTTTCCCTCCAGGAGGATAAACTGGCAGCCTGGGACAGGGTGAGTGAGAATGAGGAGCCACTTTCCCTGGCCTTTGCTTTCGGCTGGAGTCAGGGAAGCCAGAGCAGGATGCAAGTTCAAAAGCTTCAGAGGATTGATGGGCCCAGGTAGCCTCAGATGGGGTAAGTGGAGGCCCCTGGGATGAGCTCCCAGGTGGCCCCTCTCATGGCTCCTGCTCTTCCCTGATTTCCAGAACCAGCGCTGGCTCCTACTGCTCCACTCCTCGTAGCTCTCCTCCTGGGCCCCAAGCTGCTACTGGTGGTTGGTGTCTCTGCCGTCTACATCTGCTGGAAACAGAAGGCCTGACTGTAAGTTTAGGAGAGGGAGGACTGACCAAGGGCTCCCCCAGAAAGGCAAGGCCAGCAGGAGGGCCCAGCTCACATGCCATGCAGCTTCAGGGTCAGTGGAGTTTACAGAAGGTGACAGGGCTCCCTCAGGATACTCAGGAGTCTCAGGGAACCCTGTATGGGGCTCCCAACCCCCAGGGAGTGTGCAGGAGTTGGGATGGTCAAGGGTATTACAGGAGGTGGGATGCTTCAAGGGGGTTCAAAGCTGTCCCCAGTGGCCTAGGAGTCCCATGGAAAAGGTGGACAGAGGGGTCTAAGTGAGGGCCAACTGAGTGGGTGGTCCCTTCCAGGCCACTGCTGGGACTCCATGGGTTCAAAGGAATCCCCACTGTAGTGTTGAGAATTCCCAGATAGGCTGCTCTGAGGGCTGTTCCTGCTCTGACCTTCTGTGTGCTTGAGTGGAAAGCGGGGATGAGGGAGCATCAGGACTTGGAAGAAGTGCTGAGCTGGCAGAGTCCTATCTCAGGCCTGCCTGTCCACCCATAACAGGCATCCCAAGAGGAGACGAGCACTAGGGACATATCAGGCTCTCAGGAAACATTTCTTAAATGATGAGCAGATGAATGAATGTGGATGTGTTTTCCCACAGCTCCTTCCTTCCTTCCCTGCCACATAGGACCCTCAGTCTCTGCTGCCTCCTCCTTTCTTGAGAAGCTCAGCCTGAGAGAAGGAGCTGGCGAGAACCTTCCCCACACTCAGCTCCAAACGCCTCCTCTCCCAGGTCATCTGCCCGCCCACACGCTCCTGTTCCACCTTCACAAGACCATGATGCCCCAAAGCAGTGTCTCTATTCACGGTCCTGAGCAGGGGCCATGGGATTGGGCTCTGGGCACTGACTCACGGCACCTCCCTAGAAGGTGAGAAACACTCCAAATCTAAACACACCAGGACTCCTCCCATCCGTCGCCTTGGGACTGGCCATAAACCACAGACTCTCTCCAGGCTCTCAAGAGTTATCCTGTCTTCTGGATTCCTGCCTACCCCAACTCCCCCAGCCTTGTTGAGGTTCTCTATTGCCTCCTGAATACACATGAACCCCTATACCAATTTTAAGAAAAAAATGATTCTCTTTCCTCTTTGTGCAAGCATCCTATCCCTCAAACCCAAAAAGAAAGAAGCTCTCCCTTCTCTCTCTGTGATGGGGACAGTATTTCTTCTAGTATCCTGCAGCCTTCCCAGTCCTGCTGCTTGTGGTAGAAATGCTGCCACAGCCCAACATTGAGGAGCCCTCAATGACTGCCCTTTACAAATCATATTCAATTCTGCCTCCAAAATGCATGTGTCCACTTACGTGAGATGGTAAATGTTTAACAATGGACTTTCTGAAAGGGAAAAACCAAAAGCTGTTTTGCAGTGCTTGCCAATTTCTCCAGTGTAATAACTCCCAACCTGACCAATTTCACACTGCCAACAGTTAAACAACCAGATTGCAAGATTCCTGAAATTTAACAATTGTTTTTCAGGGCCCAGTCCAAGCCTGCTGCTGGAAACCTCAGAGTTAAATCCCTATTCTCCACACCTCTCACCTCCACCACCCCTCCCTGGCCCAGCCAGCATCATCTCTTTGGGGACCACTCCTCTGGCTTTCATTTTTCAGCCACAGTGATTCTTTGGAAAAGTCAAATCATATCACTTCTCTGCTTCTTCCCCAACACAGCTGCATGGCTCCCGCTCTCCCTCCTTCAAGTCTCTGCTCAATGTCACTTCATTAAAGGCACCTTCTATAAACTACCTTGTATAAAATATTATTTATTTTCTCTATCCCAGCATTCTAATTTCTCTTATCCTAATTAATTTTTCTTTAGCCCTTATTTTGATGAGTATTATGCTGAATACAGGCAGCCCTCACTTTTCATGGCAGTGCAAGATTGCAAAAATGACTGTGCAACCTGAAACCCAGGAAAGCAGTCTCCATATTCAATCAGAAAAACAATGATCATTCTGTGACCTTTACCATTTTTTGTCAAAATATTAGAAACTCTCACACTCTCAGTTACAAATGTAGAGGACAATGAAAATATAATGAAATAAATATTTATTTGTGCACTACAATTCAAAGCATTAGAAACATTGAGAGTTCAAGTGCTGTTTCTTTGTAAAAATGTATCCAGAGTAGTTGGAAGAGTGCTTGCCTTTTTTTGTATATTTCTAATATGGAGTGATATAGTTTGGCTCTGTGTCTCCATCCAAATCTCATCTTAAATTGTAATCTGCATGTGTTGTGGGATGGGCCTGGTAGGAGGTGACTGAATCATGGGGGCGGACTTCCCCCTTGCTGTTCTTGTGATAGTGAGTTCTCATAAGATCTCAGTGAGTTCTCACGAGATCTGGTTTTTTGAAAGTGTGTGGCAAGTCCCCCTTCGCTCTCTCTCTCTCTCTCTCTCTCCTGCCACCATGTGAAGAAGGTGCCTGCTTCCTTTTCTCCTTCCACCATGGTTGTAAGTTTCCTGAGGCCTCCCAGCCATGCTTCCTGTTAAGCCTGTGGAACTGTGAGTCCATTAAACCTCTTTTCTTCATAAATTATCCAGTCTCTGGTAGTTCTTTATAGCAGTGTGAGAATGGGCTAATACATGGAGCAAGCATCGTTTCTTTTCATTTGTTTATTTTATTTTTATTTTTTTTGAGATGGAGTTTCACTCTTATTGCCCAGGCTGGAGTGCAATGTCGTGATCTTGGCTCACTGCAACCCCCGCCTCCAGAGTTCAAGTGATTCTCCTGCCTCAGCCTCCTGAGTAGCTGGGATTACAGGCATGCACCACCACACCCAGCTAATTTTGTATTTTTAGTAGAGATGGGGTTTCTCCATGTTGATCAGACTAGTCTTGAACTCCTGACCTCAGGTGATCCACCTGCCTTGACCTCCCAAAGTGCTGGGATTACAGGCATGAGCCACCATGCCTAGCCAGCAAGCATCATTTCTATTATACCTTGGTGTTTTGCCATCTTTCTAAGTTTGGACTAGCTTCCAACATCTTATCCCTTGAATTTTCAATATTGTGAAATCACTCCAGAAGATCCTTTCATGTGAAGTTTTTTGCTGGCATTTCAACCTTTGGGACATCTTCAGCCCTTTTATTACCACTCCTCTCCCATTTGTGGCAGTTTGCGTTTACTACCTCCCTCTGGCTGCCTATCTGAAGTTCCTGCATCAGGGTCTACATTGCCACAGTCAACTATTTGTACTTCTAGAATTCCACTCACATTCAATTTGAACCTCACTTGCAGCATTTTCACTTCTCATTTCTTCACTGCACTTTCATCTTGGTTGCAAAATTCCTCTTTCAATTATTCATTTCTGTAAAATGTCATATGGGCTCATCACTGGGAGGCAAGGAGGCAACCCAACTATAGGCTTTGCTGTTTGAGTAGGAGAGCCATAGGGACCAATCACCAACAGACTTTGAAAGACACAACATGACTGGTTACTGATCATGATGAGCTTTTATTTCCATGGTGATTTGTGGACTGAAGAGCTAGCCCAGAAGTTTGTACTCTATGCAAATTACATTAAATTTACTATGGCACCTAAATTTTGAGACTTGTGTTGTGGGACTGATGTTACTTAACTAAACTATGGTAAGTGAAATGCATGCATGTCATCACCAAAGTGAGAACTGCCTGTATTTATTTATCTTACGCAAATAGAATGTCAGTTCTATCGTGGCGGGTTGGGGGTGGGGGAGGATTATCTGTATCCTCAGTTGCCAGAACTGTGTCTGCCATGTAATAGGCTGTCAATTTTTTTAAATGAGTGAATACATCATTGAGGTCATTGGTTTCTACTAGGTGTTGGATTTCAAAAGAAAACTTCTCTTCATTTGATCACTTGGCCTGTGTGCTGTATTCTCAAGCTCTTTCTTTAAAGACTACTCTCTCTTCTTTCTGTTTAAAACATTCCATCAAAAATTCAACATCCTCTAGAAAGTGAGAAAGTGCTAAAAAGAAAAAAAAGTCAACCCCAAAACCAAAACCCACAGTGACTGGAGTACATCAAAGAGGCACAGGAACCAACTGAAAGAGCTCCCAAAGGCCAAAGCTGGAACACTTTCAGCAAAAAAATAAGTAGTAATGAGTTATAGTCCAAAGTATAAAATAAATATCTGAGTCCATACTGATATAAATAAATGATTGAATAAATTAATGGGAAAGAAGAGAAGAATCTCCAGTGCAGAAGAGTCCCAGATAATTTATTTATACACTCCACCCTAAAGGAGGTGGAACATAACTTCCACTCCTGAAGTGTGGGCTGTGCACTGCGACTTCTTTGCCAAGAGTACAGCATGGAAAAAAGGAGAAAAAATAACTTTACAGTGGAAAAATCTGACAATACAGCTTCAGCCAGGTGATCAAGAGTTCCTCAACAGTTATAAATCAACATCAAGAATCATAAATCATGTCACTAATATGTACCTTTAATATGATGTGATGAAGATGACGCTTTTCCTCTATTACCTTCCCCCCAAAACTCACAACCCCAATCTAATCATGAGGAAAACATCAGACAAATATCAATAAGGAGGCATCCTGCAATATCGGGCCCAGAACTCCTCAAAACTGTCAAGGTCATCAAAATCAAGGAAAGTCTAAAAAACTGTCATAGCCAAAAGAAGCTTGAGGAGATATGACAAGTAAATGTAACAGGTATCCTGGGTGGGATGCTGGAAGAGAAAAAGGACATTAGGTAAAAAGAAAAGATCTAAATAAACTATGAACTTTGATTAATCATAATGTATCAATATTGGTTCATTGATTATAATAATGTATCATATCAATGTAAGATGCTAATGATAGGGCTCAATTTTTCTGTAAATCTAAAACTGTCCTTTAAAAATTAAATCCATTGGAAAAAATTAACGTCTTGTCCTCAGCTAGGTTTTATTTGCCTCTTGTACCCCGTGGGGAACAATGCAAGGAAATGTGCGGTAGGGAGACTTTGTTGATATTCCAAAGTTTTATCTCACTTCAAAAGCCTGAGGTTTCCTTTCCTCTCGTCCTTCCTCTGTCCCCTACCAGAGCTCACCCCAGATCTAGGCACTCAAATCCCAGAGGAAGTGGCTTCTCAATCCCCCGTGATGCTCACCCTAAACTTTACCCATTAGTAAAATCCAGGTCAGACCAAGTGGGATCAGAAAACTTTGGGTTATGTGGGTGAGCTGGGATAGCTTTGAGGACCTGACTATGAGTGAGTGAATAATGTCCTGAGCCCAAGTCTTCACAGGAACAAGTTGTTCCCAAGAATTGTGTAATGGATGCTGAGAGGCACCTGGCTGTGGAGATTGTCCTCACCATCACCTCTATTTGCAATCGTCTCAGCTGAAGGGAGCGCCCTTGCTTAGGTCATATCTGGTAACAAACCACATCTCATTGGACTCATCAACCTAGTCGTATAAAGGCCCAGCTCTCTTATCCTAACTCAGAGCAACTCTGGACGAATATCCTAGTACCAGGCTCCATGCAAGGTCAGCTGAGGTCTTCAATGGGACTTCATTGCAGCCCAGCTTCTTCTTCTACCCAATCCTGCTTCCCTCTTCTCCCGTCCACAAGTGTTGATCCTAAAAGTACTCCCTGAAAAATAACCTGCTTGTTCATCTTCACCCCAGAGTCTGTCTCCCAGGGAACCCAACCTGGGACAGTGAAGCTATGCTACATATCAGAAAGGTGGGGATCCCTTCATCTCTAAGGGACCAAGTCAGTCACAGAAGAAGGCCTTGTTTATAGTAACTCCAGATTAATGAGAATCCACAAAATGTTTATTCAAGAGAGGGACATGATTAAATCTATGTTGTAAAAAGACCAGTCTGGCTGAAGAAGAAGAAGGAGATTATAGGGGGCAAATAAAAATGGGGGTACCCTAGTGAGAAGGCAATTTTTCTTATTCAGGCAAGAGATGATGATAGAGATGGAGAAAGAGATTAATTCAGAAGGAATTTAGGAGGTAAATCCAATAGGGCCTGGTAGGGGCAAGATAAGAGTGTGAAACTATGCCCCCAAAGAGTTAAAGAAACCAGTTACTAACAGAAATTCTTGAGTTTACAGGATAGCAGATAAGAAAAAAAAAAACTTGCTAAACTGCCGAAACTTCCTCCACTTGTAAGGTAACAAAACTGACTAAAATCTGTTGGAACCAATATGGCCAACTGGAGTTTGCTCAGAATGAGCTTGCTGATGTCACAGCCTGAGTTTCTACCACGTATTTCATAATGACGCCCCAGGGTTTTGCACATGGGACCCGTGAAGAGGCATAGAGAGATAACTGTACATGCCCAAGGACTTTCCAGACTTCCCCTTTCCTTTCACAAATCACATACTAATCCCAGAATCCACCCCCTAAACTTTTGCTAATAAAACTACTGCCTTGAAGCCAGCACATAGAGCTAGATTTGAGGTAGACTTCTGTCTTCCTGTTAGTCAACTTGCAATAAAAAGCTTTTCTTTTCTCAAAAGCCTGGTGTCAGTATTGGCTTCTAGCACATCAGGCAGCAACCCCCTTTTACTTGGTAACAAGTGGATAAGTGAGGGTACAGAACATGAGTCCCTTCCTGGTTTGACAAACTGCTTAGATGATGGTACCAAATACAAAACAGGCATGGTGTGGGAGAAGATAAGGTTTGTGAGTACAGATCTGAAACTCAAACTTGAATATTTAAGGTATACAAAGAGGCCAGGCTCAGTGGCTCACACTTGAAATCCCAGCACTTTGGGAGGCCAAGGCAGGTGGATCACCTGAGGTCAGGAGTTCGAGACCAGCCTAACCAATATGGTGAAACCCTGTCTCTACTAAAAATACAAAAATTAGCCAGGCGTGGTGGTGGGCGCCTGTAGTCTCAGCTACTCGGGAGGCTGAGGCAGGAGAATCACTTGAACTCAGGAGGCAGAGGTTGCAGTGAGCCGAGATCATACCATTGCACTCCAGCCTGGGCAACAAGAGCGAAACTCTGTCTCGAAAAAAAAAATACATATATACATACAAATGAAGATGTCAAGAAGGTTGCAGAATATACAGGTCTGTATCATGGGCCCAAGATTACTCAGCTCCTAGGAGGTGCATTCAGGATTCTAACCTAGATTATATCTGATTCCAAAGCTGGCACTCTTGGATAGTGACCTGTGAGTACTGACTCTCCAAGGAACTTAGAGTCTAATGAAAGGTGAGAAGATTCCTCAGAGTAGGGGAAGGGGAGGATGATGGAGGCTGGTGGAATGTTCCTGTCTAGTTCCAAGCAGGGGCCATGGATAGGAATTCCTTTGTGGAATTCATCATTTCAGAACAACGGGATAGGAAGATGACATCACAAGGGGATGGGGACTCTTGTCGTCTCAGAGAGAACGTGCCAGCCTGGCTCTGCTTTCTTTTCCTAGAGGGTCTAACACCTCTCCCGGCCCTGACATCTAGCTGGTCCCTGAGAAGGAGGCAGAAGTCATGAGGAGGCAATGGGGAGACAGCCGTGGCAGCCAGTGCCTGCCTGTGGATGCTTGGACATTAAAGGGTCACCAGCTGAGTGTGGGCTGAGTGTCCCTGAACACAACGTTTGTGCTTAGGAAGAACCCATTCCAGAGCTGAGAGAGAAGGATGCCAACATGCTGCTTCCTCCCTCTTTCTGGGGGCATTTCTTCTGCCCCTCCAATCCCATCTCTGAGAGCTGGTCCCAGGTCCAGCCCAAGCAGGAGAGGCAGCCCTCACCTTCCCAGGTGTTTGTAGGCATGTTACTCTCCCTCCTAGAGAGTGTTCCCCGCAGCTCCGCCTTCCCTGCAGGCCTCCTCCATCCTCTAAAGCACAAATCATCACCACCTGCACAACTCCAATGTCTTTCTCAGCCATGCCTGATTCCTCTGCAGGAAGGAAAAAGGAAGCAGTTCCTGGTAGTGTATGGAGGGACCCACAGAAAAGCACAGAGCCCACAGCAGATATTGCTTGTTTTTTACCTCTGACTACTCTGGAGTGGAAGAAAGGGCATCCATTGTAAAGTCCAACTCTTATCAAGTGGGTGAGGCTATAGACATCTTGTCTCTTTCTTCAGCTGTGCAGCTCAGAGAGGCCCAGATGTTGAGCTCATGCAGGAGCTAGACCCATACCTGCCCATCATGTGGTTGTGGCCTTTGTCTAGCCTATGTGTCTGAGGCTCCTAGATAGGCAAAGGCCATGAAGTTGGGGAGAACCTGTGAGATGGGATGAAACTCAGGAAGGAGTATAAGGCTGTGGGTGTCAAGCCCCCCAGCCCCAGCAAAGCTAAATACTTCCAGCAGCAACTTCCTAGCTTGAAGCAACCTTGTCTGTTCAATTTTATAATCACAAAGGAAAAAGTGTCCCAGTCCCCTGGCCTTTCCTCTCATCACAGTCCCCTTCCTCTGACATCACAGAGGCAAGAGCTGTCTTCTCTGCTCAGAGCACTGAGTCGAGGGCATCTCCAGGACAGGCATTCAGGCAGAGCAAGCTCCAAGTTTCACCACAATGCCCATCCCTGCCTCCCCACTCCACCCACCTCTGCCTTCCTTACTGCTATTATCTGCTGCTTGAACTGGCAGGTGAGTGGGGCCTCAGTGTATGTGTGTGGTGGGTTCTCCCCTCTGCCTGTTTAGTGAACTCTCCCTCACCTGTTCCCATAGAATTTCTTTTGGGAGAGTTTTCTCCATCTTATCCCAGAACAGGCAGAACTCAGAAGACTACACTGGGATGGCCCCCAATTCTGACAAAGTCTCCCGGTGGCCATGTCTGTTGCAAATCTCTTTGCTCAGGTAAAGGACTCACACCTATGGTCACAGGGCGGGGCACAGCACCCATCGCAGCTCTCACCCTCCAGCCTCTGTAATCAAAGGACGTGTAACTTATTTTATTTTATTTTTACCTTATTTTTTTGAGACAGGGTCTCACTCTGTCACCTAGGCTGGAGTGCAGTGGTGCGATCTTGGCTCACTACAACTTCCACCTCCTGGGCTCAAGTGATTCTCGTGCCTCCACCTCCCAAGTAGCTGGGACTAGAAGCACGCGCCACCATGCCCAGCTAATTTTTGTCTTTTTTGTAGAGATGGGGTTTCACCATGTTGCCCAGGCTGGTTTCAAACTTATGAGCTCAAGAGTTCCACCTGCCTCGGCCTCCCAAAGTGCTGGCATTATAGGCGTGAGCCACCACACCTGGCCCCTGGCAGATCTTACACTTCTTTCTGTGAAATTCAGTTTTTTATTTCTCTGTTGCCACTGCATTTGGCTGCTCTTAAAAAGTACTGCAAACTGGGTGGTTTAAATTACAGAAATTAATTTTCTCACAGGTCTGGAGACTAGACATTCAAAATCGAAGTGTGGGCAGGGTTGGTTCTTTCTGAGGACTGTGAGGTTGAATCTGTTCCATGTCTGTCTCTGAGCTTCTAGCAGTGGTAGCCTCAAACATTTGTTGGATGGCAGGTGGCACCACCCTCCCTGTATCCTCACATCATCTTACTCCCGTGTATGTCTGTCTCTGTGTCCAAATTTCCACTTCCTATAAAAACATCCACCATATTGGATTAGCACCCACCTCAATGACCTCATTTTAACTTGGTTTCCTCTGTAACTCTATTTCCAAGTAAGGTCACATTCTGAGCTACTTGTGGTTAAGACTTCAACATATATTTCGGAGGCATACAATTCAACTCATAATAGCCTCAACATGAAATTTTAATAACTTAGATATATTCTTTGTTGGTTTATGTACTGCATTTATATCTGTCTGTGCTTTATACATAGGAAGGATAACTATAAAGCTTCCTCTTTTTATTCAATGGAGAGTTAAGGATGACTAAAAATATTTAGGTAAAAGCTAACTTAAGATACTTAAAGCTAGTAAAACTCACTTGAATTTTTAACTGTACTTATTGGGTGAGGTACACAGACTGTAAGGTGACTCCCAACTATCCCACCCTTATGTAATCTCAGTTGTGTGTGACATGCTTCTATCTGATAGAATATGGCCAAAGTGATGCACTGTCTCCCCCTTGAGTATGTTAGGTTGTGTAAGATCTATCACACTAGAGTTTTTTTGCAACTTCTGGCCTTAAAGAAGCAAGGAGCCATGTTGCAAACTGCCTGTGAGAAGGCCCAGGTGGCAAGGAACTGAGGGAAGCCCCTAGAAGTTGAGGGCCTCAGTCCTACAACCACAAAGACCTGAATTCTGCCAACAACCTGAGTGAACTTAGAATGAACACTTCCCCAGTCAAACCCCCAGATGAGAACACAGCCCAGCTGGCACCTTGAGTGGAGCTTGGTGAGACCTTGAAGCAGAGAACCCAGCTAAGCTATATCTGAATTACAAATGGACAAAAATTGTGAAATAATTAATATGTGTTGTATTCAGCCTCTAAGTTTGTGGTAATTTGTTATTCAGCGATAGAAAAGGAATATACCGAGTAAGATTGCAAAACCATTCAAAATAAAGTCCTCCATTGTTTTGTAGAACTTATTTGTTTTTAAAGGTGTACAACTTGATGGTTTTTTAAATTTTATCTTGGTTTTAATTGACAAATAATAATTGTATATATTTATGTGCTATAATGTGATGTTCTTATACATGTCTACACAGTGAAATGATCAAATCAGGCTAATTAACATATCCATCACCTTACATACTTATCACTTCTTTGTGGTAAGAACATTTAAAATCTACTCTTTTAGCTATTTTGAAGTATGCATTAACTATAGTCACCATGCTGTGCAATAGATCACCAGAACCTATTCCTCATGTCTAACTACAACTTTATAGGCTTTGACCAGCATCTCCCATTTCCTTGTCCAACTCTCTACCACCCCAGACCCTGGTAACCACATTCTATTCTTTACTTCTTTGAGTTTGACTTTTTTGGATTCCACATATAAGCGAGATTCCACATATAAGCAAGATCATGCGGTATCTGTCTTTCTGTGCCTGGCTTATTTCACACCATAATATCCATGGTGTCATAAGTGACAGAATTTTCTGATTTTCAAAAGCTAAATAGTATTCCACTGCATGTTTGTGTGTGTGTATGTGTGTGTGTGTGTATGTGTATGTGTGTGTGTGTGTGTATGTGTATGTGTGTGTGTGTGTATGTGTGTGTGTGTCTCCCTTCTCTCTCTTGAAGAGATAAGTAGTGGAACCATATGCTGTTGCCAAGACCACCTCATTCTTTAATTGTTTTAACTTCTTCTCCACATCTCTCAGCATGAATTTCTCTACAAATTCAGAGGCTAATCACCCTTCAGAGGAGACAGGAAGGCCAACCCCAAACTCAGTGGAGATGTAGGGTTGAGGGACAGGACTTGAAACCAGTTCCAAATGTACCGAGTGACTCTAGGCAATTAGATGGATAGGGAAACTAGTCTTTCTCCATGAACATTACCCATTGATAATTGCCCCTTCTCCCTCCCTGTCCTCCTCTTACCACGGTTGAGGGCTGAGGAATGGAACTGAGGAGGAATACATCTGGTCTTCTGGACTAACTCCCCTCCTTCAGCACTCTAGGGAGAAGCTGCCTCCATGTGCAAAGGCCTCTCTTTACTCAGTGCATGGGCATTTGTGCATGTCATTAAAAGAATTAATGAATGAGGCCCAACTGTGACCTGTACCCATGCTTAAGCTAGAACAGGGGAAATGAGAAATGATTTTCAGTTTTTTTCCAGGAGCCACACATGTGTTCCATGTGCAACAAACGGAGCTGTCACAGACTGTATCAACTGGGGAGTCAATCATCTTGAGTTGCAGCGTACCCGATGCCTTACCAAATGGACCTGTCTTGTGGTTCAAGGGAACAGGGCCAAACCGGAAATTAATCTACAATTTCAAACAAGGTCACTTTCCCAGAGTAAAAGAGATTGGAGACACCACCAAGCCTGGCAACACAGACTTTTCCACCCGCATCCGTGAAATCTCTCTTGCTGATGCTGGCACCTATTACTGTGTGAAGTTCATAAAAGGAAGAGCTATCAAGGAGTACCAATCAGGTCGGGGCACTCAGGTGTTTGTTACTGGTGAGTATGTCTCCTATACCCCATACCCCCTGGTGCATAATATCATCTCAGCAGTTATGTCTTCTATTCATTCAATAATTGCTATGTGCCAAATATTATTGAAGGTACAACATACATTTGATCTTTTTAATTCTCTCAGCAAGCTGTGAGTTAGGTATTTTCCAGGAAGAAAAAAAGACTTGAAAAGGTTGAGTGATGAGTGATAAGAGCTATTTTGGTTGATTTCTCAATATTTAATCCACCCCCCATGACTAACCTAAGCCAACTAGGATAATTCCATGTTCCCTGCTAGAGGTTTACTCAAATATGGGCTGAACTTGGCCAGTTTGGGTCTATCAGAGAAAAAGACACGCTTGCAGAAAAATCTGGTAATCTAAAGTAATTCTTCCCTTTGTTGGCTGGAAACAAGCAACTGTGTTGCTCCAGGTGTTTTAAGCAGGCATCTTATGACCATGAGGGGAATAAGGTTGAGAAAAAGTCTAGATGAATGCAGATATGTAACAAGTGTGGATTGACAATTTGCACAACCATACTGCTCCTTGTTCCAATCTCACCTCTGGACTTCTAATAATGTGAAAGAAAACATCTCCTTGCTAAGCCAATTTGCTTAAATCAACAATGTCCTAAGGGCTACAAGAATGATAAAAGTCGCACATCCCACAGTGTGTTGTAGTGTGTTGAACTGCAAGTACAAATCTATGTTTCCCTGCATCCAAAGCCTTTTTCTTAGTGTTTTGCTACTTGTGGTGCCCTGTGAAATTTGGGCAATATCCAGCCTGAGAAATTATTAAATTGGTAATACAATAATGCTAACATTTATTGGGCATCTGCTATATTCCAAACATTTCATCTATATTATCTACACAGCAACATTTGAATTGCTGGATGCTTGTACTCACTGTACAGATGAGGAACCTAACTCAGGGAGATTTCAGGAGTGTACATAGTAGGGAATAAAGAGGTGGGGTTGGTCTGGGCCCAGTCCAGTATGTTCTATATTAGTGAAGAACATTTACTTACAAGAAAGAAGATCAAATGCATTAATTTCAACCAAAAATATGAGTTGATTGATTCTGTACCTGCAGAGGATTCTGGGTTCCTCACAGTATTCAAGGCAGAACTTTTGGAACCAGGGACTAAAGGATTGGATTTAGGGCTTAGTGTTACCAAGACTGTGGCTCTCTGAAATTCTCTCATCTCTTCATGGCTTTGATCTTTCCTGCTGCATATAAACCTTCAGTATATGATAGCGAAAATAAATGCAGAAAATGTTGATATTCATTCCCCCATCTTACAACCAAGGTGGAAAGACAGCTTCTTCCTACCAACCTTCACAAATGAGTTCTAGGGAACTATCCACATTAGCCTTTTGTATGCCATGTTGTCAACATTTTATTCATTGTTGCTAGGGAGAGGAGGTCCATGGGAGATAACCAATCAACCCAATGGAACAAATGCTAAGCAGGTTGAAAACAAAATATGTTCATCCACCACATGGTCCACACCCTACCTTATCAGATGAGGAAGTTGAGCCTCTGAAAGGTTAATGGGCTTGTCTTCCAGGTTATGGGTACTGGAACCCAGGTAGACTCTTCTCGGAACCCTTTGGGTTTATGGCTTTGCCTCCTTCTTAGTAAGAAGTCTCTAGTTAGAGTGGAGATATAGGAGTGCATGACAGCTGTTTAGAGGGAGAATACTGTGAATGAGTTCAATATCCTTATTAACATTCAAATGTTCTGAGTCAGAAATGTACCAAATTTATGCCATTTCTTAATAAATAAAAATGTATACATATGTTTTTAAAATACTTAGCTATGTATTCGTTTCTTGTAGTTGGTGTAACTAATGGATACAAATTTGATGGCTTAAAACAACAGAAATAGACCATTATGGGTGGCATAACAGCACAAGGAGTTCCAAGGGCCCACTCCATGGAAACTGGTGAAAATTATTTTTAAAAAATATTTAGAGGCTCTGGAAATAGTATTAAGGGCATATCATAAATGAAGAAATAATTTTTAAACTACTAAAACTGGGGAAGAAAAGTAAAAGTCTGATATTTGAACCAAAACCCCCCTTTTCCCTGTCAAAGGCTATACCCCATGGCAAAGAAGAGGAATCAACTGCACCAAAATAATCCATCCAGTCACTCAACAACTGTACAAGCAGATGACAATAACAAGCCTCGGTGGTTGTGAGGAAGACCAATATCCAGAGTTTCTACAATGTATTATCTAAGATGTCCAGTTTCAAAAAAAGTGAGACATGCAATAGAACAGAAAAGTATGACAAGTATACCAAAAACAAACCAAAAAAAAAAGGTATCAGAAACTGCTTGTTATGACCATCAGATGTCAAACTTAACAGGCAAAGCCTTTGGTGTAACCATTACAAATATGTTCAAAGAAACATGATTAAACAAACCATGATTAAATAAGTACAGGAAAGTAACATGATAATGTTGCATCAAATAGAAGATATCAATAAACAGATAGAAATTATTAAAAAGAACCAAATGGAAATTTTATTATTCAAAAGTATAACAATTGAAAGAAAAATTACCCTAGAGGGGATTAACAGTAGATTTGAAGAAGCAGATTTAGCAAATTTGAAAATAGATTAATATAAATTATGGAATCTGAAGAACAGAGAAAAATTAAATGAAAATAACATTTAAAAAATGAACAGAGCCTCAGAGAAATGTAAGCCATCATTAAGCACACAACATACATGTAATAGGGATAGCAGAAGGAGAGGAGAAAGAGAAAACAGCAGAAAAAAATATTCAAAGAAAGAATAGCTGAAAACTTCTCAAGTTTATTTAGTCAGCTGGACTGAAGATTGAAAAAGGAAATTCAAATTACTAGAATCAGAAATGAAGGAAGGAACATTACTAGTAACTTTATAGAAATAAAAAGGAATATTAAAGAATACTATGAAAAAATGTGTGCCTATAAACTAGGTTTATATGATGAAAAAGACAAACTCCTAGAAGACATAAAAATTACCAAAACTGGCCCAAAAATAATGGAGCATTTCAAGATACCTATAACAACTAAACAGATTAAATTAGTAATAAAAAATTACCCTGATATCGACACCAGACAAAGACATCACAAGAAAAAAACACAGACCAAATATATCTTACGTATATGGACACAAAAATCCCTTAAGAAAATACTAGCAAACTGAAACCAGCAACATATAAAAAGCATTATTCATGTTGACCAAGTGGGATTTATCCCATGAATACAAGGTTGGTTTAATATCTGAATGTCAATTAATTTAATACAACACAATATCAATAAAATAAAAAAGAAAACCACATAATCCTCTCAAGATGATAAAAAAAGGAATTTGGTAAAATCTAAAATTCTTTTATTTAAAAAGGTACTCAAAAAACTAGGAATAGTAGGGAACTTTATCAACCTGATAAAGAGCATGGATGCAAAACCCACAGCTAACATCATATTTAGCAAAACCGAAAGCCACAGCCAATGTCACAATTAATGAGGATGGTTAGATGCTGTCCCCAGTAGATCAAGAATAAGACAAGGATATCTCCTATCACCATTTCTACTCAACGTTGTACTAAAATTTTTAGTCAGGACAATTAAGTAATAAAAACAATCCAAATTGGAAAGGATGAAGTAAAACTATCTCTATTGACAAATGGCATGTTCTTGTATATAGAAAATCCTAAGGAACCCACTAAAAAACTATTCAAACTACTGAGCAAGTTCAGCAAGCTTGAGAGTACAGTTCAATATACAAAAATCTATTACATTTCCACACACTTGGAATGAACACTAAAAATAAAAATAAATTTAACAAAAGAAGTGCAAATTTATACTCTGAAAACTACAAAAAAATGTTAAATGAAAGAAGATCTAAACAAATTGAAAATTTTCCCATTTTCATGGACTGGAAGATTTAACATTCTTAAGATGGCACTATTCCCCCAAACTGGTCTACAGATCCAACTCAATCCTTATCAGAATCCCAACCTACTTTTTTGTAGAAATTGACAAGCTGATCTTAACATTCATGTGGAAATATGAAGGATCCAGAATAGCCAAAACAATCCTGAAAAATAAAGTAGGATAACACACGTTTTTCTTTCAAAACTTACTACAGGCTGGACGCAATGGCTCACGCCTGTAATCCCAGCACTTTGGGAGGCTGAGATGGGAGGATCGCTTGAGGACAGGAGTTTGAGGCCAGCCTGGTGAACATAGTGAAATCTCATCTCTAAAAATAAATAAATAAAATAAAAATAAAAGTTCACTACAAGTCCACAGCAATCAAGATAATGTGGTACTGGAACAGGATAGACCTACAGACCAATGGAAAAGAGAGAGTCCAGAAACAAGCCCATGTATCTGTGGTCAACTGATTTTCAACAAGTGTGATAATGAGGAAAGAAGCATCTTTTCAACAAATAATGCTGAAACAACTGGATAGCCACACACAGAAAACAATGAAGTTGAACCCTACTTCATACCATATACAAAAATTAACTCAAAATGGTTTGAAAGCCTAAAAATATCTATAAAGCTTTTATAATAAAACATAGGGATAAATCTTAATGACATCAGATTTTGCATTGGCTTCTTAAGCATACTATCAAAAGCATGAGAAACAAAAGAAAAAATAGATATATTGGACTTCATAAAAATTAAAACCTTTTATGCTTCAAAGGACATTATCAAGAAAGTAAAAAGATAACCCACAGAATGGGAAAAATATTTGCAAATTACATATCTGATAAGGGCCTTGAGTTTAGAATATATAAAGAATTTCTCCAAAGCAGATATTCAAATTGCCAATAAGCACATCAAAAGAAGCTCAGCATAATTTGTCCTCAGGGAAATGCAAATCAAAACTATAATGAAATACAACTTTGCACTCATAAGGATAGCTAAAATCAAAAATCAGATAGCAAGTGTTTATGAGAATGTAGAGGAATTGTAAACCTCATACACTGCAGGTGGAAATGCAAAATGGTGAAGCCACTTTGGAAAATAGATAGGCAGCTCCTCAAACAGTCAAACATGAGTTACTATATGACCCAGCTATTCCACTCCTAGGTATTTACTCAAGAGAAATGAAAACATATGTTCACACAAAAATTTGTGCACAAATGTTTATAACAGCATTCACACTATCTGAAAGGTAGAAACAATCCAAACATCTATCAACTGATGAATGGAAAAGCAAGGTATGATCTATACATACAGTGGAATATTATTAGGCTATGAAGAGGAATGACATACTAATACATGCAGCAACATGGATAAACCTTGAAAGCATATGCTAAGTTAAAGAATAAAATCACAAAAGGTCACTTATTCTCTCTAGATTCTTCCTCTCTGTGCAGGACATCTCTGAAAGAAAGACAGCAGCCCCAGTCAGGGGCTTATAGATAAAACTCCCATCTCCCTGGGACAGAGCACCGGGGGGAAGGGGCAGCTGTGGGCACAGCTTCAGCAGACTTAAACATTCCTGCCTGCCGGCTCTGAAGAGAGCAGTGGATCTCCCAGCACAGCGCTTGAGCTCTGCTAAGGGACAGACTGCCTCCTCAAGTGGGTCGCTGACCCCCGTGCCTCCTGATGGGGAGACACCTCCCAGCAGGGGTCGACAGACACCTCATACAGGAGAGCTCTGGCTGGCATCTGGCAGGTGCCCCTCTGGGATGAAGCTTCCAGAGGAAGGAGCAGGCAGCAATCTTTGCTGTTCTGCAGTCTCCACTGGTGATACCCACGAAAACAGGATCTGGAGTGGACCTCCAGCAAACTCCAGCAGACCTGCAGAAGAGTGGCCTGACTGTCAAAAGGAAAACTAACAAACAGAAAGCAACAGCATCAACATCAACAAAAAGGATGAGCATGCAAAAATCCCATCAGAAGGTCACCAACATCCAAGATCAGGGTAGATAAATCCACGAAAATGAGGAAAAAACAGCGCAAAAAAGCTGAAAACTCCAAAAACCAGAATGTCTCTTCTCCTCCAAAGAACGACATCTCCTCGCCAGCAAGGCAACAAAACTGGATGGAGAATGAGTTTGACAAATTGACAGAAGTAGGCTTCAGATGGCGGGTAATAACAAACTCCTCCATGCTAAAGGAGCATGTTCTAACCCAATGCAAGAAAGCTAAGAAACTTGATAAAAGGTTGCAGGAACTGCTAACTAGAATAACCAGTTTAGAGAAGAACATAAATGACCTGATGGAGCTGAAAAACACAACATGAGAACTTCATGAAGCATGCAGAATTATCAAGAGCTGAATCAATCAACCAGAAGAAAGGATTTCAGAGATTGAAGATCAACTTAATGAAATAAAGTATGAAGACAAGATTAGAGAAAAAAGAGTGAAAAAGAATGAACAAACCCTCCAAGAAATATGGGACTATGTTGAAAAGACTAAACCTACGTTTGATTGGTGTACCTAAAGTGATGGGGAGAATGGAACCAAGTTGGAAAACACACTTCAGGATATTATCTAGGAGAACTTCCCCAACTTAGAAAGACAGGCCAATATTCAAATTCAGGAAATACAGAGAGCACCACAAAGATACTCCTCGAGAAGAGCAACCCCAAGACACACAATCGCCAGATTCAACAAGGTTGAAGTGAAGGGAAAAATGTTAAGGCAGCCAGAGAGAAAGATTGGGTTACCCACAAAGAGAAGCCCATCAGACTAACAGCAGAAACCGTACAAGCCAGAAGAGAGTGAGGACCAACATTCAACATTCTTAAAGTAAAGAATTTTCAACCCAGAATTTCATATTCAGCCAAAAAAAGCTTCATAAATGAAGATAAATAAAATCCTTTACAGACAAGCAAATGCAGAGAGATTTTGTCACCACCAGGCCTGCCTTACAAGAGCTCCTGAAGGAAGTACTAAATATGGAAAGGAAAAACTGGTACCAGACACAGCAAAAACATGCCAAAATGTAAAAACTATTGACACTACGAAGAAACTGCATCAACTAATGGGCAACATAACCAGCTAGCATCATAATGACAGGATCGAATTCACACATAACAATATTAACCTTAAACGTAAATGGGCTAAATGCCCCAATTAAAAGTCACAGACTGGCAAATTGGATAAAGAGTCAAGACCCATTGGTGTGTTGTATTCAGGAGACCCATCTCACATGAAAAGATACACATAGGCTCAAAATAAAGGGATGGAGGAAGATCTACCAAGCAAATGGAAAGCAAAAAAAAAAAAAAAAAAAAAAAAAGCAGTTGTTGCAATCCTAGTCTCTGATAAAACAGACTTTAAACCAACAAAGATCAAAAAAGACAAAGAAGGGCATTGCATAATGGTAAAGGCATCAATGCAACAAAAAGAGCTAACTATCCTAACTATATATGCCCTCAATACAAGAGCACCCAGATTCATAAAGCAAGTTCTCAGAGACCTACAAAGACATTTAGACACCCACACAATAATAGTGGAAGACTTTAATATCCCACTGTCAATATTTGATACATCAATGAGACAGAAAATTAACAAGGATATTCAGGACTTGAACTCAGCTCTGGACCAAGCAGACCTAATAGACATCTACAGAACTCTCCACCCCAAATCAACAGAATATACATTCTTCTCAGCACCATATCTCACTTATTCTCAAACTGACCATGTAATTGGAAGTAAAACACTCCTCAGCAAATGCAAAAGAATGGAAATCATAACAGTCTCTCAGATCACAGTGCAATCAAATTAGAACTCAGGATTAAGAAACTCACTCAAAACTGCACATCTACATGGAAACTGAACAACCTGCTCCTGAATGACTACTGGGTAAATAATGAAATTAAGGCAGAAATAAATAAGTTTTTGAAACCAATGAGAACAAAGACACAATTTACAGAATCTCTGGGACACATTTAAAGCAGTGTTTAGAGGGAAATTTATAGCACTAATGCCCACAGGAGACAGCAGGAAAGATCTAAAATAGGCACCCTAAAATCACAAAAGAACTAGAGAAGCTAGAGCAAACAAATTCAAAAGATAGCAGAAGACAAGAAATAACTAAGATCAGAGCAGAACTGAAGGAAATAGAGACACAAAACACCCTTCAAAAAATCAGTGAATCAAGGAGCTGTTTTTTTTAAACATTAACAAAACAGATAGAGTAGATTAATAAAGAAGAAAAGAGAGAAGAATCAAATAGACACAATAAAAAATGAAGAAGGGAATATCACCCTGATCCCACAGAAATACAAACTACCATCAGAGAATACTATAAGCACCTCCATGCAAATAAACTAGAAAATCTAGAAGAAATGGATAAATTCTTGGACACATACACCCTCCCAAGGCTAGTCCAGGAAGATGTTGAATCCCTGAATAGACCAATAACAAGTTCTGAAATTGAGGCAGTAATTAATAGCCTGCCAACCCAAAAAAGCCAAGGACCAGATGGATTCACAGCAGAATTCTACCAGAGGTACAAGAGGAGCTGATACCATTCCTTCTAAAACTATTCCAAACAATAGAAAAAGAGGGACTCCTCCCTAACTCATTTTATGAGGCCAGCATCATCCTGATACCAAAACCTGGCAGAGACACAACAAAAAAAGAAAATTTCAGTTCAATATCCCTGATGAACATATCGATGCAAAAATCCTCAATAAAATACTGGCTAACCAAATGCAGCAGCACATTAAAAATCTTATCCACCATGATCAAGTCAGCTTCATCCCTGGGATGCAAGGCTGGTTCAACATATGGAAATCAATAAACGTAATCCATCACATAAACAGAACCAATGACAAAAACCACAATTATCTCAATAGATGCAGAAAAGGCCTTCAATAAAATTCAACACCCTTCATGCCAAAAACACTCAATAAACTAGGTATTGATGAAATGTAGCTCAAAATAGTAAAAGCTATTTATGACACAGCCAGTATCATACTGAATGGACAAAAGCTGGAAGCATTCTCTTTGAAAACCAGAGCAAGACAAGAATGCCCTCTCTCACCACTTCTATTCAACATAGTATGGGAAGTACAGGCTGGGGCAATCAGGCAAGAGAAAGAAATAAAGGGTATTCAAATAGGAAGAGAGGAAGTCAAATTGTTTCTGTTTACAGATGACATGATTGTATATTTAGAAAACCTCATCATCTCAGCCCCAAAACTCCTTAAGCTAATAAGCAAATTCGACAAAGTCTCAGGATACAAAATCAATATGCAAAAATCACAAGCATTCCTATACATCAATAATCGACAATCAGAAAGCCAAATCATGAGTGAACTCCCATTCACAATTGCTACTAAGAGAATAGAATACCTAGGAATACAACTTACAAGGGATGTGAAGGACCTCTTTGAGGAGAACTACGAACCACTGCTCAAGGAAATAAGAGAGAGGACACAAACAAAAAACATTCCACTCTCATGGATAGGAATAATCAATATCGTGAAAATGGCCATACTGCCCAAAGTAATTTATAGAATCAATGCTATTCCCATCGAGCTACCATTGACTTTTTTCACAGAATTAGAAAAAATGACTTTAAATTTCATATGGAACCAAAAAACAGCTCGTATAGCCAAGACAATCCTAAGCAAAAAAGAGCAAAGCTAGAGGCATCATGCTACCTGACTTCAAACTGTACTACAGTGCTGCAGTAACCAAAACAGCATGGTACTGATACGAAAACAGATATATAGACCAATGGAACAGAACCGAGGCCTCAGAAATAACACCACACATCTACAACCATCTGATCTTTGAGAAACCTGACAAAAATAAGCAATGGGGAAAGGATTCCCTATTTAATAAATGGTGCTGGGAAAACTGGCTAGCCATATGCAGAAAACTAAAACTGGACCTCTTCCTTACCCCTTATACAAAAATTAACTCAATATGAATTAAAGATGTAAACGTAAGACCTAAAACCATAACAACCCTAGAAGAAAACCTAGACAATACCATTCAGGACATAGGCATGGGCAAAGACTTTATGACTAAAACACCAAAAGCAATTGCAACAAATGCCAAAATTGACAAATGGGATCTAAGTAAACTAAAGAGCTTCTGCACCGCAAAAGAAACTATTATCAGAGTGAACAGGCAAGCTACAGAATGGGAGAAAATTTTTGCAATCTATCCATCTGGCAAAGGGCTAACATCCAGAATCTACAAGGAACATGAACAAATGTACAAGAAAAAAACAAGCAACCCCATCAAAAAGTGGGCGAAGGATATGAGCAGACACTTTTCAAAAGAAGACATTTATGCAGCCAACAAACAAATGAAAAACAGCTCATCATCACTGGTCATTAGAGAAATGCAAATCAAAGCCACAGTGAGATACCATCTCAGGCCAGTTAGAATGGTGATCATTAAAAAGTCAGGAAACAACAGATACTGGAGAGGATGTGGAGAAATAGGAATGCTTTTACACTGTTGGTGGGAGTGTAAATTACTTCAACCATTGTGGAAGACAGTGCGGTGATTCCTCAAGGATCTAGAACTAGAAATACCATTTGACCCAGCAATCCCATTACTGGGTATATACCCAAAGGATTATAATCATTCTGCTATAAAGACACATGCACATGTATGTTTATTGCAGCAGTATGCACAATAGCAAAGACTTGAAACCACCCCAAATGCCCATCAATGATAGGATAGATAAAGAAAATGTGGCACATATACACCATGGAATACTATGCAGCCATAAAAAAGAATGAGTTTATGTCCTTTCCAGGGACATGGATGAAGCTGAAACCATCGTTCTCAGCAAACTAACACAAGAACAAAAAAATAAACACCACATATTCTCACTTATAAGTGGGAGTTGAACAACGAGGACATATGGGCACAGGGAGGAGAACATCACACACCAGGGCCTGTTGGGTGGTGGGGGACAAGAGGAGAGACAGCATTAGGAGAAATACCTAATGTAGATGTTGGGTTGATGGGTGCAGCAAATGACCATGGCACATGTATAACTATGTAACAAACCTGCAGGTTCTGCACATGTATCCCAGAACTTAAAGTATAATTTAAAAAATCAATTTTTTAAATAATTCCATTTATATGACATACTCAGAATAGGCAAATCTATAGAGACAGAAAGTAGATTAAAGACAGAACATTTCTTATGATTTGGGGGATGGTGGAAAGATAGGGAAAATGGAGGTTATTACATGAAAGGCATGGAGTCTTTTTTGAGATGATAAAAATGTTCAAAATGACTGTGGTTATGATTGCACATATCTACAGACAAATATCTGCAAATATTGAATTGTACATTTTAAATGTGTAAATTGTATGGTGTATGAAGTACATCTCAATAAAGTTGTTTAAAAACCAAATTTAGTCTCTCACAGTTCTAGAGGCCAGAAGTCTGAAATCTGCATCTCTGGACTGAAATCAAGGCATCAGCAGAACTGCTCCTTCTGGAGGTTCTAGGAGAGAGCATATTCCCTTTCTCTTTTGGCTTCTGGTTTGCTGCCAGCATCCCTGGCCTGTCAGCAGCATAGAATAAATCTTCAAGGCCAGTGTCTTTAAATCTCTCTGTGTTCCATTTTCACATTGCCTTCTCACAATTAAGCTACCAGATTCTTAACAAATCTGTATTAGTCATCTATGCTGCATAACAAATTACCCAAAACTTAGTGATTTCAAACAACAAACACTTACTGTCTCCCAGTGTCTGTGAGTCAGGATTCTAGACATAGTTTAGGTTGAGTGACCTTGGTTTAAGGTCTCTTTTAAGGCTGCAATCAAGGTGTCTGCCAATAATGCAATAATCCAAAGGCTCAACTGGAGAAGAATCCACTTCAAGCTCACTCCCATGGCTATTGGCAGGCCTCAGATCCTTGCGGGCAACTGGCTGAAGACATCAGATATCTGCTACATGGGCTTCTCCATAGGACAGCTCACAACATGGCAGCTGCTTCTCCTCAAGAAGCAGGAGAGAGGGGCAGAAGAAGATACAAGTCACAATTTCTTTATAAGCTAATTTCAGAAGTGACATCCTGTTACTTTTACTTTTTCATTAGAAGTGAATCACTAGATCCAGAGGAGGGGATTACAT
Organism: Pan paniscus; assembly: GCF_029289425.2. Taxonomy (NCBI): domain Eukaryota; kingdom Metazoa; phylum Chordata; class Mammalia; order Primates; family Hominidae; genus Pan; species Pan paniscus. The sequence continues at coordinate 2,587,279 of NC_073270.2, read as the reverse complement.
AGTGGTGTGAATGCCAGGAGCTGGAGATCATCTCAAAGGCTGACTACCACAGCAGTTCTCTCAGTAACTAGGAGGACATGCAGACAAAATGTGAGTAAGGATACAAAAGATTTGATCAATGTGATTAACAAATTTGATGTAATTGAGCACTGCACCCAACAACTGAAAAACACATATCCTTTTCAAGCCCATGTGAGATATTAACTAAAATTAATCATGTGCTTGGTCAAGAAGCAAGTCTCAACAAATCTTGAAATATCAAAATTATATAAGTATGTTTTCTGATCATTGTGGAATTAAACTATAAATATTTACAAAAAGATCATTAGAAAATCCTCATATATTAGGAATTTGGGAAATAATCTAAATAACTGATTTATCAAAAAAGAAATTACCACAGATACTAGAAAATATTTTGGACTAAATAATAATTAAAATACTGCACATTAAACTTGAGGCATGTAGTTACTGCCTCAAGTAGTAGTACTTGAGGCATGTAGTTAAGGAATTTATAGCCTTAAATCCCTATATCAGAAAAATAAAAATGATTGAAACCCAGTAATGAAAGCATCCATTACAACAATTTACTAAAACAATGACAAAGGTTTAATTTTAGTGTGGTCAGTGGGGGTGGGGAAGATGTTGCCAAGGGTGCTGTCTAGTTACTACTGCTGCATAGCAAAACACCCCAAAACACAAGGTCAAAAAAACAACCATCTTATTATGATCAATGACACTGTGGGTAAGGAATTCAGACAGGGTACAAGAATGACTTATCTCTGCTATATGTTGCCTGGGGTCTCAGTTGGGAAACTCACCTGGGGATGACTCAACTGCTGGGTCATCTGGAAGCTTCTTCTTTTACATGTCTGATGATTGATAATGGATATTGGCTGCATCTTAGCTGGGATGTCAGTTAGAACTCTTACATGTGTCCCTGCAATGTGATCTCTTCATGCATGCTAGTTTGGGCTTCCTCATAGCATGGTGGCAAGGTTCCAAAAATGAGCACCCCAAGAAAGCCAGGTAGAAACGCAGGGAATTATTACGGTCTAGCCTCAGAAGTCACATCACATCCCTTCTGTTGCAGTCACAGACCTGCCCAAACTCAGGAGGAGGGAACATATGCCTACATCTCCATGGGAAGAGTGTCGAAGAGCATGAGTGAAGAGGGACCTTGTTGCAGTCACCTCTAGAAAATAGAATCTGTCATCAGTGAAGACAGGGATTAGAGTTAGAACAAAGAGTGCTAAACGGAACACTCTGGCCAGTTCCTTGTCAAGAAATCCCTCTCAGAAAAAATGTTTAACAAGCTAGAATAAGGTGTCGAGGGGAGAGGGACACTCATCATGCTACAGAGCAATCAAATCTCATCGCTGATTGGCCCCTTTCATTCCACCCCTTCTCATCACCGTTCTCATCACCAACATCCGGTCAGCCACTGGTAAGGAGGCAGGGGTGGGGAGCAGTGGGGAAACTGAGTCACAGGAGGCAGTGTCTGGCACTGGGCCCACAGAAGTGATGAGCTCATGGCTAGAGGCTCTGAATGTGATTTCATGTGCAGGTGGCTGCTGCTCAGAAGGAGGAGAGGAGATGTATTCTTGGTGTGAGTGTTTCTACAGCTCCTCCACTCCCTTCTCCCAAGAGGTGGCCCCAGACTAGGGACAGAAAAAAGAGATACCCCTCCTCCTCCCAGCTGTGTTTCTGCATGTCACTGTTCCTGCAGTATGAGCACACTAAGGCCCTGCACCCCCCGCTTGACACACACAGGCTTCTTCCCCTTTTCTCTAAAGCAGAAACTATCCTCCTCCTCCCAAGAGCGAACTCCTTGCTCACTCAAAGTCACTTCCCCTGTAAGTGTACTTTGAAGAGCCAAAGCCTCCCATCAGATATGGCTTCAGGCTCATTTTTACAACCGACACCTCTGGAGTGGGGAAAAACAGGGATCCACACCTGTGAAGCCCCATCCCCGGGAGCCCTCCTCCTGACTAGCTGCACAGCTCATCTGAGCCCAGGTCTTGGACTATCACAGGAGGCTGGACACACCGTTCTCTATGGCAGACCCTGTTCCTGGGCTCCTGGATGAGGAAGGGTCACCAGCACACCTGACACAAAGTGAGGGGCCCAAAGGGCACAGCCTAGGCACTAAGGGTGTCTGCCAGGGCCCCTCCAAACACCTTGGGACCCTTATATCAGTAACTTATTAGCTTGTGTCTGATTCCTATTTCACAATCTAGAAACTGGAACGGTCATAATCCTACAGCCCTTTCCTCCCATCATAGTAACTTCCTCTTATATCATGGAACATATAGTTTTGCCTCTCTCAGCAGAGCAGAATCCAAGACCTCCCAAGAACAGACCTACAGGCAGAGCAGGCTCCAGGGCCCACCATGATGCCCGTACCTGCCTCTCGGCCCTGCCTGAGAGAAACAGCACAAACTATTTCGTCCATCCCTGCTGCTGCCTCCGGCTGCTGGGACTCCCAGGTGAGTGCCCCCACCCTCAGGTACCATGATGCAGGGATGCTCTCCTGAGTTTGGCGGCGGTACCATTTCGCCACCTGCAGTGGGGCGGATGAATCTCTGTTGTCCTAGGGCCTCTTTCTTTGCCACCCCTTCCTCTTTGAGACACTTCCCTAAATAGTTTGTTTTATAACTAGTGTCTCCAAAACAAATCCTTCCAGAATTCTTCTTGCTTGGAGGGGTTGCTTTCTCTCCCATCCAGGTGTTTCCCCATGACAGGGGTGCCCAGTCCCTCTCACTTCCCACACCCCTGATGTCCTGTGAAGGTTCCACGACCCCCTAGGCCTGACCTGCAGGACCTGATGCCATCCTGAGAGAAGAAGTAGAGGAGCAGCATTTGACCCCTTGGTCCCCAGGAGGGAGACAGGGATGCTGTCATTAAGATGAGTACACATAGATGCATAGGTGATTAATAGATAGATTAGATAGATAGATAGATAGATAACAACAAGTACTACACATGCAATGTAGAACTATTTTAAAAAATTGCTAAATGGTCCTTTTTAGACTAGTAAGTCTCCCAGGATCTCAGAAACCTAGGATTACGTTCTTGATGCGGGTGTTTCTCCTGCCTGTCTACTCTCTTCTCTCCAAAGATGATCTGCACAGTCAGGAGAGGCAACCATTCTTCTCCCAGTGGTGTTAACAACTCAATTTAGAGTCCAACTAATAAAGTGGTTAAAAGCACAGGCATTAAAAAAAAAAACAAAAAAAAAACGACAGGCCGGGGTTCAAATGCAAGTTTCATCATTTGTAGGCTGTTTGACTATGGATAAGTTACTCAACTTCTCTGTGCCTCTGTTTTCTTGTCTGTGAAATCGGGATAAATAATAATGCCTTTCCAATACAGTTGTGGTGAGAATCAAACTAGTTAATTAATACAGTTAAGTTTTTGGAGTAATGTGTAGCACACAGAACCACCTATGTGAGCTCTGGTTGTTACAGCCTTTTAGGGCTTAATAAGTGCAAATATGAGCCCACGAAAATAGTCCTGCTGCATCCGGCCATTGCAACTCTCACTCTGTGTCTTTGGCAAGTCTATGCCTTCACTTAGAACTCACAGAAGTCATGGGAACTGAGAAAGGTCCATCAGGCTTGGTAGAAGAAGGAACTGAAAGCCAAGGAATGGTGTGCACTTCCTAGAATCACCAGGTTGTCAGGGCTGGAGCCTGGCCTACTGGACTTGCAGTTAAGAATGGAAAGCCCATTTCACAGAAGTCCTTCTATGAGCACAGTCCTGAGTGTTTCTCAAAGATTTTCAGGTTTCAGTATCACAACAAAATTGCAAGAGAAGTTTTACTTTCCACAATGTATACATTACATAGATAAGAAAACAGAGCCTCAGGGAGGTTATTTTCACAAGGTAAAACACCAATGTCAGTCCTTTTTCTGTTGCTTAGAATAGAATACATGAAACTGGATTATTTATAAAGAAAAAGAACCTATTTCTTATAGTTATAAAGGCTGAGATGTTCAAGGTCAAGGGGCCACATTTGGTGAGAGCTTTCTTGCTGGTGGGGACTCTCTAAAGAGTCCTGAGGCAGCACAGGGTATCACATGGTGAGGGGACTGAGCATGCTAGCATACTATACTTGGGTCTCTCTCTCTCTTCTTATAAAACCAACAGTTCCCCTCCCATGATAACCCATTAATCCACTAATTTGTGAAATAACGCAGAGTCCTTATGACCCAATCACCTCTTAAAGACCCTACCTCTCAATACTGCACATTGAGGATTGAATTTCAACATGAATTTTGGAGGGGACAAATATTTAAACTATAGCAATCAAGCAATAGAGGAGGCATTGAAACCTGGGTCAATGGGACTCCACTAGCTCTTACTTTGACCTCTTCACTGTGCTGCTTCTAGATACATCGAACTTTTAACAAAAATAAGATTACACAAAATATGGTGGTTTATTTGTTCTTTTACTCAATGATAAATTGGGGACCCTTTTCTATGTAAATATATATGTGTCTGCAACATCATCAATACATCCCCAATATATACATCAACATTATCATTTCAATCTCTACATAGTTTTCCATTTTGTGGTTGTACCATCATTTATCTAACTCACTCCTATTCCTGGACATGGGCCATACATCAAACTTTTCTATATTGTAAATACTATGATTACCATTCCTTTACAAATCATATTCACCCTTGTCTGATTGTTTCTTTTGAATAAGGCCGTCAAAGAGGAATTACTAAGTCAAAGGGTATGAGTTTTATTGGGAAATTGCATTTCAAAAGTGTTTTTTGGTTTCAAAAGCCATTTCCCAATGAAACGTGAGTGTCTCAATATCAGTAATATATTATCTCACCACACCCAGCACAGAAGCAGCAGCAATGGACAGGGGGTATTTTGAACATTTGGGACCAAAACAGATTTGGTTAAAGTATCTCCACTTTACTTGTTTAAATACGGGTTTGTCACATGGACATAGATCATAAGATCATGACTGTGATGCTGTATTGCCATCTAGAGAGATTGTGTCCATTGTTATTCCCATCAGCAGTATGTGGGAGCACCTGCCTCACCACACCCTTAGCAACACAGAAAATTGGCAATCTTTTTCATGTTTGCTAAGCTAATATTCTAAAAATTGTGTCTGCTCTTAGCTTGCAGGAGGGAGAAATGTTTTATTTTATTTTATTTTTATTGTATTTCAGGCTTGCTGTCAAAATAATCCAAACAGGGAAGGAACGTACAAGTAAATAACAAAAGCCCCCATACTCTTCTGACTCCCTGGAGACAGCTACTTTTTAGGAGTTTCATTTGCCTTCTTCAAGACAGCTTTCTTCCACTGACATAAAATGCCAGCTTGATCGTACAATAAATCTGTCTATTTACCTGGGTCCAATTCCAGGTTCTCTCTTCTGTGTCATCGACCTCTCTGCTTGCCTTGGTACCAACCTGCCTCTACTATTTATTGCAGCCTGAAAATGTGCTCTAACTTTCATATGCTGAAACCTGTGTACATTTTTTTTTTAAACTTTTCCAGCTAGTCTGTCATGGACGTTAGCAATTTGTGTGTGGTTTAACTATGCACTTCACTGGATTACTGGTGTTGTTGAACATCTTTTCTAGAAGTATTTCTTCTCTTTTGACTTCCTGACTGTGTCCTTAGCAAGGGCTGTCTGTCTATCTTGTCTCTATGTCTCTCTTGATACCCAGTTAAGGAATGTGCCCATCCTAAAAGCTAATACACGATATGGAAAGAAAGAATGAATGGGGCTTCAAATGCAATCTGAACCCAGGCACTTGGACCGCAGCCTCATCCCCAGCTGCAGCTTGGAGCTGACGTGTGTTCTTCCAGGAGTGGCGGGTGAGGAGGAGCTGCGGGTAGTTCAGCCTGAGAAGTCCGTGTCAGTCGCAGCTGGAGAAGCGGCCACTCTGCACTGCACTGTGACCTCCCTGATCCCCGTAGGGCCCATCCAGTGGTTCAGAGGAGCTGGACCAGGCCGGGAATTAATCTACAGTCAAAAAGAAGGCAACTTCCCCTGGATAAGAACAGTTTCAGACATCACAAAGAGAAACAGCACAAACTATTCCATCCGTATCAGAAGCATCACACCAGCAGAGCCGGCACCTACTACTGTGTGAAATTCCAGAAAGGAAGCCTACATGGAGATTAAGTCTGGACAAGGCACCCAGATGTTTGTGCATGGTGGAGTACAGATCCCTAGAAATCCAGCGCATTGTTCTAAAACAAATTACAATCCCTGGGAGCCTAGCCTAAGGCTCCCCCTTTGTTAGCCCTTGTGCCAAGATTATGAATAGAAGATGGGGATAGTGAGAGGTCACAGTGAAGGAACAGGGTGAAATGTAACCCCAGCACCATCTATCAGTAGACTCCTAACTCTGTAGCATCTTACAGCTTCCAAAGGCCCACAAAGCACAGTGGGTAAAAGTAGACTACAGGGCCAGATGGCCTGGGATCAACTTCTTGCTCTGCCATTTACATGCTATGTGACATTAATTCTATTTTTTTTTACAAGGTCTCTCTGTGTTGCCCAGGCTGGAGTGCAGTGGCGTGATCCCAGCTCACTGCAACCTCTGCCTCCCAGGTTCACGTGATTCTCGTGCCACAGCCTCTTGAGTAGCTGGGATTATAGGCATGTACCATCATGCCCGGCTAATTTTTTTGGATTTTTTTTAGTAGAGACCAGATTCCGCCACGTTGGCCAGCCTAGTCTCGAACTCCTGACCTCAAGTGATCCTCCCACCTCGGCCCCCCAAAGTGCTGGGATTACAGGCATGAGCCACCATGCCCAGCCTATGTGACCTTAATTCTTAATTAAGGTTCTTAATTCAAAATGTTAAATTCTCTGTGCCTCAATTCCCTTGTGTTTAAGGTAGGGATAACAATAGTATCCACTTCACAGATTTGTTATAAGAATTATAAATGTGAATGGGCTTATAAATGGAAAACACTTAGAAGAGTGCCTGCTGTATAATAATTGTTATATTACTATACACCATTAGTACTCAGGATATTACAACCAATTAAACTTAAAAACATAATCTTAAAAGCATGGAACCATAGATTCCCATAAGATATGAATGATAAATTTATTGAGGCAGAAAGTTATAAGAATCACATGTAGATTATTGATATAGAATATGTAATTCCTACATTTCTTGAATTTTGTCCTTTGTTTCTATAAGTTCCGTGTATTCTCGAGTTTGGTCCTGGCTGATTCAATCATGGCTGAAGACAAACCTTGCAAGACTCTAAACAGCACCCATTAAAGGAAAGCCTGGGAAGCCCAACAGTTAGTTCAGATGTACTTGTATTGGTGAATTAATTATTATGATTCTTTTTAAAAAAAATGAGTGTGATAATTTACTGTAACAGAACCATAGAAACATACATCAAGATAATTTAGGGGACTTTCACATTTTAGCTTACAGCCATGGAGAAACAAGGAGAATGGTAGGTAGTCTTTGGGGACAAAGAGAATGTCATACAATTTTAAAGAATTGAAACTAAAAAGTTATGCACAAAGCACTGTGAGTGACACCAGCATGAGATGCCTAAGGACAATATTAGACCCAGGAATGCAAGGAATAGTGCCTTCACAATTCCTAGGGAAAATGATTTCCAAGCTAAAGTCATTTACCCAGACAATCTATGGAGTTTGCAAGATTATCAAGAATTGCTTTTTACACCCTCTTATGCTTAACTAAAATAGGAGTCAAACAAAAAAAAAAGGTAAGAACGAGAACTAGGAATAGGGGATTGGAAACCCTAAGATAACAGTTGTGCAGGAGGCATAGAAATGGCCACTGGGCCATTCCAGAACAGGAGGACTTGCAGCATTACTAGGGACATCTCCAAAAGATAGAATCAGTAGAATCCTTAAGCAGTCTTCAAACTCGTGCCCACCATTTCTAATAGTATTTAACATTACGTTGAAGTATTTGTCAATGCTTTTAGAAGGAGAGAACAATAAAAAGCATATTAATTGCAAAGGAAGTGGGAAAACTATCTCTCTTTGTAGATGATATGGTATCTGGAAAACTTAATAGAATCAACATTAAACTGCTATAAAAAACAAGATAATTTAAGTAACATAGTAAGTTATAAAATCAACAAACAGAAATCAACAACCTTCACATATACAAAGAAAAACCAGTTAGAACATACAGTGAAAAAAGACAAACACATAGTACAATAGCAAAATAAAATTAAATTAAATAATTGGGGCAACTTCTACCAAAATAGTGATGGGGACTGGATTTACTCTCTTGCTAAAAATCTGGGCAAATTATTTAAAACATGGTAGACTAGACATTGGATACCAGGCAACAAAGGACAGTGATCCCTGTGAAATGGGACATAAATGAAGCGAGCCCTAAGGCTGCCCCAAGAGTACTCTCTGAGAAGGCTTTAAGACCACCATGCAGAAAGAGATAACTCAGGTGGAGCCCGAAGTTCTCCCTGAGTTGTTAAGAAGGATCTGGATGTCCACAGAGGCCAAGTGACTAGAGTTTTCAGGGTAGGGCACCAAAGAGCAGATCGTTTCACAGAAAGAGAACTCCAAATATCTGTAAAAGGTCCCCATTGAATATTCAGTGAAGTATTGAAAAGTGTATTATGTACATGAGAAAAGTACATGAGGCCAGAGGAGAAAAATTTCTGGAGCTTACGCAAGGCTAAGAATAGTGCCTGATCTTTACAACCTGAGTGAAAAAAACTCATAATTCATGAGACATCTGGTAGAATACACAGAAGAGTTCTGCCTCAGTCAAGGAAAAAGAATTAGCCCTAGACCAAATGATGCTGGAGGCATGCCTTGCAAAGCTTAAGTCCAAAACATGAAAAGTTCAAACCGCTTCCAGGTAATTTAACCATGTCCCAAAACAAGCTCAAGCATATTTATAGAAAGGCAAAATACCCACTACCCATTGAAGTAAAAGTCACAATATCTGTTATCCAATAAAAAATTACCAGGCATGAAAATGGCAGGAAAATGTGATTCATAATAAGAAAAATTAATCATTTTAAACTAACCAGAAAAGACAGGTGATAAAATTAGTACACAAAGAAATTAAAGTTATTATAAGTATACTCTGTATGTTCAGGAAGCTAGAAGAAAAACTGAATATGTGAAGTAGATGCACGGAAAATATTTAAAAGATCCATATTGAACTTTTAGAGATGAAAGCTGCAATATCTAAGATGAAAAATAGACTGAGTAGGATTAATAGCAGTTAAGACGTTGAAGAAAATAGATTAATGAATTAAAAGACACAACAACAGAAACTATTCAAAATGACACATAGAGAGATAAAAATGGAATATATAAAGCCGCATCCAAATATAAGACCAAAACAATTAAAAACTGTATAAACGATAAACAGAGCGGCCGGATGCAGTGGCTCACGCCTGTAATCCCAGCACATTGAGAGGCCAAGGCGGGTGGATCACGAGGTCAGGAGATCGAGACCATCCTGGCTAACACGGTGAAATCCCATCTCTACTAAAAAAAATACAAAACATTAGCCAGGTGTGGTGGCGGGCGCCTGTAGTCCCAGCTACTTGGAAGGCTGAGGCAGGAGAATGGCGTGAACCCAGGAGGTGGAGCTTGCAGTGAGCCGAGATGGCACCACTGCACTCCAGCCTGGGCAACAGAGCGAGACTCCATCTCAAAAAAAAAAGATAAACAGAGCATCAATCAGCAGCTATGGGGAAATTTCAAGTGGCCTAATAGATATGTATTGGAGACACCAGTGGAAGAGGGGACAGAAAGAATATTTGAAGAAATAATGGTCACATATGTTCCAAATATGATGAAAACTGTAGACCCACAGATCCAAAAACTCGATGAACCCCAAGCACAAACCAAGTTGCACAAACCAATAAAGAAAATATCTTAAAAGCAGCCCCCCAAAAAGAAATATTAAATACAAAAGAACAAAAAATACAGGAGATTTTTCATCAAAAATAATGCAAGCTTAAGACAGTGGGGATACATCTTTAAAGCTTTTTTTCTTTTTTTTTGAGACAGAGTTTCACCCTCATCACCCAGACTGGAGTGCAATGGCATGATCTCGACTCACTGCAACCTCCGCCTCCCAGATTCAAGCAATTCTCCTGCCTCACCCTCCCAAGTAGCTGGGATTACAGGCACCTGCCATCATGCCTGGCTAATTTTCATATTTTTAGTAGAGACAAGGTTTCACCATATTGACCAAGCTGGTCTCGAACTCCTGACCTCAGGTGATCCACCCTCCTCGGCCTCCCAAAATGCTGGGATTACAGGCATGCCCCACGATGCCTGGCTATTTAAAGCATTTTTAAAAAGAAAACAATAATTAATTAGTCATTCTAGAATTTTTATCTAGCAAAAATATCTTTTAAAATAAATACACAAAATTAAGCATTTAATTTATTTATCTATTTTTTGAGCCAGTCTTGCTCTGTCATCCAGGCTAGAGTTAAGTACTCACTTTGGCAGCACAGATACTAAGAGTGAAATGATACAGAGATTAGTATGGCCTGTGTACATGGATGGAATGCAAATTTGTGATGCATTCCATGTATTTTCCCAGTTTTGCTAGATGGAAAGCATTCTAGAGACGTATAGTGGTGATGGTTGCACAACAGTGTGAATGTACTCAATGCCACTGAACTGTACACTAAAAAATGGTTAAGATGACAAATCTTATGTGTACTTTACCACAATTTTTGAAGTGAAGAATAAAGATTTTATCAATCATACGGAAGCGGAAAGAATTCATCATCAACAGATCTGCACTACAAGAAATGTTAAAAAGAAGTCCTTCCAACAGTAGTGAAATGATACCAGATGGAAACCTGGATATATACAAAGAAATTAAAAGCAAGAGAAATAGTAACAATGTGGGAAAATATTTTAAAAGTATATTTAAATGTACTTAAAACATAGCTGTTCAAAGCAAATACAATAATAATATATTTGACAAATTATAACATACATGGAAGTAAAATGTGTGAGAAAAATAGCACAAAGACCAGGAAGAGAGACATAGAAATATATTACTGTAAGAATTCTATGCTATATGTGAAGTGATACCTTATCACTCATGGTAAATAATGATGAGTTAATAATGTATGCCAGAAATCCCAAAACAACCAGTAAAATAACACAACAAAGAGTAATAGCTAATAAACTGACAAAAGACATAAATCAGAATCATAAAAATCAATCCAAAAGAAGACAGAAAATGAGGTACACTGGAAAAGAGATGAGGCTAGTAAGTAGCAAGATCATAGATTTAGACCTAGTCATATAAATAATCATATTAAATGTAAATGGTTTAAACACACCAATTAAAATAAAGAGATTTTTGCATTATATTTTTTAAAGTAGGATCCACTATTTGCTGCCTGCAAAGAATTGATTCTCTTCAAAAATAAAGGCACAAATAGATTAAAAATAAAAGGACAGAAAAATATATGCAACATCAACAATAATTTTTTAAATATGGAATGCCTACATTAATATCAAAGTATATTTAGAACAAACTAATTATGAGAACATAGAATATCATTTATAATAAACTTATCAATTAATCAATAAAATATACCAATTCTAAATGTTGATGCATATAATAATAGAGTTTCAAAATACATAAAACAAAACTCGTGGAATTGCAAGAATATATAGAAAAATCTACAATTACAGTCAGATTTCAACACCTCTCTTTCAATAATTGGTAAAACAAGGAGGCAGAAAATCAGTAAAGATGTAGAAGACTTGAACAGCACTATAAGCCAACTTGAGCTAACTGATACTTATAGAATGCTCCATCCCAAAACAAGAGAATACACATTCTTTTTAACTATAAAAGAAACATTTACCAACATAGATTGTATTCTCAGCCATAAATAAGTCTCAGTAAGTTTTAAAGAAATCAAGTCATGAGAAGTGTGTTTTCTGACCACAATGGAATTAAATTTATTTATTTATTTTTAATTTTATTTAATTTAACCCTCAGTAGTCATAGAAATTAAATTTAAAAAGCAAACGTCTCTAGAAAATCTCCAAACATTTTAAAACTAAATATACTTCTGAATAATACATTATTGAGAAAGAAATCAGAAGAAAAATTAGAAAGTATTTTGTGTACGTATGTATTTATTTATTTATTTATTTGAGATAGGGTCTCACTCTGTCCCGCAGGCTGGAGTGCAGTGGAACAATCACGGCTCACTGTAGTCTCAACCTCCCAGGCTCGGGTGATCCTCCCACCTAAGCCTCCTGAGTAGCTGGGACTACAGGCGCACTCCACCCCGCCCAGCTAATTTTTGTATTTTTTTGTAGAGACTGAGTTTTGCTGTGTTGCCCAGGTTAATCTCAAACTCCTGAGCTCAAGTGATCTGCCTGCTTCAGCCTCCCAAAATGCTGGGGTTACAGGCATGAGCCACCACTCCTGGCCTAGAAAATATTTTTTAACTGAATGAAAATGAAAGCATAGCATACCAAATTTGTGGCATGCAGCCAAAAGAGTACTTAGCAGGAAATTCATAGCACTAAATCCCTATATTAGGACAGAAGAAAGGTTTTTTTCAGAGACCTCAAAAAGTAGGAAAAAATGAAGAAAGGAAATAATAAGGAACAAAGCAGAAATCAGAAACATAAAATGAAAAAAATAGAAAAAATCAATAAGAGCAAAAGCTGGTTCCTTGAGAAAATTCATAAAATTAATAAACCCATATCCACACAGTTAATCAGGAAAAAAGAAAGAAGATACAAATTACCAATATCAATAATGAGAGAGGTGACACTACTACAGACTCCACAGATATTAAAAAGATTATAATGGAACTTTATGAAAAACTTTATACCGATAAACTTAACAACTTAGATGAAATGGACAAATTCTTTGAAAGACATAGACTGCTAAAGCTCACTCAAGAAGAAATAAATAGGCTAATTATCTCTATATCTATTAAAGAAATTAAATTTGTAGTTTAAAAAGCCTCTGACAAAGAATAATTCAGACCCAGATGACTTCACTGAGGAATTCTATCAAACAATTGAGGAAGAAGTACTAACAATTTTACTCAAATTATTTCAGAAAATTAAAGAGGAAGTGAGGCTTCCCATTCTGTGAGGCCAGCATTACAGATAAAGAATCATAGAAAAGCAAAACTATAGATCAATATCCCTCATGAACAGAAAATTATTATAGAGCTATAGTAATCATACAGTGTGGTATTGGCATCAAGATAGACAAGTGGGGGGGAGGGATAGCATTAGGAGATATACCTAATGCTAAATGATGAGTTAATGGGTGCAGCACACCAACATGGCACACGTATACATATGTAACAAACCTGCACATTGTGCACATGTACCCTAAAACTTAAAGTATAATAATAATAAAATAAAATAAATTAAAAAATAAAAAAAAGAAAAGAAAAAAAAGACAAGTGGATCAATGGAACAGAATAGAGATTCTAGAAATAGACTCATACATATGGTCAATTGATTGCTTAAAAAAAAAGTATGAAGGCAAGTCAGTGGAAAAAGAAGAGGCTTTTCAACTGTGGTGTTGGATCATTTGAAGAGTTAATAGACCAATGGAACAGCATAGAAAAATCCAGAAGTGTATCTATCTAGTTCCTCCCACCATACACCAAAATAAATTCCAAGTGGATCAGAGATTTAAATGTAAGAAACGAAACTATTTAAGTACTAGAAGAAAACATATATATATATATATTCTTTTATAACCTAAAAATGGAGAAAACCTTCCCAACTGTAACTCAAAATGCAGAAAGATTTAAAAGATTATAATTTTGATCACATTGTACAAAAAGAAACTTGTGTATAGGTGTGTGTACTATTTTGCAATTTACATCATAGACAAAAAATAATCCCTAATATAGAGAAAGCTTCTAAAATTTTAGAAGACAGTCAACCTTTTAGAATTATGGGCAATAAATGGGAAAAGACAAGTTATAGAAAATGAAATACAAATGTTTCAAACATATAAAAATATGCTCAACCACCCTTGTATAGGAAGAAATGCAAATTAAAAACTACACTGAGACATGGTTTCTCACCTATCTGCTTGACCAAAAATCCAAAAGTTCAACAGCATGTTCTGTTGGGGAAGCTAAGGCAAAACAATTACTCCATATTTTGCTGTTAGGAATGCAAAATCATATAACTCATAAAGAGGTGAACTTGGCAATATCTAGCAAAATTACCTCGTGACCCAACAATTCAACTTCCAGAAATGTATCCCAAAGATCTACTAACACAAGTGCAGGATGACTTATCCTTAGGCTCTTCATCACAACACTATTTGTAAGAGCAAAAGCTGAACTGCCTACTAAATTACGGTACAGCCGCACATTGGGTATTATGTGACTTTAAAAGGGCATAAGGAGGAACTCAGCACACCACTTCAGAGTGACCCACAGCATATCATTAAACAGGAAAATATATAGAAGAGTGTGTGGAGCACACTACCTTTTATGTTTACAAGAGTGAGAAATACAAGCATGTGTATATTGTCTCTTGTGGTTTTGTGTGCGTGTGTGTGTGTGTGTGTGTTTCTTTTTTTGAGACGGAGTCTTGCTCAGTTGCCCAGGCTGGATTGCAGTGGCGCGATCTAGGCTCACTGCAAGCTCTGCCTCCCGGGTTCACGCCATTCTCCTGCCTCAGCCTCCCGAGTAGCTGGGACTACAGGCGACCTCCACCACGTCTGGCTAAATTTTTTTGTATTTTCAGTAGAGACGGGGTTTCACCATGTTAGCCAGGATGGTCTCGATCTCCTGACCTCGTGATCCACCCGCCTCGGCCTCCCAAAGTGCTGGGATTACAGGAGTGAGCCACCGCGCCCGGCCTTGTGTCTTGTTTTTTTAGAAAAAGAGGAATAAACTAAAATCATAATTTAAAATTTTACATGTAAAGGAGAAAGGGAACAGAATGGAAGAGACAAGGGGGAAGGCAGACTTCTCTGAATGTGCTGTGACTTACGTTTTGACTTTGTAAGCACATGAATTTTTAAATAATTAATAAACAAATTCCAAAATGAAAAAAATCCTAAAAATCTAAATTACTAAATCTAAAGTAAAACTAATTAATCTAACTATATATTGATGGCTTAACTAGACAAAGACTAATTATTTCGAGGGACTTTAAAACACAGAGATAGGTTCAGTGAGAAGCCAACTGTAAGACAAGGATTTCAGAGCAATTAACACCAGTAAGGAGTGGTGAAGCCAGCCAATAAAGGGCATGTTATCAAGCCCACTACCACTGCGCGCGACTGCAGCTGAATACAGTTGGGAAACTGGGAAATAGTACCGGATGTGGGCAATTTATCAGAGTCAACAACCTGGTTTTTTCAGCAAATAAATGGCAAGAGAACAAAGAGGAAGTGGAACTCCTTTAGATTAATAGAGGTTTAAAAGGCATCAATAAAATGTAACATATGGCTTTAATTTGCATCCTCATTCAAACAAACCAACTGTAAAGTTATATTTACGAGACAAGCAGAAAAATTTGACTGTTGACAAATGTTAGATGATATTAAGGAATTACTATTAAATTTTAAGTATAATAAAGACATTTTATTGTTATAAAAAGAATTCTTAACTCTTCTACATGCTGAAGTAGTTAAGAATGAAATAATATCATGTCTGGTATTTACCTTAAAACAATCCAGGAAAAGAGAGGGGAGGAGCCAAGATGGCTGAATAGGAACAGCTCCGGTCTACAGCTCCCAGCGTGAGTAACGCAGAAGACGGGTGATTTCTGCATTTCCATCTGAGGTACCGGGTTCATCTCACTAGGAAGTGCCAGACAGTGGGCGCAGGTCAGTGGGCGCGCGCACCGTGCACGAGCCGAAGCAGGGCGAGGCATTGCCTCACCTGGGAAGCGCAAGGGAAGTCAAAGAAAGGGGTGACGGACGCACCTGGAAAATCGGGTCACTCCCACCCGAATATTGCGCTTTTCAGACCGGCTTAAAAAACGGCGCGCCACGAGATTATATCCCACACCTGGCTCGGAGGGTCCTACGCCCACGGAGTCTCGCTGATTGCTAGCACAGCAGTCTCAGATCAAACTGCAAGGCGGCAGCGAGGCTGGGGGAGGGGCGCCCGCCATTGCCCAGCCTTGCTTAGGTAAACAAAGCAGCTAGGAAGCTCGAACTGGGTGGAGCCCACCACAGCTCAAGGAGGCCTGCCTGCCTCTGTAGGCTCCACCTCTGGGGGCAGGGCACAGACACACAAAAAGACAGCAGTAACCTCTGCAGACTTAAATGTCCCTGTCTGACAGCTTTGAAGAGAGCAGTGGTTCTCCCAGCACGCAGCTGGAGATCTGAGAATGGGCAGACTGCCTCAAGTGGGTCCCTGACCCCTGACCCCCGAGCAGCCTAACTGGGAGGCACCCCCCAGCAGGGGCACACTGACACCTCACACGGCAGGGTATTCCAACAGACCTGCAGCTGAGGGTCCTGTCTGTTAGAAGGAAAACTAACAAACAGAAAGGACATCCACACCGAAAACCCATCTGTACATCACCATCATCAAAGACCAAAAGTAGATAAAACCACAAAGATGGGGAAAAAACAGAACAGAAAAACTGGAAACTCTAAAACACAGAGCGCCTCTCCTCCTCCAAAGGAACGCAGTTCCTCACCAGCAACGGAACAAAGCTGGATGGAGAATGACTTTGACGAGCTGAGAGAAGAAGGCTTCAGACGATCAAATTACTCTGAGCTACGGGAGGACATTCAAACTAAAGGCAAAGAAGTTGAAAACTTTGAAAAAAATTTAGAAGAATGTATAACTAGAATAACCAATACAGAGAAGTGATTAAAGGAGCTGATGGAGCTGAAAACCAAGGATCGAGAACTACGTGAAGAATGCAGAAGCCTCAGGAGCCGATGCGATCAACTGGAAGAAAGGGTATCAGCAATGGAAGATGAAATGAATGAAATGAAGCGAGAAGGGAAGTTTAGAGAAAAAAGAATAAAAAGAAATGAGCAAAGCCTCCAAGAAATATGGGACTATGTGAAAAGACCAAATCTACGTCTGATTGGTGTATCTGAAAGTGATGGGGAGAATGAAACCAAGTTGGAAAACACTCTGCGGGATATTATCCAGGAGAACTTCCCCAATCTAGCAAGGCAGGCCAACGTTCAGATTCAGGAAATACAGAGAACGCCACAAAGATACTCCTCGAGAAGAGCAACTCCAAGACACATAATTGTCAGATTCACCAAAGTTGAAATGAAGGAAAAAATGTTAAGGGCAGCCAGAGAGAAAGGTCAGGTTACCCTCAAAGGGAAGCCCATCAGACTAACAGCGGATCTCTCGGCAGAAACCCTACAAGCCAGAAGAGAGTGGGGGCCAATATTCAACATTCTTAAAGAAAAGAATTTTCAACCCAGAATTTCATATCCAGCCAAACTAAGCTTCATAAGTGAAGGAGAAATAAAATATTTTACAGACAAGCAAATGCTGAGAGATTTTGTCACCACCAGGCCTGCCCTAAAAGAACTCCTGAAGGAAGCGCTAAACATGGAAAGGAACAACCGGTACCAGCTGCTGCAAAATCATGCCAAAATGTAAAGACCATCGAGACTAGGAAGAAACTGCATCAACTAACGAGCAAAATCACCAGCTAACATTATAATGACAGGATCAAATTCACACATAACAATATTAACTTTAAATGTAAATGGACTAAATGCTCCAGTTAAAAGACACAGACTGGCAAATTGGATAAAGAGTCAAGACCCATCAGTGTGCTGTATTCAGGAAACCCATCTCATGTGCAGAGACACACATAGGCTCAAAATAAAAGGATGGAGGAAGATCTACCAAGCAAATGGAAAACAAAAAAAGGCAGGGGTTGCAATCCTCGTCTCTGATAAAACAGACTTTAAACCAACAAAGATCAAAAGAGACAAAGAAGGCCATTACATAATGGTAAAGGGATCAATTCAACAAGAGGAGCTAACTATCCTAAATATATATGCACCCAATACAGGAGCACCCAGATTCATAAAGCAAGTCCTGAGTGACCTACAAAGAGACTTAGACTCCCACACATTAATAATGGGAGACTTTAACACCCCACTGTCAACATTAGACAGATCAACGAGACAGAAAGTCAACAAGGATAGCCAGGAATTGAACTCAGCTCTGCACCAAGCGGACCTAATAGACATCTACAGAACACTCCACCCCAAATCAACAGAATATACATTTTTTTCAGCACCACACCACACCTATTCCAAAATTGACCACATACTTGGAAGTAAAGCTCTCCTCAGCAAATGTAAAAGAACAGAAATTATAACAAACTATCTCTCAGACCACAGTGCAATCAAACTAGAACTCAGGATTAAGAATCTCACTCAAAGCCGCTCAACTACATGGAAACTGAACAACCTGCTCCTGAATGACTACTGGGTACATAACGAAATGAAGGCAGAAATAAAGATGTTCTTTGAAACCAATGAGAACAAAGACACAACATACCAGAATCTCTGGGACGCATTCAAAGCAGTGTGTAGAGGGAAATTTATAGCACTAAATGCCCACAAGAGAAAGCAGGAAAGATCCAAAATTGACACCCTAACATCACAATTAAAAGAACTAGAAAAGCAAGAGCAAACACGTTCAAAAGCTAGCAGAAGGCAAGAAATAACTAAAATCAGAGCAGAACTGAAGGAAATAGAGACACAAAAAACCCTTCAAAAAATCAGTGAATCCAGGAGCTGGTTTTTTGAAAGGATCAACAAAATTGATAGACCGCTAGCAAGACTAATAAAGAAAAAAAGAGAGAAGAATCAAATAGACACAATAAAAAATGATAAAGGGGATATCACCACCGATCCCACAGAAATACAAACTACCATCAGAGAATACTACAAACACCTCTATGCAAATAAACTAGAAAATCTAGAAGAAATGGATACATTCCTCGACACATACACTCTCCCAAGACTAAACCAGGAAGAAGTTGAATCTCTGAATAGACCAATAACAGGAGCTGAAATTGTGGCAATAATCAATAGTTTACCAACCAAAAAGAGTCCAGGACCAGATGGATTCACAGCCGAATTCTACCAGAGGTACAAGGAGGAACTGGTACCATTCCTTCTGAAACTATTCCAATCAATAGAAAAAGAGGGAATCCTCCCTAACTCATTTTATGAGGCCAGCATCATCCTGATACCAAAGCCGGGCAGAGACACAACCAAAAAAGAGAATTTTAGACCAATATCCTTGATGAACACTGATGCAAAAATCCTCAATAAAATACTGGCAAACCGAATCCAGCAGCACATCAAAAAGCTTATCCACCATGATCAAGTGGGCTTCATCCCTGGGATGCAAGTCTGGTTCAATATACGCAAATCAATAAATGTAATCCAGCATATAAACAGAGCCAAAGACAAAAACCACATGATTATCTCAATAGATGCAGAAAAAGCCTTTGACAAAATTCAACAACCCTTCATGCTAAAAACTCTCAATAAATTAGGTATTGATGGGACGTATTTCAAAATAATAAGAGCTATCTATGACAAACCCACAGCCAATATCATACTGAATGGGCAAAAACTGGAAGCATTCCCTTTGAAAACTGGCACAAGACAGGGATGCCCTCTCTCACCACTCCTATTCAACATAGTGTTGGAAGTTCTGGCCAGGGCAATTAGGCAGGAGAAGGCAATAAAGGGTATTCAATTAGGAAAAGAGGAAGTCAAATTGTCCCTGTTTGCAGACGACATGATTGTATATCTAGAAAACCCCATTGTCTCAGCCCAAAATCTCCTTAGGCTGATAAGCAACTTCAGCAAAGTCTCAGGATACAAAATCAATGTGCAAAAATCACAAGCATTCTTATACACCACAACATACAAACAGAGAGCCAAATCATGAGTGAACTCCCATTCACAATTGCTTCAAAGAGAATAAAATACCTAGGAATCCAACTTACAAGGGATGTGAAGGACCTCTTCAAGGAGAACTACAAACCACTGCTCAAGGAAATAAAAGAGGATACAAACAAATGGAAGAACATTCCATGCTCATGGGTAGGAAGAATCAATATTGTGAAAATGGCCATACTGCCCAAGGTAATTTACAGATTCAATGCCATCCCCATCAAGCTACCAATGACTTTCTTCACAGAATTGGAAAAAACTACGTTAAAGTTCATATGGAACCAAAAAAGAGCCCGCATCGCCAAGTCAATCCTAAGCCAAAAGAACAAAGCTGGAGGCATCACACTACCTGACTTCAAACTATACTACAAGGCTACAGTAACCAAAACAGCATGGTACTGGTACCAAAACAGAGATATAGATCAATGGAACAGAACAGAGCCCTCAGAAATAACGCCACATATCTACAACTATCTGATCTTTGACAAACCTGAGAAAAACAAGCAATGGGGAAAGGATTCCCTATTTAATAAACGGTGCTGGGAAAACTGGCTAGCCATATGTAGAAAGCTGAAACTGGATCCCTTCCTTACACCTCATACAAAAATCAATTCAAGATGGATTAAAGATTTAAACGTTAGACCTAAAACCATAAAAACCCTAGAAGATAACCTAGGCATTACCATTCAGGACATAGGCATGGGCAAGGACTTTATGTCCAAAACACCAAAAGCAATGGCAACGAAAGCCAAAATTGACAAATGGGATCTAATTAAACTAAAGAGCTTCTGCACAGCAAAAGAAACTACCATCAGAATGAACAGACAACCTACAAAGTGGGAGAAAATTTTCGCAACCTACTCATCTGACAAAGGGCTAATATCCAGAATCTACAATGAACTCAAACAAATTTACAAGAAAAAAACAAACAACCCCATCAAAAAGTGGGCGAAGGACATGAACAGACACTTCTCAAAAGAAGACATTTATGCAGCCAAAAAACACATGAAAAAATGCTCATCATCACTGGCCATCAGAGAAATGCAAATCAAAACCACTATGAGATATCATCTCACACCAGTTAGAATGGCAATCATTAAAAAGTCAGGAAACAACAGGTGCTGGAGAGGATGTGGAGAAATAGGAACACTTTTACACTGTTGGTGGGACTGTAAACTAGTTCAACCATTGTGGAAGTCAGTGTGGCGATTCCTCAGGGATCTAGAACTAGAAATACCATTTGACCCAGCCATCCCATTACTGGGTATATACCCAAATGACTATAAATCATGCTGTTATAAAGACACATGCACACGTATGTTTATTGTGGCATTATTCACAATAGCAAAGACTTGGAACCAACCCAAATGTCCAACAATGATAGACTGGATTAAGAAAATGTGGCACATATACACATGGAATACTATGCAGCCATAAAAAATGATGAGTTCATGTCCTTTGTAGGGACATGGATGAAATTGGAAATCATCATTCTCAGTAAACTATCGCAAGAACAAAAAACCAAACACCGCATATTCTCACTCATAGGTGGGAATTGAACAATGAGATCACATGGACACAGGAAGGGGAATATCACACTCTGGGGACTGTGGTGGGGTGGGGGGAGGGGGGAGGGATAGCATTGGGAGATATACCTAATGCTAGATGACGAGTTAGTGGGTGCAGTGCACCAACATGGCACATGTATACATATGTAACTAACCTGCACAATGTGCACATGTACCCTAAAACTTAAAGTATAAAAAAAAAAAAAAAACAATCCAGTGTATGGCTTATTTCACTTAGCATAATGCTCACCAGGTTCATCCATGTTGTCACAAATGGCAAGATCTCCTTATTTTTAAGGCTGAATAACATTCCATTGTATACATATGCCACAATTTCTTTATCCATTCATACATTGACAAACATTTATGTTGTTTCTATATCTTAGCTACTGTGAGTAATGCTGCAATAAACATGGGCATGCAGATACATTTACAAGGTGGTGAATTCATTTTCTTTGGGTATATACCTGAAAAAAACCTTGCTGGGTTATATGGTAGTTTTATTTTTAATTTCTCTCACTTATATGTAAAATATAAAAAGCAAAACAACTCGAATATATAGAAACAGAGTAGGACAATGGTTACCAGGGATGGGAAGTTGAAAAAATGGGGAGATAGATGGAAGTCCACGAGTACAAAATTTGTTATGTAGGATGAATAAGCCCAGAGATCTAATGTACAGTGTGAGGACTATAGTTAATAGTATTGTACTGTATACTGGAAATTTGCTAAGAGGGAGGATTTTAGATACTTTTACCACACACACGAAAATGGTAACTATGTGAGATACTGGATATACTAATTTTCTTGACTGTAGTAATCATTTCACTAAGTGTATGTATAGCTACACATCATGTCGTACACTTTAAATATATACAATAAAAAATACTAACCCAGCAGTTGATGGGAGAAGTGTAGACAAAACAGGATCAGCCATTTGTTGATAGCTGTTAAAATGCCATCGTGAATACTTTCTCTCTGTTTTTATGTATGTTTACAAATTTATCATAATAAAAAGATTTTTTAATTCAAGCCTATACAATCCCCTGAAAAATCTTTGTGCACTCCTGAATACACATGTACCCTAAAGTGAAGTCCAGTGCAGTACTTAGTAGTTTCAAACATGAAGGAAATCTGGCAGAAAGCTTGGGGATGAGTTTGTCATAAGTTCATAGAAAATGAGGCAAATGAAAA
This sequence comes from Pan paniscus, assembly GCF_029289425.2. Taxonomy (NCBI): domain Eukaryota; kingdom Metazoa; phylum Chordata; class Mammalia; order Primates; family Hominidae; genus Pan; species Pan paniscus. The sequence continues at coordinate 2,564,575 of NC_073270.2, read as the reverse complement.
TAATGACACCATTAAAAGAACAGCATGATGACAGTCAATAATAATTTAATTGTACATTTTAAAATAGCTAAGAGTGTAACTGGATTATTTGTAACACAAAGGATAAATGTTCGAGGGGTTGGATACCCCATTTTCCATGATGTGATTGTTACACATTGCATGCCTATGTCAAAACATCTCATGTACCCCGTAAATATATACACCTACTACATACCCACAAAAATTAAAAATTAAAAAATATATATTAAAAACCTCCACGGAAAACAAAAAGCTGTACAGGACAGGAAATATAATTATGATATATTACATGGCCCAATTATGAATAATGCTCATTTGGTCATAATAATATAAATGCTGAATACTGATAAAACAAAAAATTATGATGTGTCTTTAATAGGAGTATGTGAGGAGGAGAAATATGGATGGCAGGTAGAAGGAGCTGTAAGAGAGCTAGAGCATCATCTTCCATAGCAGTAGGTAGATCCATAAAATATAAAACTGAAAAAGATGAGAAAATATGAAAATAACAGTGTAAGTATGTTAGTATCAACATAGAAACACAGAGAGATATGCCCAAAGAATCCACTAAAATAGTTAAAACTTGTTGGTCTATAATATTTGCAAGGAGAGGAAACCAGGGGTCTGCTGTTTTTCGGGATATATTTTATGTGACTTTTTAAACAATGTACTTTGGGAAGAAGATAGGGATGAGAGGGGACAGGAGGAAGGTGAACAAGGGAATAACATGGTCAGATCTCCATTTTAGCAAGATCACCATGGTCTGATTTCCAAGTGTAGGTTGGAAGAGCTGAGAGGTAAAGTCAGTGAGGTCAGTTGATTGGCCGTTATAACAAGAAGAGTAATGATGAAGTTTATGAAGAGGAGAAAACTGGAGATGAGCAACTGGGGCAGGAAGTCAAGCAGAGTGAACCATGAGGGTGAGTATTGGGCTAGAGAGTAACTCTCCCTCTTCATTTTTCTCTCTTCTCTCTCCTTCTTCTCTTCACCCTTGACCTGATCAAAGCTAAGCTCTCTCTTCCAAAGATTTCTGGCCCCTCCAACAGGGCTAGCCCAGGCCAACTAGTGAATCTCACCTGCACCTCAACTGGCTTCTTTGCCGAAAACATATATGTGAAATGGCTCAAAAATGGCATAGAGCTTCCGGCCTTTCAGACTCAGGTCTTCCCGCATGCAGATGCTTCCTCCTACGCCGTCATCAGCACTGCTACAGTGACCTTGGCTTCTCCTCACTCCACTCCCAGGTCACCTGCCAAGTGGCTCACAGTGAATTGCAGAGTCCCCTCAGATGGCATGTGAACATCTCCCAATTTCTCCAAGGTAAGCCCCCCACACAAACAGGGCCAACCTTTTGTGACCACTGTAGGCTCCCTGCTTGAAGCATGTCACCTGCATCCTCCCATTCATTCCTCACAAAACCCTCAGTGAGGTGGTGATAAGGTTCCCTGTTTTATATGACCATCCTCCTTCTGCATAATGCCATGATCGGGTTCTTCTCTTTCAGAGCTCCCTTCCCTCTAGCGTCTTTGGGAGGTGGAACTTCATTCACCCATTCAACAGGTTTTGTTGAGCATCTGCTGTGTGGTGGCATTATTCTCGGTGCTGGGGATTCCATGGTAAACCAAGCAGACCTGGTTCTGCCTTGCTGAGTTTACAGTCATGTGAACCCGATCAACCAAGACACAAACAACTATATGGTTATATTAACCACATTTGCTATGAAGAGAAAGAACAGATTGCTGAAATACATGAAAAGGAGAGAAATCCAGTTTACTCAGGAAATGTCTTTTTGAAGAACTGATGTTTGAGTCAAGGCATGAAGAATGAAAAGGAGTCAGCCAAGCAAAGTGCAGAGTGTTCCAGGCACAGGAAACAGAGCGTGAAAAGGCCCTGTGATGCAGCGGGGAGCAAGACATGTCTGAGAAGCAGAGACGAAGCCAGTGTGGCTGAGGCTTAGTGAGAGGATGAGTGCATGGAAAAGGAAGAGGCTGGCAAGAGAGGGGCAGGGACCTGATCACCTAGGGCTTCACAGCAAAGAAGTTTCTCCCACTTGAACTCTCCATGGGAACTCCTAACACCATTGTTCAAACCACCATGCCACCACTGCCTTGCCACCAGTCACCACCTTTGAAACACGCTTCTTAAACTCACCCTGGCATCAGGAGAACCAGCAAAGCAGGCTACACACACATGCCCTTTCTGGCTCTTACTTCAAGTCCATCTGCCTTTGCCTTCATAGGGGCTTTCCCCGGGGCCTGTACTGTCCTTTGCCCCCAACCAACCTCAGCATAGTGTAGTCTCAGTTACCTCCTGCAGATGGGTGAAGTTCCTTCCAGGGTTCCAGAACTCCCTCTTTCCTTCTCTCCAGCTCCAGCCAGAGAAAACCAAGGAGACCCATTAATAGCACCATAGTCTCCACAGCAACCCCATAAGGGAGATAATTTATGGTATCATTGTCAAGAATTTAGCTCCTCATTACTCAAATGCCTCCAGCCCAAAATAGAAGTGTGTCTTGCTTAACCAAAAGATACCACAAGAGAGCTTCAGCCTGGAAAGTGAATTCTAGCCTCCACATCAATCATCTCAAAGAAACTAGAGGCAGCTTTGTGTCCTTGCTTCATTCAGATGAGGAAACAGGCCCAGAAAAGTGAAGTGACTTGCCCAAGGTCACAGGGTTCTTCAGTAAGCATGCTGGAATTTGAATCCAGTGTTACACCTCTTCAGATAACTACCTCTAATCTGCCTCCTGTAAGAACCACCTATTCAGAGATACCAGAGAAAGGCAATACCCACCCCCACCTTCCCCAGGAGTGGTGGTTCAGTCATGGTCAGCCCAGAGATTGGTGTTGCGCTGCTCCCCCAACCCTCTCAGAACCTGCTGCTCCTTCCGTCCTACCCATATAAGTGAAGAAGACACTCACCATCGACCAAGTCATCCAAGCCAGAAACCTCTTCTCACACAACCCATCACCAAGTTCTATCAGATTTCACTCCCAAATATTTCCTGAACTCATACATTCCTTTCCACTGCCACTACTTAAGTTCATACTTAAGCTCAAGCCAACATCCATGAGCAATTGCAAGAGCCTCCTAATTGATCGCTAATATCCACCATTGCCCTCTACAGTCCTTCCCCAAAACTCCCAGCAGCCAAGGGGATTTTATAAAGGAAACCAGATCATGTCTCTCCTTTGCTTAAAATCCTACAGTAGCTCATCACTTCTCTTAGGGAAAAAAAAAATTATTACTGGGATGTTCAAATGTGATATTCAAGCATTTTTGTGTATATTTCCCTAAAATAATTGTGAAGAACTATGTAGTCTATCATAAATTTTAAAGTTGACTCTAAAATTTTTCATTTTAAGCTTAAATGGTTGCACAGAACATAACTCCTGGAGTATTACAAATGTTGCATCACTCCAAAACATATTCAGTGAAAAAAATAACATCATCATAAGTTAATTTCCACCATCATCCATTTAAACATACATAAAGAAGCTCTTCTTTAATAATCAGGCATCTTATATCATTCCTTTTACTTCTTAAAGTTGTATTTCCATTCTAACTCCCATGAAGAATTTTACCTTAATGTAACATATTTTATTTTGGAAAATCTTTTCTTCACTATAAAATCATACAGATCGTATCACAGAGAACTATGAGAACACAGAACTCAAGCAAAACTACATCTGTAAGTTGAAATTTAAAATAAAATTTTTATGACCATAAGGCTCTCAGTGTCAAAAAACATTCTTTTGGATTGAATTGCACAATAGATCCAAACAATCTAAATATATAAAAATTTTGATAAGTAATTATTAAAATAGCCATTAACTTGGTATTGGAAATGCAGTTTGGCAAGGTAGATGGGGGAGTGGCTGGTGCTTTGGTTAAAGCAGGCTTCCTGGCCAGCAGTATTTGAAATGTCCTTTTATTTTGCATCCCAAAGTCTTTACACCAAGGACAATGCCCCACTTCAGGAAGTGTGGGAGGAAGGCCTTTCTTTTGTGATATGGGAGAAGGAAAATTGAGAAACCGGAGGTAAGAAAAGAAAATGGCCCTGATGCTCATTCTCAGGCAGATCAATCAGTCTAAGTAAACAGTCTTATGAGGGTTCAGGATCTGGAAATTAATTGTATTAAAATAATGTTCGTATGCCTTAGAATGTCTTTAAGTGCCCCCAGGGCACCTTTAAGTGTAGCCAGCCTCCAGATTGGCTATGAATTCAGCCTCACTCACCCATCCTCTCTCTCATTCACTTTGATCTTCTTTCTAAAGTCCATGGAAACTCAGGGCTTCTGCCCAGGTCCATCCTTCTGCTGAGATGCCATTCCCACCCCCAACCTCTCCCAGCACCCCCCTCCTCCTGCCCCACAAACCCTTTTGCCTAATGTTTCACAATTATTAGGGATATATAACAAATTATCCCCAAATTTATTCCAGTATTCCAAATTTACTCCATATTCCCTTAAATGACTATGCTGTTAGATGCTGTGGGTTAGGAATTCCAGCAGGGCTGGGCAAGGACAGCTTGCTGTGTTCTATGATGGTTGAGCCTCAGCTGGACAATTCAGAGGCTGGAATCACCTAAAGGCTCCTTCACTAACATGCCTGACCATTGGTCCTGGCTGTTGGCTTGGGGCCTTTGTTCTTCTTGGCATGGGCTTTTCCTTATTATCTTTCTGTTGCCAGAAAAAGGGTCCCTATTCAGGCCCCAAGAGGGGGTTGTTGGATCTGATACAGGAAGAAGTTAAAGGCAAGTCACAGAGTACAGTGAGAAGAGATAATTTATTGAAAGTTACTCACTTACAGGGTGGGGTGTCCTCAGAAAGCAAGCAGAAGAAAGCCTCTTCTTTAAGTTTTTCTTATAAAGGTGTCTTGTCCATGTAAAAGCTAAGCTAAGCTGTGTCTACACGCATGTGAGCAGACAGCGTGACAAAATTTATTATTCTATTGATTTAAAGAAAACTATCCTTGACATTCTAGAGTTTGAGTACATCAAAGAATATAATGATCTTGAAAACATATATTTTTATGGGTATTGGGACATCCTGACTTTCCACTGTTATAGAAATGTGTCTTTGTAGGAATCTTTAGGCTTTTTCTTCAGTTGTAAATATCTTATAACTGTCGGTCGTAACCAGCAAGGAATGTGCCTTGTTAGTTCCAAGATGGAGTTGAACTTAAAGAAGCATTGGTCTGGCTCTCCTAGGCTGCTGCTTCCCCAACATTTCCACATAGGCTAGTAATAGCTTGGTGGCTGTGTCCCAAGGGTGTGTCCCAAGAAAGAGCTAGGTAGAAGCCATACCAACTTTCATGACCCAGCCACAGAAGTCACACAGTGTTGTCCCTGCTACATTCTATTCATCAAAGCAGTTACAAAGTCCAGGGGAGCAGAAATAGACTCCTCCTCTAATGCGGAGTAGCAAAGTTCTGGAAGAGCATGTGGCTGCCATAATTTTTGGAAAATGCAATCTGCCATATAGAGTTAACTCTTAATTTGTCTTTCATATTCCCACTCAAAGATTTCCACACAAAGGTTACTTCCTCTGGAGACCCTTTCCTAACCTGCCCTCCTGCAGACCAGGTCAATTGCCCCTATTGTAGGCTCTTGGAACTCCTGTAGGAGTCATGTGACTGCTTTGTTTCCTTCCCGTCCTCCTCACCAGAGCGGGAGCTCCATAAGGCAAGGAACATGCCTGTCTTGGTCAATGCTGTATTCCAAGAACCCTGCACACTGCCTAGGAAGGTGTAGACACCCCTTGAGCATGCTTTGCATAAAGGAAGAAACTAACGAAGGCAGTGCTATTGTTTCAGTTGTGCCCACAGTGAATATCTCAGCACACCATGTCCCAGGACTCCAGGCTGCCATTCTCACCTGCCATATGCAAACGTTTCACCCCAAAGTCACACAAATTGCCTGGCTAAAGAGAAATGGATACTTCAAGACCTGTGAGGCACTTGGCCCCACAAAGAACCCAGATGGCACATTCACCCAAGACAATCATATCCTGGTCAACACTTCAGAGTGAAAGGATAAAAAACAGTTCACCTGCCAAGTGTGGCAGAATAACCAGGCTCTGGTCCAGGCCAGTAGGCAGCTGAGCAGGCCCAAAGAAGAGCAAGCGAGTCTGGGAGAGTAGGACCGGAATAACCAAGCAGGTAAGGGCTCAGACCTAGAGACAGGCCAGGTTCAAATGCAGGCTTTGCTGTTCTCACCATGTGTGACCTTGGAAAAGTCACTTCGCCTCTTTCTGAATTATCTATGAAATGGAACAGCAATTATGGCAACCTCTTTAGAGCATTACGTCTCCAGTACAAAATTGCAGTAAGTGCTGCTTTCATCGGCTGAATCCTGACCACCCACTCATTTTACCAGATACTCCTTTGAGTAACTAAGCTAATCTGAAATCTTTCCCCAGTTCCCACCCATCCTCCAAAAGCCATTCAGATTTAACAATTACTGAGCACCTATTAAGTACTTTGGGTGCTCCCATTTGATACAAAAACATTCTGAAATGCGTATTATAATCCCCACTTTACAGATGAAGGAAACTGAGGCTTATATAGGTGAGGTGACTCTCCCCAAGACCGGGGTATAGTCTTGGGACCTGAGTCAGGGGTGGGGCTGAGCCTGCTTGGGGGTCTAGTGGAAACGGGATCTAGCCTCATCCTGACATTGTTCTGTCACCAGGTACCCCTGTGTGCAACTCCTTCCTGCTCCTTTGCTGGAACTTTCTGCCATCTGTGTCCTTAGGAGGAGCCTTTCTTCCAGGTAAGGGGGGACCCTAGATGGGATTAGGCTCCCAAGGGTGGGACTCCAGCTGACAGGGGCACTGTGAGAAGAAGGCTGTTGGGCCCTCCCATTTCTCCTGTACCTTGAATGGGTGTTGATCCATAGGGTCCCTGAGAATTGCACCCCTATCCCTTTGACCTTCCTCTGTCTCTCATTCAGCCTGAGGATGTACAAAGAGGCAGGTTCCCTGGTCAGGGCAGGAGAGGGGGCACTTAAGGAGGAAGAAACAGAGAGAGCTGGTATGAAGACAGCACCCTTGAGGTAGACTCTAAGGAGAGGTGTGAGAAAATCATGGGCTGTGCCTCAGCCCCTGCTTCCTCTACAGGTCATAGACCCCGCAAAGGCAGTCCTCCACAGTGACATAGGACCCTCAGTCCCTCCTGTCTTATTTAGGAGGACTGGACTCAGAGGAGGACCTGCCATGATGCCTGTAGCTGCTCCCTCAGCTTCTCTTGCCTCATCAGCCTTCTGAGACCTGAACAGCACTGGCCATCCCTCCCTGTCTCCTGCAGCCACCGGAGGAAGGGAGCACCTAGACTGGAAAGGTCAACAGTGAGAGGGAGATTCTCATGCCTTACCCAGGAATGAATTTTCTGTGGCAAGTCTGACCTCAGAGTCCATGACACTGACCAGGAAACCCAGCAGAGGCAGGATAGGCTCCAACCCTGAGGAAAATAGATGCCTGCATTTCTGATGGCTCCTTCCTGGCTCATCAAGGAAAGCCCATTGCTCTGCCGTGAAACCCAAGCTCTGCCATGAAACCTCTACAGCCCCATCATTAAAACTGAGTTAAGTGAAACACTTATGGCCAATAAACATATGAAGAAATGGCCAACCTCATTAGTAATCAGGAAAAGCCACGGCAAAACCACACTGAGATGTCATTTTGTCCCTGTTCAAATAGCAAAAGTAAAGAAGCCACTGGATCTTTTTTGCATTGCTAGTGGGCACATAAATGGACACAGCTGTTTTGGGAAACAGATTGGAAAATTTTGTTGTGTTAAACACTCACATACCCTATAACCTGGCACTTCCACTCTCGGGTTACACCCAAAAGAAACTTGCACATGTGCACCAGGAGATATGTACAAATATGTACATGGAGACATTGTTTAAAATTAGCAAAACCTGAGAACAATCCAAATGCCCATCTGCAGTACACTGTGTGATAAACTTAGTACACTCACAGAATGGGATATTCTATAGAAAGCAAAATTAATTAACTACAGCCGCACACAGTAACATGGATAAATTTTAGTAATACAATATTGATGGGGGTAAGTAAGTCCCAGAGATTTCATGAAAAATGATGGTCTTTTAATAAAGCTGAAAACAGCTAACATTAGTGTTTAGGAATACATAGAAATACAATGAAACCCATTTTTTAAAAGGAACAATGAACACAAGATTAAAAATAGCAGTGACCTTGGATGTAGGAGGGCAGAATGATGAGAATTTGGGGTACATAAAGGTAGGTGGAAATTATCGTGAAGGTTCTAGCTTTCATGATGGATGGTGGCTTCACAAATGTTTATATTAAGATTTTTTTAAATGGACAGATTAACAATATAAAATTGATATAAGTATGCAGGTAAATAGATAGATGCATGGTTGATTGGAAGGGAGAGAGGGAGTGAGGGAAGATGGATGGATGGATGGATGGATGGATGAATGGATGGACAGATGGACGGATGGATGGATGGGTAGACAGATGGGTGAACAAATGACCAAAGGACAGCTATATAGATGAAGGGGTAGGTAAACAAATTAATAAAAAGGGTCATGCATTGTCAATAATTATAGTATCATGCAACACGAATTATGATAGGTACAATTCTGTGTACTTAAGATTCAAAGGAAAAAAATAAATGGAGGGACATTATCTAGAGAACCCCAAGTTCCCTTCCTATTGTGACATTCTACAGTTCCATATAAGGAAGAAAAACAGTTACTGGGTGCCACCATGGGCCTGGGACTTCATGTGCGGTTGTATCTCACTTCATCCTCATACCAGTCTTACAACGTGGGCACCATGCTCCATTTTGCAGATGAGGGGACCTGCCCAATGTCACTTAGATAACAAGTGGTAGAACCAAGAAATCCAGATTCAAACCCAACTCTTGTCACTGCTTTCCAAGGAGCCACATTGCCCAGCATTCTAGACACAGATGGGTGATCTTCACCCATCCTCAATCTATTGCTTCCTGGCCTGTCAGGCCAACGGTTCTACAGTAAAGCCCACCTGATGCCTATGGGTGGTGAGGGAAAGGGAAGAACACATGTGTGCCCTTTCCCAGGTTTGAAATGTGTCCCTGGAGTAGATCGAGGGTTCATTATAAGCACCAAAATGGCCATGTGAAGACTTCGGAAGATGACGTAGTCCAGAAAAGCCTTTTACAGAAAAGGCTTTTTGTAAAAGGGTAAGTATGCCCAGAGGAGATAAACATCCTGCTCTATTTTTATTACCTAGTTTTACTGTGACTTTGAACCTTTATAGTCACAGAAACAGAGATATTCCCCCTCGGATATGCATCTCCTTTTCAAAATTTTCTACTCACAATAGAGGTGCTTCAGCTTCAATATTCCCATTCCTGGGCTCCAATGTTGAGGACCTTGAGGATGTCTTGGCCTTCTTCAATGATGAGGGTATCATGAAACAAGAATTATAATTTACCTCCCCCTTGAAGCAGAGCCAGGACTAGGATGAGGCAAAGTTCCTAGGAAACAAAAAGTAAGACACTCATTCTGAGGCCTGAGCAAGCGCAGTGTCAGCATGTATAACACCTTGTGATATGGTTAGGCTGTATCCCCACCCAAATCTCATCTTGAATTGTAGTTGCCATAATCCCCATGTATCATGGGAGGGACCTGGTGGGAAGTGATTGAATTGAATCATGGTGGTAGTTACCTCCATGCTATTTTCATGATAGTGAGTGAGTTCTCATGAGACCTGATGATTTTATAAGGGGTTTCCCCCACCTTCACTCTGCACTTCTCCTTGCTGCTGTCATGTGAAGGACATGTTTGCTTTCTCTTCTGCCTTGACTGTAAGTTTCCTGAGGCCTTCCCAGCCATGCTGAACTGTAAGTCAATTAAACCTCTTTCCTTTTAAATTACAGTCTCGGGCTGTCTTTATTAGCAGCATAAGAATGGACTAATACATCTTGTCTCTACATTTTGTGCCCTAGGTGCCCTAAGTTTCCAAGTCTCATTAATCCTGTCCTCTCCTGTTCATCTGCATGGTCACCCAGACCCTTGTCAATACTTACCTAGGTCACTCCAACAGCCTCCTTCCAGGTCTTGCTCTGGAGCCTCCCGTCCATCCTTTACATCAAAATGGCCTTTTAAAACATTTTCTTGGGGTTCCAGTGACTCACACATGTTACCCTAATACTTTGGGTGTCCAAGGCGGGAAGACCACTTGAGAACAAGAATTCAAGACCTGGGTATATATTGCCTTGGCAACGTAATGAGACTTGGTCTCTACAAAAAAAAATTTTTTTTAATTAGCTGGGTGTGGTAACACACACCTGTTAAATACTCAGGAGGCTGAAATGTGAGAATCGCTTGAGCCCAAGAGGAAGAGTCTACAGTGAGCGGTGATGGCGCCATTGCACTCCAGCCTGGGGGACAGAGCAAGACCCTGTCTCAAAAACGTGTGTGTGTGTGATATATATATATATATAACATTTTCTCAAAAACTTTAGCTAGTTCCTCATTCCCCAAATCATACTTCAAAAAGGACATAGAGGATGTCCCCAAATCATACATAAGAAGGACATAGAGGATCCCAGGTGTTGCATACCTTGAAGCCAGAGGAAAAATGAAGCTGCCAGAAAAGTCACAGCTTGAACATAAAGATTGCCTTTCTTTTTAAGGAAACCACCCATATCCTAAGGAAGCCCAGCCCAGAGTTTCCAGATGAATATTTGTTCATTTCAAAGAAGGCTATGCCTTTGTTTATTCCACACATATTCCTGAGCGCACACTATATTTCAAGCACTGTGTGGGCACTGAGCAAACATTAGTAAGCATTGGTAAAAGTGGTCCTCACCCTTGTGGTGAGGGTACAGTCTGATGAGGACAGATAGAAAGGAAAGAAAGGTGGGAGTGATACAGGGGAGGGAGGGAGGGAGGAAGGAAGAAAGAATTTCAAATGTGATGAGTGCTCTGAAGAAAATAAAAACAGTGCACAAATAATGGGGATTGCTATGATAGAGATCTTCACAGAGTTAATAATGAAGTGCTGCTAGCTAGACAGAATGGTAAGCTAGTAGCCTTTCTGAAACGGGAACATTTGAGCTGATATCTGGAAGTTTCAAAGAGCCTGGGAAATACCTTCTTGTTGGAGGGAACCTATTATGCCAAACTTTAAGGTATGAAGGAGCATGGAAGGTTCAGGAAATGGTAGGGAACCAGTGGGGCTGGAGAGTGTGAGCAATGGGACATGGGACAATGCTGGAGGTATGGGCAGGAGACAGATTACACAGGGATACTGGTCACAGTGGAGACTTTGGGATTTATTTAAACAATGGGACGACATTGCAGAGGTAGAGACTCTCAGATGTCTCACTGCCCAGATTGCAAATTACACCAAGCAAAGTACAAGATTTACATTTTAAGAAATCACCATGACTTCTGTGGAGCAAGTAGACAAGCGGAAAGCAAATAATCAGAAAATTCAGATGTGAGGTTATTGCAGTAAACCCAGAGTCAATGGGGTAATCTGAGCTAGGTGGTGCCAGCAGAGATGGAGAGAAATTGACTAACGGGAGGTGAGCCTAAAATTGGAAGTGACAGGACTTGCTTGGGGACTGAATGTGAAAGGCAATGGAGAGGGAGGATTGGAGATGACTTCATGACAAGGTTGAGCAATGGATGAGATGAGGAAGACAGGTGGAGGGATGGGTTTGGTGGTGGAATGGAACTGAATTAACAGTTCCATTTTAAACATGTTAAATATAATGTTGGTTCGTCATCAAAGTGGAGCTGTTAAGCAGGCACACGGACAGATGCATCTGAAGTTCAGGAGACGGGTCAGAGCTGGAGAGTTATTTTTGGAGTCATTTGGTCTGTTGCCAGGGCAGCCAATCAGCAGAGCTAAAATACCCATATTTTCCTTTTCCATCCTTCTGGTCTCCCAAAAGCCCTTTGATACAATGCAGTCTCCACGCTCTGGTGCAAAACAAGTATTAATACTTATGCAGGCATGGACTGGAAGAGAAAGCAGAAAGACAGAATGCTTTCATTTGTCAAGATGGCATGATTATAGATATATTTTTCCTTTCTATTTTCATATCTACTGAGAGTTGTTGGCATTTTTCTTCAACAAATCACTTTAAAAATAATAAAATATGGTCTGAACTAGTGGTGAAAAGGATCTGATATCTGCAGGGGCTGGAAATGCCCCCTTGTTCCCTGTCACCCTGGTCTGTCTTGGTGATCTTCAGTAGCCTCAATGGAAACGGGGAGAAGGTCCTGCAAAGAGAGTAACAGAGACAGAAAGCATTCAAGGTGAGCAATGAGACATCTAAGGCCCACTGCACCTTTAGCATCATAGCCAATCGGAGCTAGTAAAGCTTTTGGTACCACTTTGTACAAGCTCTTCTCCCCAGTCCTAGTTCACAAATGTGGAAGTTGTGTCCTAAAGGTATTAGGTGATATGATCAAAATAAAACAACACAACTCTCAAGCCACAATTCCAGGTGTGCAAAAGTATTACTTTTTAAAACTTCTCCATAATCTTTTTTTTTAATTTTATTATTATTATGCTTTAAGTTTTAGGGTACATGTGCACAACGTGCAGGTTTGTTACATAATTTATATTTTAAACACCCTACCCATGAGCTTAATCGTGGTCAATTTAGGATCTCCTCCATCAAAACGGGGTCCCCCAGCCTCCACATCCCCAGTGGTGTCTAAGGTGCCTTGGTGACATCAGTCCATGCAGGTATCTGCTAAGATGTCTGCCCCCTGTGAAGCTCCTGGCAGTAGATCCACACAGGGGCTCCTAGCAATAACTTCTTTCTGATCCCACAGCTTCTCCACACCATTGGATTTCAGCTCCACCCATAATCTTCTTAAGCACACTGGAAAATGTGACTACTCTGGCACCCCCAGAAGATTCTGCAGGATGGTCTCAGGTCCTCTCCCCCTAAGTTGAGCGTAGATCCCATTCTGCTCTTCTGCTGCCAGGCCAGGCTGGGAGCTGGAACTCCAGGAACCATGTCACCAGGAAGGAAGACACAAGTCCTCCTAACTGCCCAGCTCCTCCAAATTTGACCTGGGGTTTGTGGGAGCAGGTTGTAGGACTCTTGTCAGGGGCCTACCAATGTTGGTTCTCTCAAGCACTCCTCCCCTCTCCCACAAACTGGGCAATGCCCCCTCAGGTAATCAAGATGGAGGTTAGGTCAGGGGTAAGTGGTGAGGAAGGGGCTGGCTCTGCAGAGCCCATATTTTTCCAAACGTTTGCATCTTCCATTTGGATCTCAGCTTTTGCAACTTAAAGGTGCATTTGCTCTCTGTTTCTGCGGTGACAGCCTCCCATGAGGCAGATGCATCACATTTTTCTGCTGCCTAATTTGGCCACTGTCAAACATACAATACTGAAGGAAAGGCATTGGTGAAAACAGCACTGCCAGAGCTCTGCAGTGACACCAGCAGGCATGTTTTATAACGATGTGTCAGAATCCTCTACACGCTAAAGTCGAGTGAATCTTAACCCTGTGAACATACTCGAATCTTCAAACTATACATTTTTTATGCGTGAGTTATACCTCAGCAAAGCTAGAAAAGAAAAAAAAAAAGATGTCTGCATTAACCACGCAAAACACACCAATTCCCTGTGTGCCTTATCCCTATAAATTTCTAATACTCTTCCATTAGTAAAATGTGGGAAGAGAGAAAAGAATGAGTTTCATGAAAACCATTCGGAACCCTCATTTTTTTTCCAGAGTCCCTGATGTAAGTGATCTCAGGCTTGGCAAGAAAAAGCAAAAAAGTCAGATAGAAGGAAAGTTCAGACTTATTTATTATTTATTTACCTTGTTCTCAGAAACTAAAGCTCAAAATCCACAACCTGTAGTTTCTGTGATGCTTTAATAAAGGTGATATTGGACTCATCCATATACAAGGGTTTTTTGTTTGTTTATTTGTGTGTTTGTCTGTTTTACCATATTCATTCTCTGTGCACAGAGACAGTGAGCTACTTGAATTTTTTCCCCAGAAGCCTCCAGACAACTCCCCTTCACATCTCAACATGTGTCCCAGCCTCAGGGGACTGGCTGCCATAACTGCCTTGGACCAATGATGATTCATCTCCTGGGGCTGGGGAAGGGCCTAGGTTTCCCTGAAACTGTTGCTGGGTGGAATGGCTATTCTGTTAGCAAGGCAGGAGGGACATTTGGCTGTGCAGAGGCCCAAACAAGGGTATCTTCCAAAATGGATGGTGAATTCAGTGAGCTATGGAAAACTGCACCCTCCTAGGATGCAAAGCCCTAGACATTTCCAGGCCTGTGAGGTGCTGAATTCATGCCAGAGAAGATTTTGGCTTCAAGAACCAGAGCTTTGGGAGCTTCATCAAATATCCCCAAGGAAGAGCTTGTCATAGAGAGACTGCAGCAGGTAGTAGAACCGGCCAACTTCAAATGGGACTTTGTCCAGTTAGGCCTGGACAAAGAGCAATGGCCATAGTGACCCATAAAGACTGAGAACCAGAATTCATCTCCTTTGTCTTGGAAGGCAACAGCCCCGGTGCCCTGATCCAATCCAAGAGTGGAGTGGGGAGCTATGGAAAATAGCTGCTATTCACTTTCTCTCCAACCATGGTAGGGGCACATGCTCAAACTGGATTTCATAGGATTAAGAAAAAAAATCTTAACATTACATGCTTATTACAAAGGAAAAAAAGAATACAGTGGAAATGCCTGGAAGACATCACAAAGTAATCAAAGTGAACATGACTAGTAATGGGACCGATTGTGTGCCTTCTGATTGGAAGCAATGAGAACACAGCATCACTTCCAGATATTCCTGCCAAAGGTACCAAAACCTGACTCTCATCATGAGGAAGTGTTAGAAAAATACAAAATTAGGGGCATTCTACAGAATAACTGGCCTATACTTTTAAAAAGTGTCAGGGTCATAAAGTAAAGGAAAGGAGATTTTTTTTCTATATTAAGGAAAACTAGAGAGGTATGGCAACTAAATATAACTGGATCCTTTCTCTATAAAAACATGTTATTGAAACAATTGGCAAAACTTGTAGGGAATCTAAAGATAAGATGGTAATAATGTGCCTATGTTAATTTCCTGATTTTGATGGTCTGGTGGTCATGCAGGAAAATGTTCTTATTTGTAGGAAATACACACTGAGATATTCAGGGATGTCTTAGTCCGTTTGGGCTGCTATAACAAAATGCCATTAGCTGGGTAATTTATAAACAACAAAAGCTCATTTCTCACATTTCTGGAGGCTAGGAAGTCCAGGATCAAGGCACCAGCAGGTTCACCATCTGGTGAGGGTTTGCCCTCTCTTCCAAGATGCCACCTTGCTCCCTGTCCTCACATGGCAGAGGGGATAAACGCTGTGTCCTCACATGACAAAAGATGGCTGAGGAGCTCTCTTGAGCCTCTTTTCTAAGGGTACTAATCCCATTCATGAGGGTGGATTCCTCATGACTTAATCACTCCCCAAAGGCCCTACCTCTTACTACCATCACATTGGATATTAGGTGCTAACATGTGGATTTGGGGAGATACCAACATCCAAGCCATAACCAGGGACGATAAGGCAATATGCCAGCAATTTATTCACAGATGTTTCTGAAAAGAGGCTCTTTATCCCACACTTGTAACTTTTCTATCAGATGGAGATTGTTTCCAAAAAAATTGTAATTAAGTAATATTCAGGTATTATGGAGCAATTCATATCTGCTGCAAAACAGATAGACAGCTAACATACACTGAAAGCGTGCTGTGTGCCAGGCTGTTCTGAGTACTTTCTGTGTTATAAACTGCTTTACTCTCATAACAACCAGATGAGGTATAACCTATACTTACCTTAATTTTGCAAATGAGAAAAAATGAGACACAACATTTTATTGACTCGTCCAAGGTTGCACAGCTCCTAAGTGCCTGGCTGGGGTTTGAACCCAGGCAGACTGGTTCAAACTCCCTTGTTCCTAACTACCACATACTCTCTTCTGATACTTTTGTCCAGTCCAATGGCCTTATATATCATTGAAATATAGCTCAAGGACTCAAATTTATTTCTCCAGCTGGGACTTCCCCCATGAATTTCATGTCCATCTGTCTACTCAACAGCTCCATTTGTCTGCCCAATAATATCTCAAAGCTTACATGCCAAAATCTGGCCTTCTGCTTATCCCCCAAAACTCTGCTCCACCCACAGACTCCCCCATTTCGGCTGATAAGAACTCCATCTCTCCAGCTGATGAGCCAAAAACCTAGGAGGTATGCTTGATTCCTCTCCTCTCTTATCCCGCTCCCTTTATGTCAGGAAATTACATTAGCTTTAAAATATATTCAGAATCTGACTATTTCTCACTATCCCCATTGCCAGATTTCACCCTTCATCCTCTCGTTCCTGGATTGCTGCCATTAGCCCCTCACTGGTCTCCCTATAGCCAGCATAGGAATCCTTTCAAACAAAGGCCAGATCATGTCCCACCTCTTCCCAAAAGCTTGCTACAGCTGCTCATCTCACTGCAAGTAAAGCCAAAGTTCTTACCTTGGCCCTCACAGCCCCTCACCACCTGCTTACCCCAACCCCCTTTCCCTGGTCTATATTTCTTTCCACAGGCCTTATCACTTTCTAAGGTACTATATCATTTACTTATTTACTTTATTTATTATTGTATATTGCCTGCCTCCCCAATTGGGATGTGTACTTCAGTTAATAACGACAGTGAGTTTTGTCTGCCTTATTCACTGATGTATCCTAAAGCACCAAGAATAGTTCTGGTACATAGCGCATGCTAATATTTGTTGAATGAATCAGTGACTACACCCTACAATCTCTCATATTGGGGTGAGAGCAGAAATGAAGAGAAGGATGAATAGACAGCAGGAGACAGAGGGGGAGAAAGAAGAGAGAGCCCCTAGGTCTAGGGCTGCAGAGAACATTCCTTAGTCCTGCCAGCTCTAATAGCTTGTCCCATGATCTGTGGCTAGAAGTTATCACAATATTTATGAAAAATCACTCTTTGGGAAGGTAGCAATGAATACTGGATAGTAAGAAGGAGTTTGTGTGCTTTTTCTGGCCTCAAACCCAGGGCTGATCAATGTCTACCATTTCCCTGGCTCCTGAAAGATGCATTCTCTGATGTGGAGCATTGTCATGTGTCATTACCAGGTTCCAGGGAGGGAAAGTGAAGAAAGAGCTGCCCTTTGCTTCACCTCTTCTCAGTAACAGGGTTGAAATTCTCTATCTTCTCTCTGGCTCCAAGCACTCTCCTGCCCTGCCCCTCCCTTCTTAGGATAAATCCAGTTAACAGAGCCTGAGGCCCCAGGCACCATGACTGGCCACATCCAGTCCACCCACATCGGTGGCCCCTGGCCAACTTTACTGCCAACCCTACTTGTGGGATGCTCCTGTGTATAGGATAAAGCACACAGAACAAGGTGCTGGGAGGCTGAACCCAAAGGCTACTAACATGGCAGACCAAGACAAGAGCGAGAAAGGAAAAGCCCATACAAAATAACAACAACCTTCCCCAATTTCTTTCCAAGTCAAGTTTACCCAAACTTGTTGAACAGTCTCCCTTTGTGTTCCTGTCCCTGTAGCCAGTTTATTGAACAAGCTGGACTCAGTAGGGTTGAAGCAGAAAGCTGCTTCATTCTTCTTCACCACTGTCCTTTCAAATCTGCTAAATTATTCCTCCTAAGAGGCAGTAATGGTACCTATTATTCAGGTAATAAAAATTGCAATCTCTCATTCAATATGAGTGATGGTGGGCTTCTTGGCTATTTTCCACCTTGCTCTTCCATTCTTCTTTTCTCTCACTGCCACCTCTGGAGCAGAGGAAAGGGGAAACTAAGGACTAAGGCTGGGGTGATTTATGACTTGCCCATATTCTTGCCACCTCATCAGGCCAAGGGCAGGATTTAAACCCAGATCCCCCTGACCAGAAGCAGAGGTCTTTCTGCTCCACTGCAGCTATAACACATTTATCTCTCTTTCCCTCTCTATAACACACACTCACCATAACACACGTATCTCTCTCCCTCTCTCTCTCTCTCACACACACACACACACACGGTGTGGGGAAGGCGTTTAGGTCCTTCCTAGCTAGACATTCTGCTGCCAAAATAATGATGCCTGAATATTTGGTGAGAACAAAAGCGCTGCATACATAGGCATGTCAAAAGGAAGCCTAAAAATATTTAACAGACACAAAAAATAGTCTGAATCCAGGTGTTCAGGGTGCTTTAGGGAAGTGTTGCTTCCCAGGATGATGGGAGACTACCAGATAAATGCTCACGAAACAGCACAGCTCAAATCAATTACATCACGTAGAAAATTGGACAGAAGAGGACTTACTTCCTTACTGGTAAAAGACCTAAGACTAAGGCTGACCTTGACCAGGGTATACAACCAGGGTGATTGAAAGAAATCCCACTCCAAGTGGAGCCAGGCTACATAGGACCTGGGGTGGAAGATAGATCCAAGGAGCAAGACGGAGGGATCTAGCTCCAATTTCTAAGTCCTGGACAAGGGAAACCTGTGTCACTGTGTTGTACACTGGAAACTGCTCAGCTACGTTGAGTAGTGAAGTAAAATATGAAGTATTAATTTAATGAAAGTACCCAGCATGGCCCTGAGAAAGTGCACTATTTTATTGGGAAAAAAAAAACTTTGTTAAATATTATAAGGTGCTCAGTATCATTAATAATCATGCAAACTGGGAAGAAACCCCAACTCCTGACTTCTCTTTGGGAGGGGAAAGGAGTGGAACATTCATCCAATGTTTTGACTTTTTGGGGTGCTGCCAAAGGACTAGTTTCCATCTTGCCTGAATTTAAATGCTGACGGGAATGAGGACCAGGTTTGAGGCCACTGAAAACGAAGATGATCAACATGACTTGGTCTAGCACCAAAATATGCAGTATCACAGATAAATAATAGGTGGAGCTATTGGTTTGTTCTAGCATCAGTCTGCAGTATCACAGACTTCAGTACCGTGGCTTACTGCAGCACCAGCCAGACCGCAGCATCATAGGCAGAGACTAGAGGGAGCGCTTGAATAGAAAGACCTCTTCCGTTACGTGATTACACACTAAGTCCCAAAAGGGTGCATTCCCAGAGAAGGGTTGACAGGTCTCCAGATTCTCTAGCCAGGCTGATTGGAGAAAGTCCTCCCTGTAGAAAACCAGACCACAAAGACTGTGCGGGGTAGCTGAGTTTTCAAATGCCAAAGTACCAAGAGAAGATAAGAAGACATATAAAGGGACAGGAAAACATGGCCTATTCAAAGAAACACATTACATCTCTAGAAACTGACCCCCAAAAAATACACGAATTATCTGACCAAAAAATGCAAAATAATAATCATAATAATTTTCAATGAATTAAAAGAGAGTACAGACAGACAACTAAATGAAATCAGGAAAACAATGGATGAACAAAAAGAAAATATCAAAAAAGAGATAGAAGCTATGAAGAAGAACCACACAGAAATTCTGGAACTGCAGAATACAATAACTAAATTTAAAAATCCACTAGAGGGGCTTAGGAGCAGATGTTACCAAGAGAAGAAAGAATCAGCAAATTCAAAGACAGGAGTTTTGAAATTACTGAGACAAAGGAGAAAAAAAGAACTAAGAAAAGTAAAAGAAGCATAAGAAACTTATGGGACACTATGTGTAACATTATGGAACAACCTACACACTATGAGAATCTAAGAAAGATAAGAAAAAGAGAAGGCACCACAGAGCCTTTTAAAAAAAATGATGGCTGGAAATTTTTCTAATCTGAGGGAAAAAGTAGACATACAAATTCAAAAAGCTCAACAAGCTCCAACTAGGACGAATCTAACAGCATTTACACTAAGACACAATTAAACTGTCAAAAATAGAAAAGAGGCTGAAGTGGGAGGATCACTTGAGCCCAGGAATTTGTGGCTACAGCAAGATGTGATCACGCCACTGCACTCCAGCCTGGGTGACAGAGGGAAACTTTGTTTAAAAAAAAAAATGACAAAGAGTGAATCTTGAAAGCAGCAAGAGAAAAGCAACTTGTCACATACAAAGGAGCTCCTATTAAATCATCAGCTAAAGTCTCAACAGAACCCTTGTAGGCTAGAAGGAGTGGGATGTGATGAGAGAAAAAATAACTGCCAACAAAGAATACTATATAGTACTAAACTGCCTTCAAAATGAAGGGGAAGTGAAGACTTTCCTGGATAAACAAAACTGAGGGAATTCATCACCATTAGACCTGCCCTGAAAGAAGTGCTGAAAGGAATCCTTCAAGTTGAAATGAAAAGATGATGAACGGCAATACAAAGCCATACAAAAGTATAAATCTACCAGGTAAACATAAACATAGAGACAAATATAAAATCTGGAAGTATTGTAACATAGCTGTATAAATCACTTTTGAATTTGGTATAGAATTTTAAAAGCAAAAGCATGGGAAGTAACTAAAAATCTATGTTGATGAATACACAATATAAAAAGAGGTAATTTGTTTTGTTACAGTAACATAAAGAGGGCAGAGATGTAAAGAAGTAGAGTTTTTATATGCAATTTAAGTTAAGTTGTTATCAGTTTAAAATATCTTGCTATAACTTTAAGTCTCTTTGTGTAGTTGCAATGGTGACGAAAATTAAAATATGCATAGAATACCAATGCTCTTCAACTTATGATGGGATAACATATGAATAAACCCATCAGAAGTCAAAAATATTGTAAGTCAAAATTGCATTTAATGCTGGCAACACAGCATACTGTCCCTGACTTATGTTCAACTTACAAATTTTCAACTCTACAATTATGCAAAATTAATACACATTCAGTAGAAACCATAACCCCATTGTAAATCATAGGAACTTTTTATCTTATGCTGGACTTACATTCAGGTACTGTCTGTATACACAAACAGAATTGAAAAGAGAATCAAAATATGTCAGTACAAAACATACAAGAAGGCAGCAAAGGAGAAAAGGAGCAAAAACCACTGGACAAGACATATTAAAATATATTGAATGTATTATCCATATATATAGACAAGTAACAAAATGAAAATAGTAAGTCCTTCCATGTCAGTAATTACTTTAAAGGCAAATAAATACCTCAGTTAAAAGAGATAAATGAGAAAACATAAAAACAACAGAGCAAGATGATGGAATAGAAGGCCCCAGCAATCATCTCCCCCAGGAAGGACACTAATTTAACAACTGTGTACACACAAATAAAAGAGCCTTCATAAGAACTAAAAATCAAATGAGCAGTCACAATACCTGGTTTTACTTCATATCACTGAAAGAGGCACTGAAGAGGTAGAAAAAAAAGTCTTGAATAGCCAACACCACCCCTCTCCTAACCCCTGGCAGTGGCAGCATGGTGTGGAGAGCATTTCTGTGCACTGGGGAAAGGGAGATCACAGCAGTTGTGAAGCATTGAACTCAGTGCTGCCCTATTATAAAAGAAAACAAAATGGGACCAAACTCAGCTGTTACCCATCCAAAGAGGGAGCATTTAAACAGCCTTAGCCAGAGGGGAATTGCTAATCCAATCTCAGTGGTCTGAACTTCAGTTCCTGCAAGCCTTACCACTGTGGGCTAAAGTACTCTGGGGCTCTAAATAAACTTGAAAGGCAGTCTAGGCTCCAAGAGCTACAACTCCTAGGCAAGTTCTAGTGCTGAACTGGGCCCAGAGACAGTGGACTGAGGGAACATGCAACCTACTGAGACACAAGCCAGGGCAGCTAAGAAGGTGCTGGCATCACCCTTCCCCTAACCCCAGGCTGCACAGCTCACCAAAGAGGCCTCTTCCCTCCACTTGAGGAGAGGAGAGGGAAGAATGAGGAGGACTTTGTCTTGCATCTTGGATGTTGGGAATAACGCTCAAAATCCTAAGGAAATTGAACACTCAAACAAGGATTCTTAGCAAAGCAATTTTACTTCTGCACAGAGGGGTGCTTCTCCTTGGCCAGTCACCATGAGAGCGCACCTGAACAAGAGCCTTTATTCCTGAAGCAAGTCCTGCCCCTGTACCCTTTCCCCATTGGCCATGTTCAGGCAGTACAATCTAAATTAACCCTGGTTGGCTAAACATTTGAACTTTTTTTCAGATAAGGAGGGTATGTAAGGAAGAGAGGCAAAAGGGGAAGGGGTGTCTGCAATGAGCTAGAGAGCAAGTCTTCTTGCCAAATAAGGAAAGAAATGTGAGCTGGTACTGATAACACCTGGTACTGTGGCGTGTCTGGGCATGTAACAAAGACAGAAAGGAAGAAAAAAGAGAAAAGTGAAAAAGGGGTGGGGAGGTACTATGAATTAAAGAATAAAGGATTGATCAGGCTATTTGAAGAGAAACCTCATCATATCCCACATGGATATCAGCTCAACCACAGCAGGATAGGGCACCGTGAGGCCCCTTTTCAGGTCCCAGCTCCAGGGTGATATTTCTTGACACACTCTGGGCCACAAGGGAACCCACTGCCTTGAAGGAAAGATCCCACTCCTGGAAGCATTCATCACCTGCTAACTAAAGAGACATTGTGCCCTGAATAACCAGCAGCAATACCCGGGTACTACGTTGAGGGACTTGGGTGAGACTTTCTGGTTCAGGTGAGACTCAGCACATGACTCACCACTCAGTCGTGGTGGCTATGAGGCAAGGCTCCTTCCACTTGAGAAAAACAGAGGGAAAAAATATGAAGGACTTTGTCTTGCCCGTTAGGTACCAGCACAGCCACAGTGGGGTGGAGCATTAAGTGGTTTTTTGGGGTCCCCAGTTCCAGGACTTTGCTGGTGAATAGCATTTCTAGACCTGTCCTGGGCCAAGGGGAAGCCCACTGCCCTGAAGGGTGAGTTCCGGGCCAGGCAGCATTCACCACAAGCTGACTGAAGAGCCCTTGGGCCTTAAAGGAACATTGGCGGTAGTCTGGCAATACTCCCTATAGGCTTGTGGTGGTGTTGGTCATGGGGTGAGACTCCTCTGCATTTGGAAAAGAGAAAAGAGTGGGAAGAACTGGATCTTGTCGTTTGAGTGCCAGCTCAGCCACAGTACGATAGAACACCAGATAGATTTCTAAGTCTTTTTACTCTAGTTCTTGGCCCCCAGATGGCACCTCTGGACATGCCCAGAGCCTGAGGGGAACTTGCCATCCTGAAAGAAAGAACACAGGTCTGGCTGGCTTTGCCACCTTCTGATTATAGAGCCCCAAGCCATTGAGTGAACATAGGCCACAGCTAGGGAGTGGTTACAGCAGGCCTTGGGACTCAGTACTGTTCTGGCTTCAAGTCTGACCCAGCACAGTCCTAGCGGTGGTGGCCACAGGCTGCTGTGTCACTCCACTCCCAGCTCCAGGTGACCCAAAACAGATAGAGAGACGCCATTCATTTGGGAGAAAATAAGGGAAGAGAACAAGAGTCTCTGCCTGCTAATCCAGAGAACTCTTTTGGATCTTGTCTAAAAGAAGTTATCAAGAAAGTATCTCTATTGGTCTGCAAGAACCAGAGTGTTACTGGGCTTGGAGTGCCTCTTAAAGCAGAAATAGATGCGATTACAACACCAAGTCTTTTTTAATATCTGGAAAGCCTTCCCAAGAAGGATGGATACAAACAAGCTCAGACTAAGAAGACTGCAATAAATACCTAACTCTTTAATGCCCAGACACCGAAGATGCATTTACAAGCATCAACAACATCCAAGAAAACATGACCTCACCAAATGAACTAAATAAGAAACCTGGGACCCATCCTGGAGAAAGGAGATATGTGACCTTTCAGACAGATAATTCAAAATAGCTGTTTTGGGGAAACTCAAAGAAATTCAAGACAACACAGAGAAGGAGTTCAGAATTATATCAATAAATTTAACAAAGAGACTGAAATAGTTAAAAAGAATCAAGCGGAAATCTGGAGGTGAAAAATGCCATTAGCATATTGAAGAATGCATCAGTGTCTTTTAATAGCAGAATTGATCAAGTAGAAGAAAGAATTAGTGAGCCTGAGGACAGATTATTTGAAAATACACAGTC
Organism: Pan paniscus; assembly: GCF_029289425.2. Classification (NCBI taxonomy): domain Eukaryota; kingdom Metazoa; phylum Chordata; class Mammalia; order Primates; family Hominidae; genus Pan; species Pan paniscus. The sequence continues at coordinate 2,540,534 of NC_073270.2, read as the reverse complement.
AGAAGAGACAAAAAAAGAATGAAAAACAATATAGCATTCCTACATGCTCTAGAAAATAGCCTCCAAAAGGCAAATCTAAGAGTCATTGGCCTTAAAGAGGAGGTAGAGAAGGAGATGGGGTCGAAAGTTTTTTCAAAGGGATAATAAGAGAGAACACCCCAAACCTAGAGAAAGATATCAATATCCAAGTACAAGAATGTTATAGAACACCAAGAAGATTTAACCCAAAGAAGAATACCTCAAGTCTTCTCTTAATAATCATTTAATAATCAAACTCCCAAAGACACTTAATAATCAAACTTTATCTAAAGGTAAAGAAAGGATCCTAAAAGCAGCAAGAGAAAAGAAAAAATGACATTCAATAGACCACCAACACATCTGGCAGCAGATTTTTCAGGGGAAATCTAACAGGCTAGGAGACAGTGGCATGACATATTTAAAGTGCTGAAGGAAAAAAAGCTTTTACTGTAGAATAGTACATCTGGTGAAAATATCCTTCAAATATGAAGGAGAAATAAAGACTTTCCCAGACAAGCAGAAGCTGAGGGAATTCATCAACACCACACCCGTCCTACAAGAAATGTTAAAGGAGTACTTCAATCAGAAAAAAAAAAGAATGTTAATGAGCAATGAGGAATCATCTGAAGGTATAAAACCCGGTGGTAATAGTAAGTACACAGAAAAATACTGAATATTGTAACACTGTAACTGTGGTATATATGCTACTCTGATATTAATAGAAAGACTAAATGGTGAACCAATCAAAAATAATAACTACAAAAACTTTTCAAGACATGGTACAATAAATGTAGTTAGAAGCAACAAAAAGTTAAAAATGGGGTGGGGAGAAGTTAAGGCATAAAGTCTTGATTAATTTTCTTTCTGTTTGTTTATGCAAACAATGCTGTTATAGCTTTAAAATGGGTTACAAAATAGTATTTGCAAGCCTCGTGGAAACCTCAAACCAAAAAATATACAACAGATACACAAAAAATAAAAATTAAGAAACTAAACCATATAACCAGAAAAGCTCATCTTCACCCACACCAAAAAAAAAAGACAGGAAGGAAAGAAAGAAGAAAGAGAAAACTACAAAACAACCAAAAAACAAATAACAAAATGGCAGGAGTAAGTCCTTATTTATCAATAACATTGAATGTAAATGGACTAAAAACTCTCCAGTCAAAAGACACAGAGTGGCTTAATGGATTTAAAAAAAAAAAAAAAAGGCCTGCCAGGCACAGTGACTCATACCTGTAATCCCAGCACTTTTGGCCAGGCGTGGTGGCAGGCGCCTGTAATCCCAGCTACTCGGGAGGCTGAGGCGGGAGAATTGCTTGAACCCGGGAGGCGGAGGTTGCAGTGATTCAAGATCATGCCACTGTACTCCAGCCTGGGTGACAGAGTGAGATAACACCTAAAAAAAAAAAAAAAAAAAAAAAGCCCAATGATTTGTTGCCTACAAGAAATCCATTTCACCTCTAAAGACACGTGTAGACTGAAAAGACAAAGCTCACTACGTGATGATAACGGGGTCAATACAACAAGAAGATATAACAATTTTAAATGCATATGCACCCAACACTGGAGCACCCAGATATATAAAGCAAATATTACTAAAGCTAAAGAGAGAGAAAGGCCCAGTGCAATAATAGCTGAAGATGTGAAAACCCCACTTTCAGCACTGGACAGATCTTCCAGACAAAAAATCAGCAACGAAACATCGGACATAATGTACACTATAGATCCAATGGATCTAACAGATATTTACAGAACATTTTATCCAACAGCTGCAGAATACTCTTTTTTTTTCTCAGCACATGGGTCATTCTCAAGAATAGACATATTAGGTCACAAAACAAGTAAAAATTGAAATAATATCAAGTATCTTCTCTGACCACAATGGAGTAAAACTAGAAATTAATAACAGAGGAATTTAGGAAACTATACAAATACTTGGAAGTTAAATAATATGCTCCAGAATAACCAGTGGGTCAATGAAGAAAGTAAGAAAGAAATTGAAAAATATATTGAAAGAAATGATAATGGAAACACAACATACAAAAACTTGATATAGCAAAAGTAGTATTAAAGTTTATAGCTATTAGTGCCTACATCAAAAAAGAAGAAAAACTTCAAATAAACAACCTAATGATGCATCTTAACTGAAAAAGAAAGAGCAAACCAAATCCAAAATTAGTAGAAGAAAAGAAATAATAAAGATCACAGCAGAGGTCAGGCGTGGTGGCTCACACCTGTAATCCCAGCACTTTGGGAGGCCAAGGCGAGCAGATTATCTGAGGTCAGGAGTTTGAGACAAGCCTGGCCAACATGGTGAAACACCATCTCTACTAAAAATACAAAAATTAGCTGGACGTGGTGGTGGGTGCCTGTAATCCCAGCTACTTGGGAGGCTGAGGCAGGAGAATCACTTGAACCCAGGAGGCGGAGGTGGCAGTGAGCCGAGATCATGCCACTGGACTCCAGCCTGGGCAACTGAGAGAGACTCCGCCTCAAAAAAAAAAAAATCACAACAGAAATCAATGAAATGGAAATAAAACAACACAAAGGATCAATGAAGCAAAAAGTTGGCTTTTTGAAAAGTTAAACAAAATTTACAAACCTTTAGCCAGACTAAGAAAAAAAGCAAGAAGATCCAAATAAAATCAGCAATGAAAAAAGAGACATCACAACTGATACTGCAGAAATTCCAAGCATCATTAGGGGCAACTTTATGCCAATAAATTGGAAAATCTAGAAAGAATAAACAAATTCCTAGACACATACAACCTACCAAGATTGAACCATGAAGAAATCCAAAACCTGAACAGACCAGTATTAAGTAACGAGATTGAAGCTATAATAAAAAGTCTCCCAGTAAAGAAACAGTGGCTTCACTGCTGAATTTTACCAATCATTTAAAAAAGAACTATTACCAATCCTACTCAAACTATTCCAAAAAATAGAGGAGGAGCGAATACTTCCAAACTCATTCTATGAGACCGGTATTACCCTGATACCAAAACCACATAAAAACACATAGAAAAAGGAAAACTGCAGACCAATATCTCTAATGAATATTGTTGCAAAAATTCCCAACAAAATATTAGTAAACTGAATTCAACAATACATTAAAAAGCTCATTCATCATGACCAAGTGGGATTTATTCCTGGGATGCAAGCATCAAGGATAGTTCACCATACACAAATCAATAAATGTGATACATCATATCAACAGAATGAAGGACAAAAACCATATGACCATTTCAATTGATGCTGAAAAAGCATTTGATAAAATGTAACATCCCTTCATGATAAAAAATCCTCAAAAAAACTGGATTTAGGAGGACTATACCTCAACATAGTACAACCCATATATGACAAACGCACAGCTAGTATCGTACTGAATGAGGGAGACTGAAAGCCTATCCTCTAAGACCTGGAGCATGACAAGGATGCCCACTTTCACCACTGTTATTCAGTGTAGTAATGGAAGTCCTAGCTACAGCAATCAGAGAAGAGAAAGAAAAAAATGGCATCCAAATTGTAAAGGAAGAAGTCAGATTATCCTTGTTTGCAGATGATATGCTCTTATATTTGGAAAAACCTAAAGACTCCAAAAACAGGCAAAACTAATCTACGGTGATAGAAATCAGAGGTGGCTGCCTCTGGGGCCAGAGATTGAATGGAATGAAACAAGAAGGAACTTTCTACATCTTGGGGTGGTTATTACACAGATGTATATGGATGTAAAAGTCTAAAAATTCACTGAACTGCACATTTAAATGTTTGTGCCTTTTTCTGTATGTAAGTCAGACCTCAATAAAAATTTAAAACAAAAACACCAAAAAGCAAGCCATGGGATTTGACATGAAACAGGAAAAGGGAGTAAGAAAGGCAAACCAAGCCACAAGGCAGGACAAATTGCCAATAGCAGAAAATCAAGTTCAAGGACCTTAGAGACTTTAGTATTGAGACACTAAATGCTTCCTCCTAAATGAAAAGAAGAGAAGAAATGAGGCTGGATGACTTTTGTGTTCGGTCATAAAAAGCCATGCTTTGTTCTCATGGGACTTGTGGCATTTGGTGTTTACAGACCATCGGAAATCCTCACTGCTTTATCTCTCAAGTTCACTGGTAGCTCTTGGAAAATCAGGAATCTGAGAGACTCACAGAAACTGCCGCTAATGATGCCAGCTGCCTGTGCTTTAGAGGTGATTTATAGAAGACAGGCAGCACTGCAAAACCTCACATTTGCATAAATTAAATCCACCAATTCTCACGTATCTGCCCCCTCTTCATGGCTAGAGAAGCAAGCATGCCTCTCCTTTTACCTTCCAAATCTAAGCAAGAACCTCTCCTTGGTTCATTATTCTCTCCTAGAATAATGATGGTAAAGAGTTACAGAAAATGCAGTTCTTAGGCTTTTAGAACCTCCAAAAAAAGAGGAGAGCATAGAAAAAGTGGAGATAGATGCTGATTGCAAAGACACCAGTGTTGCTCTTTTTAAGACTGGTATTTACTTGATTGCTGCTAAGGTTGAACGCTTTCCCTGTGCTTGCTTAGTATGTTTTCCATTTTATGGTAAACAATCAAAAAGCTGTTGTTTTAACAAAGTTCCATTTTTGTAGTGGAAGGAAAAAAAGCTTTATGGGTAGACTTGTGTTCTATATATACCTCGGGTGCTCTTGTTGAGGATAACTTAACTCAGGCTAGTAATAGACACTATAGTTCATGTGATACCCAAGCACACTGACCAGGAGGAATGCCACTGTTCCTAGTTACCGAGCAATTCTCGCAAGCCAGTGCTTCACGCGCAATCGCATTTCATGTGTTTTATAGATGACGTGACAGATATAACATTTTTAACTATTTCCTTTTGCATTTCTCCATCTCCCAGTAGTTTAATTCCTTCCCTGGAAGCTTTTTTCCTATTCTAAGCTGGAGTGTGAGACTTGCTGTCTTGAGGAAGGGGCAGGAGGGATTCCATCTAGAACAAAGAAGGCCAGCTGTTAGGAAGAAGACTGAGATTAGGAAAGTCCCTACCAGAAGGAAAAGAAGGGGAACTCCTCCCCTTATGACTTGGTGAGGAAGTAAGAAAAAGAGGGAGAAGACAGGGGTTGAGATGCTAGAGTCCTGCCAACCCCACAGTCCTGAGGTCCAAATGCTGGGGTGGGGTGGGAATGGAGTTTAGGGATTCCTACAGCATAAGGGATCATGGCCTGTCTTCCCAGGGTGTTCATAGTCCACGACATCACAAAGAAACCATATTCAACCTGGCTTCTGAGCACTAGATCGAAAACAGTAGAGAAATTGAATGTCTTCAAAAACTGGTGACTGTGGTTAACCCTAAGGAAAGTAATGTCTGGGAGCCCTATAAATGAGACACTGAGACCTCTGAATTTTGTACCTGTAGATGCCCATGGCAGATAAATCACAAAAATATCCACAATTCTATACCCCCTCTTTGTATCCACACCTTTTGCAATTAGGCTTTGCAGTTCCCTAACAAGAGGCAAAGTCTATTTTCCATTCCTTGAATCTTGTCTGGTCTTGTAACTTGATGTGGCCAAAAGAATATGGCAGAAGTTTCCTTGTACCTTGCACTGTCTCTCAAAACTGCCCCTTTCATGAGAACAAGACTAAGTTAGTGTCCTGGAGATGAGAGACCACAGAGGACAGCTGAGGTACCTGGGTTAACAATCAGTCGGGGGAGGAGCCAAGATGGCCGAATAGGAACAGCTCCGGTCTACAGCTCCCAGCGTGAGCGACGCAGAAGACGGGTGATTTCTGCATTTCCATCTGAGGTACCGGGTTCATCTCACTAGGGAGTGCCAGACAGTGGGTGCAGGCCAGTGGGTGCGCGCACCGTGCGCGAGCCGAAGCAGGGCGAGGCATTGCCTCACCTGGGAAGCGCAAGGGGTCAGGGAGTTCCCTTTCTGAGTCAAAGAAAGGGGTGACGGACGCACCTGGAAAATCCGGTCACTCCCACTCGAATACTGCGCTTTTCCGACGGGCTTAAAAAACGGCGCACCACGAGATTATAACCCGCACCTGGCTCGGAGGGTCCTACGCCCACGGAGTCCCGCTGATTGCTAGCACAGCAGTCTCAGATCAAACTGCAAGGCGGCAGCGAGGCTGGGGGAGGGGCGCCCGCCATTGCCCAGGCTTGCTTAGGTAAACAAAGCAGCCAGGAAGCTCCAACTGGGCGGAGCCCACCACAGCTCAAGGAGGCCTGCCTGCCTCTGTAGGCTCCACCTCTGGGGGCAGGCCACAGACAAACAAAAAGACAGCAGTAACCTCTGCAGACTTAAATGTCCCTGTCTGACAGCTTTGTAGAGAGCAGTGGTTCTCCCAGCACGCAGCGGGAGATCTGAGAACGGGCAGACTGCCTCCTCAAGTGGGTCCCTGACCCCTGACCCCCGAGCAGCCTAACTGGGAGGCACCCTCCAGCAGGGGCACACTGACACCTCACACGGCAGGGTACTCCAACAGACCTGCAGCTGAGGGTCCTGTCTGTTAGAAGGAAAACTAACAAACAGAAAGGACATCCACACCGAAAACCCATCTGTACATCACCATCATCAAAGGCCAAAAGTAGATAAAACCACAAAGATGGGGAAAAAACAGAACAGAAAAACTGGAAACTCTAAAACGCAGAGCACCTCTCCTCCTCCAAAGGAACGCAGTTCCTCACCAGCAACGGAACAAAGCTGGATGGAGAATGATTTTGACGAGCTGAGAGAAGTAGGCTTCAGACGATCAAATTACTCTGAGCTACGGGAGGACATTCAAACCAAAGGCAAAGAAGTTGAAAACTTTGAAAAAAATTTAGAAGAATGTATAACTAGAATAACCAATACAGAGAAGTGCTTAAAGGAGCTGATGGAGCTGAAAACCAAGGATCGAGAACTACATGAAGAATGCAGAAGCCTCAGGAGCCGATGCGATCAACTGGAAGAAAGGGTATCAGCAATGGAAGATGAAATGAATGAAATGAAGCGAGAAGGGAAGTTCAGAGAAAAAAGAATAAAAATAAATGAGCAAAGCCTCCAAGAAATATGGGACTATGTGAAAAGACCAAATCTACATCTGATTGGTGTACCTGAAAGTGATGGGGAGAATGAAACCAAGTTGGAAAACACTCTGCAGGATATTATCCAGGAGAACTTCCCCGATCTAGCAAGGCAGGCCAACGTTCAGATTCAGGAAATACAGAGAACGCCACAAAGATACTCCTCGAGAAGAGCAACTCCAAGACACATAATTGTCAGATTCACCAAAGTTGAAATGAAGGAAAAAATGTTAAGGGCAGCCAGAGAGAAAGGTCGGGTTACCCTCAAAGGGAAGCCCATCAGACTAACAGCGGATCTCTCGGCAGAAACCCTACAAGCCAGAAGAGAGTGGGGGCCAATATTCAACATTCTTAAAGAAAAGAATTTTCAACCCAGAATTTCACATCCAGCCAAACTAAGCTTCATAAGTGAAGGAGAAATAAAATACTTTACAGACAAGCAAATGCTGAGAGATTTTGTCACCACCAGGCCTGCCCTAAAAGAGCTCCTGAAGGAAGCGCTAAACATGGAAAGGAACAACTGGTACCAGCTGCTGCAAAATCATGCCAAAATGTAAAGACCATCGAGACTAGGAAGAAACTGCATCAACTAACGAGCAAAATCACCAGCTAACATCATAATGACAGGATCAAATTCACACATAACAATATTAACTTTAAATGTAAATGGACTAAATTCTCCAATTAAAAGACACAGACTGGCAAGTTGGATAAAGAGTCAAGACCCATCAGTGTGCTGTATTCAGGAAACCCATCTCACGTGCAGAGACACACAGAGGCTCAAAATAAAAGGATGGAGGAAGATCTACCAAGCAAATGGAAAACAAAAAAAGGCAGGGGTTGCAATCCTAGTCTCTGATAAAACAGACTTTAAACCAACAAAGATCAAAAGAGACAAAGAAGGCCATTACATAATGGTAAAGGGATCAATTCAACAAGAGGAGCTAACTATCCTAAATATATATGCACCCAATACAGGAGCACCCAGATTCATAAAGCAAGTCCTGAGTGACCTACAAAGAGACTTAGACTCCCACACATTAATAATGGGAGACTTTAACACCCCACTGTCAACATTAGACAGATCAACGAGACAGAAAGTCAACAAGGATAGCCAGGAATTGAACTCAGCTCTGCACCAAGCGGACCTAATAGACATCTACAGAACACTCCACCCCAAATCAACAGAATATACATTTTTTTCAGCACCACACCACACCTATTCCAAAATTGACCACATAGTTGGAAGAAAAGCTCTCCTCAGCAAATGTAAAAGAACAGAAATTATAACAAACTATCTCTCAGATCACAGTGCAATCAAACTAGAACTCAGAATTAAGAATCTCACTCAAAGCCGCTCAACTACATGGAAACTGAACAACCTGCTCCTGAATGACTACTGGGTACATAACGAAATGAAGGCAGAAATAAAGATGTTCTTTGAAACCAATGAGAACAAAGACACAACATACCAGAATCTCTGGGACGCATTCAAAGCAGTGTGTAGAGGGAAATTTATAGCACTAAATGCCCACAAGAGAAAGCAGGAAAGATCCAAAATTGACACCCTAACATCACAATTAAATGAACTAGAAAAGCAAAAGCAAACACATTCAAAAGCTAGCAGAAGGCAAGAAATAACTAAAATCAGAGCAGAACTGAAGGAAATAGAGACACAAAAAACCCTTCAAAAAATCAATGAATCCAGGAGCTGGTTTTTTGAAAGGATCAACAAAATTGATAGACCACTAGCAAGACTAATAAAGAAAAAAAGAGAGAAGAATCAAATAGACACAATAAAAAATGATAAAGGGGATATCACCACCGATCCCACAGAAATACAAACTACTATCAGAGAATACTACAAACACCTCTACGCAAATAAACTAGAAAATCTAGAAGAAATGGATACATTCCTCGACACATACACTCTCCCAAGACTAAACCAAGAAGAAGTTGAATCTCTGAATAGACCAATAACAGGAGCTGAAATTGTGGCAATAATCAATAGTTTACCAACCAAAAAGAGTCCAGGACCAGATGGATTCACAGCCGAATTCTACCAGAGGTACAAGGAGGAACTGGTACCATTCCTTCTGAAACTATTCCAATCAATAGAAAAAGAGGGAATCCTCCCTAACTCATTTTATGAGGCCAGCATCATCCTGATACCAAAGCCGGGCAGAGACACAACCAAAAAAGAGAATTTTAGACCAATATCCTTGATGAACATTGATGCAAAAATCCTCAATAAAATACTGGCAAACCGAATCCAGCAGCACATCAAAAAGCTTATCCACCATGATCAAGTGGGCTTCATCCCTGGGATGCAAGGCTGGTTCAATATACGCAAATCAATAAATGTAATCCAGCATATAAACAGAGCCAAAGACAAAAACCACATGATTATCTCAATAGATGCAGAAAAAGCCTTTGACAAAATTCAACAACCCTTCATGCTAAAAACTCTCAATAAATTAGGTATTGATGGGATGTATTTCAAAATAATAAGAGCTATCTATGACAAACCCACAGCCAATATCATACTGAATGGGCAAAAACTGGAAGCATTCCCTTTGAAAACTGGCACAAGACAGGGATGCCCTCTCTCACCGCTCCTATTCAACATAGTGTTGGAAGTTCTGGCCGGGGCAATCAGGCAGGAGAAGGAAATAAAGGGTATTCAATTAGGAAAAGAGGAAGTCAAATTGTCCCTGTTTGCAGACGACATGATTGTTTATCTAGAAAACCCCATCGTCTCAGCCCAAAATCTCCTTAAGCTGATAAGCAACTTCAGCAAAGTCTCAGGATACAAAATCAATGTACAAAAATCACAAGCATTCTTATACACCAACAACAGACAAACAGAGAGCCAAATCATGAGTGAACTCCCATTCACAATTGCTTCAAAGAGAATAAAATACCTAGGAATCCAACTTACAAGGGATGTGAAGGACCTCTTCAAGGAGAACTACAAACCACTGCTCAAGGAAATAAAAGAGGATACAAACAAATGGAAGAACATTCCATGCTCATGGGTAGGAAGAATCAATATCGTGAAAATGGCCATACTGCCCAAGGTAATTTACAGATTCAATGCCATCCCCATCAAGCTACCAATGACTTTCTTCACAGAATTGGAAAAAACTACATTAAAGTTCATATGGAACCAAAAAAGAGCCCGCATCACCAAGTCAATCCTAAGCCAAAAGAACAAAGCTGGAGGCATCACACTACCTGACTTCAAACTATACTACAAGGCTACAGTAACCAAAACAGCATGGTACTGGTACCAAAACAGAGATATAGATCAATGGAACAGAACAGAGCCCTCAGAAATAACGCCGCATACCTACAACTATCTGATCTTTGACAAACCTGAGAAAAACAAGCAATGGGGAAAGGATTCCCTATTTAATAAATGGTGCTGGGAAAACTGGCTAGCTATATGTAGAAAGCTGAAACTGGATCCCTTCCTTACACCTCATACAAAAATCAATTCAAGATGGATTAAAGATTTAAACGTTAGACCTAAAACCATAAAAACCCTAGAAGATAACCTAGGCATTACCATTCAGAACATAGGCGTGGGCAAGGACTTCATGTCCAAAACACCAAAAGCAATGGCAACAAAAGCCAAAATTGACAAATGGGATCTAATTAAACTAAAGAGCTTCTGCACAGCAAAAGAAACTACCATCAGAGTGAACAGGCAACCTATAACATGGGAGAAAATTTTCACAACCTACTCATCTGACAAAGGGCTAATATCCAGCATCTACAATGAACTCAAACAAATTTATAAGAAAAAAACAAACAACCCCATCAAAAAGTGGGCGAAGGACATGAACAGACACTTCTCAAAAGAAGACGTTTATGCAGCCAAAAAATACATGAAAAAATGCTCATCATCACTGGCCATCAGAGAAATGCAAATCAAAACCACTATGAGATATCATCTCACACCAGTTAGAATGGCAATCATTCAAAAGTCAGGAAACAACAGGTGCTGGAGAGGATGTGGAGAAATAGGAACACTCTTACACTGTTGGTGGAACTGTAAACTAGTTCAACCATTGTGGAAGTCAGTGTGGCGATTCCTCAGGGATCTAGAACTAGAAATACCATTTGACCCAGCCATCCCATTACTGGGTATATACCCAAATGACTATAAATCATGCTGCTATAAAGACACATGCACACGTATGTTTATTGCGGCATTATTCACAATAGCAAAGACTTGGAACCAACCCAAATGTCCAACAATGATAGACTGGATTAAGAAAATGTGGCACATATACACCATGGAATACTATGCAGCCATAAAAAATGATGAGTTCATGTCCTTTGTAGGGACATGGATGAAATTGGAAACCATCATTCTCAGTAAACTATCGCAAGAACAAAAAACCAAACACCGCATATTCTCACTCATAGGTGGGAATTGAACAATGAGATCACATGGACACAGGAAGGGGAATATCACACTCTGGGGACTGTGGTGGGGTGGGGGGAGGGGGGAAGGATAGTATTGGGAGATATACCTAATGCTAGATGACGAGTTAGTGGGTGCAGCGCACCAGCATGGCACATGTATACATATGTAACTAACCTGCACAATGTGCACATGTACCCTAAAACTTGAAGTATAATTAAAAAAAAAAAAATCAGTCAACCACAGTAAGAAAGCCACCTAGCCAACCTGCAGCTGACCTCAAGTGCACGAACATTCCCAGCCAAAATCTGCTGAGACGAGAAGACTGAACCACCAAACGGAGCCCTGACTGAATTGTCAACCCACAAAATAGTAAATTAACTGAACATTTAGTTTTTAAGCTTCTAAATTTTGGGGTGCTTTGTTATGCAGCAATAGCTAACCAATACAATGCCTTGCCTATTAAAATTATTTGTAAGTAAAACTTTAGAAAAAAACAATAGCTGAGAAAGAAATCTGCACAGATGAGCAGGTGATTCAGAAATTCCCGTGTAAGAATGACATGGAAAGTACTGAGGGTCTGGTGGAATCATCTAGGCTTGTGGCCCTTTCAAAGAAGTTTCACTATATAGATCTCATTGACAGGAGAACAAGTAGAGGGAGTAATGGAATTGAACAGGGGTATCAATGCAAGGCCTCAAAAGTCTAGAAAAGACCAGTCACAGACCCAGTGCAAAGTCCTTGGGGACCAGGCCAGACTAACCTCCTCATAGTAGACACCAGACCCCTGGGACCCAGGGGACATACTCAGATCCAAGGCCTGCCACCCTGTTGCTGGAGAATCTTCAGCTTCCTCTGCACCCAGAACCTTCTGAAGCATGAGGGAGGAAGTGAAATAATGAAAGGCTGAGTTGTTCTTGTACTTTTCCCTGAGTTAATTAAAAGACTGAGGTAACGTAAAAGACAATGGTGAAAGCCTATAGAGTGCTTACTCCACCCCACACATGCTACCATATTTTTATTCCTGTTTTACAGATGAGGAAACCGAGGCATAAAGTGGTCAAATGATTGTCCTAAGGTCACACAGCCAGACTGAGTAAAGCCAAGATTTGAACCCAGACAGTGTGGCTAAAGAGATTGCCTGGATTGCATGAATTGGCAAGATTAAGCTTTTCCTTCTTGATAGCCAGCACCAGGAGGCTCCTGAGGAAGTTCAGATCACTTACAGGAAACAAAGATGCCACAAACGCAAATGTTTGCACAATCTGAGTATGTTTCACTTGGACCCCAGGAAACAGAGGCTGAGAGAGTTACACATGATTATACTTTTAGGAATAAGGCCTGTACCCTCCCTGCAGTGCTAAAAGGAGGCCCCCATGGGGCTTGCTTTATAATAAATCCTTCTTCTTAAGCAATGTCACCTCCTCTATTTTCTGCACATCATGAATAATAATGGTTAATATGTTTAGCATTTACATTGTTCTGTGCCCTCACATTATTTCTCATAATCTTACCAAAACTGTTCTGAGGAGGGGATTGCTGTTGTTCCTACCCTGCAAATGAAGAAACAAAAGGCTCAGAAATGGGAAGTGACTTTGAAATCTTGCACAGCCAAGAAGAGGAAGATCCAATGTTTGCTCCAAATTCCACCTGATTCTGGAGTGCATCCTATGACCTCAGTGCCCACCTCCCTCCCGGGCACCTAGGATGGAGCCTACGGCAAGGGGTCATCAAGGTTTTAGCACAGTGACTACAGGAATCACAGCCCAGACACAAAAGCAGGAAACCCTTTGACCGGGCTCCTTCCTATTGCACCAACAGCCTTGTGTTGCTGCAATGAAAACACTTCCCCAAGCAGCTGTGGCCAAGAGACACAGAAACTGCCTTGTCCACGGGCCCCGCCTCAGACTCCAACACTCACAAGAAAGCAGAGGAGCCCCAAGTCTTGGGGACCACAGAAGATGCCATGTGCTCCACGATGTCGGCCCCCACCTGCCTGGCCCACTTGCCTCCCTGCTTCCTGCTGCTGGCACTGGTCCTTGTCCCCTCAGGTAAGTGGGGTCTAGGACAGAACAGGGTCCACCCCCGGCTGGTCAGTCCCTAGAGGGGCACTAAGTGCTCTGCCATGCCTGGAGAAGCTTGACCCCATGAAGATAGAGTAAAGAGGGGTCCACTGAAAATTTACCTGACTCCGGCAGAGAGCACACCCAGGGTCCCAAGAAGCAGCGTAGTGAAGCGATAAACTCCCAGGCTCTGCGCTCAAGCTCGATTGCTCCTATGCCCACGTCAGATGCTGCAGCTCCTTTAGCCTCAGGAGCCTCTTCTACAAAACAGGGATGCTCATGGGACCTTTCTCTAGGGCTACTGTGAGTATTAAATGGAAAAGTGGTGAGGCTCAGCCCTGGGCCGGCTGCATAGTTTATGAGACCCACTGCAAAATGAAAACTGCGGTCTTTTGTTCAAAAAGTATTGAGCAACACAGCAGAGCAGTAAACCAAGCATGGGCTCCTTCTAAGCACAGGGCCCTGTGCGACTATATAGATGGCACAGCCATGAACCAGCCCTGGCTCAGCTTAAGACGCAGTAGGCTCAAACCTCACCACTAACCAGTTTAAGTAATTTCTTTCTGAGCCTGTTTTTCCAACTATAAAATGGAGCTAAAAATAGGACCCACCTTGGGACTTTCTTAGGAGAATTTAACAAGATAATACCCATAAGTGCCTGGCATAACAAAGATTTGATAACTCTTGGCGATTATTATTATCATTCCCATGTTTCCTCTAACTCAGGGGCAGGCCAGGTTAGCTGCAGAGTCTTGAGACCCCTGAATATATAGCTCAGCCTCTGAGTCCAGAACTCTCTGATCTACCAGGCCCGGGATACTTGGCTCTCAGTGGGCTCATTCCATCTCCTGCCCATCTGGGCCTCTGCTCCAGGCTCTACTGAGATCTAGATTCTGTCCATGACATCTTTGGTCCTCCGGGGTGGCCATCCCCAGGAGAGATCCTGGCAGAACCCAGGTGTGGGGTCGGACCTAGGTGCTCCCTTACTCATTGGCCGTATGACTCAAGACACCACTTCAATTCTCTGAGCTGATTTCCTCAAATCTAAGATGTGAATCATAATTGCTAGGTCTCATTCCACAGGTACTTTTGAGTGTCTGCTATGTTTTAGGCACTAGACTAGGAAATCAGAAATCTAAACTACTCAGAATAAAAAATATTCCCAATGATTGTTGCAATAGAATAGATGGAAAATAAGAGAAGTTGCTTAAACCAGTCAGTTGGAAGGTTTGAGTCCAGCTGCATCTCAAGCCGAGTCAGGGCTGGTTCTTGGGTGTGCCCTCTATATAGTGGCACAGAGCCTCCTGCTTAGAAGGGCCCCATGCTTGGTTTAATGCTCTGCTGTGTTGCTCAATAGTTTTTGAACAAGGGACGTGCATTTCCATTTTGCACTTGGCCTCACAAATTACGTAGCTGGCCCAGGATTGAGCCTCACCACTTTTCTATTTAATACTCACAGCAGCCCCAGAGAAAAATATGAGTGCCCCTATTTTGTAGTAGAGGAGACTGGGGCTAACACATTTTCTATAAGGCTTTTAAAGGGAGCCCTGTACAGGAACCATGAAAGGCAGAGGATGCAGATGGAAAATAGATGAGAAGGTCCAGCTCCACTGACAAGGCAGAGGCAAACCTCCTAGGACACCTCCTAAAGCCCAGGTGACAACACAGAAGGGGACTCAGAAGGGGAGAGGGAGGGAAGGGGTGTGGGCACCAGGACTGAGTCCAGGCTCCAGCTTCTTCCCTGGTGTTCACTTCCCCAGACTCACCCCTAGCTGAGATGAGATTTTCTGAGTGCCTCCTTCTTCCTCTCCTCCATTGCTTCTTTCTCCTCACACACGCAGGCTTCATCTTTACAAATAATTTATTTTTAACAGCTCTATTGAAGTGTAATTGACATACATTAAACCGTACATATGTAAAGTACACAATTTGATAAGTTTTTTTTGTGAGTGCTGGGTGTATTTCACACTTGTGAAATCATCACCAAAATCAGCATCATGAACGTATCCGGCGCCCAAAAGTTTCCTTGTGATTCGTCCTTGCCACCCCTCCTTGTCTCCAAAACAACCACGGATCTGTATTCTGTCACTATAGTTTGCATTTTCTAGAATTGTGTATAATAAGGATCACACAGTTATACTCCTTTTTGGCTGGCTTCTTTTACTCCGCATAATTATTTTGAGATTCATTCATGTTGTTGCATATGTCAATAGTTCATTTCTTCTCATGTCTATCCATTGTATGGATAAACCCTTTCCCATTCACCTGTAGACAGACATTTGGGTTTTTTGCAGTTTAGGGCTATTATAAATAAAGCATCTATGAATATTCATGTACAAGTCTTTGTGTGGATATATACTTTCATTTCTCTTAGGGAAATAGAATAAAATGGATCATATCGTTGCCATACGTTTAACTTTTTCAGACACTGCCAAAGTGTGTTTCAAAGGAGTTGTACCATTTTACATTCTCATCAGCAATGTAGGAGTATGGCAGTTCCTACACCTCCTCACCAACACTTACTATGGTCAATCTTTTTAATTTTAGTCATTCTAATGGGTACATAGTAATATCTTACTGTGATTTTTTTTTTGAGACAGGGTCTCACTCTGTTGCCCAGGCTGGAGTGCAATGGCTTGATCTCAGCTCACTGCAACCTCCATCTCCCTGGCTCAAGTGATCCTCCCACCTTAGCCTACCAAATAACTGTGACTACAAGTGCACATCACTACACCCAGCTAATTTTTGTGGTTGTCTGGTTGGTTGGTTAGTTTTTTTGTTTTGGTAGAGACAAAATTTCACCATATTGCCCAGGCTGGTCTTGAACTCCTGGGATCCAGTGATCCACCTGCCTCAGCCTCCTGAAGTCCTAGGATTACCAACCTCTCACTGTGATTTTAACTCCCTAATATGTAATGCTGCTGAACATTTTTTACATCATGCATCCTTTTTGTTGAAGTGTCTATTCGACTCTCATTTTTTAAGTGTGTTTCTTATTATTGAGTTTTGAGAGTTCGTTATATATTATGGATACAAATATTTTGCCAGATATATGCTTTGCAAAGATTTTTCTCCTACTCTGTGACTTGTCTTTTTATTCTTTTACAAGTGTTTTCCGAGCAGCAGGAGTTCTTAATTTTTATGAAGTCCAATTCATCAGTTTGTCTTTAATGGATCATGATTTTGGTGTTACATCTAAGAAATCTTTGCCTAACCCAAAGTTACAAAGTTTTTTTCCATGTTTGCAGCTAGAAGTTGTATCGTTTAACATTTTATGTTTAGTTATATGATCTATTTTGAGTTAATTTTTATATAGTTTGAGATATAAACCAAAGTTCATTTGTTTGCACATGTATTTCCAATGGTTCTTGCACCATTGTTGAAAAAACTCCCCATTCTCCATTGAATTGTCTTTGCACCTTTGTCAAACATCAAATAATTACAGTTAGGAGCCATGGCATGCACCTGTACTCCTAGCTACTCAGGAGGATTGCTTGAGACTAGCAGTTTGAGGCTGCAGTGTGCTATGACGATCACACCCAAAATAGCACTGCACTCCAGCCTGGAAAACATAGCGAGACCTCATCTCTTTTTAAAAAATCAGTTGCCTCTATTTGCATGGACTATTTCTAGACTCTCTATTCAGTTCCACTGATATGTTTATCTATCTTTGTGCAATACCACATTGTCTTGATTACTGTAACATTATCTAAGTCTTGAAAGCAGGTGGTATTAGTTTTCTAACTTTATTCTTTTTCAAATGGTTTTGGCTATTCTATAAATTTTAGATTTAGTTTATCAATGCTAAAGTGAAGCCTGCTAGGATTTGAATGGGAATGGCATTGAGTTTATATATCAACTTGAGAAGAATTGACATCTAAGCAATATTGAATCTTCCAACATATGAACCGTGTGTACCTCTCTATTTATTTAGGCTTGATTTTTTTTATCTTAGCAATGGCTTATAAGTTTTCAGTTTGCAGTTCCTTTACATTTTTGGCTAAATATTTTCTATTTTTATAACATTGATGACTGGAAATTTTAAAATTCCAATTTCAAGTGGTTTATTGCTAGTATATAGTAATACATATAATTTTGTACATTGATCTTTTATCGTCCACCTTGCTAAGCTCATTTATTAGGTCTAGTAGCCTTTTTAAGAAATTTTCATTTAAATTTTAATTATGTCATATGCACATAAAGACAGTTTTATTTTTTCTTTCAAATCTGGATGTCTTTTATTTCCTACTACCTTTTTCACGGTTAGTACCTATCCTATAAAATTGAATAGAAATAGTAAAAACAGGCATCTTTGTCTAGTTCCTGATCTGCAGGGAAAACATTGATTTTTGCACCACTAAGCTTGATAGAGTTGTTGTAGGGTTTTCACAGGTGCCCCTTATCAACTTGAAAAACCTTCCTTGTCTTCCCAGTTTGCTGAGAGTTATTATTAGGAATGCATGTTCAAGTTTGAAAACTGCTTTTTCTGCATTCTGTTGAGATGATTATATGAGTGCATGTATATGCGTGTGTGTGTGTGTTAGTTTAGTAATATGGTAAATTACATTGATTGATTTTTGAATGTTAAACCAACTTTATATTCCAGGGGTAAGCTCAATTTGATTATAATGTATTATACTTTCTAAATATTGCTGATTGCTGAATTCGGTTTACTAAAATTTTGTGTAAAATTTTTTATCTATGTTCATGAGAGATATTGGTTTTCCTTTCTCGAAAGGAAAAGGCTTCGGTTTCAAGATAACACTGGGACTCATAGAATAATTAGAAAAGTATGCTCCTTTTTTCAATTTTCTGAAAGTATTTGTATAAAATTGGTATTATCTCTTTCTTAAAGATATGGAAAATTTGGCTGGGCATGGTGACTCATGCCTGCAATCTCAGCAGTTTTGGAGGCTGAGGCAGGCGAATCATTTGAGGCCAGGAGTTCAAGACCAGCCTGGCTAACATGGTGAAACCCTGCCTCTACCAAAAATATAAAAATTAGCTGGGCATGGTGGTGCATGCCTGTAATCTCAGCTACTCAGGAGGCTGAGGCAGGAGAATCGCTTGAACCTGCGAGGCAGAGGTTGGAGTGAGCTGAGATCACGCCACCATATTCCAGCCTGGGTGACAGAGTGAGGCCCTGTCTCAAAAAAAAAAAGAAAAGAAAAGAAAAGAAAAAAGATATGGAAAATTCACAAATGAAACTTTCTCGGATTGGACCTTTATTTCTGGGAAGATTTTTAATAACAGATTGAACTTTTTAATAGATAATAGGGCTAACCAGGTTGTCTTTTTCTTCTTGAGAAAGCTTTGGCAGTGTATCTTTTTCAAGGAATTTGTTCATGTTACCTAATTTGTCAAATATATATGACTTGAAGTTTTCCATAATATTCTTTTATTATTCTATTAATAAGAGTAAAATCTGTAGTAGTATCACCAATCTTATTCCTTATTTTAATAATTTAGGTTCTTTCTGTGTGTGTCCCCTCTGTTCAATCTGACTAGAGATTTATCAGTTTTAGTGATCTTCTCAAAGATTTTCTTCTTCTCATTGATTTTTTCTGTGTATGTGTGTGTGTGTGTGGTGTGTGTGTGTGTGTGTTCTACTGTATTAAGTTTCATTTCCAGCTTGATGATTTCCTTTCTTTCACTACTTTGAGTTTAGTTTATTGGCCTTTTTTTCTAGTTTCTTAAGGTGGAAAGCGGGTAATTTATTTGAGTCCTTTCTTCTTTCCAAATATAGGCATTTAATACTACAAATTTCCCCTTGCTTTAACAGGATCCCACAAATTTTTATATTATGTTTTCATTTTCCTTCAGTTCAAAATATTTTCCAATTTTTCTTTTTTAATCAATACATAACATTTGTACATATTTATGGGGTTCATGTAATACTTTGTTCCATGCATAGGATGTGTAATAAATGAGTCAAAGTATTTAGGATATCCATCACCTCATGTATTTTTCATTTATCTGTGTTAGGAACATTTTAAGTCCTCTCTTCAAGCTATTTTGAAATCTACAATACATTGTTGTTAACTACAGTTACCATACTCTGATATCAAATGGCAGGATCTTATTCCTTCTATCTAACTGTATGTTTGTACCCATTAACAAATCTCTCTCATGCCCCCCTCCCTACACTCACTTTTCCCCACGTCTGGTATCATTCTACCCTCTGCTTTCATGAGATCAATTTTTTTAGCTTCCACGTATGAGTGAAAACATGTGATGTTTGTCTTTCTGTGCCTGGCTTATTTCACTTAACATAATGAACTCCACCTTCATTCACGTTGCTACGAATGACAGAATTTCATTTGTTTTTATAGCCAAATAGTATTCCATACTGGCCATCCAGTAGTGGTATTGCTGGGTGATATGGCATTTCTATTTTTAGTTTGTTGAGAAATCTCCATACTGTTTTTCATAGTGGCTGTACTAATTTACATTCCCACCAACCATGTATAAAGTTTCCTTTTCTTTGCAACCTTACCAGCATATATTTGTGGTGGTTTGTTTATTTATTTTGTTTTTTTTTTTTATTGTTGCCTTTTTAACAGTCGTTCCAACTGGGGTAAGATGATATCTCATTGTGGTTTTGATTTGCATTTCCCCGATGATTAGTAATGTTGAGCATTTTTTCATGTGCCTGTTGGCCATTTGTATGTCTTCTTTTGAGAGATGTTGATTCATGTCCTTTGCCCACTTTTTAATGAGATTTTTTTAACTGTTGAGTTGTTTAAGTTTCCTGTATATTTTGGATATTACATTAGTCCCCTGTCAGGTGAGTACTTTGCAAATATTTTCTCTCATTCAAGAGTTTGTCTCTTCACTGTGTTGATAGTTGCTTTTGTTATGAAGAAGCTTTTTAGTTTAATATAGTCCCATTTGTCTATTTTTGTCTTAGTTGCCTGACCCTTTTGAGGTCTTAGTCATAAAATCTTTACCTATACCAGTGTCCTGGAGTCCCTTCCCTGTTTTCTCCTAGTAGTTTTTATAGTTTTAGGTCCTACAGTTAGATCTTTAATTCATCTTTAGTTGATTTTGGTATATGGTGAGAAATAGCAGTCTACCTTTATTCTTCTGCATATGGATATCCAGTTTTTCCAGCACCATTTATTGAATGTGTATTCTTGATACCTTTGCCAAAAATCAATTGGCTGTAAATACATGGATTTATTTCTGTGTTTTCTATTCTATGCCATTGGTCTATTATACCATTGGTCTATGTATTCTATGCCATTGGTCTATTATACCAATACACATCCCAATCAAGAAGAAATTTACAAAATCCCAGAAAAAGAACACAAAATATCGATACTAAGGAAGATCAGTAAGATACAAGATAATTCTGAAAAACAATACAAAGAAATCAGAAAACACTCCAAGACATTGCTCTAGGCAAAGGTGTTGTGGCTAAGACTTTGAAAGACAGGCAACAAAGGCAAAAAAAAAGACAAATGGGACTATATTAAACCAAAAAGCTTCTGCACTGCAGAAAAATAATCAAAAGAGTGAAGAGACAACCTCCTGAATGAGAGATAATATTCACAAAGTACCCATTTGACAAGGGACTAATATCTGGAATATACAAGGAACTCAAACAATTCAACAGTTAAAAAAGCAAACAAACAAATAAATAATTAAAAATGAGCAAAGGAAAGGAATGAATAAACATTTCCCAAAGAAGACATACAAATGGCCTAGAGGTATATGAAAAAATATGCTCAACATCACTCATCAGGGAAATGCAAATCAAAACCATAATGAGATATCATCTTATCCCAGTTAGAATGGCTATTGTTAAAAAGACCCAAAAAAAGGCCAGGTGCTGTGGCTCGTGCCTGTAATCCCAGCACTTTGGGAGGCTGAGGCGGGAAGATCACCTGAGGTCAGGGGTTCGAGACCAGCCTGACCAACATGGTGAAATTCTGTCCCTACTAAAAATACAAACATTAGCCAAGTGTAGTGTCACGTGCCTGTAATCCCAGCTACTCAGGAGGCTGAGGCAGGAGAATCACTTGACCCCAGGAGGCGGAGGTTGCAGTGAGCTGAGATGGTGCCACTGCTCTCCAGCCTGGGTGACAGAGCAAGACTCCGTCTCAAAAAAAAAAAAAAAAAATGATGAGGATGAGGAGAAAAGGGAACTCTTATACGCTATTGGTGGGAATGTAAATTAGTACAGCCACTATGGAAAACAGTATGGAGATTTCTCAAAAATCTAAAAATAGAACTGCCATATGATCCAGCAATCCTAGAACAGGTATTTATCTACAGGAAAAGAAATCAATATATCAAAGGAGTGCATGCATTTCTACGTTTATTGCAGCAATATTCACAATTGCAAATGTATGGAATCAATCTAAGCGTCAATCAATTGATGAATTGATTAAAAAAATACATATATATAGTGTCCCCAAGCACACCCACAATGGAATACTATTCAACCATTAAAAAAAATAATAATGAAATCATGTAGTCATTCACAGCAACACGGATGGAACTGGAGATTATTATGTTAAGTGAAGTAAGCCGTACTCAGGAGGCTGAGGTGGGAGAACTGCTTGAACCTGGGAGGCGGAGGTTGCAGTGAGCCGAGATAGTGCCATTGCACTCCAAAAAGAAGGAAAGAAGGAAGGGAGGGAGGGAGGGAAGGATAAAGAGAGAGAGGAAGGAAGGAAGGAAGGAAGGAAGGAAGGAAGGAAGGAAGGAAGGAAGGAAGGAGGGAAGGAGTGAGCCAGACACAGAAAGACAACTATGCAGGTGCTAAAAATGATCTCACGGAAGTAGAAACTATAATGATAGATATCAAAGACTAGGAAAGGTGATGAGTCTCAGGGAGAGGGATTAAGAGTGAGGTTGGTGAATGGGTACAAACACAGTTAGATAAAAGGAATAAATTTTAATGTTTGATAGCAGAGTAGGGTGACTATAATTCACAACAATGTATTGTTTTTCAGAACAGCTAGGAAAGAGGACCTGAAATGTACCCAACACATAGAAATAATAAATACTCAGGTGATGGATACCAGAAAAAAAAAGAAACTTACAGTAGTAAACTCACATTTCTCCACTCCCAGTCTTTATTCTATTGATGTCATAACTTCTACATATACATGTGTTAGAAGCCTCACAATAGAATGTTATTTTTTTTTTAAATCAGTTTGGGGCCTTGCTTTTAAGATTTGTTGGGTGGACCAGAACACTTCTTTCTGGGCTGCATCTCTCTTCTATGGAGTTTCCCCAGTGCCCTGACAATCATGGGTTTTACCAGTTTGGCTGGTGGGAACAGGCACCATTCTTAGCCCTGTGCTGAGTGATGGGCACAGTCCTGTAGGTGTGTGTGAGGAAATTCCCTGAGGCCAGGGAAAAAAACAGGAAGTATCAGTGATAACAGATCTGACTAGCTCAAATAATGTTTGAGAGTGGATGTCGCTGAATTTCTTGGAACTAAGGACATCAAGGACAAAAGCAATCCCTAGGATTCAACATGCGGTTATCACTTGGTCACAATTGTGAGAAAGTTATTCTTGGTGGTTAACAGCACATGCCTAGCTGAAGATAGGTAGAAATAGAATTTAGAATTCCATAAGTCTTTCCTAGACCCTCTTAGAAGGAAATGTTTGCTTCACCTTCTTACTCTCCTTGCCTCATTCACAACTGAGAAACACCATGATATACTGCAAACAAATGTGTGGAGTGAGACTGAGCTATTCACAAAGGCTGATGGGAATACAGACAAAAAGGAAACTCGGGGTACAAAGCTGCTGACCTTGAGTTGAGCAGAATCTTAAGTCACCTGATCTGAGTTCAAATCCTGGACACGATATCTACTGAATGCATGGTTCACCTCATGTTTCTTTACCACTGTGAGCATTCGTTTTCTTTCTCATCTCGAAAATGGAGATTATAGGCTGGGCATGGTGGCTCACACCTGTAATCCCAGCACTTTGGGAAGCCAAGGGGAAGGAATCACTTGAGCACAGGAGTTTGAGACCAGCCTGGGCACCATAGTGAGACCCCATCACTACAAAAAAAATTAAAAAAATAAATGAATAATAAATGGAGAAGTTTTTAAAATTGAGATTATAACAGCATCTACCTCACAGAATTCTTAGAAGGAGTACATGTGATGATGTTTGTAACCCAGAACATCCATGGGAGGCCTCAGCTCTCTTTCTCTGTATCCACTTTGAGAATAAACTCAACAGTTCAACCTATCTTCAAAATAGCCTCACTTCATAACACATTAACACGAACTGCAGTCTGCTGATAATTCACATGAGGCAGAAAGGGTATTTACACTGAACCCTGCAACACACAAACCTATGTCTCTGAAGGGTGGCATTTGAAGATGAATAGCCAGAGCTCCAGAAACAGGTTGAGAGGGCTTGAATCAAGCCTGTCACTCTCTTACTGAGTGATGTATGAGTGTGCCAGAGCTTCCATAACAAAGTAGCATGGCCTGGGTGGCTTGAACAATATAAATGTAATTTCTCACAATTCTGGAGGCTGGAAACTGAGATCAAGATGTCTGCAGGGCTGGTTTGTCTGAGGCCCCTCTCCTCAGCCTATAGACGGCCGCCTTCTCCCTGTATCTTCACATGGTCTTCCCCCTGCATGTGTATGTTTAAATTTCCTCTCCTTATAAGGACACAAGTTGGATGAGATTAAGGCCCAACCCCAATGACCTCATTTTAACTGAATTACCTCCTTAAAGACCCTATCTCCAAATATGTCACATTCTGAGGTACTGGAGGTTAGGACATCAACATGTGCATTTGGGAGACACAATCCTAGCTGATGATCCTGGGACAGCTGCCTAACCTTTCCAGACCCTCAGTTTCCTCTGTCAAAAAATGGGAATGATGCCATTTACCTTACAGAAGCATTGTGAAGAATAAGTGACATCATGCATGCAGGGCCCAGCACATGGTGAGCACTTGAGTGTTATTTATTGTTTGTAGGTTTGCCATTGCATAGCTCAGTTCTCTCTCTGCAGCCAGCCATCTCATCCCCTCTTTCCCTTCCCTGTCTAATGACACTCCTGTCTTATCCTGGGCCATTGTTCTTGGCCAGATAATGGTTTGATTGTTTTAAGCTTGTCATTTAGGGCTCCAAGTCCTTCCTGCCCAGTGCAAGGTCTTTCTTCCTCTTTTGTAGATGCCTCTGGGCAGAGCAGCAGGAATGACTGGCAGGTGCTACAGCCCGAGGGCCCCATGCTGGTGGCAGAAGGCGAGACACTTCTACTGAGGTGTATGGTGGTTGGCTCCTGCACTGATGGTATGATAAAATGGGTGAAGGTGAGCACTCAGGACCAACAGGAAATTTATAACTTTAAACATGGCTCCTTCCCTGGGGTAATGCCCATGATCCAACGGACATCAGAACCACTGAATTGTGATTATTCCATCTATATCCACAATGTCACCAGGGAGCACACTGGAACCTACCACTGTGTGAGGTTTGATGGTTTGAGTGAACACTCAGAAATGAAATCGGATGAAGGAACCTCAGTGCTTGTGAAGGGTAAGGATCAGGCCCTGCAGACCACACTTTTGCTCCAGTCTGTTTCCCTGCACAGTCACCTTTATCCACTGTATCATGCTGTATCACACAAAATTTCAGTGGCGTACAACAATACATATTTGTATCTCTACATGCACATTTACATGTGGCTGGGTGGTTCCACTCCTCATGTCTCATGCCAGAGCCCAGGCTGGAGAGGTAGCAACTATGTGGGGCATGTTTTCTCATAAAGATGGCAGAAGCAGAAGCCCAGTCCCAACTCTTCAAGTACACCTGAAGCATCTACTGACATTATGTCTGCTAACAGCCCACTGGCTAAAGCAAGTCACATGGCTCAGCTCCAAGTCAAGGGACAAGGAAGAATAGTCTTCCACCATGCACCAAAGGTAAGAGTGTGGATGTACCCTATTACAAGCACAGAGTCAAAACCTGAGGCTGATCATGTCATCTACCACACTCCCCAAGTACTCAATCATGGCATCTGTAAGTCCACCTATGGTGACCTGAATACCCAAATCCTGGGCCTGTCATTGAATAGTAGTTCCTTCTTAAGTCAGTTACCCTGGCTCTACATGCCTCAAGTGCTTTGCTTGAAAAACAGGCAAAACAATTTGTACTTCAAGGGTCATTCGGGTGATTAAATAGAATGGATGCTTGTGGAAACACCCCATAAACTGGTGACATGGAAAGTATCTGTACATGGGAGTTCATTTTAACTTGATGGCAGATTCAGGAAGGCTTCACTGGATTCTTCCGAGCTATGATGGTGCCTCCTCTGTAGTCCTGCCGTCTTCTGGGTTTCCACCTCTGGGCAATTTTTTGACCATCTCCACTGGAAGACAGAGAATGGCTTCAGGGCCGGGCACTTGTGTCTTCCTGAGTTTCATGTTCCCCAATCCTACCATTGGTATGTAGTAGGTACTCAGAGCTTTTTAACTGAATGAGTCAACTGGAGAGTAATAAAGAAAGCAGGAGGGAGTGGCTGAGTGAAGAAATCTGGAAAGAAGGAAGGGAGGGAAAACACCAGGGAGGAAATGAGTGAACGATGGAAGAGGAGAGGGAATTCAACAAGGACCTCCTTTTTGACTTCAGGAGCTGGGGACCCTGAACCAGACCTGTGGATCATCCAGCCCCAGGAATTGGTGTTGGGGACCACTGGAGACACTGTCTTTCTGAACTGCACAGTGCTTGGAGACGGTCCCCCCGGACCCATCAGGTGGTTCCAGGGAGCTGGTCTGAGCCGGGAGGCCATTTACAACTTTGGAGGCATCTCCCACCCCAAGGCGACAGCGGTGCAGGCCTCCAACAATGACTTCAGCATTCTTCTGCAAAACGTCTCCAGTGAGGATGCAGGCACCTATTACTGTGTAAAGTTTCAGAGGAAACCCAACAGGCAATACCTGTCTGGACAGGGCACCAGGCTGAAAGTGAAAGGTGAGACAATTGGTTTTGGACTTGTCGGGAGAGCGGAGCAGGTATTCAACAGGAATTTTTCTACACGTCCCGAACAAGCCAGTTCTTCACAGCCTCCATGTCTTTACATAAGTTTTTCCCTCTACCTGGAATGCTTTCTCCTTTTCTCTGAAAACTCCTACTCATCCTTCAAGGCCCAGCACAAATGGCCCTTCCTCTGTAAAACCTTCTCCTCCTCTCAAGCAGAGTTAATTTCTCCCCATTCTGGTTTCCACAGAACTCTGTATAGATCATTAATAATTCAACAAACATTGGCCAGGCACCGTAGTTCACTCTTGTAATCCCAGCACTTTGGGAGGCCAAGGCAGGTGGATCACCTGAGTCAGGAGTTCGAGACCAGCCTGACCAACACGGTGAAACCCCGTCTCTAATAAAAATACAAAATTAGTCAGGCGTGGTGGTGCATGCCTGTAATCCCAGATACTTGGAAGGCTGAGGCAGGAGAGTCTCTTGAACCTGGGAGGCAGAGTTTGCAGTGAGCCAAGATTGCACCCTTGTACTCCAGCCTGGGCAACAAGAGCAAAACTCCGTCTCAAAAAATAATAGTAACAATAATAATTCAACAAACATCTACTACATGACTGTTGAGTGTCCTGCACTATGCTAAGTACTGGAGACACTGCAATGAATTAGACATGTCCATACCCTAAACATGCTCCAGTAGAAAGTCTAACTTTGTCCTTCATAGCTGCAGGGTTTGACTTCTAGCCGCACCCACATAGAAACTGGCAGACTCATCCCAGAGACCCCAGCTCCTGGGACTTAGGAAGTGGTGGGAGATAAAGACAAAGGGAAGTATGACAAAGCCTCTCTCCCTTGCAGCAAAATCTACCTCTTCCAAAGAGGCAGAATTCACCAGTGAACCTGCAACTGAGATGTATCCAACAGGTGAGTGTATCCACCTCAGTGGAGTCAATGAGTCCCCCACAGGCAAGGGGGCCATGAATGGCTTGGTCATGGGAAGGGAGCAGTCCTAGACTCCTGGGGCTAACCTGCCACCAAGAATGCTGCCAGGACTTCATCTCAACTGCAGAACTAGGACCCCAGAGAACCATGTTATAACAGCTCAGCTATAACGAACTTTCTCATAGCCAGGGCCATGTAACTGTTTAGTGGGAAATTTTGTTTGAGAGGCGGTGAGCTCCCTGTGATTCTGAGTGTAGGGACACACTGTGAGGCTATGCACAGCGACACTGGAGAACATGGCTTTGTAGCTAAGCCTCCTGGATGGAGCCCCTTCCTAGTGTAATGGGCAGGTTCTCGCCCCTTGAGTCTGGTATCTGACTCTATGAACTAGGGGGGAGGGGACAAGAATCAGAGACCCTACTTCATGGGGTTGTGTGTGCACTCAAGGAGATCACACATGCCAAGTGTCCAGAACTGTGCCTAGCACATCTCATGTTAACATTCGAGGACTCTCAGTATCTGGTGGGAGCTTGTGATAGACGTGGTCAGATTTGCCTTCCTGATGCTCGGCCCTGCTCCTGCCATTCATGGGGGCCAGACGGCCTGGGTCCCGTCACTTCTTTAACACATGTGGCCCGGAGAAAATCATTTCCCCACTCTGGGTCTGTCTCCTTATCTATAAAAATTGGATCACTATCCTACACTGTAGGATTACCTTGAGCATTGCATTAGGCAATTAGGAAGAGCAGAGGTTAGGGATGTGACTGAGATGATTACAGATGCAGGTAGAATATTGGGCAACCGTTCTCCGGGCCCAGGGTGGAGGGAAGGGTGGTCTTTGATCTCCTCTTTCAATGTAGAAAGGATACAGCTCCAGAGGTTATACAGCAGCAGGATGTGACCTTGCCCATGGGCAGCACTGAGGCGTGGGCTGTGGGGCCCTCACCACGGGTCCCGCCTGAGCTCTCTCCTGTGCCTCCCAGGCCTCCTGGTTGTGTTCGCACCTGTGGTCCTGGGGCTGAAGGCAATTACCTTGGCTGCACTCCTACTGGCCCTGGCTACCTCTCGGAGGAGCCCTGGGCAAGAAGATGTCAAGACCACAGGCCCAGCAGGAGCCATGAACACCTTAGCATGGAGCAAGGGTCAAGAGTGAGGGGTCAGCCCCAGAGTGAGGACCCTCTGAGTTGGAGAGGAGCCAGGGCTCCTCAACCATTTCCCTACCTCCAGTCCCAGCCTCTAGGTGCCCCCAGGCCTCATGACAAACTCCTAGATCCCTACATCTGGTTTTGGTCCACCTAGTGAAATTCCCTTCTTTGCACCAGGCTTCCCTCTAAAATGTCTCCCTTTCTCTTTTTGGCCTGTTCAAGACCTCCTTGCTTTTCAGTCCCTGGCTCAGTCTCTCCTCAACACCCTTGCCCCTGCTGCAGCCCTTTCTGGTGTGCCCTGCCCCTTTCCCCACCTCACTACATCCTTCTTGGCCTCCAACATCCAACTCAGAGTCTTCTTCCCAGGAGATGTCTGTAAGAATCTCTGATCTCAACCAGCCAGACCATCTGTGCCCCTTCCATCTACACCTTTCTCCCCACTCCTTCCTGCCTTCCTTCCATCCCCCTCATGGCTGGCTTGGGCAGGTGTAATATTAGAACGCAGGTTCAGCAACTATAACAAAGCTCTTAAATAACAGTGGCTTAAACCAGTGGAAATCAACCAGAAAGTTGACCATCAGCAGGCCAAGCAATACAGAGACTCCCTGGTATTGAGACCCAGGATTCATTGATCTCATTGCTACCAGGTCCACCTTCTAGGCAGCCAGACTGGAAAAGAAGGCAGGAAAGGCGAGCAGGACCCTCCCCTTTAAGTGCACAGTCAGGAACTTGGCCACCTCACTTATCTCTACTTGGCTAGAATGTGGTCACATGGTCACACCTAGCTGCAAGAAACACTGGGAGATGTAGTCTTTATTTCTGGCAGCAATGCACCCAGCTGCAAGTTTTCACTAGAGAAACCGGATGGCAGATATCAGGGGATAACCAGTTATCTCCACCACAGCAGCATACAGACAGCCTCTCACCTGCCCTGTGGGACACCTGAGTTCAATGCCCAGCTAGCTAGCCAGCACTTCTTCCCACTATCACCTCCCCTGGGGCAGCATGATATGGGGCAGTAGTTCCCAAGATGAGTGATTTTGCCCCCACTGGACTTTTGGCAATGTCTAGAGATGTTTTTGGTTGGCACAACCTGGGGGGTGCTACCACCATCTAGTGGACTGAGAAGCCCTGACAAGGGGAAGAGTGTGCATGCCCAGGAGTCAGACACACCTGCCTTTAACCCTGAGGCCTCTGCCTCCTCCCTGTGCACCCTCAGTGACTAATCAGAGTCCCTTCCCATCACAGAACATCCAGGATACTAATGTGGACTTCTCTGCATTGTGTAAGAACCAATTCAAGACCAGGCACGGTGGCTTATGCATGTAATCCCAGCACTTTGGGAGGCCGAGGTGGGTGGATCACCTGAGTTCAGGAGTTTGAGACCAGCCTGGCTAACATGGTGAAACCTCGTCTCTACTAAAAATACAAAAAATTAGCCAGGCGTGGTGGTGTGCACCTGTAATCCCAGCTACTTGGGAGGATGGGGCAGGAGAACCGCTTGAACTGGGAGGCAGAGGCTGCAGTGAGCTGAGATCGCGCCATTGCACTCCAGCCTGGGCAACAAGAGCAAAACTCCGTCTCAAAAAAAAAAAAAAAAAAAGAACCAGTTCAATTCTGCATTTACTGAGGGCCTACTATGTGCTGTGTGCACTGCGTGCACTCGATACATGTAAATTCCCTGTTCTCTTTCCAGGCAAACATTCATTAGCACTCACTATAGTGGGGAGTAGATGAGTCTAGATGTTTTTCATTACCACAAACAGAAAAACAGCTTGAACTAAGCCAGAGACAACAGTAATTTAGTCTGAGAATGGAATAAATTATTGAATTACCAGACATTAGAGAGGGTAGGGAAGGTAGGCTGAATACTAACCCCCACCCCAAAGATATCCATGTCCTAATCTCTGGAACCTGTGACTGTTACCTTGTATGGCAAAAGTAAAAATAAAAAGAAAAAAGGAAACAAGACTATGCAGATGTGATTAAATTAAGAATCTTGAGATGGGGGTGGGGGTTTACCCTGGATTATCTAAGTGAGCCCTAAAAGAGATGTTAAGTATCCTTACAAGAGAGACACGGAAGGATCTTCGATGTAGAAGAGAAAGCAATGTGACCACAGAGGCAGAGTTTGGAGCTATGTGACCACAGGTTAAGGAATGCCAGAAGCCACCAGAAGCTGGAAGAATCAAGGAAGAAATTCTCCCCCTGGAGCCTCCGGAGGAAGTGTGGCCCTGCCAATACCTTGATTTCAGACTTCGGGACTTCAGAAATATGAGAAAATAAATTTCTGTTGTTTTAAATTATCA
Source organism: Pan paniscus (assembly GCF_029289425.2). NCBI lineage: Eukaryota > Metazoa > Chordata > Mammalia > Primates > Hominidae > Pan > Pan paniscus. Next base: position 2,509,596 of record NC_073270.2, on the reverse strand, counting down.
GGTTTGCAGTGATCTGTTACAGCGGCCACGGGAAGCTGAAACAGCAGGAAAGCATGGAGGTGGCTCTCCACTAACTGGAGGTGGGTCCCACCTGCCCCTGCAAGCCCCCTGGCCCTGTAGGGCCCTGCATGAGCTGGTCCCTGCCGCCCCCTCTGACCTCATCTCCCCAGATCCCGTAAGCTGACTCTGCTCCAGCACCCCTCTGGGCTTTGACCACACAAAGCTCCCTGATTCATTCAAGTCTCTGCTTAACTCTTACCTTCAAGAGGCCTCTCTGGACCACTCTATCCAAAAGAGCACCTCCATCACTCTCATTCCTGCTTGCCACTTAAGTTTTCTTCATAGTACTTACTGCTACCTGAAAACGTGTGTGGTGTGTGTCTGTGAGCGCACATGCATGTGTGTGCACCTATGTGCACCTATGTGGGTGTGTGTGCATGTGTGCATGTGTGTGTCTGTGCCTGTGTGTGCCTGCGTGTGCACGTGTGTGTGCGTGTGTGTGCGTGTGTGTTTGTGTGTCTGCTTCCTTGATGGTTGTTAGTTGTCTCCACTAGAATTTGAGCTCCCTGGGGACAGGAACCTAATGGTCCACTATTGTAGCCAACCTCATTCAATCCTGAAACGTGGTTGAAAGCTGACTCTGTGCCAGGCCCTAATCAGTGTGCTGAGAATGAAACAGAAGTCTGCTCTCTCAGAGCTTACCTCCTCCCGAGAGAAGACAGACAATGAGCAAGTAACCCTAGGTGAGTAACAGGCCCCACTATACTGAGTGCTGAGGGCCTTCACAACGCAGGAGGAGGGGGAAGGAAGTTGCCAGAGCAAAGGGGAAGTGACACTATTTTATGCAGGGTGGACAGAAGAGGCCTCCTGATAAAGTGACATTTGAGCAGACACCTGAAGGAGGTGAGGAAGAGAGCCCTGCAGATACCCAGGGGAAGAGCTGAAAAGTACAAGCAACAGCGAATGCAAAGGTCCTGAGGCAGGAGCGTGCTTGACTTGGCACAAGAACAGCAAACACCAAGCAGAATGCCTGGCCTGTATTAGACCCCGTAAACGCCTGAACTACATACATGGCAGAGATGAAGCACACAGTCTCGGAAATCTGGCTGTGCAGGTTCAAATTCCAGTTCTCCTACTTATCTCTTGGGTGAGTTTGTTTCTCTCAGTTTCCTTGTCTATAAACTGGTAATAACATGCGTGTCTCCCTTATTAGGTAGTTTTGAGGCTAAAATGCATTGGTATATGTGCAGCACCTGGCACATAAGAAGCCCTAAATAATTATTATAGTTACATTATTTCATTAGGCTATTGTTATGCAATTCTAACTATAAACTGTAGTCACTATCCTCCCCATGACAAGGAGCATGGCAGCCTACAGTGCCTGGGCCCCTTATCGGGCAACTTCAGATGTCAGATGACCCTACTCACCACAGACTCAGTTGGAAAATCCTATAGAAAGTTGGCCCTGCTTGGGTCCAGGGACTTATAGGGACATGGCAGGGGAGCAAGGTGGAGGCAAGTCCACTAAAGAAGACAAATATAACAAAAGATGAACAATTTAAGGCCCTTCGTAGGGACTCTGGGAAACCTGCTGACCACAGATAGAAAGGGTGGGGAATGGATGGGAGACAGAACTCCTCAGCCCAGCCCTTCTGCTGCTTTGGGGCCCCAGGCATTGCACAGGTGACATGACCCACCAAAGACAGAGCAGGGGGCATGCCACAGCCCCCACTAAGGGCCAACAGGCCACTATTACATGTCCTGCCTGGGCCTTCAGATCTGATGCCTGGATGTCAGTGACTACATTCCAAGATACCTGAATCAGGGCATCTGTTTCTTTCCCTCCCCTTCTGTTTTCTCCTTCCTGCAGCTCTTCTTTAGCTCTTTCCTTCCCTTCCCATGGTTCTTGTCCCATGGCTCTTCCTGCCCCAAGGAACCCCCATCAAGGCTGCCAAAGTCCCAGACTTTGTGACTGCTCCCTGTGAGAGACGGGTCTATTCACGCCACTCTCCTCGGGCTCGAGGACGCTCCATTTCCCCCTGCAGGTAAGACCTAGAGCTGGAGGAAGAAAAGGAGCAAACACCATTGGACAGGGGCTTCCTATAACCTGACAACGCAAGATGGCAGCCCTGCTGCAGTATTGGGGTGGCGGTATCGGGGTGCGGTGAGAGGAGGTGCCAGCCAGGTCGCAAGATGGCAGCCCTGCTGCAGTATTGGGGTGGCGGTATCGGGGTGCGGTGAGAGGAGGTGCCAGCCAGGTCAAAAATAGTCCGTCCTCTCCACAAGACACACCGCCCAGAGAGCAGCTACATGTCACTGGCCTGAGAAAGTGGGGAATGCCAGGCCTAGTCAAGCACATTTCTAAATTCTATCTAAATGGCACTGATTAATGGCACTTTGCTACACAGATCATTCTCAACCTTGCTTTCTGACTCAACATTTGAGTTATATCCAGGTTGGTTACCTGTAACTCTAATTCATTCATCTTCAGAACTGTATAGTATTCCATTGTATCAACATATTACATTTGTGATTTCTGTTGATGGATGGAGACCTTAGTTGTTCCAGTTTCTCACTATCCCAAACAGAGACAGTTTCACTGTGTCTCCTGATGCATGCACAAGTGCACACACCCACAAGTAGAACTGGAGGGTTATGTGCTTCTTCAACTCCACTAGATTGGCCAAATCATGCCCCAATGCCATTAAGCCAACATATACTGCTGCTAGACACAGGAAAATTCCTGTTGTTTCATGCTTATGCCTATATTTCCTATGGTCACATTACAGGGAAGTGCGGGAATCTTCAGTTCTTGTCTGCTTGGAAGAAAGATTTCAGCCAAGAGACACACAGCAAAGGTGAAGTAGCAGAGTTTATTGAAGAAAGATAAAGTACGTTCCTAGAAAGGAGTGGGCCGACCTGGCTGGAAAACAGCATCAGACAAAAAACAGCAGTAGCAGTGTTTATTTAAAGAGACAGTACACTCTGAAAGAACGAGCCAGCAGCAGCTGGTGCTGGGGGACCCTCTTTATGAGAATCTTACATGATTATTCGTGAAGGGGCATGAGGGAGCATCACTTACAATCATGTTTTAGGTGGTCCCCTTGGCTGTGAATGTTGTGTGTTTGTACGCGCTAGTAAACACATTGCCTGTCTCATTAGCATTTAAAATCTCCACTCAAGGGTGTGTTTTGTTGTTATTATTATTATTTTTTGAGACAGAGTCTCGCTCTGTCACCGAGGCTGGAGTGCAGTGGTGTGATCTCGGTTCGCTGCAATCTCTGCCTTCCGGGTTCCAGCGATTCTCCTGCCTCAGCTTCCTGAGTAGCTGGGACTACAGGCACGCACCACCATGCCTGGCTAATTTTTGTATTTTTTTAGTAGAGACGGGGTTTCGCCATATTGGCCAGGCTGATCTCAAACTCCTGACTTCATCATCCGCCCACCTCGGCCACTCAAAGTGCTGGGATTACAGGCATGAGCCACTGTGCCCGGCTTGTTATTATAATGAGCAAAAGGCTACTGTAGGGCGAGTTACTAGAGGAGTGCACATGCTTGTCAGTGGGAAAGTCCCTACCATGGTTATCTCTGGGTAAGGCCTCATAAGTCCCCTTTAGGGCCAGAGGAGCCCAACCACAAGGCCAGAAGTTGCCAGTGTAGCCGTTGTCTCTTTGCTGGCTGCCAGTGGGTGGCGCTGACTGTCAGTGAATGGAGTCTCCAGGACTTCTTTTCCCAAACGCTCTCTTGCCTGCTTATTTCTGGCTATCTGCCTACTCTACCAGTCAGACTTGTAAATGTTTTACCAGTTGGATAAGGCAAAAGGGAATCCCATTGCAGTTTTCACTGGTTCTCACTGCTGACTAATGCAACCAAGCATTTTTCCATACACCAGCTGGCAGTACTGTTATTTTATTATTATTGTCATTAGTTGAAGATGTTGTGAAAAGAGAGACAAATAGTCCCAACTTTGCTGAGGCAGTGGTAGTGTTGTTATTATTATTATTATTATTATTTTTTGAGACAGAGTCTCGCTCTGTCACCTTTTGTGAAGAAGAGTGGTAGAAGAAGGCGGTGCTGAGGCTGAGGTAGTAGAGAAGGGTGAGTGGTATCGGCAGCTTCCATGTATAGGGGCCTCTGGAAGGTCTGAATGTCAGTTGGGAAATCAATCATTTGCTCCACCTAGCAGCTCCCCTGGGCCCCTAAGCTATAGAGGGTCTAGCGCTTAGGAGACTGGAGTAGGGGGTCAGAGGAGACACCAGTCCTGGGTACACACAGCTCCTGCCCAAAGTGAAGTCACCACCAGTGAGGACACAGCAGAGGGGGTGCCAAAGGAAGGCTGGGGTGGGGCGGGAGGTGGTGGAAGATAGGATTAAAGGGAGGGGCTGGGGTGAGACTGGAGTGGGAAGGAAGATGGAGATGAGCCCGGAGGGGGCTGGGGGTGAAATGGAGTGAAAGTGGGCTTTGGAGGGTGGGGTGCATTTAGTACTGAGGGTGGAGTTAGAAGGGAAAGTGGGGCGGGGTGGGTCAGGTGCTGGTGGCGGATCTGTGAGGTAGAGGTGAGGCTGGAGGTGGTAGTGGTGGTAGAATTTGGGGATGGGGCTTGGGTGGGATGGGGCTGGAGGTTGGGGGGTGGTGTGGTTGGACATAGGAGAGTGGAGCTAAAGCTGAGCCTTCAGCACCTCCTTCTCTAGTCTTGTTAAGGACACTTAGATAAGTGTTATGTAAATGTAGTTTCAAGTTCATGCCCTCACATCCCCTGCCTTAAACTCCAGTTGGGTCATCTGGAGCTGCCTCCAGAAACCAGCCACAGGAAGTGACCAGCACAGTCCTGCAGTCTAAGGAGAGACAGTGTGGTGTAGTGGTTAGAAGCAGACTCAGGAGGCGTGCAATACTTGGATTCAAAACTCTTTAGAAGTCTAGGTTTCCCCATTTGCAAAATGGAAATGATAACAATAGAACTCACTTCATAGGGTGCATGAGTTAGTGTATCTAAGGCTCTTTGTAGAGTGTCTAGGGGCATAGTAAGTGCTCAGTAAACACTAGCTGCCAGGTAGTGTTATGGGAAAGGATGCCCTCAAGGCCTCTAGAAGAGGGATCAGGGACCCTCTGGCCGAACAAAGAGCTTTCCCTGATGGCACAAAAATGAAGAGGGAGGTGACAATGAGTTTCAATAACTCCAATACCAGCCAGGGAACTGGACCATGAGGAGCTGATCGCCTGCAGATCTTTAAGCTGGGGTTAGTCGTTGTCAGTTTCCAGGGTAGAAAGACCTTACTGGTTGCCAATCGTGAGGTCCAGAGTGAGCCTCTAGCTTCTTGGACTTCCTGGAAAGTTGGGGTGCATTTCGAGTTGACACAATGATGAAAGGGGTAAGGCCTAGGGACCGGGGCTGGTCCTGGGCGGCCTTGCAATAGAAAGGAGAGTCTCACACCACAAAGAAAGGACCCTCCTCCCATGCCTCCTGCCAGGGCCTATTGTGGCTGCAACCATGCTCCTAATAACCTAACCCAAGCCCTAACTCGTTTGTCATATAAACTTAAAGGATTTCTTGCACAGTGTTAATAAGACACCAAATTTTCCAGGAAAGCAACTACTGTGTCAATTGAGGGAAGACTGGACTTTGTGCTGTTCATAACCTGATTAAGAGGGGTTTTGACTAAGCCTGGGCACCTTCTCAAGGTCTCCTTGAGAAAGGGACACCTGAACTGAGAGCTGAAGAATGAGCAGGGGCCGACAGAGGAAGAGGAAGGGAAGAGTGTCCCACGGTGGTGTTGGAAATTAAAGCTCGAAGTCGCAAGGAAAACCAGCACTCAAATAAAAGATTTCTCAGCAAAGCCAATTTACTTCTGCAGAAGGGTGCCACTCGCACATCTGGTCTTCAGGAAAGCACACCGAACAAAAGAGAGAAGGGGTTTTTATCCCTAATGCGGTTAGTCTCTGCTTCTGTGTCCTGTTCCCATTGGCTGGGGCTGGACGGCACAATCTAAGCTAATCCCGATTGGCTAGTTCAAATGGAGCAGAAATGTGGGCTACAGTGGTAGGGCAAGCGGTTTCGGCAGGAAGAAGAGTTTCCGCGGGAATGGCAATTGTAGCGAGGGTATCCAAGGGAACAGATGTGAGTTATAGATTAGGACCGGCGGGAAGGTTGTTTACCGTAACTAGGGGTAAGGAGGTACAAAGAACAAGGAAGTTAGGCTTTGAAAATAGAGAACAAACAACAAGTGAGCTGAACAAGTAAGTTCCTCTTTGGAGAGGAACTTACTGTACCTCTTGCAAGAGGCAAGAGGGCAAAGAAGCTGAGGACCCAGAAGACAGGATTGTGCCTAAGAAAGTGGCCTTGGAGCAGAGGCCCAAAGAAAGCGGGGAGAGCGCCTTGCCCATTGGTAAGGGAAAGGTGCTCCAGGCACAGAAGCAGCTAATGCAACGGCCCTGAGGCAAATGCAAGATAACTGGCAAGTTCCAGGAACAGCAAGGAGGGCAAGGCGCCTGGAGCAGAGGAAGCTAGCGGATCCCTAGATGAGATGGAGGAACTGGCCCATCTCTCATGGGTCCTGCAGGCAGGCCATGAGACTGTCTTTTATGCGGGGCGAGATAACGAGGCATGGACGTGTTGTGAGCGGAGGCCTAGCCTGTTCAAGGTCTGAATTTTTACCCCTAGAATGTAAGAAGCATGGGAGCAGGGACTTTGTTTTGCTCCCTGCCATATCCACAGCCCTAGAAAAACATCAGGCCATTGATAGCTCTCAGTAAATGCTTGACAAGTAAGTGAATGAACGAATGCACAATTAATGAAATGAGGGCTGCGTCAATGAATAACTGGGAATCTGACTCCTGCAGGGATCCTTCAGCCCACAGGTGTATGTAAGACCCGCCCCGCCTCTCATCCTTCGGGCTCCCACCCCCGCCGTTAGGCTGCGGTTCGCGCCGCAGTCGCCAGAGGGCGCGGAGCGGCGGGGTTTCCCGCACGGAGGGCTTTGCGTGAGGCACCGCGTGGGGCGGGGCTGCGGGCGGGCTCCCAGCTGCTGGGCCCTCATCGGCTGGGCCTCGTCGACCGGCAAGCGGAACGCGGCAGCGGGGCTGGGCCTGTGCGGCGGTCGCCGGAGCGCTTTGGAAGGCGCACGGGGCGAAGATGGCGGCGGAGCGACCGGAGGCGCTGAGGGAGTTCGTGGCGGTGACGGGCGCCGAGGAGGACCGGGCCCGCTTCTTTCTCGAGTCGGCCGGCTGGGACTTGCAGGTAGCGCCGCGAGGCGGGCTGTGTCGGGTGGGCCGGGGACTGCTGGGAGCGGGCGCCTGGTGCCTTAAGCCCGCGGCGGCCGAAGCGCACAGTCATCCCCGCTCTACCGCGGCCCGACCCAGGCCTCATGGTCCCGGGACCGCTTGTCACGCGTCGCCTGCTCGGCTTGGGAGTGGGGGAACGCGGGCCAGCCCCAGCCAGTTCTGCCGTGCCAGTTTCACTCTGCCTCGCCCGCTTGCGGCGTCAGCGAGACTTCGGGCACTGCAGCAGCCGGCGAGGAGAGGGAGCGCCTGGGGGCGTGGCTGCCGCGCCGAGTATCTGCTGGAGGCCAGGCTGGTCCGAGTGAGCAGCTCTTGGGTGAAGCCCCACTCGGGACTAGGTGGCCGCTCATTTCCACTTCCGAAGTCCAGCCCGGGAGCTGACCCCCGCCCAGCCTTCCTCATTGCTGGGAGAATACCTCTGGGGTGGTGGCGCAAGGTTGGAGCTTCTTCACCTTGCGTAGTTAACTTATCTGTAAAATGGGAGTCTCGTGGAAATTGCTGTGTAGTTCATTGGCACGTACTGAGTATTCACTAAATACTTGCTAAGAAGACTTAAGCTTCACGAGGCAGGGATTTTTGTACACTGCTGAATTCCCAGTGCCTAGAACAATGCCTGGCACATAATAAGCACTCGGTAATTAACTGCAGAAAGAATTGCATAAATATTCTTGGCCAGCCTCGTCTTAGGTAGATGATGACGGTGATGACTAATATTTATTGAGTACCTACCATGAGCCAAGCGCTGTTCTGACTGCTTTACATGTCTTTTGTCATTTAACCTTCGCATTTTGCAGCTGAGATTAAAGAGGTTAAGTAACTTGCTCAAGGCCTCACTAGCTACCAGGCAGAAGAGGTAGAAGTGGAACTCAGTTCTGTCTGGTTGCAAGCAGACAGAGCCCAAGCTTTAAACCACCATGTGCCAAGCACTTTACATAATATGATTCGTTTAATCCTAGCAACACTATGAGGTAAAGACTAGACCCATTTTATGGATGAGGAATTGGAAGCACAGAGGGCAAAGAATTTGCTCAGGGTCACATAGCCAGTAAGTAGCGGGGTTGGAATTTGAACTGAGTCTGCTGCCAAACGTAAATTACTCCCCAAACATAAGAATTCGGTAAAGCATCACACCTAGATCACACCTAGACACAATGGGAAGCCCCTATGCTGGGCAGAAATAAAAAGTTTCTACCTGAAAGACCTAAAAGCACACAGTGTTGTGACCGACAGATCTTCTGTCTCGTTCCCCTCACATTGTAGTGGGGAAACTGAGGCTCATGCATGTGACTTGCCTGGCAGGAACAGGACTTGAATGTAGGCTCCCTGAAAATGCCAGTTCACTACATGTCCTGAGACAGCACACTGCCTCCCAGCAGATTACTCTTATCCCATGACAGCTCACTGTCTCCTGTGAAGTTGGTGACCCTGAGAACAGAGGCCATGTCTATTTCATCTCTGTGACCTCAATGCTTTCTTGTGTTTGTGCAAAGCAAGTGATTAGTAAATGCCTGTCCGTTGAGTTGGTGACAGAGATGTCACAAATGACCAAAGGATTCCCATATTCCTTCTGTATGTGTAGACCTAAGATGCGAGTATGCATAAATCTTAATGGATTATCTCATCCAGTGTGCAGGTTGGTGAGACAGGTACCCCCATTTCACAGATTAGGAAACAACTTGAAAGAAAGGAAAAGTAGCAACCTGGACTGACTCCACAGTTCCTGACTCCGGGCTGTACTGGAGGCGCTTAAGAGTAGGGGCCTGAGCACACTAGCAGGGATGGAACCTGGCTCCACTCTTTACCAGTTGTGTAAACTTGAACAAATTTTTTTTAATCCTCAGTGCTTCTGTATCAACTATAAAATGAGATGATAAGAGTACTAATAGCATAGAGTTCTTGAGGATTAAACAAATTAACATATGTAGAATGCTCAGAACAACCTGGCATGTAAATGCTCACTAAATGTGTGCTACTTTTACTAGATCACGTTTCTTCATAAAATGAGAATAAAGAGTGTCTTCCACCCCAGCCATTCTTACTGCCTTCTTTTCACCTTAGTGGGTGGAATTTGTTTCAGTTGACACGAAGACTAACAGCTGAGCTGTTAACCTTCTGGTCTAATTTTCTTTGGCCCATGGATGCAAGCTACCTTGTAAGTGTTGGCCATGTCTGTATTCCTTTGTGCTCAAAGGAGATATGCATTAGGTGAAGGCCTGTTTAAGGGTCCCAAGGTACTACCTCTCTGTTTCAGATCGCGCTAGCGAGCTTTTATGAGGACGGAGGGGATGAAGACATTGTGACCATTTCGCAGGCAACCCCCAGTTCAGTGTCCAGAGGCACAGCCCCCAGGTAAGGGCCAGCTTCAATTATCGCTACATGAGTGTTTCCAGCAGTGAAGAGGAGCTATTTTCTGACCAGAGGGTTCAGGCCTGGATGTGTGGACCAGGTCTGAATGAGAAGGTTAGACTGAGTCAATGGGTAGTACTTCCCAGCAGGCCTCAGTCATTTCCTATACAGAGATGCATGACTTTTAACTGGGTGTGGTTTATGGTTCAATCCTGGGGGAAACCACAAACCTACTTTTAAGACTTTTACTTATGTAGTATGAGGAATGACCACTGCAACTCTAAAGTTTTTAAGTAAAAGCCAAAAAACTTCCTTTCAAGGGTGCTATAGATGTGAAAGTTTAGGCGAAATGACTTTGGAAAGCTGTTTTGATATTTTAGGATGCCCGTTACCTTATTAAGAAGTCTTGTACAAAATAAACCTGTGTAACCCACCCTTTGCCAAGTTGATTAGGGAGACCTTGTCTTACTAGGTAAAACAGTGTTAACCTTTGCAATCCCATTTGCATCCCCTGTCGCTGCCTCCCACAGCACCCACAGCAGATTACTCCTGTGCTCTGCAGAGTGAGACAATGCTGATCTTCCAGGAGACAGGCAGGGGTGCTTCCTGTAAAGGTGTCTGAACCTTTACAGAGAGTGTGTAAGCAGAGGTGTCTCCCCTCTCTGCTTTCGCCTTATTGCTTCTACTCTCTAGTGTATGTTTTAGCCAGGAAATTTTATTTGGGTTTGAATTCAACCCCAGAATATAACCAACAGTGTTTCTTTGCCATGAAGTGGTAAATTATGTTTCTCTCTAAAGGCAACTGAGGTTTAAAATATATTTCCTCCCTTCGAAGAAGGAGCGCTAACCCCAGATCTCATTGCTTTCTTCTTTCCCTAACTCCCATCCAGAGAAAAGAGGTAGGAGGAAAGTGATCTTGTAACTGTTTGCACGTGCTAACCTATGAGATGTTGGTGATGGCACATCTGGGTATTACTGCTTGGGACATGTTGTTAGGGTAAGTGCTGTTCTTGCAGCTGCTAGTAGAGATGGCTGATTTTCTGGGGTATGAGTCTTTGACAGCCACCTTAGGGTGTTGTTGGGATGTTGGCATGTCAGAATTATAGAGGGGGAGAGATTTAAACTTAGTCTCTAATGCCAGTTACATGTTTACTCTTTTCTCCAGTAATCCCAAAGTTCTATTAAGGCAGTGGTTTATTAGCATGGGCCCAGGAGCCTGACTGCGTTGATTCAAATCACAGCTCTGCTACTTAAGTAAAAGCTTTGTGACCTTGGGCAGGTTACTTAATGTGTCAGTTCCTCATTTTCCTCGCCTGTCAAATGGTAATGATAGTGCCTACCACATGGGAGACTGAATGAGTTAATACTTACAAAGCAAATAGAACACAGCATGTGTTGTTATTATAATTTTAGTATTATCATTTTTAGCATTCATTCTCAATTGACCTGTTTTGTTTACTCTATCTATTCCCCAACAAGTATGTACATTTAAGAATAGGCATAAAAGTGGCCAGGCGCGGTGGCTCACACCTGTAATCCCAGCACTTTGGGAGGCCGAGACTGGTGGATCACGAGGTCAGGAGATCGAGACCATCCTGGCTAACACGGTGAAACCCCGTCTCTACTAAAAATACAAAAAAAATTAGCCAGCTGTGGTGGCAGGAGCCTGTCATCCCAGCTACCCGGGAGGCTGAGGCGGGAGAATGGCGTGAACCCGGGGGGCGGAGCTTGCAGTGAGTCAAGATTGCGCCACTGCACTCCAGCCTGGGCGACAGAGCAAGACTCTGTCTCAAAAAAAAAAAAAAAAGGCATGAAAGTAAAAGAATCAAGGACATAGAGTTTAACATTAGAACTGAAGTGAGTAAAAAGACTGGACGCACATTTGGTCCAAGAGGCATTGCTTTATTGCTCTGGTTAAAGCTCAGACTTGGTAGTAGGCTTAGAAAAGAACTGAAGACAAGAAAAAGGGAGGGAGGAGGGCGCAGTGTGTTGCATGGTTTGTCCTTGTTGAGGAGGAAAGCAAATGCTAGGACTACATTCTCAGGAAAAACCAAACTTGTGCTAGCACCTCAGAGGAATTCTGTGTGGGGCCTGCCTCTGCTTCGACCTGGCAGTTGCAGGACACTTAGCCAGCTGCTGCCCTCTCCCCATCCCCCACTTTTGACTTCTCACATACCCTTTTATGTTGTCACTGCTGCCTCAGAGCAACACCCAACTCTAGAATAAGGATTCTTAATATGGAGCCCGAGAACCCTAGGAGGAATCTATGAAATGAGCGTGAGAAGGTCTCTAAATTATTAATAGCTGAAATTACAGGCAAAAGTTTGTGTACATGTTAGCAGGTATCTTTTGTGGCAAGAGAGTCCATGGCTTTTATGAGATTCTCAAAGGGCTGACAGACATAAAAATGTTAACCATTGCTATAGGAGACAGTTTAAACTCAATAATAACAGCTGCCATTTATTGAGTATTTAGGAGTGAGGCACTGGGTTAAGCTTTTACATGAACATCTTTTTAGTCCTCACAGCAACCCTGTGAGGTTAGTACTGTTGTTAGTACTGTTAGCACTGAGGTTAGTACTATTCCTATTTTACAGATGAGGACACTGAAGTTGGGTATCTTTCCAAGATCACAGAGCTAGTAAAACAAGGATTTAAATGTAGGGCTGTTTTCTACATTCAGCATTTCAGCTCTCAGCCCCAACGATGTTCTGCCTCTTCTTGTGGACATTCAAAGTCCTCCAGAATTTACCCTTGGACCCACCTTCCTAATCTGATTCCCTTTTCCTCATTTCTTAAATCCTTTGTTCCAACGAAACTGATTTCTTTGGTGCTCTAATTCTTCCTTATTTTTGGTTCTCCTGCTTTTGTTTGAGCCTCTCACCTGATCAGGTGTGCCCGCTCTCTTGCTTTCTGCCTATACAAATCCCATGCATCCTTCCATGTTTACCTCCATCCCCACTCTGTTGAGCGTGTTATTGCTAACCCTGTGACCAGGCTGCACGCCATAATTCTGTTCCACAGAACTCCAGTCACAACTATCACTCCTTCAGTTCTTTGACTATATCCACGTACTACTGGGTGGCATGTCTCCCACATTGCCCTGAACTCTTTTCCTGATATTTAACTTAATTTTTCTCCCCAAGTAATTGTAAATTCCTGGAAGTGGGAGGGCTAGTATTTTCAGGAGCAGTCACCAAAGCTCTGCCATGTTTCTCACTTGTGTTCTCTTCTGATACTGTTCAACAGCTTTGAAATAGGTAAGGTGCTCACCATTTCGCTGGTCAGGATGCTAATTCTTAGAAAGGTCAAGTAACTTACAGCTGCTGTTACCACAGATTCAAGGCCAAGTCTGCCTAAGTCCAAAGCTGCTTCTGCTGCCACATGCTACCTCCCTGCCAGCACCTCCCACCCCTGTATGCAGGGTCAAGCAAGAGGTAACAGTTTCTTCCTTTTTTCCCCTCTTTCATCCAGCAAAAGTTGTACTTTAAACTTCCGGGAACTACGATTGTCTGATTCTCTAAAATTACACTATCCAATATGGTAGCCACTAGCTATTTAAATTAATTAAAATTAAACAAACATTGTTACTCGTTTTCTCTAACCACATTTCAGATGCTTAATAGCCAAATGTGGCTAGTGGCTTCTCTGTTGGACAGTGCAGATAGAGCATTTCCATCATCACAGAGAGGCAGAGCTAGGGTAACCAGATTAAAAGCAGAAAATGTCATCTGATGAAGGAGTTTTGTGCCACTTCAGTATGCCAGAGTAGCCTGGGAGATAGTTCTAATATTGAAAAATTGAACTTTCTGAGATATTTAGCCAATTTGTAGAGACCATAGGACAAAAGTATTGCGCAATTGGTAATATCCCTAGGACATCCATGCCATAAGGTAACTGAAAGCATTACTCCAGACAGTGGTTCTGAACTTGAATATATGTCGGAATTACCTCAGGGGCTCCTTAAGGCTAGACTGCTGGATACCCCTTCCAGAGGCTCTGATTCAGGAGAATTAAGAGGGGGCCTGGGGATTTGCATTTCTGACAGGTTCACTATAATGCTGATGCTCCTGGTCCATGACCACACTTTGAGAACTGCCACTCAAGAGTAGTACTTAAATGTGCCACACCATGCAAAAGACTTTCCGTGCATCAGTACCCCACCTGCACACAGAAAGCCCATAGGTTGGTGCTGTGATTGTCTTATTTACATGTGAGAAAATGCAGGCTTTGAGAATTTAAATAGCATGTCCAAGATCCCAAGGGTAGGAGGCAGAATTGGGATTGGAATCTGATACATGGATACCAGAATCAATGTCGGATACCATCAGAGTCTGGGTGTATGAGTTTTGGGGGAAAGAAACAAAGCCATAGCAGAGCAAGTGATTTGCCCAAGCAAGTGTACACATATATATTTGAAAGTTTAACAACAGGGAGATAGAAAATATTTTTTTCATAGATGCTCATCCTAGCCTAGTCATTGGAAGAAACTTTAGGCTGAGCATGTATGGAAAATTCCCTTTGGGAAGATGAATGAGTGGAACTAGTACTCTCAGGGTACTAGTACAGATCTCATCACTTGGATCCTTTTGAACCATGTCATATCAAGCATCAAAGAATGCCCAGCAGACTGTTCTCGGGAGCCAACTCATGCAGGGAGCTTGTTTGCTACATTGATTGGTTTTTTCTTCTCACTTCTAGTTGATGGAACCTCAAAACTCTTCTGTCCCCTGATTGTCTCCTTGAAATAAATCTTCAAGACTGAACTGGAGCTTTCTTCCTAGTAAACAGCTCATTAAAGCCTCACTAAACCTGTATTACTCTTTGTTAGTCTTTTCTCACACTGCTATAAAAAAACTACCTGAGACTAGGTAATTTATGAAGAAAAGAGATTTAATTCACTCACAGTTCCACAGCTGTACAGGAAGCATAGCTGGAAGGCCTTAGGAAACTTACAATCATGGTAGAAGGTGAAGGGGAAGCAAGCACATCTTCACATGGTGGCAGGAGAAAGCATGTGTGAAGGGGGAAGTGCCACACATTTTAAAACGATCATATCTTGTGAGAGCTCACTCACTATCATGAGAACTGCATGAGGGAAATCCACCTGCATGATCCAGGTCCCTCCTCCAACACTGGGAATTACAATTCAACATGAGATTTGGGTGGGGACACAGAGCCAAACCATGTCACCCTCTTTGTCCCATATTATATGGAAGCTGCTTTTTTCCCCTAAGAAATACAGAATTTTTTTTAATCTTGATAAAAGTTGTCTTATGATCCTTGAAAAACTTAAGCTTGTTCCTTGAGGACAGATCTAAACTAGGTGGAAAGTGGCAGTGGAAGATAATTTCAGAGAGAATTAACCCTTCTCACGCTCATTTTTAGTTGTGCCCATCCCATACAACACTGCTTTTTTTCTAAAAATAAATACTACTTCTTGACTAACTTGCAGCAGAAGTAAACTGGGGCTTGCTTTTCCTCCAGTGCTGTCACCCTCATATTCATTCATTCCTACTTCTTGGCTATGTGTCCTTCCTTCAACTCTCTGGTCTCTGTGCACTGTGTATGCTGCTTTCCTATAATGCTACACCAACCCCTTTTCCCCAGCAGCCCCATCACCATAATTGTCCACTAGTTCTTTGGCAGTTGGTCCAAATATTTCATTTTTCTGGGAAGCCTTTCTTAGTTTCCCTGTTACTCCCTGCTGTCTGTACTACTTAAGCCTGTACTCATTTTTAGTTGTGCCCACCCCACACAACACTGCTTTTTTCCTAAATATTAATAAATACTTTCTAGTTTTTATTAAAGCCAGGGCAGCTTAAATTGGGATTCCATTTTACCTCACGATAGGACTTTCTAATTTATACTCAATCTGTGTGATCTTGAAAAAATAAATGCCACATTATTTTATGTGTAATCTTAGGGGATTAACCTTGCTCCACATAACGTCCTCCTCTCGCCTACCAAAAATGTAACCTCAGTGTCTTCACCTCCTTAGCAGCTGGTGATGAGGGTTACCTTTCTTAATGCTCCCTGAGATCATTTTGCTCCTTTCTGTGTCTCCAGTGATAATAGAGTGACATCCTTCAGAGACCTCATTCATGACCAAGATGAAGATGAGGAGGAGGAGGAAGGCCAGAGGTGAGTCTTTTAGAGGGGGTCAGGGGGGCAGTTCACAGGGAAGTCCAGGGTAATGTGTAAATCACCTAGAACAGGACCTGGTAAACATGTTCGGTTATTGTTAGCCATTACTACTGTGGGCTGGTCTGTGTGGGTTATATCTTAGGAAGTCTCTTCTACTCCTTGTAGCTTAGAAGTGACCCCTGTTCCGTTACTTAATGTATTTATTGAGGAATATTAGGGGAGGGAAACAAGGAAAAGATCTAGCAGTCCCACTTTTTGGTATTGACTAAAAAGATTTGAAATCAGTTTGTAAAGAGGTGTCTACATTCCCATGCTCATTGCGGTGTTCTTCACAGTAGCGAAGTTATGGATCAGCATAAGTGTCTTACCAGCGGATGAATGGATAAAGCAAATGTGGTGTATATACACAGTAGGAATACTACTCAGTCTTTAAAAAGAAGGAAATCGTCATTTTCAACAACATGGATAGAGAACGTTATGCTAACTAAAATAAGCCAGGCACAGAAACACAAATACAGCATGCTCGCGTGTGGAATCTAGAACAATTCCAATCTAGAACAATCGACAGAGTGTGGTTACAGAGGCAGAAGTGAGGGGATAATGGGGAGATGATGGTCAAAGGGTATAAAATCTTAAGACAGGAGGAATATGGTTTGGGGCTTTTTCTTTTTTAGATCTCTTGCACAGCATGATGAATATAGTTAATAAAACAGCATTGTACATTTCAAAATTGCCAAGTGTTAATTTCAAGTGTTCTCACCACAAAAATTTTGAGTATTTGAGATGATGAATATGCTAACTAGCTTGATTTAATCCACTTCATATTGTTAAAGCATAACATCGCTTTGTACACCATAAGTATATACAATTATAAATTGCCAATTTACAATTTTAAAAAATAAGGAAAAGAAGGAAAAAGTTATTCATTATATTACAGTCCATACGTAACCAGGTATCCATTTTTTGGTATATTTCTTTCCAGCTTTTTCTTTTTAATTTAAAAAACATCATGTAAAAAACAGAATAATAGGCTTATAAGTGTATATTTCCCCCAATAGACATGTACCCATCAACTATTTGTTTTTAACCTTTAGAACATTATAATAAAAATATCCATTATGGAAAATACAGACTAGTATAATGAAAAAGTCTTAAACTCATCTACCCTTTGGTAACTACGGTTGATATTCTGGCATATTTCCATCCAGTCTTTGTTCTGTATATAAATATGGTTTTGCTGGATCAATGCTACATCTCAGACGTTTCCCCATGTCCTTAAAATCCTTCATATGCCTTTTCATATGCTATAATAATAATCCGTTATATGGGATGCCTGACATTTAGATTTTTTTCAATGTTTTACTACTGTAAATATCAGTGCTATGAACATTTTTGTGGATTAATTAACCACATTTCAGATTTTTTTTAGGATAGTTTTTAAAAATGGAAATACCAGGTCAAGGGCATGCATATTTTTAAGGCTCTTGATCACAGGCTCCCAGTTCTGAAGCTTTGAGATCCCTTAATAAAGACTTTATAGTCCATTTAGCAGAACTTCATCTACCTGGAATGAACAAGAATGAACGCCAGCCTCATTTCATGGGTTTTGGTTCTCCACAGGATCTGCCTCGGTCTGTCAGACATTCCTAAGGAAAATTGTATAATAACTATTTCGGGAATGCAGTTATCTCATCATGGTCAGTCTTTGGGGAAGTGGGCTGAGAAATTACATGTGTTCTATTCTCTATTTTCGTTCCTATTGTGACCTTCACACTGACTCAAAACCTTCCTTTTAGATACTTCTGGATATAAAAATATATGTTAATTTTAGGGTTTCACACTCCTGAGTGAAAGGCAGTGTCATCAAGTACATGAATGCCGAGCTCCTAAATGACTTTCTCATTCTCCTCCCACCCAGTCACGTCCTCCAGGCAGTGACCTTCCTTTATTTCACATTCCGCTTACTTCCTTGACCCCTCAGCATTTCAGACCTGAAAGGACACTGGTACTGTTGTCCTTGTCGGGGCCTGTGGCTTTGCCTCTCATTCCCTGGTGAATGTCAGGAAATAGAGGGCTGAGACTAATTTTTATAGGTTCTCAATTTTTCTCGCTTGGGGACAAGCTGTTGACTTAGCTCTGAATAGGAGTAATAAGGAGGCAGTGGGACAGGCTGCATGACAACTGGTTTTCAGGCCCATATAAAAAAGTACTAACTTTATTATCTCAAGCCATGCGTGGCCTATTGCAAAGCCCAGTGTGGGTGTCTTGGGGCTTGTATTTGAGATTGGAGCTTCTCTGACCTCCAGTACCCTTTCCTCAGGGGCCACAGTGTGTGTCACATGAATGGCAAGGTGAGGTGAGGCTTGGGGGAGCTCCTGGTGCTGTGTCACACCACCTTACCTGTGTGCATTACTCTGTGCTTGTTCTTTTGCATACATCTGCTGATTTGAACCTCACGGCTCTGACTTAAGGAGCAGGTAGGTAGGGCATGTGGTCCTTCCCTCCCGTTTCAAAGACAAGGAAAGTGAGTCACAGAGTAGTGCACTGGCTTACCCAGGACATACAGTGGCAGAGCCAAGACTGGAGCCTAGCTGCTTGTACTAACCATGCCAGTGCCACCATTAACCCCAAGTCACTAGTGGTAGCTACTTCTGACTATGACTGTAGTCACTGTCTCCTGGAGAGGAGCCTGGCCACCAGATTGATATTCCCAGCCGAGACTCTCTCCTGAGCTGATAAGCTGTTTTGCATGCTTGGAATGCCTTTCCCCAGTTTGTTCACCTGATAAACTCATCCTTATCCTCAAGATTCAGCCCAGAAGACACCCTTAAAGGAAGCCTTGGCTGTCCTTCCCACCCAGTGTTCCCTCACTGACTTCTGTTGCTTCTCACACTGCATTTTACCTGCTTGCCGCCTTCCATGTGTTCCCAGCTAGCCAGTAAATTCTTTAAAGACAAGCATTGTACCCTTTGCCTCAGTGTGCCCAGCACCAACCTGGCACATGCTCTATTCATGTTTTCCGTGAGTGTTTCATGTTAGAGGTGTATTTTGTACACAGGTTTTATGCTGGGGGCTCAGAGAGAAGTGGACAGCAGATTGTTGGCCCTCCCAGGAAGAAAAGTCCCAACGAGCTGGTGGATGATCTCTTTAAAGGTGCCAAAGAGCATGGAGCTGTAGCTGTGGAGCGAGTGACCAAGAGCCCTGGAGAGACCAGTAAACCGAGAGTGAGTATAAGGGTCATTGTCTGTGCCCACACGACTGAGATTCCAGAACTGGGAATGCCACCTTCTTCACCCCGGTAGTGACTGATTTTTTTCTTTTTTTCATTTGCTTACTTGGTCTTCTGTGCAGAACACGAGTGTAGTTTATCTCACCCTTTAACGTGAAACCAAGATTTGGGGCAGAGTTTTCAAACCTACAGCCTATGGTCTAGATTGGGTTCTGCATACATGTTTTGTTTGGCCTATCAAATTTGACTTACTTAGTGTTTTATTTTGTTTTACTTGAATTAATAGTCATCTGTTTATATAAAATCAGGATTTCTGTCTCCTTTGAGAAAATCAAAAAGTCTTTGATATTGTCTTGTACCCAAATTCCTACATGGTCATGGTTAATGAGAGTTTAGTAGCATCTGTTTCCTTTAGCCAGGCACTGCCCCTTCCAGCTCTTAACCCCAATTCTGGCCACCTAATTCATTTACCATACTGCCTGGGCATGTAGGCACTGAGTCTGATATCAGAGAAAGTGCATCTAGTAGCTAACAAGCTTGATCAGGAACCCTGTCCTCTTTCTTCCTCTTACCTAAGATATATATATCATTGTATCTGAGTAACCCTTGTACCATGGACCAACCCCTTAAATGTGTATGAACTTGTCCCTTATAGCCATTTGCAGGAGGTGGCTACCGCCTTGGGGCAGCACCAGAGGAAGAGTCTGCCTATGTGGCAGGAGAAAAGAGGCAGCATTCCAGCCAAGATGTGAGTGCATCCACCTTCCCATGAGGGAAGCTTGTGGACTGTTCTGCCATTTTTCTGAAGGGATTGGTTACATATTGTGCATTAACCAGCAGCCTCTGAAAGGGAAACTAACAGAGACAGTGCCCTTGCTGTGGTTCACGAACAAAGACGCTTACTGGAAAATCAAAGGAGCTTTCATGGGTGCTGGGTGAGAGAGCTGGTGAGAACAGGTGGGGAAAGGGGATGGGCAAATGAAGGAGTTTTTTGAGCAGCCCATGGATCTCAGGCAGAGGTACAGTGTATCTGGGGTTCTCTAGTGATGCGAGTATAGCTGAAGAACTTGGTCTTCAGACCACCAGAGAAGACTTAACACCAATTTTTCTTTTCTTTTTTTTTAGTTTTCCTCATTGTCCACTACTTTTTAGCCCTGTGCATAGGGTGTCCCTCCCCACAAGTGTAATCATACACACAATTTTAAGTCTTTTTTATTCAATATTATACCACAAACATTTTCTTATAGTCTTGTGATCATTAATTTCTATAATATGTTTTAAATCATTTTGGGTTTTATTCCAAAATAAAGTCAAGCAAGAAGAAAATAAAAATTTTATCCTCCAAGGCAGCTGCTAATGCATTGGTTTTTAGCCTTCTAGACCCTTTGCTGTGAATGTGTATGGGAGTTGTTGTGAACAGAACTTGTAGATAACATTTTTAATGACTGTGGAATAGTCCATGAGCAAGATTTGCCATGGTAGTTTAGTCGGACACTCACGGCATACCAAGCACAAGCAAAGCGTCGATTGAGTCACCTGCCCAGAGCCACATAGCTAGTGAGTGGCACAGTCAAGATGCAACCTCAGGTGTCCTAAAACAAAACCCCTGCTCTTAGTCTGTGCTAGGCCACCTTCCTATTCTAGGTTAATGCTTATTTAGTTTGCTTGTTGAGTTGCTTGTGCACACATGTATATATGTGTGTCTCTCTGTGTGTGTTTTAATAGTAGCAACACTGAGAAGTAGTAAAAACCTGCTAATTTGCAAGTTCAAATTGGTATGCTTGCCAGATCCCTGGTAACTGTTTACTCCCTGTCATCACAGGTTCATGTAGTATTGAAACTCTGGAAGAGTGGATTCAGCCTGGATAATGGAGAACTCAGAAGCTACCAAGACCCATCCAATGCCCAGTTTCTGGAGTCTATCCGCAGAGGGTGAGTGAAAAAGCCCTCCTGTAGGTCCCAAATCAGTGAGTGGATAGCAGTTGGGAAAGGAGGAGGCAGAATGTTTATTATTTGAGAAGTAAATTGTTTGAAGCAGATTCAGCATAGTTGAGATACGGATTCATAGATCTGCTCCAAAAACCTTGTATGTCCATTTTTCCCCTTTGGGCCTGAGGCAGACCTAAGTGGCCAAATAAGAAATAGGTGTCAGCCATGGCTGAACAAACAAGAGAGAAGGTGGAGGCAGACAGGTAGCCACCAGAGTAGCCTGCTCCCTTTGGAGGCCCAGCGATTTTTCACCACGGGACTGAGAGGTTTCTTCTCCCCTTTTCCCATCACTGTCATTTCCATCTTCCCTCTGTGGACCCCAGCATGGCCTTTTCTTCCACAGGGAGGTGCCAGCAGAGCTTCGGAGGCTAGCTCACGGTGGACAGGTGAACTTGGATATGGAGGACCATCGGGACGAGGACTTTGTGAAGCCCAAAGGAGCCTTCAAAGCCTTCACTGGCGAGGGTCAGAAACTGGGCAGGTAAGGGGCAGCACAGGTGAGAGCCAGACTCTGTCAATCACACCTGCCAAGCCCAGCAGACCCTGTGTATCACTCACTTTGGTTATTAGCTCTTTACTGTTTACAAAATACTTCAAATTTTATTTGTATGGGAGGAAGAGTGTGGAGAACATGGACTGGAGTTAACAGACCTGAGTTTATATCTCTGCTTCACTTTCTAGCAGTGTGACCTTGGACTGTATAGCCTCAGTTTCCTCAACTATAAATTGGTACTAATAAGAGTCCATACCTCCTAGGATTATTGTTGCAAGGAATAAGTGAGCTGATGCATGTAGAACACTGTTCCATAGTGAGCAGTCAATGTGAGCAGAAAGTGTACGTAATTGCTGCTGTGGCTCAGTAATCTAGGGTGTTCAGGGAAGGTGTCATCTCCTTGATGGCTTAAGGCTGAAATGAGGATTCCAAGGGGAATAAGAAATTACAGACTCTCGCCCAGCCAGGCCTCACAGTGTGTTGCTAAGGATGCAGGGACACTCAGGAACCTTGCTGCCCCTTTGCAGGCTGGTGTGCCACCATTATGACAGCTCAGCAGCTCTTATTTCTACTTACTTGGCCCTTCCTGACACTCACTCTGCCACTTGTGACTTTTTCTGCATTGTGTCCTCTGCTACTGCCTTCTCACTCCTGTACCCTCTACTAACAGACATTCTCTATCTTCCATTCAAACCCTCTGATGATATCTGATTGGTTAATAGTCACTGGTATCCCTCATACGGTTCTCCCACCAGACTCTTGGCCAGCCCATAGGTAGGCTGCCTTCTCTCAGGATCCACTTAGCTTTGGCCATGGCCATGGGGTCACCTGATTAGTGTTCTTCAGAGGGAACTGTGCACATGATAGGCATTTAGAGCATAGTGACCCTCCTTGCCAATATGATCCTTATTTTGTAGAGAGAAAGCTGAGGCTCTTAGATATTAGGGGCCTTTCCTTGGGCACATGGCTGGTGTGTGTTAGAGCCAAGACCCCAGGCCTTCTGACTGGCATTCCTTCCTGCACTCCTGCACAATGAGACATCCTTTCTAACCTAGATCTGGCAGTTCTCAAAGTAGCTACTGCCCTTGCTCACCTCACTATCTTCAGAGATCAAAGCTTGGTCTTCCAACAACCATGCCCTCTGAGCTTCTGGCTGGCGCTCTCCTAGAATCCCTTACCTGCCTGTTGACCATTCATGCCTCATCAGGAGCAAGGGTCAGAGTTCAGGGTATTAGATTTACCTGGCCCAAAGTAGTTAAGTCATCCCTGTTCTCATCATTTCATCTACTGCATCAAGGGCTGTGGACTAGCCCAGGACAGCTATTCTCACAGAGAGTGTCCCTGTCAGTTGTGATGAGCTTTATAGGGCACCTAATTTTTTTTTCTTTGATTATTAAAGTAATACATGTTCATCTTAATAGAAAGTGCAGGTAAAGAATAAAAGCTGTCCTGAACCTAACACCCAGAAATATCTGGCAAGTGTATCTTTCTTCTCTTACTCATTTGCATGTATTTGTAAACATGCTGTTGTATCACCTGCTTTTTACTTTATCAGTGAAGTATGGCTATCCTTTATCAGTAAGCTTATTTCTACACTTTTAATTATAATGCTTACATAATTTTCTAGCCCATAAATGTGCCATAATTTAACCAGTCCTTGTTGTTAAACATTTAGGCAGCTACCAGAATTACAACATTGCAGTGAATATCTCTGTGATTAAATCTTTGTATACTTTTTAATCTTGGGCTAGACATATGATTATTGTTTCAAAAGGGCTTCATATTTTTAAGATGTCAAATTGCCCTTCAAAAAGGTTATATTTTTTATGCCCACCACCAGTTACAAGGGAGGTCTCAGAACTTCAGAACACCATGCACTTTGGGTATGATTTTATAATACTAACAGGAAATGTTTCTACTATTGGAAAGTCTAGCCATATTATGTGTGTGAAACTCTGCATCTCAGAAAATTAAAATATCTTTAAAGTCTATTTTAGCATGATAGGAATAAATACTAATGTGGAGAATGAGCACAAGATAGAACTTGATATCACCATGATATTTATCAACAAAGTGTTCACTGCCAGTTCCACTTGCATTTTATTTCAGTTCTGGCTTTTTATGAAAACTTAGCTTAAAAAAAAAAACAGCCACAGTTTTATAAAGTTAAGTGAGATGGGACTTTAGCTTTTCAGTCTAAATCAGGACAGCTGCTTTAGTTTTTCTCATACATTTTACTACATTTTTCATTGTCTTGTGAACCAAAATGATCAGAAGCCAAAAGTCTTGAACTTTTCTTGAAATTTTTCCTGAAAATTTTCTCAGATTTGCTTCAAAAATCAGTCAGTACTGGGCTTTTTCAAAATCTTAATTATCTGGGAAAATACTTCAAGTGAATGAATAAGTTGTCTCAGTTAAAATATTTTGAGAAAATTCAGTTGTATTAAATTTTTTTTGTTGTTTTAGTAAAAGGCAAAAGATGTATACAATCTGAAGAGAAACCGGAGAATTTTGTTGTTGTTTTAGGTTTTACGTTAGTTTGTTTGAGTTGGGAGCTGATCTGAAGGTTCGAATTGCAAACAGCAAGAGTGCACTTGGGATGAGGGGTCACTGCTGCTGGAAGTGAGCTTTAGCTGCTCCCGTGCCTTCTGTAGTGGTTATTTTTGTGGAGAAGATGGCTGGTCTCAGGATTTGTAACTGTGGCAAGAAAGTACCTAGTGCCAGCTTATTCCCCCTGTAAAGATAGGAGGAGTTGGGTGATTCGGGCTCTTGAATTGAGACTCATTTTCCCCATAACTTACGATGTTTGCAGGGAGACACCAAAAAACACTATTTATAGACGTCTGCTCTAACCTTTCCTGCCTGTGAATCAAGCACCCTCACAGCTGCAGATGGCCAGCCGCTCACTGGGAGCAGTAGCCCAGCTGTTGGCAGTTCTCAGGAAGAGCTGACAGGCCAGCTCCTTTGAACAGATGCGTGTGGCTGCCCTGCGGGATGATTAGAGCACTATGGAACTAATATTCTTTGAATGATGTGCTCTTATTATTTGAAAAATCAGGAGGCCTGGTCTTCAGGTTTCCCCTCCTCTTCCACTCCCCATCCTCCTTGAGAGCAGTACAGACTGGGAATGCCTGTCAGGTGACCTTCCACTTACAGCCCATGGCAGCTGATAGCATTTCTAGTCGATTTTGGTCCAGAATTGAGGCAAATATAAGTGGGGCAGGACCTTGAGGAATGATAGTAATTAGTTAGTCGAGTGTTTTATGTTGTTAGCTAAGCGCTATGCTAAGTATTTCATATATTTTATCTTCTTTAATCCTGTTTTAATCCCCATTCTACAAAGAAGGACCCTGAGACTTGGTGAGATCCATATTGCTGGCCAGTGCAGAGCTGGGTCCCTCCAGTCTCTGCCTTTACCTGCCAACCTGCATAGCATCCTGGATATTCTTGCATAGCCACATAGACATTTGTTTGTACTTTTAGTATGTGTTGGGTACAGTGCATGTTTTTAGCTATTTTCTCAACTATCTGGGAAGTTTTAACTCTGTTTTATTGATGAGGAAACTGGGTCTTGAAATCCAGGCCTATACCTGTCTGAGTGTAAGGCCCAACAGGAGAGTGGGACAGTGTGAAGAGCACAGGATGGAGAGCCAAATAGCTCGGATTGTATACTGCCTCTACCATGAACCAACACTGGGATTTTGGGCAAGTTGCTTAACCCTGCTGTGCCTCAGTTTCTTCATCTGTAATGAATCCCTACCTCATAGGCTGGGGGTTAAGCCTGTGAGTTAAGTAAGTTAATACATGTGAAGTACTCAGCACAGGGCCTGGCTTAGGAATGGGTGCCTCATAAATAGTCACCATGTTTATCAGGCCACCCTGCCTCACCTAATTTTTAGGGAGTGTGTAAGAGAAACAGCCAGTCAGAAGCTACACAGCCAAGTCCAGGCATCAGGCTTTCCTCATCTCTTCCAGTGATGACCCACCAGCAGTCTGCAACAGGACGTGCTGGGAAGCAAACCCAAACAGCAGCTGCTTCCTTGTGTGGAGGATTTCCTAAATATCAGGCCTTGCGTGCACATTATCTCGTCTCATCCTCACAACAGAACAGCTCCTCATTTTACACACAAAGACACTGAAGCCCTGGGAAGTTGTGACTTGCTTAAGGCCACACTGTTGGTTTAGTTTAGAGGCAGAGCGGAGGCCAAATGGTAGGTGGCACAGCTCCAAAGCTTGTGCCATTTCTCTAGCATCACACCAACTCTCCTTGATAATAGGGACAGTAGAGACTGCTTCCCCTAAAAGGCGTGGAGGTGTGGTAAGGAGAGTGTCTCCATTTTATAGAAAAGGAAATTGAGGTGCCAAGATGCTCAGTAACTTGCTGAGGGTCATCAGCTCATAAGTGAGGAGTGAAACTCAAGGAGAGGTTTGAGAAAGCATTTTCAATATAAATATTATTTTTCTAAAATAAACCATCGTAATTGTAAAGCTTGACAAAATCCTGGCTGGTGGGAATACACAGAATATATACTGAAAGAAGGCTTGTTTATTGCATTAGTTTTTAAAAATGATCCATAGCATGTGTGTGTGTTTTCTCATCTATAAAATGGAGATACACCCATCTCAAAGGATGGTTGTGGTGATTCAGTGAGGTCGTGGCTGTGAAAGCCCCTTTAGACAATACCTGCACAAAGTCGGTGTAAATGTCACTCCTGTTTTTTCTACTCCCCACCCCCTTGCCTGAATAGATATCAGCTATTTTGGCTTAACAGCTTCTTTCTCATTTTAGGCCTGCCTGAAAATGTTATAGTTCCCTTTCTGGCAGGCGGTGGTTTCAATGAGTACATATACTTTGAATTATTATAAATAGTTGAGGGACAGGCTGCCTAAAGTCTAATTGGAGAGTTGACCTAATGTCTGTGAAACTAATGAACAAAACGAGATAGTGTAGATCAGGAATGTCCAGTCTTTTGGCTTCCCTGGGCCACTTTGGAAGAATTGCTTTGGGCCACACATAAAATACACTGATACTAATGATAGCTGATGAGCTAACAACAACAAAAAGCAAAAAAAAAAAAAAACTCATAACATTTTAAGAAAGTTTACAAATTTGTGTTGGGCTGCATTCAAAACTGTCCTGGGCCGCATATGGCCCATGAGCCATGGGTGGTTGGACAAGCTTGGTGCAGAGCTTAGGCATTTACAGGTATATGAGATTTACCTATTCACTATTTCCAAGCAACTCTTGTGGCCTATCGTAGTGTCATTTAAACTGTGTGTCCCAGCCCACAGTTTTTGAGTCCCACATGCTTTGAGGCTGATGCATAGAAGCAGCTTCTCTAGTGCTAGTAATGTGGGTGACATTCTCCTCTGAGCTCTACTTTGTAATTCTGTAAGTCCATGTTTTTCACATTCACAGAAAAGAGTAAGTTCACTTTTCAGTCATTCTTTAATTATATGCTTCAGGGCAATATTTAACTGTGCAATCTCTCAAAACCTTTAATGTGCCAATGGCCTCTGAAGCTGCTGGTGTAATATGTGGCCTTTCCTACACCTTCCTTCCCATGGAACACACTTTGGAAAGCACTTTCAGTTGGATTTGCTCTCAGTACCATTTTTGGGGCTGTGACGGGGGAAGAGTAAGTTACAAGAACTGATCTAATTAGAGGCTTTCAGGGGAAGCAAACGCTTATCTAGTGGCCTTTCTTCTTTGCAAAGGTCTAAGTCAGGTCATCTGCTAAGAGAAAGACTGGGAGTGAAGTGGACAGGTAGTTTGGAGGAGAGAAGGCGGCTCCATACAGTTGTGGAGAATTGGGAGTCCTATGTGCATTTTGTGTTTGTCAGCCATCCTGAGTGCATTATGCAATTTTCCCCTTTAATCCTAACAAAAACTGAGCAAGGCCTATAGCCTTAACCCTTTAAAAATCTAATTACTACCTTTGTTGAAACTAAGGGTGCTTGAGTAATTCAAACCCTGGTCCATGTGATTCTGAGATATGAAATCTAACACTGTGGCTGACACCGTGTCCTGTTCATTGTATGATGAATCCCAGCAGAACCCAGCACTTGATTGGCTTTTCAGTGCCCTTTAGAACTCTCTCCCCTGCCCTCAATAGTGGATGTATGAGTACAGATACACATGTGAGTGAGGTGCACTAGGTAATGCAGGCCTGAAAATTCCATCACAGAAGAAGAATCTGGATTGCTTTGCCTGCATCCTGCCACTCACCTGCCAGGCTGTGCCAAGGCTGCCTCAGCTGCAGACTTGGAACACTCCCCTCCACCACTCCATTGAGGCTAAAACTGACCCTGTTCTATTATGTCTTCCAGCCTTATGACCCTGTCTCTCCCACCCTAGGCTGTCCTGCTTTCCTCCCTTCAAGCCCTTGTTCAGTTGAAGACACCAAGGAGGAAAAAGGCCGAGTAACTTGCCCACATTACTCAGGAGCGAGGGAGCTAGCAATAACGTATGAAATATATGACTCAGGGTTTGAAGTGAATTCTGCTGGACCTGTAAGTTCCATAAGGGCACGATTTTCCCTGTCTGGGTCAATAGATCAGCAGCACCAAACAATGCCAGGCGCATAGCAAATGCTCAGTAACAGTCCAAGAAGGGATTCCCTTCTTGCTAGGGGCCTTGTTTCTGCTTGTGTTCTGATGCCATCCTCTCTCCTCAGCACTGCCCCCCAGGTGTTGAGTACCAGCTCTCCAGCCCAACAGGCAGAAAATGAAGCCAAAGCCAGCTCTTCCATCTTAATCGACGAATCAGAGCCCACCACAAACATCCAAATTCGGCTTGCAGACGGTGGGAGGCTGGTGCAGAAATTTAACCACAGCCACAGGTACCTTGCATTGTGTGGCCTAGCTTATTCTAGGAGTGTCCTCTGGGCCTCACGCAAATGTGTGGGAAACAGAGAGCCGTTTTTCCTCCTAAATACCAGCAGGCACTCCATGCTTTCCCCAAAGCAGACACGAGGGTGGTAAGGACTACAAGTCTGAAGCCTTAAGTTCTGGTCCCCACTCTTCCATTAGTGTGGCCAGTGACTGTTCACTTCCCCCTGTGTGTCTCATTCTTCATCTGTAAAATTAGAGTATTAGATTTCTCAGGGCTTTTTCTAAGCTACCAGACTTCAGAGGAAGTCCCATGCTAAAGTCCTATGAAGACATCAGATTAGAACTGCTGTGGTTGATGGAGGAGAAGGGGGTGCAGTGTCACCGTCCCGCTCACCTGGCTTCCTCCACCTCCCTCCCCACAAGGGGCCTGTGAAAAGTACTGGGCCAGGAAGAGCTCTTCTAGATCTGGCTGTCGAGAATTCTGGGAATGCCTGCTCCACATCTCAGACCATCTGGGCTGGATCAGTGCCTTCTTCATTTTAAAGATGGGGAAACTGAGCCACAGCAAAGTGAAGAGACTAGTAGGAGAGGTGCTAGAGGACTGTTGCCAGTAAATATATTTGGTGCCTCCTTTCTGTAGAACAGAAGTGTCTAAATTTTATTGGTCATGAGCCAACTAAGCCAGCACCCACATGTGGGATCAGTGAATTGTTTATCAATCGTTGAGTATTGACTGTGCTCGCCTGTGGGTGACAGCAGGAGACAAGCCCCAGCTGTGAGCCAGGTGCATCTAGAGCCTATTGAGACCCCTCATCAGGAACGTTCATTACACTCAAGTGCCTGGTGGTTAAGCGAGTGACCCATCCCAGTGATGTGAGTTATTTGCCTCAGTTTCATTTCACTCATTAAGCTCAGCACACTGCTGCCCATTCCCAGGGTGGACAGCCCATGCAGAGGCTTTGCTAGGTGAAAAAGCTTGGTTTGCTAAAAGTCACAGGCAGAATCCTGCAGGTCCACGCCCTTAGATGTGCCAAATTGTAAGTTGCATAGATTTTAGGGGTTTGGGGCAAAAAGGAAACTTATGTTTAAGTGCTCTAGGGAAGGAGGCATTGTTTCCAGGTGGTTTCATTGTCATATGATCTCCAGGTTCAGAAGGCAGGCAGTGTCTGGAGAAACAATTCCTGGCCCTGAGAAGTTGACCATTAATTTCTGACAGATAGTTTAAGTGCCTCCTGTGACATACAAAAGAGACATACACTGTCCTTGTGAAATTCATGAGCTGCAGGAGGAGACACTAATCAGATCATCCCAGAAACGTGGAAGGAGGGTCAGGGATGGAGACAAGGAGCTAAGGAAGGCTGTCCTGAGGAGGTGGCATTTGATCCGAGGCCTGAGTTGTGATTAGGATTACAGAAAGGGGATCAGGCAGGGGAGCCTCTGGAAAGAAGGACCCAAATGTGGGAAGAGAGTATGGCCTGATGAACTAGAAGTGGGCAGAAGAGAACGAGGGG
The DNA here is from genome assembly GCF_029289425.2 of Pan paniscus. Taxonomy (NCBI): domain Eukaryota; kingdom Metazoa; phylum Chordata; class Mammalia; order Primates; family Hominidae; genus Pan; species Pan paniscus. The sequence continues at coordinate 2,479,773 of NC_073270.2, read as the reverse complement.
AAAGAGGGTGGTATAAAATTAGGTAGTCCTTGGGAACACAGTAGGGTTGTTGGTGTTTATCTCAAGGAAAATGGAAACAACAGTGAAGGACTCTTGGCAAGGAAGGGACTTGGTCCCACATGCCTGAGCGTAGCTTTCACTGTTCTGTGGAGAAAGTCAGGAAAGGGGATTTGCGAGGTGTTTAGCTTTCCACAGGGCAGGGGTATGGACAGCAGAGGATGGCACTGCTCACCGCTTCCCCAACTCCTGCAGGATCAGCGACATCCGACTCTTCATCGTGGATGCCCGGCCAGCCATGGCTGCCACCAGCTTTATCCTCATGACTACTTTCCCGAACAAAGAGCTGGCTGATGAGAGCCAGACCCTGAAGGAAGCCAACCTGCTCAATGCTGTCATCGTGCAGCGGTTAACATAACCGCCCAGCCAGCTGCCTGGCCTCCCTCCTGTGTTTCCCATGGCCAGTGGCCATGCCCCATGGGGATCGCCCCTCCTGCCCCCTTGTGCACACCCAGCAGTCCAGTGCAACGTCTCCTCCATAGCTCTGGGTTCTTAGATCTTGGTTGGACGTTTGTTTTCTCCTTAGTTGCATTTCCTGGGTTTTTGTGACGATCAATGGACTTTAATGAAAAAAAAAATAAAAACAACCAAAAAAATTGAAGGAATATCACCAGCATGTTGTACGGAAACTCTCCCACTGAAGCAGGCTTTAATTGCTTTAAAATTATATTTATCTTGGGGCCTGTGGGAGGAAACTTCCTTCCATCTTCTCTGCATAAAAACTTGTGGCACACAATGCTTATTCACTAATGTGTCCCACCCGCCAGCCCCACAGATGACTGGAGGAAGGAGGGGAAATGTGTAGAAAGAGGCTTCGCCACCACTTGTTCCCACGAGAATATATCACTTGCCCAGATAAAACTGGGCGGCAGCCAGAGTTCCCTAAAGTGGGAAGTCAGAGCTACATGCACACAGTGTCTTCAGAAGGTGAAAATAAATATTTCCCTGTGCTCCTTTTACTCAACCCCTGGGATATCTAATCTTGCCAGGCCTTGGCCAGTTGAGATTCTGTTCCACCTGCCTGCCTGGCCCTTTCCTCCATTACCATCCAGACTGCTCGCCTCCTGGGGATTCTCATGGGCTCCATTATGGCTTGATTTACTCCACGTGCAGAAGTCTTGAGTGGACCTAGGAGGTAGGTGGGATATTTTTTTTCACTAGGATACAGCTCATGCCAACCCATCCTAAGTGAGTTCAGAATCAGGGTATCTTGCCCTAAAAGATAAACAGTCAAAATGCCACCGAGCTGTTCACTAGTGATGTGTGGCAAATCAAATCAACTGTTGAAGAAGGGGTGAGTTTCCCGTGCTACAAGCACCTGTCACTGTTGGTACTTGCAGGAGGCTTCTGCTGGGTATGTTTTGGAAGTGAGTGTCACTACTTGGCTTTGCTTAGCAGGTTCTGCTTCACACTTGTTCTTTGACCTGCTGACTTGTGACTTGCAGAAACATAGGCAGTAGTCCTAGCCTGGTAAAGACCCTCCACCACCCCTCTAAGTTTGATTGCTATGCAGGTTTGGGAGAGGAGGCCTATCGGGCTCTTGGATGGAACCCTTTCCCGTATTAAACAAACCAGAGACAGAATCAGTGCTGACTCAGGATCTCCTGGTTTGGAATCGTAATGTGCCTCGATCCTCTTTCCAAGCAGGCCTCACCAGTCTCTTTCTCTTTCCTGCTTCACCCCTGCAATGAGCCAAGAACCAACACTACATCCACCTAGAACTGCAGAAGGGCTTGTGGTTTCAACCAAGACCCATCCTGAGCAAGGGACTTGGCTCGGTGCTTTTGATCCCAAAGTTCCCACACCGGCAGTGGCCTGCTGGGGCAATGGCATCTGTCACGGTGTTTTCTCCAGCAGGTGGAGATTATGGAACCTACATATGGGTCTGGAAAAACTGTACACTGTTGTCACCTTGACCATTAAAAACCAGAATGAGGACAATGGAGTTTTGTACTTTCTAATGGGTTGCTTTGACGGAAACTACAGCAGCCAGCAGAAGTACTTAAGTGCTTCACAAAGGTCCCACTTTACAGTGCAAAACCTTGAGCCCCAGTCACACTGCTAGTAAGTGGTAAGGTACTGCCTCTTCCCATCCAGAGCCCCCGTTCAGCCACCATGGAGTGCAGTATGCACTCCATCCCTAACTGCCAGGCCCATATACATACACTTGACCTCCCCCTACCTCCTCCTCACAGTGTCTGCTTAATTAATTAGTATATTGCAGAAGAGATTGTAAAAACACCCACTTAAAACCTGTATCATCTACGGTAGTTTGCAAAGGGCCCCCAGCACCTCTGGGAAGTAAGCGAGGCAGGTGATCTAACTCTTATCTATATTGTTGATGCAGCCACCACAGTTGAGAGACAGTCCCTCTGACCTTGGACCAGGGATCACACTGGTCTGGTTCCAGGCTGGGGAAGGATGTTCCCAGCCCTAGTTTTCTGTTTTGGGCAGTCCAGATGGAAAGGCCCATCCACCCAGGTAGGCTTTCACAGGTTTAAAAGAAAAAGGATACTCAGCCACTGGTTCCGGGGCTTCTGAATTCAGTTCTCAACTGGGGCATTTTGGATCTCCCCAAAAACTGGTTGGTAAGACAACCTCCTGGCATTAAATGGGCCAGGACAAGGATGCATGTCAGTTCATTGGACATGCCTTGATAGATACCCAAAACTCATCAAAATGAAAAATAGGCAAAGTAATTGTCATGATGCCCTTTCTAAAAGTGCAGTTTTAACTAGTCTCTGCTGTGGGATGTGGGTTGTTTGATCTTGTTAACAATCATGCCCAGCAACCCTGTAGGTAGAGTCTTGCACAGATCCGGCTGCTTCCTCAGCAGAAGGCCAGGGAAGAAGCAGGCATGTGGTCAAGAGCTAGGCATGGCTTTAATGGCATTCCAAACTGTCTTCCAGAGGGGCAGCGGCCCTTTTCATACCCATCCATAGGACAAAGCATGCCCTTCCCTGCCAGGAGCTTAAAGATGACTTAGAGCTCATTCAGGGGAAGCAGCTGGTACAGAAATAAGGGTTCCCTGCTGCTCCCTGTCTCCTAACTCCCAGCATTTCAGAGAGAACTGCCAACTCCTGATTCCCAGGCCCAAATAAAAGGCCTTCCTTCTTTAAATGGGGTTGGGCTCCTGTGTTGAGGGTGTGTGGCTGGGGATCCCAGTCCCCCTCTTCCAGGCCACACTCTTCCCAGGCCAGGACAGGGAAGCAGAGTAGAAAACACTTTTTGACTTGTAGCATCTGACCCAGGTCCCAGTCTGAGCTCCTGCACTGTGACTGTGCCTCTCTGTTTCAGTGGCCTCATCTCATGCCATGTCCAGTCCATCAGCAATCCTCTGGGTGCCCCTGGTCACCCCTCCCCTACGATCATCTGGGCCAGCCTCCGTAGTCACTCACCTATGACTGCAGAATCTCATCAGTCCCCCAGCTTCTGCCCTTGCCCCACCCAGGCAGAGAGCTTCTTTGGCACCATTAACCACAGCCTGCCACTCCCATCCTTTAACGTCCTTGGGAGCTTTCCATTACCCCTGGAAACTTCTAAGACTTGCAGAGCCCCATAGGCCCTGGCCCCTTCCCACCACCCTCCATCCCTTTGACCTGCTTCATTTTTCTTCTCTCTGCTCCATCTAATATGTACTCTATTTATTAACGTGCTTGTTTCCTTGGTCCCCCCACTAGCTTATAAACTCCATGAGGGCAGAAATGCCTGTTCCTCACTCTTGTATCCGGAGCAGGTGGCATGATGTCTGACGCATAGTAGATCCTCAACAAGTGCGTGCTTGGATGAACCTGTGAAATGGAGACCAGACCTTATATAAAAGGATGGAAGGCAAGAAGGCTTTTAAAGCACCCCCATGTGGTGCGTGCTTGGGAACTGCAGTCCCTCCTCCCAAAGCACGTTCTCAGCCATGAGGGGGCGTCCTAAAGGGCACCTGGAGCCACAGGGTCTTCCTGCAACAGGTGCTAAGAAGATGTGTCTGGGGTAGGAAGCAGGTGTGACAGGTATGTCCCCAGTCCCTTCTTGCCCTGTCTCAGCTGGACCAAGAGGTTTATTAAGGGCCAGTTACCCTCCGTGTTGAGCACCTGAGAACCTCAATGCCAGGACTAGGACTTGCTACTACTAATCGTAATAGCAGCTGCCATCATTTGAGCACTCACTTTGTGCCAGGCCGTTTGTGCCTTAACAACCCAAGGGTACCATGGTTAGCCCACTATGGAAGAAGTTACTGAGGCTTAGAGCAGTGATGGGACTTGCCTGAAGTCACACACGGAGTAAGAGGCATTTGAATCCCCAACTACCTGAACACAGAGCCACAGCCCTTGACCACGAGGCTCTACTGCTGTGAAAAAGGCAGGCACAAAGGCAGTGGCAGGAGGGATGATTGGGTCGGGCAGGGAGGGACAGGGAAAACAGAAGCGGACACCCTTGAACTGGGTTGTGAAGGGTGATTAAAGGTTGGTTCTTTGACGAAAAGGCAAAAAAGTTGTCCTTCCTCAAGAGACAAACTCAGAGGGCATGTGGAGGCTTGGGGCAGGCTTTGAACTTAGGTTCCATCTTATACCAGGCATGACCTTAGACAAGTCACCTAAGCTTCTCTGAGCCTTGGCTTCCTCATTCAGAAAACAGGGATAATGGTAGTTCCTACCTCTTATACTATGGGGATTAAAGATGTCTGTGAAGCCCTTGACGCATAGTGGGAACTTTATGAATGACAATAGGTGCTGCTATGTAGCCCTTACCATGTGCCAGGCACTGTTAAACACTTAAGCATGATCTCATTAATTCTCAACACTCCTGTGAAACAGGAGCTTTTATTATTCACATCTTTGCAGAGAATGAAATTGAGTGCCTCGCACGTGGTAGACGACCTGGCTATTAAACATCTATTGGTTAAATGATCGGAGAATCAGGAGAAAGCAGTCAAGGACACACTACTAATAAATGACAACTGAGATTGAACCAAGGGCCATCTAACTCCATCCTCCTGGCCTGGCCTCTGTACCATGAGCTTATTTTAAGTCAGCTCTGGGTGAACCACCTGCAGCAGGAAAAGCTCAGGCTTAGGAGTCAGCCTGCTGGGTACTAGCTGTGTGGCCTCGGCAAGTTCCTTAGTTTGATCATCCATGTGTCAATATACTAAGATGGAATTACTTGCATCCCAATTTGGCTGGGTTCCCAAGGCAATAGTGGGCCTAGCTACTCCACCTCCCAGGATGAATTGGTGTCCACACACAGGGCTTTCAAAGAGATGGTCAAAAACTAGCTGTGTGTCTCCTTGCCTCTTTCCCACACCAAAGACGTTAAAGGTTCAAGTTGGAGCTCTGAGAAGAGTTTTCTTTAAAGGAAGTTACTGGAGGGCTTTGAGTGCACAGGGGAAGGGGGAGCTTTCCTTCTCCCTCAGCCTAGGGATTGGTGTCTCAAGGAGACCACTCAAGAGCTTGGAGATGACGAAGGTGCCAGGCACCCACCTCACACCTGAGCAATCTTGAAAGCAAGAGGCTGATGAAGCAAAGAGAACTTGGTGTGAGGGAGCTTGTGCTATATGTCCCGTCAGCCAAATGTGGACCCATGAGGCAGCCAGACTGGACTGTCCTGGGTCTTGCTCTGGAAGGACAGAGGGACCTTAGTGCAAGATAGACCTTGGGTTGCAGGACTGAGGGAGGAGTTACAAGCAGCCAGCTAGAGAATCTATTGGCTTCCTCAAGGGAAGTGAACCAAGATCTGAAGAACCAACAAGTGCACCCTAGAGGGAAGCCCAGAGCATCTGCACCGGCCACAGGAAACCAGCAGGCCCTTCCCCATGTCCCCTGCGACCCTGCCCCTGAGAGAGGGAAGAAGCTGTACTTCTAAATGAAGTTCAAAATCTTGACTATGACCTGGGAATGGCCTTTTTAAAAAAAAAAAATTACTTTTAAATAGGTAATATATTTACATGGTGCCAAAAAATGTCTTAGATACCTCCCTTCTTATCCATGCCATTTGCCCAATTTCCCCTCCCTCCCTCCCTCCCCACTATAAGTTTCTTAGTTGCCCTTGCAGAGTTCCTAAATACAAGCCAATACTCTCTGTCTATTCTGAGGCATCCATTGTTTCCCATATTTTAGCAACTCTGAAATCAGAATGCATCATACAATCAGGCAGTCCTGGTGTCACCTAATACCTTAACATATTTATTTTGTCTATATGTTTCCTTTTTATTTGTGCCCAAAGTTGATATGATATAAATTCATGTCTAAATGAGTCTAAATGAGTTCTCAAATATAAAATTCTAAGCATTGTGCCAATTTAATCAGCAATGGTCTTTCTTAGTGGCATATAAATTAATGGTGCCTTTGTCACTCCTGGCATCTTAGATCCAATAGATCTGCAGCGATTCTTATTCACAAGTATGTCAGCCTGCCCACCACTATCTACATCTTTTTCCATTTAACAGTAGATTTTGGAGGTCATTTGTTGTGAAGGACATGTGGGTGTCTCCTGGATTTTGCTGTTACAAACAGTACTACAGTGGCAAAGCTTGTATATGCAAATGTGTGAAGAGTAAATTCCCAGATGCATAAGTGCAATTTACTCTTGCACCCGCAGTGGACTTGAGAGCCTGTTTTCCCACAGATTCGCCAGCAGGTTGCGCTGTGAGCATTTGCCTGTCAGGTAAGTGAGCAGTGGATTCACAATGTGGTTTTGTTTGCATTAATACCAGTTGTTGTTGTTGTTGTTGTTGTTTGAGACAGAGTCTCACTCTGTTGCACAGGCTGGAGGGCAGTGGTGCGATCTTGGCTCACTACAACCTCTGCCTCCTGGACTCAAGAGATTCTCCTGCCTCAGCCTCCCAAGTAGCTAAGATTACAAGCACGCACCACCACGCCCAGCTAATTTTTGTATTTTTAATAGAGAGGGGGTTTCACCATGTTGGCCAGCCTGGTCTCAAAGTCCTGACCTCAGGTAGTCCACCTGCCTCAGCCTCCCAAAGTGCTGAAATTACAGGCATGAGCAACCACGCCCAGCCCATGAATACTATTTATTGAGTATTTTTCTGTACCACATTATTAACTACATATTTCTCATGAATCATCCCATTTAATCCTCAGGCAAGCCCTATAAGACAGGTACCATTTTTAATTCCATTTTAGATATGAGGGTGAGAGAGGTTAAGCAACATGCCTATTCCACCTAGCCAGCATGTGCAAGTCCACAATTTTATGATAAATTTACCTTAGTTTTTTCTTTTTTTTTTTTTTTTTTTGAGACGGAGTCTTATTCTGTCGCCCAGGCTGGAGTGCAGTGTCATGATCTCAGCTCACTGCAACCTCCATCTCCCAGGTTCAGGCAGTTCTCCAGCCTCAGCCTCCTGAGTAGTTGGGATTACAGGCATGTGCCACCACACCCAGCTGATTTTTGTATTTTTTAGTAGAGATGGGGTTTTGCCATGTTGCCCAAGCTAGTCTCAAACTCCCGACCTCAGGTGATCCGCCCACCTCGGCCTCCCAGAGTGCCGGGATTACAGGTGTGAGCCACTGTGCCCGGCGATAAATTTGACCTTAGTATGTTTATTTCGGAGCTTGTACTCTTAATCACTCTGCATATTGCCTCCCTTAACATTTACTTGTGCATAAAGTGTTGAATAATATCCAACTTAGGCTTGAATGTTGAATGTTTCCAGCTTAGGGTTTCCTGGAATGATGAATACTAGCATCTTATTCATAATGATCTGATCATAACATCTATGCAAATTTTAGTTATTCCTACTTCAGGATGGTATTCAAAGTCTTCATCGTATGTGGCCAATCTTTGATGGGTTGGTAAAATCTATATAATATAACCTGTTCATTTTTCAGGTATGTGAGCACATAATTATGTTTCTTTAGGATACTGCTTGCTATGGTTGCGGATTTTCTAACTTGCTTTCTCTGTTTTTTTTAGAACATTTTTGTGGGTATGAGAAATTGATGAATATTGTTATTCATGTTCTCAAAGAAAAAATATGCTGATTGGATCACCTCTTCTTTCCTTCCTTCCTTCCAATTGCACCAACTTCCCTGATGGGCATGGCTCTCTTCACTGTCAGGTTGGATTCTCATTACTGTCTTTTGGAGATGCCTGGGATGCACTGCATTGTACAGACAACTGCCTTCATCTTTGGAATGAGTTTTAAGTTGTCTTGTAATAGCTCTTTTGGCTTCACTGATAGAAGGACCCAGATAAGAACACAGTTTTTTCGCATTGTATTTATTAGTGTTCTAAAATATCTTTTTCTTGAAGAGTCTTATGATCAAGCACCTTGTATTTTAGGAAATTCAGCTGTTGTAAATCTACTTTTTTAAAAGTTCTTATTACAGCATGTAACAAATTACAAAAACATGTAATTTGTAAAAAAAAAAAAAAAAATCCTAGGAGACTTAAACAAAAACAATCACCAACTACCTGAAAACTCAGAAAAATTTGGCCTTGTGCCCCCCAGTTGAGTCAGTTAATGAAGAGATTTTGAATAATGACCATGAGGGCAAACTGCCCAAATCAGGTTCTCAGCTCTGCCATTTATTAGCTCTGAGACCCTGGGCAACCCAACAGCCCCTCTGGGCCTCCTTTTCTTCATCTGCAAAATGGGTATGTCAGTATAACTGATACAGAATAGGTGAGCCCCAAAATTGGTGCTAAACCCAGGAGGGTCCTTAGCTTCTAAGGACAAGCCAGTGGAATTGGCAATCTTTTGTTGAACAGTACTGCTCTTTGTAGAGCAAGGATAACTCCTAGGCAGTGCACTTCAGTCAGCAACATATGGGCTCCTGGCAACTGTATACTCACATAAACCCATTTTTAATTACATGCAAATTAAGGGGCAGGCCAATGCAAACTGAGGGACAGGTTATTTAGAACTTCCTAGGAAAGGGGTGGTAACTTCCAGGTAATTACCATGACATTTGTAAACTGTCATGGTGCTTGTGGGAGTGTCATATGCTAATGAGCAATGAGGGCAGCTAGGGATCACTTTCCTCACCATCTGCTGGTTCCTGCGGTTTCTTCACTTTGTATAGACCACATCCTGTTTTGGTCAGCAGGGTTGTGACCAGAAAATAAGTTCTGCCAGACTGCTGCCTCATAAGAGTTGTTATACATTTAGCCATATGAGTGAGTATTAACTGTTAACCATTTTCTAATTCATTTAATTTTTAAAATTATCATACAGTAAAATTAACTATGTTGTATATAATTATACGGATTTCAGCACACGTATAGATTCATGTAACCACCACTACAATCAGGACACAAAACAATTCCATCATCCCAAAACCTCCCTCATGCAATGCCTTGATAGTCACACTACCCCCCAAACTCAATCCCTGACAGCCACTGATCTCTTCTTCATCATTGTAGTTTTGTCTTTTCCAGAACATCACGTAAATGGAAGCATACAGTATTTAACCTTTGGAGACTGGCCTCTTAGCATAATTCCTCTGAGATTCATCCGGAGGAACAATTTTCATATGTTGTGCGTATGAAAAGTTCATTGTTTTTTCATTGCCAAGTAATAGTCCATGGTATGAATGTGCAACAATCTGTTTATCTGTTCAACCATTAGAGGATATTTAGGTTGTTGCCAGTTTGGGGCAATTAGAAATAGAGCTGCTATAAACCTTCATGTACAGGTTTTTCTGTGAACAAAATTTTCCTTTCTCTAGGGCAGCAGTCCCCAGTCTTTTTGGCATCAGGGACAGGTTTCATGGAAGACAATTTTTCCACAGACTTGGGGAGTGGGGCGGATGGTTTCAGGATGATTCAAGCACATTTACATTTATTGTGCATTTTATTTCTATTGTTATTACATTGTAATATATAATGAAATAATTATACAATTCACCATAATGTAGAATCAGTGGGAGCCCTGAGCTTGTTTTCCTGCAACTGGATGGTCCCATCTTGGGGTGTTGGGAGACAGCGACAGATCATCAGGCATTAGATTCTCATGAGAAGCACACAGTCTAGATCCCCTACATGCACAGTTCACAATAGGGTTTGCACTTCTATGAGAATCTAATGCTGCTGCTGATCTGATCTGACAGGAGGTGGAGTTCAGGTGGCAAGCAGTGGGGCAAGGCTATAAATATAGATAAAGCTTTGCTCACTCACCAGCCTCGCACCTCCTCTGTGCGGCTGGTTCCTAACAGGCCATGGACTGATACTGGTTCATGACCTAGGTTTTGGGGACCTCTGCTCTAGGGTGAATACTCTAGAGATGTCTAGGGTCTGGGGTGGCTGGGTTATATGGTAAGTGTATGTTTAACTTTATTTAAAACTGTCAAATCATTTCCCAGAGTGGCTGTTGCACTGCACATTCCTGTCAGCAATATATGAGATTTTTGGGTGCTACTTAGCTTCACCAACACTTGGTATTGTCAGCATTTTTATTTTAGTCATTTTAATAGGTGTGTAGTTATCTCTTGTCATGGTTTTGACATTAGCATGTCTTGTGATGCTAATGATGCTGAACATCTTTTCATATGCCATTTGCCACCCATAAATCCTTTTTGATAAAGCATTTTTAAGAGTCCTTGCCGGCCAGGCATGGTGGCTCATGCCTGTAATCCCAGCACTTTGGGAAGCTGAGGTGGGCAGATCACAAGGTCAGGAGATCGAGACCATCCTGGCTAACATGGTGAAAACCCGTCTCTACTAAAAATACAAAAAATTAGCCGGGCGTGGTGGCGGGTGCCTGTAGTCCCAACTACTTGGAGGGCTGAGGCAGGAGAATGGCGTGAACCCAGGAGGCAGAGCTTGCAGTGAGGCGAGATGGTGCCACTGCACTCCAGCCTAGGTGAGAGTGCAAGACTCCGTCTCCAAAAAAAAAAAAAAAAAAGAGTCCTTGCCTTTTTGTTTATTGGATTATTTGTTTTCTTACTGTTGGATTTTGAGAATTCTTTACAAATTGTGATTACAAAAATATAAATGCAGAATATCTATGAGTCCACCGTTACCTTGATATCAAAGGTATGATTCTATGAGTCCACCGTTACCTTGATATCAAAGGCAGACAAAACGACTGTCCGGTATATCTTATGAATATAGACTCAAAAAATCCTCAACAAAATAGCAAACCAAATCCAGTAGCACATTCAAAGGATTATATATCATGACCAAGTGGGATTTCTCCCAGAAATGCAAGGGTGGCTCAACACAAGAAAAAAAAATCCATCAATGTAACACAACTCTGTAAAGAGGGAAATGATATCACAATAGATACATTAAATGCATGCAACAAAATTCAACACTTCAAACGCTTTCAGGATACAAACACTCACCAACAAATCAGAATACAGAGAACTTCCTTAACATGATAAAGGGCACTTACACAAAACCCACAACTCACATTATACTCAATGGTAAAAGAGCAGAAGCTTCCCCACTGAGAGCAGGAACAAGACAAGAATGCCCATTTTTACCACTGCTATTAAATATTGTACTGGAAGTCCTAGCCAGAGCAGTTAGGCAAGAAAAAGCAATAAACAGCCTCCAAATTGGAAAGGAAGCAGTAAAGTTATCTCTATTTGAAGATGAAATAATTCTATATATAGAAAATATAACAATACAAAAATGTACACAACTACTACAGCCAATAAACAAATTCAACATAGTTGCAGATTACAAGATCAGTGCACGAAAGTCCATTTTCTATGCATCAGCGATGAACAGTCTGAAAATGAAAGTAAGTAACAATTCCATTTATAACAGCATCCAAAAGAGTAAAATACTTAAACCAAGGAGAAAGACTTCTATGCTGAAAACTACAAAACATTGCTGAAAGAAATTAAAGAAGACCTAAATAAATGGAAGACAACACATGTTGGTGTATTGGAATATTAATTGCAAATGATCCACAGATTCAATGCAACCCCTATCAAAATTCCAATGGCATTTCCTAAGGAAATGGAAAAACTAATCCTCAAATTTATGTGGAACTGGAATGAACCCCAAGTAGTCAAAATACTATTGAAAAAGAAACACACCAAAGAAGAAAGAAAAAGAAACACAAAGTTTCAGGGCTCGTGCTTCCAGATTTCCAAACATACTCAAAACTTCTATAATCAAACCAGTGTGGTACTGACATAAGGACAGACATATACACCAGTGGAATATAATTGACAGCCTAGAAATAAATATCTATGGCTAATTGATTTTCAATAAGTGTTCAGCACAACTCAATGGGGAAAGAATAGTCTCTTCAACAAACAGTGCTGGGGCAACTGCATAATCACAGGCAAAAGAATGAAGCTGGACTCGTACCTCACTCCACACACAAAAATTAACTCAAAATGGATCAATGACCCAAATACAAGAGGAAAACATAGGGGTAAACTATTTAGAGAAAAACATAGGAGTAAATATTTATAACCTCAGACTTGGCAATGGATTCTTAGATTTGACACCAAAAGCATGAGCAACAAAAGGAAGAAATGGATAAATTAGACTTCATGAAAAGTAAAACCATTTGCACAAGAAAATATATTATCTAGAAAGTAGAAACACAGCCCACAAAATGAGAGAAAGTATTTGCAAATAATGGACTTGTATCCAGAATATATAAAGAACACTTAAAACTCAACCACAAAAAAAAAAAAAAAAATTAAGAAATAGGCAAAGAACCTGAATAGACATATCTCCAGAGAAGACATACAAATGGCCAGTAAGCACATGAAAGCATGTTCAGCATCATTTGTTACTAAAGAAATGCAAATAAAAACCACAGTGGGATACCACTTAACACCTGCAAGAGATAAACCACTTCACACCCGCTAGGATAACTATAATCAAAAACATGGAAAATAGGAAATGTTGATAAGGATATGGAGAAATAGAAACTTGCACACTGGGATCACACAATAGAGAACACTGTAGTAACATTTTGGTCTGCTCACAAGACCCAGAACATTTACCAGTTTTTGTTGTTGGTTTATTATTTTTCTGTTAAAAAAAATTGTGAAAAGTTTGTTTTAGCTGGATGATATTTTAATAGTTGCCAGTGCTTTGGAACTATGTAGATGTCACTACTTAACACATATACCTTATGTTTTATTTTGTTTTACACTCAGTATAAATCAGGAACATTTAGCCAACCACCTAGCATTTAGAATCCTCTTTTTTATTGTCTTCTAAGGATATGGATGTTCCCATAACAGCAACAAAAACATTTCGTAAATATCACTTGATAGACTTTAAGCACCTGCTTAACTCTGAATGTGTCCCAAATATTTAGTGTAGATAGATAGATAGATATTCAACAAATAAAGCAAAATATAACATGCATTTCACATTTTGTCTTTCCCTGTTACAATTTTAATAGCAGAACTGTATGACAAATTTAGGTGATCCTAGCATATGTTAAATTCAAATTAATGTAAAACAGATCAACAACAACAAAGAAACTTTCTATTTGAGCGAAGTCATGCTTTCTATTATAATAACTTGGCTTCGGTTATCCATCAAGTGCACACTTACACTGTTGTCTGATTGTTTATAATAAAGAATACTGAACCTATAAAAGAAAAAAGAAACCCTTGTACACTGTTGGAAGTTGCTGTGGAAAACAATTTGGTGGCTCCTCAAAAAGCTAAACATAGAATTACATATGACCCAGAAATTCCACTCTTAGGAATTATATTAGTCAGAGTTCTCCAGAGAAACAGAACCAATGCAATACATATAGAGAAGATTTATTATGGGAATTGTTTCATGCAATTACAGAGGCCAAGAAGTCCCATGACATACTATTTGCAAGCTGAAGAACCAGGAAAGATGGTGATGTAATTCAGTTCAAGTCTGAGAGCCTGAGAATCAGGGAAGCCAGTGGTGTAACTCCCACTCCAAGGCCTAAGGTCTGAGAATCTGGGGGTGGGAGGCTATTGGTATAAGCCTTAGAGTCCAAAAGCCTGAGAACCAAGAGCTCCATTGTCTGAGAGCAGGAGAAGGTGATCCAGCTCAAAAAGAGAGAGAATTTGCACTTCCTCCACATTTTTGTTCTATTTTAATGGGCCTTCAACACCGAAGTTCATCCATGATGTCTGCCCACACTGGGGAGGAGGATCTTCTTTACTCCATCTACTGATTCAAATACTAATCTAGAAAACACCCTCACAGACACACTCTGAAATAATGTTTTACCATATATCTGGGTATCCCATAATCCAGTCAAATTAATGCATAAAGTTAAACATCCCAGATATATACTCAAAAGAATTGAAAACAGGTACTCAGATACTTGTACATCCATGTTTAATAGCAGCATTATTCAAAACACCCCAAAGGTGGAAACAACCCAAATGTCCAGCAATAAACAAATTAATGAATAAATCGTGTACACATAAAATGGATTATTCGGAAACAAAAAAGTAATGAAGTATTGATAAATGCTATAATGGATAAAATTCCATGTTGTAAGGAATTTGGCCTCACTCAAAGAAATGTCTAGAATTTCCAACATGACAGGAGTGTCCTCTTTATTCCTGTTGAGTCACTGGGACCACACCTGATAGTTTATGTTGATGAGATTATTCATAACGCCACTCACACCTGATAGTCTTAGGGTGGAGGGGCTGGCCTCACCAGAAAAACCAAACATAGAATTTACTGTGAGAGCTTTCAACCCAACCTCCAGGGTTGGGGTGGAGTGGGCTGAAGATTGAGTTTAATCAATCATGCCCATGTAGTGAAGCCTCATTGAAAACTCTAGATACCAAAGTTCAGGTGAGCTTCCCTGGTTGGCAATACTCTGTGCATGTTATCACACATCATGGTCACGAGGAAGTAGCTGTCCATGACCCTGGGGAGAGGACCCCGGACACTCCCCATTTAGACACCTCCCAACTCCATCCTATGCATCTCTTCCTCTGGCTGGTTCTAATTTGTATATTTTTGTTGTAATAAACATAGACGTACATATAATAGGTTTCAGCGAGTCTTTCTGGTGAATTATACAACCTGAGGGTGGTTTTAGGAAACCCTTGAACTTGAAATTTGTGTCAGAGTCTTGGGAGTCAAATTTGGTGGTCTGGAAGACCCTACCTTAGCACAATGTTTTTGAGGTTACCTGCAGTTTGGCTAACTCTAGGTAACCTCAAAACCATTATGCTAAGTGAAAACTCAGACACAAGAGTCACATATTATGACAGCCACATGTTATATAAAATATCCAGAATAGGTAAATCCATAGAGAGAGAAAGCTGATTGATGGTTGCTGGGTGCTGTGTGGAAGGGACAATGGGAAGTACTGCTTAATGGATACTAGGCTTTATTTTGGGTTGATGAAAATATTTAGAACTAGATAGAGGTAGTGGTTACACAACATTGAACATACTAAACGCCCTGTTAAAATGATTAATTTTATGTTACTTGATTTGTGTGTGTGTGTGTGTGACGGAGTCTCACTCTGTCACCCAGGCTAGAGTGCAGTGGCACGATCTTGGCTCACTGCAACCTCCACCCTCCAAGTTCAAGCGATTCTCCTGCCTCAGCCTCCCAAGTAGCTGGGATTACAGGCACCTGCCACTGCGCCCGGCTAATTTTTTGTATTTTTAGTAGAGACGGGGTTTCACTATCTTGGCCAGGCTGGTCTTGAACTCCTGACCTCATGATCCACCTGCCTCGGCCTCCCAAAGTGCTGGGATTACAGGCGTGAGCCACCGCGCCCAGCCTGTTACTTGAATTTTATCTCAAGAAAAAGAGAATATCTACCCTTACTCATTTGAGTATTTTTGTAGTAACTTCTTCAAAAGGTATCAGATAACCCCAACATCTGTGTCATCTAGGAGTGGGCATCTGTTGATGTCTTCTCCCAGGAGAGTTGACATTTTCCTGGATCTTCACAAGCTGAGTAGTTTGGGATTGTAACCTGAACGTTTTCTGTATTATATTTTGAGGCTCTGGGTCTTATGTAAGTTCTATGGGAAACATTTATATCTTGTGTTTTGGCAGGCAGTCAACCTGGTCAGGTTCAGGCCTCAAGTCCCAACCTTCTGTGTGTGGTGGTTCCAATGTCAGCTCAGTCTGCAAAGCCTTTGCTGACTGTCTGGTACCCTGTGTGCACTACCCAGCAGGGAGTCTGGGACCTGAGCATGTGGCCTGTTAGCACATTTCTCAGAGCCTTTATATGGTGATTACAGTCAGATCCACACATGTGCAATTGGAGAGTGCCTCAAGGAGTTCGTAAACAATGTAATGGGGTTGCTTTCACAAGCTCCTCCCTTTTTACAATCTCCCTGGTACTTTCCTGTTTCCTGGGGCTCCCTTTTCACGCTCCCAGCCAGAAAGCTAAAGCTGCAGCATCCCGCTGTGCTGCACTCTTCATGGCAGGGCCAGGTGGTGGGAGCACAAAGAAGAAAAAGCAACAGGGGTTTGCTCCCTTCCTTTTGGGATCACAACTCTGCTGATGCATGAAGAACATTCTCCTCCCTCTGAGTTTCAACTCCTGCAGGTTCCCAATGCTTTGAGGCCTCTGTCATTCCTGCCAGGGACTCCCTGGTGGCTGGGGCATAGGAGAGCAGGAAGAAGAAAGAAACTCAGGGCAGGAGAGTGGCATTAGAAATTCCTGGTCCTTAAGCCAGCACTAGAGGGCTTCTACTGGAGTTTTCCTGTGTGGTCCCAGTCCCCACTTCCAGGCTACATTTTGTTCTAGCCAGGAAAAAAGAAGGGGGCAAAAAGGTAAACTCAGGATGGTACTTTGATTTCTGATCTTCTTCAAGTTACCTTCTACCATTTACTTTTCAGAGTCCTCACATAGCTGGCCTGTGCATCCTGTCCAGGTTTTATAGCTGCCTTCAGCAGGAGAGGTGGGGTGGAACATGCTTATTACTCCATCTTGCCCAGAACTAGATCTGACCCCATCATAGTTTGCCTTAACATTTCCCTGATTATGAAGGATGTTGAGTATCTTTTCGTGCAGTCAGAAGCCATTGCATCCTCTTTTCTGTGAACCTCTATTCATATCCTCTGTTCACTTATGTATAGGAAACTAATGTCTCAGAATCAGGGAGACATACACTTTGAGATATGAATCACAATTTTTTTTTTCCTATTCTGTTTTTTGTCTTTTGACTTGCTTCTGGTACATTTTTATCATTGCAGAAATTTATTTTTATGAATAGATGAATTGAAGCTCTTTGAGGGGAAAAAGTGACAGGAAGACTTTCAATTACCAGAGTCACTGGGACCTGCCCTAGATTCCATCTCAGTGCCTGTGAAGATTCCAGTTCACCCATCAGGGTGTGTGGACACTGGGAGGTCAAAATAAAGCTGCATTATCATTGCTCCCACCAGTCCCACTGATTCAGTCAAATGTCACATGCACTAGACTGGGCACTGGTGTCTCTTCCTCTCCTGAGTTTTGCCAGTGCTCCCCCAGCCTCTTTCCTGAGTGTAACGTGTGGCAGAGCTGAGTGGAGCTGGTCCCCTCCTGATACTCATCTCCGCTTATCTCCCTCAGGCAATGGGGAGTTCGCCACCTGTCCTTCCATCACTGCTGCTCTGCCTGTTAGAAAGTCCTTTCTCCTCTGGATGCTGAATTGTCCTCCTACCTCTGGCCTCCAGAAATCTCTTTGGGGATTTCCAGGGGGCCCTTCATCTATGGAGGCTTCTAGAGGAGCCGGGTCTTGTTGACTGAGTCCCTGGAGGTGGAGGGTCTCCCTCAGCTGAGACCGACTGCAGACAGGCCCCTGGAGCTTGACAGGCCCCCAGTGCCAACCTCATTCAGCAGCCCATGGAAAGACCTTGGCGGTCTTTGTTTTCTTGCTGACTTGCTATTAGACTCAGACAAGTCTCTCCTTCCTGGGCTGCAGGATCTGCACATAGAAAACCTTTCTTGTTGTGGCTTTTCCACTAATTAACTGTGGGACCTTGGGCAAGTGACTTAACATCTCAAAGCCTCACTTTCCTCGTTTGTAGCTTATTTACTCATTCATCAAACATGTATTAAGCACCTGCTAGGTGCAGGGTACGGAAGTTATAGCAGGGAATAAGAGACATGATTTCTGCTCTTACAGTTTATATCTTAGTGGGATAGATAGTAAATGAACACAGTTGACCCTTAAACAACACGTGTTTGAACTGTGTGATTCCACTTATAGGCAAATTTATTTCAACCAAATGTAAATAGAAAATAAAGTATCTGAGTCAGGCACTGTGGCTCATGTCTGTAATCCCAGCTGCTTGGATGGATGAGGTGGGAGGATCGCTTGAATCCAGGAGTTCAAGGCTGCAGTGAGCTATGATCATGCCACTGTACTCTAGCCTGGGCAACAAAGCAAGACCCTCTCTCTTGAAAAAAAAAAAAAAGAGGAAAGAAAGAAATATAGTATCCGTGGACTCCAATAAACACTAAAGGACTTGAGTACATGTGAATTTGTGTATATACAAGAGGTCCTGGAAATAATCCTCTGTGTATAACTAAGGACAGCTGTAAATAAATACGCAGCAAGGTAATTTCAGATGCCAATAGTTCTCTGAAGACAATGAAATAGAAATGGGACAGTTACTAGTGGCAAATTTTGGGGCTATGTTAGGGTAGCCAGGGATCGCAACCCTGAGGAGTTGACATTTGAGCTGAGACCTGCAAGATGAAAAACCAACCAAGCAGAGATTTGGGGAGAAAGTGTGCTTGGCAGAAAGAACAGCAAGTGCAGAGGCCCTGGGGTGGAAAAGAACTTGCTATGTGTGAGGAATGGGAGAAATTCAAAGTGACTGACATGGAGGGAACAACAGGGAACTGAAGGAGGTGGTTGGCAAACATGGACCAAACATAAGCCAATGCTGAGCAGGCCTGGCCAGGGGGTGGTGTGGCCCTCCAGCATGGGAGCCTGCTGCTCTGAACACCCCATGATCTGGGACCAACATTTTAAAATCAGAAAATTTCACACATAAAAACCCATCTAGATCTTTGGCATCTTTAAAACAAATCAGCATGAAAATGTGCTTATTAGTAGTACTAAATTTCTTTTCTTTTTTTTTAGACAGAGTGTTGCTCTGTTGCCCAGGCTGGAGTGCAGTGGCAAGATCTCAGCTCCCTGCAACCTCCGCCTCCCAGGTTCTAGTGATTCTTGTGCCTCAGCTTCCCAAGTAGCTGGGACTACAGGCGCGCACCACCACGCCAGACTAATTCATTAGTAATCTTTAAATGCAAATGAGAACCACACGGAGACACCACTTTGCGCTCATTAGGATAGCTATGATAAAAAAGACAACAAGTGTTGGTGAAAATGTAGAGAAATTAGTACCCTCCTGCACTGAAAGTGGGAATGAAAATGGTGCAGCCCTTTTGGAAAACAGTTTGGCAGTTCCTCAAAAAGTTATGATAACAGAGTTATCATAGGATGCAGCAATTCTACTCCTAGGTATATGACCAAGGAATTGAAAACAAGTGTTCAGACAAAAACGTACACAGGCTGTTCACAGCAGCACTGTTCCCAATAGCCAAAAGGTAGAAACAATCCAAACGTGCATCAGTTGATAAATGGATAAGCAAAATGTGGTGTAACCACACAATGGAATGTTATTTGGCCATAAAAAGAAATGAAGTAGTGATACATGCTACAACTTGTTGCCACACACTAGAGGGAGAGAGGATTGGGGAGTGACTACTAATGGGTACAGGGTTTCTTTTTGGGATGATTAAAATATGCTAGAATTAGTAGTGATAATGGTTGCACAGTTCTGTAAATATACTAAAACTACTTAATTGCATGTTTTAAAAGAGTGAATTTGTGGTATGTGATTCTTTTTTCCCAGCTTTCTTGAGGTATGATTGACAAAATTGTGTAAATTTATGGTGTGCAACATGCTGATTTGATATACATATACATTGTGAAATGAGTGCCACAATCGTGTTAGTTAACACATCTGTCACCTCACCTACTTACATTTGTGTGTGTGTGTGTGTGCTAAAAACATTTAAGATCTTTACCAGACCCAAAAGTTTTTAATTACTTGCAAATTAAGAGGTGTGTTATTCAGAATGCTCTAGAAAAGAACAAATGCCGAGTTGTTGCCATGGAAAGGGGTGGTAACTTGCAGCTCGTTGCCATGGCATTTGTAAACTGTCACGGCACTGGTAGGAGTGTCTTATGCTAATGAGCAGCAAGGGTAAATAGAGGTTGCCTTTGGCACCATCTGCTGGTTTCTTTACTTCATCCTGGGACCAGGAAGTAAGTCCTGCTGGTCTCCTATGTCGCCTCCGCAGGCATAGGTATGGAAGCTGTCAGCATGTTAGTAGGAGCCCACATCTAGGGGAAGCTGGGGAGCCACTTCCGCAGCAGCATAAACTAGGGCTCCGTGGAGTTCAATGGCTCATGGGACAATGGTTCCCTTGATGGCAACAGCAGCTTCCTGCTCACCAACTCTCTGGAGAACACAGTAAGGAGGGGCCTGCTGGCTTCTGCTTCCCTGTCTGTGAAAAGGGGACAGGAAAGCCTGCAGCATGGACACACAGATCAAATGGGAGTGTGTGTGTGTAAGGCGGCCTACCTGGGCCTGGCCCATGTGGGCCCTTGAAACATAGTAATAACAGCTAATGTCTGTAGACTCCTCCATGGCTCCCCATCACCCTCAGGAAACGTCAGATCCCTCAGCATGGTCTGAAAGACCTGGACGAGCTGGCCCCCGGCCCTTCTCCCTCACCTCCCACCCTTCTCCCTTACACCGGCCTCTTTTCTGTTTCTCAGACATGCCTTGCATGCTCCCACCACAGGGCCTTTGCACATGCTTTTCCTCTGCCTCGAAGACACTTCTCCCAGTTCTTTACATGACACATTCCCCCCGACCCCACTCCCCCCCCCCAACATGCTCTAATCAGGTCTCCAATCTTATGCCCCCTCTGGAAGATGACCCCCAGACCCCATCCATCCCCTTTGACTAGCTTCATTTTTCCTCATAACAATTTTCACCATCAACCATGCTCATTCATCCATTTGGCATATGGTTTCTGAGCATCTACTGTATACCAGGTGCTATGCTGTGCCAGAGGCTATAGCAGGGAAAAGACAGACACATCTTCCACCCTCACAGAGCTGACATCCTGCAGGGGAAACAGATATTACCCATGAGTGAGTGAGGCCCATAGCACATGCAGGCATCGGGCAGGATGTGCTGCAGGGAAGGGCAGAGCAAGTTGAGATTTTAGGTGGTGAGGTCAGAGGAAGCCTCACTGATAAGGTGATATTTGAGCAGAGACCTAAAGGAGGTGATGGAGCAAGCCATGTGGGAACCTGGGGAAAGAACATTTCAAGCTGAGGGAACAGCAGAGGGAAGGCTTAGGCAGGAACAGCCTACAAGCATGAGGAGAGAAGGGACTTTACTTGGCTCACAGCTGAACCCACAGCACCTAGCAGTGCCTGACACATAGTAGGTGCTCAATAAATGCTTACTGGGTAGTAGAGCACTTTCTATCCCCCCGGCACAGTGCTAAGTGCATATTACTCCATTGATTTCTAGCAGTCGCCAATCAGAGTTGAACTGGCTTATATGCTGGCCTCCATTTCTGAACTGTGTGGCTTGGGCAGTTCTTTAACCTTTCTGAGCCTCAGTCCTCTCATCTGTAAAATGAGGCTAATATCATAGAGCCCACCTTAGAGAGCTGTTGCAAGGAGTAAATGAGCTAATATTATAATGGTGACTGTTTAATAATTGTTAGCAAGTATTATTATGGTAGTTGTTATTGTTATTAGGCAATGTAGGGAAGCAGAAGAAGTCACTATTTCCGCTTTCAAGGAAGGAGATGGCAGATGAATTAGGAAGACAGGAGATTACCCTGTGGCACCAAAGATTCCCAGAGAAGGCAGAGACAAATGAGAACACAGAAATCATTTGAGAGAGAGAGAGACAGCAGCCCTTGGGCCAACAAGACTCAAAGAGTGGGTAGGATTTACAGAGGAGGGAGATGGCGATTGAAGGCCCTCCAGGCTGGTGTCACTGCACAAACACGTATGGAGGTGGAGTGGAGTACATCAGCCTAACGCACTTCTTGTTCCCCAGTGGAGGGCATATGTGATAGCTGCCATGGTCCTGGGCACACTGTACTGCATCTCCTGCTTGGTGCTGGCTCTGGGGGTGAAGGAACAGTTAGGTAAGAGGGGGGTCATGGGGCCAAGAGAGGCAGGGGTGGTCTCGTGCTCTGGGGAGTCCCTACCTGCACTGGGGAGCCCAGGCCGTGGGAGCATCCGGAGAGCGGGGAGGATGGTAGTTCTCACCCTTGTGGCCTCGGGGCTTCTTTCTATGCTTAAACAGTCTTGAAGATCTGAAAGAGCTTTTTAGGTGGGTTTGTATCTATTAATATTTATGTTAGTAAAATGGAGAAAAGTTAAAAATATTAATTTTAAAATTATGAATGCATTACATGTTAACATAAATATAATCTGTTTTCAAAACTGACCATATTTCCAAACAAAAGCCATTTCGTGAGAAGAGTACATTGTTTTACATTTTTGTGAATCCCTGCATTGTCTGGCTTTAAAAAAAGACAGCTGGATTTTCATACTACTTCTGCATACACATCTGCATACACTGTGTTGCACTATCCCATGCACATAGCTCCTGGAAAGCCGCACCATACACTGGTGAGAGGATGAGAGTGTAAAAGGTACACACATCTTAGCATTATTAGGAAAAGAGTTTTGATCTCACAGACCCCTGATAGCATCTCAATGACACTCAGAGTTCTCAGAGCTCCCGAAAACACAGTTTGAGGACTACTGTCCTGGGTGGTCTCATCCTAACCCATAGCTTTAAACATCTCTATATAATTTCAGCTGCATTAACAGAAAGGCCCAAAATTAACAGTAGATAAGACTTTATTTCTCTCAGGGAGAAAAAAAAGTCAACCTATGAAGCATCTCTTCCATGAAACTATTGGGAGCTCAGGCTCTGTCTGGCATGTTGCTCAGCCATTCCTAAGGTGTTGCCCTCCTGCAACAGTCTAAGATGGCTCTGGCTCATCCCTGCATGCCAGCTATTCTAGGGAGAAAAGAGGACAAAGTGGGTATTTCTCTGCTCTTTACAGGAAGGACCCTGATGTTACTCATTTCACACTTGTTCACATTCCAGTGACCAGTATCTACTCATATGGCACACCTAGCTGCAAGGGAGTCTAGGAAATGGTATCCATAATCAGAGGTCCTCGGTGCCTAAATATAAATCAGGGGTTCTCAGAATAGAAAACCCAGAAATAAAGCCACACCCTATAAACCATCTGATCTTTGACAAGGCAAAAACAAGCAATGGGGAAAGGACTCACTATTCAATAAATTGTACTGGGATGGATAACTGGCTAGCTATATGCAGAAGAATAAAACTGGACCATTACCTTTCACCATATACAATAATTAACTCAAGATGGATTAAAGGTTTAAATGTAAGACTTCAAACTATAAAAATCCTGGAAGAAAACCTAGGAAGTACCCTTCTTGACATTGGCCTTCACAAAAACGTTTTGGCTAAGTCTCCAAAAGCAACTGCAACAAAAACAAAAATTGAAAAATGGAACCTAATTAAACCACAGAGCTTCTGCACAGCAAAGGAACTTCTCAACAGAATGAACAGATAATCTACAGAATGGGAGAAAATACTCATAAACTCTGCATCCAACAAAGGTCTAATACCCAGAATCCATAAGGATCTCAAACAAATCAATGAGAGAAAAACAATAACCCCATTAAAAAATGGACAAAGGACATGAGCAGACACTTCTCAAAAGAAGATAATACAAGTGGCCAACAAACACTTGAAAAAAATATTCATCATCACCAATCATCAGAGAAATGCAAACCAAAACCACAGTGAGATACCATCTCACACCAGTCAGAATTGCTATTATTAAAAGTCAGAAACAACAGATGCCGGCGAGGCTGCAGAGAAAAGAGAACCCTTATAAAGAGTTGCTTTATATGTTGACTTTTTTTTCTCCCTGAGAGAAATAAAGTCTTATCTACTGTTAATTTTGGGCCTTTCTGTTACATTTATGGAAATGTAAATTAGTTCAGCCACTGTGGAAAGCAGTTTGGAGATTTCTCAAAGAACTACAAACAGAGCTACCGTTTAACCCAGCAATCCCATTACTGGGTATATAGCTGAAGGAAAATAAATCATTCTATCAAAAGGACACATGCACTCATATCTTTATTTCCACACTATTCACAGTAACAAAGACATGGAATCAACCTAGGTGCCATCAGTAGTGGATTATATAAAGAAAACTTGATACATATACACCGTGGAATACTATGCAGCCATAAAATAGGATGAAATCATGTCCTTTGCAGCAACATGCATGCATCTGGAGGCCATAATCCTAAGCAAATTAATGCAAGAACAGAAAACCAGATACCACATGTTCTCACTTATAAGTGGGAGTTAAACATTGGGAACAACACACATAGACATAAACATGGGAACAACACACATGAACATAAACATGGCAACAACAGACAATCCAGTAGACACAGCGGACTACTGGTGGAGAGAAATAAGGAAGGGGCGTGGGTGAAAAAACTATATGCTTACTACCCAGATGATGGGAACCATACCCCAAACCTCAGCATCATGCCATATACCCATGTAACAAATCTGTACATGTAGCCCCTGTATCTAAAATAAAAGCCATTTAAAAAAATAATAAAAATAAGTAAATCAGGAGTTCTCTTTCTATGAGAGAGGAGGCAAGAACAGTGGCTTCTTTGGTTGAATTACATTCAAACCCACAAAGCCCTATCAGGTCTTCCTAGTTTTCTCTCTACACTCTAGTCAGCTTCCCATCCCTATTCTTGTCCAGCCTCCCTGGTTTTCCTTCTGTTCCTCTAGTGAACAGTCTTTCCTCAAGCTTCTGGTTCATGTTGTTTCTGCCTCCTAGAACAGCCTTCTCCCAGACACCTTCCCAGCTGCTCCTTTCCACTCTCAACTCTCAGTGTGACCACCTGATCTCAAGTAGCCCCTTCCTACCTCATTATTCTTTCTTAGCAGTTTTTTTCTTCACATCACATTATTTTATAATCAGTATGTATTCGCTTGTTAATTTGTTTTTTGTCTTGTTTTGTTTTGTTTTTAACATAGACAGAAATGGGAACTTCTCTTTTGCTCCCCACAAAACAACCAGAGCGTGGAACATATGAAGTGAAGCATAATATTTACTGAATGAAGAAATGAATAGTGAGTAGTGTTATTAACTCCTTTACCAAGAGTCCACAACTCTCTAGTGGTAGAAGAGACCTGTGAGAAAAAATGCAGATCCATGAGGGCTTCGTAGCAGGAATCTTTTAATTGCAAATGATGGAAACACAACTCAAACTGCCTTAACCAAAGGGAGAGTATATTGGTTCACAAAACTGGAAATTCCATAGCTGTTCAGGCATGGTTGGGTGCCTGAGTAACAGGATGTAGGGCTGATGGTGGAGGATGTGCTGCAGGCTAGGAAAGAGGGCAGCCAGGATGACCCATTGTCAGACGTCCAGACGATGTCCTCAGGAATCTGTCCTTGCCTCAGGCTCTCAACCCTGCTAGCATTATCTTGACCTCTGCCAGATGACT
This sequence comes from Pan paniscus, assembly GCF_029289425.2. Taxonomy (NCBI): domain Eukaryota; kingdom Metazoa; phylum Chordata; class Mammalia; order Primates; family Hominidae; genus Pan; species Pan paniscus. Next base: position 2,454,165 of record NC_073270.2, on the reverse strand, counting down.
TACCCCTATGGTGGCAAGATGATCATCAGCAGCTACTGTATTACATCCTTTCCAGCTTCCTCCGCTTTCACACAGGTTCCAGCAACAATCTCAGAGCTGCCTCTCATTGCTCAAATGGAGTCACATGACGCTGCCTAAACCAATCACTGTAGCCAGGGAGATGAAGTTTACTGATGGGTTGAGCCTTGAAGTTGGGGATGGGGAGTGGACTTAGGGGCAGTTGGGAGGGGACTCCCTAAAGGAAAATCTGGGCGCTGTTCCTTCAAGATGAGAGCATGAGACTGAGATGACAGGTGCGTGGCCCTTAGTTATGACCCCAACCTGGCATAACTAAGACAGCCCTCCCCTCCCTGGCTCCTCAGCTCCCTGGCAGCATCCTCACTACTCTCTTTCCCAGCCTGCAGCACAACCTCCACCATCACCCCTAGACTCGGTGGCTTCTTCTTCATCTCCTTGGCTTTCCAAGTGGAAGGGGGTAGCATAAGTGCAGCCTGAGGCAGCAAAAAGAGTACTGGGTGGGGATTCCAAAGCCTGCCCCAATTCTGGGTCAGCCAAGCATCCCTGTGTGACTTTGGGCTAGTTTCTGCCCCTCTCTGGGCCCCAGGGACCAATTGGCAAAGACCTGATGACCTCTTCCTTGAGGCCAATCTTGCAGTCTCAAGAGGGTCTCCAGAAGGGCAGGGGCAACTTCTAAGGGCATCTTCCCCTTCTGGGATGGGGAAACTGAGGCTGGCCTCACAATCTCTTCAGCCACTTTCACACCAGGAAGGCAGGAAACACGTGTAACCCTGTGATTTGCAGCCCTGTGCAAGCTGGGGACAGGGCTTCAAATCCATACTCTCTCCAGGTTCAGTTATCTCCACCCTGCAAAGGGACTTGCAAAGCCCCATCTGTGCACAGGCCATCACTAGCACACCACACTGTGCCTGTCATTCCCTGCCTTTTCTCACCCAGACGACTCAAAGGATCTTTGTCTTTTTCTGTAGTAACACTGCAGGCCTAGGTGGGAGCTTCCAGTGCCTCTTGTCATCATGCTGCTATGTCCAGGAAGTGGGAGGTGGCACCAATGTGTAGCCACCCTGCCTGAGCCCACCAGCCTTGGAGTCAGAACACCCTGGGGTAAATCCTGGCTCAGCTCTTCTCAGCTATGTGATCTCGGTAAGTGGCTTTGCTTCTCAGGGCTTCAGGCTCCTCCTCTAATTCCCACCGCACAGCGCTGTGGTGAGCCTGAGCAAGATGAGCATGTCAGTGTCTGGCACAGAACGGGCATGCAAGAAGCATTGGTTTTCTTACCTCCCAGGGTCGTCTGGAAAAACCAATTGGTTTCTTATCACCAAGAGGCAGTGCTTTTTTGTAGTAAGAAACCAATTTCAAAGGCCAGAGAGTTGGGTTCAAATCCTGACTCTCCACTTACCAGCAGTGATTCTACAGATGTTATTTCGCCTCTTGGAGCTCAGTTTACCCATCTGTAGAATAAGGATGATAAACTTATCACAAGGGGCTATGGTGAGGAATAAGTGGGGTCTCCAGAGTACCTGTCATGCAGTTGGTGCCCAGAATTGCTGTCCCCTTCACAAAGGCCCCTGGTCAACTGGGCAAGCCACATGCCTGCATTTATCTCTCAGGAGGGATATTAATCATTTATTCAACAAACACGTCCTGAGCTCCTACTAGGTGCCAGGCACTATTCAGCAGTAAGCAAGACATAAATTGCTCTGCCCTCATGGGGTTCACATTCCGGTGTAAGTACAGGAAAAAAATAATAAATGAAAGTATGATGTGCATTGGAAGGGAGGAGGCACAGAGTACCATGGGAAAGGTCATAACAGAGGCCTTCACCTGGCCCCAGCAGTCAGGGAAACCTCCTGGAGGAGGTGATGTTTTAACTGAAGTGGGAAGGATGAGTTGGAGGTAGCCAGGTGAAAATGGGAAGAAGGAGGCATGTCTGGGCAGAGAAGACAGCATCAACAAAGGCCTTGAGAGAAGACCATGAGGAGAGTTAGAACTATTAAAAGCCAACAGGCTGAATAAAGAAAGTTGTGGAGAGATGGGGGCTAGATCCAGGGCTGGGAGGTCAGGAGAGGCCAGACGCTACAGGATCTCCTGAACATGGTGCAGAATCTGGACTTAGTCCTGAGGCAACAGGGAGCCCCTCTACTTGGAGGAATCACACTCTGAGCCCCTACTGTGTGCCTAGCCAGTGAGGAGACAACTACCACCCACTTTTGCAAAAGGCTGTGATTAGGCAGGAAATATGGGTCTTAGAACCCTGCTGAGAAGGTCAGGCTGGCTTCCCGGAAGAAGTGCTGTCTGACCAGGGACTTAAAGAGTGAGCATGAGTCACCCAGACTGAGGTCTTCCAGGCTGAGGGAACAGCATCTGCGCAGGCCTCGTGTCAAGAGGGAATGCAATGAGTCAGGGGAGCTGCAGGACAGGACTGAGCATGAGTCAGAGAGGCCAGATCAAAGTATCTCCTATGCCAGGGAAAAGAATGCTGGCTTTTGAGGGCAGTGGGGGACCATAGAAGGCTCTACAGGGAGGTGCATGGTCAGGGTGAGTTTGTAGAAGATCATCTCAGCTACACAACGGCAAATGGATTAGATGTTGCAGAGTGAAGCTGGGAAACCATGAGGAGACTGGGTCAGAGACACGGGGATACTCTCAATTCCTTGGCAAGTCCTGGTGGCTCCAGCTTCAACACTGATTGGAATCTAACCCTTCCCCCCACCTCCATTGCCCTGTCTCATGCAAATGTTTCCATTCAATATATTTCTAGAAGCAGATTTACTGGATCAGAAAGTAGGCAGATGTATTTTGCTTCTTTTTTAATTAAAATATTTATTGAAATAATTACAGACTCCAAGAAATAATACAGACACATCCCATATATGCCCTTCACCTAGTTTCCCCCAATGATAACATTTTGCAAAACTGTAGTATAATATCATGACCAGGATATTCTCATTGATAGAATCCACCCATCTTATTCAGATTTTCCCACTTTTCCGTGTACTCGTGTGTGTGTGGTGTGTATTTAGTTCTATGCAAATTTTATCACAGGCATAGGTGTGTGTATTCACCACTGTAATCACGACAGACACCTTCATCATCACAAAGATATCAAAGACTTTATCCTTTTATAAGCATCCTGTTTTCTTCCTTCAGCCACTCCCTACCCATCCTTAAGCGCTGACAACCACTAACTAATCTGATCTCCATTTTAAAATTTTTATTATTGCAAAGATAAATGTTTGTGGAGTAAATATTAATGGAATCCTACAGTATGTAACCTTTTGCAAGTGGCTTTTGTTCATGCAGCATAATTCCTTGCAGATTCATCCAAGTTGTTGCACATACCAACAGTTCATTGCTTTTTATTGCTAAGGAGTGTTTAATGACATATATATACTGCAGCTTGCTGAACTATTCACCCGCTGAAAGACTTCTGGGTTGTTTCTAGTTATTAGTTCCTATGAATAAAGCTACCGTGAACATAGGTGTACAGATTTTCGAGTGAACGTTTTCAATTCTCTGAAATGCTCAAGAGTGCAGTTGCTAGATCATATCGTAGTTGCATGTTTAGTTTTATAAGAAACTACCAAGCTGTATTGATTATTGTAGCTATAAAGTAAACCTTAATATTGAGTAGATTGATTCCTTCCACTTTATTCCTCTTTGTTGAGGTTATTTTAGCTATTCTAGAGACTATACCTGTCCTTATAAATTGGAAAATAAACTTATCTATATCTACAAAAAATCTTGCTGGGATTTTGATATGAACATTGAACCTACAGATAAATTTGGGGAAAACTGATATCTTTACTATGTTGAGACTTCCAATCTGTAAACACAGTCAGTATGTATTTTCATTTATTTATTTATATCTTTTATTTCTTTTATCTGGTATTTTATAATTTTCAGCATACATATGCTATGCATGTTTTGCTAAATATTTCATTTTCTTTGGAGAGACTGTAAGTGGTATTGTGGTTTAAAGTTTTGTTCCATAGATTCACTGCTAGTGTATAGAAATGTGACTGATGTTTGTGTGTTTATCTAGTGTCTTATGACCTTGTAAACTCACTTTTTAGTTGGAGTTTGTTTGTTGTATTTTAAATTCCTCTAGATTTTCTACATAGTCAAACAGATTATCTATAAATAGTACAGTTTTCTTTCTTCCTTTGTGATGTGAGGCATTTTATTTCTTTTTCTTGCCTTGTTGCAGTGGCTAGACCTTCCAGTGTTGTGTAGAATAATAGCGGTGAGACAGAACATCCTTGTTTCCGTCTTAGGAGGAAAGTGCCATTAGGAAAGCATCATAAGAGGAAAGCAGTCTTTCACCATTAAGTATATTAGCTGTGGATTTTTTGTTTTGTATAATTGTTTTACATGTTCTTTATCAAGTTGAAATAATTTTGCACTATTTATGACTTGCTGGGAGACTTAATGAGTTTTGGATTTTGTCAAATGCTTTCTTTTTGCATCAATTCATATGATTATATGCTTTTCTTTCTTTGGCTTGTTGATATGGTGGATTGATTGATTTTTGAATGTTGAACTACCATAGCTGTAATAAATCTAACTTGATAATGGTGAATAATTATTTTTATACATTGTTGGATTTGGCTTGCTTATATTTTGTCAAGGATTTTTGCATCAGAATTAATAAGAGATACTGGTCTGTAATTTTCTTTCTTTTTATTTTGTCTCATAATATTGGCCTCATGAAATGAATTGAGAAGTGTTTCCTCTGCTTCTATTTTTTGGAGGAGATTGTGTAAAATTGGTGTTGTGTTTTTCAAATGTTTGGTAGAATTATCCAGCTTGGAGCATTTTAATTATGAATTCAGTTATTTTAATGAATTTTTTTTTTTTTTGAGACAGAGTCTCGCTTTGTCACCCAGGCTGGAGTGTAATGGCGCGATCTTGGCTCCCAACCTCCACCTCCCAGGTTCAAGTGATGCTCCTACCTCAGCCTCCTGAGTAGTGGGATTACAGGCGTCTGCCACCATGCCCAGCTAATTTTTGAATTTTTAGTAGAGACAGGGTTTCACCAGGTTGGCCAGGCTGGTCTCAAACTCCTGACCTCAGGTGATCCACCAGCCTCAGCCTCCCAAAGTGCTGGGATTACAGGCATGAACCACCGTGCCTGGCCATTTTAATGATTTTAGGACTGACCAAACTATCTGTTTCATCCTGGTTGGGTTTTGGAAGTTTTTTTTTTTATTTTTTAGGAATTGTTTCATGTCTTCTAAGTTATCAAATTTATGAGCATCAATTTATTTACAGTATTTCCTTATTATCTTTTTAAAGGCTACAAGATCTGTATTGGCATTCCCTGTTTCTTTGTGGTACTAGTGATTTGTATCTTCTTTTTATTTTCCATCTTGCTAGAGGCTGATCAATTTTATTTATTTTTTAATAAATCAGCTTTTTTGCAGTTTTTCTATTGTTTTTCTGTTTTTGATTTTATTTATATCTGCCCTGATTTTTACTGTTTCTTTCCTTATGCTAGCTTTGAATTTATGTTGCTCTTGTTTTTCTAGTTTCTAGAGGTACTAACTTAAATTGCTAATTTGAGACCTTTCATCTTTTCTAGTTAAACATTTAGTGCTATAAATTTTCCTCTCAGCATTACTTTTGCTGCATCCCACATATTTTGATATCTTGTATTTTTACTTTTATTTGGTTTTATGTAGTTTTTAAATTTCCCTTTAAACTTCTTCTTTGAGCCATAGATTATTTAGAAGTATGTTGTTTACTTTCCACATGTTTAGAGATTTTCTGCCTTTATGCTATTGATTTGTAGGCTTATTCCATTTTTGTCAGAGAACATACTCTATAATTATAATTCTTTTAAATTTGCTGAGGTTTCTTTCATGGTCCAGGATATGTCTATGTTGGTATACACTTCTTGGGTTCTTGAAACTAATGTATGTTCTGTGTTGTTGGTTGGAGTATTTTATACATGCCTATTAGATACCGTTGTTTAATGGTGTTGTTCAGATCCTCTAAATCCTCACTGATTTTCTACCTAGTAGTTCAATTGATTGTTGAGATTGGGTTGTTTATGCCCCTGACTGTAATTGTGGACTTGTCTATTTCTCCTTTCAGTTTTATTAGCTTTGGCTTTACATATTTAAGTCTCTGTTGCTTGGTGCATGCACATTTAATATTGTTTTGTCTTCCTAGTGGATTGATCCTTTTATTCTTATGTAATATCCCTCTTTGACTCTAGTAAATTTCATGGTTCTGAAGTCCACTGTATCTGATATTCATTTAGCCACTTCTATTTTTTAAACTAAAGTTTGCATAATATATCTTATTATATCGCTTACTTTCAGCCACCTAAATTGTTGAATTTGAAATGAGTTTATCATAAACAACATATAGACCCTGCCAATCTGTCTTTTGATTGTTATATTTAATAATTTAAGATTGTCAAGATGACAGGTGTTGAGAATGGTCAGTTAGGACAATAAGCCAAATGAAATTAATAGTCAAGACTTTGTTCACTTACTAGAATAGTGAAGTCCAGAGACAAAGAAAAAAAAATGTGTTGGCTTTCCAGTGTTCCATTTTCCCCCATAGGACAGCATCAGGTGAAGGTCAGGAGGATCAGTGAAGACAGGAAGATTATCTCACTAACAAGGAGCCCTGAACAAGAAGCTACTGCCATTTTAGAATTCGTTTTTCCATTTCTGCTAAAAATGCCATTCAGATTTTGATAAAGATTTTATTGAATGTTTAGATCAGTTTGAAGAGTGTTGTCATTTAAAAAATATTAGGTCTTCTAATCCATGAACATAGTATATCTCTACATTTATTTATACATTTTCATGTTTTCCAGCAATGTTTTGTAGTTTTCAGTGTACAAGTCTTGCATTTCTTTTGTTAAATTTATATCTAATTATTATTTTCAATAGTATTATAAAGAGATTTGGTTTTTAATTTCATGTTCAGATTATTCATTGCTGGTATATAGGTATACAAATATTTTTGTATATTTATATTGTATCTTACAACTTTGCTGAGCTTGTTTATTAGCTCTAATAGTTTTTTGTGTATTCCTTAGTATCGTCTATATGCAAGATCATGTCATATGCATATAGAAATGGTTTTACCTCTCCCTTTTAAATCTGGATGCCTTTTAGCTTCTTTTATTATCTTATTGCATTGGCCAGAGCCTCCAGTACAATGCTGAATAGAAATAGTAATAATGGGCATTCTTGTCTAGTTCCTGATCTTAGGAACAAAGCATTCAATCTTTTTTATTTATTTATTTATTTATTTTTGACACAGGTTCTCACTCTGTCACCCAGGCTGGAGTGCAATGGTGCAATATTGGCTCACTGCAGTCTCTGCCTCCTGGACTTAAATGACCCTCCCACCTCAGCCTCCCAAGTAGCTGGGACTGCAGGTACACACCACCACACCTGGCTAATTTTTATATGTTTTTTAGAGATGTGGTTTCACCATGTTTCCCAGGCTAGTCTCAAACTCCTGAGATCAAGCAGTCCACCTGCCTCAGCCTCCCAAAGTGCTGGGATTACAGGCAAGAGCCACCATACCTGGCCTCAATCATTAATCATTAAATATTATGTTAGCTGTTGGTTTTTTAATAGATGTTCTTTATCAGGCTGAGGAAATTCTTTTTTATTCCTAGTTTGTTGAACATTTTTATTATGAAAGGGTGTTAGATTTTGTCAAATGCTTTTTCTGTGTCTGTTGAGATGATCGTTTGGTTTTTCTTTATTCTATTGATGTTATGTATTTTATGGATTGATTTTTGGATATTAAATCATCCTTGCATTTCTGGTCATGGTGTATAGTCTTTTTTTATGTTGCTGGATTCAGTTTGCTATTTTGTTGAGAATCTTTGCATCTTTATTCATAAGAGATATTTGTCTGTAGTTTTCTTTTCTTGTGATGTCTTTGTTCCATGTATCTCTTTGTTAAGGAGGAAAATCTTTCCCCAAAGTCCTCTGACAGACGTTCCCACAGTTCTCATTGGCTAGACACCTAATAGGATGGCTATAATAAAAGAGAAACAATAACAAGTGTTGGGGAGGATGTGGAGAAATTGGAACCCTCATTCATCACTAGTGGGAATGTAAAATGGTACAGCCACTTTGGAAATACCTAAAAAATTAAACATAAAAATTACCATATACAACAATGTCAATGTGTGTCCCATTGGCTACATGGCCAATCCTTGCTGCAAGGGACACTGGAGAACAAATTACTAATATTTCACCATCTGTCTTGGAAGATAGGCTCTTCCAAGAAGGGAAACAATGGAAAGGAATGGCTACTGGATGAAATGTCTGTTCCAGAGACCACATAGGTATTGGAAAGACTGTTCTGATTATGGTAAGGAGGGTTAGCCAGCATAAGAAAGGCTGGAAATAGGAAAACCAAGTAGGAAGCCACTGCAAACAACCAGGAGTGAGATGTTAAGGCTGAGGCCCAGACAGAAAGTACCTTCAGGCAAGAGCAGAGGCATTTCTCCTGCTGCCACTGAAGATAGCTTTGCCACACTCACTTCTCTTTCTCCTCCAATCTAATACCCCTTGTACTGTGGTGAAGGGATGGCCTGGGAGTCAGGAGGTCCAGGTTCTATCTCAGCCTTCTCTGTGGTTGTAATAGTTAGGGCAAAGGCTAGCCCCGAAATGAAATGGCTTATACAAGACAGAGCATTATCTTCCTCTCACATAACAGTCCAGGGAAGTAGGCAGCTTGTTCCATGAAGTCATCCAGAGTCCCAGGTTGGGAGGAGGGTGGCCCTGCAATCCTCTAGCACATTGTTGGGATCCCCAACTTAGGATGTTGTGTCAAAGTTCCAGCTAGAAGGAGGAGGAAGTAGTGGAAGACACCGGTCCACTGTCTTCAGCTTGAGTCCCAGGACACTTCCGCTCCAGTTCCATTGCCAAAACCTAGTCACATGGCCATACCTGACATGGCTGGAGAATGTAAGCAAGCTGGGCATGTCATCTAGAATGCAATCAAGATGAAGTTTCAGGGGAAGTGACCACATGCTCAGCCTCATGGATTTGGTGGAAAACCAGCAATTTGCTTGGGAAAGTCCCTTCCCTGTGGTATGACCTGCTCTAAAGCCTTGGACTCAGATACCTCATGGGAATTCAGCAAAGTTTGTGCCCTACCCAACTTCACCATCAGGTACCAAGAACTCACAATGAACAGACATCTTGTCTATACCAACAGCATGGCAGGACATTTGGAATGTGGGATTCAGAGAAACAGAAGGCATGGCTGTGCTGTTAAAGACTCTTCTAGTCAAAGAGAACATGCTGAAACCAAGGCATGTAGATGAACTGTGTCATGTGCATATTTAACCTTCAAGGATTCAACTCATATACAAAGCAGAGCAATATCAAGGAGGCAGGGGTTAGTACTGAGCTTTAAAAAAACTACTCAGCAGTAAAAAACGTACTCAGCAACAGAAAGTGAGTGGAATGATGGTTGCCAGGAGCTGAGGGAAGGGGACAGGGAGTCATTGTTTAAAAGGTACAGAGTTTCAACTGGGGAAGGAGAAAAGTTCTGGAGATGGATGGTGATGATGGTTGCACAACAATGTTGAATGTACTTTATGCCACTGAACCTACACTTAAAAATGGTTAAAATGGGACCAGGTGTAGTAGCTCACTGCTGTAATCCCAGCACTTGAGGAGGCTGAGGCGAAAGGATAGCTTGAGCCTGAAAATTTGAGACCAGCCCAGGCAACATAGTGAGGACGATATCTCTACAAAAAAATTAAAAAATTCACCAGGCATGGTGGTGTGCGCCTGTAGTCCCAGCTACTTGGGAGGCTGAGGTGGGAGGATACTTGCGCCCAGGAGGCCAAGGATGCAGTGAACCGTGATTGTACCACTGCACTCCACCTGGGCAACAGAGTGATACATCATCTCAATTAAAAAAAAATAAGGTTAAAATGATCCATTCTCTGTTATATATATTTTACCTCAATTAAAAATAAATTTTAAAGTTTTAAAAACCTTACCCAGCAGTAGAAAACTAACTGGTGAGGCTCACAACAATGTAAACTATCAGAATCACAAAGAAAGAGATGGAGCTGTCCAATATGGTAGCTACTAGCCTCGTGTGGCTATCTAAATTTAAATTAATTAAAATTAGATAGAATAAAAATTTCATTTCTTTAGTTGCACTAGCCACATTTCAAGTGCTTAATAGCTGCATGTAACCATTGGCTATTGTACTGGACAGTGAAGACATGGAACATTTTCATCATTGCAGAAAGTCCCATTGGACAGTGATGTAGAACAAATCCACAAGGATAGAAATCAGAACAGTGATTGCTTCTTGGAAGGTGGTTGACTGGAAAGGGACAATAGGAAACTTTCGAGGGTGATGTAGGGAAAGCAAAACATTACCTCTCCTTTCTTAAGGTCTTTGGCTGGGCCTGAGAATTAAATTGATGTAAGATGGATTAATAGAAGAAAAGCCTACAGATTTAATGTGAGTTTTACATGACACAAGAGTCTGCATAAGGATGCCAGGCATAGTGGCTCATGCCTGTAATCCCTGCACTTTGGGAGGCTGAGACAGGAGAATCACTTGAGCCCAGGAATTTGAGATCAGTACGGGCAACATGGCAAAACCCTGTGTCTACAAAAAATTAGCCAGTGTGATGGCACGTGCCTGTAGTTCCAGCTACTTGGGAGGCTGAGGTGGGAGGATTACCTGAGCCTGGGAGGTTGAGGTTGCAGTAAGCTGTGATTGCACCACTGCACTCCAACCTGGCAACAGAGCAAGACCCTGTTATACACACACACACACACACACACACACACACACACACACGAGTCTTCATACAAAAATGAAGACTCAAAGAAGTGGCAAAATCTAAGTTCTTGCCTTTTCACTCTGAAGGGCTCATATTTGTAGGGGAACTCCTCCATGCTGGTGCCCTGACAACCTTGCACATTTTTACCTAGGCTACAGGGCAAGGCTTAACCACTGCTGACCTAAGTCTTGGAGGGATACCCCGTGGTCACCCAGATCATGAGAAGTCAGGTGGGCTTGCAAGGAACTGCCACAAGGCCATCTCTCACCCACCTCTCTATCTACAGGAAGACTGTCATGGCCATTTCTCATCTGCCTTGCTGGTTCTGATGAAACGGGCCTGTCCACTTCCCCTCCTCCCCTCAGGGTACAGCTGCAGGCTGTAAAGCTGCTTCGCTGCAGCATATAATTGGCTCCTCAGCATTAGGGACCCATCACCTCTGTTGCATGTCACTTGGCCCCTTCTGTTCCAGTGTCATCCTGTGATCAAGGGCCATGGGGAGCAATACCATTGTTGTCTGTGTAAGTAATAAGTCATCTTAATCTATATGGGCTTGATGTGTTCCCACCAGCTAAATCGATGGCAGAGTGGCAAGCTAACCTGGCAGCTTCTGATACTACTTAGAATCTGTTAGCCTATCTGACAATATCACTTTCACATCAACATGATTGTCCCATCTGGGGGTCATCTGTAGCACACCCCTCATCCTAGGTTGTCCTTGCCCATCACCCTTCCTCAGTATCCAGCCACTATGGGCCCACTAGGTCAACACTTGGTTACTCAGAAGCCTGAACCAAGGGGCATTTTTCAGGCTCCACATGTAGCAAAATAAATCTTCATAATTAAAAAAAAAGTACACAAGGTTCACAAGCCAAATAATAGTCCTATGTGGGTTCCCATGCCCACTCCATCTCTATTAGTGCAGAACATGGCGGGTAGCATTTGTTTCCTCCTGCATGGCTCCACAGTACAGAGCAAACAGCAGAGCTACTGGGGCCAGACAGACTTGGGCACATTTCTGGGCATATGTGTTTTAGTTTCCGGAGGCTGTTGTACAAAATTACTACAGATACGGTGGCTTAAAATAAATGGATTCTTCCACAATTTACTCTTTCACAATTCTGAAGGCCAGAAGTCTGAAATCAGTATCACTGGGGCAAAAACCAAGGCGTTGCCAGGGCTATGCTCCCTCTGGGGGTCCTAGGGGACAGTCTGTTCTTGGCTCTTCCAGCTTCTAGTGGCTGCTATCATTCCTTGGCTTATGGTCACAGCACTTCAATCTTCAAGGCCGGCAGCTTCAAATCTCTCATCTCCGTAGTCACAGTACCTTCTTTTCTGTGTGTGTGGGGTCAAATCTTCCTCTACTTTCCTCTTATATACATGCAACTGCATTTAAGGCCCACCCTGCTAATCCATGACAGCCTTCCCATCTCAAGATCCTTGACTTAATCACATCTGCAGAGGCCCTGTTTCCATGCAAGGTAAGAGATTAGAACCTGGTACCTTTGAGAGGCCATTTTTCAAGCTACCACATGTAGCCATAGGCAAGTTATTCTATGTCACTGAGCCTCAGCTTTCCCTTCCGTAAAAGAGGGGTAATAATAGTGATGTTGGGATCAGGATTACATAAGCCACTCTAGGCAAAACACATATCACTGCATTTCTTATGGTTGAGTTAGCTTCCTGTTGCCTTGCTACAAGGTGAAGAGCCACTTTCCTGATCTCCTGGAGCCATTAAGACCCGTCTTGGCCCTTGGTACACACTGCTTGGTGAATCCTCCTAAAGCCATGGGTCATTATTTGTAGCCACTATGATCTACTGATCACAATTCCCAATCCAAATATCTGAGTACATACTTGGGAGTCGAAGAACTATTTTTGGGCTCCAAAGCATCTGAGAGATATAGTTTAGCTTAGACCAACACAGAATAAGAATTTCCTAGACATTTAGAGAGCTGAGGAGAAGAGCTGGTGTGTTTTTTGTTATTATGAAGATTAATTTTGCTACATCTCATAGCCTGAAAAATGCTCCTTGCTGTCAGAGTGGCCCAGGAAATTCCAGCATGTATAAGCCCTGTAGCTACTGACATAGAACATGAGAGAAGAGTCAAGGGAATGAAGGATTCTGATCCCTTCCACTTTCCCCAGCAAAGCCAGATCATGAAATGCCTTGTAAGGCACCTGAATTTTTTCTGACTGCAATAGAAAAGCCCTGTAGGGAGGCACAGCAGACATTTTTAAAGGATCTCTAAGAAAATCTCTTCTGGAAATGTAATACCTCCCCTTTGGGAGCTAAGAGTAAGGACTGAACTTCCTGAGGACTCCCAGGACATACCAAAATGGTTCTTTCCCACTAAAGAAAAGTTTCATCCTACCCCTTGTCTCAATCTTGGGCCACAAAGATTCCAGGTGTCCTCATTTCAGGAGGCAAGGGCTTCCATTTCACCATTTTTCAAAGTGGGATTCCCAGACTAACAGCATCAGCATCATTTCAGAACTTGTTAGAAATGGAAATTCTCAAGTTGCACCTTAGACCTACAGAATGAGGAACTGGGGTTGAAGCACAGCAATCTGGGCTCTACCAAGTTCTCCAAGTGATTCTGATGAAGGCTTAAGTGTAAGAACCTCCTACAGTCATTCCACACACACCCAAAGCAACTGATTACCCACCAAGTACAGCCTTTGGAGATCAAGTGATCTGCAAGTTTGGGGATCATATTACTCAAGAATCTTTTAGTTGCAAGTGGCAGAAAATTCAATTTAGACGAGCAAAAAGAATTTATTGGCCCATAAAGTGGAAAGCTTAAGGGTCATCTAGATTCTGACACTGCTGGCTCTACTAAAATCAGGGTTCTCTTTTAATTAGTAACTACACCCAGAAGAATTGGGGATTAACTTTTTGCTATGAACTGAACTATGTTGCCCCTAAATTCATATGCTAAAGCCCTAACCTCCAAGGTACTGGTATTTGGAGATAGGGCCTTTGGGAGTGCATGGTAAATGCACCTAATAGCAATAAATTAAGTATACCCTGAGAATGACTCTGTATGGCAGACGCACCTTAATGTGGGTTCCAGGCTAGGAAATCTGGGAGTAGCCAACTTGGAGATTCCTTCCTTGTGTATGAGGAACATCTGAGTCTATGAGGAACCTATGGCCCATCCTGTGGAATGCGGGCCATACAGGGGATCGAGACCTTTTGTTTTAGGTCAGGTGAAGTTGCTAGGTGGAGACTGTTGGGGGAGGGTGCTAAGTGAAAATGCTATATAAACTGCATGTCTTTTACAAGCAGTTGTGGTTCTTCTGCCCAGGCCACCACCACTGAGCCATGTGGTTATCCCATCCAGCCTGCCACCACTGGACTGTATGTACCGCGGTTCTCCTATCCAGCCCACCACCACTGGACTCTCTCTCCTGTATGTAAGCCCCAAATAAAACCTCATGTCTCATTTGCTGGCTCTAGGTCTCTTCTTTGGCCTCTTGAACCTGATGCCATCCCCATTGGAGTCAGTAAGGGTTTGGCACAACAGGGAGGTAATGAGGTTTAGAAATCATGAATGGGCACGGTGGCTCACTCCTGTGATCCCAGCACTTTGGGAGGCGGAGATGGGAGGATCACCCGAGGTCAGGAGCTCGAGACCAGCATGACCAACATGGAGAAACCCCGTCTCTACTGGGAATACAAAATTAGCCGGGCATGGTGGCACATGCCTGTGGTCCCAGCTACTCAGAGGCTGAGGTGGGAGAATTGCTTGAACCTGGGAGGTGGAGGTTGCAGTGAGCCAAGATCGCACCATTGCACTCCAGCCTGGGCAACAAGAGTGAAACTCCATCTCAAAAAAAAAAAAAAAGCAATCATGAGGGTAGGGCCCTCATGATGGGATTAGAGAAAAGAGACAGCAAAGAGCGTGCACTCTCCCTCTTGTTTTTCTCTAGCTCTTCCTCATTCTTTATCTCTCACATGTGAGGACACAGCAAGAAGTGTCCTGTAAGCCAGGAAGAGAACCCTCAGCAGAACCCAACCATAGTGTCACTCTGATCTCAGACTCCACCCTCCAAAACTGTGAAAAAATAAATTTCTGTTGTTTAAGCCACACAGTTGATGGTATTTTGTTATGGCAGCCTGAGGCAACTAGAACACTCTGTTTGGATCATATGCAGTTATAGTTGGAATGTTTATGTCCCACTCCCCAAATTCATATGTTGAAATTTCTAACCCACAAGGTGATGGTATTAAGAGATAGAGACTTTGGGAGGTAATTAGGTCATGAGGGTAGAGTCCTGGTGAATAGGATGAGCTCTTTTTTTTTTTTTTTTTTGAGACGGAGTTTCGCCCTTGTTGCCCAGGCTGGAGTGCAATGGTGTGATCTCGGCTCTCCATAACCTCCGCCTTGTGGGTTCAAGCGATTCTCCTGCCTCAGCCTCCCAAGTAGCTGGGATCACGAGCATGCGCCACCACCTCGGCTAATTTTGTATTTTTAGTAGACTGAGTTTCTCCATGTTGGTCAGGCTGGTCTTGAATTCCCGACCTCAAGTGATCTGCCCGCCTCAGCCTCCCAAAGTGCTGGGATTACAGGTGTGAACCACCACACTCAGCCAAGATGGAAAGTTTAAGCAAATAAAATAGAACATATAAGGAAGAATAAAGCGGAAATGTTAGAACTAAAAAATAAAATGAGAACAACAAGAACAAATTCCTGGATGGGCTTGTAACCTGCATGGACCTTGGGGGGCTGAACAAAGGGGGCAAACATGGGAATAAAAGACAAAGACAAGAGAGTATATTTGAAAGAAGGGGTCAGGGGGCTCCTTGCTTCTAGCGAACAAGGGCCCTGAGCTTTAGAGCCCTTCGCATTTATTAGGCAAAAGAGATAGTGAGAAGAGGTGATGGTGATTGTTGGTCGGCAGTTTGATTGACAGCAGGCTTGCAAGACTGCATTCTTCAAACGATAGGCTCTGGATGTCCCAGTAGACAACCTCAATGAGCATGGCGCCAGAGAGTGATTGCTCTTGGCAAACCTCCTGGCAGCAGGCGCAGTCGTGGGTTTGCCCACATCCTGCATTCATGATAAACAGTTTGCTGTTTGATCATATAGCCTCCAGTGGAATGCTGAGTTGGTCATGATCCCTTTGGCCTTTTCAGGTCCCAACATTTCCCCCATTCTGTTTATGAATTAATTGAAAGAACGTAAGGCCAGGCTGGGCAGCTCTCATTTTCCAATTGGCAGTCCAAGGGATTTCACAGACGATGAACAGAAGACAGAGACAAAACAACATTATTCCAAGAACTACATAGAAGATGTTAATGTGGTGCCTTAGATAGGTCCAAGGGTTGAGGCTCTCCAGGCCTTGCTGGAATTCGGTCCAGTCTTCTAAAGAAGGCTGAAACTCTTGAGTTTGCCTATGTAAATCAAGAATTTTGTTTTATAATTCACCATTATCAAAGGTGATGTTGGATGTGAAAGCTCCCTGCAAATGAGCTTTCACAAGGTCCCACGGATACTCACTTTGGTTATAATCTAAGTTGGCTACACAAATATGAGTGTGATTAAAATGACAGCACAATTGCTGTTGCAATTGTAACCTTTGTACTTGTTCCCCTAACCATGGGGATTTCAACACTGTCCCTTCAGTTTGTAACTCAGTGTTAATTTTATTCTGAAGTAGCCACACTTGGTTGGCTGTACTTGGTTGGCTGTGTCCAGTTCTCTGTGTACTGAGCCATTTGAACAGAATTATGCAAAGCTACAGAGGACATCACAACAGAAGTTATCAGTGTGACTAAGGAAACAATAGTAAAAATGATCATGCCTAAGGCTCTATGGACACAATGAGTAAGTTGAGTTAGAAGATGTTTCACAAAGCGTAAAGCAGGGGTGGCAGCCCAAGGCTTGGATGGATGAACAGGAATCCACAGTCCAGGGATGCGACCCAGAATGATCAAAGTAGAGGTATTCTGTGTTTGCAATGTGCTGTGATTAATGCAGTGATATAACTGACAAGATTTACAGGTCAACTGGGTATTGTTTACCTGGAGCTGGTGCTTTTTAGCTGCCAGAAAGACATAAGGATTAAAAACACAAACCGTGCTGGGCGCAGTGGCTCACACCTGTAATCCCAGCACTTTGGGAGGCCGAGGCGGGCAGATCATGAGGTCAGGAGATTGAGACCATCCTGGCTAACATGGTGAAACCCCATCTCTACTGAAAATACAAAGAACTAGCCAGGCATGGTGGCTGAGGCTGAGGCAGGAGAATGGCGTCAACCCGGGAGGCAGAGTTTGCAGTGAGCCGAGATTGCACGACTGCACTGCAGCCTGGGCGACAGAGAAAGGCTCGGCCTCAAAAAAAACAAAACAAAACAAAACAAAAAAAACCCACAAACCATAAATTGAGTGGTGATATTCTTTACAAATGTAACATTAAGACTGTGTCGTGACTCCGGTCGGCCTTCTCTGCATCTTCACACTCAGGTTCAGCTGGCTCATGGCCTATACTGGAGGGACCAGGCCCATGGCTGGCCACCCTGAGTTCCTCCAGTCTCCTGTTCCATGGTCACACACACCTTGAGGGCAACCACACAGTTTGTCCATCTCCTGTAAAAACACAAGCATACCCTCTTCCCCATGTCAGTAAATCCACCAGACCTTTCCATTGTCCTTCTTCTGGGGATTTCCATAACACTTTTGGATACACTTTCCTCTTTTCCTCTAACACTTGCCAATGTCTTTCTGCTGGAGTCTTACCATCCATACCAGGAATCAAAAAATTGAAAGTAAATAAAGCTAAATGTAATTTTGTTTGAGGTGGTAACTGGTCTCCTACTCCCCCTTTTTGTTTATTCAACATACATTGTAATGTTTGATGTACCCGCTCTATAATGCTTGTCCTCAAGGGATGTAAGGAATTCCTGTTTTATGGGTTATAGCCCAAAGCTGTAAGAAATTTTGAAAAGCATGACTAGTATAAGCGGGTCCATTGTCAGTTTTTAATTGTTTAGGAATCCCCATATGAGCAAATGATGACAGACAATGTGGCCGTACATGACCAGCTGTCTCACCTGTTTGGCATGTAGCGGGCAGCATATGAGAATAAGTGAAACAAATTAAGCAGTTCGGGGTCTAGAGTACTTTTAATTGTAGCAGTTTCTATGCGACTGGCTACATTCACAACATAAGCTGAATCACAGACAATGTTGATAGGATCTGCAGCTGTGAGCTGTAAAACCTGAATGACTGCAATCAACTCTGAGTGTTGAGCTGCAACCCCAGAGGTCATTATTGTTTGAGTATGTTTAGGTCCATAAATAGACCTTTGGAAGAGCCATCAGTAAAATAAGTCTGGCCACCTGGAATAAGCTTGTGATGAGTAATCACAGGAAGAATGAAAGAATGGACTTTATAAAACTGCAAAATTTTGTCTGAGGGATAATGAAATCAAAGGTTTCTGTAGCTGTAGCTGGGAGGCATGCCATTGCCGAACTCAACTTCTGCCTCTGGTTAATTGCCGCGGGGAATCTAAAGAAGAATCTCCCTGCAGGGTTTAACCTGCCTTTCCAGTTACTGATATCGGGTTAGGGTTTCCTTGTAGGGATTTCCCTAAACCTTTCCCATTCTGATAGCCCATGTCCTTCAACATTTTAAATCCTGGGTTATCAAAGTTTTCATTTGTAAGTCTCATATCCCATGCTGTAAATCTCGATAAATTGATATGGCTATCAATTTATAGCCATAAATTGATAGCTATATTTTCAACATAAGGCTGAAAAGTACATGATTGTCCATCCAGACCAAGACAAGATAAAAATCTCAGCACTCTGTTGAACACTTTTAGCTGCTCCTACTCCCACTAGGGATGTGGCAGTTAGTCTGAGAGGCCATGCTGGGGGCCAGTCCTTACTGGATATTACTGACACATCAGCTCTTGTGTCCATAAGCCCATAAAATTTCTTTCCTTTAATTTGTACTACACAGATGGGTCTAGTAGAGGCTATAGATTGTGATAAACAGATTTCTCGTGTAGTTGTGCTCCCAAACCCTTTATTTCCTTGTTTCTCCTTTAGTGGAGAAGTGTATAATTTGCAGGGAATAAGCAATAATTGTGCTATATATTCTCCCAGTTCAAAAACCCAAAGATCTTGTGACATTAAAACTACTTGAATTTCTCCTTCATAATCAGAGTCAACAACTCCTGGGACTACAGTAATGCTTTGCAAGTTAAGGTGGCTTTTGCCTAAAATTAGTCCCCTGTATCCTGCTGGTAAAGGTCCCCAGATGCCAGTGGGAATTTTGATAGGTTTGTCTCCACCAACTAACATTACCTGTTCTCTGACTGGGAGATCTAATCCTGCACTTCTGGGTGTTCCTGGAATGAGGGAATCAATGTTTCTCCTGGGACCCGCCCCTGAAATGGGGTTGTGGTCTGAACTGGGAATGCCCTCATTGTTTGAGGGACCCAGGTCCAGGCCCCCTTCTCGTTTCCCGACAGTGGGGGGTGCCATTCTGATGAAATCTTGAGCGGCACTGATTACCCCAGTGATTTCCTTTGTTACAGCGAGGACAGAGTCCTGGCATGTTTTCCACTATGGGGGGAGGGGTACTGCATTATAAGATCCTTTCTGTCCTGAGATCTGGCAGCATTCCTTTTTAAAATGTCCATTTTTTCCACAATTATAACATTTTCCTACTTTAGGGCTTAATCCTTGGCTCCTTTTAGATTTGTCAACTACTAGATTAGCCATTGCTTGCGCTAACATTGAAGAGCCATGAAGCTCAGTTCCTACATCCTGACAAGCTCTGAGAAAAGTTTTTTGTACACCTCACAGGTGCCAGTGCACGTTTACAATCTGCGTTTGCATTCTCAAAAGCTAAAGTTAAGGTTAGCATTTCCGTGGCAGTGGCAAGAGGAATTTGATGCTTCACTGCCTCTTGTAATCTTGCAAGAAATTGTGCGTAGGGTGCCTGTGGCCCTTGCGTGATATGTAAAAAGGACAGTACTGGGACTCCCTCTTCAGGAATTGTGGCCCAGGTGTGTTTAGCAGCCTGTGCACACTGCTGATAAGCGGCGTCTGGGAGTGCCATGTGACATTCCAGGTCTGAATAAGGGCCATTACCCAGTAGCATATCCTCTGTAATGTCTCCATGTCCAGCAATATGGTTCTGTCTAGCCTGGTCTGCACACAGTTCTTGCCAATTTTAATACCACGTCAGATATGCACTAGCAGACAAGCAAGTTTGAGCCAAGTGTTTTACATCAAAGGGTAGAAGACACATAGCACCAAATGCAGATTCTACCAATCCTAAAGTGAATGGGCTCCGTACCCCATTATTAGCTACACTCGTTTTTAATTCCTTCAACAACTTAAACTCTAGTGGGGTGTGTTCATGAATAAACTGCTGTGGATTATTTGGATCAGTACTTACAGAAATAGGAAAAGTGCAGGGTCCTAAGGGCTCCCCTTAGCTATGGCAGCAGAGCATAAAATTCTTTGTATTGGGGTCACTATTTCTGCTACCAAAGGAGGCGGTACAGATGTTTCTGCAACTGGAGGGGGCGGTGTAGGCCAATTTTTATCCTCCCTCTCCGTTTTTTATTTTCAACTGGAGCTGTGGGTGGGACAACAGATTCTTTCAGATTTTTTAGACTCAGCCTGCTGTCCTGCAGAATGATAAGGAGATAGCGGAAGAACAGTACGAACTAGACTCCAAGTGGAGAAAACAGAAGAATCAACTTTAGGACCTTTTTGATGAGCCTGTTTTAATCCTTCTCCTGGTCTATCCCAATTTTCCACATCAAGAGTGCCTGCCTGTGGAAACCATGGGTTATGCGTAATAACCTTTTGTGGCTTCTGCAGGAGGTTAGTTAGTGCCTGCGAATTAACCTGAGCTCCAGACTGTCTCAACAGAACTTTAAGCAACTGCACATAATGTTTTTCTTCAATAGACAAATTCTGCTTCATGTTACCCTGATTCAGAAAACTTCCCATTCCCAGTACTTCTTTAGAGCACTGACCTTATATCGTTCCCAGTACCTCTTTAGGGCACTGACCTTATATCTGCTGCCAGCAGACTCATCCTGGGGTCCCCGTTCATCTTGTCAATTTCAATTCCTCTGCTCCAGCAGAGCTTCTTCATTCACGTCTTCAAAGTCCCTGTGTTCAGATGCCACGTGTCCGACATCCTTGGAGTCCCTGTTCTGGGTCGCCACTTGTCACCTGCACAGACCTTGGGGGACTGAACAAAGGGGGCAAACATGGGAATAAAAGACAAAGACAAGAGAGCATATTTGAAAGAAGGGGTCAGGTGCTCCTTGCTTCTGGTAAACAGGGGGCCTGAGCTTTAGAGCCCTTCACATTTATTAGGCAAAAGAGATAGCAAGAAGTGGGGGGTGATTGTCGGTTAGCAGTTTGATTTACAGCAGGCTTGCAAGACTGCAGTCTTTGAACAATAGGATCTAGATGTCCCAGTAGATAACCTCAATGAGCATGGCGCCAGGGCCCTCAGCAAACCTCCTGGCGGCAGGCGCAGTTGTGAGTTTGCCCACATCCTGCATTCATGATAAACAGTTTGCTGTTTGATCACATATCCTTCAGTGGAATGCTGAGTTGGTTACAATCCCTTTGGCCTTTTCAGCTCCCAACAGATGGGTACAATAGCAGAATGGAGATTGCAGGGAAACATGCCAGTGATCTCAAAGATAGAAAAATAGAAATTATCCAATCTGAACAACAGAGAAAAAGGACTGGGGGGAGCTGAACAGAACTTCAGGCACCTGTGAGACAATTCCAAAATATCTAATGTTCGTGTTACCAGGATCTGAGAAGAACAGGAGAAACAGAATGAAGCAGAAGAAAATATCTGAAGAAATAATGGCTGAAAACTTCCCAAATGTGGTGAAAGGCATACACCTATAGACTCAGGAAGCTGAGTAAACCACAAACAGGATAAACCGAAGGAAATCCAACCCCCATTTTTCAGGTTTTAGAACTTCAGGGAGGGAGTCACTTCCCCTTGTCATCAGGAATGCTTATGACTTCAGACTGAAATGATTCCCTGTCTCCTGTTACACAAAGAGAGTGAAAATAAATTTAATCAGTTCAGAATGATATTTGAAAGTCAGAATCTCCTGCTCTTTCTCCCAGTTCCATCTCTTAGAGTCACTCACTCTTTCTGTTTTTTGTTCTGGTTTGCTAAGGGTGATCCCAAAGAACTTAACTACTTAACAGAGTTGTTAATAACTAGGCTAT
Organism: Pan paniscus; assembly: GCF_029289425.2. Classification (NCBI taxonomy): domain Eukaryota; kingdom Metazoa; phylum Chordata; class Mammalia; order Primates; family Hominidae; genus Pan; species Pan paniscus. Next base: position 2,432,096 of record NC_073270.2, on the reverse strand, counting down.
ATATAAACAGAATCTAAATTAATTTAGAAAGGAACTCTCCCAGTTACTTCAAAAAATCAGATAAATGCTTAATAAGTGCCCCTTGTCCCCAGGTCCAATTCATCTTAGGTCTGGTGGCAGAACTGATAGCTACATGCTTTCCTGTGTTTTCCCAAAGCACAGAGGAAGAAGTGGTGCAAATGTGAGGTTCTTGGGGAACCCCCATCTATATAAACAAAGCTTATATACATGGATTGAGATGGCCACTGTCTCAAAGGCAGGTCTATGTTTTGAACCGATACCCAATTCAGAGCCATGAGAGAGACCACAGGATGAATGTGAGGCAAGCCTTATTCTGCTAGGCTTCAGGGAAAACTGAATCCAGGAACTCTCTTGCCCCTGGTTGCTCTCATTCTCCATCATTTATTCTCGCTGCAGTCTGATTTTCTCTAGGTGGTGTGAAGCAGTGTCCTGGCAACTGCTGGGGCCCTCTTTTTAATTTCATCTTTCGATATCCATTCTTCCATTCTATGAGCACAGAACCTCTGATTTTAGTTGGGTGTGTGTAGACCCAGAATGAAGACTTTATTTCCTAGCCTCCCATGCAGCTAAATTTGACCATATAACTAAGTTATAGTCAATGTGAAGTATAAGGGGAAGAGATGTGTGCAATTGTAAGTCGTACCCTTAAAGGAAAAGGGAATGTACCCCACATTCCTCCTTTCCCCCTTCCCACTAGTTGAGATGAAAATATGTTGGAGAGCCAACTTGGACCATGCATATGAGGGTAGGATTCTAAGGATGGGGAGCCACAAGTAGAAGAAGGATGAGTCCCTGGGCAGCCTGTGAAGTCCTACCTGCACTGAACCACCTGCCTCTGAACTGTTACATGAGAGAGACAGCAACTTCAGCCTCTTTTCAGCCACAGTTAATTTGGTTCTGTTACAGCCTGTATTCTTACTACATTAAAATTTCCAAAGCAGTCACAAGCTCACTGAGATTTTAGGAAAGGGGACATAGATGAGGGTTGGGGTGTCAAAAAACTGTGAGGTCATGTTTAAAACACTACAGGAGCTGGTATGGTTTAGTTCTGTGTCCCCACCCAAATCTTATCTTGAATTGTAATCCCTATAATCCTGAGGTCAAGGGAGGGACCCGGTGGGAGGTGATTGGATCATGGGGGTGGTTTCCCCCACGCTGTTCTCATGGTAGTGAGTGCATTCTCATGAGAAATGATGGTTTTATAGGTGTTTGACAGTTCCTCTTCACATACTCTCTCTCGTGCCTGCTGCTGTGTAAGATATGCCTGCTTCCCCTTCTGCCATGATTGTAAGTTTCCTGAGGATTCCCAGCCATGCAGAACTGTGAGTCAATTAAACCTCTTTCCTCCATAAATTACCCAGTCTCAGGAATTTTTTTTTTTTTTTTTTTTTTTTGAGACTGGTTCTCACTCTGTCACCCAGGCTGGAATGCAGTGGTGCAATCTTGGCTCACTACAACCTCCGCCTCCTGGTTTAAGCAATTCTTATGCCTCAGCCTCTCAAGTGGCTGGGATTACAAGCCTGTGCCACCACGCCTGGCTAATTTTTTTGTATTTTTAGTAGAAACTGGGTTTCACCATGTTGGCCAGGCTGGTCTTGAACGCCTGGCCTCAAGTGATCTGCCCGCCTCAGCTTCCCAAAGTGCTGGGATTACAGGCATGAGCCACCGTGCCCAGCCTCGGGTATTCTTTATAGCAGTGTGAGAATCGACTAATGCAGAAGCACACACCCACACAGATCAGAGAAAGATTAGTCACATGTGCCTCCTTATGTCCTAGATCATGTCACAGTGTTCTCTTGGGTTACAGTGCCTCTGCAGGTACTGCTCCTTCTGCCTCCCCTTACCCCAACACATACACACAACTGGCCTTCTAACCTTGGCTAAACCTGGCTAAACCTGGCTAACTCAGGGAAATATCTGACCACATTCCAGACTAAGTGAGGCATCTCCGTTATATTAACACGCCCCTCACAGCATGTATTACTGTCTCATAATATTACAGATTTGAAACTTTACATTTATTCCGCATCTTTTTTTTTACTTAAACAGGTTATTTGATTATCTCTCCCACATCATACGTAGATTCTGTGAGGTCAGGGACTAAGTCTGACTCCTTCACTGCTGTATCCTCAGCACCTAGCACAGTACATGACATACAGAAGGTGTTTGTCAAAGTTAAAATAAAATATGGAGATGAATCTCTAAATGTAATGTTTTATTTGGGGAAGCGAGAATCGCAACTCGGAGCATACACACAGATCTGGTGGTCTTTGGTATGTCCGAAAAACAAAGAGAAGGCTGGGAGTTTTATTAGAAAGGGAAATGCATTGGCACTAGTAAAGTTTCAGGGAGCCGGCAAGCTCTGATTGGTGACTGACAGTGGTAAGTAAAACTAGTATTAGGTTATGGCGAGTTGTTTCAGCAGTTACTAGCTGAATCTGGTCTTAGGGGGACAGCAGGCCATTTCAGCAGCAGTTAGTGGAAATATTGATTCTTGGAGCAGGCGCTGTGTGCCTCCAGTGCTTTTCCCCTGGCCCCTGGATTCTGATTCCGTTGGGCATAAGAAGAGTGACCCAATTCGTATTATCAACTTTCACATGCTCAGTAAGAATGTATGCATGTAAGCTATGGGTGAGTGAATGAATTTGGACAACTCCTCCTCCAGTGAAGAAAAGCAGAACTTACAAACTTGAGCCACTTATACTAACATACTACCACCTGTGCGCTGTCTTCTCAGAACCATGCTCTTCCCAGGATGAGTAACTGTGTGCTTCTAAGTGGAAACCTGATGACAGTCACCCAGTCAGTGACTGGCGGACCCCCTATTATTACTCCCATTCTTTGGGCAGGGAGATGCTTAACCGGCTGGAAGCACAGAGGAAGGGCAGGTGAACGAAGCAAGTCACCCGGCAAACACAGCTGTATCCGGAGGCCTCCGGGCTTCCGGAGGTCTCGGGGCTTCTGGGCTTCCGGTCCCTCTTCCGGAGGCCTGAGTTTCCGGGACGTGCGCGCCGTGTGGGGCGCGCACGCAGGGCTGGGCGTGAGGGGGCGTGCGCGTGCGCAGGCGACGCGCCGAGGGACTAGGCAGAGCCGTGGAACCGCCGCCAGGTCGCTGTTGGTCCACGCCGCCCGTCGCGCTGCCCGCCCGCTCAGCGTCCGCCGCCGCCATGGGAGTGCAGGTGGAAACCATCTCCCCAGGAGACGGTGAGTAGTGGCGCGCGGCGGCTCGGAGTACCTCTGCCGCCGCGCGCATCGGCTCAGCATGCCCGTCTCTGTCTCCTCAGGGCGCACCTTCCCCAAGCGCGGCCAGACCTGCGTGGTGCACTACACCGGTGAGTCGGGGGCCCAGCGGGGAGGGGGCCCGGGCCGCAGTCCGCAGCCCGGGTGCGGCTGGCCGTCAAGGCCTGGGGTCCGGGGCCTGGGGTCCGGGGCGTGGCGGCGGCGAGGTCCGCATGGCCCGAGGCTGAGGCCTGGGCGGTGGCTCAGGGGCAGCCTCGGGCTGGCGGAACCCGGGCGGGTCTGAATCGGCGGTTGTGAGCGTTGGCTGCGGGCTAGGTGTTATCTAACCCATCAGAAGCATTTCTGCACCTTAGATGCTGCCCTTATGCCCACTGCACAGATGAGGAAACTGAGGCTTGGCGAGGCGAAGTCACTTTCCCAAGGTCTCACTTTCCCAAGGTCACACTTTCAGGAATGGGCAGAGCTCTGGCCAGGGACCATTAGGAAGGATTTGTACCATTTCTGTGCCCCTGCCCCCACTTCCATCCCTCCCTTCACTGGAGATGAGGACGAGGTAATTCCGAGTCTGCAGAGCTGCTGCTTCCTCCGGGGAACTCGGAATTCGCCCCTTTGCCGCGGGTGGGGAAACATCCCGCTTCCTAAGTCATTGCTTTGGCTCTTCCTGGCCTTGGGGGAAGTAGAGCTGCACGGCCTTCTTCCGTCTTTTTACTTTTGAGCCACTTACAAATCCAAGGCTCAGTGGCAGCGTTGGCTCAGGCTGACCGAAAGCTGCACGTGTAATTGAGTCCCCCAGCTCTTCTAGAAGTAGAGACTTCTCTCATCCTCATTTTAAAGATAAAGCATCTGGAGGCTAATACATAGTGATAATACAAGCCAAAGGAAATTTTAGACACCTCCCCCTCCCCAGCCAGAATTCAGACATCAGCGTCGTGTGCCTTGGGGCTGTCTTACTCCTTCTCCTTACAAGGTTGTCCTGGTTTGTATGGGGGCGGGGGAGGGGGAGAGCTGAGTTGGCGGAGACTCAGTGGCTGTGGGTCCCACAAGGGTGGGAGTGATTGGTGTAGCCACAGTTGTTGATACGAATGACCTTCCCTCCCCCTCCTCCTTCCCCTTTCTCAACCTTCCCACCCTTTCCTCTGTTCCCCCTCCTCCTCCCTCTGTTTTCCCACCCCCTCTCCTCCTCTTCCTCCTCCTGGGGCTGTGGGCAGTTCTGGCCAAGTTGCTCACGAATAAGCTCCACCTTTCTCTTCCAAATCATGGAAACATGGAGGGATCCCTCTATTGAGGGAAATGACTTTCACTGGAAAGAGGAAAAGGCAACTAACATCCCTCCTCCCATGCCGTTTTATTTCTGTGGCCCTTCCCCATGGGTAGAAATGGGGGCAGGAGGTAGAAGTTAAGGACTAGAACTTTAAAAATTCTGCCAAAGGAGGAGTTACTGAATCCCATCTTTGTGGGGAGCAGGCAGTCTCATGTCCGTGAAGGAAGCTGGAAAGTGCTTTTGATGTTTTAGGTAGCTGTCCTTGTAGGCCACAGTCAGCACCCGAGCCTGGGAGGTCTGGTAGATGAAAGCGCATCCTTTTGGTGATTTTTCATCGGAAGGATGAGAAGAGTAACCATTTACAGTGCTGGGGTGAGTGGGCAGTTCATTCAGTTCCGCAGCCAACTGGGGCAAAGATTGGGACTCAAGCCGTGAGGAGCTGCCTTCTGCCGCACCCCCTCCCCACCCTAGCTTGTACATAGCCACACTAGGGTGCTTGGCAGCATGTGCCCGCTCCCACGTCTGCCCCTCATGCTCGCCCACGTTGTGGTGCTGCCAACAGGACTGGACCCCAGCATGTAGGCAGTGCCGCACTTCACCATGCCTCTTGGTGAAATATCCCCACACAGCATGTCTGGAGCCTTTTCCTATGAGAACAGATGGTCATGAGACCCAGAACACCATCAGGGTTTCCAGTGCCTCTTGAAGTGTGTGTTTTTCTCGCGGGTGGCACACACCCACATGTTTCCAGAGCAGCAGCAGGACCCTGGCATGCATTAGGACAAAAGCTTTCTTTTTGATTTCGTTTTGATAAGCCCTATAAAGACGCCTTAGTGAGAAGCCAGCTCTGCCTCATGCTCACAGAATAGACTGTTTTCGAGCAGGCTGGCGGCTTTGTTCCCGTGGGTCTTTGTCACCAGCCTCCCAGGAATAACCTGTTTGAGACCTGTGGGGGCGTGAGAGGAGTGGGTAGGCACTGGGAGATCTCATCTGTAGCAGTTAAGGCTTTTTAGTCACTGGGAACAGAATCCATCTTGGGGGAACATGATCAGAAGGTGGAGGTTATAAAGGTTCCAGGGGTTTTCAAAGGCAGGAAGCTCACTGGGTCCTAAGAAGGGAAAAGAAATAATCATGATGCCTCTAGTTCTCATCTCTGTTTTTTGGTTGTTGTTTTGTGTTTTGTTTTGTTTCCTGCCTGACTGCCTCAGTAGTCTCCTGTTAGAGATTTGTGTTTGTCTGCTTCTCCCAACTGGTGGGTGGTGGAAGTCCCCTGCATACTTACCCCTCCCCCCTCCCCCCTCCCCATGGCCAGCTTCTCTGTCTTCTTTTGAGTATCTGGCTCAGATTTCTTGGCTGTGATTCTGATTGTTACTTCTCTGAGAAGGAGAGTTTGAGTAAGGTGAACACTCTTGATCCAGTCAGCTCTTGCCAGGTGTCCACTCAGCTGATTTGGGCACGGGTCCAGAGAAAGAGGGGTGGAAGTAAGGTGGCCAAAATCTCCCCTTAGCCATCACAGGTGTGCAAAGCACAGACTGACCTTTACCACATGGATGCTTTAAATGCCACTAATGGCTGTCAGTCACCTTGATGTCACTCTCAAGGGTCCCTCTGGTGACTTCTGTGACCTTCTAGCAGAGCACAGCATGAGCAAGGCCTCGAAGGAATGCCTGCACTACCTCTGTGGTACCAGAGGGAAAATACAAAGTTCACTATCACCAGCTAAGCATCTCCTAGGAGCATGACAGGCCTTGAGGTGGGAGGGAGGTGGTGGAAAGGTTAGCTGCCAAGTAAGTGCCTTTAGGAGCCGGCGAATTCTCATGGCGCCTCCCTGCTGCCTCCAGTAGCTTCGTCATCTTTACTGTTAGCTTGTCCTGGCACACAGCTAGGTTTAGACCTCTTTTACTTACTTCAGCAGGCCGTGTGCCTGCCATTGTGAGAGCAGCCTCAAGGGGATTGAAGGAATGTTTTCTTTTTTCTTCTTAAAAAGTAACTAACTGGACATTTTGTCCTTGGGATCAGGTTTAAGTCAGGTATAGCCTCCCGGTTTCTGACTGAGAAAAACCAGGAGCCCCTCAACCTCATGTCCTCAGGAGGTTGACTGGGAAGGCTGCTGAGGCTCTCGGGACAGGCGTGGCCACTTTGCTGCAGCCTCCCTCAAGCCCCTTGCTTTTCCTTAGCTTTGTTCCCCCCTCTCCTCTGCTTTATTCCATCCGCTCCCTTGCTAGGTATCTCTTGGTTGGTGATCTGATGTCTGGAGGGAGGCTCACCCTCAGCAGAGATGCCTCAGATGGCTTCCCCTGACGTGTGCTGTCTTGAGGCACACAGGCTGTAACTGTTGGGCAGGGCTGCAACAAGTCCCTTTGCCTTCCCACAGCAGATGTTTTTTTGAGCAACAGCAGCAAGCCAGGCTCTAGGGACATGGCTAGTGAACTAAATAGACAAAGACCTGATCTGGTGGGGCTTTGCTTATGATGAGGAGACTGATAGTATCAGGTAGTAAGAAGCACTGGAGAGATTAAAGCAGAGTGAGGGATGGGAAGGGAAGTTGGCTGCTTTTCGTGAGGGTGATTGGAAAAGGCCTCTGAAAAAAATGGCATTTTAACATTCACTCAAAGGACATTGGAGAGGGAGCTACAGGGCTGTCTAGAGTATCCAGGCAGAGGGAAGAGCTAGTGCAAGACCCTGAGGCTGGAGCCTGCTCAGTGCATTAGAGGAACAGCAAGAAGACCGGTGCGTTAGAGGAACAGGAAGTGGATTGTGTGAAAGGGTATGTGGCAGGAGATGAGGGGATGGTGGAGCCTCGTTGGTTTTTATGAAAACGTTGCCTTTTTCTAACTCAGGTGAGAGCCATTGGCTGGCTTGGCTTTTAATGCCAACCCCCCCCCCAACCCACGCTCCTTCTGGCTACTGTGTGGACAATGGGCTTTTGGGGGCAAAGGCAGAAACAGGACACTGGTTGTATCCCAGGTGTGTGGAGTGCCAGCTCAGGCAGTGGGCAGAAGTGGTGCCAGGTGGACAGTGATCCCCAAAGAGGATGTGGGTTCTTCGCTGTGTTCTGATCTTGGCCCTGCCATACAACAGGCTATGAGAGCTTGAACAAATTGTCCCACAGTTCCCAGCTTCCACATGCTGTCTATAAAATGGGAGTAACGATGCCTGCTGTGAAGCAAATGCTTATCGAGACTACCCAGTTGTCTCCAAAGTGTTGCCCTTTTTTAAAACCACAGTTCCATTGAGCCTCACTCATCGCAGTTGTTATGTCTGTAATCTCAGTCTAGAAGAGTCCTTACACTGTTTTTTTCTTAATAACCCTGATTTCTTCAAAGAGAGCAGGCTAGTTATAGAATACTCCACATCTGTCTTACTGTTTTCTCATGGTATTGTTTAACTTGTTCCCTGCCTTGATTTTCTGAACCGGATGTTTAATCTTTTAAGTGTCTGAATAGATTCCGTTTAAACATTTTAGTGTGAGTACTTCATCCTCGGCACACGTGGGAAACATCACTAGTTGTGATGCTAAATTTGATCTTTTCTGTAAAGGTACATTTTTCCCTTTGCATTTAGCAGTGATCTGTGGAGTGCTTAGGTAGCCATAGATGGTCTCTTGCTCATCAGCCTTTCACCTAGTGGTGTTTACACCATCTGATCATTCTCCCCTGAAGAAGTCACTGGCATTCACAAAGTGTTGATTTTTAAAATTCCTTCATTCTTTCTAAATTTATTAGCTGTTGTCCTTCTATAAGATAAGGTAAAGTAATTCTTTACCTTTAAATACCAAATTTTATTTTTATTTTTTGAGACAGTGTCTCTGTCACTCAGGCTGGAGTGCAGTGGCTTGATCATGGCTCACTGTAGCCTCGACCTCCCAGACTCCCATCCCGGCCTCCCATCCGGCCTTCTGAATAGTTGGGCATACAGGTGCATGGCACCTGTCCTAATTTTTGTATTTTTTGTAGAGACGGGTTTCACCAGGTTTCCCAGGCTAGTCTCAAACTCCTGGCCTCAAGTGATCCACCCTCCTTAGCCTCCCAAAGTGCTGGTAGTACAGGCATGAGCCACCATGCCCAGCCTTTAATTACCAATTTTTAAAATGAAAAATGAATGTTAACTGATGGGGTGTTGCCATTCCCAGTGGGGGCAAGTGACTTTTTCCCCCTCTATTTGCTTTTACTGTACTGTGGGCTGAAATTTTTTGTCAGGGCCTTAAGATCAATGATACCCATTATTCTTTTTGATGCTAATATCATCCTAAATTTGGCCAGTAGGAGCCCTTTAAGCTGGCTCCAGTACCTTTTTGACAGGCTCCCACCATTCCTTCATCCATTTCTCGGTTTCACTACTCTGGTCCAATTATCAGCCATCTTTCAAAGAGCTCTGGTTCCTTTCAGTGGGGTCCATGACCTTTTTTTTTCTTGGTAACAGCTTTATTGAATATAATTTACATACCATAAATTCACCTATTTACTCATAGATGTTTTAACTAGAACATTTTTAGTGCTTAAACTGATTTTTATGAATTACTGAGGGGTTTATTGTATCCATAAACTGGAAATCATTTGTCTGCCTTGGAATTTTCTCTAAAAATATTGTCACCTGCTGTTTCCCATGGAAGAAGCCAAGGTTATGAATAACTTAATCACGTAGCATTCAATTCTCCCTTTGGTGCTCATGGTGACATTTATTTTTACTTCTATTTTTTCTTCTGTTTTTTGTTTTCTTTTCCTGCTAAAAAGCTTAACCAAGTCTCTGCATTCCCTCCCCTGGACCCCTTTGATTTTGACCAGGTGTATTCTAGCAGTGCAGAAAGTCGGGGAGGTAGAAATAACCAGTTCCTAGATGCTACTGTCTCTTTCTGTTACATTTACTCTTCCTCTCCCAGGAGCTCAAGCCACCTTGGCCTGCATTCCTCGAATGCTCCAAGCCTTTTCCCACATGGAGATCTCTGCCCCTTTGCTTAGGTGCCACCACACTGCCCCCACTCCCCACTGCATGACAGGCCCTTTTCTTTATAGCACAGCTTAAGTAACACTTTGGATGCATACATGCATGCTTCTAATTCTGCAACAATGCATCCATCTATTTTCTTAGCCCCCATCATAGTCAGGATCCGTGTAGTTAAACATCTACTCTTTCCCCAACCGACTGAAGGCTCCAGGAGGCCAGACCCACACTAGTGTTGTTCTCCAAGGTCTCCCCATCAGTCTTGGCATAGAGTAGCTATTCAGTGACAGTTTGAATGAGTGGCCAGTTAGGACCTGGCATTCCCTCGGTCACTCAGTGAATATATAAGGAGCTGGGCAAAGCCTCAATGTTGCCCTCAAGATGCTTACCCTGTAGGGAGTGGTCAGTTACAATGAAAGTACCTCAGGCAACCTACACCTATAGGCTAGAACTTCTTGGAGGAAGTGCCATTTGGTCTTGGGTGTGTATGGTGCAGTCAGGCAGGAGGAAAGCGTCTTCCAGGTATATACACAGGCCAGGAGGAGAAAAGGGTACCTTTGATTTTTCTGTAAGTACTTGATGAATGTCTGCTGTGTACAAGACACTGTCCTGGCTACCAAGAATTTAGGAGTGAAGAAGACACAGTTCCTGCCTTCATCTCAACACTGTAGTGGAAAAGACATAATAAATATGATTAATAAGCAAGACAGTTGTGTATAAGCTAGTAAGTGTTAAGGAGGGAATAGGAAAAGGTTGAGATTTTAGATAGATTGGCAAAGGCCTCAATGAGAAAGTGACATTTGAGCAAAGACTTGAAGGAGGTAAGGATGTAACCTATGTGACTGTTTGAGCAAGATCATTTTAGGCAGAGAGAACAGCAAATGCAAAGGCCCGCGGGTGGAGGTATCCCTGGTGTGTATGTAGAACATAAGGAAACAGTGTTCTGGGACTGGAAAAGTACAAGAGTAATCAGAGGTGAAGTCAGAGGGATGGTGGTAGGGGCGGAGGCTTGACACTTCTTAGAGGGTCTTGTAGGCCATTTTAAGAGTTTTATCTCCTGAGATGGGGGAGTCACAGGAGTTTTTCAGCCGAGGGGTAGTAGGGTCTGGCTGCTGTGTCAGGTTTAGACTGTAGGAGAGCAAGAGCAGAAGCAGGGAGACCAGGGAGGGAGTTGTAATAATAGTCTGTAACAGAGGTCCAGAACTCATGCCTTTAACCATTATACCCTATAGAAAATGCATATTTCTACCACTTCCAGCTAGCTATTGTTAAGTGGTATTTCTTTTGATTTTTTTGGAGATGGAGTCTCACTCTGTCGCCCAGGCTGGAGTGCCCTGGTGCAATCTCGGCTCACTGCAACCTCTGCCTCCCGGGTTCAAGCAATTCTCCTGCCTCAGCCTCCCAAGTAGCTGGGACTACAGGCGCACGCCACCATGCCCGGCTAATTTTTTGTATTTTAGTAGAGACAGGGTTTCACCATGTTGCCCAGGCTGGTCTCAAACTCCTAAGCTCAGGCAGTCCACCTGCCTCAGCCTCCCAAAGTGCTAGGATTACAGGCGTGAGCCACTGCACCCGGCCTAGTGGTATTTCTTTCTCCCCCTCCCCTTGCGATATAATGTGGTAGTAACTCCTCTTATTTATACTGTGATTAAAGTGGAAAATGGAGAGACACACCCACAGGGCATGCATTCTGGTCTGTGTTCTTTTTATTGCCGTTGTATCCTGCATATTCTTCCCATCATGGGCCCTGCCTTTGAAAATACACTTTTGGTTATAGGATCTAAAGGGATTTAGCCAAAGGTTAGAAGCATTTCCATACTGCGTATGGGAAATGTGCTTGCACTGTTGGTGAGCTCAGGAAAATGATAGTGAGAGTGAGCTGGTTCCCTCTTTGGGTTGGCACTTGGACCTTTGGTCATACCCCTCACTCATAAGGAGTTCTCAGAACCCCACTTCAGGGAGGTTGTGCTGGAATACAGCCACAGAGACCCAGAAATGGAATAAGAATGTAAGATTTGAATTTGTATCTTTTGCCTATCTAAATGTAGAATCCCTTTTTACCCATCACGATTGAGACAAGTGGGTAGTTGGTATGCTAACATAAAAGTGACATGGCTTCTGTAAACATTTTATTTCAAACTCTAACATAAATCATTTGCTAAAGGACTGTGTCTTTATCTTTGAGGATGGCTCTGCTAGTGGAGTTTCCCATCATAGTTCTTGCAAAAACCAATTTGACCTTTTTTAAAGTAGAGCAAAGACTATTGTGAGAACATTTAAAAACCAAACCTTTCCAGATTTTTAAGATTTCTTTCTCTAAATGTAGTCTCCCATGTGATTATTCACTAGCAATAGTTTTTTAGTGACTTGCCTTGATTGAGTCTTTCCCAGCAGTCAGCTAGAACCGCTGTTTGTATTCACACTCATTGTATTGATTTACATACTATTTAATTACATTATATTTACACAGTAAATATAGCTACCATAAATGGATTTGGGGACAAACACAGCTAACCACTCCTCCCTTTGTGAACACAGAACTCTTGGGAATGAAGAAGTGATCATGAGCTAGAGACTAAAGCATGAGGGGAGTGCTCTTCACTATGCTGGGGTACGAAGGCTGTGAGTTTTATGAGTCTCCAAGTGAGGCAGCTGAGTAAGAGGTGGTTAAGAGAACTTCTGTATCTAATGAGAAGAGGGAAAGCAAACAGCTAAACCATTAGACCTTGAGCCATACGCCCATCTGGGAATGTTCAGAGTGGCTTCAAATGCAAAGCTGCAGAAAAATACTGGCTCCCCTACCTCCATCCATTCAACCATTACACCTTTTTTTTTTTTTTTTAAAGAGACAGAGTCTCGTTCTGTTGCCCAGGCTGGAGTGTACTTGCGCGGTCATAGCTCACTGCAACCTCAAACCTCTGGGCTCAAGCGATCTTCCCACTTGATCCACTCAAGTAGCTAGGACCATGTCTGGCTAATTTTTTTTTTTTTTTTTTTTTTTTTTTTTTTTTTTGCAGAAACAGGATTGGGGACATGAGTCTTGCTGTGTTGCCCAGGCTGGTTGCAAACTCACGCCAGTCTCAAACTCCTGGCCTCAAGTGACTCTCCTGCCTTGGCCTTCCAAAGCACTGGGATTACAGGCATGAGCCTCCTCTGCAGCTGGCCTCTTTGTACTTTTTGTCATTAAGAAACTCACCTGCGTGTTGAAAGTAGAAATCCTTTTCCCTCTCCAAACTGTAAATGGCAAGGACTTTATTTTATTTTGAAGGTTTGGGGCTTAGGATATTCTGGTTTTTTGTTATGTTTGATTTTTGGTTTAGTTTAGTCATTGTTTTTTTTTTTTTTTAATCTTAAAACTTCCCATATTTTGTCCCTGTAAAATGCTGCCTATAGGAAACACTCCTGCAAAGATTCATGAGCAACTATAAACTGCATTGTGAGCCATGAGCTTTCACTACAAGTAGTGAAGCCATGAGTCTGTAGAGGTGCCTTCTTCAGTCCTGTTACCCAGTAGAAGGTATATGGCACTCTGCCCTTCCCCAAAGCAGAGTGCCTTGGAAGTGACTTCATTTCTATTGGGTTATTAGTGAAATCGTATCCCAGTGGTCCTTGTGAATCTCCAGGTCCTGGTCTTGAGGCTTAACCACCGCGTCAGTGGCTTGAGCCAACCACCAGGAACACAGTCTGGGGATACTTTGCTGCCCAGGAGCTGCTGGCCAGGTCTCCCTCTGCTGATTCCTTGAAAAGCAACAGGAAAGAGCAGGCTGCTGTGGAGTAGACAGACTTGAGACTGTCTGCACCGTCTTGTTTTTTAAACCCTTTTGCTCCCTTTCCAAGGATTTCAGTTCAGGAGGAGACCCAGGTGAAGATGACGCCAACAGCCTTTGCATGCAGTCAGTCATAGCTTTGGCTTCTTTCATGGTCTTGTGCTTTTAACTGGAGCACATTTTCACATTTTTCTTACTGATTAGTAACTAAAGGTGCTTAAAGTAAAGTTTACCATTCTGGGATTACCCCTCATATTCTTGTTACCATATAGGGAAGAAGGTCTAAATATGAAGGCCTCATGCTTGTCCTTCTGGTTCTTAAAAATCATGCAAGTAAAGCAAATCCAAGAGTGCTCTTGAGTACCAGCACTACACGTGCCACCAGGACACGGAACGCAGGCCGGGTCTGTGAGCTTGGGCTGCATTCAGTCAGGAGAGCCAAGACTAAATACTTAAAATAAGAATATGGAGCTATTCCAGGCAGTTTCTTAGGCATGAGTTATAGGCTTGTATGGCCAGGAATGAAATTGGTCAGTTCTGCAATTAGAAGGCAATGCTTGTGATGTTTTATGCTGAGTGGCCTTTAGAGCTTAAAGACTGTCAGCTGTCTTGTCTGCACTGTAACCTCAGTTGCCTTCTCTCAGCAGGGCACACTTTCTTTAGGAAATTATGGCACTAACTTGGCAGGTGGTTTCACTGTTCAAGGGCTCCAGCTCCTGGCACAAGTGATCTCCAGAGTTAAAACTGGAGCAACTGCTGAGACTTGACTTGCTGCCTGCTTTACCTGTTCCCTCCCCAAAGAGAGGAAGCACTTTTCATTCATTGCCAGTGTGTATGTGGGAGCTAAACATATATAGCATTTTAGTAAATGCCACTGCCTACTCTTTTTCTTTTCCTTTTTTAAAAAAGTTACTTGAGGCGTGATTGAAATCCAATATACTGCACATTTTAAAAATGTACAGCTTCATAAATTTTGATGTGTCATTGTTTCCCTTTGAATTCACCCCTCCTTACCCTCCTCTAACAACTACTGATATGCTTTTTTGTCAGTGTAGATTCGTTGCATTTTCTAAAGTTTTATATAAATGGAATCATACAGTACGTTCTCTTATGTCTGCCTTCTTTCACTTGGTATAATTATTTTGAGATTGATCGGTATTGTCCCATGTATCAGTTGTTTGTTCCTTTTTGTTGCTAAATATTTTTCTATATATAGAAACATGTATTTACCAACTTACCCATTGGTGGATGTTTGGGTTAGTTTATAGTTTTTGACTATTGCTAATAAATCTGCTTTGAACATTTGTGTACAAGTTTTTCTGTGGACATAGCCTGTCATTTCTCTTGGATAAATACTCAAGATCAG